>NC_052046.1:45590314-46903068 GCF_015832195.1 Motacilla alba alba
TGGTAACAAGTTCTAAAAGAGGATCAAGAACATTTCAATAGAACAGGAACTATCAAAATACTCCTATCTTAGATCAGTTTTATGAGATTAGCTGTTCTCAGGAAATTTTTGCCATTGTAAAAAAACAATAGTTCCTGTTATTCATGCTTGCATCGCAAAAGGAGATGGGGGGCTGGGGGTGGGGGAGAGAGTTATGACCAAAAATTCTTCAGTAATGCAAAAAATCATAGCTATTTATGCAGTGACCCCATCAAAATCCAAAAGTGATTGTGAACAAAGCTATAATTTCAGTTTCTCATTTACAACTTGTCTCTTTCCTCTATTTAGCTGAAATATTTTGTTAAAATGCAGAACTATTCTTTAAATTAAGCAATTTAATTCCA
Source organism: Motacilla alba alba (assembly GCF_015832195.1). Classification (NCBI taxonomy): domain Eukaryota; kingdom Metazoa; phylum Chordata; class Aves; order Passeriformes; family Motacillidae; genus Motacilla; species Motacilla alba. The sequence continues at coordinate 45,590,698 of NC_052046.1, forward strand.
AATTCTTCCAACAGTTAACATAACTGAATAAAGAGTAGCCATTTCTTTTAAAGCCCAGTAAAAGTACTGACAGTTTAGCCTTGATGTTTTCATTATTTAGGTAAAAAACATAGAGAAAAAGTCTCAAAAAGAGAGTAGTAACTGTACCACTTAAAATAAAGAATTTTACTTTAGCGCAGGAAAGTGATAATTATTCATCTTTATAAACTTCCAACTCAAAAATTTTGAAAAAACTTTAAATTAAAGTGATTTCTGCTATAGAAGGGAGGACGCCTTATAGCACTTTCGTATACCAGGGTGGGGTCTACAAGACAGCTGAAGAGCAACTTTTCACAAAGGCATGGAGTAATAGGAGAAGGGCCTTAAAATGAGGGAGGGTAGATTTAGATTAGATATTGGAAAGAATTTCCTCATTGTGAGGGTGGCGAGGCACTGCAACAGGTTTCCAGAGAAATTGTGGATGCCCCAGCCCTGGACGTGTTTAAGGCCAAGTTTGATGTGGCTCTGAGAAACCTGGTGTAGTAAAAGGTGCCACTGCCTATAGCAGGGAAGTGAAACTAGATGGTTGCTAAGGTTCCTTCCAACCAAAACATTTTATGATTCCCTGATTCAAAAAACAAACAAGCAAACAAAACCCTAAAATACAAAAACAAAACAAACTAACAAAAAACCCACACACACATATACACACACACCAAAAAACCCCAAAACAAAACATAAAGAAAAAATAGACTAAATAACAAAAACTCAACAACTATATGTTATCCAGCAGGATTTTTTTTTTTTTAATAATAAGGATCAGGAATTACTGTGAGCCTCAAAATTTACCATTTGATTTTACAATGAGGCACCACACAGATAAAGCTTGTCAGATCAGATTTTTTTGGTCATTTGCAGTAGGTATCCACTTCTCACATATTGGAAACTTTTATATAAAACTTTTGGCCCACTTACAAATTAATTGAAAAAAACTCCAGCAAGTAATTTCTGTCTGACACTCTGCTACTTCTCACTTGACAAGCATTGCCATTCTAATTAATAGATTTACTTTTTAAATGTATATAAGCAGTCAAACAAGTGCTGTATCTAGTCTGGCAAAATTTTTGCTGAGCAATTTTAATGTCAAAGTTGTTGAGTGGTTCCTATGCTGAGGAAGAGTGATAATGTTTATATATTGATAACAGAAACAGGGTAATATCAAAAATTTGAAGTTACACATTTGGGACTACCATTTCTCAGGAGAAGACTAGAAATGAGACTTTAAAAGGGCTTCCATCTATATGGATCAAATCTAACCTTTCTGAAAAGTTGCTGAAGAATTGAGATGTTTAATTCATCTCCTTGGATGCTGCTTTGCATCAGTTTATTTTTATGCTCAGATCTAAGGGAGTGAAGATGTCAAGTTTCCTGAAAAATAATAAATGGACTCATTAAGTAGGGTTAGTATTGCTTTGGAGAGTTTTAAGCAGCGGAACAATTATAAGGTCACCTCTTTATTAATGAATTCTTTCACCAATGCTTTGAAAGACAGGGTTGTTTGTGTCACCATATCTTTCCTAAAATGTTTTGAAGGGAATTATTATATGGTGTAAACTATGAGTGCCATATTAGTTTAGATGTGTATTGGATGAGTTACAATCCTTTTAATTCATTTAGACCACATTCTGAAAATACCCTTCACATCTGCCTACAACTGATCTTACTACTGAACTGAACTCACTACATTTCTCTAAAAGGACCTCTCCTTATATATTAGAAAGTGTTTCTTGTGGACAATAACAAACATAAATTACCAGACTATATTAAAATAATGTAAACATCACTGAAGGAGGTATGAAAAAAAATCAAAGGTTAAAACACAGTGTTCATTTCCCATAAAACAAGCATTTAATAAAGATAATGGTTTGCATTGTATTTACAATCACAATTAATTGTACTTTTATAAATGCATTTAAATAGAATTTTTTTCTGTAATAATGGTTGTTATAATGGTTTTAAAAAAAACCCCAAAAAACTACCTTACATTGCAAAAGAGACAGATGTTTTGGTTGTGAGAAGTCATTAACTCATAACTCATCTAGAAAAAGGAGTCTGGGGAGGAGAGAATCAAGGGAAGGAGAGAAGGGGGTGGGAAATGGAGGTGAGGTGCAGTTACTGGCATAGTAATAACACTTTTCTAAACATCTTATGAGTTACAAATTATGGGTAACTTTTTCTTAATTAACTGTAATGCAGGCAACATCTATATATAACCGAGGGTAAACAATGGAATTAATCAGTTTTCCAGATGGAAGACTTCTCTGTTACTTGCAAAGCAGTATATTTTATAATATGCAGCAGCTGAAACTCTGGAGCAGACGATGAAATCCCAGGGGCTGATCATCGAAAAGGAAGAAAAAGGATTGAGAGATCTGGACAATATCAATGGAGGATGACAAAGCAAGGACAGACTTTGCTCTCAGTTCTTTTGGTGGAATTAGCAGGGTAACATCCCTGGAAGTAAAAAGTGAAGGACACCCTTTGAGAAGGGAAAAAGAGAATGGAGATCTGAAGGGAAGCATTCAGAAAGCAGGACCTCATTTTGGCAAGAAGGTCTCCTTAGAGACTTTGATGACAACTTCAATAGCTGAAAGCAAAAAGTGGAAATCTGTCTAAAACACTTCAGCTGAAAGGTCAGATAAGAGGTTTTTAAAATTGTTTTCTTACATAAAAATTACATGTACAGTTTTCATGTTTGAAGTTACAATTTTATTCAGATAGTTTTAGATTAACCATGAAGATTCAGTGAGTAGGGACTGGAGAGTGCAGATCCACTTGACAAAACAGACAAGTTAGTCTTCTACATCTTACCCATGAAATGTCATTTACAGATGGAATTTTTTATCTCTTCCTCTGAAATATTTTTCTCAGGATTTTGCTTGCTGCTCAGATCTATTTTTTTATCTCTAGTTACATGTTTTAGTTATACCTTCTTGTTCTTGTGATTTTTGCAAATATTCATAGATTTGCTTTTTCTCTGTCTTCCCACTTTGCTCAACTATATCCAAAACTTATCATTTATCCCAAACCAGACTTTGATATGTTATATTATATTTACTTGGAGGAGTGAAGACAGGAAAAGAAGAGCAACAAATAGTTAAAGAATATAATTTAATCTCTTTTATTTTTCTTTAAACTAGGTGCTTCCTTATTCCTCAGACACAAACAAGGTATGTGAAGAGAAACCTGGTCTTCAGGGCATCTAGATGGCTGTATTAAAGGAATGGAAAACAGCATATCAGAAAGTTACCACACATCCCAGTAGACATGCACTGAGTGTAGAATCCTCTTTGCTCATTTTGGCCTTCAATTGCAGCAAGTATTTTGTGCAGCATTATAAATGGAAATGAATACATAATTCTATGTATTCATAGAACTCATACTTCATTGACATGCTGTGGGATTTTCTCTATCAATATAAAATATGAGTCTTTGCATTTGGCTGAGTTGTACAGTGATTACTTTGAGGACACCACAATCAGGTTTGGAACTTCAATTTGATCAATGGTAAGGCAGTGGTAACAAAATGCACATCTTCCAGAATTACCACACTTGGGGAATGTTAACAAGGATTTTCACATCTCTTTGTTGAAGTGATAGATAATCAAATTTATTTTAAGAATTTAGCTCTTTTCACAGACGGATTTGATCCTGAGGTCTTGATCAAGTATCAAAACATCAAATTCTTTTGTAAAATGGTGTTTTCATTTCAGAGCCAGAAAAACAAACAAAAAATCCCCAGATATAAATCCTGGTGCAAGACACCTGGCCATCATATACGGATCTGAAAAATGAAGAAGTGCTTAAAATCGTGGTATCATATAAGCAAAATCTTCTTTGCAGCTGAAAGACTACACAGACTAATGGGCTTTCTGTTTCCCTCTTTAAAAAGAACAAAACCACAACCCAGTTAATAATTAATGGATGTTGGAAGGCCTAGGCTGCTAGTGAAGGCTATTGTGATGGCTATTTTCCACCATGTACAGCAGTTCCCTGGCTTAAAGACTCAGCAGATTAAGACACAGCTACGGCTATGATAGCCTGAGATAAGTCTGAGTATCAGAACAATCCCTTAAGCAGGATGGCTGTGAGTGGTTCAAAAAGAGAATTATCCTGGGATACATATATTACCTGTGACAGTCTTCAGCACTACTTTAGAGAGAACGCTTCAGACATTTGCAAAGGGTAGGATTCCTGTATAGCAAGTGAAAACTGTTCAGATCAGCCCTTTGCTCTTGCTTCTGTAATCTGCTGCATTTCCTGTTGCTTCTGTTTCTAATATTGAGTTTTCCCTGCACATACAATTTTTAGAGTATTCCTGGTGACAGTCACAGAACTGACACGGTGCACTCAGAACTTTCTCACTCTTAAGCCAAAATGAAGATATACAGGACATATTGCTGAGGAGATGCAGGATATGTTATTGTGTCAGCTGCTGTAAGTAAAATGAACATTAGTTTAAGACAATTTAAATTGGGTTTTTTCCCAATCATAGGCTTCTGCAAGAGCAGCATATTCCTGTGTCTCTGATAGTACAAAAATGTTTCAAAGCAGGATTTTACAGTTGTTAAATGTTGAGCAAAAACAAAGGAGGACTTTTTTTTTCTTTCTTTCTACTCTATTAACTTCCCTTTCTTGCATATGTTAATTTCAGCAAAAAGCTTCAATATATATTGTCAAACCAGATACTACATGGAGCACTCAGTGTTCAAACTGGTTTCTTCACTCCTCCCTGTTTTCTCCACATGCAAAATTTTGTTGTGAGTGAGGAATACTTCATTCATCCATTTCACTAGGCTTTCTAAAGCTAGACAGATGCAATGCTGTAGGATAAAAACTGTGCTTTAGAATTAATGTAAGGAAATTACAAGGTTTTTGTCTGTGTAAAAAAAGGCAGTTTATAAAGGTAAAGATTTGTTCATCACACACCACTAGAATAAAAATTCAGATTACATACAATTAAAAAAGTTATTTTCAAACATAAGTTTTTCTTTTGTTGTCTTATGTTAAACTGAGATATATGTATATTCAAATTCAGCAAGCTCCTGCCATTTGGTTTCAAACCTGGCACAACCTACTTGCATTTAGTTATAGTACTGAAATCTTAGGATACAGTACAAATCTCTTCTTTGAAAAAAGTTCTTGCGTCTCTCCAGCCTCTCTGCCCCAGAATATTTTTGGGCACAGTACTTCACTGATGCTTTAAGAAAGCAGTTATGCCTTTGAATGCTATGTTTCTTCCTCTGGGATGTGAGTATCACAACACATAAAGCTTGTCCATTTACATAGCAAAAAGAGAGGAGTTGCTGTAACCTTTATGTAAGTTCTTGGCATTATTTACTTAGTTTATATATACATGGCTTAATATAGCAGTAGTAGAAATACAGATAAAATTTGTGTTTAAGCAAAACGTGTTTCAGAGGTGATGGCCCTATGCTTAAACTATTTTAGACTAAGTTTGAAAAGTAGACAGAAGCTATGATTAAGTGAGAAACTATTTGATTTTCATGTAATATTGCTTGGTCTAACAGCTTAAAAGGTTGTCATCAGCTTGATTCTTTCAAGGTGAAGTGCATTATTCTCTCTGGTGTAGATAATTTCCCTCTGAGTGATGAAAAAACTGGGATTTTTTTGTGAAGAAGGGCAGGTACAGCAAAAAATATCAAGAGGAAATCTAGCTTTTTGTTACCTTTCTTAAAAGGTAAGAGAGGCAAACTGCCAGTAAATAAACATTTACATCTCTGCTTTATAGGGCCCATCCCAAACTGCGATGGAATAAAAATTACCTTTAAACCACAATTTCCTTCAAACAGCAGATCAGAACCCTTATTGAAACAGAAGCATTGTCTTTGAAGCAATATTGTATCTCTCTGTTTCACAGTCTATTTCCTGATGATAACTCTCTCTCAACAGGTTTTTCTCTACAGACTAAAAGAAACATGTGTTCAACACTCCTGCTATGTACAACTTGTTCTGACCTGAAGCGTTTCATTCTTGAAGGATTTGCAAGATGAGGGTTTTTTATTCACAGATTATATCCTTCCAACCATATCAAACTGAATTTGCTATTGATTTGATTTATAAAAAGGTAATCTTAAACATGTCTGATGTATTTAAACCATCTAAGTATTTGAGATTTGTTGAGTCTCAGATTCTTCTTCAAATGTTTTTTTGCCCAATGGCTTCCTGTGCCAGACTTCCTGGCTTCTTCTACCCTTGATTCTGTTGCCTTCAGTTTCCTACCAAGATGATTTGTTACTGTACTTATATATTTCAGATTAACTTTTGACCACAAGGTGAAATATTTCTGAACAAAATCTCTGTAGATAACTTACAAAACTTTTTGTATGGTATGGATTTCTTGGATGGTATGAATTATTTGAAATAATTTTAAACTAAAGCAAATTGAATTGCTTTGATTTTTCTTTTTTTTTTAATATTTCAATGTGAGGCAATGTTTTTAGTTTTGGCAAGACTGAATTATTTTTTTAGCAAATAGTATTAGATTTATCTCTTCAATTTCTGCAGCAAAACAAATGTAAAAAAGAGCTTCCCTGTTTGTTTATTTTTTTTAACAGAGACTTGAGCTTTTAATCCCTACTCAATATACTAGACATAAAATGAAGTTTCCTATTGAAAAACATTTAAAACTATATTCACAGCTAGGTCTTCTTCCTGGGCTGGCCCCCATACAACAAAATCATAGAGTTGCAAAATGGGTAAGGTTGGAAGAGATCACAGTGGGTCATCTGGTCACCACAGTGGTTCATCTGGCCCAACCTCACTGCTCAAGCATGGTCATCCCAGAGCACATGGCACAGGATTGTGTCCAAATGTTTCTTGAAAATCTCCAGTGAGAGAGACTTCACATCTCTGAGCAGCCTGTTCCAGTGCTCAGTCATTCATACAGTAAAGTTCTTCCTCATGTTCAGGTGAAATTTCCTGTGCAACATTTGCTTGTCCTGTTGCTTGGCACCATTGAGGAGACCCTAGTTCCATCCTCTTTACATGCTCTCTTCAGATGTCCCTTATAGACATTGATAAAATCCCCTCTCAGCTCTCTCTTCTCAAAGATGAACAGGCCTGGCTCCCTCAGCCTTTCCTCATAGAAGAGATGCTTCAGTCTCCTCACCATCTTTGTTGCCCTCCACTAGACCTGCTGCAGAAGCTGCATGTCTCTCTTGTCCTGAGGAGCCCAGAAATGGACACAGCACTCCAGATGTGCCTCACCAGGGCTGAACAGAAAGATAGGATCACCTCCCTCAACCTGCAGGCAATGTTCTTCCTAACGCATCCCAAGATCCCATTGGCCTTGGCCCCCAGGACACAGTGCTGGCTCATGGAAAGCTTGTTTTCCACCACAACCCCAGGTCCTTCTCTAAAGAGCTGCTTTACAGCACATCAGCCCTGGCCTCTGGTGGTGCCTGAGGATGCTCCTCTCCAGATGCAGGACCCTGCATTTATCTTCTTTGAATTTCAGAAGTTTCTTCTCTTTCCCATCCCCTCAGCCTGTCAAAGGTCCTTCTGAAGAGCTGTACATCCCTCTGGGGTATCAGCCACTGCTCCCAGCTCTGTGGCATCAGTGGACTTACTGAGGAGGCATCTGCCCATTCATCCAAGTCATTGATGAACACAATAAACAACACTGGGAACAGTATGGGGGACACTGAGGGACACCACCTGTGACAGGCCTCCAATCAGACACTCTGCCATTGACTACAACACTCTGGGAGCTGCTATTTAGCCAGTTCTTATTACACCTCACTGTCCACTCACCCAATCCAAACTTTCTAAGTTTGCCTAAGAGGATGTTTGGTGAGAGAGTGTCAGAAGCCTTGCTGAAGTCAAGGTAGACCGTATCCATGGCTCTCACCCTGTCCATCCAGGTAGTTTTTCATTGTAGAAAGCAATCAGATTGATCAAGAATGTTTTATGTTGGTTAATCCATGCTGACTGCTTCTGATAACCTTCTTGCCATTTATGTGGATATTGACAGCCTCCAGAGTGAAGCACTCCATCCTTTCTGAAGATTTAGGGGAGGCTGACTAGCTGGTAGTCACCTGGGTCCTTCTTGTCTTTGTTGAAGGCTGGTGTGATATTTACTTAATTTCAGACTTCAGGCACCTTTCTGGATCACCACAACCTTTCAAAAAGGATCATGAGCAGCATCTCAGCATTTCTGGATGCATTCTTTAGGGACCAAGGATTTTTAGGTATCTGGTTTGCCTAGATGTTCTCTCCAGGTGAACCCAACTCCCCCTGACAAAGGGAAAGTCCCTTCCAACATATTCCTTTACTCTGGTCTCCTGAGTCAAGGATTCCTGAGGGCTGATTCTGTCACTGAAGACCAATCCAAAGCAGGTGCTCAGTAACTCTGTCTTCTCTGTGTTCTCATAACATGGTCCCCTTTGCATTTAGTTGTGGGCCCACATCAATACTATTATACTAGCCACTATAAAGCTGCAGAAACTTACATAATTAAATCTGACCACTTTATGATAATTTGTCCAGATTAAAGCTAAACAAGTGATAGGAATTGTCTTTTAAGGCCATATGAGCCACTTCAGACACGTAAGCTCTTACTACTCCTAGAAGTGAAGGCTACTATTGGCTTCACGCTGTGATTTTACTCTATAAACCTTCTTGTATCTTGACAGTGGTTTTGTATCAGTATTCTCAGACATAGTAGGAATGCTGGTTATTTTATACTTTCCCAGAGGTGAGATTCTCTGGTCTCTCATCATGATTCCTATTTCCTCGTAGAAATACATTATTGTGCTCTGCAGGCCAAGGATAACACAGGTCCTTACCTCATAGGTGAGTGCTAAATCACAAATGTAGCTATGGCTTTCCACTGAAGAATTAGCAAGGGAGTATCTATTTAATGTATATAACAGTGTAAATCTAAACATAGATGGGAATTTCCAAAATGTGTCTCACAAACTACCAGAAGATGGTTAAATAGCCCAGTATCCCATCATCACTTGAGCAGTGGATCTGTTTTATTTAAAATATGATGGATTTAGATGAATGCTACTTTGATTCATTCACAAGTGCTTACACAGGTCAAAAGCAAAAGTAACTCCCTACCTGCACCCCTTCATTTTGATTTTTATCACTTGAGATACTAGTTCATTTTCTCACAAAAATCTATTTTAAATTACTTTAGGCAGACTGATGAGCTCAGGAGAATTGTTGTCACATAACGTTTTCAATTAATTATTATCTCTGCTGCTTCTCTGCAGGCTTTGCCAGGAGAGGATGGTATTAGCCTTTGCTTGTCAGACAGACAACATGCACAACACAAACACAAACTGCTTTCCAAAGATCCAGATGTTATTTGTGCAGCAGAAAGGGTACAGTGATAGATAGGTAAACATGAAATAAAAAAACAGATGACAGGTCAAGCCAAAACTCCACAGTCCCTGAATTTTACAGAGTCACTCATAGCAGCCTGTGTTTACTATTCCTTCCAGTCTGCTGCAGTGCTGCTACATTAGGAAATGAAATCTTAACCTTTGCAAGTGGACAGTAATTTCCAGTCTTTCTAAAAAGCATCCATCCCTTTCAGCTCTGCAACTCCCAGTTCACATCAGTCCCATTAAAGGTCAGTGCAATAGCTTGTCAAGTTTGTAACTTGATTATGCAGTATAGAGCATTTAAAACCCCACTGCTGACTATCAAAACACAGGCAGTAGAAAGAAAACTCAAATATTTTTGAATGAAGAGTAGCAAATTAATTGAAGAAATAATGTTCTGCTTCTCGACACTTGCTGAGCTAAAGAAGAAGCTAAATTATAACAGAAATAATTATAAAATAATTATCTACAATTACAAGTAATTTTTTTTCAGAGCACAAGAAATAGGAATACATGAACAATCATTCATAGTTTATTTACAGCTTTATCCTCCAATGAATCTGCATCAAAACACATATGACCAAAGTAAAACCAGAATGGAAGAATATAAAAACAGGGATGTTAGGAAACCACTGTCTAAATAAGTCAAAAGATGCCAAATAATTGTAGGATTTTTAAAAATTCCATTAAGGTGACCACAGAGTCACAGAACAGAATATGTTGGAAGGGATATCTGCAGGTCATCTGCTTCAAACACCTCATTTGGACTGGTTAGATGGGCTGTGATCAGTCGCATTCTGGATATCTTCAAGGATGAAAAGAGTCTCTGGGCCCCTTGACATCCTCCCAGAGAAAAGCTTATGTGTGTTCAATCAGAATTTCTCTTCTCACAGTTTTTGTTTATTTCCTATCCTTCTAGCACTGCAGACCTTAAAGGAGAGTATCATTCCATCTTTTCTATATTTGCCATTACTGAAGACTGCAATGAAATTTCCCCATTACACTTCTCTTATCCTGGCTGAACAAACCCAGCTCACTGTCAGCCTCTTCTCATGACAATTGCCTCATCTAGGGGGCCATTGTGAGACTCACTTCAGTTTTTCATTGCCATGTTCCCCTGCACCATGGAACTCAAAACTGGACACAACAGTACAAATGTGACTTCCTATTTTGGGTTTGCAATCAACGCTTAGGTGAATTCTCTCTTGTTTGCAATAGGGCAAAATGGAGCTTAGTAATAAAGCAGTTTCTAAGTTAAAAAGTTTGAATGTTCTGTATTTCCATGCATATTGGCTGTAAATGGTCAATGCATAGGTGCTTGTGCTGCAAGAATCACTTTGGTTCACAAAAGTTTCTCTCGGTATTTGGGTGTGCCTAATAATAATAATATTTGTATGTGCCTTAATTTCATGTGCTTGATGTCATCTTTTTTTTCTAGAAGGAAATTTTTACAAGAGCATATTTGCCGTGTGATGTCTGTACAAATCATCACTAAAAACTGCCATCTTTTGGGACATTTTCAGTTGATTCCTCTGTCAGAAGTCTGTGCTTTTGCAATCCACTGTTTTGCTGTAGAGAGTGCTATAGATATAAAAATTAAATTCAGTACCAATCATACATACCCTGTCATACTGGCACCCTTAAATTACATCACAAATTGTGTACCTTTCTTTGCCAGATAATCTGGAACCAATCAGAAATAGGAAAGCAGAGAAAGTAAAGAGTTGTTTTGGTTTTGTCATACTTCTTCTGTGTCAAGCACAGATTTAAAATAAAAAAGAAGCTATTTTTGAGGATCATCTTTTAGCTCCTTGGTTCTGGGTATCTCCAACCTGCAAGATATTTCAAATTCCTGTACATGGCATTAGGATGGTACAATTCTATTATAACAAAATAATTTCTGAATTAATTCCTTTTCCTTTTTGCACACTTGAGTGTAGAACAGGACCTTGAAAGAAAGGGTTGGATGACAAAAATATTGTCTGACTGGGAAAGGAGAGAAGGAGGCAGGGAAAGACTGGGAAAGAGAGAGGAATTTCTTATTTTTCTTACTTTTTTTTTTTTTTTTTTACCCACAGTAGCAAGAGTTATCAGGATTGGCTGCCATGGGTATGCTTCCAACTCAATTCTAGAATCCTTCTCCTGTCTGGACTTGAGTGTACCATTTAATCCTCCTAAAACAAGAACAAACATGTCTTTACAGAGGTAATACTTTAAGCCTTAGGAATATCTATATGAGTGATACAGGGCACAACACTAGCTCTTTCCAGCTATGAAATATCTGTGTCATTATATGTGAAAATCTGTGCACTGCAGTCAGGAATGTCTGTTAGAGCTCAGAAAGTGGCTTTTTACTTTGTGGACCATGTAAAACATCTGCGACCCTTGTGAAATTATTTTAAACCTTTAATTTTTCCTCATTTATTTGAACACATATATTTTAGAGAAATTTAGGACAATACTTATACAGAGCAATACCCATGTTATTTTAGGTATCTCTTTTTTTTTAGAATTACAGATTATGAAACAAAAATTTAAACACCTGTAGTAAATAGAATTTAAAAGTAGTTCCTGCCTTTTAATTTTGTGGGGATTTCTTAAAAAAGATCTGTCATGCAGCAGTAATATAGTAATATTATAAACCATTTTTTAAAAGGGAAAGTAAAGCTAGAGGTATTGCACCATGATGATAAATTAAAGAGTAAAAAAGGATAATTAACCACCTAGAGATACACATAAGTCTCTATTTGACTTTTGATGGTGTCTGCATAGGTAATTTTGGGAATAAATGGAGATAATATGCCTTAGTATATTATCAAGTGCTGAAGAACTTAGAAAGTTCTTTAGGACTTGACCTTCATGGTTAGGCAACAACCTTTACTTTTTTTTTTTTCAATCCATGAATTAATATTATCTTGAATATCAGCTGCAATGACAAGGACCTCAAACAGTGTTACAGTTCAGCTAGATCAGATCAATTACTTTTCAGTGAAGGTAGGATAGTATTTTCAAAAGCCCCACAGTTCTACTTCTGAAAAAATTTCTGAACTTGGAAGTTCAAATCTCACTGAAATGTAACACAAATCCTATTTATTTCAGAGGTATTTGAAAGTTTGCTTATTTAGCTTCCAATTCTTCAGAGATACCCAAGTGCCAGTGTCTCACAGGTTTCAGTGGAAGATCGCTAGTCATCCAAATGGTTTTAAGCAGAGTAGTAGAGGAGGTGGTCTTTGCTGAAAATCAGATAGAGACTGCTTTGAAAATTACATACGTCCCAACAAGAAAGTTCCCCAAAGCAGTGTGAAAAGAAATAGTAGGAAAAACAAACTATTCTTCTAAAAACAAGTAACCTAGCACCAGCTGCCACGTAGAGAAATAAATAGTTTTTGTCTTTGTTGTAATGCAATCTTTTGTCCTAGCTGAGCTGTGTCAGGACACCTTCAGTTACAGCTCTGCAGTGAATTTAGTTACACCTTCTACAAACAGCAGAGCAAAGGAAAATACCTAAATCATTTACATTAGCTAAAACTCCCCTAGCAGAGGGAAGATGCGGGGTTTTTAATCAGTTACTGGGTCTGTCTGGGGTAGAGTTGGTTTTCTTGACGTCACCTCCTATGATGCTAGATCATGCATATATGACCCTGCACTCTGAGCAGCATTGACAACAGACCCTTTTTCTAGATATTGCTAGAGTGTCTTAGAGTGCCAAGTGCTTCTCTGTTTCCCACTCTCTCTCTCTCTCTCTCTCTCTTGCTCTCTTTTCCAGGCAAGTAGACTGAGGACAGGCAAGAGAGTGGTAGAGGACATAGACAGGACAGCTAATCCACAGTGATCAGAGGGTATCTCACAGTTATACATAACATCATGCTCAGCAATTAAACTGAAAAGATGTTTTCCAGCATCACCCTTGTTTGGGGATTGATTGAACACCAGGTGGCTAATGGTGTGTGATGTTCTTGCATCACTTGAATTTTTGCCATATTTTGTTTCCTTTCTCCAGTCCACCTATTAAACTGTCTTAATCACAAGTTTTTTTATTTCTGCCTTTCTGAACCTCTCCCCTGTTCTGCTGTAAGAAGTGAGTGAGCAGCTGGATGGGCCTGTGCTGCCCACTAGGTTTAACGCTTAAGGAACCAGATCATACTTCATGTTCAAAAATGCAGCCTTCCAAGGGGTACACCAGCATGGCTGCCACAGCTCACATCTTTCAAAGAGAAGTAAGTAACTTTGGAAGATGGGGGAGATCCTGACTCTTTTTAGTTTTGCCGTCATTGCACTGAAGCTCTTTAGTTCATATATTTTTTCCTCTTTCAATTCAGAGTGGAACAGAAAGCATCAAAAGGATAGAAATAAACACTCTTGTGATAATTTCAGTGTGATTATGGAATCATGGAATCATTAAAGTTGGAAAAGATCTCTAAGATCATGGGGCCCAGCCATTAACTTAACACTGCAAGGTCTGCCACCAAACTATGTCCCTAAGCACCCCATCTACTTTCTAGGGATGGCAATTCCACTGCTTCACTGGGAAATCCGTTCAAATGTTTGACCACCCTTTCCATCTAACCTAAACCTTCCCTGGCAAAATGTGAAGCCACTTCCTCTTGTCTTGTCACCTGTTTCCTGGGAGAAGAGGCTAATCCCCCAATCCCGACCTGGCTGCACTCTCCTCTCCAGGCAGTTATAGAGAGTGATAAGGTCATCCCTGAGCCTCCTTTTCTCCAGGCTAAACAACCCCAGCTCACTCAGGCACTCCTCACAGAACTTTTGATCCAGACCCTTCATCAACATTTTTGTTCTTCCTTGGACATGCTCCAACACACTGGAAGTGAATTTTAACAATTTCACAACAGATAATGCTTGCATGAAATGTAAGCTTGATTTTGGAAAGTCACGCAGTCCAGGTAGTCCTTTTAGGAAAGAACTATAGTCAATTTCATCTAAGACATCTTTAGTTTAGTAATAGTCACTCATTTATGCCTAGAAGCTTCCTGTTTTCTGGAGATGGGTGATTAAACAGAACTAGACAAGCTAGGCAAGACCCATCATCTAAAATTAAGTGTCAGAGTCTCTATTTACCTCATCTCAGTTTGATGGCTCTTAGGGAGGAGGATGTATGACAGAGAAAAATCTGAAAAAACATCCATCTGGTCATTCAAAAGGGAGAATTTTATCAGATACTTGCTAAGAGGGAGAATGGAGTCCTGAAGCACTATATTTTTAATGAAATGATGATGCTGAAATAATGGGTTAGCCTCAGGAGTTACCTTAATAATTTTCCTATTATGTAGCCTGTGTCCAACAAACCTTTTCCTTACCTCATGTGATTTGCTCTGATAGAGCTTTACATCTTACATTTTCCTTACTAGATCACAATTTAAAAAATGTGCTAAAATGCCTGTGAACTTTCACTCCACAACAGCTTTAAAAGAAAATAATATGAGCACTTCTAGAATTAGATTATTTCAAAATTTATGCAAAGAAATGTAAGAGCGCTATCTGGTTTCTGCAAAACAGTCCTCTTCTAAAGTGCAAAGCTTATTGCCTGCCACTATTAGATATAGTAACTATTTAAGTAAATGCTGTCACTTCTTTTTTTTTTTTTTTAATGCTTCCAATGCCTTAAAATTTCAGTGCAGAACTGGCCATTAGAGTTAATCTTCATTTCTGAAAGAACTCATTAATTCACAAGGGGAGGGATTTCAGATCACAAAATTTGCTGGTTTTTTTTTTACATATCTTTAGTGTTCTTTGCAATACTGTTATCTTCGTGTAAGTGCAATAATTAAAGTAGTGCATAGTCCTCCTAAATTACTTCAGTTTTACCTTGTGGAGCTACTACTGAGTACCACCATCTTACATTAGGACATTTTTTTAAATCTGACCAGCAAAATAGAAATCAATTCCTTTCTATCTGCTTTGATTCCACTATTTTTAAAAATGTCCTAGCACTGAGTTAAGAAGTAAAGTGTTTTTTTTTAAAGCATTCACATTGTTTGATCTTTTTCACTGGAATACCATGTTCAGCCTAGTTATAAGGATAAGGATGAAGACTGACTGAACCTAGCTTTTCTCAGACTTGGCAATCAGGCCTTGGGGTCTTAATTACCAAGAGTCATGCCTTCTACACTTTCTATACCTATACCATGCCAATGTACCTTCTATAAACTGTACAGTCATATGTTCATCTTGGAGCTAAGAACTATCTTCAGGAGTATCTAGTATGGAAGAAAAACATATTAAAATGGGAATGAACTTAAAAGAACTGGCTTCTAACCTCCTTCACAGGAATATTATTGTGGAGTTACTTTAAAGTGTGTGGAGCTAAATGCAGTGTCTGTCTTGTGGAATTGATAATAATTTTTTATACTCTTGTGCAAATAGTTTTTTCAAGAAGTTAGATGACATCAGCCCTTCATTCACATTGGTACACAATCTGTATGGGAGAAAGTTGCTAGAAAAATTAAATACACCAAGGCTAAAGTTTTAGAACATATTTCTGGACTTTTTAATGATCTGAGAAAGAAAAAGTAAGGAAATATTTCAGCTGCTTGCCAGCTATATTGCGCAAGGAATCTGATGCTATTGCCCACTTCAAAGTTAAAAACAGAATTTAATTTGTAATACAAGGGGAAAGAGAAACAACTTTAGGAAAAGGCAGATGCTGTTGGCTGATCCTAACATATCCAAATACCACATGCATTACAATTAGGAAAATTTGCTTTAAATAAAAAAACAATATGGAGGAGTGAGCTGAGATGCATTACTGAACCAAAGTATTTTGCAAGGGTGACAAAAAATATGTGGCATTAAAATATTTTCATTCTGCCCACAGAGCTCATAGAGCTCAGTGGGATATCTTCCACACTGCAGAGTCCTGTCAATGTCCGGGACATGACAGGCTGCAGCAACCACTGGCCAGCAGAAGTAAGTGTTGCTCTAAGTAGAGTTGCTCAGAGCCACTCTGCTCTGTGCCCTGACTATTCTAGGCTGGCCAGCAGCCCAGCCAGGCCATGGCACCAATCCACCAGCCTGCAGATTTACTTGCCAGGCATCTCTGCAGCACTGCCATGCAGGTCAGTGTGCCTGGGGACTGCCCCTTCCTGTTTCAGTCCCTGGCACTGCCTCAGCCAGAGGGATCATTTCCTCCTTCTTGCCTAACATTGCCAAGACAGTGAAAACTTGCAGAAATGGAGCAAAGTATTTGATATTTCTACAGTTTAGAATCACTAGGACACACATTCACATTCAAACCATTGAAGTTTCCAACTGTCACATGTTGCTGTTCCCTCCTCTCTTGCAGACATGCTGACCAGAAGAAGACAAACTGACTCCACAAACAAGACAATTTTCTCATGTCAGTAAGCAAGGTCTCAATACACAAGTGGAAAATCAGAACAACTTGCTAAAGGAAATGCAAAACAGTCCCGAATTCTGTGTGTCTTGCCACAAGACATCTCCTATTTCTGTTATGAATATAGTTCAGTCAGGCCAGCCTGCATCCTCAGCCTTTGTACCATGAGATCTATTCTTCAAGTAACAGGCTCACAGGTGCCCCTTGCTGATAACTCCTGATCCCAACCCCAAAACTCCTTCTGAACAAAAGCAGATCTCACTGAGCCCTTGGCTTGTACTTGCATCATTGATAGGCCTTGCTGTGAACCCAAGGATAGAAACTGTGCAATTAATCAGAATTCACCAACTTCTTATCAAGACAACCAACTGTAACTTTTCTGTTACTACATTTTTTGGCATGTTATTGGACTTGGATGGTTTCCTAAGTATGAACGTTCAATACAACTGGCATACAGATACTCAGGTAAAGCTGTTTAAAGATGTGATTGAGCTCCAAGCCAAAACAAAGTCCTCAGAACTGCATTTTTGGAAGAAGTGAGTGAAGTTTATTTTCTAAGGTAGTTGCCATAAACTCCAAAAACATCACAAACCCCACATATCCTCTGGTTCATTGTCTAAGGGCAAAGAATTCAAGTTTCCAACTTGCTGGCATATTTATTAAATTAACCAGACCAAATCAGATCAGAAAACAAAACAAAACAAAACAAAACAAAATAAAATAAAATAAAGTAAAATATAAAAATGAAATAAGTGATGAAACATTTTAACAAGCTCCCTGAAGCAAGACATAACCAGTGAACACTGTCCTGTCCCACAGACCCCAGCTTGAACTTTTCCACCTCTGTCTCCACAACCAGAAAAGTGAAATCATTTCTTCTAGAGCAGTGAGATCAAGAAGCAGCTTAGGAGTACAATCCTCTTAATTTCCAGTCCCCTTCCCAGCATCCAGGCTTCAGCTAATCCTGGAAGAAACATGTCCTGTCCACAAAACAGAAACAATCTATTTGGCTGTGAATTATATCAATAGAGAGATTACCAAGGAGGGAGTTCTCATAATTGAGCCTTATTTACTAAGACAGTTGTTTCTTTAATATGTCCACAATATTATTTCTCTTAGTCATGTTTTGCCGCACATAAAACAGCAGTGTTCCTTAAGATTTTTTTCTGTTTTTTAGAACAGTACATGCAGTAAGCTTGATGGATACTCCCAGCAGGAACAGTTCCAACAGTACTGTTGCTTTTCTGTTTTGTATTTAATCAGGTAAAAAATATGTTAAGGTACTAACTAAAGCCAAAGCACATGAACCCTTCTCACACAAAGGCTTCTATTTTAGAATTCATTCCATCCAATTATCCCATTTTGCAAGTATTCTGTTTTATACAGCTAACTACTACACACATAGCTACATACAGGGAAGGAGAAAATGTAAGAGGTTAAACTCTTCATTCAGAGGAACTTGAAAGCTCTTTTACCACAGGGAGGTTATGCGTATACATTTCTTTAGCTCTTAGGTACTGTTTTTCTCAGGATAAGGGAAGTGAGAAGAGCAAAAGAGAATTCAGTGCATTGTATTTAACTTCTTCTTTTTTTTTTTTTTAAGCCACATATCATTTTCTGGCACATTTTATTCTCTTAGGCTTTGTCGGTTCCATTTCTTCACTGAACAACCTGCACGTCCAAGAGATCGGCAAAACTCAACTTCACAAGGCTTTCAACTCTCTCTCTCATAACACCCTTGGAGTCAAACTCGGGAATTGGGGGCTGGATAAGTGAACAGTAAGGTAGATTTGGAACTGACTAGATAGCAAAGCTCCAGAGACTCTGTCAGTGGCACAGGATGTAGTTGGAGGCCTCTCATTGATGGTGTCCCCAAAGGTTTCGTACTGGGCCCAGTGTTCTTCTACTTATTCATCAGTAACTTGGATGAAGGGGCAGATGCCTTCTCATTAAAGCTGGGAGCGGTGGCTAATAAGCCAGAGGCCTGTGCAGCTCTCAGAGGGACTCTGACAGACTGGAGAGGTAGGCAGAGATGGGTGGATCTCATCAATATCTACAAGTATTGGAAGAGAGGGTGCCAAAAGGATGGAGACAGGCACTTCTTGGTAGTGCCCAGGAACAGGGCAAGAGGCAATGGGTAGAAACTGATGTACAGGAAGTTCCACCTAAACATGAGGAAGAATTTCTTTACTGTGCGGGTGAGTAAGCACCAGAATGGATTGTCCAGATAAGTTGTGTAGTCTCCCTGGACATATTCAAGTACCACCTGGTTGCAATCCTGTGCAGAGTATTCTAGGGTGACCCTGATAGAAGAGGAGGGTTAGACCAGATGGCCCAGTGTTATCTCTTGTAGCATTACCTGTTCTGTGATTCTGTGGAAATGGAGATTCACTGGGCACCAAATATGTGATCAGAGACCACATTACACAAATCACTGTAATAAATGTCATTCACTGATTGCACTGTAGCAGCTGGAATCTACCGGGCAGCGTGTATCTCTTGTTCTCACAGCATGTGAGCTTTCTCTTAATAGTATACTTAGTATAACAAGCAAGAAGCAGGTGATCTGAGAGAAATTAAACTGCTCCTAGTTAAGTCTGTTCACAGACACAGCTGCAATCCCCTGTTCAGTATTAAGCTGTTTAGCAACAAAATGGAAACTGTCTTTTCCAGTTTGTATAAATAAGCCAAATCCCAAAACATGTAGTTTGCATCCAAAACCAACAATATATCAAAGCAAGAGATATTTTCAGTGTAAGAGCACCTCTGCATCATCCCACTGCATGATTTGGGAATCTTTTTTCCTGAAAGATACTGTCTTTTCTCACATAGACAAATACCCTGCACATATATTACATCCTGGGAAAAAAAATAGGTCTTTATATTTTCCTTATATCTTTCCAGCCCATTGCTCAATTTAAAGAGAATTTCAGGAGTACTAATAGACAGATTCAACTCATGTAAAGTACATGCATCTGAGAAAAATTCCTTTCTGAACATCTAGCAAGTCCTGTGTAGTATTCTACTTCTGCAAATACAAAATTGGCTGACTGAGGTAGCTCAATGAAAACTGGTTATAAATCTTCAGGTTAATCTGAGGTTCATGACAGCTTTACTGCAGTGGGAAACAAAGACACACATGCCCTTTAAATTCTACTCTCACAAAACAATACGCTATATAGAAGAAAGCCTCTTGGAGAAAAGATAAAGAAATAAATAGTATATATGCATGGACATTCATATTAGAGACTGTGGTACTAGAAGATCAGATATATTCACAAAAGTAGAAGATAAGTATGCGTATATATCAGAGTGAAACAAGTGAGTGCAGTACCAAGTGTTCAATACTGTGCCTTTTTGATCAAAATAAAGGGCTGAAAGTAGATTTATATCATGACCTTTCCCAGTTCAGGCTAGAAAGTACTGCTTAGACAAGGACTCTGGAAAAAGGAAAGGACAGATGCGTTGGCCTGTCTTCTGCGGCTGTGACAGAATGAGTGATGAGTTTCACTTGTAAGAGAGAAGTAGGAGTATGTTTATTCACATAAAATAGTGATTTAACAAAGTGCAACAGTGATTTAACATTTGATGGAAAGGTACACTTCAACATTTGCTGTATAGAGGACAGGGCCAGGTAAAACTCTCAGTGAGACCTTCCCATTGAGTCATGAGATTCAGAAAGGACCCCCTTGCATTCTAAATTCTTGTAGCAAGTTTATGTGAGGGTATATCCAGACTTAGTCCTAGATGTGGTTGTAGGTTTATATCTCAAGGAGTATATATATAATGCTTTATATGACTTAGCTAAAATCTCAAAGTTTAGCCTGCTATTAATTACTTCCCAAGAATCTGTTGCAGCAAGGAATGTCTCAGCTACAAGGAGTAACCCTGAGAGACACCTCTACTCAAGAAGCATGCTCTAGATTTGGTCCAACTGGTCAATGTCCAGTCTTTGCTGGGGCCCCAGAGCTGGATGCAGCACTCCAGGTGGGGTCTGACAAGTCCAACTTAAGCCAGATGAAGCTATCACAACCACTTAAGCAGAGGTGAGGGAGAACCACACCTTACCTGTCTGTAAATTTCCTCCCTTCCCCTCAGCAGTTTCAGGGTGCTGTGGTGCAGGGACAAGAGAAAAGATAGCTTCTGTGATTTTGGTACTCCTGCTGGCAGCTATTGGTATACAGTACAATTCACAACCACTCAGCACTGGTTTAGAAGAGCAAATGGTCAAAATGGACTGAAACATCAGGGTCAAACATCAGAATTTGTATGAGGACTTGGTATAAATGTTCTACATGCAGTTTCTTCCTTTCATCTACTCCTTATTTAAGTACATTACTAAATGGCAAATGTAAGGGTCAAAACCTTGTGGTATTAACCATGCAAACACTTCCCTGTAATCTTCATTTCAAAGAGATGGAACCTCATTTCACTGATGGAACTGTCTTATCACTAATAACTGTTTCTTGATGGAAGAAAAAAGGCAGACAAATGATAAGTATAAGTAGAAAATGTTGTGTCAGGACCAACAGCACCAGCTGGAAATCTCCCAAGGACTTTCCCAGAGTTACTGATTTGCCAAAACCAAGGTTTCTCTTACAAGAGCAGTCGTAGAACTACAATATATGTCTGTTCAAAATGTAAAACCACCCATTCTGCCCAAAATATCCCCATACAGCCTCACCATTACAGCGGTCTCATGAAACATACACCTCAGTTCTCATACAACCAATTATTTGAACACAGTGAAACATTTCTGCCAAGAAACTATTAGTTTACAGAGGAAATACCATGAGATTTTCTTGCTTCATTGTATTCACCTACTACCTTCCACTGAGCCAGTACAGCTCACTCAGAGAAAGGTGTCTTTCAGTTTGATTTCAGGCCACCTCCTTACAACCAAGTGCTTACACAAGCACTTATCTACTATGGTCTAACTTTCCTTTCTGCATAAAGTAAGGCTAAGAATGCCTTTTGTGATGATTCATGATGGTAAAAGGAAAAAAAAAGATAAAATAAATCCCCAATCAGTAACAAAACAAGAATCCTACCCACCCCCAAGCCAAACAAATGAACAAAAATGAAAAAAAGCCTGCCCATGATAGTCAGCTGAAAGTTTTTGTAGCTGTCAGTCTTGGTCGTATTCAAATTAGGCAAAAACATCTAAAACCTAGTAATTCATCATCAGATTACAAGCATTATCCCTAAGTGCATTTTAAGTGTAAATCAAACTCCTGACTGAGATAAATTTCACATTTCTACAGAGTGAAGTCAAAAGTCTAAAGAAAAAATTGTCAGACACTACAGCTATGACTAATTTAGATTTTATTTCATGAAATCTGGAGCTAAAATACCTCTTTTTAATACCTGTTAAGATTGTTTTATAATGTTCATTTTCTGTGGACAAATGTATTTCAAAGTTGCAAAATAAATCAACTTGGAAGATTTTGCATCTACAGGATGGTGGTGAATGGCTTAAAGTCCTGATAGACATCAGTGACAAGTGGTGTCCATGTTAGGACCAATGCTGTTTAGTAACTTCATCACCAGTGCTATTTAATAACATCATCTAATAACATAGATGAAGGGATCAAGAGCACCCTTAACAAATTTGCACATGACACCAAGCTGAACAGTGCAGTTGACACACCCTAAGAATGAGGTGTCATCCAGAGGGACCTGGACAAGCTTGAGAAGTGGGCCCATGAGAATCTCAAGAGGTTTAACAAGACCAAGTGCAAGGTGCTGCATCTGAGTCAAAGCAACCTCCGGTATCAGCACAGGCTGGGGGATGAACAGATGGAGAGCAGCCCTGTGAGGAGGACTTGGGACTGCAGGTGGGTGAGAGGCTGGACATGACCCAGCCATGGGCACTCCCAGCCCAGAAAGCCAAACGTGTCCTGGGCTGCATCCAGAGCAGCATGGGCAGCAGGGCTAGGGAGGGGATTCTGCCCCTCTGCTCTGCTCTGGTGAGAGCCCACCTGAAACCCTGCATCCAGCTCTGGGGTCCCTGCACAGGGAGGACATGGAAGTGTTGGAAAGAGTCCAGAACAGAGACACCAAGATTGTTAGAGGGATGGAGGATCTCCTCCATGAGAAAATGCTGAGAGAATTGGGGCTGTTCAGCTGGGAAAATAGAAGGCTGTGGAGTGACTTAAGTGCAGCTTTCCTTCTGAAGGGAGCCTACAAAAAGACAGAGGGATACCTTTTAAAAGAGCATGTAGTGACAGGACAAGGAGGGATCACTTCAAACTCTCAAAGCAAGTAGGTTTACCGTAGATACTAGAAAGAAATTCTTTACTGTGAGGGTAGAGAGCTACTAGAACAGGCTGCTCAGAGAAGCTGTGGATGCCACACGTCTGGAACTGTTCAAGGCCAGGCTGGATGAGACTGTGAAAAACCTGGTCTACTGGAAGGTATCCCTGCCCATTACAGAGATGTTGGAGCTAGATGATCTCCAAGGTTCCTTCCAATGGAAATCATTCTATGATTCTATGAATAATTGTGTCATTTGGGAAAAAGAGTAGTTGAACTGAGTACCAATAATCATAATTGGGTATTTAGAAAACTTAATAGTGTTATTTTACTTTAAGGTAGTTTGCAACAGAAATCAATAAATAGATAGCTAAATAAAATTAAACAATTGTTTTCTACTACATGCTAAAACACAGTAATTTATGTGTAATATTCTGTGGTTTTCCCCTCTATCTCTGCATAGCTTGCATGTTGTTCTCCTGAGATATGCAAATTATTGTTTCCATCTGGTTTATTGCTGTAAGGGACTGCTCGATAATTTAGTTTATTAAAGCAGGCATGAATGAAAATACAGCAGTTTACCAGAAATATTATCTGCAAAAGTGTGAGTTTGTAACTAGCTCCATTTTTAACATCTAGGAGGCCACTGTTTAAAAAGAAAAAAACGAAACCAAACCAAACCAAAACAACAACAACAACAACAACAAGAAGAGGTGGCTTATTGGCAAATATTCCCAGCCTTTCAAGAAATTGTTTGAAGCACTCAACACACACTCTTCCTGATTTCAGGTCAGATAACAGATTATGGAAATACCATGTCAATGGTTCTTCAGATGCTGAATTTCCTACTTCATCAATGGCTTCCACTCTGATACTTATCCAACAAGTCTAGGTGTGGCCACATCATGAGCTGATCCAATTTTGTGGAGGGCATTTTTAAAAGAAAATCATAGAACCGGAAGGAAGCTGTGACAATCCATGATTGCAAATAGACACTGCACCTTGGGAAGTTCTGCACACTGCTGTGCACTCCAGCATCCTACATGTGGGCTGTATCAGCCAA
This sequence comes from Motacilla alba alba, assembly GCF_015832195.1. Taxonomy (NCBI): domain Eukaryota; kingdom Metazoa; phylum Chordata; class Aves; order Passeriformes; family Motacillidae; genus Motacilla; species Motacilla alba. The sequence continues at coordinate 45,614,768 of NC_052046.1, forward strand.
GCCCAGGATGCATTCTGCAGGGTTGCAGCAGAACTAATGGCTTTTCAATTGCATCATCCCTTCCCCATTTAGTTAGCCAATTTTAAATCCTGCTGGTTAGACAGAATGGATCAAAAGCTAATGAATGACAACACAGCCTGGCAACTGTCTTCTAAGAATTTCTTATTCAATAGGCTTCTTTTTTTCTTTTTTCTTTTCTTTTCTTTTCTTTTCTTTTCTTTTCTTTTCTTTTCTTTTCTTTTCTTTTCTTTTCTTTTCTTTTCTTTTCTTTTCTTTTCTTTTCTTTTACTTTGTGACCAGAAATAATAGCAATAGCCACATTTTTTTGCTTTTTTTCTTTTCAAAATAAGGTGTATTTCAAAAAGCATTCTTGTAAAAATGTAGTATTGGAGTGTATTGTAACTTGAAGACTAGAACTCTGAAACAGATGAATTTTGTGGTCCATCTGCTCCTCCCAGAAGTCTTTTCTAGCAGAGCTTCACTCTGCTGAAAAACTCACTTCAACACAGAAGAAAGAAAATCCTTCACAACATTTTTACAGGCAGTTGCTGCACTTCAGAACAACCTTTCACCTGAGAAATCTCTTGGAAAGCTATTTCAGTGAGATCAGTCTAGAGCAGGGATATAAACTCAAGTCCCTGGCTCAGCTGTTTGAGCACGAGAAAGTCCAATAGTCTGGTCAAATTTCATACAAAATGGAGAAGAAAAAAGAAAATACATAGGAAGGGATTGGGAGCTAGAGTATTCAGGACCTTGCCTCAAAAGAGTGTGCAGAAAGTCAAACTATAATTTTGTGTGTGTCTGCATTATCCCAGACATGTCCATCCTTCTCAGCACAGCCATTAGGAGTTGAGGTCTTGGAGCATACTTCCTCTATGATGGAAGGAAAAGAGGCGTGGGTTTGCAGACTGTGGCCAACAAAAATAATTCTGTAGCTAGCTTTAAGGAGGAGAGGATCTTCCAAGGCCTTTCATCTCTTCTCTGACTCATTTTTGGCCGTGAATAAACTATTTCAACCTTCCTGTCTCTTCCTCCAGCTGTAAAATGATATCAATAATCCCTCCTGGCTTCTGATGCCTGCAGTGAGAATTAGGTTCACCCATTCCAGCATATAGAGCTACCCAGGTCAACCAAATCAAGCTTCATTTTTCTTTTTATAGAAGCCATATTTAACATAGCCACAGCAGAAGAGAATGCACAAGTTGCATTTGTGTTACAGGCAGGAAGGTTAGAGGAGGAAACAAGCAGAGAAAATATTTTTTCTATCTCACTTTGAGCCCTGAAAGTAGCTTCTGCTGATACAAATCATATGTTGAGCTTTTTAATGTGACTGGCACTGCCTGCTAAGAGGCAAACTGAGAACTGGCAAGCCTTTCTTCCCTCTTGCCAAATGGACATATTCCATTGAAGCAATATTCCTCAGTACTGACCACGAGTCACTTTTCAGCCCTGTGATCACTGTCAAAGATGTAAAAAATGGATCACTAATGTCTGCTGTATCACACACAACATAAGTAGAGGCACAGTTTAGGCAACTGTATGTTCTTACAAAATATCTAAGAAATACCTATATCAATAGCTACTGCACCTCTGGGATTTCCCAGAAATGCTGCAGAAGGATTTTTCAGATAATCAGACAACAATTAACAAGTTCTTAGAGCAAACCATCAGAGATTTCTACCTCTCCTTCCTCTTCATAGATACACTGATCTTGCTGGAGAACAGACTCATTTAATATTTCATAGAATAAAATAACATCTTTTGCATCAGTCTGCCACCTCAGAAGATAAGGGAATTAACTCTGTACTCACTTTATATCAGTCTTTTTATTTTCTTCCCCACAGTAATAGCGCTACCAGTTGCACCTTTTCATCATACCTCCTTGTTCCCATCAGACTGCCTCTTTCGTGATTAATATTTCATGTTTTTTTCTAGGGGCAGAAGGGAATGCATTTCAAAAGCAGATAGCAAACTAAGACTCAGAAAGTTTGTCAACACTATTTCACATAGGATGTGATTAATGACAACTCATTCTTTTTAATTGTTTGCATGTGTTGTCTTCCTCAAGACTTGCAGCACATAGCACACTGCATTTTTAATCAGTTATCATCACCGCCATAAATTCATACAGAAATATATAATTCACTTTCCAAGGGAAAGACTGTTTATTACTTATTTGAAACATAACCAATTTATATGTGCTTTACCATAAAGGTGTGGTTCAGGAAACAGAAGGCTTTGGATCTTCAGTAGTTCTCTGAACAACTCACCACCATTCTCCTGTTCAGCATTTACGTGCACATCACTGTTCCTAAATATAAACATACTCAAAACAGCAGGACCTTTCTGTCTATTCTGAATAGAAAAGTAAGTACAAATTCCTCATCCTAAACAATGTCTTTCCAGAGCAGCACTGCACGAAATATTGATATGCCTCAACATGATCAGATTGCTGTAGTAATATAATACCTTCTGGGCTTCTTGGGACACATGCTATCTGTTACAGCATCTTAAGTCAAAGCCACCACACAACATCTATATCCACTATTCTGCGAAAAAGGTCTTCCTTGCACAGAAGTTTTCATTTAACTTTCCTGAGTCAAACATTCACATACTAGTCTGCCCATCTAGGAAGAATCAATACTACACTTTTCACGCTGACCTAGTTATGGAATCACAAAATCTAAGCTGATTATCTGATGTCAGGAGTCTGAAGGAAATCAGAATCTCTCAACCCCTGCATCAGCATCTTCCACAACTGAATGGACAACTAGGTTTATATAATTGGCTGCAGCTAGGAAATGCAATTCACTCAAAATTTCCATCTTCAGTTCAATACACTGTTTTACTGCCAAAGCAGCAGAGTTAAAAAGTTTACAAAGTAACAGAGTTTGAAAAAATGGATTTGCAAAAACATTTTTATCCTGATATTTTTGTTGCTGAATGGTGGACTGGGCATTCACAGTCAACCTGCAACTAGCAGTTAAAGTGAAGCCATGTATGTTGCTGCTGCAGCAAGAATGCAGTATTCTTCTGTGCATTGTACCTTCTGTGCATTGAAGTCTAGCCCTTGAATCTTGGGGCAGGTGTGCATTGTAATGCAGAAAATCTTGACAATTGTGATGGATGTCAATTTTGAAGTAAAAAAAGTGGGAAGAGTGAAAAAATATTTCTCAATGAAAAATACAAATTCATGACAAGCATAGAAGCTGTGTGATAAATGCAAATAGAACTGCCAGAAAACTCCAGCTTCTGTTAAGACCCATTCTCCCTTGTTCTCCCTGATTGTTTTCAAGTATTTCATAAGTGACTTGATTAGTTATCTTTTAATAAGTCTGTTAACTTCATTACAGCACAACAAAACAATCAAGTTGGTTAAATCAAAGGTAATACTCTAAAAGTTGCTATATGCATTTTTCCATGGTACCAGGATTTCTAACTGCATTTCATTGTCCATTGTTGAAGAAAAACAAGTACTGATCATATTTTGAGATGCAAAAAAACTCACTTTTTCTGTGCACATACAAGTATTATTAATATTTGGACTTCATATTAATAGAAATTGATAGTTAACTCCATATTTTTGTTACAAATTGCCATTTTAAGCCAGAGACCTGATAGTAGTGTAAGAAAATACCACAAAGCAAACCAGCTGGACAATAAACAGTGTTAAACAGTCTAGTATATCTCAAGTGGAGCTGTGAGGAAAAACAGAAAAAGAAGATACTTTGAAAAATTCTGTAACTATTTCCCAGTTCAGTTACAATAAGCTTAAAATGCCATTAACACAGGCAAAAATAAGAAATTAAATAGCTCTGAGATATGTCTAATCCCACTAATGTACCCCAGGAGGCAGTTAGCAATCAGCCCCAGTAAGCTGAAGCATTTATACCCTTATCTAGTGTAGCACAACCACTCTCCCAGTGAGACCTGGTTCCAGTCCACAACAAACCTGGACTTCTTTGGGAAGAGGATTCTTCAGGTCCTCAGACAGATGAGTAAATTCAGGATTTCTCCAGGACATCCTGAGAGAAGACTGATGCTCTGTCCCTTGCAATCATTTCCTTATTAATTATAGGTGATGCCAGCATTATTCTCTAATTTATACCCATTTGTGTAAACTTATTACCTTTGTTTTTTGAGCAGCTGCTCCTAAGAAAAAGGTGTAAGGTAAAGGGAACAAGTGGGTTTGATTAGCACAGTTTCCTGTGAAACTCTAACACATTAAGAATTTTAAACCTTGAAAGATTTTTCAATTTCACAGACTGTCCCTGAGCCTACCTAAACCACCAAAAATGTAGGAAAAACACATTTTTGATAAAATATTTGCCATCAGCTGAAAGCCTACAGCCTATTTTCCTCCCCTTAACAACTTACTATTAGATAATTAACTAAAAGAATGTTTCAGCCTTGTTCCATGTATAGAAGCTTTTATCTGAGTTCAGAGCTACCTGAGAGCCATCCATTGCTATTCAAAGTACAGTCATCAGGGTAATAGTTTCTGAAAGAAACTTTTTTGCTTTGTTTTATCAGCAGAAAACAGTCCTGCAGTTCTTGTGTTTGCAACTATGGGTGCATCTGAAGTACTTTATATTCTTCAGGTATTCTCGCCTACTCCAATATCCATGCATATATAAAATTCATGTGCTCAGTATATGAAAGAGAATGTATGAAAACAAAATTTCCATTTAGTACAATTTTATGTGCAGATCTCCATGTTGAAACTCCAGCAGCTGAGCAGTGAGCTATCAGCCAAAACCAGAAAAGTTCAAAGAAATACAAAGGAAAATCAGAAGCCTCACGTCCCTGTCATGTTATCTTTGTTTTACAGCAGTGTAATTAAAGAAATTAAATTTTTATTTTACTATCAGATAAATAGTTCTCTTCCTTTATCCTGGATTGTTAAAAATACAAAGTCCAAGTTAATAGTATTCAGAAATGCTTTCTCCTTTGAAACAAGACCATCATAGTCAGTGTTGACTGAGGTGCTACATGACGGTTAAGACACTCTGTGTGTCCCTGATAAGCAGGGATAGTAATCAGGAGAGAGTTTGCTGTCTGCCTAATCTTAGTCTCTTTCAGACCAATCTCTGGAAGTTGCAATTGCCTTCTGCCAGCAAATAAATTGTAAGAAAGATTCAGAATTCACATCTCATTTAGAAAAATCTCTCTGCTGTGTAAAACCAACTATGATTAAGCAAAGGCATCGGGAAAATAGGTATTTGCTGAAGAAAGTAACGTCTTTCCAACAGAACCATATTGTAGCAAAAGCCCTGAAAGTCAGATGAAAATCCATTTAAACTGGAAAATAAAACAATATGTAGAAAAGCTCTTGCTGGCAGACCAGCAGAAACAAATAGCAACATTTATGCATTGTGCAGAACAACAGATTTTTAATACATGGTACATAAATGTCCATAATGGGGCTTAAAGCTTTTCAAGTGTGGCTGCTTTGTTATTGTCCATGAAAGCACTTTACTGAGCATCAACAAGGTTTGCACATGTCCAGCACCTACTGTTGTTAAGTGGTGGTTTTATACCCCTTGAGAAGGCAGACTTACGAATTTAGGTGAAGATGGGCAAGTGAGACAGTATATCAACTATGACAGATGTAACTACCCCTACTGTTTTGTTACAGTAATCCATGCCCTGTTACCTTACTGAAACAAAGCAGTCCACAGGCTGCTCTGAGCACTTCTGAATGGTGAAAAACAGAAAGATTCAGGCATCTGCATCACCAGTCAATACTGATAAACAGGACAAGGTGAAAGGGAAAACCTCATCATAAGTATAATGTAACACTGGCACTGAGATGACAAATATTTTGAGGCTTATGACTCTTGGTACAAATAACTACAACCATTACTTAAGATTTTGAGAAAATGAATCTTGAATTCAGCCAGCCTGGAAGGGGCTGTCCAAAAGATCTATCCACCCAACCTTTCCTTCCTGGCTTACACAGGCTATGATTAGTCAGATTCCAACTTAAGCAGTTGGGGAAAGAAATGTGATTGTCCAGAATCCTTCGAGAACTAAAAATCTTGAGACAGATTTCTTGTCCTTTTCCTTCAGCTGAATCGTTTCTTGCCCTAAGCTGTGTCACTGACTTGACAAATACAATAAATAATATTGAATATAAAACCTGTGCTCTAATATATTTTAGGATGCGCATTCTAAATAAAAGACCAATACAATGCTGGTAAGTTAACAGTTCCTTTAAAACAAATATTAAAATCTGACAAACAAGATGAACAAAATTTAGAAGTTATGTAAAGTGTTGTAGTAGTAGATTATATGCTAATTCTGTGTCCAGATCAAAACACTGGTTAACTCTGGCACAGGAATAGAACAGCCTTGGCATGTTACATGGACTGCAAATTCTTTCACCTTCCCTTTTTTCCTCTCAGAAGAGGCTGGTAATTTTAATTAGTCTTAAATCCATAGCACTGCATCTAGATGCAAATGGGAACAACTTAAGGTACACATGTGTAGTGGGTTGACCCTGGCTGGATGCCAAGCACTCACCAAAGCTGCTCTACCACGTTCCACTAGAAGTGTCCAGAGGAGAGAAAACAGGGTCCATGAATTGAGATAAGGACAGAGAGAGATCACTGCCAAATATCATCATGGGAAAAACTGACTCAACGTGGGATATTAATGAATTCATTACTAACAAAATCAGAGCAGGATAATGAGAATTGAAATAAATCTTAAAAATACCTTTCCCCACCCCTACCTCTCTCTTGGGCTCTACCTCCTCTCTCCCAGTGGCATAGAGAAACTGGAAACAGTGGGTTTTGCTCAGTTCTTCACAGGTTGTTCCAGATGCTGCTCAGGGAGAAGGGTCCCTGCTCCACTGTGGGGTGCCTCCCATGGGAGACTGTCATCCATAAACTTTTCCAGTGTGAGTCCATCTCATGGAAACAGTTCTCCACAAACTGCTCCAGCTGTTCCACTCCTTCAGGCACAGCCTGCTGCAGCATGGGTCCCCCACAGGATCACAAGTCCTGCCAGGAGATCTGCCTGGGCTCCTCTGTCCACTGGTTTTCAGACCCCTGTCAGGAGCCTGTTCCAGCACGGGTCTCCCAAGGGCTCACAGCCTCCTCTCAGGCATCCACCTGCTCCAGCCTGGGGCTCCTCCATGGGCTATGGGTGTATCTCAGCATCCCCGTGGACCTCCATGGGCTGCAGGGACGCAGCTGCTTCACCATGGTCTGCACTACAGGCGGCAGGGGAATCTCAGCTCTGTGCCTGGGGCACCTCCTGCCTCTCCTGCTGCACTGACCTTGGTGTCTGCAGGGCTGTTTGTTCCTCTCACTTCACTCTTGTATGTCTGCAATTACATCTGAGCAATAACTTTTCCTTAAATACCTTATCACAGAAGTACTGCCACAATTTCTGATCGCCTTTGCCTTTTCCAGCAGTGGGTGTGTCCTGGAGTCAGCTGGCACTGGCTGAGCTGGACATGGAGGCAGCTTCTGGCAGTTTCTCACAGAAGACACCCCTTTATCCCCTGCTACCAAAACCTGGCCACACAAACCCAACAGAGGAAATAGAGATGAAAAGCTAGATGTCCTGCCCCTGCTACTTGCTGCTTCAAAGAGAAAATGAGCAGGTAAATAAACTATATACCTCAAATATCAGTGCCTAAAGTAAAGGTAACCCAGTGTGAAGACCAAAACTGACAAGCTTAAAACTGCATCTAAGTCTCAGATTATTCTGGATGTTCAGTGAAGGACTCTGGAGAAAGAGTCTCTTCTCCATGCATCAATATATTAAAATATATTTTCAAAACATCAGTATATTCATATAAAATTAGCACAACTTTGCAAAGATGTTTGCTCCTTAGGCAAATTGCATTCATTACTCCTAGTGAGTCAGGTGTCCTACAAATACAGACCTCATTTTGCTAGAAAAATCTACCACATTGGTAGTTCAAGTAAGTATTTGCATGTCTCTGCAGAGCATGTTCTGTCCATTCCCCCTCAGACAGATGTCCATACAAATGCTAGGTACTGTACGTGGTTCAGGTATCCAACTGCATGAACATCCTGGCCACAGACAGAAACAGAGACAATTGGAGATAGCATTTACTCAGGCAGAAAAAAATGCTACAGGGAAAAATTTTTCATGGGAATCCCATCTTCACTCTCAAATTTGAGCTATAGCAGTAAAATTTATTCAGTTAGAGATTTTTCATACTGGGGAGCCTTCTTCAACCATAATAACTTGCCTAGAGGAAGATTTGGGCCTCCATAATTATTTACTGCACCAAACCTCTCCAGAGACAGATAACTTTTGACTTTCTGTTCCAGGTAGATATACATTTCAAACATGAAACAGGGAAGAATGCCAAAAAAAGCAAATTGGCCCATGCTAAAATAGCCTTGAAGACAATGGTAAGCCTGTGAATGTATTGCCAGAGCAGAGGCTTTTCTGTATAAAAAGGACATCTTTTTAGGATGAATAACAAGGTATGCCAAGGCCATTTATAGAATACCATGGTCTAGTGATCTCAGATTTCCTCCACAGATTAAGTCTGTTAGTTATTTTAACTCATTCATAGGCAACCATAAAATTACTGCAGTGGATAAACTGTTCAAGAGTTGTGGCTATTGCTCCATCAACTGCTCTCCAGTGGATCCACTGCTCTTGAGCTAAGCAATGTTCTCTCCAGGCCAATACCTTGTGTCTCAGTGTTTTTAAAAACAGAAGCTTTTTGACTGGTGGCGTGATCCTGCTCCATCATAGTAACACATTGTGTTGCTCCTCATGGGATTTTGTGCAATTTTTTAAAGTTCTAACTGAGCTGCAGGAAAGTTTCTCCTCCAACTGCAGCTATGTGGTATGCAACAAGACATGCATGGCAGGATGAAATCCACATTTCACAGGGTGTGCAAAAAACCTTTCCCAAAGACAAAAATTGCCTGATATGAAGAGAAAATGGTGGTTAGATTCATGCTGTCGCTTCAAATTTTCTTCACTAAAGTGTAAAGTAGCTGTTCACACCCATTTAGGGACACTCTCATCTTGTCTAAATGCAGAAACTGGAGTTATCAGCTAAGATAAAACTAGTAATAAATAATTGGCTTGAAATGTTTATGTAAAAGATGCTACAAAACTATAGGAAGAGAAACATTCATTCAAAAGCAAGTTCTTGCAGAACTGCAAACAAGAATACACAGAAAGTGTTCTGCAGCTCCATAGGCTTAATAATATCGGCCATTTGTAAAGGATAACTATTTTATATTATGACCACCAAAGACCTCCCAATGGCAAAAATTTGCAGGCTGAATTATTAGTGTGTTAATTTTAATTACTTTCTTCCACATGAGACTTTTGTGATACCAAGAAAAATGTTCATTCTTAGAGGATGGATAGATAATTTGACAGGAATGACAGGACATAAAGAAACACCATTTTTTTTTGTCAGAAAGAGATTTAACTGAGCAGGAGGTTAGAGAACAGTAATTAATCGCTTAATTGTTTTGAAAAGACAAGCACTAAAAAGTATGACCTTTCATTGACACTTTGCTGCGATGGTACATTAATTATTGCTGAATTGCAATGGGTCTCCTGTGGGAACACAGGACATTCTCATTAATACCAGACAAGTTTACCATGGTCATGACTTTTATAGCAAATGCCTAACGCTAAATTAAAGGACTATTTATCTCTTGGTCTGATACGTCCAGAAACCTTAATAGAATTCTTCTCTATGAAATATTTCTTGCATGTAAAAATTAGTAATTCTCATGGCCCAAGGAGCTGGCAGAATTTAATTAAAGAAACGTATTGAAAAAGACAAAATTGAGAACTTAGATAGACAGAAAGAGGTTGTTTGTCTGTCAGTTATTTTTCTTCTAAGTTTTCACACCAGCTTTTGCAAAGTTCAGCTCTCCAGTCTAGGAAAGTCAAGGAACAAGTCTTGAACTTTTGAATAAAAGAGATCCTGATGGAGATCACACTGGATTGATTCAACCTGAAGGCAATGGTGCTGAGAAGTAAAACATGATAATGTCAAATGCAAAGAGATGATGTGATGAAGAAGGTGTGCCCATCCCTGCAGTTGATTCATTTGGGGTTTGTTTCTGGTTTTATCCTTCAAACTTTACTTTGCTCTTTCTGCTCTAAATCAGCCACATCAGACTTGCCAGACAGTCAGAATAAAGAGGTTGCTCTGTCAAGATGCTGGGAAAACAAGGCATCTACATCATGCAGAATAGAAAAACCTTTAGAAAAACCTTCTCAAAAAGAAGTAGTTTGAGAAAATCTTGACATCAATGTAGAAACATTTTAATTGCTCACAGTTTTTTAAGCTAGTGAAGAGTCCTGAAAGTATGACATCATTCTCAATGTCTTCCCCTGCTCATTCACACGTGTTCTCTGCAAACATGAGGCCTACTGTTTCCATCCTAATGCAGCAATAAAGATAATCTCTCCCTTTAGAGAATACTCATCCAGTTGGAAAGAGAGATTTTGGGGTGTGCTGTTAAAGCGCAGAGGACACACCTCTAAATATGATATCAATTATTTGGTCTGGTGCTTCTAAACACCACTACAACAGGGCAGGCAATTCTTCACAAGGGCTAAAGCCAGTAAAAACTGTAGTCCCAAGTCTGCAACTCACTTCATGACATTTAATCAGGGACTTGTTCCACAAACAGATGTTCAACTTTATAAGTTTGGATGGGTTGCTCTAAAGAGCTAGCTAAAAGGAGAAAAAAATCACTAGAGTAGCCACAGCATATTCTAAACTGAAACAATTGCATACTTTAAGTTTGCATACCTTACAAATCTCTTCAGAGGACATGTGTTCCACCTGTGTTTTTATTCTGAAAAGCTTTCAGATGCTTTCTTTACAGAATAATTTTTTTTTCCTCCCCAGACAGCAGTACCTCACTCCAAAGCCATGTCAAAGTGGACAACGCTGCAGAGCAGAGTGTCCCCGTGTAGACGTGGAAATATTCTTAATACCTGTTTTGAAAACTTCTTTTTGAAACATACACAGTTTTTCTCTTTGGTAAACACTTTCTTTTCTTCTCCAAGGCATAGTGCAGAAACCAGGATGCGTAGCCCATCTAAACAGTTTTCAATGTTAATGAATTTTACATGAATGAATTATTAATGAACAATTGCATGTCTTGACACAGTAATGAAGAAGAGTTTGCACTGAGATTCCAACATATCACAACCTGAAGGAGAACAGCAGAAGGTAACCCATGATCTCTGTGAGCAGCTAAGCCCTTGACTGGACTTCTTTGTACTGCAGAGCAGCTGTGGCACAAGAGGAGGTTGGCAGAGACTGCCTGTTACTCTGCCTGTGACAGAGTAACAAGGCTCTGTAGCAAGAAGGCTGCCAGCCCACATTTTTCCAGACAGCTGACACCTCTCTCTGCTGCAAAATAGTCACAAATTCTCTATGTCTGTAAGCAGACAACCAATTCTTGAATCACATCTTAAGACCTAATTTAGAAGTGACATAACCTGAATTCCACTTCAACTGTGAATCAGCCAATATTTTCCTGAATGTGACACTGGTATGTAAATGGCCCACAGGTATATGGGCAGATTATTTTTAATACTCTCCAGAATGAGAGGACCTGGCCCTTATCCGTGCCTGTTGCCAGACATGGTCTAGTTTTCTTCTAGATAAGTGCCTACTAAAAAGCAAAAAGGCGTTTTTCAGTAGATATCAGTTTAACACCCTGCCTTCCTTTTGTTTCCAGAGAAAAGAAATTCAGCTCCACATGTTTTTGCACAGATCCTTTCTGTGACCAAAAGATGGCCAGCAGTCATTCATATGTCAATAGACCAGAGCTGCTCTTATGATTGACTTCAAAAATTTCTTGGGTATAATCAACATAACATTTTTTTGAGAAAATCTTGACATCAATGTAGAAACATTTTAATTGCTCACAGTTTTTTAAGCTAGTGAAGAGTCCTGAAAGTATGACATCATTCTCAATGTCTTCCCCTGCTCAAGATTATGTTCCTTCCCCATCAAGATTATGTTGATTTAGTTGATGACCAAACTGTAATCCTTGAGGGTCCAAAAATTCATAATTTAATGAAAAAGTCTGTCACACATGTACTTGCCTATCACCTCAGTCTCAAGTAATCCCTATCTACTTCTGGCATTACTTCCCACTCCTTGATATTCTCTTGTTCTTTATCTGCTACTTCTGCCATTTTCCTTAAATTTTTTTCTTCAAAGTGGCTACTGCAAACCAAAGCAGACCTGCCTCCACTACCATAAGAAGCCCTTCTTGTTTCTAGTGCAAAACTTCAGGGTGTGTAAATTTTTTATTATTATTTCCATTCCTGTGTTAAGAATGTAGCATAAGAGTAACCTTCAGTGACAAGCCGAATGTCTTTTTGTAAGAGAAAATTTTGAACTGGATGATCAAAAATACTCATTTAACTTTTATTTCAGCTTTCTAAATATAGGAGTGCAACTGCTTTCAAGATGTCTTCAACATATTCAAAAAATAATTTATGAGTCCTTAAAAGACTTAGATATAATTATAGATAGATAAAAATGAGCTATCAACCCTCAGCATGTTAATCTGGAAAAATCCCATCATGGGAAATGAAAGCATGGGAGAGCAGAATCTGTCTAGTCAGAGTCTTCTTAAATTGGGAGAGCAAACCTGACCCTAGAAGAGATAGATGTAGTAAAACAACACAGCTAGAGAAATGGTGGCATTGAATCTCTCCCAAGTGCATTTTGTGTTTTGGCAGTATGAGTAATGACGACTCTGAGCAGCAGTTATCCCCTGGCTTGTGCTGCTCTGCATGTATCAATGATTTATTAGAGTCACCAACAAGGAACATATGCACATTTTATCCATTTTCTTTCAGCTTTTTAAGCCATATTTTTCCCCAAATAGTTAAATTGTTACAGTTAAACTAAGGCGTCTAAACATAGCACTAGCTATATGTACACAGACATCTCAGCACTGGCTTTGAGGATGATTAGGCCATGAAATCTTTCTCTTAGGGAGAACAGATTGTGAAACTGGACCTTGCTTTGTGCTTTAGGAGATTCATTACTGGAAGTACTGACTGGATTTAGGCTAAGGATTAAACTGGGTTTCAAAGAGGATCAATATAATTCCCCAGATAACCACATCTGCAGCTCCTGGCTCATGAAAAAGGTTTCACTAAAGTGAAAGCTTCTCCCTTTTAACCATGTAGAAGCAGCCATTATGGTTACAGCTGTTATCACAGGGGGCACCTTATCTTTGATAAATATGGCTGCCTACAGATTTCTCTAGTGTTAATAACCCAGACCAACAATTGCTGGCTGACCAGCATGCTGCAGGTGGTCAATGGCCTCCTGTTCTGCTTATCTGGTGCTCTCACTTTGACCTAATGGCACTGCTTCAAGCACACATCAGGCCCTTAGAGCGGCCTGGGTTAGTCAAAATCTGAGAAAAATCTGAGTTGAGTAAACAGATGTCTAACCTAGTATTAGTGTTTACATGTTTCTCAGATTCAGCCAAAATGTGCTTCATAACAGTCAGCACAGCAATGCATTTTACAAATTTAGTGCACAGTGCTGAAATATCTTGCATCAGCTTTATGCTAGCAGCACCACCCATATATACCTACATATATATAGGCATGGTCATTATTGAAATACAGAAGCATTATGATTTCCCAAACTGACTTTCTTCCACACATTCAAAGGAAAAACACAGTTTTGAATTTTTTACTGGCTGACTGCTTGCTTAATTTTTGAATTTCAAGTCTTTATCCAGAGACACCTATTTGTTACCTCACCTTTAAACCACCTCACAGCTCTCACACTGATCTGCTTCTGCTTCTCCACCAACAAACACTTCTTCGTACATTACAAATGCTTTGCAGAAGATATCACTTTGAGATTGATACTTTTTTGCCATGGTTAGGAGACATATAGAAAAACTTCAAGCATTTCCAGACATGATATGAGCCTCATTGTCTGCAATCATAAATGTTTCTTTATAGACGTGTCACAAGTAAAATCTTCCTCCTGATGTTTTAGGTTAATTTATTGTTAATTTTTTATTTATATATTCAGTTTGAGTTTGCTTATCATAATATATAGCAGTCAATTTCTAAAGAATCCCCCTTTCGATCAGAATCAAGGTCTAAATTTCCCACTAAAGCAATTCAGAGTGAATTTTTGGTCTGTCCCAGTAAATAACCAAGATGCAGCCCTTCTAATTTTAACGTTAGTCAAAAAGCCAGGGCATGAGGAGGTTTCTGCAAAAGAGACTTCTGAGTCTTTGCTGTTTTCCTCCCTAAATAAACCCAGTAAATCCCCAGATATAAGAGTTGTTGGAGCAAGGCAAAACTAAGAATGATCCCTTAAATAATACTAAGCCTATCAAGCTTGAATTTTGTATCACTTCTGCTGTAGAGATATGCATACGTCCTTAAAAGGACTAAATAGGTATCAAAAAGTGGCTTTTGCTCAGTACCCAGAGAAAGTTCAGCCTGGGGCAGTCCTGACATTTCACATTGTCTTGGAAGCAGTGAACTAGAAATCTAAATCTTAAAACAATTCTTTAATTAAGTGGACATGAAAGAGACAGAGAAGAATTTAGTTATTAAGTCTGGATAAATGACAGCATCCAATTTATCATCTTAGCATGAATACTGAACTGACCCCAGCTGGTCAGAGCATGTTGCTAATAATGTCAAGGTTGTGGTTTTGGTCACTGTATGGGCCATACACTTAAGAGTCAGAGATCTATGTGGGTCACTGCTAATGTGGGTCAGAATATTCCATGATTCTATGGCTCACTGATACTGTGAGCTGGAGCACAGGTGTGGCCCAAGCACCGAAGGAGACAAAACTAATGGTGAGAAGAAAAATGAAACTGAGCCTGCTTCAATACCTTTACTTTCTTCAAAACCCCCTAACTCACATACCAGGCTCAGTACTAATATATTGTTTATCTGATTGCTGTCTCTGTGGTGAAGCATTCTCTGCAAGAACCGTGGGATGGATGAATTCTGTCCCAGGACAGGAGCCATGCAAATCAGCCTGTAAGTCACTGGACACAGAAGTGCTTTAAAGGAGAAAAAAAGAGAACAAACAAGCTGGTTTGAATTCTGAACCCTCTCTTGGTGCATAGAGATGGCTGGCAGGCCTCTTGGCAAAGACAGTTTTGAGGACTGTTCAGCTCTTAGAGGCTGCCCAGGGCTTAAGATGGTGCCAGATGGTCCATGCAGTCTTGTGAGCAAATACACAACAATTTTTAAGCAACATCATAACAGCTGCCCCCAAATGTCAGCTAAAAAATCAGTATCTTTCTTAGTACTTTTCCTTGAACTTCTGATTCCAGAAACAAAAACTTTTGTGATACTGTATTGGGTCTGGCTGAGGTAAAGTTCACAGCCCTCACAGTGCGTGCTTTGCATTGGTTGCTGGCAGGGTGTTGATAGCACACCCCTGCTGTGGCTACTGCTGAGCAGCGCTGTCCCTCTGACATTCCCCCACATCGCAGGGCTGGGAGGGGACAAGGTCTGGGAGGGCACACAGCCAGGGCAGCTGACACAAATTAGCCAAAGGGATGTTCCACGCCATACCACACCAGCTCAGGTGTATATAAACTAAGGGAAAGAGAAGGAAGGGGGGGCATTCATGAGTTTTCAGTGTTTGCCTTCCAGAGGAACTATCATGCGTGCTGAAGCCCGACTTCCCAGGAAGTGTCAGAACATCGCTGCTGATGGCAAGTAGAGACTGAGGTTTTTTTCCTCTTTAGCTCATGCTCCTGCAGATCTGTGCTAAGTGCTTTCTTTTTAGGGATGGAATACATTGGTTTGGCACAACTTGGTTTTTGGTATCAGGGGAGCCACGGAGGTGGTTTCTGTGAGCTGCTAGAAGCTTCTGCCATGTCCAGCAGAGCCAATGGCTGATGGCTCTGATGATGGACATTCTGCTGGCCAGAACTAGGCCAATTAGAGGTGTTGGTAATGCCTCTGTAATAACATGTTTAAGTAGGAAATTAAAACAAAGTGGAGCACACATAGTTTTTTTCTTCTAGTCGGAGAAGAGGATCAGGTGAGAACACATGAGGGAGATATGTGAGACACCAAGATCAGTGAAGGAGGTGATGGAGGAGCTGTTACAGGCACCGGAGCTAAGATTCCCCTGCAGGCCATGGTGAGACCATGGTGAAGCAGCTGTGCCCCTGCAGCCCATGGGGATCCATGCGGGATGCCAAGATCCACCTGCAGCCCGAGGGAGGTGCCAATGCTGGAGTGGGTGAATGCTTGGAGTAGACTATGATCAAGTGGGAGACCTGTGGAGGGGGGGCTCTTGCTTCCAGGCTGGAGCAGCCTGTCCTTGGAGAACTGCACCCCGTGGAAGCGTGACCCACACCGCAGCAGTTTTGGGAGGACTGTGTGCCCATGGGAGGGACTCACGTTGCAGCAGTTTTGGGAGGACTGCTGCTTGTGAGAGTGGACCCATGCTGGAGAAGTTCATGGAGACCTGACTCCTTTGGGAAGGGACCCTACAATCTCACAGTGGAAGGGCTCTTCTCCCAAAGCAGTGTAAGAAAACCTCAGGTGATGAACTGACCAAAACCCCCATGTCCTCTCTTCCTGCACTGTCAGTGAGAGGAAGGAGAGGCTGGGAGGGGAAAAGGTCTTTTTAAGGGCTCATTTTATTTCTCATTATCCTCCTCTGATGCTGTCACTAATAAATTCACTTTTCAGCTTCAAGTTGTGCCATTTTTGCCCTTGGAGTGTTTTCTCCCAGTCCTTATCTCAGCTCATTAACTCTTTGTTAATTTTTTTTCTCTCCTCTGCCCAGTTGTGGCAGGGGAGGTGAGTGAGTGACTTTTATGGGTGCCTGGCGTTTGGCCAGTGTCAAAATGCAACAGCTACAAACCTTAGCTCTACAGTAACCTTTGGAAACTTAAATCATCAAACTCACCAAACCATTTATCTTGCCTGTCTGCCAGTTAGCATGCTGTAAACATGGTTTAATTCCCATCAAAGCTAGTGGGATGACTTCAGAGTTGGTTCTTGTGGTATTTAAAAATAAAAGTAGTTTTATAATTTCAGCATTGGATTAATAGCATTTCATGCTTTACAGCAGTACCTTGCTAACAGAAAAAATAATAGTCCTTCTTGTTGTGAAAGTTACTGCCCATTATAAGTTACTGAAAGCAGCCTTCAAAATCAGTTAAACCATATGTGCAAGCTCTTTTGGCCAAGTTAAGAAATGCTGGGTTGTCCTTTTCCTTAAGACACCTTTCTCTTACGTGAGAGAATCAGAAAATTTGTACAGATATAAATATACAGGAAAGGAGCCCTAAACATTGGGCTTCGGGAAACTAGTTCAGTTAAAAAATACCAAGAAAATACAGCAATTAGTTGGTTGCAAAATAGAAAGGGGTGTAATCCCTCTGACATGTGGAAGTGTAGGAGATAGGCATTTTGTAGGCTGAGTGAGTTTCCCTCAGAGAGCAGGGTTAGCTGCCATATTTGAAGTATAATACTGAAGATGAAAATGCATTTACATGTAGCTGCAGTTCAGAAACCACTAAGGAAACACACAAGAAGGACAAAACAGTGGGATGAGTGTGTGTGCCAAGGTCTTATAAAAAGAAAAAAAAATTGGAAAATCATGTGCAGTGAACTTTAAAAATTGTCTTTGCCTAAGTTCATCACATAACTGGAGTAGAATTCACATTCTTTGAAAAAATCCCTTTGCCCAGGATTTTTCTCCTGGGAAGCTGAGATGCCTCAAAGAAAAGAAAAACAATTATTATCTCATTTGCTTCTCCTGTGTTGTGCTCACATGTGGAATGTGCTTGGAGATTGTTTACCCACAGGTGTTTGTTTCATTGGATTCTGGTGTGAGTTGTTTTGACTCATTGGCCAATCAGGGCCAAGTTCTGTCGAGACTCTGGAAAGAGTCAGAAATTTTCATATTAGCTTTTTAGCATTTAGTAAGTATCCTTTATGCATTCTTTAGTATAGTTTAGTATAGTATTCTTTAATATAATATAGTATTATAAAGTAATAAATTAGCCTTCTGGGAATATGGAGTCAGATTCATCATTCCTGCCTTCATCTGGGGGCAACGCAAATACAATAAACTAGCCAATATCACTGTATGCCACACACTGAGATCTAATGTTGTAGAATCCTGTTTACTCAGGACCTGGATCTAATGAATTCTCACTGCCTCCATGTGCTCATGGCTTGCTAATCATCTTCTCCACAGGTAGAGGAAAGCTATCCTTTTCTGGATAAATCCAACAAATCCCCTGTGGGATGTTTTTTTACCACTATTTTAACCAAGTCTCTTTAATGTGACAGATGCAACTTGAAGCTTCTTTCATGTTGGTGTTTTAATTTCCTCTTCCTCATCTAATAGGTGGAAATTTTGATGAAATAAGCTGAGAAGCACAAACTGAATCTTTGAACCTACAGTGATGAACAGTTTCAAAGCTTTTGCAAATCACACACCTGGGGTATGAGATTAAGACCTTGTTTTGTGGTTCATTCCTGCCTTGGTACATCAGTTCCTCCTAATCATGCAGTGCAAACATGAAATGTGACTTGCCAAGTCCTGTTAAAGCGGATACAAATAACATAAGGAGTCTCCCAAAGGCCAGATATAATGTAGTCCAAAGGCTAGTGCGGAAAACCCATGTAGCACATGGCAGGTTCACTGAGAAACTAAATCACCAAATTATCAAGCATTCTTTTTAATTTATCACAAGTGGGGAAAAAAGGCTTTATTCTTTTGCACAAACATTTGGAAGAATATTCAAACCAAAGTTCTTTATTGAACAAGTAGAGATGCAGCAGGCCTACTCCTATTCAAGCATGAATAGTCCAGCTCTGGAAACAGACCTCCATGAATCATTCCTATCGCTTGACAAAAGTGTATTCCTGTCCTGGAAATTGATGCAAAAACCCAATAGATTTCTTTCAGTGAAAAGGAAAGAAGTATGAGTTTTCATTGTCCCCATGGAAAAGGAAAATTGGGTGCAAAGCACAGCTTGCATCAAAATAGTTGGCTGACTTCAGCTGCCAGAGGATTTAATGAATGAAGAACAATATATGCTGTAAGTACATATCAGATTGTAACTTTTTTTAAGCAGATCTGAAGTCTTCAAAGCATCAGTGTTTGCTATGACTGGAAAAAACACTGGACATAGTTTTTGAAAGTTAACAATGTTTTATTAATGAAACAGCAAAGTAAAAATTGTTCTTCTGAGCAGGTGAAGAGAGACAAATAATAGGTATTTCCAGGAAGACTGAACATTTTGTATAGACTCGAGAACACATCCAGACAAATTCCAAAATAAGGATGACCAATTCCCAGAGTAATGGAATCATGAGATAACAGCTTCAAGACTGAAATGCTAGCTGTGATAAATTTGGAGACAAACAATAGGAACTGTTTTCTACAGACTTTTACTCAGGCATTCTATAACCATGTATCCGTGTCATATAATGTTTTCGTTGCTGGCTACAGGTCAGAAATCTTGTACGTAATTTACAAGTCCTCAGGACTGAGGACTTCCTACAGCAAGTTTGCTGTTTTATTTTACTTTCTTCATACAGTACAGCCATGACATTATGCAAGTAGAAGTAACAAATCCTTACTTTCAACAAAACATGAAATTTCTGGCTCTAGCATAATGAGACTGTGTACAGGAGTAAAGACCTGGTACAAAAGGAGGAGGCTTCAGAAGTGGAGACACAGGAAGTGGCGTAGAGTTCAGAGGCATGGAATGGGAAGACATAGGGCAGGGCCTTGGCACTCATACCTTGTGGGTATAAGCAACTTCCCCCACAGTCACCAAAAGAAATAGCTTGGACCAAATTCAGTTTAGGATTATAAAGACAAAAAAATTCTTGAATGAGTGCCATAAAAGCATAAATTCAGACATAATTTTTGCAGACCAATGACAAAAATAGCAAAGCTGAAAATGCATGTCACTAAGCAAAGGGTCAGTCCCTTCTCCCAGGTAACAAACAACAGGATGAGAGCAATGGCATCAAGATATGCCAGGGAAGGTCCAGGTTGGACCTAAGAAGAATTTCTTTACAGAAAGGGTGATCATGTCAGAATGGGCTGCCCAGGGAGATAGGGGAGTTACCATCCCTGGAGGTGTTCAAGAAATAACTGGATATGGCACTAATTGCCATGATTTAGTAGACAATGTGGTAGGGTGGGTAATCAGACAAAAGTTGGACGTGATGACCTTGGAGGTCTTTTCCAACTTAAATGATTCTGTGATATTGTGTAAAATTATCTCAAATGAAAGCTAGAGAAAAAATCTCACATAAAGATCGCATTACTAATAGTGAAAGACCTAGGTACTGATGACTCACCACCTGGTTGAAACTACCACACTTACTTCCAGGAGAAAGTAAGAAGGAATTTTTCACCAAGAAAAACTGTACCAAATTAAGAATTTTGGCTTAATTTATTTTTATTCCTCTCCCCCTTGCCCAATTATTAGACTCTCAATTGCATTAAAAATACACACTTGCCTTTACAGAAGGTGTACTATCTCTTCACCCGTAGACAAGATTTTAAGCCCAGTGATAGTAGATGCAAGTTTTTCATTCATTCAGGAATGTCATTACCACATGCAATATCAAACTCAAGCCAAGGTGATGATTGTCTCTCCTTTTGTATAGAGACACACACCATGCTGGAGGCCTTACTGCACACAGAAACCTCTGAAGGCTGCAGCAATAAAGAGTGACACATTGAGATCCTTGAAGGGGAGACAACCCTGTAAATTCAAAGCATACACATATGCAGGACAGCAAAACTGCTTAGTTTTTCCTGTGACAGTATCAGACATCCTGGCTTTTCGGCAATGCTGTCTCCAGCAAGAAAAGACAGCACCGAAGCTCTGAATTTGGTAGGAGTCAGTGTTAGATTGGGTAGTCTCACTCAGCAGCATTACTCTTTTGCTTTTCAAAGTCTCCAAGGCATTTTTTACTATCCTTCTTATTTAAGAATCCTCCCTGCACACCTTCCACCTGAATCTCCCATAATCACAGCAGTGGTAAAGTTATGTACACATAATTGACAATAATTTGGTGTGCCTGACTTTTCTCTTCGAAACACAATACTTCCCTGACCTAAAAAGAAAGCTACAATTATGTTTAGGAAACAAAATTGTGTTTATATATTTCCTGAATTCTGTTTTAATAGTAACATAACTTCTAAATCAGAAACGTCAAGATTAACTTACAGGTTGCCATGACAACACATTCCCCAGACAGATTCAGTTAAATATAGAGGAGAACTGAGGAGAACAAAGAACAATCTGCAGATAATTCCTGTAATTCCAAACCAAAATGACCTATTCCAGGATTACTCTGTCTGCATAGTTCTGAATTTAATAGCAGTTAAACCACTCAGTTGAGTTGCATCAGCTGCCACTTCTATTGTTTATTACATCCCTTTGTTTTAATAGCACCTTTATTTGTAAGCCAAACACAGCACCACAGTCTGATTTTGCCTGTTCTTTAGACTTTCTGTATCCTGTTTTCCCATCTGGCATATTCTATATTTGCTATAGTACACTCTCATTATTTAAACTTCTGTGGGAAGTAGGTTCTAGGTTATACCCTGTAAAAACCATTTCACCTTTATTTTAGTTGAACAATGACATCTAGAGCGAATATGCCCTACAAATGTGCCCTGCTGATAACTTAATGGCTTTTTTTCAAGATGTCATTGTGGACTATACAGAGTGTATGTTGTAAGTACAGAGGTGACTAAGGGAAAAGAAGCAGAAGCTGTGTGTTCTATGTTCCATTTAAATTACATTAGATAGCTGACATTTAAATAGAAGCAGTTTTATTGTAAAGAGCCCTCAGCAGCTTGCTGAGGCTTTGGAAGTCTAGCAGATTTACACAAAATACACTGCTACAGCAAATGATGGCACACGTGTTTTCTAAACATCTAGAGTTCACCACCTTCTTAAAAGTATATGCCCAAGACAAAGACTTCATCTTTTCTCTTTGCTGAGTAAGGTGCAGTGTTTGAACTGTTACTCTTCAGAGCAATTATCCTTTTCATGACACAATCAGGCCACGAACTTGATTATATCTTTATATTGTGGTCTTTTCCCTCCTATATCCCCTTTCTGGTTTTCCTGAACACAAGATTCTCAAAACACTAGGCAAAACCACAGAAGTAGAAGCAAAGCAAATGAAAAAGTTTGAAAGAAACTGTAGAATGCAATTATGGGCATTAAATTAAGTATTATTATTAAACATAATAGTTATTCATATTTTCCCTGTGCCCAGCAGAAACCAAACCAACAGTGTTAAGAGTAATATTCTGTTACCCTAACAGACCATATACATCCCCAAAACCTGGGGAGGGCTTTTTGCTCTCCTCTTCACAAATTTTAATCCTAAACAGGCAATGAAAAAAGCATCCAGGAAAGTATGCGGGAAAGTATCCAGGAGCCTGTTGTAATCCATCACCCATCTACTTCTTCTTTTTCATTTTTATACAGAACTGAGAGCTGCCAGAGACTGGCAGATTCATTTCTAGAAGCCCAATATGTGCACAACCTGGAACCGTCATTAACCAACAAGGTAGCTATCTTGTGTTTCAGCACATTTAGAGTATAGATAGCACACGATATATTTTTTTTTCCCTAGAAGGTCAGGGCCATGCTGGAATGCACTGGACATACACTTCTATTGCTTGCTTATTGCTATCTAAATATTTTGTCCTTAACTTGCCTAAATGTTGAGATGATATTAATATTTGTATGAAGCCCAAAATAACCTTTAAGTGTAGATACATCAGTTTACTGAAGTAGTTATCTGAATCTATGTAATATGTGCTTAATGCATTTCCAAGATTTACTGAGTCTGAGACACATATTCAAGCTACAGAATCCAAGTTAACATAGTAGACATGTTATCTTCTATAGCAATAAGCAAGTTCATTATACTCTCTGATAGATTCTTTAAATGTTTCATTATTCTGCTAGAGATTTTCTTCTTATTTTAATATTGAAATTGTCAAATTTCAGCTTCTAGCCACTGAATCCCATTATTCCTTTATCTTACAAGCTCCCTAATATCCTTTTTTTGCATTAGTACAAGTCACCTCTCCATTTCCTTTGATAAGAATTAACTCAGCATCTCAGGCCTGTTTTGCTGTCTTAGACCTATAGTAGTTCACTTAAAACTTCACACTGTAATCCTTCTCTTTAGTCATCCTAATTTTGGATTTGCATCTCTGCAAATACTCTGCTTCCAGAGTATTCTTCAGCCTCAGATGTGTTTCAAAGACAGTGCTGGAGCACCTCTCCTATGAAAAAAGACTGCAAGAGCAGGGGTAGTTCAGCCAGGAGGCGGAAGACTCCAAGAGGACCTTATAGCAGTTTTCTAGTGCCTAAGGAGCCAACAAGAAAGCTGGAAGAGGACTTTTTATGAAACAAGAACAGACAGCAAGTAAAAGATCTCTCTTAGGGAAAAATCCAAGGGAAGCTTATCCTCTTGATGAGTCTCTGCAAATCTTTGTAGTATGTTTGTCCGTGCCTCTAAACTATCAGCAACTGACTGCAAACTTACTTTGAATGAAATCCCCACCTAGGACAGTTGTGTTCCCCAATGGCAGAAGATTGCTCCTCAGCAGACATGCACTACATTTCTTCTGTAAAGATTGCAACCAAAGATGTGCTTTCATATGTATAACCTAATTCTGAGTCGAAATGTACTGCAGATTTTTCGAATGCTCAGTTCATGTGCTCTTCTCTAAGGTGTCTCTTATGCACATTTGTATTCAACTTTTAATTTTTTCCTTGCACATTACTGGGGGGTTTGATTTTAACAATCACGTTTTCCCTTCAACAGAAGCCATTTCTAACAACCTTACATGTTCTGTAAACTGTGTTAGCCTTTTCAGTTTCAACTACACCACAGTGAAAGGATAGCAACAATACTTTTTTGAGAAATGCATTTCTCCTCAGCCAAAGTCTGCACTTACTGAAGTCCTAAACCAAATTTAGCTATCTAGTTAAATTACTAATAAAAAGGAATAATAAGGAGCAATAAGGAGTAATAGTCTAAGTAAGCAAGACTGCATGAGTGAAAACAGCTCACAGCTGACAGAGATTTACATAAGGAAGAAGCAAGCTACATATATTTCAGTCAGCTAGAATTTATAGAGGCTTTTGATTTTTGATCATGAAGATTTGAGACCCTGGAATTTCACTCAAGGTTGTTGAACTTCTACATCACCACAAAATACTGTTGTTTTATCCATTAGTTAATCTAAATCTCATTTTCTCATTTTAACACAAATAGAGTTTTAACACAGATTAGAAATTTGGCAGATATGCACCAGCCCTCACATGCTTTAAAAATACTTCTTGCACCTTATCAGCACATGGTGTTTTCAGATACTGCTTCAACAAAGACAGTCATGACTTAACAGATGAATGCACTACATATTAAGTTCATAAATGGTAGTAAGAGACTGCCATAAAATTGCAAACAAGACTTCCTTTGGAATTTTTTTAGCAACTGAAGTTTAGCAAAATTGAAGGAAGGAGTTTGTCTTCCAAGTCCCAAGACACAGTTTAAAAGACAGTGGGAAAAATGCTTTGACTGCACACGTTTAAAATCTAGCTTTCAAAAAGAAAATGCTACAGCCAGGAAATATATACACATAAATTGTTTAGATGTCTCAGAAACAGAAAGCTGTTCTGAAACACAGCAGCTCAAAAACATAATGAATAATGATGAAGAGCTAAACACACATTCACACTACAAAACTCAAAGAAAACAAACTTCTCAAAAATCCGTATGCTAGCTATATTTATGCTCTAAACCATATGTGAAACGTGTATGGTCTGTGAAAGTCACAGCCATCTTAAATCAAGTACAATGCCATGCCATGCAGTACAATGCAATATGTGCAATACATACATTTCACTCTTTGGTGTCAGTTATTCCACATCAAGATTTATGTGGCAGAAATCTTGTTTTTGTATGACTTCATTATTATTTTTGTGCAAAGAAATGGAACAGGATTTTAAAAACTGTTTTAAGACACTCCTGAGCATGGTCTTCCCATTACCCTTTATTTTACAATCTAAGCTCTGAGAAGATTTAATTAAAGAGCATTGGCATAAAAGAGAACTTTGTTCTTATTTGTATCAGTGTCTCCAGTAGGCAGTCTCATCCAGGTGGTATAGATACAAATGAAATACTAGACAGAATAAAGTAAGCAGATCACAAAATTTATGGGGTGGGGGGAAAGGAGGTGAATCATGGTATCAGTTCATTATATTCCATATGGGACAAATGGCATTCAGAAAGTGCTACAAAGAATGATGAGCTTATGATAGTAGGGCATAAAAGCAGCAGTGATTATTTGAAACAGCTACATGCTGCCTTGTTTTTCTTTCCTGAGTGTTAATGTGGAGAGTACAGCAGATGGTTATAAATTAGCCTATGTCTTATTTTACCATTTCAATTCTGGGGTGCTGGTGTACATCTTGCAGTCCAGTAAATAACAGGCAATCCTGCACACACAGTACAATTTCATACATACCATACATACCATGACACAAAATGCAGTGCAACACACGATATGTGCAGTACAATACAATGGCATACCATGCAGTATAATGCAATATGTGGAATACACACATAGAAAGTGTCAATACAAATACAAATACAAACAATACAAATGCAAACAATAAAAATACAGAGAATTCCAAATACAGTAAAAACCACCACTCAATCCATTGGAATAAGAAATACACAAGACTAAGAAACTAAGACAATAAATACCATACAACACACAGTCCAATATGAAATACAATCTATTAGCATATGTGCTGTGTGGGATATATTTAATGTATTTTTAAAAACAAAAATATTTATACAGACATAGTGAAGACATATTGCATGACTTGCATGGAATTTGTTTTATGCAGCCCTGAAAGCTGGAATATTAAATGCCTGTATAGCAATCAGAAAATACAAAAACATAACAATACATTCTACACAAGAGATGAAAAGCTGGTAAAATATCAGGAAAATAATGGATTCTAAAATGCTAAAGAAATGTTCTGAATGTCAAGTCTGAACCAGTCCTGACACAATTTTGAACCATTTCCATACTGTGTTACTGGAAAGACTCGGGAAAATACAGATCTGTTAGTCTAAACTCAGTTCCTGGAAAAGTTATAAAAATTGTACTGGATGCTTCTGACAGACAGGAAATGCAATCATCAGGAACAGTCAGCACAAGTACACAAAGGAAAAGCTCTGTCTCACTAATCTGGGATAGGACCACCTGCCTTGTGGGTCAAGGGACAGGGATGGACGCATCATTTCTAGATTTTTGTAATTCCTCTGATACTGTTTCTTACAGCATCTTTCTTGGGATAAGTTGCCCATCTGTGAGATGATCAGGGGCACATTAGTTAGATGAGGAACTGACCTGTGAGATTTGAAAGCACTTACTTACCAAGAGAGTAAGGTCAAACCCTGGAACAAGCATCCTAGTGAGGTGTTTGGTACTCCACACCTGAGACTCCCTTAAAAAGAGGCATTTGGATAATGCCCTTCATAATGCCCTTTAACTTTTGATCAATCCCAGGCACACATTCCATTGAACTGTATGTGTTTAATAGTGTTTGGTACTGTATTTTGTGAAATAGTTTCTTTGGTACTGAAATGTATGTTGTCTCAATTTGTCTTCTATTTTGTATTGTGCTACATGTTGGATGTGTTGTATGGTATTGTTTATATCACACCGTACAGTGTGGACTGCACTGGGTGTGACTTATGGATGCATTGTGATGTGTTGTATTGGGATTTTTTTTTGCATTCTGCATTCTATTTTCCCTGCTGTATTGAACATACTGTATTTTTATGTGTTATATTTTCCACTGCACTTTTAATAGTTCTGCATTGTAGATCCTTTTGCATTGTGTACAATAATACTGTGCCATATAGCATTTGCTGTATGGTTCCTTTCATTCTACTTTCTGCATTTTCTTTATTATATGGTATATACTGTACTATCATTGGTTTGGTACTGTACTGTAGTATTGTTCAATGATTTTGCATTGTAATGCACCCCTCATCACAGCTCTGGCACCATGCATCACACACAGCAGGGTCATACACACAGCACCTCTTGGGAGCTATCACTGCTGAGCGCAGGTGACCAGCTGGCTGGCCCTGCTGCTGTTCCAGATCCATGCAATGGCACATCGCTAGTGTCCATCACAATCTGCCTGTTGCTTCCAATGGAAACCTCTCCATGGTGTGTGTGTGTGCATGTGTATGGAAAGCATTCCAGGTATGTTATTTGTAAAGTACTGTGGTTTGCAATGCTTTGTATTCCATATTGTAAAGTCTGCCATTTCCTTTTTGGTACAGTATCATAAAATCATAGGATGGTTTGAGTTGGAAGGGACCTTAAAAATCATATATTTCCAAACACCCTGCTGTGGACAGAGACAGCTTTCACTAGGCCAGATTGATCAAAGCCCCATCTAGCCCAGCCTTGAACATTCCAGGGGATGGAGCATCCACAGCTGATCTGGGCAACTTCTGACAGAGCCACTCCAACCTCTCAGTAAAGAATTTCTTCCTAATATCTCCTGTAAACTGACTGTCATTTTAAGGCCATTCCACCTCATCCTTTTACTTCATGGAAAGAAGTTGCTCTCTGTCTTTCTTGTAGGCTTCCTTCGGGTACTGGAAGCTGCACTTAGGTCACACCAAATCCTTCTCCTTTCCAGGCCGAAAAAACTCTCAACTTTTACTCACAGGAGAAATGCTTCATTTCTCTCATCAAAGTAGTGATTTTCCCCCAGACTTGCTCCAGGTCCGTGTCCTCCCTGTGCAGGGACCCCAGAGCTGGATGCAGGGTTCCAGGTGGGGTCTTGCCAGAGCAGAGGAGAGCAGAGGGGCAGAATCCCCTCCCTCCCCTGCTGCCCACACTGCTTTGGATGCAGCCCAGGACACGTTTGGCTTTCTGGGCTGGGAGTGCCCATGGCTGGCTCATGTCCAGCCTCTCACCCACCAGCAGCCCCAAGTCCTTCTCACAAGGCTGCTCTCCATCTATTCATCCCCCAGCCTGTGTTGATGGCAGGTGTTGCCCCGACACAGGTGTAGCACCTTGAACTTAGTCTTCTTACATATAGTATTGTTTAGTATTTATTCCTGTATGTACTGCATGCATCAGGGATACTATTTTTGTTGTTATTATTATATGTATTGTGTTGTGTTCAATACTTTTTAATGTATTGTGTTCTATATTTTTTATTGTCTTTTGTATTGTGTTATACTTTGGGTTGTATTGAACATCTTACTGTGCATTCTATGTGTGGGGAGGCCTGGTATTTGTTATATTGAGCAGTATCATAGGTATTGTACTTGTATATTGTGTTTCATGGTATACAACAGTATTCATTCCATTGTATAACATATCACTTTATCCATTCTACAGTGTTTATTGTTCGCTTCTTTGGGGCTGTTAGGTATTATATTGTGTATAGTTCTTTTTTCTTTTGATATATATATAGCTATTATACTTTATGAGGGTACTCTAGGTATCATATTTTAGATATTTTGCAAGTTGTATTCTATAGTTTGTATTGCTTGACTTGTGGCATCATAAAATCACAGAGGGAGGGATGTGAACAGGTCAGAAACAAGGTTCAAGCATGAGGATTCAAGAAACTTTCACTTCCAGGCAAATTTCTTATAAGTAGTTATATCTTTAAGTTCTGTTTCAAAATGAAGGCAACTAAATGTATTTCATTGGGTGCTTAATTTAGTTTTCAATCAAAGAGAGCTTTTGAGTTTTCATTCCAAGGTAATACCAGCAGTTTTTAACCTCCACCAGACAGCTGGCCAGTATTTCCAATGGACATCAAAAGCAAAGCACAACACCCATTCCTGAAACTTGCTCAAAATTATAAGGAGACTAAGGGAGCATGGTCTCAGGAAGGTACTCCTGTACTGTCAGTACTTATTACCCAGGCTGTACTAGGCTTCCATTGCTTGCTCAGTTAAGCTACCTTACCAAAAAAATTTTGCATAAGTGAATAATGATGTACCCATGTGCAGAATGATACCTAGAATACCAGCACAGTATGGGTTAACACTAAATGTATCAAACTAAATAAATGTCTGAATTGTAGCCCAGCTGAATGCTGTGAAGGAAGATCAGTAGTCAGTTGTTTCCTTTTATTATTCTTTGGTATAACTAGAGATGAACTGAATTTTGCTTTAATACCAGCCATCTGTGTCACATATACGCTAACCTGATTAAATATAATTGCCTTGGGTCCTGATTTGATTATTTAATCTTCAGAGTTATTTATGAAACTGAAGTAAATTTTATATTTTATTCAGTTAAAGTTAATAAAAGATATACAACAGTTTATAAAAAAAACTTTTCATATTTAGCAAATTAAAAAATATAACCTTGATATGCCGTAACAGTAATATTTAATACTCTACTATTTGTTATTGTTCCATTCCCTTGAATGGCAGCATTTAAAGTGTCAGTAGTTATTCTAATTTTCCTCTGTAAAACAAAATGCTCCAGGGGATGGAAAATATTAAGAATTATTTTATCTCAGGAGGATTTTTTACAGAAGTCTTTTATTTATCTTTCCAAGACAGCATCTTCTGCAAAACAAACCACACAGACTCATCAGTGTGGAGTGGTCAATACAATGAGCAATTCTGGCACCAGAGATAACTTATCTTACATTCTCTGCAAACATCATTAGTATTTGCAGGTTTCAGCAGCACAAGAAATATGTTGTGGTTTTTATCAGAATATTAGGAGTAAGTAGACAACTCAGCTTGCCAAATTTTACCATACTGAATTCAGACATGTAAATCCATAGCTGATGTGCCTACCATAATACAGAGATTTGACTCTGTTAAATTGAGTTATTGAAACCACTTGGTTTTTTGGGGTTTTTAAAGTAGATGGGTAATCTATAGATCTGAAAAAAAATTTTGACAGAATTCAAGTAATGTGGCTGGCACCATTTTGATAGTGGTATTGATATATCTGAGACCATCCAGATGTCTATTCAGTGGTGTTGAGAGTTGTCAGATGCTGGCCAATCTCGAGTTGAAGTGAACACGTAAGAGCACTAGAAGCTGTAGTGTGTGAAACTTTAGTCCTCTAGCTTAGAGGCTCATGACTTTTCTAATAAGATTCAAAAGCAGGTTTTGGGAAGACCTCTAGCCAGGTTCCTACTGCATGCCCCACCAAATAATTTAAACTTGATCTGTTAGCAAAGCTCACCTTGTGGAGGTACTATGACTGACTGAGTTTACTCAGCCAACCAGTTTTTAACTGTGAGCCAGTTTTAGATGCTAAAACCAAACAGAATAAAATTGCTGACAGCTAACACATAAGCATAAGCTTTCCATACACATGAACAGGTGATGGCTGATTCAGATGGCTGTACCTGGTATCAGAAATGCAAATTCAAGAGCTTTAATGTAATTTAAATAGGCACCTTTGAAAAATCAGAAAATTGTATTTTACATTGAATTTAATTATATCTCTTTTCAGCTAGGGTTGGGAGTTTGTGGTTAGACAGCAAAGCATGAGAACAAGCAAGAGCTGCACCAGGAAGGATTTGTCTACAGTACCTTTGTCTGAGAATCACGTGAGGCTAAAAAGTGAGCAATCAGCACAGCTCAATTGCTCTCAATATATAGAATTTTCCTAGCCAGATGACAGTTGTTGAACTTCTGAACCTCTCTCTCATTTATCAACAGGCAAAGAGTCAAGCACCAATTTTGCTGGTTTATGTCTCAGTCTAGATACTTCGCTCACCAAAAAAGATTTGACAGCAATTGCTAGCTAGCCATTAACAAGAGCAAGTCCAGGCCTACTTCTCTGCTACAATGAAAGCAGTAGAGATGCAATGCTAACATAAATCAGTTCTTGGAAGAAAATGAATAAAAGCAATACATGGCACACCAGCTCTTCTCACCAGTATGAAAGTTCTTTGGCCCAACCATTCATTAGTGTCCTCCTGAAAGAAACAGGAGTGAAGAGATATTACAGCAATGCATTACAGTGGGGGTGCAGCATTTAACCAGACAGCCTAAAGGGACTCTGCTTCTCATTCATGTCAGAGAGATCATGAGAAAAGTTCAGATTTCCTCATTTTTTTTTGTGCCAGACACCGGCGGAGCACCAGAGAAGACACTTTCACCCTTCACTTTTGTGCCCAGCTGCCTGCATAGCACATAGCCCCGCACAGGCTGTATACTGTTCTCACATCCAACTATACTCCTGTCATGGTTTGGCGCTGGCCCAATGCCAGTGCCCCCATGAAAACATATTCTCCCTGGTATCAGCTGTGAGATGCGATCAGAAACAGAGCAAAGCAGGCCTCTCCTTATGAACAAAGAAAAGGAAAAAAACTTTATTATCATATAACTACAATAAAATGAACACACAGAGCAAAATGGAAACCTTTCAAAACATTTCTCCTCCCCCCACTCAATTTCCCACAGCATAAAACAAAACCTTAGATTTTTACCAGTCCATCACCCTTCAAATAATCAACTCAGTCCATCTCCACTCTTCCGACAATCACCTCTCATTTCATCAAGGAGAGAAGAGTCCCTCTTGCACCACAGGCAATTTCCCCTGGAAACACAGCTGAGTCCAGTTGTGTTTCCCCGTCACTCAGCAACCACCTTCGTGACTTCTTCCTTCCATGTCCAGTGCTCTCACCACTGCACATGGACCAGAGCTGCTTTTAGGGTTCCCTTTTCAAGGATGCTTCGCCCAGTTCCAGGAGAAAACGACAGTCTCTCACCTTTTCGGGACACTAGTCCCCCACAGTATTTCACCCCCTGGGGCCGAGGGGTCTTGAGAGCACCATCACCTCATCACCTGTCGTCTCCGCTCACATCGCTCCTTTGGCACCAAGCCATCGCCTCCCCCTACAATGCAGTCTCTGTATTACAGGAAAGGTTCTGTCCATGGCCATACAAGAAAAGTCCAGCCAAAAGCCACACCCTCATCTCCTCCACCTAGAATTCTTCTCAACTTCTCTCAGTCATCCTTCACCTTCACAGCTTTCATCACACTAGCGTATTTCCTCTTACTTTATCCCTGTCTCTCTTCTCCTTCAACTCCCGGAGGATCAGCATTTGCAAGGTTTCCATCATCCCACAGAAGGGTTAAAATCACAGTCTCTACTCGTTCCGAACTCCCACGCTGGCTCTGCCGGGCACTCTTCTCGCCGCCCCCCCTTCTCGGCCAGGCCAGTGCTATCAAATTTCAAGGTAGCATTGGCACCTCTCTCTCTCTCTCTCTCCCTCCTGGGAAAGGGGGGCTGCCCGATGCCTCTCAGAGTTCTTCCACCCTTCCATCTCTGTGGGGAACTCACTCCTGTCCTACAGGGGCCTTCACCTCCCGTCTCTGCCCAAGGCTCCGGCCTACCTCCCTCCGGCCTCGTGGCTTCCCCTCCCCCGCCCAGCCCGCAGCTGGGCAGGGCAGGTCTGACCTCTCCATCCACCGGAACCAAGAGAGCATTCCCGTGGGAGTTCCTTGCTTTTAACCCCTGTGTTCTCAGAGGCGTATCCATATGCTCAATGGCCAAACCAGGGGCCAATATTCACATCTGAGCACCTACTGGTTTGACCACCACCACCTCCCAAAAACTCACTTCCTCTCAAACCACGACAACTCCCATATTGGTTTCATGGTCTTCTCAATTTTTAATTGTAAACTCAGATTAACAGAAGTCCTCTATCTTGATGCTTACCATTAGATTGGGATGACTGAAGAAATACCTTCCATGATACTAAAAATGAGCTTTGTGAGTGAAACCCTGTTAGAATCAGAATTAAACTTTATTAATAATATCCAAGGTAGTGGGGTAGCTGTTTTGGGCAACAAACAAGGAACAATTTCACCTTAACTCTGAGAGAGAAAAATCAGCTGAAAAATTTCTATGCTGTGGGCTGAAATAGGAAATGCTGATGTTCCTACATAAGTATACAGGGATAACAGACCTCACAAAATCTCCTGATTAAAGCTTGTGTAAGGTGCCCATTCCAGCCAGTCTCCCTGCTGTGCAGGTATTGCTAATGTCTGAATCACCAAAATCCTGTTGGAGAAGGGACAAAGGAAGTGATCTGATACTGCTTTGTGTAAGGCTGCACTGCCTGCCTCCGGGGACAGAAAGGGCATAGCTTGCAGGAGGGAGAAGGCAGAAATCTTCAGAACTGCTCCCCATTGCAAGCAAAAAGCATCTCTCATGTTATACAAGAAACTGGCAAGCAATTGAGGATAATTCAAGGAATTAAATTACTGCACTTCCATGGCGAAGGTCGCAAGGCCTCGTTACCCAAAGGAAGAAGCTTTTAATAAAGAATGTGTACTTGGATGATGTTCCAGAGACAGAGGCCAAAAATATTTGCTTCAGTTCCAACTTTTTTGGACACTCACTCTCAAGAAAGACAATAGCATAAGCTATTAGCCAACATGAAAACACAATAAAGAAAAAGGAGCTGCAGAAATATGACAGTCATACGTACAAATGACTTAGGGATAGGAAAGATAAATAGGCTACGAGCTTACTGAGAGAAACAGCACTAATGAAGTTTTACACATGAGGTCTGGCTTTCTCTTAAGACTTAATTTCAGCAAAAAACCCCAAAACACCAGCAAGACCAATATCAGTAATGAAGTGTTATATACTTAAGACACTCAGGTTCCTTTAACAATTTCAAAGTGCTCTGCAATTCCACAGCTTGGCTGCAAGCCTCATCAATCTTGCAATTTCAATTTCTATGAAATTGCAAGCAGAAATGCAGTGCCCAGACTACTTCCAGCTGAGCTTCCAGCTGAACCTGGTACCCAGCTGAGAGTCAGGGTGTGTCTTGGTGTGTCTCCACATCCAAAAGTGAGTGATGCTTCTCCCCAAGGTGTGAACAAGGGAGAGTGATGTAGATGAAATGTTAAGTGCCAGGAGTAACTGTATCCAGGCATTCATGACCATCAGGTATTGGAGAGCAGCTTGTCAGCACTTGGAGTGGGAGCAAACATCCCTGGAACTGCAGGGTGTGAGACTTTGCCTCTGGCAGTAGGTTCTTGCCGCCCCTCTTCACTGTGAGGCAAGTTTACCCTGGAAGCCAAACTACTCCCTTCTGTCTGGTTCCTTCTCATTGTCAGAGGAACTATAACAGTGCTCAGAGATGTTTACACCAAGGTGTCACCACTGTGCAGCAAAAATGGATGCAAAGACACCCACAAGAGCTTGTGGGTTTTTGCCTCTCATGTTCTTCTAGCACAGGCTCTCTTGGGTTGCCACCCGAGGTTTTGCTTTGTTACCATGGACTGGAGCCAGGCCACAGCACAGATTCTATCCTGCTCCTGATGGTAAGGGACAAAGGGAGGCAGGAGAACCTTCTCAGAGACATCCTCTTATTCCTTTCTAAATATTGGGCCCATTTCCCCAGGAAAATGAAAGGCAAATAAAAACAACAGTGAAAGCTCACAAAACAAGTATTTTGCTTGATTTGCCATACAGCTCATTTTTCATGCCCTCCTACTCATGTGTGCTTTGAGAGGAAATTCTAAGCAGAGGAGTAGAAACCAAAGGCAAGGGCTGAACCACACCTGATGGACTAAGGCTAGTAGATATCTCTGGAAAACATTTAGCAAATTCACCTCTACTTTCAGACAAATTCTGCCAGAGAAGGATTCACATCATACTTACAAATAAGTACAGTTCCTGCTTTCCATTTGTCCCATATAGCACAGACCACCCTCAAGACAAAATTATTGTTGTGTTGAACAGTTACTTGAGAGCCAAATTCTGAGATCTTAACTCAGAGTCATACTATCTGTCAGATTTACTTTTAGGCATTGACGTACACCTACAGTTTAGAGCAGCCAGCTTCCTGGCATTACGGTATTTACATTCCTGTGCAGAGCCCTTGGGCCAGCTAAAATCATCACTGGTAGAGCCAACTAGCACTTTCACAACACAGCAGAAAGCAAGCATACACTCCATACTTCAACGGGAACATGAACATCCACAACCAATGAGTGAATTTTTTTCACTTGCATATTGGCCTGGGAGTGAGAACTGAAGTGGAAGTATTTTGAAAACTTCACAGAAGAAAGTGATAATTGAGATATGAACTCCTTACAAACGTCTCACCTGCCTCCAAGAAATTACTGTTTGCTGTCTTAAAGAACTGTCTTAAAGAATTTCCATCTTGAAATACTTGGAACAGCTAGCTGAAGCTGGTTGCTGTGCTGACTTTGCATTTGGACGAAGGAAAAATAAAAGCAAAGAAAAGGAAGCAAAGCAATGTCAAACTCTGCTTCCAAGTGTCTCTGAACAGGACATGGTATGATGGAAAACTAATTAACAAGCTACAGAAAAGAAGAATCGCATCACTGAAGGTATACTCTGGAGAAGGACACCAGCACTTCATGCAGTCTCCAAGTGATTGTGTGCAACAACAGCAGCTGGAAACTGATGGCTGGAAAACAGCTGATGGTAAAACACCAGGTGTAAGAAAATGGCTAGCTATCCTTAAAATAAGAAGAGAAAGAGAGGGAGGGAGGGAGGGAGGGAGGAAGGAAGGAAGGAAGGAAGGAAGGAAGGAAGGAAGGAAGGAAGGTAGGTAGGTTGGTTGTAAAATTTTCTTTGATGGAGACAGAAAAAAAGGTGGAAGTTCAGAAGAGCCTGCGCTACATGATCCAGGGTTAAAGAGGTAAGTTAGAGCTCCAAACACTGACTGGGCTCACTGTGCAACTCTGGTTTAGATTAGGAGAGGAGAGGATTTTGCTGCACTCTGAAGGTGACAGAGGCTCCTGAAAGGGAACTAGTCTTTCATAAAGTAAAAATATTTGCTAACCAACAGAAGTTGCCCAGTCCAGACTGGAGACATAATTTCCTGAATTGCTGTCTCAAAGAATAAATGTGGCACAAGAAGTTTCCTCTCCTTTTCTCTGGAGACATGTCCACAATTTCACTGAACTGTCCCTTTAATGCTTTTTCACAGAAGCCAACTGGAAGTGGTTGTGCTTAGCTGAGGAACAGTGCTCAGAAGCCTGAGCTCAGGCAAAGGATGAAGCAAACTGGTGTCAAAATTGTAGGCTCTGACCAGGACATGATGTTCAGCTAAACATATTAAAAGCTGTCTGGGCAGAGTAAGAGCATGCATCAGAACAGAATCATTAAAAGAATTAATGCAAGCAGTAACTTCTTTCTTTCTAAAAATATCAAAATATTTGTATCACAAAACTTTAAGCTGACTTTGCAACTGAGGCTGGCATCACACAAATGGTGCCCTAAGACGTACAAAGGGAGGACTGATAATATCATGCTGATGAAATTTATGATTCTATTTTAACAGTGTCCATTAAAACAAAGCAAAACAGACCCCTCAGGCAGGACAGAATGTGGAGCTCATGTTAAACAAACGCAAAAACATATCATGTGGGGCTATGCATGCTCTGGCAAACAGCACAGGCCAAAGAAATGCCCAGCATTTGTGAAGCAATACAGCTGTAAAGGATTACAGCACTATGTAACAGAGTATGCAACACCACCACGCGGACAAAGGCGATGGCAACGGCACTCACTGTGAGGTCAGAGGAACTTTTCCAGTAGCCTGCAAGCAAATCAATTCATGAACGTCCAACTAGTGCAGGAAAATTTGCAAATGTGGTGCCAAAAATACTGGTAATAGTACTAAGGAGGAGCTACAGAAATAGCAGTGAAAGCTAGAGCCAAGCTTCCTGAAACTAAGGATAAAAGTTTAAAAAATACATAAACCCAAGTACATTGCAATCTGTTCTAGCACACTCTGGACACACACTGGTAGTTAGAAAGCTGTTCATATGATTTTCAAACCATGCATGTTATTGTTCATTACTGCTCTTTGCTTGTAAAAGGAGTAGGCAGGGAGCTGACCTTTTTGGAAGGCGCCGCAGGAAGCAGGTGGCACCAGGCTTGTGTCTGAGGAGCCATCCAGCTGAAACCTCTATGGCGAACAAAAACCTCTCTGGGTCCAGGTGATTACTGAAAAGCATATAGCTTTCCTCAGCCATGCCTGAGGAGGGCAAAGGAAACACAAAAGAAATAAAGGTGCTATTCCTAATTAAGGAAGGAGGCAGAGGATATGTTCATAGGGATGGATCTAGATTTCCCAGGAGATTTGAACACTCTCTGCAGACAGCCTAGTCCTCCAAAACATTTATGTTGCTCCTCTGGTGATCCACACAAACAGCAGAGGTTACCTTTAGGGCAATAAATTCAGCACGTATCACAGATGTGCTGCCAAGGTATTCTTGCATTTAGGGAATAGGAAGAGGAATATGCAGGACTTCTTCCACCTGTCAGAGAGGGCCTGCAGACAAGACAAATTTCCATCTTAGCTGAAATACATCCAAGAGAACCACAGCGTAAAACTGAAAATCTCATAAGCCATCTTGCTTTCAGCATTGATAATTCAAAGAGTTTCCATGTCCACTGCTGTTAAAAAATCATTAAGAAAGCCATAAATGAGATAGATCTACCTACGTGATATTCTCCCATTTGACCTATTCCCTAATAATTACATAGGAATAAAATTTTCTTCTTTGCCTAATAAGCAGTTAATTTTCTAGAGACATTATGCAATAATGTGTCCCAAGTGTTGCTGTCCAACAACCATTTTAACTTACAGAGGAATAGTCAATCCTCCTTTTGCCTCTTCCCCATATTAGAAATATTCCACTTAGAAACATTTTTAAAGTAGCAGCCTTAATAAAAATAAAACAACTGGAACCTTTTAGACTTAAAATTTCCAGCTAATACAGTATTCTCTGGAGTGATTCAATTCTGTGGTTTTGAATGCCTTTCACATAGCAGAGATTAGTTACTGGACAGTGACTCACCAGGACACTTGGCAGCAGCATGTTAGATTTTGTAATGGGAAGGGAAATGAAGACATAATGTGAACTCTTTTGCTTTTTGCTTTTGCTTTATGCAATGACCCTCATTCTGCAACATTTCATCCATAGTATTGTCTTTAAATGGGAGAACTATACCTTATGCTGAATTAAGAGATATCATAATCATCATCAAAACTTTATGGGATGAGCTTAAAAATCTCTAAAATAAATTATGCAAGGAATATCAATTTCATACCTGAAGAGCGCTCTCTATATCCATACACCCGGATACACAAAATATTTACCCTCTTGGCTCATACAGAGAATTCTCTGTCAGGGGGCTAGCTGTAGGGACGCTCACAATCTCTGTGCGAGACAGATGCCCCAAAGGATCACTTTCTATATTGGCCAGTTTTTGGCACTGATGAGACAGGAGCCTCCTTGCTTCCTGTCTTTCCAGTTCTCACTGCGGTCATTTACACACAAGCCAAGGCTGCACAGAGAAGTTAGGTGTGTTTAGCCCTTGCACTGAGACATTTTCAATTCTTCATTTTTGCACACATTTCTTGTGGGCCTCTGGCGGTGCCAAGTGTGGGGAAAGAACAGGTAATAATCAATAACTGCTCTGCACCAAAATAAACTTGTTCATTTCAGTCCCATTTAGCAAGAGCACAGACAGCACTGCTGCAAGATTTTTCCCTTCCAGTGAGCCTCTGATTTGCTAGGGATGAAGATAATTTATTCCTTACCTTTTCTATATTTAAGGTTCCTGTATATATAGTAAACTGAAGAAGCCCCCAGGAAATTTTTAATTTTCCACTGTATTTACCTAAGAAAGAAAAAAAAAAAAAAAAAAAAACTGCCAATGGAACACCACCCTTTTTCCAGAGATGAAATTAACTGCTCAGAGTTACTTCTGTTAATAGCAGCTAAGCAGAACCTGGTTTTAATTAAGTCAGGAAATCTGATGAAGAAAGACATGCAAGTCCTCTTCCACCAATATCCATTTAATGTATACATATGTGCATATTTGTATTATTTATGGATTTCTGGGGTTTATAAGGGATTTTTTGTTGGTCTGAAGACAAATTTTTCCTTCTGCATATAACATTCACCAGCAGAGCTGTTATGACCAAGATCATAGGTTAAAATCTGTGGCCCTTGCAAATATGCATATAATTTACAATCCACTTACATGTAAAGATTCCCAATGAAGCACTTCCTTGTCAGAGGCAAATATCTGAACAACACCAGAGACCTACACTTATGTCTGTTTCCCTCTTGCTGTAAGGGATGTTAGACAACTTGAGGAAAATAAGAAAAGGCACTCATGAGTCTCCTGTAATGCAGGACTCTTTGAGGACCATTTGTAATTTGCTTTAAGGACCACAGAGGCTGAGAACTAGGAAGCCCAGCTTGATCTACAACCAGTCAAGAATTTCTCAATAAAATTGAGGTTTTAGAGGCTTTTTTGAAACAAAAACCCAAAAATTTATTATTTTGTAGTGCCCAGCAGAAGAGTTTCACAGTAGATATACAACAGATGCATCAATCCATATGTCTGTCCAAATTATTTATTTTTTGCTAGGATACATGGTTCCTGCAAAGGATCCTGCATGGAAGTAGGGCTTTACTGCTGCTTGTCATCCACTTGCAGACACAGGGTGGCAAACGAGTCCTGGCAGGCAAACCAAGCAGCAGGCTGCATGGGCAGAACCGAAGGATACACTTATTTTAAAGTACAAACTTGATCCAAATGCCCATTAGCATCAAGCCAAGATAAAGCCTAACATTTCTTTCAGTCTTGGCACAGAGTTGAAAGCTGATGAGTAGTCCTACCATTTAAAACACTTTCATTCCTGTTCCAATGTTCCTGGCACAGGGCAGATGACAGAGCCAGAAGTCACAATGAGCTGAGGATTGTCAAAAAAAAGACAAAATTTCTACATGAATCATCTCAGGGAAGTGGCAGTGCCTGAAGCTCCATACCTTACCAAGTTTACTGTGGGATCAGGCATCATTAAGTGCACTAAATTACTGTTTTTACAGATGCAAGCTGCTGACAAAACACAGAAATTCAGTAAGCCCTTGTAAGACAATATCTGGGTAACATCTCTTGAAGAGGCATAAGCTCAAATGTTTTTCCTTGAAACTACAAAATGCCCTGGGATAAACTGCACATGTAATGGGGCCATCTTCTTCAACTTTCAGCATCAATGTTTAACCTGCTCTGCAGGTACAGCAAAAGACATAAAGCAGCGCTGACATAAAAGCCCTCAAAACCAGCAAGCTTTTACTTATTAAACAGGTTTACACCCTGAATAATAGTTTACATTGAATAATTAACTGGATCTTAAAGACATATCTTCATTGAATAGGTGTGAGTTCAAGATCTTATGTTAATCAATAGGAATTACAGACATGTCCCTCTCTTTGGTCTACTTTAGAAAAAAATCTGGCTGTTGAGAAAACATAGCATCCAGTACTCAGCATCTTAGAAAAATGACCACAAATATTTTAAGAGACTGTGTCCAGAGCACACACATTACTGCAGGAGACATCAGTGCAATATAGTGCTTGGGAAGAAAGAGCTAAGCTGCATCTTTATTAAAAAAATAGACTCAGTGTACAGTTTATTGTTGGGCAGTTAGTCACACTTTGCATATGGCCTAGGACATGATGACATATATACCAGAGGGATTTCTTGAGGATCAAGACCAGAGTTAAAAATTTCTCAAACTTACAGCTATACAGGATGGTCCCTAATTTATTATTTTCTTAGCATTTTTTACTTGAACTTACATAAAGTATTATGAGCAAATTATGAACTTCAAATTACTGAGAAGTGTGATACAATGTTCTTATTCTTATGTTAGTGTTCTTGCTACTTTGCACTCTGTTCTTTTAATGATCCATATAAGTTCCATTTCTTCCCATTGGGAACCTTGTGCTGAAATCTTTTGCTGCAGCCCCCCCAAAAAAGGAATGTTGGCAAATTATGTAAAATGAAATATTAATTTTATTACTTTGCCACAAACCAAACCATTTGCCTGTTCTTCTGAAACAGGCCATATCTAGGCTCCAGCAAGGCAATTGTTTTACTTTACAGAAGTTATTTACTGGGGGGCATCAAACAGACCTACAGCCTACTTTGTTGGCAAAGGGTGGGGCAGACTGGCTAGTCCTGTAAAATGGAGGATATTTCTGTCTCCTGAGAGCAGCAGACCCATTATGCAGAACTGCTCCTCTGCTTGTCCATTCTAGAACACCTGTGATGGGTGGCCGCAGAGGTGCAGTCCAGCTTTTGGTGGGGTCCCAGCTTGATCTGCACCCCGAGGTGGCTCAAAATCTTGAGGTGGCTCAGAGCAGGGCACACTGTCCAGCTGCACTCTCTAGGACATAAGCACTTCTACTACAAAATGCATATTAAAAACCAAAATCAAACATAAATGGCTTCACTGTAGGAATTCCTCAGTGCTAGCAAATGCTATCACAGACTGAAGTGAAAAAGAGATTCAAAGTTTTTAAACTCACCACACTATCATGAGCAAAAATAAGCATCTCCAAGTACTAGCTGCTTGAAGCCTAAGACTGACTGGAGATGGCAGGTTTCTTTAATTACAGAGTTCTTTGCATACTGTTCTTGTGATCCTTTTCTCATTGATTTTGGGTATTCTTCCACTAAATGTAGTGGCTGCAAGAGCAGGTAACTGAAGAGAAAACAGCTTGAGATATACAATGCTGGTATAGCAAAGTAGTAAATAATTTCTGTAGAATAAAGGAGTTACTGTTTCCTTTAAGTGTATTTGACTGTTGTTTGGATTTTTGCACAGGCTTGTACTTTTTTAATATTCACTTATCTCAGAGAGTTTTACTAAAAAGTAAATTTCGATAGTCAAATGAGAGACACTGGAAAAAAATTACATTCCAAAACAAACAGTTCTACAGATTTCTAACAGCATGTTCCTGATTAATGAAGTAGGAAATGACAAATGACTACCTATGACTCTGCTGGATATACTTTTGCCTTTGACCCTGAGAAGAACTTTTCCAGCTGTAGCAGTACAGTAGGAACCTCTTACATGTGGCACAGTTACTCACTCCACAGAGAAGGGGCTGTCTTTTCTACTGAAGCTAATGTGACACATGAGTGTCACATTATGAGTGACATTATGAGTTTCATATGAGTGAAATTATTTTTCCATACCAACAATGGCTAAATGGATCTTGCAGATCCATTTAAAAAAACAGACTCTTCCAAGATGTGATTGTAAATAATAAAAGCCCCCAAGAGTAAATTTGTAATGTCAGTTTTAAGCACAAGCAAAGATGACTTGGATAGCCAAATAGACTCCAAGTAAAATAAACCCTAATCTCCTTTGTTTTCTTGTGCCTGTTCAGTACAACCTTTTCTTTTCACCTCCTCGGAAAGTCTGGCTAAAAGGAGTAGGAGAAATTTTACCTGTGTGGCCTTTATACCCCAAAGGTAGAAAATGTGTGAGAGAGAGGAGCTGAACTCCCCATTGTGGCAGTTAGGTCTTTGAGATTTGGAGGTTTTTGTCATCTTTTGAAAGTATTGCAGCTGAGGTGGCTGATGGAGACTGGCAGCATAAGCAGGTTCACAAAGGAATCTGTCACGGCTCTGTACATCCATAAAGATGTTACAGCAAACAGACAGGGATGTAACTTTTCACATCCCTAACTGAACAGTGGATGGCTGGGGAAGACAAAGGCAAGGAAGCATGGAAAGAGGTAAGACTTCCACATTTCAAGGAGCCATAGACAGTGCCCTGGCTAATCTCCTCCTGCCTCCTTATAGAGGAACACACTGAAAGGTGCAAATGACAGTCCAGTAAGAGTGGCAGTGGTGCCATCTTAGGAGTGGGGTAAATAACCATAAATGACAGACATACACTGTGCTCCTGCCCAAGAAACACACTATCCCATCCAAGACTGGGTCCTTACCGAAGGGGATCATGTAGATATCCCATAACTGTGCCTTCAGGGATGCAGAGGCAGGCCAAAGACAGGGGTATAAATTTCTTTCAACATGAAGAAGCCAGAACTTTTATTTTCAGTGCTGTTTCTTTAGCAAGTCTTTTCAGTGGCAGATGTTCCAGGATGTAATGAAAGAGATTCACTGCTTGCATCTCCATCTGCTTGCATCACCATTTTACATGTAGTAAAAGGAGGCCTCGGGAGGGCATTCTGCAGCTGCAAAACCAAATTTTTTGTACGGGAAGGAAGGTTGGTATCAGAAACAGAAAAATCCCTTTTGCCTGGTCTACTGGCATGCCTTGATGTGACTCAGGGCATCTGCACTGAAGTCTTGGTGCGTGTATTTGGTTGATGAGAGAAACTTATATAGGTTTTGAATAATTTTTTAAAAGCCACTAGGAAAACTTCAGACTTTCCTACAAACCACATTAAGAATTCACACAGTCTTCATCTTAGGTGCCATAGACGGATGTCTAAACCCTTTAACTATTACTGGCCTGAGGAAGTTTACAGCTACAGTATACCTGTCCATACCGAAGCCCAGATCCAATTTCCTGGCACTCAACCAATACTGACACAAAGTCCTGGACAGCACAATTGCAGACTAGTTAATTAGATTGGCTTTCATCCATTGTTTTATGAGATTATTTCAACCAGCAGTAGATTCTATAAAAGCTGTTAAAATCTGCCTAGAAGTTCCTTTTTTCTATGGTGAACACTCAGTGCTCATTCACTGCCTATGGCACATGAACAGCAGTATTAGAGAAGGTTCAAATATACGAGCTCGATCCACCTTCAAACACACCTGAATTTGACGACACTGGAATATATAAATTTGATTCATTGACCCCCAGCAATAATGGCCACTTTCTAGGTTTCTTACCTTGCCACTCTGGGTGATTAGTCACACTCGGGACTTTATTCAAACTGCATCTTTTTAATTCAATTAATTCTATTAAAAGATGGAAGAAAAAAAAAATGCTCATCTCCCTTGCCCTGACATGCTTGGGCACATGAGTGGAACATGACAGGGACATTAACTGACAAACAAAAACAAAGAAATTCAAATTATAAAGTAATTTTTCTGGTTTCACAGCCATGATTTTCTGTCTATTAAATGTGTTTGTATATTTCACAGAGAAGGAGAGGTTCCAGGCATTTCTAGGGCTGTACTTTTCATCTGAATCTAAGAGAAACCAAAGTGCATATAATGTTCTTACAATCAGACCACAGTCTGATTTCATTGCTCAGAAATTATGGGTGCTTATCAATATACATGTCTTTGCTTCC
Organism: Motacilla alba alba; assembly: GCF_015832195.1. Lineage (NCBI taxonomy): Eukaryota > Metazoa > Chordata > Aves > Passeriformes > Motacillidae > Motacilla > Motacilla alba. The sequence goes on from NC_052046.1 coordinate 45,659,004, forward strand.
AGGCCTATACACAGATACTTGAGATATGTCACAATCACAGATGTCTCCTTTGTCTTGACCCTGGCAAGTTTCAATGAAAGGTACTCTTTTAAAACACAGGAACAAAATTTGGTTTTGACAAGATTCCAGGAAGTCCAATTAGAGCCTTTATGGCTGTGGATTATCACTGAGGTTTTTTGCCGTTTCTAGATTTATCCTCTTTTAAAGTTAACTATTTTCATGTATTTTATTATTGTTACCTCTCTAAAGTCTCTCAAAACCATAAACTGCAAATTAGCAGGTTAATCTCAGTGGCTATTTCTAAAGAAACCAAGGTATGCAAAGAAATTGAGATGATTGAGAGAGCTTTTCTTTGTGCTCTTAGATTAATGGAGATTTACATAGGATTCCTTACAGCAAGAAAACTTGCTGTTAACACCAAGTCGATGACCTCTTGTAGGAAGATATTACATTATCTTACCATTCAGTATCTATGATGATAACCACATGTCTTACCAAAAGAAATCTTATGTTGCAATGGTGCTCAGAAGTGCTAAATCATGTGCTATGCACAACACAGCATACAGCAAGAAGATACTGTCTGTCACAGCGTGTTTCTACTGCTTTTTAATAGTTCTAACTCTCTGGGCTGTTGATTTGGTATCTCCAAAAATATGTGGTCCCATAAAATTTCTTTCCAATCACCGTAATACAACACAATGATTTCTGAACATTGACCCGAGTCATCTTTGTTTTGAAGGAAAGCTCAACTGTACTTTGGTAACTGAACAAGTTCAACTCGGAGGAGTGAAATTTCTGCTCCATCTCCTTCATGCAAAATTCTCTACAAAAGTTACTTTTAACTGCAAGAGGTCCAGCACTGATCAGTACTACTGCAGTCACTTCTTCACGTCATACTTTCTTCACAAGTAAACAATCAGCAAGGTTCAATTTTCATTTAGCAATTTCAACTTAATTTTTTTGCACTACTTCTCCTAATGTTTTGTCTGTCAATGCATACCAAACATTTGGAAGAGTTGTAAAACATACTTGAATAAGTCAAGATTTATTTGGTCACTTTCTAGAAGATAAGGTTATTTTCCTGGTCCAGGAAAAAGATAGATGAGTTTAAAATGTTAGATATGTATATTTAAATAATGTAAAGTAGACCATTTAAAGGTAATAACTATAGACACTTGTTGGGATGTTAAAGAATTCTCTTTCTTTCATGATGCTACGTAATTTTTGCCCTTTTTATGCATAAGTGAAGTTTGCACGGCCAGCAATTTAAATTAAAATGCACCATTTTTAAAACCATAGAGGATATAGGGTTAGCTTTCTTTTTGATGGTGAGGACATCCCACAGAAGAGCACAGATAAGCTACATAAAGCATTATGGTCTAGAAATGTGGGATTTTTTTTCCCCCTAAATTTAAAAATAGTTCTAATTCTTGAAAAAGACTGTCTACTCTGAAAAGAGATTTTTTCATAATTCCACACACCACCAACAGCTTGTGAAGCAGCAATTTGAGCTCCTCATTTTACCAGTTTGTCCCATTCTTCAGCTGCTAGGTCTCTCCAAGGCCTAGAAAAGTGAGTCAGAATTTGTGGTACAGATTCATCTGCAAAGTCTGCCAAAAATGAGACCCATTCACATCTGGTAATTTTGTCTTGGTTTCCTTAATGTAAATGCATGCCAGTGAATTGACTGAGATTGTCAAAAGATTTCATAAGGACCACCACTTGAATCATCTGATTCAGTCACTATGTCACTGATGAGATTATAGATTTAAAATAGGTAATTGATTATTACAGCTCCCCTTGACTATCCAGTCCCAAACAAGCCCACAACTAGCACCCAAGAATTTTTTTTACCTAAGTATTTTAAAAATTAGTCTCAACCAGCTCTTCACTGATTCAGTTTCCCAAAGTATTTTCCAGAAGATATGGATATAAATTAATTCAGGCATTGCAATCAAACTAAATACTGAGTGGTATCAGCACAAATACAAAACAACATTGAAGCATCTATAAATTAGGAAGTCAGTATTTTATACTAGTTCACAAAGCATCAGAGAATTTCTGTCATTAGCAAACATTATTTTTGGCATGAAAATGACCAGAATGTAGGCCAGAAGCATGTCCTCTAGAAAGATCTTTATGTGACAGAAATCTACAGATTACAAGCAAAATAGTATTATATAAATTATATAACATTTATATAAAATTATATAAATTATATGATAAACTATATAAACTATATAAAATTATATAAAATGCAGTAGCTTTCCCCTTTATTTCAAGTATTACCAGAAAAATAAGAGGTCCAGAGAAAAGTCTAGTATCCCTTATTTATATGATAGCAACTGGATTGCCAATCAAGCACCAAATACTCACCTGCGGTGAAGATGAAAGATGTACTGCTGTATTTCTCTCTAGATGTACTGTGTTTCTCTCTATCCTTCCCAGACAATACACTCAGCTCTTTAATGAAGTGTCGTGGGTAGAATAGACATATGCCTGCTTTTATAATGTCAAATTGGGCCTCCGATTTTAGCTTTCTCTTACTTTTCTGCAGAATCTTTTCATCCATAGCGAAGCTGTGTGTATTTTGCTGGACTGTGTCAAGAGAAAATTACTGAGACCAAACAAGTTCGTATTAAAGAGCCATGGAAGGCAAATACAACAGCATCAGTTATTTCATGAAAAAGAATAATTTTGCCTTCTCATGCCTGCAGGCAGAGAGATGTGAAGTAGTAATCCCTGGAGTGCATTAAATTTTTATTTCTGGAATTAAAAAAAATCTTCAAAGATTATATCATAAGGAAGTACATAATTGTACAGATAATGACCCACATATCCATATTTCAATATGTGGGGTAATTCAGCCCAAACGTATCTGGGATTTTCTAACTTCCCAGTTCGGAAAAGAAAAGGCTGCAGTATTGTTTATTTTTTCATCATTCTTTCACATTTCTGCCTTCTGTACCTGAAGACATGTTCCACCTCCTTGCAGTTCTCCCTCATCAACTTCAAAGATGGAAACAAAAATATAAGAAAATTGCTGTCACTAATAACAAGAACATACCAAAGATGACAAAAGAGGGCCCTCAATCAATGAGAAACATGAGAGTGCAGCAGAAAGAGCAAGCACTCTGTGTTGGTGTGAAGCTTTAACAAAGGGATCAGGAAGTCCCATCACAGTGACCTGTTCCAGAGAGAAGGCAATCTTGCTCGTGTTCTGAATGTTTCTCATGTCCACCACAATCAGATATCTGTCTCATAATATCCTGCTAAATTTGAGTTCTTTAAAAAGCTGAGACTAGGGAGACACAGCTACAGATTACAGCCTAGACACAGTCCCAGGCATAACGATGCAGGCTGCTAAAGACAGCTAAAATAATAAATCTCTCTCTCACTGGGAGGGTTTGAGCTTTTTCCTTGAGAAAGGTTATTTTCTAGAAAAAAATTTTAAAAGCTGTGCAGTCATTTCCCAGTTTTGCTTGTGTCTTCTCTTGTAAGGCATACTTTACCTGAAAAACAACCTATAGCTATAAATTGGAAATTGGCATGACCCCATGGGCAATGCTCAGTCCGTCAGATGAGGTTCTGGCACTGAAAGAAAATAATTGTTTGGATGAATTATTCACTCAGGTTGTACATAGTATATCAACAGCGGTGGCTAATAAGCAGCAAAGGTGTTTACTAGGAATTGAATTCTACATCGATTAAAGCAAATAATCTCATCTCCTTGTAACATACATTGGGTCAGATGCAAGTGCACTCTACACTACATCAGTGAGGGTTTGTTGTGTGTTAAAGGTCATGCAGGTATCTACCCTATAGAAATTAAAATGGGCGATATTAATGTGACACAGACATTAGTTAGATGATTGGCACAAAAAATGAGTTTGGGAGAGAGCCTCAGAAGGCACTCATGGAAACTCTACTCGAAGATTGTCAAATTAGACCACTGGCTTGTTTGGATTATAATAAGCAGATATTTATGAAGAAGAGGATTAGCCAGCCAAAATCTAACCCTGGACAGAAAAAAAGGATAGAATCTAAGGCATTCTTCAGGAGTTTATGAGCTATTCATTGCTGTTCACTGGAAGGCCTTTCTTTCTCATCATGCTCTAATTTGGAAAAAATTGCCATCAGAATAGGTCTACATCCCAGATCAAGGCTTTGCCTTTGCTAAAGTCAATGGAATAGCTGTTAAATGAAATCTAAAATGTCAAAAAATCCTTTTTCTTACTATTCTGAACTAGAAAAATTAAGCTTTAGTGTTCAAAGTGATTTGAAGTAACCTACTGAAAAGCAAATAAAACGCATACTCAAAAGCAAACAGAAGGAGATCTCTAAGGAGATAAAATCTCTAAGGAGATAAAAACTCTCTTGATAAGACCCCTGTTTGTCATAATCCACTGATAGCATCTTATATACTGATGAAATATATATTAAGTATTTGCAGGTCTTCTAAGTATATTTTAGGGCTGTTACCTTTAGCTCTCAATCTGCCTTTCAGAAATTCATATTAATTTGCAATATTCCTTGCTCCATCTCAAAATTCATGCTTTCCTGTGGCTCACACCTAAGTACATTAGTATCAGGGCACTAGGAAAGAAAATATTGAAAGGAAAATATTGAACTCTTTTTACATCAGGGATAGAAAATTAAATCACAAAGTGTTAGTCCAGAAGCCTTAATTACAAGAGTACAATCATATTCAAAGCAATGGAGCTGCATGGATGTCACTTTGGAGGATGCTTCATTTCCCCACATACCTCTGTAAACTACATAAAGTGACTCTATTGCCCAGAATTACTTCAGGGCAAGTTCGTTCACATTGACACAAAGAAAACACAATGCGGTGCTAAAGCACCACTCTCTAAACAAGTAACCCAATCCTTTCAGCCTTGTTGACTTTTATAGCCTGTTGGCTATAAAAGCTACCAAGGACACAGAAAGCATTTGGCTATATTCAATGCAAGTGATTAGATAGGACAATATAAAATTAATAATAGCCCTTATCTTTTCACCTACACAGCAAATCACAGAGATAAGGGTTTTTTTAGACAGAACAATATTTGCTAAGAAACAAATAATCATGTAGGTCAGCTTGGAGACAGCGAGAGTGTCATTTTAATTTGTACCAAGACAAAAAATAAACAAAGTGCACCAGATCGAGTGACAACAAGACACACAAAAAAGATACAGACAGGTATGATGGATCCTGGGTCAACAGAAAAAAATAGAACAAGGAAAGAAATGGGCTTAGACAACTACATCAAAAGCAGTTGCACATTTTAACTTCACTGTGACAATCTGGTCATAAGCCAAGGACAGCCACCCTCACACTCTAAACAGCCAAAACAGCTATGACTATATACTAAACAGGCTATTTTTCTCATTCTGATGAGACTCAGCACCAGTTCAGCTATATATATTTGCCATGTATCTGGTTGTGGAAATGCCATGAACAAGCTCTGAACAGCACATGAACAGGGGACAGTAAAATTAAAGAGCACTACTGCTATTACTGGAGAGCTAATTTTGAGCTCTAAGTTTAGATAGCTTGCAAGGTCTGGCATGATTAAGCAATAGTTGATGCATAATGCAGTATCATAATTCTAGCATCCATTAATCAAAGGCCTTAACTCAAAATGCCTCAAACTCAATGAGGAAAAAGAAAAAAAAACATATATGAGAAAGAAAAAAGAACAGAGAGACTGGAAAAATTCTTAGTGAAGTTAAATCAGCTTTGATTTACTACTTAACTTTTTTAGATGGGCTTGGTCTGTAACATCTTGGCATGTGTTTTGAAGAGACAAAACCAAAGACAATGCTGTGTGAAGGACCATAAAGACCAGCTCATACTTCAGGACCAGGTGCAAGGATGTCAGGAGGTCACCAGCCTTACATAGCCCCCAGCCACAGCCATCTCTTTTCCATGTTGTATCTCCTTGCTTTTCTTACAAAGCTGAACTGAAGGGAGGCAATAGGAATTAGTCAGGAAAGAACATTCCTGCCTAACCAGAGCCCAGAGCAGCAAAGGCAGTTTTGGAAGCAGAACCAATTGCCACTGTACCCAGGTTTTTGGAATATTTCTCTTCCACTTATCTAGAGACTCACTGCTGTAGTGCAGTCACTGTGCTATTATGATGCTGTGCCTCATTGATCTCTGATAAGGCAGCTAGTGAGACCAGACTGCAAGTTTGGTATTAAAACAATTGGGAAATCTTACCCCTAAACCCAGACCTCTTTTAAACTATTTCCTGCAGTGCAGCTGAGTTTATTTTGCAGCCATGTCTGTTGTTTAAGCTAAAGATAAACCTAGTGAGCAAATGCTGATATGCAGAAAGTAGTATTTAACACTTGAAAGGATACTAGGAAGGATAAACTGGGATAGACTGGGAGAGGTCAGACCAATGCATATGAATTACAGGTAAACTGGTAGGGAATTACAAGGAAATTTACTCATGCAAGGTTTTGGTGATGGCAGAAATCACAGGTGCCACTGTATACACAGAAATGTATCCTGTTTCTAATTCACATAACCATCTCCTGTCCCCAAGAAACCTGGAGATAACTTTGCTTATAAGGACTGAGTGGTAATGCACTTAAGAATCCTTAACTGCTGAAATCCCTGCATTTGACAGGCAGGGTAATCTCAGCTGAAACATCACTCCATTACTGTATGTACAGAAAAAATACTTTTGCAACAAAAAGCATGTACATAATGATTTATGGTTGTTTTTTGGTGTTTTTTTTTTCTTTTACTGTCAGTTAAAAAATTGAGGAAAGTATAGCAAATCAAAGCAAGCATAATCTGGAAGACATTAAATGGGTTTTTTTAATGCAGTGGGGACTTTTTTAATAGAAAAACTCCATTATTTTGCTTTAAAGACTAAAGTGAAAGATTAATTTTACTATAAAATGTGGCACAATAAATCAGCAAAAAATCAAATGAATTCTTGAAATCTTTTGGTATTGTCACATCCATCTCTTGTCAGCGTAGTCTCAGATGAGATGTGTTTCAATTACACATGCTGTACCAAAATGTGCGATTTCACCTTCTTGCTTTCACCCACACAGTGACCTGCACAGCTGCTGAAGTCTCTTAACAGTTAACAAATAGCCAAAAAAAGTTTATTGACAGCCTTTTAAAGAAAAAAAGTACATTCTTAGTGTCACCACTGCTACTCTGAATTTGGAGGTATGACTGTGATTTTTGAGAAATTGCATAAGCACTCTGTAGTGACTTTATAATTCCATTAGGAAAAGGTTTGTCTATGGAATGGGTTAATATATCCCTTTTTTTGTCAAGCACAGCTAGCAAAATGCTTCATCAGAAGAGGTTCAGCAAATTCTAAAAACTCCTGCAGAACATCCAGACACTGTGTTTCAGGACACTTCTGTCATGGGAGATATCCTACTTAACATGCTAGGCATAATGACAAAATAGAAGTATTTAATGAACCATAGGATATTATCAAATTATATTAACAGTGTTTTCTTCAGAATTCAGTTGCAGCATAAGCTCTGTCAGTAAAAGTTAGCTGTGACACAAGAGGTAACATCAGTGCAGCTACAGCATGTCCTCACTTGGTCAAGGGAAAACACAACACCAGAGCAGACCAGCCAAATTGACAGGTTTAAATAACAGGCAGGAAAAGGCTTTTAGACAAGGTATGACATTTATTTTTGAGCAGATAAGTAAAGAACAGGGTATCTGAATCAAAAGAAACTAAATTATCTTCCACAGTTATTCAGCTTCATTTGGGTTATATCCAATGCTTAGTTATGGACAGCAAGTCTTGCAGAAATAACGCATGGACTCATGCATAAACTCAGAACATAACTTTGCTATCTGAACTATTTCTTGATTATGTGTGTATTCTCCATTTCAAATTTAATTATGCTCAATTTTTTTCCAGCAGTATTTTCCTTGTTCAGCATCAGTAGTCTGAAAATACAAACCAGATATGGCTCACAGAAAGAAGTAAAACATCTCTTTGTAGAACATGTATTGTGGGGGTGGGGATATTTAAGAATTTGCTTTTCTATTTACTTTGCATCCAAACTTCAAGGGGCATGGCAGAGCATCTGGAAACAAAAATTGAATTCAAGAACTGAATGCAGAAAATTGGCAAAGTGTTCTCTTTGAGAACATGAAAGCTGAGGAGAAAATTAATTTATAATTGATTTTGAATGCACATAAAATTTGTTGATTAAATGCAAGAATAGGGTTTGATAGTTAGAAGATAAAACCCCAAAGTTTAACCTCAAATACAAAATAACATTACAATCTGTATACAGTATACAACAATATAGCAATATAACAGCTTTGATGTCTGCAGTCACCCTTATTTATGTAAAAATATGTAAGCATGATGAATCAGCAGCATTTAACTGCACAGAGTTCAGGTCTGCAGAACTTTACTTTGAAGAACAAAAAATAGTCAGTTTTGAGATGCAAAAGTTCAACAGCAACATCAAATTCTATAGCCCTCTAGATAAAGTCAAGCATATTTTTAGAAGATTTCTGAACCAGTGAAGAACTAAAATAACTTTTAGCACCCTGATTGAACTTAGTGCAATTTATTTTGAGACATAAAAATAAAATAAAAATAATGCTTTTTAACATTCTAAATATAGAAGGCTTAATCCAGATGGAATATCAGCAAGAACAAAGTAATAGGTTGCATAAGACTTCAAGAAAAAAAAAAAAAGTTTTAAAAAAATTAATCCTGGCTCTTTTTGTATTGACATTCAGTAAATTTTTTTCTACACTTTGACCAAGAAGCAAATAGAGGTCCACATAGAGATTTACACCAAACCAGCTGTATTTGCTAGGATTCACAGTTTTTTATCCATTCATTCAATCAATTGAAATAAATTGATTTTTATCAATTTATTTTTATCAATTTTTTATCAATTTCATTCAGTCAATTGAAATAAACTGAAATCAAACAGCAGCTCTTAAAACCAGATGAGAAAATGTCTATGCTGACTTGCTGAGTTTTCTACTCTAGTTAAAGATCACCCATCTAATGAAATCAGATTCAATGTGTGTATCCCTACACAGATGCCTTCTTGCTCTTTTGCTTTTTTTAGTGATGAAGCATACCAGCTTGGTGTGGGTATTTGTCTAAAATTATCATAACTTATTCCTATGAAAAAAAATTGTACTTACAGTATAATTTTCTGTAATTCTGTTGGCCTGGAGATAAGATAGATTTTTCTAAGAGCTAAATTCATGAGAAAAAGTCCAACTTTTTCTCATTCTGGATAATTGCAGGGAGACCTCACAGACCCAAAAAGCAGCAGCAGCACCTTCAAGAGAGCCTTTCCAGTTGCTGGACTTTTAATTTAATGAAGAAGCTGTTGTCCCTTATGTATTTAAACCTACTGAATTGAAATGGTAACTATAGAGACATTCAGCTATGGTATTTGATGATGAAGAAGGAAAGAAGCAGAGAAGCTTCACACACTGCTTCTCTTTCCTCCATCACAGCATCTCCAGGCAGCAAAGATCAGCACTTTGGGGAAGCTATGGGGAGCTGACTGATATTGTCCAGTGATGATGATTATTCAGAAAAACTATGAGGCCAGAGTGAAGCCACCCCGATATACTCATTTAGGTTGTGTCCTGTGAATGAAGAAGACATCCAGAGAACACTTCATCCAGAATACACTTCATCCTCGTGCCTGCCTTCAAGGATCCCTGAGGCTCCTTCATGGCACTGACTTCCCCCAGGACCATTCCAAGGACATAAAAGGGCAACAAGTGGGTTTGCTAAAAGAGCACAGCAGCAGACCTAGTTCTTAGGAGGCAGTGTTTAAAAAAACCTGGTCAAATAAAATTCTCAGTCTCTATTTTCCTGTGAAATGCTTGTTTAATTCAAAGACTTAGGGAAATAATCACAGAAGGGTGAGAAAACTGAAAAATCTGAGTAGGGCAAGAGGGAGTTCTCCAAAACACTAGGTGCTTGCCAAAGACCAGCGGCAGGGAGTAAGTGCCATAGCCCCTTTTCATTCTGGAATGAAAAGGTCACATCAGGATTTGGACTGGACGTAAGAATTTAAACCTTCACTATCTACTGTTAGAAGCTGATAATCTCCTCTTCAGCAACATTTCTGCAGGATTTTGAATAATAGAAACAAATTTGGCAATATACTGTAAAAAAAAGAAGCAAAAAACAAGGGTGTGACAACTTAATACTGCCTGGTTAATACTACATTTATTTTTTCAGTACTATATATCATTTCAAGCTATGCAACAAAAGTCACCAAGTAATAAAACAAGTTATAATAGACTGTTAGGTAGAACAGGAACTAGAAAATAAACTAACTGGAGCAACATAAAGTAGGGCATGAAATTCTAAAACACATTTACCTGCCCTCTGACTGGACAGACATAAAATGGGCTTGTGATGTTTAACATTGTTATTACCAGAGAGGGAACATTTGAACGTTCCCCTTTTTCTATTCTTCTACAATAAATTAACAAAGATTTGGGGAAAATAAAATAGGAAAATAAAAACCTATTTTTCAATCTGTTCTAGGGATTTTTCTTCCCCTTTTAATTATTCTCTTCATTTTTGTGGAACTTAACTTTGTCCTCAAACAACAGAAAATACAAGCAGCACAAAACACTGCCAATAGAGACCTGATCTTCCCTGCAGCCGCATTTACCTTCACTGATGCCATAATTCCCACTTGGTAATCTACTGAGGTACATGCCTATGTTACTCCTGTCAGTATCTCTCTTTTGACATACTGACATATTTTGGGATGTGACATCTGTGTTAGTGTATTACCTAGGCAATGCCTAGAAGGCTTTGTCCAAAACAAGCTCCAAGAGCCAAAACCATGAAAATTAAGTGCAATTTCCATAAGAACAGACTTATTAAGCCAGGAATAAACAAAGTGCCGTGGAAGAAACACTTCATTCAGTTGTTTCTGATACCACTGGTAGGAAAAAAATGTGTGAATATTTTACAATGAAAGATTGCATGCAAAATTCAGCAACTCTCTGTGAAAAATAGCACATGAAACAAATCTTGCTTGATTCTGGATGTGCAATACATAGAAGGATATATACTATCTTATCTCTCACAATTTCAGCATTTTAAGGAGCTCATCAGTAGTTTGGAGAAAGTTTTTAAAGTTTATTCTGCTCAGAATTCTGGTTACCTTATGTACTTTTAATATTACTGTTCACTCATCTTTACTGAGATACCTTTTCATGACTTTAAAGCAAGCGTTACTAAAGTTCAGCAGATTCTCAGGACTTATGTCAACAACTTTGGGAGAAACTAATGGCAAGAGAAGGAGGCATACGGGTCAGAAAGACCCGAAGAAAATTTTTCAAAAATTATAATTTCTCGATTTTCCCACCATCTGCTTCTTCCACACCTCCACTTACCTACATTTTGTACAGCAGTGATTCTTATGAACATGATCACTCTCTAGCTAGCAAAGACATTCTTTCTTTTTTCTTTTTCTATTTATTTCTTTTTTCTTTCTTTTTGTCTCAATTTCTTCCTTCATTGAAACAAAATAAAAGAAAGTATATGAGAAAAAAGAAGAACACACATCTGGCTAAAGACACTTCTCAGAAAATTGAGAGTAATATGATGGCTGCACCTTGCTTACGTTGTTTCAGTGGTAAAAACTTCAAAATCACAGAATCTGCTCCAGAATGAAGGGATAAGAGGTAGGAAAGTGTCAGTAATAACTGTCTCTTTTGTGTTATTTATGGACACACAGAAATGTTTTTTTTTAAAAAGGCTTTGCCACAGACTGCAAGATAATTGAAAAAGTGAGATGTTGCCAAAACACAATGAAACCTCTGCTGAACACAAGGCAGTGTGTTTTGTGAAAGAAGTCTTTAAGAAAAGGAAAACTAATACCATGAAGTTAGATTGCTTTCATGTCCTGGATTTCTCCTGTGATACTCTGAGTATTCTCCACTTTAGGAGTACAGTGAACAGTAAATATATCAATAAATACAAACACATAAATTAAAGATGGAACTACTAGAGCAGTCTGTGATTTGGTTTCAAACAGCAAAATCTTTCAATGTGGAAAGAAAAAGGATCTGTAACCCTTTAAGTTCTTGACAATGTGAAATTCCATTATCAAAATTATATGTCATTTAGAAATTAAACCATATTTTGCTATTTTTATAGACTTCAAGAAAATAAGCCCTTTGCTTGAGTTTGGTTGATACATTACAAAACAAATTAACGAACCTCTTCATTCATACCTAAAAGCTTCTCCTTTTTTTCACTGTTACTATGTGGAACCTGAGTCCCCCACCATGTGTATAGCTGGCATAGCCCTCTGTGACATCTATCCCAGCAGGGAGCACAAAGGTTTTGGCAAAGTCAAGGAGATGTGTTCCCTTGCAGCATGCTCTCCTAGATGGCACAGTTTGCCTGGTACTAGAGCAGCACTGCTGTATCTCTTCACTACAAGGCTCAAAATACCCTTCTCACACATCCATGTGGTATCACATCCATGGAGAGTCTGGGTATACCCATCGTGTAACACCACACGTAAGGCCTCCTCTGTATTAAAAAAGATCTTGTACAAAATGCTGGCAGTGGATTTTATGGGAGCTTCAGAGTCAGTGCAGAGTTCTGTAACTCATACCAGGTCCTTGAAAGTCCTGCAAAATGCCTGTCTCTGTCTTTAAACCTGGTCACAGTTGCCCTCTCCAGAGAAGATGCACAGCTTCTGGCTTTCTTGAAGACTCTGGAACAGGGATAGCAGGGCTTAAAGCAAGGAACCCTGCATGTTAATGTTTTCTCCTTTGCTCAGAAACACCTGGAGCAATAACACCAGCTGGGAAAATACAAGAGCTTTACTAAAATGCAATTTTGGAAAGGCAGCCCACACAGAGATAAATACTGAGATCAAGTCTCTCAGAGGAAAGAACATCAAGTTAGGAGAGGAAAGGAAAGAAAAGCTGGAAAGGAGACATAACCACAGATAACTTCTGCTGTAAAACTCAAAATCAAGATGAGTTTTATCCTCTTTTAAACTTGATAGAAAGTAAACACCCCCAGAATATAATTCTGCGTGGGTACCATACTGGAGGACATTAACTGCTATTTTAACCTGTCAGACAACAAAGGTGAGAACTTCTAAATTTGCTCCCATGAAAAGTTTAATATCAAAAGCAGAGAAAGTATGTTACACAAGAGGAGAAAAACAGCTGGGGAAAAAATCCACAGGAGCAGTATTTTCTTGATGTAAATAACCTATGACTTCACTAACAAAAATGAAATGTTGGAAAAACAGTCTGGCAAAGCCACAGAACTCATTTCCAATATTTATTTTGAATGGGTTTTTTGTGTTTTCAAATATTCCTTACCATACTGATACAAATTTGACACAGTGATGGATGGCTACAGAGGCAAGGAGTCAAGTGAAGTATGGTGGTTAGAAAAAGTGACTTGAGCCTCTTTTCTTTAAGGTTTTGCTAGTGATTTCTCAGGTGATAGGGGGTAGATAAATCATTTAGCCTCTCACTGTTTCATGTTCTTTATCAATGGACTGAAGAGACACTTTTTATGAAGAGTACAAGAGCTCAGCATTACAATCATCAATTTTGAGACTTAACAGCTTTGAAAGCCATAGATGCTGGACAATAAGTTCAAGTATAACTCAGAAGAGCAGAATTTCAATATGCTATGCAAGACACTTAGATATTTGTCAGAAGGGCTTTAATGTTAACAAACTGATAAAGATGCACAGCACTCCCCCATGGTATAGCCAAATGCTGCTTCAGTCATTTTCAAAGTCAGGATAAAATAAATTACTCTATTTTTAAATCATAACAATTGCAATACTGCATTTTACCTACTTTCTTTAACAACATAAGAAGCAGAATGGTACATTTTCTCCTGAGAATTGTGAGGTTTTAGTAACAGATTAATACTTAAAATTCATTAGTCTCATTTTCACAACTAATTTAAATATTAGATATACTCAAATCCATAGCTAGCAGATGCAGCAGCACAAATGGTTGGTATTTCCTTTTTTTTTTTTTTCTTTAATTAAACAAATTATCTTCTGGCCATGAAACTCATGCCCCTGTGTTTCTAACTCCAATATAATACTCAATGAGAGAATTTAAAGAAAACTTAAGGGCTTTGGATAAGGCCTTGCACTCCGGGAAAAAAAATGAATGGGCCCACTCTAAGTACAATCAGACTTGTGCAAGCTACAACTGCAGCAGAGCAAAGAGCAAAAGGATTGCAGTCACTGTCAACTAAATAAAAAATAAAAAAAAGATTGATTAAAGGCTAGAACAATTGATTAGAAAAAGAGTGCAGTAGACCTGAATGGAAAGTAGCCCCTCTACCAGCATAACCTTCAGCTCCTGAATTTCCTTACACATACAAATTGCTCCCTGATTATAAATGAAGCTTTTCATCTATAGGGATAAATGAACATTAGAGCCAGATTTTCTTTGTGTAGTTCTAAGATTTTTTCACTGAAGGATCCCAAAATTTACTTTTATATGCAACTTAGAATAAAGGAAAGTGTGGCGGGGGAAAAATCTTGAAGGAAACAAAAAAAATTGAAAGGTCTGCAGGGAGAAGAGTATTGATCTTGCTCCCAGTGCAGCCATGGAAAAACTTCTCCTTCTCCTCTTTAAAATTGGATCAGGCCTAGGGAGTTTAAAAGAATGTTCCTATTTGAAGTACTTTCACAGTAGACAGCACCAGCTTTATCATCCAAACCACCTCTCAACCATGGCTAAGACCTCTGAATTCCAGTGACTGAAGTAGTTTGCCACATCAGAGGAATAATAACATTAAAAACATCATGTTTTCTCCCTGTGATGGCAAGGCATGCCAGGGGTCAGCATATTTCCCATAGGAGCAAAGGAAGCTCTTCATCCAAATCTTGCCTGTTGCCAATCCCAGATGTTCAGGTTGCCTTCTGACAGGGACTAAATCTGTCCTGATAAAATGGGAAGGCATTCAAACTAATGGTTTTCATCAAGGATAATGCAGACCTTTGAACAATCACATCTAAGACATTCTGGGTATTGTTGAAAACTATCTTCTTCTTTTTCTGCTGTTAATGTACGCAAAAATCCCTAAATATGTCCTTAAATTTGAAGGTTTTCAGGCCCTGGGCACATGTTTACTACTAATTTCTTCCTAATCCACTTTACTTTGAGTCCCTCAATAGCAACTAACACATCTCGGGCTGAGATTTACATGTGCTCTTGTTTTCTACAGCTCATTTGAATAAATTCTTCATGGTTTTTAAAAAGCAGCTATATCATACCAAAGAAACTGTAAATAATGGCTATGTACCCTGAGCAGTAGGAAAACACTTCTTATGTCCTCTCAGTCCTTCCAATGATTGAAAAGGATTTCCAGGCCTATGAATATGCAGAAGATGTGATGCAGCACAGATATTGCAACTACTAGCACTGTAAACAATGGAGGTAGGATTATCTGAGCAGGATGGTATGCAAAAGAATATATAGAGAACTACAAGCAATAATTCCACCATCCCTCTTTGCTAATGTGGCATTCTGACATCTTTTCCCAGTGTATTCTTAGTGATTCGAATCATTCTATTTCTGTGCCTTATCTCAATGAAGTAGTAATGTTGTCTATATTAAGCATAGGTATTTGTTTTCTGTAAAGAAAAGACTGGATGACATGACTCTTTCTTTACAAAAGATCTGACTAGATTAACTCAGGAGTTTAAAACCTACATATACACTGATATACTCAACTTTTCACGGAAAACTCATTATGACATCACTAGTTAAACATATGAACTTTTAGTGTAGCATTAGAGATCTATAAGCAATGTTCAAATAACAATTCTGAGAAAGAAAAATTATTGTAAGTAAAAATAGCTGAAGTGGTACTTTTTCCATGCTTGAATATTTCTAACTTTAAACTAAACTCCTTAATATGCAGATTCTGTTTTACTAGGTTTGGAAAAATTCCACTTAATAAGTAATGCTTAATGCTTATGTTGCACTTCATCAGTTGAATTCTCTTCTGACACAAATGCTGAACAGGTCCACAAAACCACCAGACAACAAATCACTTCTTAGCTCATTTTGATTTTTAGTATAGGCTTAGGAAAATGTTCATTATTCCATTATACACAATACATTTAAGTTCTGCTTTACATTTCTTTTAATGTTTGCTCTTCCGCTTTCTAGATTTTAAAACTTTATTTATTTACAAGAATATTTTTAAAGTATTATGATTTTTTTTAAAACCTATTTTCTTATGCTTCAGAACAGCATGAAAAAAATGATTAAATGCCTGAGTCACCATCTCTGTCTCACTCCAGTGTACATCAAATATGTTTCATACAATTAAACATTTGAGTTTTCCCAAACGAAAGGGAAATGGTCAGCTAACAACTTGGTTTTCTCTCTTATGTTTTCTTTCTGAAACAAAATGAGATGCTGTGTGGCAGAGGGCTTTCTTGAAGGACAGGGCTTTGCCATATGTGTATTTATAAAGGTATCCACTCATGAAGCAGCCTCCTTACACAGGTTTCCTATACACATACTCAGACAGCAATGATGCTGAATGGTTCACAGGACTTAACTCTATTGTGTTGGCTTAGACAGCTAGGAAACAGCAGAATCAACCCTGAACATCTTTCTGACATTACTCTTTGAACAATACAGGGAACGTGGAGAAAATATGAAGTCAGAAAAGAGTAAGAAGGAGAACTTTACATTTTTGACCAGAGGCATTAATTATTTTCCTTGAAATAGTGAAACTGCAGGTGGCGAGAAAATTGTTAAGGAAGACCATGAAACAGAGCTGTGGACAGAGGAAAAGGAAATAGGAGACTTTTCCAGTCCTTCCTAGTGCTAGGAAGTATCATATGACATGGATCATAACAAGGTTCAGGCAGAAAGTTCATTTTGGTGTGGGTAAAATCCTTTTTTTTTTTTAAAGAACAAATAACAGCAGCAGTGGGCATTGAGATAAAGCAGAGAATAAGAGCTTGCCTTGCCTTGCCCTGCCCTGCCCTGCCCTGCCTTGCCTTGCCTTGCCTTGCCAGCATTATCCCTGGGCTACTGCGCAAGATCCATAGCAGCAGTAGGGACAGACTTCAAACGTCCTTGAAATCCCAATTGAACCCTCTTGCCCCATCTTCCTTTAAATCTATCAGTAAATAGAGAAGTACATGAAGCATTCTGAGATTCCTAGTGTAAAGAAACCCAAAAGTTGGACCTGATGATTGTTGTGATTCCAACTCAAGATATTCTGTGATTCTTTAAAATAGACTTGCAGATGAGATAGCAAACTGATTGAAGAAAGAACAGAGACAGCCCCAGGACTCTGAACATTTCTTCATTGACCACTCAGGCGCAATCTCTGAACAGGGGCAGTGCAAGGAAGTAGAAAACCAGAACCTTGTTGTTTGTGTTTTTCCCTGCTGGCAGCCATTCTGAGAGGTTTACAGATGACAAGAAGAAACTATAACGTGTATGCTGCAGAAAAAACAGGAGATTCCACACCACATGGCAGGTTTCTTGTTGGGCCACATCTCATGGTCCTCCTCTGTTCCCCTCGAATCTGTCTTCCACATTTTAAATCCGTCCAGATTTTAAAACAAGCACCATCACATCTGAAAGACATTTCATTTCAGCTTGAAGTAGCTGATAGAAAGGGTGTATTTTCCTAGGCTTGAGGGAGTATTGCTTCCATCTTGGGAAGCAATTAACTGATACTTTGATTCACAAGATCCCTAACTGATTTTCAGGATAAATACCAGCAGAGTCTGCACCAAGTCCTGCACTCCTACTGCTGCAGAGCACAGTGCTGAAGATCAGGAATAACACAGATGACATGCAGCAATGTTAAGGAGAGGGAGCTATATATGTAATCCAAATAATACAATTCTATGAGGCTCTTGAAACACTGAGGAGGTTAAAAACACTCATCTTCTCAAACTCAGTTTATTTTAATCCTGCTGGAGTTAATATTTTTCTTCTACAGCTTACTATGTGTACCATTTCAAACTGCTCATCAAAACACTGTCATGGATTTCCTGACCTCAGTGAATTATCCATAGGAATCCTTCCTGCCAATTCTCAGCTGCTTGCTGCTGTGCAGGCTCCTGCAAAGGCCAAGAAATGGACATGTAACATTACTGCAATCAAAGAGGAAGAAATCTCCCTTGCTAACAGTGTGCTGCCTTAGTGCACTTAACACCTCTCAACAATAAAGTACTTGGAAGAATGCTAGAACAATTTGGGGCTTTTTCCTGTTAAAAAGGCTTTCTAAATCTAGGCATCATTTGAGGATGACATTCTGAGGCTTGCCTGCATAGGAGCAAAGTTCCTCTCTCTGCATTACTCCTTTTCCAGAATGTCTGCTCTGGCTCAGAATGTTGGCAAGCAATTTCTAGAATTTAGGCTAGGTGACTTACTCAGGGATATAAAGTAAAGTAACATACTGCACTGCCAGTCTTTTAACCCCTAGGTTAGACCTGTTCTACTTCAATATCATTGTCCTAGGAACCAAAGGGCATACAGAAAGATAAACCTAAATGAAACATTTTTTTTACTAACACAAAGCATTTGGCATTTTATACATGAATAAAACTTATTCTCACTTTATTCTCAGATCTGCAACAGTCTACCAATGAATATTTATTATACTACCATTTTGATGTACGACAACAGCTGGCAACACACCTCTTTGGAGAACTGCTGTACATGGCTTTGAGGCAAGAAGTTCTGCTTGAAGGCCTTTCAAGGCTTTATCTAAAAAGAATTAAAAGGAAGTTTGCTACTAAAATTTCACAAGAATTAAGAGCCAAAAATTAATTTCAGTAAACAAATAATTGATTCCAAGAAAGAGGAGAGATCAAAATTACCATGTTTTTTATCTACTGCCTTACATTTGCACAGCAGCCTACAGGGACCCACTTCGCAAGACACGACTTACTTTCTCTCCATCTCATCTCATTTTCTTCTGATGTGAATTTTTTCTCTGCCTGGGGAGTGTTCAGCACTCTGCAAAAGGCTCTGTAACATCTGCTGTAGTTCTTTATAATTACATTTCCTTGTGCTGATATTTTAGGTTTAATTTTTAAGGTTTGGACTGAAAGCTGGAGGTCAGTTCTTGCCGTTTTTAATTATTTCCTTTCACGAAAGATAAAGGAAGACATGTCCCTCTGATTTTATCATTACAGACAAATCTTTCCTCAGCCCTTTCTTTGTTCTTAATATTTTGCACATATCTAAATGAGCCTGAATCATTTGCGCTGGCAGGCTTGCACAAACACACACACATACCCCCACACAGACACCTCACAGATAACATCTCTCTTTTTAAATCTTAGCTTCAGACATTTTAAAATACACTTCACAGACTTTGCTTTTTATATTTAATTTGCCTGGAAATCATTAATGTACTAAACCAAGAATTTTTACTGGTTCAAATAATAAGTGTTTTAAGTTTCCACTGTGAAAAAGTCTAGACAGAACTCCTGGGTGATAAATCACACAGAAGAAGGTCTCTCCTTTGTTTTAAATTACCGTTGTACATGTTTCTCAGGCTTCATCAAGTACTTTTTTTTACTTATTATGAAATATCCCAAAAAAAGTACACATTTAGAATTATTTAGCTATGATTATACAATACATCTTAATTCACTGGAAAGCGGTCAGCTGGGAAATGTTCTTACATAATGCATTCAGTGGAGACCCTTACTGAACAGCATGGACTATGATTGAACAGTAGTAGTAATTCTTCTTGGAGATGAGGTCAGATGATCCAGCCATGCTGAAATTGCCAAACTCACCTTTGTACCACCAAGCACCTGCCCGGGAGCTGCTGTGGGTGGTATGTCCACAGACAGTTTACAGGGACTGTAGACAACAGGGGAAGAATAGCTGGAGATGGAAAAGGGGTGAAGGATTTGGGAATTCCACAACACATATGAGCACCAACATAAACCCAGAGATACTGAGATGGGCATATGAAAGCAGGGCAGGATGCTACATGCAAGCACTTGAACATATGGTCAAAGAGAAATTACACTCTTTGTTTACATGTCTTTGATGTGATCAGATAATAATTAGGATGAGTTTCAGCTCAGAATTCAAGTCCTTGATACTATTTATATTTAGTACAAACGTACGTGGTCCGTAGTTATGTATTTAATGTACATTTCTGTTTTCAAATACTGTGCTAGTCCCCATACCACTGAAAGGCCTGAACAAGCAACAAATTCCTGTTTTAAAACAGCAGGCCATTTTCAGGTGTTTTGATGAGTTTAAGAATGCACTGAGCTGCACAGGCTGCCACCTTAATGCTCAGGTGTGCCCAGCCCTCAAAGGTTACCATCACCAAGGCATTTAACAATCCCCCAAGGAAGAAGCAGGGGTTGCAGACAGATGTGATCTGCTGAGTGAACAACTTGTTTTGGCACGGCTGACCACTAAAGGAGCAGCACAAGCACTATGTAAACATGCTGGGATTTAGCCACCACCAGGTAAGAACCCTGCTGTGTGCAAACTGTAACATTGATAAAATACGGAAAGAAAAAGGATATGGCAAAGGACATAGTTGGGAAGATTAAATTAAATTATCCAGAGGCAAATTATAAAGTTGACTGCCTATGATGCTTATAATTACTACCTGACATCCCTGAAGTGCATATTCACAGCCAACACTACATCTGCTGCTTAGGTTGTTGAAATGCATTTGAGAAAGAGAGGAAATGTCCAAGTTGCCCAAAATCTCACCTTAATGAGCTCAATGTAACCATGCAGACTTTGAGGGAAATTCTGACTGTTCTCCCACTGTTACTGATGACATGATTAGTGATCCAAGGACAAGTGTCTCAGCGCATGGATTTCATGAGGATAGCATAGACATACATGAGGGCAAGAGAAGAAAAGCATTAGTATATATGGTACATGTAGGATGATTAATTTTCAGTGAACTTTCAGAAAAACTCAATTGTTTTGACAGCAAGTATCTCAGAGTTTTTCTCCCCTTTTCTGTGGGCATTTGAAAACTTTATTGCAGCCTGATTAGTTTCTCTTGGATTAGTTAAACCCTTTATTGAACACTTGACTTTTCACAATCAACTTGCCAGGCAATACTAATTTTATTTTTAAAATCATTTACAAATAACCAAGATTTAAAATATTTTGTATTTCAAAAATTGCAAAGAAAGGCAAAGTAGAAACAGTGTTGGATTTTCTACTAATTTTATGCAAATATGAAATAAATTTAATCACTGAGGAATTGCAAAGGAACCCAGTCAAGGTTAAGAGGAAATACAAAGCTCAGTATAACAGTTCATGTCTGATTGGTGTGTTCTTAATCCTACAGAGTAACTGTTCCATAGGCATTCTAAAAAATGTGACTTTCCTTGGAATTTTCAAATACAGTTTAAATACCTTTAAAATAATGTTTTTCTTTGCAAAGTGTCATAATTTAGGAATGGTACTTCCCAATTTAGTTCTCCTACTGAGATTTTCCAAACCAAACATCTACTCTCTCCCTCCCCCTTCCCCTTCTTCAATTCCCACCCAACACAGGTGGCCAGAGAGGAGAATTGGAGGCACAAAAGGTGAAGATCATGAGTTGAGATAGGAACAATTTACTGGAAACAGCAATGAGATAAGACAATGAATAGTAACAGCAATAATGTTAAAAACAAAAGTATACAAAAAGAGAGAATTACTCACATACAAAAATGCTCACTGCAGATCCTAGGACAACAAACAGGAAATGGGACCAGGACACATGTCTGAAAGATAGATGTTTTTCAATTTCCTCAGTATGAGGCAAGGAGAAGAGCTGTAGACTTTATTAAACTGAACTTACCCACTGCCTGAGGAACACCAGAGAGTTCATGAAGACGTAACATAGGGGGGCAGGAAGAATTATTAATTGACTTATGTGTAATATACTGGGAACTTGACAGAGTCTTTGCAGAATCCTTTCAATACCTTTGCAAAAAAAAAAAAAAAAAAAAAAAAGAGAAATAAAGCTTTGGAGAGGACTATTTTCCTGGTATCTTTTATTTTCTACCTATTCTGTAATTCAGTAGGCAACCTGAACAAGAATAAAATAAAAACATGAGGACTTCAACAATTTTAACTTAAAATGTGGTCAGTGTTAATCCTGTATCTTGCATCACACAATTCTGTATAAAAGATTGCTTTCTGAAAATACAATTTGCTCATTAAAAAAAGACAAAATACAGGTAAGCATTGAATATTCTCTGTGCTAATTATTACTAACATAAAGCTTAGACATGTCTTATGTAAAATCCATGTAAAGAACAGAGCTGCAAAAAGCTCCCTTGTCTTCAAAACTGAGTTCACAGTCATCTTCAAAAGTACCAAGGCTTAACAACCATATGTGTTGTTTTGCACCTTCTACTGCAATTTATCTTTGCACCTTTTATGTCCTATTATGCCCACAGTGAATACTCTCACCTACTTTAATATTAGTTTCCAAAAATGTGGCTGGTTCTCACCAGTGACCCAATTTGGGCCTTCTCTTTTCCCGCTAAAAAAGCTCACCAAACAGCAGCTCTCACGTGCTGCTGCAGTGGCAGTCACCCAGATCTGAAGGACACTTCCATTCATTGCTCTCTCATATGAGGCGCTGGCTGGCTTCTGCACAGACACAGGGATAATTCCTCAAAGCATGGCACCTGGCCATCCTAGACCCCTGTTTTAATCTTCAGACTGACTGAAGTTATTAATATGATCTAGAGACACAATAAATAGCCTAAGTACAGAGCTACATGTGTGCTGCTATTAAACTTCTGAAGACAGAACTTACCTTTTACTCCCACAGCACTTAACTCTTAATTAGCTTTGCGCCTATTTTTAAAACTTATCTTTAATCTCCTGAAGGTATCTGGCAAAGATTTTGAGACTCCAAACTATTTTTTTGAAGGACATGTAATCACTGCAAAGAGATCATGCTTTGTAGTGACACCACTTCTACTTAATGCATCAGAAGTGTAAAATGAAGGTAATGTTTAATTCCTTTACTTGGTCATTTGATGTGAGGTCTAATGATGTAGCAAACAACTAATTAAATGCTTTAAAACTGCTAAGCTATAAAGGAAACCATAACAAATAAACTATACAGGACATTAAGCATTAATTCATTTAGTGTTATCTGCAAAGGATCTGCTTAAAGATCCTAAATTCTTCTGACACTGCTAACCACTGCTGCATCCTTTCCTTTCAAACTTCCCTCATGTTGATTGTTGCCTGTTGTCCTTAGCTGCTGTCTTCTGTCCTGTAATATGTCACCAGCTCCTTGTCCTTTTTGCATGGTTGTGAGAATTGTATCTTCTTTCTGACAGTCATCCTTGACCAAACTGCTGGGCTACCTGTTAGAGGGAGCAAAAAGTGAGCTGACTGAGCACTGACCCAATCCTCCTGAGCTGCACAACGATTCGTAGTTTGAGGGAAATGTTAATGAAAAACAAGGCAATCAAAAAAAAATCATAATTTTCAGTAACTCAGCTAATTTTAATTAGAATTACTTTTTGCTTCATTTTAGGATTCAATAAGAGACTGTGCATTCTTTAAAAATTAAAATATTTCTTTCTCTTGCTCTTCCTGTAAAATATGGAAATTTTTTTTGTTTGTTTGTTTTTGTTATGAGGACATCAGGACAAGGGAGAAACTAACTGAAGATTCAGGAACATAAACTGAAACTATTGAAGAACACTTTGGCAAAACTACAGTTCCTGCACTTCTGTGCCCACATATGGGCATGTACATGGCATTAAACATAGTTCAGATAAGAAAAAATTAAGCTTATTAGATATTCATTAAGTTCATCTTCTTAGACAATCTATGACACAGACTAATACTCCTACAGGCAAACTCACATCACTTCCAGCACAAAAGAAGCCTCTGCCACTCTTGGGTGGTCACAAATGGGGACAATATTTCTGCATCAAGGACTTGGCAATATTAAGACTGAGCCTCTTTCTGGAGCTGTGGATATTATGTCTGAGCTCCTGCCAAGCTTCTGTACAGCTCCTACAAAAAGATCCTTTCTTACATAAAGTACAGCTAAAGTTAACATAGGTATTTGATGCACATTCTGTCTGATTCATTCGAATGTCAGGCAATAATCAGACAAATCAGAAGTTGAAAAATGAGGTTAAGTCACAGAGAATCTAAGACTTGAAAGAGAAAGATAGTAACAAGAACTGCTCTTTGAAATAATTCAATTTATTTTCTTCTTATTATATAATTTTCTTTGGGGTTTTCTGCCTTAGTTATATACTCAGGATGAGTAGGCTTTTAGAGATAGGGAAAAAGTTCTTGTTGAAATAAAGATTTTTTTAAGTGCTGCCTCATATTGTTATCCTGGTTTTCAGTGCTCTGTGTGCAACAGGGTTTCCAAAGATTGTTTCAAATAACTTTATAGTCATGGATAATAAATAAATAAATAAATAAATAGATCTTTTTATTGCTAGGCTTAAGCTGCCAAATATCCCAACATGCATCCCCTGTCCCTCAGTTCCATCTGCTAACCTGCATCTGCTCACACATCAGTTTTAGAACACTACAAATCCAAATTTCAGCCAAAAATCTCTGCTAAGAGAGAATTAAAAATACTGCACCCTTCTAACACAATTTGCTATTTCATATTTGTTCAAGGTATTTTCAAACAATATGCTGTATGCAATCAGCCTCATGTATTTTCTCAAAGACAGCATAAAGCTGGCATGGAGGAAGCATAAATGCTCACTGTGTCCTCTGGCTAATCTGACTAAAATATAAATACAACACACATGATCTATATGAAATTGATGAATGCTTGGTGATATGTTTCTTCCACAAACATGATTCTTAGTATCAGGGAAACCATTTAGTCTTTAACTACTTTCACATCCAAGCTGTGATCTCCAAAATCTGTCCATTCATAGCAATCTGTAACCAATTCTCTACTCCCACTCTCATCAGTCCATCTTCCCTTAACACTGAAGAAAACTGAACCCAGAAACAATGTGGCACCTTTTTCTATAGCTCACAGATAAGGAAGAATATTTCTGGCATGGACTTTCTCAGGCTTCTCCTTAAAATGCAAACATACATGTTATAGCAATCAGCATTTCCTTAGAACTGAACTTCCAAGGTCCTTTAGTTCATCAGAGGCCTCATCTGAAGGAGAAAATTCTTCTCAGGTTTTGCAAAGGGTCCCAGTAATCATCTTCAGGACGTTGCTTCTTTAAAGAGTGCAAAAAACCTTAAAAACTGAAAATTTTAATATGCTTTATACTGCCACCTTTTTTTTTTATTATATTATTTTAGAGCATATTTTACTCTTCCCAAATAAGTAGCAAGGTTAGAAGACTTATACTTCCACTCACAGAGAAGTGTGTGAGAACAGAGGCATTCACAGAGTAGCACTTTTATATTTCCTATTGGTGATGGAAAGATGCAGAAATAAGTAACAATGATGTATCTGTGTGGGCATGGCTCAGTAATAGAGAAGAATTCTAAGTTTATTAGTTGCCAGGAAAAGCAATCTGTTCCTCATGTATGGTTCTCTTTCTTTGCATTTTGTTTCACTGACAGTAAGTAAAAGTAAAATTTAAAAAAAAGTAAGAAGTAAGTAAGTGAAAAAAGCCAAACGTAAGGGTTCTATTTGCCATGGCCATTAGAGCTATTTCATAAAGTTATGTTTAACTCACTTTTCAGGCTTTGCCACCTGGGGCTTATATTCTGCTTGCTGAGCTGCTTTCTGTGCTGTGTAGAATGTCCTGACAGCAAGATGAAAGAGCATAAGCCCCAGTGCATTTGAAAATCAGCTCATATAGCAGAATTTGCTTTCAACTCCATGGAACAGCCTTCTCAACAGCTGGTCAGAAAACTGACTACTGGGCAGGTCTTCCTGCTTTTCAAGCATGAAACAACAATTCTAATGCACCCTAAGAGCAAAGACAACCTACTTCCTTATGGGTCAGGAAATTAGGAAAAGCATCACCAGCTGGTCAAGTGAGACACCCTTTGAGATCACACTGGAAGTGCTGTATCCAGTTCTGGCCTCCCCAGCACAAGAGGAAGATGGACATAGTGAACCAATGGAATGGTTCTGCAACCATTTAAATGGCCCTACATGGTCCAGTGCAGGGCCATTTAAATGACTGCAGAACCAGAGTATCTCTCGTGTAAGGAGAGGTTGAGAGAGCTGGGGCAGCTCAGATGGGAAAAGAGAAGCCTCCAGAGTATCTTTTCAAAGTGCATTGAGTCTGGGGCACAAGTCTTATGAGGAGCAGTTGAGGCAGCAGGGATTGTTTAGAAGAAAGGAGGCTCAGGGGTGGGTGGTGTTAGCACTCTGCACAACTCCCTGAAGGAAAGGTGTAGCCAGGTGGATATTGGTCTCTCCACCCAAGTAACAAGTGAAAGAACAAGGGGAAATGGCCTCAAGTTGCACCAGAGAAGTGTTAAATTTGATATTAGGAAAAATTTCTTTGCCAGAAGGGCTGTCAAACCCTGGAACGGGCTGTCCAGGGAAGTGGCTGAGTCATCAACCCTGAAAGTATTGAAAAGATGTGTAGATGTGGCATGGTTTAATAGTGGTTTTAATGATAGTAGAGGACCTTTCCAACTTAAACTATTCTATGATTCTGCGGGAGGGAGGGAATGAAGTAGTTTATTACACTCCTTAATTGACAGGAGAATCATTCTCCAGAATGAACTACCAAATGAGCAACATTGCCTCCCAGGTACAAGCAAATAACCAATACTCTGTTTGTGAGGCCTCTTCACACAAAAAGCAGAAGCATCTCTGGAGTGCTTCCCTGATCCTCACCATCTCTCTCACACACACACTGCCATGGTGCCAGACCGCTTCTAAGGATGTCACTTGTCCACTTGTTCAAAAGCTTTGCAGGCCCTTAAACTCCCTCTCCTGGGCACACAGGACATATGGGAGAGAAAGGAGAGCAGAGGGACTCCCCATTTCTCTTTCAATTGAAAGATCTGGCCCAAGAATTTGCATTACTTGAGTTTGTATCCTCATGTGGTTCTGAAAACTAAAGACAATACAGCAGCCAATCAAAATACCCACTTTCTTTACAGAGATTTATTGGGACATCACATTAAATTTCCTTAATCTCAATCTTACATCAATCCTTCTGTCCAGCCAATAACTGAAAGAAAATAACACTGAGTTTCAATCCTCCCAACTACTTCAGCCTTCAAAATTGCTGAGAGATCACAGGAGCAGATCTATCCTTCCCTCTCTTGCCTTCCATCAGGAAAAGCTACACTCTATTTTACTTAATGAATATATTTTAAATATGCTAGACGAAAAAAAAAACCCAACACCAACTCGGCTAGGTATGAACTTGTAGAAGTATAGGTTGAAAAATAATACGGGATTTTTTCTCATGTTGGCAGTCTATCACAGGATCCCCATGGATCAATAGTGGGTACCACACTGTTCAACATCTTTACCACCTTCCTTAATGACTGGGAGGATGGGATTGAAATCACCCTCACTAGATATGATAATGATGCTAGGCTGTGTGTTGAAGTGGACAAATCAGAAGAGAGAGCCATCTTACAGAGAGATCTGGTCAGGCTGAGAGTAATAAAGGAAGCTAGCAAGAACAGAATTGCATGAAGTCTAACCAAAGCAAGAGCAAAGTCCTGCACCTGGGTCACAATAACCAAAGAGCCCAGTAAGGACTAGGATCTGTGTGGCTGGGGAGCCATAGCGATCATTATGGGGGTCCTAGTGGACAACAATATAAACATGAGTCATCTGGGTAGTGGTAACAAAGGCAAATCAGATCCTGGGCTGCATCTACAGGGGCATTATTAGCAGAGACGCAGACATGGTCATGACACATCTGGAGTGCTGTGCCCAGTTCTGGCCCACACAATTGAGGAAAGGTTTTGCCAGACTGGAGATAGCTCAAAAGCAGGGCCATGAAGATGACCAAAGTGCAGGAGAAACTGGTCCGTGAAGTAAGATTGAAGGATTCAGGTCTCATCTCTCTGGAGAAGATATACTCAGTGGGAACCTCATCAGAGTCTTTCAGTATTTAAAGAATGTTAGAAAGACAGAATAAGCTTTCTCTTTACAAAGAAAGAGAGGAGAAAAGGTGAATCGGTACAAGTTTAGTTTCAACTTAGTAAATAAATCTTTTGCACTGAGAACAATCCTCCACTCCAGGGAACAATATCCTGGAATGTGGTGGAGTCCTCTTCACTGCAGGTTTTCAAGATGCAATTGGACAAGGTATTTTGTTATCTCATCTAGGCTTCCTTACCCATGAAAGGTTGGATCAGATGATCTTTTGAGGGTTTTATTATGATTCAAGGACAAGAACCATGATCACAAAACTAAATCTGTTTTCAGTTCATTTCTGTGAATGAGCCCAAGGATGCAACATGACATTTAGGATAAATTCCAAGGCCATATACTTATGATTACACCATATACTTACACCATGTACTTACAGTTGAAGTGATGAAATAATGGGTACTGCTGATAACTGAAATAACTGTACAGACCTGAACTTCGTAAAAGTCAGTATAAGTACAATATTGATGAAAATAAATTGGGAAGGGTGAAAGGTATTACTGGAAAGTAAGAATATTAATTCTATTTAGATGAAATTTAGCAAGAAAAAAATAATCCAACAGCAGAGTCTTGACAATTGGGGCTGAACATCAGAAATCTATGATCTCAAAATGAGTACCTGTGGCCAAGGCTTCCTTCGGAATAGTAAATACATGAGCCTCATGTAACAAAGAGAAGAAAAGACAAAGAGGGACCATTCATGTTGTCTGCTCCATACTGCATCTTTAAAATGACCCAGTATTTAGAGTGAATGCTCTAGTCTGTCTTAGGTCACTATCAAGTTAAGCACATATTCTCCAGCAATCGTGATACACTTTTTCTTCAGGGTTAGTGTAGAAAGATTTAGCATTAGCCAGTAAGTTTTCCGCATAGCTGTCAAACAATTTTAAAAGCTGCTGCCAATCAAGGGCCAGAAATACTTCAAGGAAAAGTATATGGCAGGTGTTTGGAAACCTCTGGCCCCACAGAAAGAGGCATTAAGAGACTATGGGGGAATGGGCATCAGTAGAAGGAAAAGTTGAAAATTATCCAAGGAAAACAAATTTAAAAATCCAGATCCCAAATTCTGCTGTTAGGCACCTACATCCAGCTCTTACATTTTACTGATATATTCAAAATTGAAGCTTCATTCCTAGCAGAAATCTTCAATTGTATGGTGTCTGCAAAATTATGGCAAATCTATATTTATCTCACTTCCAGAAAAAAATTAAGTTTAGATACCAAAAGCACTTTTAACTCTGCCATCTAATCAGATGTTTGCCATTCTTTCTTCATGTTGGCGACATCATCTTTTAGAGATAAATAGATTAAAAAGCCAATTATTTATTTGAGATAAATATAGAATTATCTATTAAATGAGATTGCCTCCACCATCTTTTCTTTCTGTAACCTAGAATGCTTCAGAAACTTTGAAATGCTTCAACTGGAAAAAAAGCACACCCAACAACAATAACATAAATAAATAAATAGAACACAACTACTTCTATAGTAGTTAACTTTTCAGGGATAACATAAGACACAAACAAATACATCTTCAGTCTATGGCGTTGATGGTAGAAAATGGTGCTTCTGAAGAAAAACACCCTAAACAGAAAATGCATTTACAAATGAAATGTCTTCAGAAGGAAATCTTCACACATTTTACACATAATAGAAAATATTTTCTTGAAAAATAATGCTGTAAAGATTAGGAAGGCACCAGTCAGGCATACTATTATTACAGAAATTGAAAAACAGCTTTCATACAGACAGTGCACAAGTAGCTGAATAAAGGATATTGTTATTTTAGGAGATAGCTGTTAAGAAAAAAGGAGTTGGTAGGAACCAGCAACTAGACACTAAAAAAAAGTAATAGCCTGATGTCAAAGCACTCACAGCTGCATCTTATATTTTCATATAAAATGAAAACACTGACAAAAAGTACAGGGAGGGAAGATTATGTAAGCTTATCTATTTGGGGGAAAAAAACCCAAAAGACCAAAAAAAATCAGGTAGTAATTCAAAAAGGGAAGAAGTGAACCAAAATTATATCTTCTTAACCCCCTACTATTAAGCAGGCACATATTGAATTGTACACCATTGTGTACTGTATGATGAACAGCAATGTGAAATGTATGTTGAAGTGATTCGGGGATCAGTGACTTCAGAGCAAGTTTGAAGAATGTTTCTCAGGAGCTAGATATAACCTTTTAAATCTCTTCTGTCAACTTTTTTATAGTTGTGCTGTCTCAAATCAATATATAATTGCATGCTATAAAATGTGGACACCTGATGAGAATAAAGAACATATCCAAACAGTATAAGGTTAAAAAACCAGCACAATGCAGGAGCTGAGCATCACTAAATAAGACAGACATAGCCTCTGGGCTGAAACCTTTTGATCAGAAGGGTTAAGGTACAGACTTTCTTCACAGGAAGGCTGAAAGCAGCCTCTTTTTATTAGACTTCCTTTTCTATTTGATTTTAATTGATTATGATTGTTGAACTCATTCCTTTTGGGGACAATATACTATGTTATCCTTCTAAAAGCCATAGAAATGAGTTCAAGACAAAATAATCACTATTTTGTCAAAGATAGGAAATAATTGGTATAATCTTCTAGCTTACTACCTTTTCAAGACAAAAATGAAGACTCAGTTCTATCAACAGCAAGCTACAGATGCAGATGTAAGAAAATCCTCACAAGATTCAACTGCCCTGGTCCACCTTTCTTACTGACAATATCTTGCTTTTCGATAAGAAGATGCAGGCATGCTGCAAGATATACAGCTGAGCAAAAAAGCTTAGCAAAAGCCTAGCAAAAAGCTCCAGCAGCTCCTGGTGGCTTGGGAAGGGATAACTATCAGCAGCTGACAACAAAGCTTTTGCTTGGTATTTCATCTGTGGTAATACAAAAAGCTCGGATAGCAAATCTAATCTGAAATTGGGTCAACACATTTTGAGGAACAGAACAGAGAGCACAAGCACAGGACTTCAACTGGGGCTTTCATAGCAAGATCCTGCATATAACTGCACCCACATCCAGACAATACTCTCATCACATATGGTGCTGCAGTGAAGTAATTTAAAATCATGGTTTAAAAATTGTGAATTATCTTCTAGTAATCTTCAAATCCATGAAAAATACCTCAGACTACTGTAGAAGAGGCTTGGAGTGTTTTATTGCTATTGTAGTATCTATTGTGCTACGTCGGATGGGACTTCCAGAGGCAAATACTCACGTTTTTGAATTGTCTAATGAGTTCCCAAAGAATATGCCTATTTTCACTGAAAGTAGTTCAAAAAAGCAGAGATAAGAATTTATCAGAATTTATCAGAATTTAACAAAAAAGACACCCCAAACAAACCAAATAAAACAGCACTGAAAAGATGTTTTCTACTAGTGTAAGAGGAAGAGACAGTGGTGCTGCACAATGTGCAGCAAATACTCTTTCAAGAAGATGGTAGGCAATGTGCTTGGAAAACAGGTTCAGAAAGCCAGTGTCTTTCATGTGAATATCTTGGAAGCAGACCCTTGCAGACCCTTACAAAATCTGACCAGAAACTGCAAAGAAAGGCTGATTTACTGAGAACTTCAGCATGTAAGGCAGGGTAGCTGAATAGAGCATTTTTCCCTCAAATTTTTTTACAGTCCAGGACAGGTTGTTTCTTGGGCTAACCATGGCAGAACCAAACTTCATGTTTGAGTGACTCTTCCCACAACCAGCTAGTTTTCAATCTTTCTTAATTACAGAAAACCAGGTTTAACAATAAAGAAATATAAAGAATTCAAAACATATGCATTTGAACTTGAAACTGGTATCTCAAATTCAAACAACACCACCTTGTAACACCATGTTTTTCAGATAGGTGATTCAAATCAGCCTGAAGTACTCCAGCTTTCACAGTATACTGTAAGGGGAGTCTCTGATCAGTGTAAAAAAATATCTGGATCAGTCTAAATTGGCGTTTACTTATTTTTAGTGTTGATTTTTACAGTTTCTGTTTTCCTAGGAAAATACTTCTTTTCAATCCCATAAACCCTGCTCACACAATCAGAACTTGTGGGAGGTCTCATCTTGGCCAAGTATATGCCGTGTCGCTGACATTCATAGAGCAGTAAATCTCACCAGGACTTTGGAAGGGAGATCTTTACATCGTCTACAGCCTGTGAGCTTTCTGTATTTAGACAAGAGATAGGCAAAACCACAGGCTCAACCTCCAAAAAGAAGCTGGGAATGTTTTTGCTCAAACTGTCTACCACTCCAGTCAGGCAAAGCAGGATTTTTGGTGAGTCATAGTGATGCGAGTTGTAACTGAACAAGTAATCTGAAAGACATCGTTACTAATAACAAAAAGCAAATACTATCAAATGAAGTTTTCCATAGCAACTAGCCTAGTCACAAAAAAACCCACAATATTTCAAGCTAATATACAACTGAGCAACAGAATACACTTTTACATTGTAGTCTACAAAGTCACAAATAGGTGTGGAAATGCACACAGAAAACACAGAGGGCTCTGATCAGTTCATTAGAAACACCAAACCACTTCTGTAAAGTCAAAAACCTCCTTTCTTCTAAAGCTGGAGTATCTTTCCTCCACATATATTTCCTGACAGAAAATATGGGAATAAGGCAATGGGAAGTTGGCAAAAGCAAGCAAGCACACACAAATAAACCAAAATTTACAGAATTTCTTAATATTGCTGTTCTAAAATAAGGTGAACCAAAAAATTGCTGCCTCAAGCACCCTACACTAGGACTTAGCAGTATTAACTCCCAGCATCATGCAATTATTGCTTATTACTCTGGTCCTCTTATGTGAAAAATCTCATGGTCTAGTGAAATGTTTTTGGAGTCTACTTTCTACTGTTTTTCATAACCTTATGGGTTTATTTTTATTTTAATTTGAAAACTTCACTGTGGACCTTCTTCAGCCCCTTTTACTACAGGCTTGCTTATGGCTGATCTGTGCTTTTGAGAGAACTGATGACTTTCAGCTGAATATAAGGACTATCAGTGTTCAAGCTTTCCCACTTCTTTTCCTCAAGTTTGTCTTTCATACTTCTAAAGTTTACTCTTTTTATTTGATTTTCTGTGTTTGTAGCCACTATTTGGGCTGTGGATAATCTTTCTTCTCACATATTTTTGGCATTTCCTGCTGGTAGATCTACATAAAGAATCATCATTTAATTTTTAAGACAGTGGTCCAAGATAAACGTCCTAACTCATCATGTTCTCAGACTACCATACTGATTTGCTTACAAAGTGCTTAGTGCTTTATGTTCTGCATTTAATATTGTTTCTGTTATGACAAATCTATGCTGTACTGTGTTCTGGAATTAGCTGTCAATGAAACAGAATTGTAACTGTGTCTAACTCCATAGTCAAGGCAAATTGCAAAGCAATTGCAAGTATTGCACCCTAAACCTCAGCCTGTCATCACTGCTGTTCTTGTCATTGTTTTCCTTTTCCCTTCATTGGTAAGTCTTTTGGTACTGCAATTTGAGATTTGTATGGTTCTCTAAGGCCTTTCATCCATACCCCTTCCTTCGAGAACACTAAATGCACAAACAAATGTGGAAACAAAACTGGACCCATCATCAGACCAAAAAATAAAAAGCTAAGAAGTGTTATCCTAACTCTATTTTGGACTTTTTCTGGACTCTATGTTAAGCCCTCACATTTGTTTCTGTTCCCTGGTCTATAAAGGTCTAGAAGATCACTTAAAGCCCTCTTGGAGCTGAGTGAATTAACATTTCTAACATTTATTTCTCCCTTTGTTCTTTTTCACAAATTGTATGCAAGCAAATCTATTCCTTATTCAGAATGATTCACAATTTCCCTCAGTGACTAATTCTTAACCAACCCATACATCTCAAATACTGAAGGAATAGTACTGGAATCAAATGTACTGTCTGGAAGTCCTTTCCAGGTTGGTTAACACTGTAAGCCAATCAATAGGAAAAGACAAAAGAATCTCAAATTTTATAGAATTTTTTTGGTGGAGAGCAAGATCAGAATGCTGACTTTTTTGTGGCATGACTAAGTAATTAGCATATTATTACAATTCACTGCAGATATTATCCTCCTTTGCCAGACAGCCTCTACCCTAAAGCAAGGTGTAAGATTTTTTTGGTGAAATTTCCGCCTGAAAATTATAAACACATGACACTTAATCTTGAAATGAAATAAATGAAAGTGAAAGCTACACAGATTCCAACCAGTATTTTTTAGAGGAACACACCCTCAGGAACAAACCAACAGATTTATTCAACATAGAATTTTTTCCCCTAGCTATGAATGAATCAACTAAGGCCAGATGCTGCAGTCCTGTCTTGCTCCAGATCAAGCAGACACCACTCCACCAACCATTAGCATCCCAACAGGTATCTGAGAGTATGCTGCTTTCTAAGATGATGCTAAGATGGAATCTCTACAAGCCTGATGGAGGACAAAGTCAGAATACACAATGACCTTGGCAGACTGAAAACACATTCTCAAAAAAAAAGAAAGAGAGGATGCAGTTCAGTTTATTGTACTAGTCTGTACTTTGTGGGGAATAACCACTTTCGCAAATGGGATAAAACAGATGGCAAAGGACTGACAAGGTAATAGATCTTCAAGACAGATCCCAGGAACTATAATAGACTATGAATTGCAGGTGAATAAGCAGTGAGATACTACTAGTTTGTTTGGTTTTTTTTTAAGTCAAATATTAGACAAAAACTTAAATGCCTAAAACATTATCAGACACCATAATTATCTCATTCTACTGAGCACTACTAAAACTAGAGTTAGAGTCTAATGCCCAGTTTTATATACTGCACTTCACAAAAATTGTGTGTATCAAATTGGAGACAATCCAGAGTAGAGAAAAAAGAAAGATGAGGCATCTGCAAAACACAAGCAATTAAGTAAGATTGAAATAATTGGGTTTGTTTAGTCTAAAGTTAAAAAGATTACATGAGCCAGGGGTGCTGAAGGGTGGAGAAGGACAAGGCTTGAGAGAAAATGATGACAGTCTTTAAATATTTAAGAGGCTTCTTCAAATGGTAAATAAATAAATCATATACACTCTTGCCTTTGATGCCAACAACAAAACCAACAAAAAACTTCTGTTGTAATAAGAGAAACTGAAATTAAATTTAATGAAAAAGAATTTATAAAGTTAAAAGAGGAAAGTACTATGATAGATATCAAAAGGATAGGATTTCTAACTGAAAAACTATAGCTTTTGAAAGAACAAATTAAACCAATACCTGTCTAGAGTAAATGAACTTTTCTAGTCCTTTACAGCTTTCTTTTCTGTCACCATGATCATGTGTGCTACACAGATAATCTCTTGTAGCCTCAAAAACTGACTTCACTAGAGTTCTGTGCCTGTCATTTATTTGCAAGTATTTAGCTACTTATTATACCTTTAGGTCAATCACACTAAAAAAATTCATGAAATATATAATAAAAGAAATACAATATGTATTTCTGAAGAAAACAGGAGCATCAGCTAATTAAGTCAATGTTTAAGACATCTACTTTTATTCCCTTTGCCCATATAGTTATCACAAATTGCATGCTATGTTCTCAGTCTGTAATGAGATTTGTAATGAAGTACGTTTCTCAGGGTGATTTGCCATGTGAACATATAAAACATAGCCTCTTACTTTGACATACTAGCCCCCTCAAAAGTTCATGCTTCAGTAAGTCTTTCATCATAAATGAATTCAAAATCTACTCCCATCCCTCCAGAAAAAATAAAAAACCAACCAAAAACAACCAAAACTTTGTATGAAAAAAACATCTTTCTGAGTTTTTATTGTGTAACTCTTTCCTGAGACAGATTATTATGTATTCTTGTATCAAGAAAATTTGCAGCAGTATTCTTCATATCCAGTGTCATGGCATGCCAAAGTTCAAGGAATAGAGAAGACATTACTGGCTTGCAAAATTGTCATGACAGCCACTAAACACAAATCTTTTATCTGTTCCTTAACAGGGACATGCTGGATGGAAAATAACGAAAAGAAATCTCAAGCATCCAATAAATCTTTTATAGCATGTCAACTAAGTCACCTTGGCAAGAACTGAGGAGATCAGAGCTCTGTTGCTGATTCTGACAGCAAAACTATCTTGATCAATATCCTTCACAGCACTGCTTTTCTTCTTGTATTTCATTAATACAGATTACACAAATCCATTGGAATATTTTTTCTACAGCTATGTAAAGTGACAAATCAGGTTAGTTTTGACTTCAGCCAGGCACTACAGTAAGGCCATTGAATAATTAATTTTTATGGTATATAGAGATCCTCGTGAAGATATATAGGTAGTGATCTCCAGTGGATACCAAAAATTAACAGCACTGACTATTCTTTAAATCAAAAACAACAGAAAACGTCAGCACAGCTAAACTGCATGACAAGCAGAAAAAAAGAATTATTGATTACTGTTCACAAGAACCTACTAGGCTTCTGGATTAAATATTGATAATCCTTTCTACAGACAAACACAGTCATAACTATTTTTCAGAAGATGGTAATGGATCAATACTTATTTTGCAGATACTTGTTATGCTAATCTGTTTACCACCATATTCATTAGGGAATTTATATTTATCAGCCATACAGGAATGCACTACTTAGTAATACTCAGTACATATGATACATATTATACTTAATTTATAACTTGCTTATTTTGTAAATTTTCTTGAAAAAAAAAAAAAGGGACAAAAAAAGAAAATAACTTAGTTGCCAGCAACTTTTGGCTGTGATTCATCCTTTGTTAGGGAGGGAAAACAGAAATAGTTATTGTGAAAGACAGAACAGCTGCTTTTGGGTCTGACAGACTGAATAAACCTCCCACTGAAACTGGGAGCTTGAACAAACTTATAAAACACAAGGAATTCCCCATTAAAGCCTAAACTCTTCTGCCACAAGTAATCACATGAAATTGCCTCAACAAGACATTGCCAGTGACACAGAACAACACACAATTTTTGATTATGCCCTTACTTTTGTTTGTACACTTGTCTTAATTCTGAAGAGGATCATCACTATCATCACTTATTCTGTAGTTTCTGTGGCTAAGAAACTGAACAGGTTTAGAGTATCCACTGCATACTTCTCTTTTGAGCCTCCCACTTCAATCTGGTCTTTTGTCTCCAGGGCATACAGGGACATGTTCACTGTTCTTTGACTAATGATTTTGACCATCACAAGTAAAGTCAATAGAAATAAGATCATCATCTTTCACAGCTGCAGGCTTACAGCAAATGCTGCTTTTCAGCCATCCCTATGCCCTCTTATCCTCAAGCAGCCAAATAAGGTCAGAACTGATAAAATAGAAATAGCTGCCTTCCTGTTACAGCCACCAACTAATGAAGAACATACCAACACAAAGGACTCATAAAATGACAAAGAAATAATTGGAAGATTTTTTCTGGAGGAAGAAAATTATACTTTAAAAAATACAGTAAGATATTCTTCCATTTTTTTTAAAAGTAATTTTTCATCTTTTTGAGAAGTTATTTCTTTTCAGCTCTTAGTTTAGTAATTTTTACATTTAGACTGAAGAAGAAATTAGATATGGAGGCTTGGGAGTTGGGTCAATGAGACTGAAAAATTCCTGCCAGGCTGGAGGAAGTAGGAGTTCCATTTTGAGCTCTATCTCATTCAATTCACAGCACATTTTTCCTTCTAACTAAAGCAAACAA
This sequence comes from Motacilla alba alba, assembly GCF_015832195.1. Taxonomy (NCBI): domain Eukaryota; kingdom Metazoa; phylum Chordata; class Aves; order Passeriformes; family Motacillidae; genus Motacilla; species Motacilla alba. The sequence continues at coordinate 45,696,812 of NC_052046.1, forward strand.
ACTACAGCAAATAAATGATAGATGTTTTGTGATGAATTCATGTAGCATTATTTTTCTAATTCCTTCATGCACTTTTTTCCCCCTAGTTATGCAGCTAAGTTACAGCTTCTGTGGATACATGTTAGTCAGAACAGGAGCCACCCTCACTCACTCTAGGTGGTTTCAATTCAATACACCCAAGTGCCACTCACTAAAAGGTCAGGATAATAAGGTGCATCTGGATAATCTAAGAGGTATAGGTATTAGATCCTAAAGACTTGGTTTCTTCTCTATTCTTATAATGTATTTGTATAATACTGTAGGTCTTCTGAACATTTAAAAGTTACATGCTTCTGTTGTATCTTCAAGGTATAGAAAAGTGATAGGCATTCTCTGTCTTTGTAACAGCCCTAATTGTGACTTTTATTGTAACCAATATGATTTTTATTCTAATATGATTTTTATTTCCATTAGCATTGCTTCTAATTACTATTTGTTATTGCTTCTAACAGTACTATTATTTGACTGCAGTTGTCATATCATCCAAAAAGTGTTTGCAAAGGACCGCAAAGAGGAAACAGAATTTCACTCTGGACCATATAAAATTTGGAGCTCCCTTGCAAAAATCTTTTGATTTAGTGTGGGTTCTTTGCTTGCCTTTTTTTTTACCTCTGTCAGGGTAAGGCACTTGAAGGCACTTGAGACGATAGTTCGTGTTCAGACTCAGATGTTTATTGTTTCTTATCTATGTTACAGCCTCACCGCAGTGAGTTCTGCAGTCTTTCATTAGCAAGGCACGAAATGGCTAACTATCTCTTGTTACAAGGTCTTTTAAGACTAAAGTATCCAATTAAGAAATGACACCTAGATTATTTTCCCTTTTAACCCAATAACTGGTCCCTGAAAACCCCCAGATTGGACTTTTCTGTCCAATCACAAAATACCACCCAAACCCATGATAAAGAAGGAAGAAGGAAGAAGGAAGAAGGAAAAAGAACAACCTGCCTCCACTCAAAAACCTCCATGTTTTTTCATATTTATTTCTATAGTCTAAAACCCCAAACTCTAAGTTTTCCACCCTCTGATATTATGCACTTCTGACCAACTACACACCCATAATCTCAGTGCTATTAATCAATTTTAGAAGCCTTCTCCACTGCCTCAGGTCAAAGGCAGTGATCTCTTGTGAGTCTGTGCCTCTCAGCATAGAAAGTTTAAAAATTCTCAGCATCCAGGGTTCCAACAATTTAGTATTTGTACAACAGAATCTCCTCACAGCATACCTCTGCAACACACTCACCCTGAGTCCTCATAAAGCATGTTCCCCATTATGAGCAGCACGGAAGATGAAAAGAGGTTTCCTTGCAAATCGAAACAGTGGAGGAAATGTCCTCAGCTCCATGAGGCAAAAACAGCTAAGTGACCTCTTCTGCTTGAAAGTTTATTGCCATGCTGAGTACCTACAACTCTGGAAACACAGCCAGAATGTCTGTGATTAAACTAAAAGCAGAAAAGGAAGAGCCAGCTGGAGACACTGAGAACCTTCTGCTGGGTGATAGAGACATCCACATATTCCAGCCTTCAGCAGCCAAAGACTGCATGCAGGCCAGCATGGAGAGATGTTACATGTAGACAGAGCACAGTTCTTCAGATTTCATCTCAACCCTGATGAGCAACGGAGATCTGTAATGTGGGCTGAATGGATACATTTGATCTAAAGGAGATTAACACACTTGTGCTTGAATAGAGGGGTTTAAGCCAGAAGTCCTGAATTCATGGGCTATTTCCATTATCTCTGTGTATGCTCTGTAAGCTGTTGCTTATCAATACCCTCATCAGACTTACTCCACCTTAAAAATAAACTCTGCAGAACTAAACACCTGCTGATATCTTTGAATTTAAACTGTAAGCCAAGAGCTAAATATGAACATTAAGAAGCAGCTTTCATTAAGTTGTCTATTTAGAGTACTTTGCGAACAGTTCAACAACCCTAGTATTAAAACTCTCTAATAGATCATGCTTTAGTTGTAGCTTTTTTCAGCTACTCATCACAGAGGTACCTAACTGCACAGTTCTTTGGACCGTTTCATTTAACAACTTAACTGTACTCAGCTCACTTTTAAATTGCTCATGGAGCTCCTTCTGTGTTTCTATTTTTGCCCTCAGTTGACAACAAAATGAATTTTCTGTTCTAATTGCAGGAAATCTAATATTTCTCTTCCAAGCATTAGTATTTCTGCATTATAAGTAGCAAAAGGCACACAGAACTAAAGACCAGATGATAAGATATTTCAAAAGTCTCAAGAATCAGCAATGCTGTGTTTTCATTAGCCTCTCTGAACCATCTGTTGTGAGACAACACAGAGATATTTTAATGGATATTAAAAGAGGAATCAGGTCTCAGATGTACCATTAGATTTTATCTTGTCTAATATTCAGGCCTAGGTTTGAAGCCTAATCAGCACCAGGATTTGTGTTTGGCTTCAGGAGAATCAAACTTTACAATGGTACTTTGAAGTTTTGCAGTTAAACTTGTGGTTTAGCACTGTGAAAATCTGAGCTCTGTTCTGTTCAGCTCAACTCAATTCCTGTCTGAGCTCCAGCAAGCCCCTGAGCTGCCCTCCACCTTGGCACACTGCCTGGTTTGAAACAGAGTCTGCCTTGTTTGTTCAGTACAAATTCCTGAAACCCAAGATTCCCACTGTGTGTTTTCTATCACAAGGGGACCCTGATGTTGGTTGAAGCCTCATAAATCTTAAAAAAAATGCATGTACTCCTGAGCAGTGAAACCTTACAGACATGCTGTCCTTGCAAGGTATTAGCTTAGAGTCATAACCAGAAAAAGATGTTTCTCTGAGTTTAGATATAAGTAGAAATAGAGAGTACAAATTACTATGCAACCAGACATGTGAATCTTTCAATTCAACCAAAATTAGGAAGGGGGCTTACCTCTCAAGTTCCCAGTTTTGAATATTTAAAATGCAATCTTTCAGTACTATTGTTAACTATGACAAGAAACCACATTTCTGTCTTATAAATATCACTTGAAGTATGTGTTACTAACTTGAAAAAAAAAAAAGGGGGGGGAAATGGAAAAAGCAAAACAAAAAACAAACAAGAGGTTTTCATTTTATAGTGTTAAATGTAGGTTTGGGAGGAGGAAAAGCTATAGCCTCATTGATTATGTTTTTAAGAAGCCATATGTAAGTGATTATAGCAACATATCCTGAACACCATATCCTCATTAAAAAACCATTCTCTGCTTTTAGTCTGTTTCAGGTTTAGAACACCAACAATTTCCTCTACAGCTGATAAAGCCATGATATCAGGATATGAAGAATGAAAATATTAATTCAACAACATAATATGTCTAAATTCTTCATGTTGGAATTAATTAAAATTTTTCAGTCAGAGGAGGAAACTTATAGTAAAAGTAATTCCTTGAAACTAGCATTGAAATTCAGACTTTGTTACTCCACTAAGTCAGTAAAAACTTTCTGATACACTTAAAGAAAAATATACTATCTGAAAGTTGAAAAACTAGCAAAGGGGGAAATAATCACAATACAGCCAGAAGTAGATCCTCAACTTTTGCAGATCATCTGTAAACCTCTTCAGTATTGCTATCTCCACACCAAAACTAGAGGAAATGTTGACATAAGGTTAATCAACTCAGCCAAGGCTGAGAAGTGTTAGATGGAGTCCTCGGTTGGAGACAAACACATGACACAACGCTGTTGGTCATCAGCAAACAGCAATGAGTTTAATATAGTTGGCCCTTTTATAGGGACTTAGGATTTCCCAGGCTCAGATAGTTGATTGTTTGGAACCTCTCTCTGCCTCACTCTCTGTCCCATGGCATATCAGAATCTAAGCTAGAACAGGGTTGGCTGAGGTCTTTGCTTGGGCTGGAATCCAACCTATCCCTGCCTTATCTGGGTACTTGTTTACTGCTAGGCTGGTTGAGGGTAGCGGGCAACTTCAGATCAGCTGCAATACAAGAGAGAAGATGCAGAAATAGACTTTATGACATCTGACTGTCTGTCAGCTCATCTATACATTTGATGTTATATCACCTTAGTTGAAAAATCACCTGAGACCACTGACGTTGACAGAAAACACTAAAGTTCTTGAGCAGCATTTCAAAGCAGCCTTCACACTGCTCTTAGGTATCTTGGGGATGCTATGGCAAGAACCTTAAGCACTAGAATTCCATGCCAAAAAGTTAGACTTGTGACAATAATGACAAAAGTGTAGATGGTTATTGTTCAGGTTAACTGAAAAAATTAGCTCAAGTACATGACGTTTATCCCAGCTTTACTCTCACGGCTGTTAATTCTTTAAGCTTTCCTTGACAGCTAGCCTAGAGAAGCACAGGGCTCAGTTCCCACAGCAAATTAATGTCTCTATGATATATTTGTGGGGATGTTACTGGAGCATCTCAACCAAGCAGTTGAGAAAACCACCTCACAGGTAAAAGAATAACTCTAGTCTTCAACACTGCAGAAGATGCTGCACTACACACAATGCTGACTGGGTCATTTCTAGGAAATCAAACCCAGAATATCTGGCACTATAAATAGCAGCTCAAAAGAAGCTCACACAGCATCAAGCATCTTTCAGGGGTACCCTCAATCCTGACTAAAACTTTTGGACAGTACCAGGCCACCATGACTGAAAAGGGGTATATTCCTCAGTAAGGCAATATGGAAAAACCTGTAGGAAACTTTGTGAAAAGATAAAACATATGAAAAGTCTAACAAGAGTTGGAATTAGATTAAATTTGTGGCAAAGCATTCTTTGTGTCAGCGGGGATCATCATATCAGGGATCCTGATATCAGGGATCTGTATGCTGCTGATTGAAAGAAATTATGATTGGAGTAGTTGAACTGTAAATATAAGAAAAATCCAAGTGCTAGAAAAAATCCAAGAACAGACCCATCATGGAGTTGCCATCTGAGAGTTCCTTGGGCTGAGGTTCAACTGAATTTTCTCTATTGCACAAAGGGCTTCGTAAGCTTCTGATGAACATGGCAAAAGCCACCTAGGTAACAAAATAGCCAACAAGGCAACTGTGACCATGACTGTTATTGCACAGTTACATGGTGGCAATAAATCATTGCATCAATCTAGCCACTGGTCAACTTCATACCTATTTTGGCATTTCAAACCTCAGCTTAAGAGCTACATCCTTGGGTAGTTTGTGGTCACTACATAAGGCAAAATACATTGACGTTCTTTTCTTTGCAAAGCATAAAGAATTAAATTTCTGGACAAATTTGTAATCATTTCAACAGATAAAGGGAAAGGTTCAGGCCTTTTTCAGCAACCATTTTTTTTGGGTGATTCCTAGGACCATTCTTTCTGACACAACAAGACTGTAAATGTAATTCCAAATGGTGAAGAACTGAAAAGGTTAAAGAATATTTGCAAATCTAAATTTTAAGCTCAATTAAATGAATTGGTTCATTGGGCTTTATTAATAACAAACACCTAAATACAAATTTGCTTGTGTAGGCAAACAAATTTAAAAGGCAATAAAAAAAATGAGGAGAAATAAAAACTTACGACTGCATATTAAACACCTTCCTCCCAATCAAAAATAAGGATGGAAATTACTCTGCAGTTCTTTGCACAGTTTCGCTGGCCCTAATTTTTAATTAGTCAGTTTATGCTTAAGCCGCAGTAACTCCTTCCAACTTATATAGCAGTATGTCTGAAATATTAAGAATTCCATTTCCTGTTGCTATGCCAAGTTGCAATAGGATTTTTGGTAGGAAAATATCAAGATGCATTAGAAAGTCAATGACTTACCAAGTAAACTCACAAAATGCTTTCTCCGCCTGCCTACACACATGGATTAATTTTGATTTGCTTTGCCGTTCCTATTTTCTTGTGCATGCATAGAGACTACACTAAAATTTAATCTAGCTTTTCTCATTGCAAACTCCGTAAAAAGGCAAACTTCTGAGGTGAGAGAAAAAAAACAAGCTTGACAATTTTTGAGACCACTTTAAAAAATGTTAAAACTGCTTCAGAATTTTATTCCAAATTTATTGAGAATTATATGAAAAGGAAAAAAAAAAAGATACAAAACTATGCCCAAGTCAATTTGCTAATCTGTGATGTATCTAATCTTTATTCTCTCAGTGTCACCTAGTTATATAAATTAATACAGGTAGATCTGACTTCCATGTCATTTTCTGCTCAGATAAGACAAACCCCTTATTGGAAGCTAAACATTTTCATCACTCACTTATAAAAGAATGGGGGAGGAAGAAAAGTGGATTAATTGTTACAGTGAAGGAGCACCAAATTTGGGTGCATTGGGTGCACTGGCACAGAAGGTGCTTGAGCCTGACTGCGCCCTCTGATCTTGACAGCACAAGTGGGAGTTATTAACCCTCTCAATCTCTGGATAATCTCTTCATAGTAAGGCACATGTCATCTCCTGCATGTATGTTTCAGAAGTCTGCTTGAAAATTGTGGAACTTGAGGGCAAAGGTGCTGTGTATGGACTGGGGATGAGGGAAATTAGATTTAGACTAGGATAGTTTTCAAAGTTCTGCAACCTCCCTAGGAAGTCTGAAGTGTCAGAGTGAGAAACATCAAACTGGAAGATGATTGCATTTCTCCTGAATTTGTATCCAGTTGTAATGAAGCTTTCAGAGGCACCCTCAGGAAGAAACCCAGGATTCAAAAGTGTCTGTTTTGACCTTCTGGTTTCCTTCCAGAGGTCACAGTCAGAAGCCCTCATCCATAAAGACTTTGGCAACCACAGAGGAATACAATCTTTGTAAAAAACTGTATGTACCTTTCAGAAACCTTATACAGTCTCAGCTTCACTGCCCTGAGAAACAGCTCAGGTGTCTCTCAAGACAACACAAAAATGTTGTACAAACACCTAGCCAGATTCTTCTGTGAATGAAACTGCAGTGAAGACAAAAAGGAGAACAATTTAACTGCTTGTCTGCTAACAGGGAAGGAAGGCTACAAGGAGAAGAGGAGGCTGGATAGTCATACCTCTATGTTTTCAAGAGAGGAACAAAAGCAGAACATGCCTTCTGGCCTCTGAGCTTCTGAGTGTTTCCCACGCTACACAGATCTCACTGAGAGAAGAACAGGCGAAATAAAGAGCCCAAATTCTGCAGATCTACCATTTCATCTCAAAATCAATTACTTTGAAATGCAAAAGGAGAAATCAGGAAAAAGAAGACATTTAAATTAAGCTACCAAAAGATTATGAAAACCATGAAAAATGGCATAGGTCAGAAAACTCTGCTGGAGGAGTCTGTCAAACCACCATGATGAACGGGAATTGAACTTTTTCTCTTTATTCTCTTATGGAGAATAAATTCCATATTTGGAATATATTCTCTATTCCAAATATATGATCCATCACAATTCTGGCCTGTCATCTGGTAAGGTCAAGAGTCTCTGTTCAGTTGCTAATTTTCTACCCGTCTTGGCCTCTAAAAGGAGTTTCTTGAATCAATACTATGTTTACCAAGGCACAAATGATAACCATCAAAACATCTTCATTCTGATAGGCTTGTGTGTGTCATATGGAAGCCTAATTTGCTGGAAGTAAAGCTGTATAAAAGCTAACATTTAATAAAGTTCTCTTAGCTATGTACAGACTATTAATATGTTGTGGCTTCTAGGAAAGTGCAATCAAGAAATTAACAAAATGGGCTCTGCTCAAGAAGGAACAAAATGCTCATAATGCAAACAGGGGATAAGTTTTCCTAAGATACAAAAAAAATCTTTTCTGAGCCCAAGTGTTCCAGCTGATTGCAATCTTGTATTAAACAGCTTTACATGATGTGTTGGGCTTTTGTGGCAAATTTTTTTTTGCAGGGGGACTAGAGAGGTGGATTCTGTGAGAAGTTACCAGAAGCTTCCCCTGTGTCCAAGACAGACCCATCACTGGCCAAGGTCAAGCCCATCAGCGATGGTGGCAGTGCCTCTGGAACAATGTACTTAAGAAGGGGGAAAAAACCTGAGCAGCAGCAATCACAGCCAGAGAACGAAAGCGTGAGTGAGTGCACATGACAGCAAGAGCCTTGCAGACACCAAAGTCAGTGAGAAGGAGGGGCTGGAGTGCTCCAGGGGCTGGAGCAGATGTTTCCCTGCAGCCCCCAGTACAGACCATGGTGAAGCAGCTATGCCCCTGCAGCCTGTGCGTGGTTCCACAGTGGAGCAGAGATGCACCTGCAGCCCATGGAGGACCTCACTCTGGAGAAGGTAAATGTGCCTGAAGGAGACCGTGACCCTGTGGGAAACCTGTGCTAGAGCAGGCTCTTGGCAGGACCTGTGAAAAGAGGATCCTGAAGGAAGGGATTTGTGCTGTGGAAGGGGTTCACACTGGAGAAATTAGTAAAGAACTGCAGCCTGTGGGAGGGGTTCACTCATGGAAGACTGTCTCCTGTGGGAGTAACCCCATACTGGAGCAAGAGGAGACTGTGAGGAATCCTTCCCCTGGTGAGGGAAGAGCAGCAGAGACAACGTGTGATGAACTGACTACAACCCCCATTGCCTACCCCCTGTATCAAGGTAGAGAAAATCATGAGTGAAGCTGAATCTGGAAGGAAGGGAAGGTTGGGGAGAAGGTGTTCTAAGATTTGGTTTGTACTTCTCATTATCCTCTGATTTGATTGGAAATAAAATTAACTGATTTCTCCAACTTCAGCCTATTATGCCTCAATGGTAATTGGTGAGTGATCCCTCCCTGTCCTCACCTCAATCCACAAGCCTTTGGCTGTATTGTCTCTACCCTGTCCAGCCAAGGAGCAGAGGGATAAAGTGGGCACCTGGTGACTAACCAGGGCCAACCCACCACATAGATGACAAAATAATGCTAAAACAGACAACTTAGTATTATTTTAAATAAGCTAATCAGCTGCTTGACAGCAGCAGGTAGCTCAGAGAACTAAATAACAATGGCATTTTAAATTTATAAAATTATTAATGTTCCAGAGGGTCTCAAAATACTTGGAGAGGATTTTGTTCGTTACAGGAGCTCCAAGGAAACCTCAGATACCCTTCATAATTAGCAACAAAGAAAACAGATCATAAGGAATTTCTGTGTATTTTGTAAATATTGGCATGTTTAGTTCTAAATAGCTTTAGTTGCACAGCTGTAAATTTAGTAAACTCATCATAATCATGAAATACATAATGAATAAAACCACTTAATTAGTATATCTCCCTCAGAAATTATTTACCTAATGAGATGTAATTGCAGTGAATGCTGTTTAATTGGAACACAATTAGCATATGTTCCAGACCGTGGTACTTACTCTTTACCAAGAACATTCTGTGGTGGTTAACCAGGTGTTAAAATCACTGCAAAATTTTAACTTTCCACTAGCTGATAACACAAGTCACCAAAAAAGACAGTTTTTGTGAACAGAATGTGATTTCTGTTCTTGCATTTCTATTCAATTATAGTATTTTCTGTCAGTTTTTTCCCTAATTCTAAAATCAGAGACTTAAAAACTGAATGCTAGGAAGTATTTGTAATTTCTTCCTTTTGGGCAAACGCTCTAAATTCCTACAGGCAATTACAGAACTTATTCACACAGTCATAAAAATTGTACATGTAAATGCAACACGGGTCCCAAGTCTTCACAGACGATTATTCTCAAAATATCTTATAACCACAAGAAGCCACTTAATCAGGACTCTAGGATATCTAATTAGATCTCCCAATTACCAAAATAAAAATGTACCCCAAACCAGCTGTAAATCTGAGGGGAAGAAAAGAAAAAAATTGGCAGGCATGTTGCCTTACCCTCTCTGTGCCTGCAGCTGCTCTATGATTAGCTGACAGCTGAGCAGTGACACTGTTCACTTAGAGGACTGTGATGAAGAAGACAAGGTGATGGTGTCACCAGTTCACGCAGTAAGGGGACAGAGGCGAACCAGGCAAACACAATCCTGAACTAACAGGGCACTCACTAACAGCTGGAGGTGACATATTTTCTCGTGAACTTGTAGTAGTTTAAGGACACACTGCCTCCAGAATGCATTTTGAATTAATGTTTATTCATTTAGAGACAGAATCTTAGCCCATTTCTATGTTTTTACCAGCAGAATAAACATTCAAGAAACTGCACTGCAGGAACTGCTGAGATTAATCCACTTGCCCATTCTCTTCATTACACTACATCGTGATCTCAAAATAGTTTTCCAAAAGCTAAATGGAGCTGTCAGAGCTCAAATGACCCTTATGTAGCACTGGGACCCATATGGCTGTGTCTGTGAAACCACTGCACTACAAGCAGTCATTGGGGCCTCTCAAAGCTAAATCCTTACTCACATTGTCATGGCACTGGAATTCACTAGGTGTCTGTCTGGGACAAACCAGGATGCTCTGAGAATCACTGAGGTGCATATAGACCACTATGACACTTCAGCTCATTATTGAACAGCGACAACAAATAAGACAACATGGAAAAACCTTGACATACAAAATCTAACTTCATCAAGCTATATCTTTGACAAGGACCATCAAGGGCAAAGCTTGGCATATTGCCTGATAGACCCCACACAGGGCTATTTCACAGCTGGAGCAGACAGTACATCTGTGAGGACACAGAAACAGAGCCACCCCTGTTGCCCTCGTCTCACAAAGTTCTTCTTTCACTGTTCAAAAATAAGGACAATGGGTCCATGGGATGTCAGCATCATACTTTCCGTGCTCCTCAGCAGCCTCACACCCTATCCACTTCCTGAACAAACACATGAAGTTCACACACATGGCACATTCTGCTTGCAGTTTCACTTGGTGTTTGTCCATCTCCATCATCCAAGGTCCACAGACAGTACTAGTGAGTATGCAGGCAACCAGTCTCATTGAGACAGCTTCTTGGGGCCAAGGGCCAGCTTGCGCTGTACCTTCTAGATAAAAGCAGACAGACAGGGAGGAAAGAAGGCACAGGCTTGGCACTGCCTGTGCTTGCATTGGGAATGTCTATCATCCATTTTGTAATCACCACCACATGCCAGGAAAAGGGCCAGATTTCCTAATCTAATTTGCAGCTGAAGCAGAAGTCCCCCATCCTTGTCCAGGGACATCTTCAAAGCGCTCACATAGCAGTCAAGTGAAACTGCTGTAACAAATATGTCTGTAGGAAGGAGACAAAAGTTCCCTTTATCCTCAGAATAATTTGGATAATGTTCTGTTCTGGATCAGGATGTTCTGAATGCACATGGTGATTGCTCACTGTATCTAGGACTGGCCTTTTCACAGAGGGAATTATGCACTTCACTCATAAAAGAGAAGCAACAATATACTTAATTGATGTAAAGCTGTGAGTTTACAAAGTGCAATGGTAAATGCAGCACTGGTTTAATGGCAAGGCATACTCCACTATTTACTATATAGAAAACAGTCAGACAAAACTCTCAGTGAGAGCTCACAGGCTCATATGTGAGAAAAGACCAAACCAGCGGTTACTGCATCTATATTTAAACATTTCAAAATGCCAGATCTCACATGACTTCAGCCCTACAAAAATGAAAACTGAGGATTGACTCATGATGTTAAAAGCCCTCCTGAGCCCATTGGGATTGCTCTGTGTCACCCAGGAAAAACAACTGCCTGGACAGATAGCCTTCAGATGGTTGCTTTAGGGTCCAAACTGGACTACATACTAAGACAGGAGACACTCTTTTCTGCCTATTGTGATTTCCACATGATAGCAGGACTCTAGAGTATCTTCTTTGCTCACAGTCCCTGCAAATGGAAAAATAAAATTTAATTCTGTCATGCAAATGAGGAGATAAATATTCTTTTGGCACAGATTAGGTATGTATCACTTTTATATATGTTTTGCCTCTTGACAAGGTGCTCTGGGGGCCAATACAAACTGCCATGCCTTCGATACACAAAGGATTTTATTCTTACAGTTCCAGTGCAGTCTTAAGATGGCACTCTTAAGCCATCTTCCCCAGGCATGTCAGGTTCAGCTGACCTCCAAACAAGCACTTCTTCTGTGGGAGCACTGGGATAGGTTCCCATATCCTCCTACTATTGCTACAACGTGCTGGTAAATTTGTGGCATATCTCAGCCTGGCCCACACAGATAGGCCAGAAGCAGGCAGTTTAGGTTAAAGCAAGACATACTTTGCCAAGGTCCCTGGGGACAGATATTAGCTATTTACCTATTAATGTGACACGTGCCATAGGGTGTAACTGGAGTAACATTCAGAGTATGGGTATAAATAAAGCACATTCTACTGAGCTGGCCCTTTGGGTTGACCTCACAGATCAGCATGAATGTAGATGTTAAAGCTGCAAATCGAAAGATTTTCAGCATCCCTTAAGCCTTGAAGCCCTTAGCAACCACATCATCCAACAGATCTTACAGGTACTTTATTTTCAGGCAATCTAAATTATGTGTGTTAAGTAGATAGCTTTTACTAGCAGCTGATAACATTGAACAGGTGAAAACCGTTATGTAAAAGCCCATCAAAGCACAGAAGAGGCATGATAAAAAGGTAGTAAACATGTATTTGAACGATTACTATTGTTCTCTGTCTTTTGTGCAGTTTTAAGTACCCACAGCAATTACACAAAATACTAATGAATTTAGCTCTTTTATATCATGATGGTTCATGTCTCTGGGATCTCTGCCTTTCCTTCTCCAGTGACAACCTCCACAGAAATTACTTTAGGTATCCTTTCTGATTTGACTATGCCACAAAAAGCGTGTCAGAAATCTCAGACTGGGAAAAATTTCAGAAGTGTTTATATTTCTGGACTCGCAGCTTTCCAAGAATGCTTGGGAGCACTATTCCCAGAGAATGAGGGGAAAAAAAAAAAAAAAAACACCAAAAAAACAAAACAAAACAAAACAAAACAAAAAAACCCACAGAAAATAAACAAATAAAAAACCCACAAAAAACAGTAAAAAAAAAGATGGGGAGAAAGAGAACGAGTGCATTATACAACACTCATAATCTCATCCTACTGTGCTGTCTGCTTGCTTATCAGCAGCAAGTTTGCCAAGCAAGAAAAGTGCACATTAAAAAAACCTTGCTCAAATAACAACCTGATTTCAAGTTTCAGCTCTCAAGGGCAAGGAAACTGACAGTATTAACAGAGTAAGAGGCACACACAGCCATTTTCAACTTGGAGATATTTGTAGTCCACAGGATAGCAACAGGATTGGCAAAGTTCTACAAAGGAAAAAAAAAAAAAACCTCCACTGATTTGGTACAAATTTCCCAATATTATTTGCTTTAATAAGACTGTAGCAGTACATCTGACGAAGTACATTTTCTATCAATGACTTTCCTGAAGAGAAAGTAACATAAGCCACTTGAAGCAGGCAGAAATATTGGAAAACTTTGTGTTACGTGCAGAAGATTTTGTTAGCTCCTCAATATATAAGTAAAATCCTGAGCACAACACTGAGTTTCTCTGCCATGAATTTTTCCATTCTTCTTACAGGAATACTGATGCTTACAGAATTGCCAGCCTTCTTAGCATTTGACATACATGACTGAATCTCTTGACAGGAGGCAAGGTGCTAGAACAAAAATGCTAGAAATGCTTACTCACCGAGTATCAGAAAACATTGATATTACACATTGCAGTATTCCAGAAGTCCATTTAAAACTGTTTATCATGAATTCAGGAAGATGTTCTGTGTTTTTAGGACTAGGTAATGAGATTTCATCCTTCAAAGCTATGATGTGGATTTGGGTTTCTAATAAAATTAAAAATAGACAGAAATTTGCTTCATTTCAGTCTAAGACCTCAGCTGTGTGAATCTGATGTGCTCTGGAGTACATTCTGTGTTTAAATTCAAAACAATTCTGTATTTAAGGCATAACAAAGGCTTAGTAAAAGAAGACTGCAATATACTGTGTTCTTACTAAAATAGCATGATAGACAAGCAGAATTTAAAAAGAAAAAAAACAGGGTTACTGCATTTATATTATGTTACTTACTGTTTTCTCCTCAATATGTAGAAAAACAGTTTTAACTAGAAGCCTCCAAAAACAAGAGAGTTGTGTAAGCCATGTCTACTTGACACCAAGCATAGACAACATTGAGTGAAAACCACACCGGCTTCAGAGGCCAATACAGGAGAGCTGTTGTAGCATATTTTATTCCATAAGATGCAGGAGCCATTAGCTTGGGCACAGTGCCATGGTAACGCATTAATAGGAACAAGGTTTTATATGCAAGACGTTATATGCTTTCAGGAACAAGGCACTATACCCAAATAGTGCTGTGCTGCACTTTGTGATCCTCATGCATATTTGAAATCTTCATACCTTTATACACAACAAAGAAAAAAAAAACAAGGTAGGCTTCGGACCGTTCACTGGATGTTTTCATTAGAAAATACTGTGTTGGAATAGATGGAACAGTGTTTCACAAAGATGCAAATGTACATTACCCTGAGGAAAAGATGCCCTCATTTTCCAGCTCCATCTAAGATTTTGTTCTCTTGTGGATTCAGTAAAAAAACTGTTGCAAAGAAAAGACAAATCATTTTGGGAGATAAGATGCACTTAAAATTTAAAGTGAGCAGGAGGGGCAGTCAGCTACCTGCTGAGCCATCTGAGTTCAAAGACAAAATCCAGTACTCACCAAGGCTTTCTTCACAAAGCAGCACTGATCCCTCAGCATGCTTATTCTTAAATAAAACCTAGTAGCAACAAGGATCTCAGCTTCCAACAGAAATGGAAGTGATATCAAGCAAAAGGAGTTCTAATAAGGGGCCATGAATCTTGTAATTTTTGTTAGAAGTGCATTAGCAAATGGAGGCTTACACAAAAGCTGTATGAAGGAACATTCTCTTGTGCCTTCTGTGCTGTATCTGTCCTAAGACACTGATGTAAGCGTAATTTGCTTTTTATGACTCTATAGCTTGCTGTCTTTACAGTTCAATAAAAGTAAATGTGTTATATATATGTTCATATACATACCTATGTACACATATATATTTATAAACTGATGTATCTATGTACACACATATATTAAAAGATTTAATATATGAACGCAGTCTTGAAGATAGAAAACTTCATGCCCTGTAGGCATGCACATAGAATGTAACTCTTCATAGGAATATACTATTCAGCTGATGAAGTTTTCAAATTTCAAGTCTGTGGACCTCTGTATAAAAGGACCTCTATATAAAATATATGTGCAATTTGAAAAAATATTCCAGTCTCTTATTTTAATTAAATGTAATTTGGAGGTAAAATCCTTGCATAAGCAAAAGAAAAAGATTATAATATGTCTCTCACTCTTTATATAGTAGATTCAAAACTCATGGAAACTACACATACTTGTCTCCTTTTTTAAATCAGATGTGAAGTATTTTTCATTACTTGTATAGCAGGATAAAAATTTCCAAAATTTATATCAATTATGGGTGCCTAGAAGGTCTAAGATACAGTCCCAAAGAAGAAATGGATTTTCAATATGCAAAGTTTTTGATTGCTGTTATAACATTGTTTTGAAAAGCTAGAAATAGAAATTTTGAAATTATTATTTTGTTCTGTCAGAAAGCAGAACAACCTGCAGGTCTTTTAGAGGACATTCAGAGCTCTCGTCTCCTAAGTATCTTCATGGGAGCCAAAGTATCTGCTGCTAGTCACAGAGATGGAATATGCTCCCATTAATAACTCACATTAGTGTAGAACTGCCATAAGTAATCTTCTGTTTCTCATACAGAATATACAATATAGGAAAGTATTAGATAGTGTATGTAGATTTCAGTGGTTGACCAGAAATTTATGATACAGTTTTGTTTCATAATTCATTCAAACTGTTACCAGTAAATAGGCTGATTACTCTCCCATTCTTTTTCTCAGTTAATGTTTAACACAATCCTACAGAATAAGCATTGTCGTTCCATAGGCTGGTGGTTTCTGATGAATGAGCATTGTATTAACTCACCCGGTGTGCAAACAGTTCTTCAACTGGCAAGAACACAACATGCCCTAGAGCCAAGACAGGAATTTGAACCCTATTTAGGTTTGAATCTAACCCTTCAAAGAGCTGAGATTCATCTCTGCTGAGAGCAGAGTGGGAGTTTTCACTGTCTCCATGTAGCCACTTTCATTGCTGCAGAGGTAAATTCTCAGCTGGCTGTCATGAGACCAGAGGACTCCAGTGGAAGACTGCGTGATTTCAAGAACAAAGGATGCCAATCATTCGGTACCTCAGCTGATCAATAAGGCTGCTGCATATCCTTAAAAACAATGTAGACTAAAATACCATAGGAAATTTATAATCAAATTACTTCTTCCCATGGACATGTATATCTGAAAGCAGCCTATCTGAAATAACCCAGTTTGTAACATCACATCACCATGCTCCCGCTGGAACACAGGCCAACATTGTGCCCTTGTGAAAAAGAAGGCTAGTGGAATCCTGGGCTGCATGAAGAGAAGAGGTGCCAGCAGGTTGTGGGGCAGGTAATCCTGACCCTCCATTCAGCACCAGTGAAGCCACACTTGGAGTCCTGTGCCCAGCTGTGAGATTACTAGTACAAGAGGGACATGGACCTACTGGAGAGAGTACAGTAAACAGTCACTAAGATGATGAAAGGACTGGAATTATCTCTCCTTTGAAGAAAGACTGAGAGACTGAGGTTGTTCAGGCCGTAGAAGAAAAGGCTCAGAGGAATCTCCTGATATTGTACACACTCCTGAAGGGAAGTCACAAACAAGACATAGCCTCTTTCCAGTGGTTCCCCATGACAGAACCAGAGGCAACAGGCCCAAATTGAAAGACTGGAGATTCCATTTGAACAGTGGAAAATGCTTTCTTACTGGAAAGGTGACCAAGCTCTGGCAAAGATTGCCCAGAGATGTGGTGGAATTGCCATCCTTGAGAGACGTGGTCTTGGGCAGTATGCTCTAGGTCTCCCTACTGGAACAGGAAAGCTGAACCCAACCTCAGCCCCACCATGATTTTGTTCAGGGAAAGTAGCAAAAGTAACCACGTGAGAAGTTTCAGTTGAGGAAAAAAATCAGAAGTAAATCTTAGGATCATTAAAAGTAGCATCACACTTGTCAGAGTTCTCAATATGCTGACTGGAAATAGGCAAAAAATTGCAATAATATTTTACCAGAAATGGCAATATATATGGAGATAAAATTTTTATCAGGTTCTATTTCTCATACTAAGAGAAAAAGTAGAACTAGAGCATGTCATATAGGTGAGTAGAAAAGTGCTTCCTCAGTACTATTCATCATGCTGTTCTGTATGTTCTGTACCATGCTTCTGAACTATGTTCACAAACTGTATGTAAGTAAGGTCATACAGTTTCTAATGACCTATCAAGATTATCAATGACCATTCAGACCCAAATCAAAAATGATTCTTGAAATAAAAAAAAAGAAAGATACAGGAGCTGTACTTTTTCATTTGGCATTGCCACATGTTTCTGAATATTAGCTGTCTTAAAAGAATGGTGTCATGGTTTGAAAGGAAGTGAGTTTTTGGGAGGTGGTGGTCAAACCAATAGGTGCTCCGATGTGAATATTGGCATCTGGTTTGGCCACTGAGGATATGGATATGCCTCTGAGAACACAGGGGTTAAAAGCAAGGAACTCCCAGGGGAACACTCTCTCTTGGTTCCAGTGGATGGAGAGGTCAGACCTCCCCTGCCCAGCTTCGGGCTGGGGGGGGGGCAGGAGAAGCCACGAGGCTGGAGGGAGGTAGGCCAGAGCCTTGGGCAGAGAAGGGAGGTGAAGGCCCCTGGCCCCTGCAGGACAAGAGTGAGTTCCCTACACAGGTGGAAGGGTGGAAGAACTCTGAGAGGCATCGGGCAGCCCCCCTTTCCCAGGAGGGAGAGAGAGAGAGAGAGAGAGAGAGAGTGCCAATTTGATAGCACTGGCCTGGCCGAGAAGGGGGAGCGGCAAGGAAAGTGCCTGGCAGGGCCAGCATGGGAGTTCTGGACAGGCAGAGACTGTGATTTTAACCCTTCTATGGGATGATGGAAACCTTGCAAATGCTGATCCTCCGGGAGCTGAATGAGAAGAGAGATAGGCATGAAATAGGAGGAAATGGGCAAGTGTGATGCAAAGTTGTGCAAGTGAAGAATGACCGAGAGAAGTTGAGAAGAATTCTAGGTGGGAGGAGATGATGGAGTCACCTTTGGCTGGACTTTTCTTGTATGGCCATGGACAGAACCATTTTTCCTGTAATACAGAGACTGCATTTTAGGGGGAGGCGATGGCTTGGTGTCAAAGGAGAGGAGCGAAGGAGTGATGTGAGCAGAGATGACGGGTGAGGAGGGTGGTGGTGCCCTCGATCTTCAGTGGAGAGGAAGAGCTTTGCTCTCGAGACCCCTCGGCCCTAGGGGGTGAAATTTGGGGGGGAACTAGTGTCCCAAAAAGTGAGAGACTGTCATTTTTCTCCTGGAACTGGGCAAAGCATCCTTGAAAAGAAAACCCTAAAAGCAGCTCTGGTCCATGTGCAGTGGTGAGAGCACTGGACATGGAAGGAAGAAGTCACGAAGGTGGTGCTGAGTGACGTGGAAACACAACTGGACTCGGCTGTGTTTCCAGGGGAAGCCTGTGGCGCAAGAGGGACTCCTCTCTCCTTGATGAAATGAGAGGTGATTGTCTGAAGGGTGGAGATGGACTGAGAGCTGATTATCTGAAGGGTGATGATTGGGTAAAAAATCTAGGGGCTGATTTTATGTTGTGGGAAATTGAGTGGGGGGAGGAGAAATGTTTTTGAAAGGTTTCCATTTTGCTCTGTGTGTTCATTTTATCATAGTTCTATGATAATAAAGTTTTTTTTCCCTCCTTTGTTTACAAGTAGAGGCCTGCTTTGCTCTGTTTCTGATCGCATCTCACAGCAAATACTAGGGAGAATATGTTTTCATGGGGGCACGGGCATTGCGCCAGCGCCAAACCATGACAAATGGCTATCTTGATACATTTTTTGGTGGCTAAGAAAACCTTCAGGACAAATCATTTCAATTAAACAAATTAATAAGAACCTCAGGATATTCAAAAGACAAAATACCCATAAATCTGTACTTGTTGATTGCAAAACATAAAAATGGTCTGTTGTCAACAATCTCATGACAATGTTATTACCTAGTAGCCTTCAAGAGACAGAAATTTAACCAAAATGTAAGAGATGTAAAGGAAACTGCAACTTGTTGTTTCCTTTCTAATAATTCAGCATTCTCAAATATCTTTCCTGCCAGTCTGTATGCACCATACTGCTTTATACCACAAAAATGATAAATGAACAAAGTCAACCTCTGACTTTTTGATCTGTCTCTTAGGATAAGCACATAGGCTGCTTTGGACAATAAGGTCATAATTCACTTGGAGTTTTCAAACTCTTTCTGGAATTCAAACACAAGTGAAATTATGATGCCAAGAGGTTAAATTCCAGCTCTGTTTAGATAAGTCTGGATATCTCCAAAACAGCATCTGTTAAAATATTATAAGATACATAAATTACAGCACTGCTAGAAAGAATCCATGAAAGAAAATCAGGAAGCTGTAAAGATAAAGTATGAAAAATGGAAAAAGAGAATATGGAAGTAAACCCCAACAGATTAAAAGAAAAAAAAAAAAAAGAGAGAGAAAGAGAGAAGACATTTATAAATAATGGACTGACATTAGTAAGGAAAACAGGGGGGCCACTTTCACTGTGCATTAGCTAATTCCTAATCTAGTATCTCAAAGAAGGCTGATACTGGAGAGAAAATCGGGCTCTGCAAACCAAACACTCAACTAGTTCTCCTGTATACTGTACTAACATTTGGTCCAAGAGATGCAGGACTGCAGTCCATAATCTAATTTTGCATCAGATTCCAAAAGGTATTCTACCTGATTTCCACAGTCATTCTCACAGAGTGCATGGTATCTGTTCAGTATTAATGATCAAGGGAGCAAACAGTCTTTCACCAATGAACAAAAGGTTTCCTTTCTTCTGTTTAGGTCAGTGCTGGAGACAAAACAGTTCACTGGCTGACTGAATTACAGCTAAGGACAGATTCTTGTAAAACAGACCAGTCAAATACAAAGCTATGCCTAGTTTTCACCCATGTTATGTAAGCTTCCAGAGGCACTCAAGTCCTCATCTTGACTTACAGGAAGGAGAAAATCCAATGAGACCACAAACATTTTGTCACGTTTTCATAGTGCCTTTAGAAACAGAAGAACTGACAGCTCTTTGGTGTACAATCTTTGTGTGCTGTCCTGGCTTCCATTTCATTCATTCATTCATTCACATGTGAACAGGATTAAAATATGTTGTATTCTTTATGTTAGTCAACTGTCACAAATTTTTACTAGATTTCTTCTACAAACTACAAGCTTTCTCTTTCTCTTTCTCCAGAAAGATTCATATTCCCAGCAAGTACTTCTGAGTGCGTGCCACAGACATTTCTTGCTGCTGATTTGAGGACAGTGGAATGTCAGTATTTGGGTGGTCCCCTTGCCAATGCAGTTTCCTTACAATCTCTGGGTGGTCAACTCAGTGCCAGATTTCTCACCTGTGGTGAAAATACTGATTTGCTCCAGAGAAACAGATGATACAGTAAGTCATATAAAGGATGCCACTGGGAACAATTTTTCTAAAAACTGAGATCCCATAAAATTATTTTTCTTAACACGCAAATCTCCTAGGCATACCTCCAAGATGATTTTCCACTGCTTTTCTAAGTACCTTTTTTCCACTTACTAACAGCAGCAACACCAAAATTAATTTTCTGCCCCAGAGAGAAACCCAGTACAGTTGCATTTCCCTCATAGTGGAGGACTTAAAAAAATCCCCAAACTCTAGTGTGCAAACCTGGCCTCAGCAAATGGGTTGGTGGTATATGGTCTCCCCCTGCCGGGCCCAGCAAGAGATGATTATTAGCACAGCTGCTGAGCTGGTTTTCCTTATGAAAACCAGCTGGTTTTTCTCCTCCAGTTGGGTTTATTTCTCCTTAAACCTAAGATAATTGGACACTAGTACTACCTTTAACTTATATCAAGTTCCCAGAATCCAGAAGGCATATTTGGGCAGTGTTGAGTTTCAGTGGTCACAGACTCTTTATGCAGTTTGCCATAGTGGGCAAAGCCCTTCAGTGGTCTTTATAGTGCTTAAGACAAATATGATTTTTAAGGCTCTTACACTATGGAGAAGCAGCATATGTGTTCCTAGTCTCATGGTGAGATATGCAGATAGCCCTCATACCATGGCCAGTGAAGTACCCCAGATAAAATTTTCCTAGTGCTGGAATAAGCTGGTTTACTACTTTGTGGAAATCTGTCAGTCTGAAGGTTGTGGGGACACCAGTAGTAAAGTACAGCACAAGAAAACTTAGAACTTGTAGGGGATGACTAGGACAGGGAACATTTCAACAACCTAGACATACACAAGTCCTTAGGAAGTGACAGCAAGCACCAAGTGGTACTGAGGGAAGTGGACAATGTCACTCCCTCAGTCATCACAGCAATTAGAGTGTTACTAATCACTGAAAGAAAGAAAGCTATTATCATTCCTATTTACAAGAAGAGGAAGAAGGAGGATCTGGAGAACTACATGCTGATCAGCTTTGCTGTTTCTTCTGGGAAGATGATGGACTAGACAGACTAAACAGATAAAAGACAAGAAGGTTATTTTGGAGCAGGTAGCATGGATTAATGAAGGTGAATCATTAGTGAACTACCTTATAGCCTTCTATGATGAGATGAGCAGCCTAGTGCATGGAGAGAGAGGAGAATGAGAGAGGTTGCTTTATCTTAACTTTAACAGAGTGTCCCACACACACCTTCTGAGACAATCTAATGAAATACAGACTAAGTAAGTGGCAAACAAGGTGGACTGAGAACTGACAGACTGACATGCTCAGAGAGATGTGATAAGTGTCACAAAAAGCCGCTGAAGGCCAGCTGTCCACACTGTACTCCAGGCATTGATTCTGGGACCAACACTGCTTAAAATCATCATTAATGACAGGACTGAATGCACCCTCAGAGAGTTTTCATGGGATAGAAAACTACAAGAAATAATTAATGTTCCTGAGTCCTGCCATTCAGAAGGACTTTACAAGCTGGAGAAAAGGGTAAACCTCATGAAATGCAGCAAAGGGAAATTTAAGATCCGGTCCCTGAGAAGAAATAACTGCAGACACAGTATGTGCTGGTGGCTGCCCAGCTGAAAAGTAGCTTTGTGAAGAAGGATCTCAGTCCTAGATAACAAGCTGAAAATGAGCAGTGCATCTTTATGGCAAAGATGGGCAGTAATTTCCTGGCCCACACTAGGAAAAGCTTTGCCAGCAGGTCAAGCAAATTGTCCCTCCTTTTTTCACAGAGCTGGTGAGATACTTCCATAGTTCTGGGTGGAGATCTGAGCACCCCAGTACAAGAGATGTGGAAATACTAGAGAGAGTCCACTGCAGGACCACAAAAACCTCAAAAGACTGGGGTATCTTTCACAGAACACTGGGCTGAAGGAGCTGGGTCTTCTATAGCATGATGAAGACAAAGCTCAGAAAGATCTTGCACATTTGTAAAAATACTGGATAGAAGGATATAAGCATGATAAAGCCAAAATCTTCTAAGCAGTGTCCTGTGACAGGATGAGGAGCAATGAGAACAATCCAAAACACAGGAAATTCCCAATAGCTGTAACAACCCCCACTTTTTTATTACAGAGGTGATCAAACACAGTCACAGGTTGCCCAGAGATGATGTGGAATTTCCATCCTTGATGATATTCCATACTCAGCTAGAGATGGCTGGAGCAACCTGTCTCAGTTGGCCTTTTCCTCATGCTGGAGGATTGTCATAGACAGTTTCCAGAGGTGCCTTCCAACATCAGTGCCTCTGCATTTTACTGTTTTACACTTCTTTCCTCTATAAAGGATAGGACTCAGAGCACACTCAAATCAGGTGACAAGAAAAAAAGTAGGGAGCTGAGGACAAAGAAAGTGTCAGGATACATCCTGCATTACCAAACCCTTACACAAAATAGCGTCAGGCTGGACACTCACAAGCAGAAAAGGTTCAGCTAGGCTAGAAATTCTCCACCTTCTTCTAAGTCTAGCTTTAAAGTGACATGGTAAACAAATATGAAAATACACTATTTTTATCCAGTTGAACAGCTCAAAGTTATTTTCACATGTGAATAAATATTTTTTTTCACACTGCATAACAGATCCAGATTATCTGCTTTCCTTATGGTTACAAGGTCACTGTTATCATTGAAAATATGTGTGAAAGTGTATCTAAAAGGCTTCCCTGTCCAAGCAGGACTTTTTACACATTCTTCTCTCTAAAGGCTAAGCCCTTTCCCTTTCAAAAGCAAAATCCTGTTATAGAATAATGCAAGGATACAGAGATTAATAATTAGTCCCAAAACTTAGAAAAATATCAGGTGCACATTTTTCAACATTTCTGCAAGTCCAAAATTATAGTCAGCTTTTCCTTGCTAATAGTTAGATTCTACATGAGACCTTTCTTGTAGTTTTATGCCTAATTCAGTACAGGGCTAAAAAACATGAAAAAGACTAAATTGAAAGGAGTATTTGCTAAGGGTTGGTGGTCAGCATGGAAGAGACAGGATCTCTGTATCTCTGAATTGTTCTGAGAGCATGAAAAGAGATCTCTGTCCTCCAGCTGAGAGGAAATATTAAGAAGCTCAGAAAATAATTTCTTGTCAGTGTTAGGTAAGATGCAGATATGTTTCTAGGATCACGCAGACTTGAGGAATTAAAGACAGTTCATGCTGATATAAGACAGGCAAAAAGAGTACATGGATTTTTCTAGCAGACAAGAGCCAGATCTAGCATTATTTTTTCTCTATTTTTTCTGTTTTGGAATGATAGTATATTTCTGAGTGACCCTTCATGAATTGTAAGTGACACCTATTTCAAGTTATGCTGTAGATATAATTTTCTTAAATCATCATAGTTTAAGAGGTTCTTCACTGTCTTAAGTCTTTCACACACAGAAGCAATTCTATTCTATATGTGCATAAAAAATTACACAACACATGAACATTCACAGGATAGTGCCTAAGCTGGTAGAAGGCTTCCTGAGACATCTTGACTTGGATATTTCCCTGCAGCTCTAGCACGTGTTTTATTGCAGAAAAAACCTACTAAATTTAGAAGCTATACTGGGAGCAATTTTCTTCAACAATCTGCTTTGTAAAAAACAAAAATGAAGTATGATTTTGTACTTGACTCATTATCAGCACTCAGTCTGGTTAGGAAAGCAGTGAAGAACTAAACTTTTCTGTTATTAAGACTAACTTGAAAATACCTATATATACACACAACTATTTACTGGAAAAAGCTTATTGAGACAGAGCAGATAAACATATTTTGGATAAACAAAGTATTCAAGACATAACCAACATCCCAGTAGAGCACAGCTCTTCACAATAAATTGATCTTTACACAAATTCACCTCAAGTGCCAAAAGCAATATCCACCTTTACTTTAACATATTTCTGTATCCTTCAATGAAGCTATATTCCCTTTTTGGCATGAACTTCAAATCTATTCTTAATACACCAGGAGAAAGTTCTGCAAAAACTCCCACACCTGACATTTAGGCTACAGTTTAAATGTAAATCTATTCCCACTTCTCTAGACTGTGTATAAGCAAGGAATTATTTAATCTCCTCTCACATTCGTTGCTTTCCTAAGCCTACTTCACACCAACTATTACATTACACACAAAATCTTCTTACAGCATATTCATAATACACCAAATAATAAACACAATTCAAAACATCTGTTTATGCAACAGCTGATCCATACCAGACACTTATTCCTATCTACTTCCCCATAAAGGTCTAGGACTCTCCCTAGAGCTGGAGATAATAACTGTGATCCCAAAGCACTACCACAGGTTTTATCTGCAGTCCTGAAGGACTCTGTACCTTGGATACTCACTTTGCAGATCACAACTCCTGTCTAAGCAGTGTTGGAGGAGGGCATGGTTGATTGTTTTTCTATTCTCTTTTACATCTTTGGAGGCAGCTGCTTACTGACTTGCCTAACAGAAAATTCCATACAGCTTGCAATGACACAGAATTATGCAGGAAGATCAAGCAGATGAGAACCTCTATAGATACATAAGAGCAACCAGATATTCACAAGTCCTGGTCCTCATGGGGAACTTCCAACACCCCAATAGCTGGTGGAGGGAAAATACAGCAGGGCATAAGTAAACCAGGAAGTCTCTGGAATGCACTGATGATAATTTTCATCTCCAAGTGATAGAGGAGCCAACAAGGAAAGATGCTGTGCTGGACCTTTTCCCCACCAACAAGGAAGAGGTTGGTCTGGTATGTGAAGCCCAAATACAGCCTCAGCTGCAGTGATCATTTACCTTTGGAATTCAAGATGCTTAGGGCAGCAAGGAAGGCACACAGCAAGCTCACTACCCTTGAGCTCAGGAAAGCAGATGTTGGCCTCTTCAGGGATCTGCCTGGTAAACTACCATGAGATAATTCTCTTCTCCTAGGGAGAAGAGGGGCCTAAGAGAGCCAGTTAGTATTCAAGGACCACCTCCTCCATGCTCAACAGTCATGCATCCTGAAAACAGAAAGCCAAGCAAAAACTCTGGGAGGCCCGGATAGATGAACGAGAAGATCCTGGAAAATCTCAAATGAAAAAAGGAAGAACACAGAGGGTGGAAGAAAGGACAGGTAACCTGGCAGGAGTATAGAGGAATTGCCTGAGGAGCCAGGGATCAGCTTAGTTAAATCTGGCCACAGACATCAAAGGCAACAAGAAAACCTTTTACAGATATATCCATGATAAAAGCAAGACCAGGGGAAATGTGGACCTCTCCAGAGGAAAATGGGAGACTTGGTTATCCAGGATTTGGATAAGACTGCAGTACTCAAAGACTTTTCTTTCCTCAGTACTAGCGAGTACTCAATGTCATGACCCATCAGTAAGGAAGGTGATGTTTGTTATAAATTCTCATCAGGCTGTTATGGGACACCAGTCCATTTGATAAAGAACGCTTACACTTTTATTATATAGTCATCTTAAATTTGGCAAGTAGTCCTCTATTTACTCTCAGAAGTGCTGGTCATCAAGCCCTTAACATTTACAACACATTTCCACAATCTTCCAATTCCTGCAACAAAGTCCAATACAGAGAAAGGGGTAGAATATGATAGGTGCACTTTGCCCAGACAAAGCAAGGTAGGAGAGGAATAAAGACATAAAAGAGATAAAGAGAAGAAAAAAGTTTACCAGTCTGTAGCTCCATGTTGATCCCATTGCACAGACAGTCTGGATCTGGGATAGCTAGACAAAGAGAAAAAGAGGGAAAAGGAGTGGAGGCAGGACCAAGTTTTTATAGCTAGCCTGCTGTATGCCTCTTATGGAAACTAAATTTTTTGTGTCAGTTCGTTCATCCATGAGCATCTAGACCTCTACGAGGTGAGTCAGGATGGGCATCTCTAGGTGGAAAGGGAAGTTGGCTTAGAACAGAGCTGTCCCATCTCCGCAGGATCTTTCTTCCCATCACAACTTTTCTTTCATAACAGTCAGAATGTCTGAGATGTGCCTGGCTCTCACATCTAGCCACACCAAGCTGCAGAAGGCAAAGGTTGAACTGGGCAAATTAAGAGAGCAGATCTGATTCAAAACTTCATTGAAGAGGTCTGAAGGAGCAAAAGTGCATGGGACTTCACAAGAAGAATTCATGAATCCTGATGGAACTGCCAGAAGAACTGTCTAAGCCACCATAATCATATTTGTGAAGTAGCGACAGTCTGGTGAGGGTATCACAGTCTGGAAAAGAAGAAACATAAACCCCCATTTTTAAACAGGGAACAAAAAGACTCAGGTAACTACAGGCCAGCCAGGCTCCTTTCTGTGCCAAGCAAGACCAAGGTGTAGATCCTCCTGGAAACTATGCTAAAGCCTATGGAAAATAAGGAGTGGCAGTTAACACGGCTTCACTAAGGGCAAATTGTGCCTGACAAATTTGGTGGCTTTCTATGACAGTGTTACAGCATTGCTGGACAAGGGAAGAGTGACTGACCTTTGTAAAGCATTTGACACTGATCCCCACATCTTTGTCTCTAAAAGGGATTTGAGAGATTGACCACTCAGTGAATTGGCTGGATGGTTATGCACAAGGACCTCATTGTGCAAGAGGAGACCAGTGGTGAGTGCTGTCCCCAGGGACTGGCCCTGAGACCACCACTGTTTAACAGAGACATGGTAAGCAGGACCAAGGGCACCCTCAGCAAGTTTGCTGGTGACGCCAGGCTTAGTGGGGAGGGGATGTCATCCAGAGGGACCTGGACAGGCTGGAAAGGTGAGGTTGTGTGAATGTCAGGAAGTTCAACAAGGCCAAGTGCAAGGTCCTGTACCTGGGTCAGGGTAATTCCAAACACAAATACAGTCTGGGTGGAGAAGAAATTGGGAGCAGCGCTGAGGAGAAGGACTTAGGGGTATTGAAAAGAAATGTGACCAGCAGGTCAGGGGAGGGATTCTTCCTCTCTTCTCCTCCTTCATGAGATCTCACTTGGACAACTACATCCAGCTCTGGAGTCGCCAGCATAAGAAGGATGTGACCATGTTGGGGTGAGTCCACAGGAGGCCACAAAGATGATCAGAGGGGTGGAGTACCTCTCCTATGAACATGGGCTGAGACACTTGGAGTTGTTCAGCCTGGGAAGAGAAGGCTCTGGGAAGATCTCACAACAGCATTGAAGAATTCAAAGGGGGCCTACAAAAGAGCCAGAGAGAGGCTAGCTTTATACAATGGCATGTAATGACAGAACAAGGTGGAATGGATTTAAACTGACAGAGGATAGGTTTTAGATTAGGTATTATGAAGAAATTATTTACTTTGATGTTGGTAAAACACTGGAACAGGTTGCTGAGAGATTTTGTGAATACTGCTTTCTTGGAAGTGTTCAAAGCCAGGTTGGATCGTATTTTGAGCATTGGGATTAGATGATTATTAAGGTCCCTTCCAATCCAAACCATTCTATGATTCTGAGATTCTAATATACAGCCAGATTAGCCCTGTTTGTGAATTCTGAAAACATTCCCATTCATGTTTTTTCATCTGCTGTCATGTAAACTTATAATAAGAACGGGGGTATTTTATAAATTATAACACTAATTCTATTTACATTCTGATCTATAACTTACCTAAATTGTAATCTGGAAGGAGTAAAAAAACAAAAATCGGGATGTATTAACTAAAATAAAGCACATTTAAGGTATGACATGTCCTGTCTAAATGGCAAGAAAATGTAAAAACTGGATAAGCTATTATACCAAATTATTTTGTCAGTATTTGTTGTAGCATACACATCACCACCATCAAATGCAAGGAAATATAAATTGGAACAGAGATTGTCTCTAGCTTGATAACTCTCAGGGGTGTGTGTGACCTTTTAAATCACAATGACTGAAAACATTATAGGCTCAGGTCCATGCACTTTGTTCTTTGAATAATTCTAGAGGTAAAAATCCTGCTCATTAAATGAAGAGCACCTTACAAAGAGTAAGTATTATGTTTTGGAGCATCCTGGTTACAACTTCTGTGATTCTTTCAATGGTATTCGTAATACTTCTGAAATGAGCATAACTTCCTTGGTCTGCCTGCTATAACAAAATGGGGAGATTTCAGGCAAAAAAATGTTGCTGTTAATACAGTGAAATCATCTTCTCACTGGACAGCAGAATTTGAGCTACAAAGAAAGCCTTTGTTTCACTTCTAACAGTAAAATACTTATTCAGAAAGCAGGTGAGGTATTCTCTCATTCTTCAAAAGGATGTTAGGACCTAAAGCAATCATACTGCAAGCGTGCAATCAGTGCCTCAGCATCTTACAGTAAATAAGAGTCATAGGAAGAAGCCAAGGGCAAGTCTTGAGAAACATACTTAGAAAATGTTGATGTCTCTATCTAGAATTCCCCAAGGTGCTAACAGTACATGCTATTTAAAGCAAAATGAGAAAACAAGACTGCAGTGTTCTCCATCTGTTTTGGATATGCAGCTGTGAAACTGGTGCAGGCTGGGGGTTCACATGAACAAGCTGAATATGAAACAGAAGATTTAAGAGCACAGGATGGATGTTAGGTGGGTGTGCCAGGTCAGCAGCTCCAGCTGGCAGCTCAGCCTGCTGATACTGCCCCAACAGCTCGCACCTCAGCCTCCAAGCAACACCGGCCTGGTGATCCACAGAGTCATAGCAAATGGAGCAAAGCCAGCATCCTGTTCCAGAGCTGACTTATGGGTCATTCATCTGTCTCTCATCTGGAGCTGTTCAGAGGAGGGTGGGCACTGTAACTAACCCACTCAGAGCTGCATGCCTCATGCACCGCAGCCAAAGTTTATCTGAAACTAAAAATGGCTCAAATTGCTGGCTCCAGATAGTGGCAAAAGCCAGACAAACACTCAAAAATACATATAAAGATATTCAGAACCACTGGCATGTACATATCAACACAATAAAAGGGTTCTGAAAACATCTCCATGTGAACAAACCTGATTCAAGCACATTATTTAAGAAAGGTGTGAGAGGATGATCAAAGAATATTCTAACATCAGACAACCAGAAAACACACCAGTTAGGTAGAACAGAACTAGTTATAATCTCAAAGTTCTGAAAATTAGAAGGACTTGGGAAGGGATGAAATGCAAAAAGAAGGCCAAAGTGGGAAAAAAAACCCCAAAACCTATAATGACAGATATGCCTGCCTTTTTGTCTCCTTTATGTACTTAAATATAGTTAATCAATTACAGTTATACTCACTTTGGTGTTTAAGTAATATAACAAGGCCTTAATGCAACTGTGACTCTCAAACCTTTACATCATCATGTTAAATAGCTTCAGAATTGAATACAAATTTTCTCACTCAGAAAAATGATTTTGAATGTAATTGGGATTTCCTAGTCTGACCACGCACATGCAGCTGGCAATGGTGTGAGTTAGGAATCGTTGACAGCTTTTCATTGCAAGGATGGCCTTGCAATGGCTTACTGTCAGTTTCTACCAAATGTTAATTTTTCAATGGTATCTAGAAAGAAATGAGGAAGTATGCATATCCTCATATAAACAAGTATTTTGTCTTTTCCCAACACTCTAATACACCCACCCTATGAATGTAAAAGAACCTCATAAGCTCCCATTTTTGGCTGAAGGAGAGGTTGTTTTCGAGACTATGTTCATCCTCATTATCCATAAGATAGATTACTGAACACCGTCGTTTTATATTTATGAAACTCCAGCATGTGCTTGAAACAAGGAATTTACATGCCCCACACCAAAATCTGCTTTGTTGCTATTCTTTGCCAACTCTGTCAACTTACAGGTGTCTGCTGCTGCAGAGCTGAAGTTTCTGGCATAACATACAATGCAGCCAACATAGATACATTATTCTTTTATTA
Source organism: Motacilla alba alba (assembly GCF_015832195.1). NCBI lineage: Eukaryota > Metazoa > Chordata > Aves > Passeriformes > Motacillidae > Motacilla > Motacilla alba. Next base: position 45,727,181 of record NC_052046.1, read on the forward strand.
TGCAGTACATCAACAATGTTATATTAACTTTCAAAAGTGTCCTAAATGCACTACTTGACCTGGAGTCACAAAAAAATATTTTGAAGGAGCCTATTTTTGTATTTGGTAAGCTGCAACAGAGCTCCAAAATACACTTAGGCACAGGCAAATTAACACATTACAGACTGCTTCAATGCACCTCTGTAATAACTACTTCTTTGCCTACTCCAGCCACCTGGATCTTTGTCATACCAGGCACAACCAGACAGCATACGCTGCACTTAACCTAATTCTCTGCCTCCTATCTGCACAGCTAAATACAGAGGACTTGGGTAGACCTGCTGCTGCCACCTCTACATTCGTGAGAAAGATCAAGGTGGATGAGACCACAGTCTCTCTCAGAAGAAAAGCTGCCTTTCACATTCTCCTCAGCAGCATCAGAAGCCGGAAGACCAGTTTCTGAGCTCTCAGCTGGCCATTTGTCCCAGATACTTGTTTTGATACAGCTTTTTTGTTGTTTGGTCTTCATTCTTGGTTTGGCCAGATTCACATTGACATTGCTGAGAAGCCTATAAACAGTCCAGAAAGGTCAAAGTGGAATAGAAGAGAGAACAGGACAAATATATGGCTGCAGCCCATCAAGGGAGCAAAGCTATACTGAGTGCCCTGAGTGCTGCTTGTAGAGGAGAGAAAGACAAAAGAAGGCAATGGTATTTCTACTCTTCCCCTGCCACTTAATGCCATTATAATTTTTCAAACCAGTCGCCCCCTTGTGCAGGTATTAATGCTGTTCATATTCAGTAAGTAAATGTCCAGCAGAGAAAAGTGAGTCAGTACAAGGTGACTCATGTGAGCAATGTCTGCAGCCCCAGCAGGTTCCATGAAATAGTCAGGCTTTTATGATATTAATGTGATTATTCGTCAGATGAAACCTAAACTGAAACTGGTTTGAAATTTGATACAGCAGTCCCTCAGCATGTGTCTGTCAGATTTAGAGAAATATTAGAACAGCAAGGGTCATTAAAAACTGCCAACACCTTTGCATTCCCAAATAAATATCTTTTAAGAACCTCTTTCATCACAACACATGTTTAAAAGGTACATAGATTTACAGTACATTTTAAAAGCCTCAAAAGATATTTTCTCTTTACAAAAAAACCCTCAATTCTTATAACCCCTCAATTCTTGTAAGTAGTTTGTTTTGTTAATGTAATGTATTCCCATAGCAGAAGGAATACTTTGCCAAGGCAAACATGCTCATGATTACATTATCCATAAACCTGAAAGGAACATTCTGCTTAAGATCAAGATTCAGACCTGCACAAAGCTACTCCAGCTGCACAGATAATTACAAGCTGTGCAAAATTTGTGCATGGTAGCTGTCAGAGGACTTACACCAGCAGGAATGCACATGGGCATACATTTCTGTTAGGGCTTACATGGGCATTCTCTCTACAGAGCATTAAGTTCTTAATGCAACACTTTAGAAATAACAAAAGAAAAACTGCTACTTCTTATCCTATTAAATCCTTTTCCACACTGCTATTATCATTACATCATTCTTTTATGCTCCACTGATACTTTTTCAATTCCAAAACACATTAGAAGATTAATACAAACTCTGCCCAAAAAAATCACATATCCCCAAAACATTTCAGGAAAAGCCAAAAAATAAATACTATCAAAAGATGGCAAAAATCAAGAAGGAAGAGTACAATTTTCCAAACAAACTACTTGCTGACTTACAACTGCACAGAGATTAATAAAAGTTTTGCAAAAAAAAAAAAAATATGGGGATGTTCTGGCCACAGAAAGGACTTTGAAAACCACTAGGATAAAAAATGTATCCAACAGTGGTAAACTGGCTGTTTTCTTTATTGGATCAGACCAAAGGCACCACAGTATCTGTAGCACTGGTTGACTTCTGATAGAACCTCTTTGCCTTCATGTCCTTTTGCAGCACCAAGCTACAAAAGTTTGCAAGCTCTGCCATGCGTTTATCTCAGTACCTGAGCACAGCTTAGGTCACTCGATCCGAGTTGATCTCATCACCATCAGGCAACACTCACTTCACACACTCCTGACAGCAAATTCGTCCAACCTGCTCCAAGAGCCATCTGGAGGGATTTTTGTAAATTGCATGCCTGTTCATGTGGCAGAACAACAAGGAATAAACAAGTCTTCATTTTTTTGCTGGATTTCTTTCAAATAATTTGAAGTGCACTTACTCACATCATAAATAATAATGCCAAAACAATCTAACTACTTAACGACAGTCTGTGAACACTTTTAGCAACCAATCTCTCTAACTATATTCATTAAATTATTTGTAGGTGTGTCAGAGGTTTTGCTCTTCTGGGACAGAAGGCAGGTTTTCCATTAAGTCATTATTTGTTTTGAGGTTCTGTAAAATTCCATTTTATAACTGTAACCTTTCATAGTCTTCAATACAGACTGTATAGACTACAGCTGCAGTTTACTCATATTGATTGTTACATGCAGGGGGAAGGCTGAAATCAGGATGCTCTCTATAGCTTCACTATTGAAGATACAGGAAGAGGGGACAAAAGAGCAACTGCGATTTTAAAACTTCCCTACTACCATATATTGGATGGAATCAAGAACTACCACAGCACCTCAGAAATCATATTCCATCATATTCTGGTTTGTGCTATATAGGAAAGCAAAGCTACACCTAAAAAAACCTTGCACCTCTTTGTGCCCATTTTCCTAGCCAAATTGTCTGAAGTAATTCCGTTCATGGCCTGCTGGGGAGGGGGGGACAATAAATTAATTTGTTTAAGGTTTCTTGTGTTAGTGAAGAGAAGCAGTTCTTAATGGAAAGATTCCTTGGTGACTGCTTCCCTTCTTTTTCATAGATGAACAACCCCTGTGCCCAAACAATACTCCAGCAACTGCAAGTCTTGTATGTAGGAAAATGGTATTAGGAGAGTATTTAAATACTGTTAAATTCTGGGGGCAATTTGGCAGCTAGACAATGAAAAGGAGAGTGATCAAATTAGTCCTCCAGAGAAAAATATCCCACAGGAGATAGCAATGCTGAAATCCCCCTTCTAGTTAACAGGGAAGCATGCTGGAGTTCCAAATTCATCAAAACCAGGAAACTCTGGTCAGCACACAAGTTTTTCTTCAGTAACAGCAGTGGAAAGAAGAAACTTCAGTTTCATAAAGATGCTGCAGAAACATAATCCTATTTCAGTTTTGTAGCAATTCAAAAGGCAGAGTTATCTTTCTGAAAGTTTAGTTCTATACTGTGCAGGATCTTCTTTAATGGTGATGCTGCTTCATCTGTCATCCAAATAAGCCAACATTCTGTTCTGCAAGAGTACTGTTATGACTGCTATGTATAGGATATTCTTCCATGTTCTTCCAAATTCTTCCTTCCTCTGCTGTTTTGGTACTGTGTTACATCAGCCACTGTCTTTCTTTGCCCTCTCTCGGGGCCTTTCCTTCTTGTAGTTGCCTGCAATTTGTTCACTACTTAAAAATCTGACACTTTTTGGACTTCTACAATCCTTTTCAGGAAAAAGAAACCTGTTATATTCAGTTTATAGGAAGATGATACTTATTCAAAGCTATTTTCAGCAGTAAAGTATATTTCTTTTTATACTTTCATGATCTTGCATTGAAGAGAGATCTCTGAGACGGCTCTGTATTCTAAATCAATCAAAACCAAACTTTTGCTGGCCTGATCAGCTACTTCACTGAAAATCTATTAAGGCCACTTACTCCTACTTATGTATCATCACAATCACAGCACACCATTGTGTCATTAGCAGCATAAATTTCAAGGAGCATAAGTTCACAAATACCAGCAGCAGGTCTATTCCAGTGGCTACCAAGAGAGTCCTAGAGATGCTTTTGATGATGAATCTGGCCAGAAACCTCAGGATTCTACAGTTATTTTGTAGAAAGTCTTGAGAGCTGTTTCTAGGAGGTTACTGAATTTCCAGTCACAGAGGGAATATCACTGCCTTGAAAAATCATTAACAGCTGCAGTCAGAACTTTCCTTCTTGAACCAATGCTATTTCAGACACTCAAACCCCTTCATATTTTCTGCTGCATTTCGCAAGTTCACATTCTAATGCACTATAACATCTGCTTTGGAAACATGTGAAGATAACCCATATGAAAGCACTCTAAGTAGATAATTTTAAAGAAAGACTATTTTTAAAATAGTCCAGATGGGGAATAATGAGTAAGTTTTTTCTTTAAGTTCATCTCAAGCTCAGAGGCTCCCAGGCTTCAAAGTCACACATCTTGCCTGAAAGATAGGGGGAGGGATATTTATAATTGCCTTCCAGCTCCTCTTACTTACACATTCACTGATATTGGAGGTGGGTTTTTTTTCATGTTTGGTAGAGTGGTTGATTCAGCATCTCTCCTTGATATGACCACAGTTGCAAGAATGGGTATCAGACTCTGTGCTCTCCAGTCATGCAGTAAATGTGGTCAGTAAGCACAGAGATGCATTGGAAGAGAATACAGAGTATGGTGAGAAAGAGAAGGGTAGAAACAAGGAAATGCTAACTTAGTTTCGCAACAGAGTGTGCATCAAAAAGAGTTGGGAGGTTATTGGGAATACTGGGTTGGGACTGGTGTAAGAAAACTGGGATAGTAGAGTTCTGTGCCTGACTGACAAATATTTTCTTTGTTCTCAAGTCACAGATTCTCAAATTTTTCCATACACAAAGTCAATGAAGACTCAGTTTTCCCTCTGATTTCATATTGAACTTCAGTTGCATTTTGCATTAAAATTCAATGGTGAATGAGTAATTTCAAAGTAAGGACACAGATAGAACAAAATCTCTTTGATGAGCTAGTCAACATAGTGCCTCAAGAGTCAAGTTATAGAAAATGTGAAATTTCACACAATACTGCAAAACGTCTTTCCTCTTTTTTAATTTCAAGATTACAAGAAAGATTACAAATTTGCAAAATTTGATGAGAAAAGTGAAAGAAAACTTATCTGCCTTATGCATTTATACAGCAATACGTCATTGCTGTATAAATGCATAAGGCACATAACCTTTCCCATTCCATCATCACCCCCCCTGAAAATACAGTTATTTTAAAAGTAAGTTGCTGGCTATTTTCATCACCTTTTTTCAGAGGAAACTATGTAAACTGAAAAAATAGAACAGATAATAATGTTCCTTTGAGATTTTCAAATGACACCATTACAGCATTTTTAATATGCAAATTGGACATGATCATTTGTTCTGACCAGGAATTCCATAGACATAATGACTCTTACAATGTCCTTCTCTGCAAGAAGTGAAGAGAAGGGCATATATGTGAAGAATGGATTGATGAGCCTTCTCTATTTTATAATAAACTGTCAAAACACTTGAAACTATTGCCCATCAAAAACAAGGACAAAGAAGTATTTTCTTCTTCTATCCAGTATACTGCATTAAATCTTCCAGAGCTGGAGTTCATTTCCCCATACCAGACCTCATGGTGCTGTGCTTTTCATCGGTAGCTAGAAAGGTCTTGATAACACACCAGTGGTTTGGCTACTCAACCTCATAAGATGGTAAAATGGTAAAAGCATACTTAGGATTCACAGATGGATCTTTGTGTTTGCAGTGGAAAACCTGCTGGGCAAAATTCAGCCACTTCATTTTCTTAGTCATTGCAGTAATCATCACTCAGTACTAAATTCCAAAAACATCCCGAATTGGACTGTGAAGGTGCGATTCTTCATATAATGTTTCTATTGTCACAGCATGATGAGGAAACCACTGTGAATTATAATTATTCTTATATTACAATTAAGGAGTAATCATAAAAATGTATTATCCACACTAGTATGAGGCTTTTTGAGGAGAAATAATAAGCTTGTCTCCTTGTGCTTCATTCAGAGATAAGTATTCCTCTGAATAATTTTAATTTTAAAGTTTAGTTTTATTGATTGCATTTATTGTAGAACAGTTGCATTTGTCAGAATTATGCTCTACATCGGATATTATCATAAAACTTAAAGGGCTAAATTATTTTACACTGCTCAAGTACCATGCCTTTTTAAGGCTCCCAGTAAAGCTATTTATCAAAAGAAATCTAGTTCATAACTACAGGTTCAGAAAAGGAAAACATTTAATGTCATTCAAAACCTGCATTACACACATATCCTTATTGGAAAAAAGTGCTCAATCACGTAATTTATCAGCAAAGGGACAAGAGTTTTCAGTGCTGTTGCTGATGTAATTGGGAATTTCACAAATTTGTTCAATGCTTGCAATTTTGCCCTACAGGTAGTTCTTCTACAATGATGTATTCTGTATCAAAAGTAGCTGTGGTTTGACATATATTTGTATGATCAGTAAATGCTCTCCACACAATTACCATACTAAACCTTGTTCTAGAAAACGATATCTAGAAAAACCAGGACGTATGAACTTGTTTTTCCAACATATATAGAAAGATTATTATGAACACCAACAAGAGAAAGTCATAGTTCATAATGAAGATTACACTAGAAACCTGGATTTCACTCACCAGACATACTACTTTTCAGTGCAAAGGAAAAGTTAGAGTATTTCAAAGAACAAAATAAAAATGTGGTACTCATTCTAAAATATATATTAAATGCCTTAAGTTATCATTACCCTTTGTATCTCTTGGCTTACACTCATCTGACCTTTATCCTTCTAGAAACAAGCACCTAAAGGCAAAGACCAAATCCATGTCTCTTGTGGCAGACCTTAAAGAAATTACTAAAATTAATAATTAGATATAGTCAAATATTAAATATCCCTTGAGGTATCTTCATGGTCTATAATTTTACTGCCCAAGTCTACATTAATTCAGTGATCTCAGCATTAAAGTAGTATTGAGATATTAGTCTAAAGGTAGTCAAAGGTTGCCACACATCAGTAGACAACTCGAGGCAACCTTCAGTAAGATTTTTTTCTATCTACCAAGATATCATAGCAATAAAAAAATTCCTAACAATAAGGCAAAAACATATCATTAGCTACCAGACAGATGTTGGTTTACAGTCATTATTACAACTCTCTTTCCAAAATCAGCTAAAATGTGTTCAGAAGCACAAGCAGAGTTTCACTGATAAAAATTCTAAGAGATCTGGTAGAATGCCATTCACAGGTGTTTTCGTTGTTCTTTACCCATTCATGACTCCTGTTTTCACCACTTTAAATCCTAAATATTCATGACAGGCACAGCAGGCCCATCCATACACTAATCTGTTCACTCACTGCACTGAGTTACAGTCTCTAAAGATAAACCAGATATTTCTCTGCTACTGGTCTAATATAGTGAGCTAAAGAAACCTTTTAGGAAACTCCCAAGTTCTCTTCCCCATTTCGGGATGTCTTTTCCTTTTGCCCAGTCCCTTCATGGTACAACCTTGTGTCTTAGTAGAAGACACACTACAGTTCTCCATGCTTTTTAGATAATAAGTTTTCATATGCCTATTGGCATGGAAAAATTATCTCATGTCACAATCACAGAGGTAAATGACATGCCAAAATAAAGGACTTTTGGGATGGGATTATTTTCCTGGATGATTTTTTCAGTCATGATGGTATGGCTTCTCCTCTTGCTGAAGAAGCCAGTAGTTTCTCACTCATCTGTTCCTCCAACTCTAAGAATTATGTCCTTCACTTATGCACACAAAGAGAGTTTTATTCTCTCTCAAACCCTTATGTCTTATTCCCCCTACACTGTCATGGGTCTTTCCAGTTCCTAAAGCCCGAATACCACAGCTACAAAACCCTAGTGAAAATGTGGTGCAGATTTCAGCCCAGGAAAGGTAGTGATGAACAGCCTGGGGATAGGAATTGAACACCACCCTGGACAGCATTTTACCCCACAGAAGCACATACCCCTCACATGACAAACTGGAAGGGAACAAGTGCCTTAGCCTCCTTGCTTCCAATATCCAGCCCATAGATTCTTTATGAGTGTTCCTAGCCACATTACCAGTCTCTGTAAATTCAGACATTGAGAGAAACAAGCCACAGGAGAGCACAGATTTGCAATTCTACATCATCTCATCCAGTATAGGGAATGGGGGTGCTATTATGTATACAGACAACAAATGCAGTTTCAGTTGGTATTCACAGGGATTTATGAGATTTATGATGAAAAGAGGAAAGTGCTTAAGCCTCTGAAAGTTGATTAGGATGTTTTCCTCTCTGTCTAAATCACATTGCTCACCATCAGATGCTAAAACAGCAGATGGAAAGGCAACCAGAATGTGAAGTTTACCTAGGAAAAAATATCATGCTGTGTTGCCCTGATTTTTTAAGGTTTTCTAAGCCTTCTGATATTTACATTCTTGTAACGAACTTTCTCACACACTTTCTTTAAATAACTCATTGTTTTGAATTCCTTTATGGAGGAGGAGAAATTTGATGGACTGTTGGTTTGTCCAGTGCCATTGGAGAGGTGGCACTGTCACCCTCCAATTCACTGTCACTTTTAGAAAACTATAGATGTTGGAGTCAAAAAATTAATGTTCCCCTTTTTTCTTCACCTTGAGAACAGCGGTGTGCATGTCGTTCATTTCGTGTCCTATAGTGACAATGCTGTGTACACTATACCATCTTGAAAACTGTCTTGTACATCCATGCAGCAAGAGCATAACTGACTCTGGAGGATGCAAACCTTAGACCCAAGCCTGGATCCATGATGTGTTGAATGTTTTTTGGGCCCTTCACTACAAGAAAATATTGAGGTGCTGAAACAAGTCCGGACAAATACAACAGAGTTAGTAAAGGATCTGGAGCACAAGTCCTATTAGGACCAGCTGAGGGAGTTAAGGGGTGTTTATTCTGGAGAAAAGGAGACTCAGAGACCTTACCCCTCTCTACAACTATCTGAAAGGAAGTTATAGTGACATGTGGGTCATTCTCTTTTCCTCAGTCACAAGTGACAGGATGTGAGAAAACAGCCTCAAGTTCCACCAGGGATGTTTAGACTGGGTATTTTTTTCTTGGAAAGGATTGGCAAGCATCTGATGCTCAAAGACCAGTAAGGAAGAAAAGGCTTCTTTCTTGGAGTCCATCTGGTTTCTAGATGTCTAAAAAGATTAAATATGCACAAGCAAAAGAGAGGCAATCCTTTTCTTACAGTAATGGGAGATAGAGAGCGTGCTGAACTCTTTCTGACACAAGAAAGTGCCTGTGATCCCCACACAAGTAGTCCCTTCTCATATGGAGTTCTTCCTCATGCAACACCTTATCATTTTCAGGCCTCTCATATCTGATAGTGCCTAGGAAACAAAGCAGTATCTTAACAATCAAGAATCCAAACAGCTTTTGGAAGACAGGTGGATCTTGACCAAAACCCCACATGAAAGCATCCATGGGATCTGCAGAAGTTCTTATGTAACCAAATACATTGCTAAGCTCTACAGAAGCAGGGAAATTTGAACAATCAATGAATCAGTAGGAAAACTGGGTATGTAACAGATGATGCATACAAATTTCTGATTATTACTAAGAAAAAGAACTACCACTTATTTTTACATTTAAACTTCAATGGCTGAGATTCTACTGGTTCACAGGCGCCTCTTAACTTCCAGCCTCATCTTAGGTTTCATAGACATTAATAAGTAAGTCACTGCCACCCAAAAGCAAGAGTAAATACAAAACAGAAATTTAAAATAATTTCATGTTTTATTTAATGTTACTTTTAAAGACATTTTAGGGTACTATATCAATTGTATTCACCATCAACTGCTGGGGTTCGATCCCAGCTCAACATAAAAACACTACACCATTGATGTTACAACAAAGGGACTTAGCTTACTAAAATCAGAATCAGTGAAAGTTTTGCTATCGAAGCTGTTAGATGCATGTATAATTACACACTGGTAGCACTGTATTCACCATCATATAAAGGATTCTTTCAGTAGGGAGAATTTCTCGCTTTCCAAATTGTAAGACTAAAACTTCAGTATACATAGGCCCAAGGAAAGAGAGTGTTTAGAGAATAAATGCAACTGAAAAATATGTTAGGATGTTTTGTCTTTGGCAATGAAAAATCCCAGAATCAATGAGATCAAAGGCAGCCTAAATAAATGTCACCCCCTATACGACATTGTATCTACAGAGTGGTGTCAAAATGTAGAGCCTTCCAACAGAATATTTTTTACCTGCTATATATACTTCTGTAGCACACCTGCGCACCTAAAGAAGACAACCAGTTTATTTTACAGAGATCCCACAGTATACTTGAAAGAGTGTTGTTCTTTAGTATTTCTCCACAGCTTTAGAGCCTAGAAGGTAACAGTCAATCTCCGAGACAGACACCTGCCTCTCAGGCATATGCATGCTGGCAACTTTCTCCTTACACCTGCCCAAACAAAAGGGAATTACTTTTCATGCAGAGAGACAGCCAGATTGTACAGCATTTTCCAAAGGCCCTTAAAGGACTTCTGATTTACGGGAAGATGTAATCAACCCAAGAGTAAAGCAGACTCCACAGTTCATGCATCTTTCCTACTTTGTATCTAGCTGAAGCAGCAAATGTTGTCACTACCTTCTCCAGTAGACTCACTTTTTCTTGGAAGACATGGAGAGAAACAAGGCAGATTTCTGCAGACTAAATATACACGCAACTTTTAAGCACAGTAAAGCTAAAGCTAATTCAAGAGTTCTAAAGAATACAGCTGCTTGTTTACAATTATAATGTTTTACGATCATTAAAATTCAAGTACCTTTGGAGCAGACCAGCATTCTTTGCAGTTGCAAAAAGTAAGAAACACATAGTAGAGAAAATTAAACTGATCCATAGACATGTACCAATACATCTATTCTGTATGCAAAATCGTTTTTGAGATATTTAGACCCCTCCTTGAAAAGAAAGTAATTGCCTTTCAATCCCCAAAGATTAATCATTTTGGAAAGTGAGCACAAGAAAATATCAGCTGAAATCCACGTTGAGCAAGAACATTAACTCTAGATATTAGAAATGTTAATGCCATTGGGAACTTTGCTAAAGTTAGTGCTTCCAGGTGCACAGATCTTCTCATGGCTCTTTTTCACAGTTTCCTCTTCCACAATTGTCGGAACCCAGGATTCTCCTCTGGGTGTCCTGGATGGCCAGAGCCGCTGGCAGGGGGCTCTGAGACCCTGGCATGCAGCCAAAGACACACGTGGGGTTTTGATCTTAGCCCGTGGAGCAAATTACCAACTCTGTATGAAGAATTACAAGCCACACACACAAAAGTTTAAATAGTATAGTAGAAGTAGTCACGAAGTAAAGGGTAGGATTTCTGAGTGCTGTACAGGGGGGTTTTAAGCCTTGTACGCAGGGGTCCAGGTTTTGTACATGGGGGTCAGGAGTTCTAAGATGGAGGGACTTGGGTGTGCCCTGTCCTCTTTCTTTCTCCTTCCTAACCTCCATGTCTTTGGTGGTGTTGGCACTCACAGATTGGTTTAGAGTAGAAAGTCACCATTCAATATAGATAGTAGGTATTGGAGAAAAAGTATAAACATGTAGTACGTAATATATGATATAAAAGATGGCACCAGCCCCTGGGAAGGCAGAGAGTGCCTTTGTCTGAGCTGCTGAACGGGCCACAGCAGTTCAGGGAGAAGAATCTTGTAGATAACCAACAATAAACAACCTTGAGAACAGACAACAGAAGACTACTGAGTCTTTCTTCGAAGGCACGGGTTGGAGGAGGGACTTTTCCATCTTTCGGGGTCATCCCAATCCGGGGGTGAAACCCCACATCTGGCGTCCCTGGGTCGGCACGACTGAAGCAAAGATATAAAACCATCAGACGACCTCCAAACCCAATCTGGGAAGAAGGCACACTCCGAAGTTCCAGAGAGAGAGAGCAGAGAGCCCGGAACAAAAACATCACCAAGACAAAATCGCCTCGAGAGCAGCCCGGAGAGGAAGAAAACCAGAAATGTACGTCTGGAATTCCTCGCCTGAAAAACTGCTGGACAGGGACCAGGACCATCTCCGGACCGACCTTGCGTTGATTCAGCTCTTGGTGAGAACAGTCAAAACTAAGAACATGGGGAAAGCATATTCCCAGGAACAACTCAGGGAGATTAATGGACATCTTTATCATTTAGCAACAGGGAAAGAAAACAAGGCCTTGAAACTTTTGGTTCCAGAGAGAGTAATGCGGGAGGAAATTTCGCGGAGTGCCGCGGGGGTACCTTTTATCAGCAGGCAGTAGAAATGACTCCCAGTCGGGGGGAGGATACCTCCTTGCCATCCGCAAGAGAGGGAATTGTCTAGCCATCCGCAGACAGGGTTTACTGTTATGAAATTAGGAGGAACAGAACTGACTCTCACCAAAAGGTGTGGGGGGGATCGTTATCACCTTCAGGACTTACAGGGTGCCCAGGCGCACCTCTTCCAGTTGCGGGAAAGCGCGGCTTGAAGGACTGGGATTTTGCCTTCTTTGTGGCTTGTTCCCCAGAACTGCAGCCCGTGACAGAGGCGACGGCAGGATGGGGGGCAGAGAGATTGCAGGACGGGAGAAGGAGCTGCTTTTCGGCGGCTGGCACAGAACCCATGCCGAGGTGGCACCGGTCAGCCGGCAGCCCGGGGGACCCGCACAGGCGGCGGCGGGGGTTGCGGAGGCTGGCGGGGGGGCCACAGCGGCAGGGGGGGCGCAGCGGCGGCGGCAGCTGCGGCCACGGCGGCGGCGGCGCGCGCATGCGCAGTGCCGGCGGCAGGAGAGGCAGCAGCGGCGGGAAGCACGGACGCGGCGATTGCGCGTTCCCAGGGTGCCGTGACGCGCTCCATGCTGAGAGCCCGCGCGGCCGCGGACACGGCCGCCCGACAGGCGGGGGGGCCGCTCTCGCACTGCAGCAGCACCGCTGGCAGGACTGAGCTCATGAGACTGAGCACAGAACCGCGGATGATGCTCGTCTCGGAGCGGCAGCGCCAGTGCGCGCGCGCGTGTCGGTGGAGCGAAACCCTACCTGGTCGGGGAGGGGCAGCTCGCATGTTGTAGACGCGAAACAGGCACAGACGGGACAAGAATCGCGCGCTCGGTTGTGGACGTTGGCACGGAGCCAGGGGAGGCGGATCCCAGTGCAGAGCAGGCACAGGCAGAGACAGGACAAGGTCAGGGCGGAGATGTCCTTCAAGGCACCGCTCTGTCAGAGTTGCTAGGCAACCACAGTAGCCAAAATTCCAGGCAGGTTTTTGGGGAAAAACAGGTCTGGAAACTTTTCCAAGGGCAGGATGAGAAGCTTCTGAGAATTTTCACAGTGTTTTATCCAGTTTTTCAACAGGGTCAACTCCAGAAAAAAAAAAAGCAGCAAATGTTATATGGGGCAATTGGTTCAGTTCTTCCACAGGCAGGTTCCACAGAAGTGATGGCAACAGCATTTGCCAGAGGACCATGATTCAGATGCAGAAGACATGGACAATGCCATAAGTGCAGAGCTCTATGTTGCAGTCAAACAAAGTTTTTAAGGGTTGAATTTCCAAATAGGTATTTTCATATCAGTCATTTCTTGGGATTTTATTGTTTTTCTACTGTGAAAAATGCTTCCTAGGGAAACAAAACATCATGTAAAGAGTCTGTGGGGCCATCAGCTGATTTCCCAATGGTTCAGAGTTCTAGGAATTGTTGGTATTGAGTTTGTGACCTTTGTTATTTTTAATTTTTATAAGTAATAATGATAAATAATGATGGTTGTTGATGTTATATGAATGCTTTAAAAAGATTGTTTTGTGATAAGAATTATTGTTAAGGTATTGTATTGTTAAGGTATTGTTAAGGTATTGTATTTACAGCCGGCTTTCATGTCTTTGTGTGATAATCTTTTATCTCTTTTGTGATCATCTGCAAGACACATGTCTTTTCAGGATCCTGTCTTTTGATTTCTTAACTACTCACATGTTTTTTGAGTTTTTCTATCCAGATTGCCAGTCTCATGGTTTTTTTCAGTCATTATTACAGAGGTACTTCAGCAGAGAATTCAGTTGTAACATTAAGTTCTTAGGTTTTTGAGTTTCAATATTGTATTAGGTAATGAGTCTTTCATGCAGCTGCACTTCTTTCACTCTCAGTGTCCAGATCCAGGTTCACAATCCTGACTGTGATGAAGTTCATATCTCTGAAGAAGAGGTTTGTTGTATTTGAAGAATCCCTATCATGTTATCTCATGGTGTGAAAGATTTCTAATCCTAAGGTTTCTTATTCATAACTGTTGTTTTTAAGAGTTTTGTTTTAGAATGTGTTAAATGATACTCACCAATTAGAGTTCGAGCTGTGGCCAAGCTTTAGCTCTACTTGGTGGAGTGATTGACAATCAACCCAGAAATTTTCTGCATCAAAAAGTATTCAAGTCCTTTTGACTTGGCAATTTGACCATATATGACAGCTGAGCTGGTTTTCAAAGGGAGCTTGGAGAAACATGAATCCGGACATGATTTCTTCAATCTTCTGTTGTTTTAAGGTTCATCAGCTGTTGCAGACTCTGGGATGATAGTCCAATGTTGTAGTGCTTGATAATTGTGTGATTTCACACGTGTTATTTATAGTCTGTATTATTTGGTTGATTTCTAATTACTGTTGTATTGCATTTCTCTATGCAATTTTGCAAAACAGAACAGATCAAGGTTTCATTTTCACATCAAGACCTATTCTTCATTTTTGGGATTTTGAGAGGATCCTCCAGTCCCTGCGGGGACGTGGATTTGTTTGTGTTTTAACAGGCACAAAGTGCAGGTGGATTTCAGTGAAGAATGTGAAACTGTATCAAGTGCAAGAAAACGCTGAGCATTCAACAAGCAGAGAAGAAGACACACAGATGTGGACTGCACAGAAATTCCAAACCTTCTGCTTCACCAGTCCACAGAAGATTGCAGACTTTGGGTTTCTGCATGGGTGTGGGAATCAGTGATATTGTAGAAAATTTGTTAGATGATAGTTTTACATTTTGATAAGGCTTGTAATTCTTCTGCTCATTCAGCCATGCATTCTTCAGTGCATGTGGCAGGCCATGAATAAGGCTGCCAAAGATGTGCTTTTGGTGCAAAGAGAAGGGGGAGATGTCGGAACCCAGGATTCTCCTCTGGGTGTCCTGGATGGCCAGAGCCGCTGGCAGGGGGCTCTGAGACCCTGGCATGCAGCCAAAGACACACGTGGGGTTTTGATCTTAGCCCGTGGAGCAAATTACCAACTCTGTATGAAGAATTACAAGCCACACACACAAAAGTTTAAATAGTATAGTAGAAGTAGTCACGAAGTAAAGGGTAGGATTTCTGAGTGCTGTACAGGGGGGTTTTAAGCCTTGTACGCAGGGGTCCAGGTTTTGTACATGGGGGTCAGGAGTTCTAAGATGGAGGGACTTGGGTGTGCCCTGTCCTCTTTCTTTCTCCTTCCTAACCTCCATGTCTTTGGTGGTGTTGGCACTCACAGATTGGTTTAGAGTAGAAAGTCACCATTCAATATAGATAGTAGGTATTGGAGAAAAAGTATAAACATGTAGTACGTAATATATGATATAAAAGATGGCACCAGCCCCTGGGAAGGCAGAGAGTGCCTTTGTCTGAGCTGCTGAACGGGCCACAGCAGTTCAGGGAGAAGAATCTTGTAGATAACCAACAATAAACAACCTTGAGAACAGACAACAGAAGACTACTGAGTCTTTCTTCGAAGGCACGGGTTGGAGGAGGGACTTTTCCATCTTTCGGGGTCATCCCAATCCGGGGGTGAAACCCCACACACAATGATAGGGAAATCCTTCACAGGATTTCTATATCACTGTGAATATACATGGAGATGGATAAAACACAGGAGTACACAGGCCATACTTCAATGACCTAACATTTAACAAAACAAAACTGAGCACAGGATTTATAGCATCTATGTTCTATATTGCAGGGCTTGGACCTAAGAAATAAATGCATTCACACACACTAAAAAAAAAAAAAAAACAGAAAAAGCAGCAGCATATCATAGTGATTTTCACTCCCATACAAAACCAGGAAGACTGTCCAACATACAGGGAGCTGACCTAAAGCCAGTCCTGGCAGCAAACACAGGACTGGACCACCATCCCTGCAACAGGGAAGCAAAATTTACCAGCTTGCATACACACTATCCTTTCTTTCTATAATAATAGTTTCTTGATATAAGGATTTGCAGCAAGAAGTTCCTTCACTTCTGCCTAAAGATGAGGCACTACAGTGAATCCAGATTTTGTGTCTCTAAGACACATATTTTCTAGGTGGTTATGGTTACCTTTCAGTTGCAGATTGCAATTCTGTAAGTTCACAGCTGGAAGGTCTAAAAGCAAATGAGTCAATAGAAAACCTGCAATTCACTGCAAGCAGTGAAATGAATGGACAAAGCATATAAAGGCCAAACTCAAAAGAACCACTTTGCTGTACAGTTTAGGTACTAGTGGTGATGTCTCTAGGGACAAGATCTCGGAATTTTACAAAAGCAGGCAGTTGAGCGTTTAACTTCCTTCATTTAAGGGAGGAAAAGCTAATCTTGAACCAATGTAAGAAGTTTCAGGATCTTGCTTAAAGCTGCTTCAACAGTTTGGCTACTGCACTTAAATGCACGCCAAGCTTCACTTCATTGTTGCTTCAGTCTTTTACAATTCTTGAATGCAAAAACATATCTAACCAGAAATTATGCTATGCCAATTCATAGCCTTTAATTTGTTTCTTAACCTCTCCCCAAGTCAAAATACAAAGACACAAGTCTGCTAGGTAGGTGGTAAAATACCTCTAATAAACAATTTTACCCCTCCCCCCCCTTTTAGAACCTGACACTTTGTTGTTTAATTTGATGCCCTTAGGGTTCTTTATTATGTGAAATAGGGAGTATTCGCATCTTTTATATTAACTCATTATTGACTGGCCTCTATCTCCCTACCAGCTTTTCACTTTCTTCATGTACACTTCATGTACACAAAGATGTAGCTTTTCATTTCTTCATGTACACAAACACTGCCTTTGTTCATCATTGTTGATTTTATTTTTGAGTTGGTCAAATGCTCCCTTTTGTCTCAACTGCAGCTTTCATGATACGGAATCATAACGAAATTATACATTGACATGGTGGGTTTTTGTAGTGCTCTCAACAAGTAGAGAAAAAATATTCTATTTTAGTTTTTTTTAAACACTACTAAACAACATACAAAGATACTTAATATAATTTCAGGACCAAAAGTCATCACTCAGAAAATAGAAGGAAAAAAGCATTCAGAAGGTAAATGTCGTACTTAATATAAGATTAATTATCAAGATGTGCAATATGTCTGAAGAGACATTACATTCAGTAGGCCAAAATGTCTTATTCAAACTAGCTTTGCAAGTGGAATTTATGCATTGTAATATCCAGCTCATAGATGGCTAGTGCCCAGTTTCTTTTATGTTCCTTTTATGTCATAAATAGGTAGAATTTATAGCGTAAAACATTATCTATGGGAGTCAATCTTCTCCTTAAATGTGTTGGATGTGCCAAGAAAGAGACTGTAATAAAGAAATTTCACAGCTCTAGCCATAGACAAGAGAGAGGTATTGTCTTCTGTTTGGGATTAATGGCTGAAAATCTATGTGTCTGGGACAAGTTGTATGGTCTCTTTCCTCTCTCAGGAATACACTGCTGTAAAATGTTGTGGATAGCTAAGGCATATTAAAATTCAAAAAGAAATTGGACAAATATATTCAGAGAAAAGTTGAAGTGAAGGCAAAAAGCCAAAACTCATACTTCAGAGAAAGTCTACACTGGAAAAATATACTGAGGAAGTATCACTACATTTCTCCCTGACTTTCTTTAATGTTTTCACAAGTATTGACCACCTTCAGAGGCAGGATACACTCAATAACAGGCTATTCCAATACTTGAAACTATAAATGTATCCTGAAAAGTTTTATGGGCTTCTTGGCTGAAGAAATGGCACTAGAAAAGAAAAATCCCAAGGAAGATGGAGAAAAGATGACCTTACACGCTCAACTCTTAGATGTGATCAGGATACCTATGCAATTTGTTTAGAAATGTTTAATGATTGCAGTTTCCAAAAAAAAAATGGGCAAGATCAGAGCATAGAAGACACTCTGTGTTGGTTTCAGATGGCATAATTTTCTTCACAATGACTGGTATGGGGCTGTTTTGGATCTGTGCTGAACACAGAGCTGATAATGGAGAGATGCTTTTGTTATTGCTGAGCAGGGCTGGCACAGAGCCAAGGCCTCTTCTGCTTTTTGCACTGCCAGCCACGATAGCAAAGAAGTTGGGGGTGCATGGGAGGCTGGGAGGAGACACAGCCAGGACAGGTGACCCAAACTGACCAAAGGGATACTCCAGACCATATGGCATCATGCTCAGTACATAAAGTAGGGGCAAGAAGGCAGAAGTGGGGAATATTTGGAGTTTGTCTTCCCAAGTAATCCTTACTTATGATGGAGCCCTTCTCTCCTGGAGATGGCCAAACACCTGCCTGCCCACAGGAAGCACTGAATTAATTCCTTGGTTTCCTTTGCTTAAGTGTGCAGCTTTATTTTTATCTCTGTTAAACTAAACTGTCTTTATCTCAACCAATGAGTTTTCCAGATTTTACCCTTCTGATTATCTCCCCCATCCTGCAGGTGAGGAAGTGAGCAAGCAGTTCATGCTAATTGGTTCATAAGTGGTTAAACCATAACCTGACATAACCTGAAGAGCTGCCATAATATTCGAAGAAAACATATATAGGAATGGAGACCAGAAAGCTGTCATTGGAATCTCAAATGGTCTATTTGAAAATAAAGCAAGCAAACCAAGTCTGGTTCACATTTAAGTCAGACATTTCAAGACACTGAGGTCAAACTGGTTTTATTCATTTTTTTCAAAAAATAATGAGTCATGTACATGTACGAATCTGGACTTGTGAAATATCCTTTCAGAAAAACAGGCACAACTCAGAGATCAGAAAAGGTTTTTTTTTTCTGTTACTGTTCTTTTCTGTTCAATGTTTCCTAGGCATCTGGAATTCACACTAATTTGCTTTAACACCTGCAGAAGTTGTTTAATTAGCTATCTAAAAGCACTGAGGTATTGAGTCTCTTATTTGAAATCTCCCCCAGTGCAACTTGCTGGCTGCAGACTAATTAGTATGTATGTCAGCACATCAGCAGCATGGATGAGGAGGGCTCACTGACCCGAGTTGCAAGCCAGCATCACCATACATATGTGTCCAGAGAAACAAAGCTCAGATCACCTACCCCTCATAAAATCAACACCCTTTTGTCTCTGCCTGCAAATAGTCTGCCTATTCCATAAGGCAGAGAGAACAGGTAACAAGCATCTTATTCTTGCTCATTTTGCACTTCTGACAACACACAGGAGTAAACACAATTCATTAGTGAGCCAGAACTATCTCAACAGAAAACAGGCAGAGCCAATGCAGTTCTCTCCCTGACAAATTCCCTCTGTGGGAAAGACAAACCTCATATATTCCCTGTCTCCTATTGAATCTGGTCCCCAAAGAAGTTGTGGAACACTGGGTTGAATTTATAGTCTCCTAGATAAATTATAATGAATATTGTGTTGTACTAGTAACAACTTGCAGAGTTGTGTAAATTACTGTGACTTTTACAGCCTTATTTTTTATAGTTCAGTGTCAAGACTAGTAACAATATAGTATATCACTAGAAATAGAAAAACTATAATTAAAATTTGCTGGTGACTAATTGTCCACAGATGCAGCTATGTTGCACATGAAGGTACTATTAGCTCCATCAAAGATTGCATTGCTCCACCTAGATGTAACAAAAACACTGTCTTTCCCTCTCTTTACAAATGCATGTAAGATATGTCCATCACCAGTTCTCAAAACAAAATCCTCAAAAAGGACCTTTGTCTTTGTGCCTTTAACCCATATTTGAAAGACAACATCAGGATGTCATTTCAAATGGCCAGATAATAGCTCTCAGTCGGAAGTCAGAGAGTCATTTACTCTCTTCAACCTTTGTTTTTTTATCCTTGTCCACACAAAAATACTTATCCTAAAGTCAAATTTTTCCACATGTGTGGTGACACCAGTGAAAATTTGACTATCTTTGCAAGGATGTCAGGAAGCCAGAAAGATTACATCTTCCTCACACTTATCCAGCAATTCTCACTTTCAGTGAGAAAGTATAGCAAGCACAAGTATGTCTCCAGCATTATACTCTTTGTAAAATATCTCAGCTTCTTTTTCCTCCTTTCTAGCCCCTAAAAATTTTGGTTTCTGTATTTTTGCCCATCGTTCGCCAATAAGGACAAGTATGAAAGACATCCTGCTCATTTCAAACAGCTGAGGGCACAACAGCTAAGACTGTTCCATGTGCCAAATGAAAATTAGAATTTTTCTTTTATGCAATATGCTTTAAAAAAGGTCTTCATTCAGGAATTAGCTCCAAGGAGCTACAAAAATATTAAGAATCTAGCTTGACTTAGCACATTTTTTCCTTTTGAATATTGGCTTTATTACTGCAGCTGGCAACTGAGGCACTTTTCATTTATATGTGGTTTGACCCCATCTTGCATCAGGCAAACTAGTGATCTAGAACAAATTCTGACAGGCAAGACATAATCTCAAGATGTACAGTATATTACATTATTACTCCCTGAGGCACAAAAGGAAAAAGGCTAAGTGACACATTCTTTCACACTGCCAAATGAAAGCAAAAACATTCACAATTATGGAACTACCAAAGAAATCTGCGCTTTAGATCTACTCAGAAGTTCCTAGAGATCTTTGGAAAATAAAATTGTCTATTTCTTTTTTAAGCATAAGGGTTTCTGAGGTAGAACTACTCTGACATTTAAAACTTCAAAAGAGAAAGGCATTTGTTTCCTTTTAAGTGCAATTTACCCCTGGCTTAGGAAATACACATTTAGTTGGATCAGGACCTGCACATGGATGCCACAGTCAGTTCTCCTCAATGGAAAGCAGAGTTCACTAGTTTTTCCAGATCTCTGAAGGAAAAAAACAGTGAAAGAACTTTCATCTTAAATATGGGAAGTAAGAACAGATTGGGCTAAAGAAAATAACCAAAGCGATTGAAATTTAAAAAGTCAAGTAAATAAGGTAGAAAATTACCCAGATGCAGTCCCTATGATTGACCTTGCATTGAAATATTTTACAAGGGATTAAGATTTCAATCTAACCTGAACACTAGCACTACTTCACCAGTCATCATCTAGTCAAATAGTGACTGAGGCTCTAAGAAGCAGGCAGCTATTCATAATGGCAACGTGTACAGACAGACAGACATTATCACCCTCTTGCACTCCACACTGTACAAATGTATGAAGAGAGACAGGCCCTGCTAACATGGAGTTAAGTCCAAACCACTATGGCTGGAGATGGTGCACAAAAAGGATGGTGCAAATTACTCAAAATCCCATAGAAAACAAAACAAGAATATTAGGTCAATTCTAGTTTACCCAGCCATGTGCCCTGATCTATCAGACAATAGTGCCTCTGTCCCAACTCTTCTCAGATGAAAGTTTTCACTTTCTTCAAAAAAAAAAAAAAAAAACAAGGAACCAGGAAGCTGATATAATTCTTCCCCCTCCTCTTCTGCTATCATCCAAAAGGTAATTCACTTAATGACCAGAAACAGTGACGATGAATATACAAAACAAAAAATTAGTCTTAAAGGAATTCACAGCCTATGAGTAGCCCAACTATGCACAGCGAATCTGGCATTATGAAAACATTGTCAACTAAAAACAAGCTTGTCCAAGTGGTGTACAGAGGTACTTGCACAAACTCAAGAACTGGACCCATGGGAACCTCATGAACCTCAAGACCAAGTGCAAGATGCTGCACTTGGTCACAGTACCCCTGGTATCAAAAATTCTGGGGCAGAGCAGGCCGGGGGAGAAGGACTTAGGGGCTGGACATGAGCCAGCCATGGGCACTCCCAGCCCAGAAAGCCAAACGTGTCCTGGGCTGCATCCAAAGCAGCGTGGGCAGCGGGGGAAGGAGGGCATTCTGCCCCTCTGTTCTGCTCTGGTGAGAGCCCACCTGGAACCCTGGATACAGCTCTGGAGTCCCAGCACAGGGAAGACATGGACCTGTTGGAAAGAGTCCAGAGGAGGCCACAAAAATGATCATAGTAACAGAGCAGCTTTTCTATGAGGACAGGCTGAGAGAATTGGGATTGTTCACTCTTGAAAAGAAAAAGCTTCAGGATTATCTAATTGCAGCCTTCCAGCACCTGAAAGGTGAACAGAGATGAAGAGACTGTTTACAAGAACATGTAGTAACAGGACAAGGAGCAATGGCTTCCAACAGAATGAGAGTAGTTTTAGATTAGGTACTAGTAAAAAATTCTTTACTGTGAGGGTGGTGAGGCACTGGAACAGGTTGCACAAAAATGCCGTGGATGCCCTGGCAGTGTTCAAGGCCAGGCTGGATGGAACTCTGAGCAGCCTTGTTTAGTGAGAAGTGTTTTTGTCCACGGCCGGGTGGTTGAAACCATATAGTCTTAAATGTCCCTTCCAACCAACTCCATTTTATGATTCTATGAAATCTTTTCATGAACAACTAGAGAACAGATGAAAAATAGGCTATAATTTTTCATCTTGACATTGCTTTACCAATCGTCTCATGAGTCTTAATGCTCCTATCTCACTCCAGTATTTGTAGTTTTTACAGAAATAGGAAATTACATGGGCTTATATAAGATGTATTATTTATTGTCTACACCTCGGGCAAAAGCAGCAGTATGGTGCCAAAAGAGTCTCAAGCACTTTAAATCCTGGAAGCTCCCCTCTTGGCCCATCTTCTGACCTCTTCTGCACTGGCTCTGTGTGGTGAAGATGTTGGAGGAAGCAAGCAGGGTAAAAACCATATATTTTAGTGCTGGCAATAGCAAAACATTTTTTTTAACCTCCTAGTTCATTGTACAATGGAAACAATGTAGTTACTAGAACAAGAAGGCGCAAAGAGGGGCAGGTAAAATTTGTGACAATTCAGATGGGCAACAGGCTTAAATTGCTCTGGACTTGTACTCTTAGCTGTACAAGCACAACTGAGGTAGCTGGCACACAACATGGGGCACATGAACTGTTGGTTTCGGCTAAAATCAAATTTCAAAGCTATACCTCTAGAGTGTGTGGTTTTCTCTAAGGAACACAGAAAATCTAAGTCAAACAGAATGGCCATCTCAGAAACTAGATATCAGCTCATTAGAGCTTTTTTTACAGAACAAAAACAAAACAAACAAAAAACCCCAACCAAAACCAAACCAACAATCAAACAAAAACCACAATCCCCAAACGTCTCTTACTTTCTTTTGTATGATTGTCCCACTTCAAAGACTTATCAGTGCTAGTCTAAGCACTAAGTTACACACTGAGAAGATCAGTGAAATATGAAGATGGCAGATCCGCAGAGAAATGAGGGTTAATGTAACACAAACTGGGATGTTTTGGAAAATACCTGGAAGAAACCTTTATGACTGTAGGACTTAAAATTAGGAAGTAAATAAAATGCTTACAACTGCTTACAACAAACTGAATTCTCAAGTGTGTCCCATTGTTTCCCAAATCTCATCTAATTCACTACTATGTGGAGATACCCAACATCTTTTGGAAGACTTGAGTGGGACAGTGTTTTAACTCTCTTTCAAGTATTTGTCATCGAGAACATTTAAAACACAAACAGCAGTTACTTTGTCATCAGTAGTATGAAAGGATGTGTGAGAAAGGCTAGGGTGAAAGCTTTTTTGGCTCCACTAATGAAAACAAAGCACAGGAAGTTCTATGACTCTACCACTCCTTAAAAGTCACCATGCCATTTCCTGTGTTGGAACATTCTGTCAAAGTAATCATGCACATCAGTCCTTGCCTGAGTTCCTAACATTTCAGACTAATATTTCTCAAAAATGGCTCATACCCCTACATTTGACAGGAGGATCACAAGCCATGTTAGGCTCACTGAATAAATGTGAGAGTGATTTCTAAGGTGACTGTGTTCTGAGTGAGTATTCCTTTCTCTCTGGGAGAAGACACTGTTGGATATTACAGATGCACCTTAAAATCTCATCAGTTTGAGTAGGACCAGGTTAATGTTACAAATAATCACCCCTCAACACAATTACCCAACACCTTCTTACTTTCTTTTGCATAATTGTCATTCTTAAAAGATTAATTTCATTTTTGTATTAATTGGATATCTTGCAATTTCTCATGAAACACCAGATTTTCCTAAGTTGGAAAAAAAAAAGAGGAGCAGTTTACAGAAAAAAATATATATATGTATATATAATTAATAAAAAATCTAAGCTCACATTCTGAATTCAGCTTATGCATAAGTACAGAAGACACATTCAAATCTTAATAAGACAGTCTATTACTTATGCTTATCTTAGAGTTTCTATTTCAACAGGATTTCAAGTGATTTTAAATGTGTCACCATATGTTAGACCATTACATGATGTAAAAAAATACCAGCAATGAAACAAAAAGTTACTTCTGAGTTTGGTCTCCTGATTGTCAGCAAAAAGACTTTCTTCACAGAAGTAAAATAGGGGTATGAAAAATATAATGCAGTCAAACTCTCATTTTTATAGCAAGAATAATGCTGACATTTCTGATAGAAGAGTCATGATAACATTCCCAAGATACTTATATAACTGAATTGTTTATTAACTATCTACCATTTATTAACTATCTATCTATCTATCCTAACCACTTATTTCCATTTTACAAATACTCAGCTTAAAGGCACAAACTAATTAGAGAATTTAGGTGATGGTTATCTCTTGTTTGTAAAGGATGCAAAATTTTCTGTAGAGGAAAACCAGGATGTGAACTGAAATTACCTTGTGTCAGTGGAGGCTGACTCTACTTCTGATGTTAACAACATACAGCCTTACAAACATAAACAGTCCAGAGGCAAGAAAACAATCATCGGGGCATCAAATCTATTTAGCACAATAAACCAATAAACATAATTCTTACCATTATGCATTGGAAGCCAGGTGGACTGCTGCAACAGCTTAACTAACCGAAGGAAACAATAACAAAAGAACATTTGCAGAATTCTAGTGTATACTGCTCACAGAATTGGATCACAAAACCAAGGCAGTTCATTACAGTGGGTTCAGTACAAACAAATAACCATAGTCCATGGAGCCCTCAAAGTAACATGTCAGAGGGATGAGACCAGCTTTTGTCTAACAAAGAATTTCTGTCTCAGGATGGTAGGAGTATAGCTGAAATACTGATAAACAAATGTTACTCCAACTTCCGTAACACTAAAGCTTGTCTAATTATTTTGTTCATTTCCACCTTGAGATTGCACTATGTATGAGCAATCAGGAATCAGCTCTGCTTCCTGTGTATTAATTAATTTTCAGGAAATACTACGAACAAATTTTCATGTCAGAACCATACAGTAAACGTGAGCTTTAATGTTTTATTCATCACCTTTGCCTAGTGCTTTCACTTGTGTCTGTAGAAAAGCACCTGTCAAGGTCTATCATACAGATAGGAAGAATATTCCCTCAATTATGGAACTCTTTCATTTCTGCCAGCATAAAAAGGGAATAAATTTATTCCCAGATTAGAAAATGCAGTTGCTATTAGTCTTCCTGGAATATCTCAGTCACAATCTCTTTTCTTATTATCACTGGACTTCATTTACAGAAATGTGCTTTCAGAAAGTTGCTGTCAAAACAATGATAACCCAGGCAGATACCGGGTGACCTTAGAAAGAGAGCAAGATGCAGTACAGCTCCTCTACAGCATGATGCCGAAATGTTCAAAATATAACAAAATACACTGAGAAAGGATGTTAAAATTACTTGAGAGCACTTTGCAACCTTCTGGTTCTCTGTTATTCACCAGGGATTAACAAGGACTTCCATAACAGCCCTTGTTCTCAAATTAGTACCACCAAGCTGCTCTAACTGCTGGTTTTTAGATCAGAGTCTGCTCATTACATACATTCCCAACTCCCAACCCCACCCCTGGCTCATCCCAAATACTACTAGATGGGATACCTGCATAAACTACCTTACAAGGACATTTTTCAATCTGACACAGGCTTCTGCATGCTGCCCTGAGCCTTCCAATCACTACATTCAAGCCCAGAGGAATTTACTCTTTTCTTTTCCTGCTTTTTTAGTGGCTACATCTCAGAACAGATAGCCAAAAACAACTCACCTCTCAGAACAGATAGCCAAAAACAACTCACCTCTATCAGAGTGGCAAATTTTATCACTGACACTACATCACCAGTGGTAGTACACAGGTTGAGAATTGAAGTATTGACTAACTATTCCCTCTAAAGCTCAGGTATCTCGGGAAACAGTGTAGAGAAGCCTACGCAAATATATTTTTTACATCTAGCTAACCAAAATCTTTCAATATTCTGGCCAGTATCTTTAAAATACTCCCAACTAATTCCAATTATATAAACACAAATTAGCAGTGAAGCAAGTAATATTACGTTACACACCTGGATTTCATAGTAATACCTGATACTTTGGTTGATAAGGATATAACAATGTTCACAATAAAGCAGCCTAAGAATAAATATAGAAAATAATCCATAAATAACAATAAATAAATAAATAAATAAACATGTAAAATTAAAATAAATATAAACACACTTTCATGTGTGTTTAAGAGTCCTATTTAAAAGAGCTATTTGCTCTTTTCTGGAAAAAGCAGCATTAGCTGTAATAGGCAAAAAGCTGTAACCTTACTAACAATCTTGTTATTGCAAGTAACTAACTTCTAACTTTCACTTAGAAGCAAGACAAACATCTTATAAGCTACTTCTGCCTTCTCTCTGATCTTATTTCTCTGTGAGGCGCTAGTGTTATTAGGGTGTTGGGTTAATACATTTTCATGTATTAGCAGAGCTACATTCTGACTATCTTCTAAAGAACTTTTCTAAGCTCAAATCACTTTTTTACCTGTAAGTGCCCATTTTTTGTGACACTTTTACAGATGTAGCTTCATAAAAGCTGGCAACAAGATATGAAGGAAGAATATAGCCTATTTTACCACAGAAGCACTCTGCTGTATCTAAATATAAAACTCATGAATCAGCTAATAGCTAGATATCAAAATTACCTGAAAGGACCTACAAGGATAAGAAAAAGTATTTTATATATTAAAATATATACTGAACCCAAAGGCTGCCTAGAGAAAAACCAACTCCTGAAATTATCAGTCAGTGATAAAAGCTTACCAGAAATATTTCCACTTTAAAATAATTTTAATCAGTTTATACGAAACAGTTTCCTATAAGGGAGTAAGGCTTACTACAATCCAAGTTCCTCAATTCAGAGCACACTTAAAAGAATGGCAAGCAATGGTGGAAGTCTGGGGAAAGAAAAGGAAGTCTGGTGTCTTTAAGTTTTGACTATGAACTCTTGAAACCACTAGAGCACAGACAAAGTCACGGCTTTTCAAAAATGAGATAGAAATGAGCAACAACATGGAAACTTTCACATTCCAGAAAGACAGAAAATAGATCTGTGGCTTTCTGACTTACTTTTTTCATGGGAGAGAAGCCAGAACTTTAAGCAATCCTTCTTCAGGTCAGCATACAGAGGCACTGCCTTTTAGGACTCCCCTCTTTCCCAGATTGCCAGGCATCTCAAAGCGACATTGTATTTCCCGAGGAATTCAGTGCCCTTATAATGCTTTCAGAAGTCCAAGAAAAATTAAAAGTGACTGTTCCCAGATTAATTTTCCACTTCCCATCTCTCATCCATATCTTTCTCTGTGAAAACAAAAATAAACTCAGCTGGAGGTGAACAATAACGTCTCTATCAGAGGGGTCAAAAGTGCCAAAGCTAAACCAGTGTGTTGTTTAGGTTGGTTGTTTGTTTTTATTTTTTTTCGGCAGCTTGCATTTAGTCAATCTGAAGTAGAAATCTAAGGAAGAAAATGCAAACAACATATTATATTTGCAGTTCATTAGCAGCTTATTAAAAAATATGTTCCTTCATCACAGTCAGACAGTACTTCTAATACATTCACTTTGTACTTCTAATACATTCACTTTGTTCTAGTACTATTACAAAGCTGAGGACACTTGAGTCGACACTTTTCCAGCTAAGGCACTCATATCCCAGACGTACTGAGCAATATGGTGGGAATATCACTCCATTTACATTTTTGCTAATTCTGATGCATGCTTAATTCTGTCATGTTGACTTTCCATACATTATTAATTTAAGGATTAAACTCTGCTCCCATAAATGCTCATCGAAGGCTGATCTTTGTGTGTGATAAAATCAAGCAAGCATCTAACCTAGACTGTGAGAAAAGAATAATCTACTAAAGCACAGTCATATTCCAAGATGACTTGCATATTCCAATGAGAAAAAGGAAGTACAGTCTCGTACCATTTCAGATGGGCAATCACAAGCTACAGGTATGAAACGGAATTGTTCCCAGCAAATAACACAAAATCATAGTCTGGGTAGCATTAGGAGGGACCTTAATACTTCATTTAGTCCAACCCTCATGCCAAAGGTAAGAACATCTTTCACCAGATCAAGCTGCTCAAAGCCTCATCTAACTTGATCTTAAAAGATTTCTAGGGATGGGGGCATCTACTTCCATGGGCAACCTGTTTCAGTGTCTCACCAACCTTACCATAAAATGTCTTCCTTATATCCAATCTAAATCCACCCTCTTTCAATTTCAGAAAGCCTTTCTCTGTCTTTCTGCTAACTCATCTCCTTCATATATTGAAAAACTACCATAAGTTCTCTCTGCAGCGTTTTCTATTCCAGGCTTGAACAACCCCAGCTCTTCCTCACAGGAGAGATGCTCCAGCTCTCTGATTCTTTTTGTGGCTGTCAACTGGACCCACTCCGAACAGGTCCATGTCTTTCTCGTACTAGGGACTCCAGAATTGGACACAGTACTCCAGGGAAGGTCACACAAGAGCAGAAGGCAAGAATCACCCCCTGGACCTGCTGACCATGCTCACTTTGATGCAGCCCAGGATATTATTAACTTTCTATACTACCAGTGCAAATTGACAACTTACACCTAATTTTTCATCTACCAATATGGCCAAGTCTTTCTCTGAGGGCTGACATCAATCCACTCACCTCCCAGTGAATACTGATATTGGTCACTGCCCTAAACCAGGTACAGGACCTTGCAATTGGCATTCTCTCCATCTCTATCTACAAACTTTCTGAGGGTGTACTCACTCCCACTGTCTATGTTGATATGAAGATACTGAACAGTATTGGTCCCAGTATGGACTCTTGAAGGACAGCATTCAGTATTTTTTTCTATTTGGACATTGAGCTTTTGGATCAGCAATTACATCTGCTAGTTCCCTCAGGACTCCAGAATCCATCTCATTCTGTCCCATATGTTTAGGTTTTTAGATAGTCTTGAGCCTGATCTCTTAAATCCGACTACATTCCTCTGACTCCTCCCTTGACATGCAGGAACTTGATAGCAGCAGGAAGGGAATTATCAGTGAAAACTCAGGCAATGCAGTTCTTGAACACGTCAGTGTCTCCATGTCAGTTGGGTTGTATGGAGTGGTGTCTTTCTTTTCTGACTAATGTACCTGTGGAAGCCCTTAGTATTTCTCACACACTTTGTAAAATTAATCTCCAGATAAAGCTAAGGGCCTTAGCTTTCCTGATCCCAGACATCCACCTGCTCTGGCACAGGGCTCCTCCAAGGGCTGCAGGTGGATCTCTACATCCCCATGGACCTCCGTGGGCTGCAGGGGCACAGCTGCTTCACCATGGTATGCACCAGGGGCTGCAGGGGAATCCCAGCTCCAGTGCCTGAAGCACCTTCTGCCTCTCCTTCACTGACCATGGTGTCTGTCTCTCACTCTGCTCTTCTCTGGCCACAATTACAACTGTACAAAGATGTCTTTTTCTTCTTTAAGAAGTTATCAAAGGGGTGCTACCATCACTTCTAACTAGCCCAGTCTTGGCCAGTGGCACATCCATCTTCGAACTGCCTGGGATGGCTCTGCTGAAAACAAGGAAGCTTCTAGCAACTTCTCACAGAAGCCACCCCTGTAGGACCCCGACAAACAGCCCCACTACCAAAACTTGGCATGCAACCCAATACAAGGGCCAAACTATACCTACAAGTTTTTACTACCTTTTCTTTCTTTTTTTAAATAACAAAACAGTTAGAACAATGTACATTTTGAAAGAGGTATTCCTTGTCGGAACCCAGGACACCCCTCTGGGTGCCCTGGATGGCCTGAGCCCCTGACAGAGGGCACTGAGACCCTGGTATGCAGCCAAAGATACGTGCGATTTTGATCTTAGCCCATGGAGCAAATTACCAACTCTCTATGAAGAATTACAAGTCACAAAAATTTAAGTAGCATAATAGTAATTGTCACAGGGTGAAAAGGGGAATTTTGGGGATTTTAGAATGGAGGTTTGAAGTCCCAAGATGAAGGGATTTGGGCATGACCTGTCCTTCTTCCTAGCCTCCATGATTTGGGTGATGTTGGCACTTTTAGATTGGTTTAGAATAGAAGCTGACTGTCTAACATAGGTGATAGGTAATGGAACAGAATTGTAAATATAGTACACATAGTTATTAGTATAAAAGATAGCACCAGCCTCGTGGGAGAGTAGTGTGCCTTTGGCTGACCTGCTGAACAGATCATGGCAGGCCAGACAGAAAATGTTTTAGACAACAATTAATAAACAACCTTGAGAACAACAGCCAAAGACTTCTGACTCCAGTCATTTCGACAGCTGTGTTGGAAAAAGGACTCCCAGAATTCCTAAAAGATTTGGAATCACATATCAAGAGTCTTTAAAACAATTTACCCCTTGAAAGTAGTGTTCTCAAAATTATTTTTAATTGGATATTAAGATTCAAAAATATATACTTCTCTACTTCATTTTCATGTTTTCAGATCACTATCAGCCTAAAGCCTGAAATAAGATTCACACTGTGTAAAGGGTCTCATTGGGTTTATGATTACATGAGTAAGTCCTATGTTGTTGGTTTTGCTGTTCTAACAACAGCAATGTACAGACATGCACATATATGCAGCTGCTAGGAAAAAAAAACACTGAGAAAGCAGATGTTTTCCTCATAGACTGAAAAGGATATTTACAGGTGATGAAGCAGGGCAACTTGAAGTAAAAGCCTTCTCATTAGTTTCCACAACTTATTACTACAACTATTTTAGAATTGCAATGCACTTTTTATTGTGCTTTCTATTCCAACATAGCTCCGCAGCTAACCAAAAGACAGCACTACTGGATTATTTTTTCCCCTAATCTGATTGATTTATTCAGCACCACATATGCTCATTATGCTCTTGCAAACAAACAGGTGCCTCTGACTATAAGAATATTCAAGGACCTCATCTTGTGAGCTGTTTGGGTTAATTGAAGTGTTTATCCATGACATACACAGGATCACAGGAATGGTTCCTGCTTCAGTAAGTTTTTGACGCATGCATGGCACCAGTTTAAATGAAAACATATGTAAGGAGCTAGTGAATCAGATACAAGAATCCCACTAGCAGGGGGAAAATATTACAAAAAAGAACCACAAAAAACAAAACAACCACCAAACAAACAAACAAACAAAAAACCCCAGCAAAATGAAAGAACCTGTGAGATTCAGAATACCCTTGGCAACATTTGGCATTCAGTCCCCATTGTGTATCTTAATGCCCCTCCAAACTGAAATGCAATTCACCTGAAGAGTGATTTTAAAAAACTGGTGTTTTCAGGCAATGCTAAGTGACTACAGCATTATTCAGTAGGGGCTTTTATAGTACTGTGCATAAATCCAAAGCATTTCTGAAAAAAAAGATTGCATTGTTATATAATTACAGCTAAGTGGTTGTTAAGCTATTTTGAGTTATTACTCACAGATTCTTCAATGACCCTTTTCCGCTAAAGGTTCTCATATAGTTCTAGAAATGTAATGATACACTGCAACAATCCAGTACTTGTCTGAATCGTGAGATAACAAAGGTAGAATTTCTATTGTAAAGAGTTATGCAACCATCTATGTTTTTATGTCCCTGCAGTGACTACATAATAGATGTGAAGATAAGTTTTTGCACATGCTATCTTCAAAATATGAAATGTGTATCATCTTCGTAGCCCTTACATTAATAATTTTTGAAAAAGATCCTCCAGAAACATCAAATTCATATAAACACGAGTGTATGTAATGAATTCTCAAGGGCAATCAATGCATGATGCACAAGGACACCAGCAAGACTTTTTTCCTGAACTAACACACGGCAGCTCCTAAGACTGTATTCAGCTAATTAGAAGCTAAAACTCTGGAAAAAGGTAATCTCAACCACGCTGAAGTGACGAATGCTGTTTTGCAAACCAGAAGCAGTGTGCATCAGAGAAGAAGCCATTTAAAAGCCCGCAGCACCTCTCTTTTGTTACAACTTTTGCCATTAGCATGCAGCCGCTGTCACGCCGAAGGGCAGAGCCGCGCCGCCCGCGGCCGAGCCCAACAGCGGTCCCAGGCTGCCCCCGCGTGGCCGCGCCCGGGCAGCACACGTACGGAGACCGGCTCGGGAATTTCATCCGCCGCTCCACGGCAAGAGGATCCCGCCCCTGGAAGACAGCGCGCTGCTGGTAACAAAGAGGCAAGGGCGCTTGGCCGTGGATACCTGGGTGGGGCATTTTTCACGGCACCCGCCTACAAAGCCCGTATCATTTCAGTTACAGAACGCACACTAGAATCAGAATGTTTTTCATTGGAAAACAGTATTTCTCACTACTGCAATGATTTTTCACATATTTTAATATTTTAATATGCCCTGGTGTAGCCAGACAGGACATGAGGAATTTTTACAAGTGATCAGGAAAGGCTGAATGGATCCCACAGAAATCAGTGTAAATTACAAAGGCAAATGTCTGTTAAGAGCATTTGAAAAACACTTCAATGAAATACACATTAAAATTATACTTACTGCAATACTCAGTATCTGGACCGGAAATCATGTTCAGTAATCCATATTTAATTTCTTCTCAGCATCCTATTATCCTGTTATCTGTCTTGAGATTCACTTTCTTCCTTTCCGTTACACTTCATAATTATTAAATTTGTGATTGTCATAGTCTTTCTCACTCTATTTTGTCCAGTTATTAATTGTTCCATTTACAAAGGATCAAATTCTTAAAATTCCATTTTTTAACCTCATTTTGTCACATCACTTTTGAAACACATCAGATGCAGTACATTTTGTAACGTTCTAGAAGTGTTAGATAAACAACTAATAAAAAATTTCCTTGTGAAAGCCTAATTTAAGAGTTATTTTGTTTAAATCTATCCCAGTGTTTTACAAATGGGAGCTAAAAAATTTCAGACTGATCACAGCAAGTCAAAAAAAAATGTAGTGCTAACCATCAGTAACTTATTTTGCTTAGGGAAACAAAAGAGGACAGATTTTAATGTCTGGCAACCACAAGTACCTAGATTAGCCAGCCAACCACAGCAGGTCACTTCTTTCAGGACTGTGAAGACTGTTTTAAACATTTGTGCTCACAAAATACTGTCATTTTTCTATTCCCCAATCCTCCTCTATTACAATTTCAAAAGATAGAAAAATCTAGTTGACAAAGGATAATTTTTCCTGTTCGATTACATCACAGTACCAACTAAACAAATTCACAAATCTTTGCAAGATTTACAATATTGGCAGGTATGTAACAGGTACAACTTTTCACTTTTTTTTTTACAAGTTTTCACTTTTTCTTACGAAGACACAAGAGGACTAAGATCCAACCAAAAGTTTGGGGACTGGAGCTTCAGAGCTCCTACAGAAGAGCTTTTTGTTTGTCTGTAAGCACTAGCAGACAATTTATTAATACAATATCAAATTAATCTGCTTTTTCTGAGTTCACATGGGAATTAACAGTGGCTGACTAACATCTCAAGATAGCTACAATCCATGAGGGAATGCAAGGGGGTAAGGACACATTCTTCATGCATCTTTTAAAATTTATATCCTGTAAAACAAGAAACAATCATGCATCTTTCAATACAGAATATCCAGTCTGCTCATAACTGCATGAGAGCTCTAATTCTCCTTTGTTCCATTTCTTTGGATTCTCCTCTCTTTTTTTGTGCTTGCAATAAATGTGTTCCAGATTCTGATTGTTTCCAGACATTGATTTATAATTAATTGTGGCTAACAATGAGCAGCTTAATATGGCTTTTCTCTCTGCCTCAAGACAGAAGATATGTCATAATTTCTAAACAAGCCTGTAAAGTCTCATTGCATTTAAATTTCAAAATTAAAGGATTTCAGATACAACCAACTCTTCTTCCTCACTTTTTTTTTTTTTTTTTTTAATTTCAGTTCTGTAATTTTGACTGTTTGGGTTTTTTGCCTTATGGCTTTCTTTCCATCACTTTATTTTAACTCTTTGTAGAAGATGTTTATGCTGCTGCTAATGGAACCACAGAACAATGCCGGAAGGGATCTTTAGTGACTCTCTAGTCCACATTTCTGCTCAGATGAGAGACAACTTTTAAGTCAGATAACATTGCTGAGTCTTGTCCAGTCAAGCTTTGAGCATCATATCCAGTCCCCACAGTCTCTCTAAGCAATCTTCTCCAGCACTTAACCTTTCTCACCATGAAATCTTTCTTAATATTCCTACTCAGAACTTCAGCTGCTGCAACATCAGCCCATTGAGTCTTACCCTTTCCCTCTGCACCTCCAGAAGCCTGAATTCTCTACAACCATCCCTTAAAAAGCTGCAGAGATAAAGCCCCCTCCAAACCATTCCCTCTTCAAGACAAAGCAACACAATTTCTCAGACTCTCTTTGAATATTGTGCGCTTCAGCAACTGCCTCAGTGGCTCACCACTAAGCTCTTTCCTGTTTCTTGAACTAATGAGCCAAGCTGCCCAAAGCACTCCAGGCAATACCTCGTAAATGCTGGATTTAGAGGATTAATGAATTCACTCAATTAAACCACTCCTAATGTTGCACAGGGTGGGCTCAGCTTTCATGGCTGCAAAGGAAATCCTGCTGACTTTTCCTCAACTTTTTGTTCACCAGACTTCTGAGATTCTGCTTTGCAGGAAAGCTTTGCAGCCAGTCAATCCCCCATGTACCTGTTGTATGAGACTGACCCCTCCCAAGGGCAGGGCTCAGCACCTTTTTTGAACTTCAAAAGGTCCCCATCAGTCCCTTCTTTCAACCTCTCATGCCTCTGAGTACCAGCCCTGACATCCAGCTTATCAATCATTCCCATTCCCAATTTTATGAAGCCTGTGAATGTCCTGAGGGTGTAATCCATCCCATCTTCTAGGCAGTTGATGAAGACAGTAAATGTTAGCAAAAACCCTGAGGAACACCATGCCTAACCAGCCACTACTTGAACCCTTACCTTTTGAACCCGTAAGTCCAGCCAGTTTTCTGCCCACCTAGAATTCTACCAATCCAGTTATGTTTGTCCCCTTCAGATACAAAGAAGCTGTGTTCTGTTTTGTTCTCTCCACACCCACACTGGTAATGACATCATTGTATGAGGTAATCAGGTTGGTCAGGCACAATCTGAACAGGCAACTCTGTGCTTACTTTTCCTGATCACCATCTTCTGACGGGTCTAGAAATTATTTCCAGGAAGACTGGCTCGAGGATGTCCTGGAGACTTCAATTAGGCTCGAAATCCCCCAAATCCATCTTATTTTTCTTCAGGCTAGCTGTGATGTGTGCTGCCTTCTAATCATAATTTAGGTCACCCTGGCATTGTAACTGTTTGAATGTCACAGAGACAGGTTTCACAGCGACATCGACAAGTATCCTTAGCAGCACTGGATGCCTCATTCAGTCCCATGACCTTCTCCATAAGTCTAGATTATTTAAGAAGTCTTTTAACTCAAGCTTTCTTTGCCATAGTCCAAACTTGGCCTCTGTGTACACAGGCTTAGGAGACCTGATAGCAGAACTTACCAGTAAAGAAAGAGCCAAAAATGCCACTCAGCCCTTCCTATTTCCTGTTGTGTCACTAGGTTTACCACCTCATCTTTTCAGCAGGTCTGCATGTTCCTTAGACTGCTCTTGCTGCTTAGGCAGCCCTAACAGCTCTTGCTGCCCTTCTCATATACCAGATTTCAGTTCCAGCTACACTGGGCTCTTCAACAGCACATGAGAAATGACCCTTCCTCCCTTCCATCCTCCCTCCTATCCCTCCCTTCCACTGGTATAGAAGTGCCTTTTGCACTTGAGTTCAGTCAGACTTGCCCATCCAACCATGGAGACCCCCTGACACATCCCCTCAGTCTGTGAACTTCAAAACATGCTGTTACCATGCCTGAAGGAGGCTGTTCTTGACAATCAAAAAACTTTCTTAGACTTCTCCACAGCTATTTCTCATGGGATCTCATCTACAAGCTGATTCAAGAAGTTTAGGTCTGTTCTTTTAAAAACAAGGATCATTATCCTGCTACATTTCCTCTTTTCCAGCAACAACACATAGATAAACTCAGGAAACCACTTGCTTAACATACTGATGAAGAAGTGGTACTACTAATCATAACCAGTCTAAGCTGAAACATCTTACAAAGATAAATGTGCTGCTGTAAAGGTCTGGAAGAATTTCATAAATATTTTTTATTTCTCTCCATTAAAAAGGACACTCTTCTACTTGTGCAGATGGTTTCTGTAACACACATGGCCTCTCTTTCAAGTGTGAAGATAATGATAGTAACAATGAGAGAGATGTGTAGCTCACCCAGGCCCTCAGACAGAACACCATCCTTGACACACAAGTGCTTTAATGTCCAAGGAACCAATTTGTTTGACCTGGTTATCTCCAGAAAGGTCTGTGTTTACCCATATTCTTTCAAAGATGACAAGTTTAATTACAGCATAACTCACACAAAAAGTCAGACATCACATACTATCGCCTCAGCAATATCAGATTCAGAACTTTTTCTTCTTTAAATTGAAAATCTGTCTGAAGAAAAACACTTATTATTTAAAAATGTCTACCCCTGCATCCTATGTTTAGCACTTAAAGCAGCCACCATATTTTATCCCAAATGCTGTTACTATGAGATAGACGACTTGAGCTTCAAATACAGGAATATAATTCTACCCTCTTGCTGTTCCCATCTTCTTTTGCAAAACATTAGCCTAATCCTCATGTTAGTGTTCAACACATCTAGACCAGAGTGATAGTATTTTCCACATTTCTCCAAGCTAAGCATCACTGAATATAAGCATTCTAAATAAGCATTCTAACCACTGGATACCATCCAATGGATCTTGTTTGGCCATGAAGCTGGAATTCCATTCTGTTTGTGCAGAAATAACAGAGGAAGACCCTAGGCTAGCTTATGACTTAAAGATAAGTGGAGTTTCCAGGGAGACCAAGATGAAATCAACAAGGTGCCTCTGAGCGGAAAGTGAACTGTACCATGACTCTCACTTACTTCACATCATCTGATTCAAAACTTGAATGCTGTCATGTCACAGCTGGAAAAGCAAATGCATGTTTTTTCTCTATTGTGAATAGAAACAGAAGTAATTTTGTGGATGTTGCTGTGCTGCTAAATGACAGAAAACTCCACAATATTAAGAATCAAATGAGGTTTTTCTAACTACAAAAAAGGCAGTAATGAACTGATTCATTCCACCAAGCATAAATCAAACTGCTATATCTAACTAGGACCCAGACACAATTTATGGGATATAGCTTTAGGACCAAAAATTAAATCAAGTTAAATCCTTTTCCAGAAAATATTATGAATATAAAAGAAATAATATTATTAAAAGTAGCAGTACAACTTGCAACTTAATCATTGAATGCATTCCAGGTATTGTGATGTTAGGTTTGTCACCATCAGAACCTCAGCTCTGTGCAAGAGTACATGTTATGGACAGGTGGATAAGCTCTGATGCAAATCAAGGCATTGAGCTTCCCTTGGCTTACCAACAAGTTATCTGACAGGGGGAAACCCTACCTAGCATGGAGCTAAACCATGAAGGCGCAACCATTCTCAGGGGCTTCACTTCCAGATTCCTACACCTGAGCACTTAGCAAAGTACCCAAAGAGAAAAAACAGAAATATACTAAGAGGATTTTTCCTATAACCTCTCCTTCTCCTTTTCTCTACAGGTACTTTCTTCCTGAAATTGTGCTTCTATCATTGCTATTCTATACATGGCACACACTGTAGTTTAGATCTTAACTCTAAGAATAAAACAGAAGCATAGGGATATAAAGCAGTATCTCCACTCTTCAAGGATAAATGACCTTGTAAGAAGCTAAAGCCTGTGGGTCCAACCCAGATGCCTCAGAAAGTGCTAGCTGACAGTGTCTAAAATACTGATCACACCTCCTTAAACAGCACTTAAAGACTGGCACTCTCACAGAAGTAAAATAAAGAACCCAAAGCAGATGCGTATTTAATTAATGAACTGACAGACCTGTTTTGCAAGAGGATACAACTCTGGGGCTCTTCACAACTTTCTACAAAATACAAGTCACAAGCAAGGCACAATGCTCTCCTTCTCATCCATGACCCAAAAGGATGGGGATTTTCCACATATAGTTTATATCTTTCAGACATTAGTATGATGTCTTATTAAGTTTCTAGAAAATTTATTACCTTCTCCACAATAACAGAATTTTTCACACTGACAAAATTCCATAGGCCCACTTCTATATCTTCATAAATGTCTTGGACATAGGACTCAAAAGAATATTAAGTAAGTTTGCCAACAACACTAAATTGGGAAGAGCTGTCAACTCCCTCAAGCACAGGGAGGGAGGCTCTGCAGACACTTTGATAAATCAGAGGGCTGGGCAATCAGCAACCCCAACCCTACGAAGTTTTACAAGGGCAAGTTCCATATTCTACACCTGGGATGGGCCAACCCTGGGTGTATGGACAGACCTCGGAAGGAGAGGCTGGAGCACAGTGCTGCACAAAGGGTCCTGGGGGTCCTGGTCAAGGATGAATTGAAAACAAATCAGCAGTGCCTCAGCAGCCAGGAGGGCCAACTGTGTCCTGGGGTGCATCAGGTACAGCATCACCAGCCAGGCAAGAGAGGGGATTGTCCTGCTCTACTCTGCAATGGGGAGGCCTCACCTCGAGTGCTGGGGACAGTTTTAAGGGCCATAATATGAAAAAGACATAAAGCTGCTGGAGAGCATCCAAAGCAGGGCCACAAGGATGATAAAGGGTCTGGAGGGGAAGCCGTATGAGGAGCAGCTGAGGTAACTTGGTCTGTTCAGCCTGGAGGAGACTGAGGGGAGACCTCACTGAGGTCTTCAACATCCACAGAGGGCGAAACAGAGAAGCAGGGACCAATCTCTTCACTCTCATGACCAGTGACTGCTCCTGACGATATGGCACGAAGCAGAGTCAGATAAGATTTAGGCTGGATATCAGTTAAAGGTCTTTCACCAAGAGAGTGGCTCAGCACTGGAAAAGTAGTCACAGCACCAAGCCTATTTAGTTCAAGAAGCGTTTTGACAATGTTCTCAGGCACATGGGGTGATTATTGGGGTGTCCTGCAAAGCACCCCAAGTCCATGATCCTGATGGGTCCTTTCAAACCCAGGATATTCTATGATTCTGCTCTGTGAAAATCTGACAGCTACCATGACAACAAAATAAAAATACCTGATTGTTTTGGAATACAATTATTCTCAACTGTCTTCTCTGATACTGAAGTCTGCTGTAAGAGACTGACCGGTCCTTGACCTTCAACCAAACCAACACCAGAAATCCTTCACAAAAAAGGGGTCAGCAACTACAGCTCCAGCCTCAGTTTTTGTCCCTTTACTTTTCACATCCTAAGAGCATTCTCACCAGCAAGATTTTGTTTTGAGCCAGTTTAGCAAGACGAAATTAACAATGTTCACATCTACTCTGTGACATGTCCGAATCACAGAATCATCAAGATTGGAAATGATCTCCAAGACCATCATGTACAACAATCTTCATAGGTGTTGCTGGGTTTCCAACATACAGAACACCCCCCACTGGCCAATACTTACAGGTTTTATCCCTTGCATGCAGAATTGCTGGTTCTTTTTCACTTTTACCACAAGGAGAGAAGAGGTGGTCTCTTTCTTCTGGGATCTCTACATATTTTTTTCTCTTAAGATCTTCTGTTTCTCAGGACAATTTGCAGTCTTGAAGCCTCCCACTCAAATGGAGTATTTCTCAACTTTCCTATCACCAAAGAGTCATGGCCCTAACCCAGTTACTAACGCAGTGACTTCTCCTTAAATCATCACTCCCTCTTCAACTTCTACCTAAAAGACTGAATTTTAGTTCAGATTAAAGTTTTTTCTCCCACCTGTCAGCCCTGTAATTATCTAAATGTTGTGTGTAACCACATCACAGTCCAATGAAAAACCACATTTCCTCTTCAAATCCCTGATGACAGGTAGGTGTAGGGCACATACCTAAGGCCAAAACTGGCAAGCAGCTGCACAACACCATTAGCCTAGGTTTTGATTTTCCCCCAGTTCTTTCAAGCTCAGCTGTGAACCAGCTGGAGTACCTAGTTTCTCAAAAGGAAAGAAATTATTAACTGGAAATGACAATAAAACAACGTAAAATTTTGCCAGTTTACCAGACATTTCCTATCTGTTGAGAAGTAAAAGGAACTGTTGCAATGGTGGTTTTCCCCCCCAGTAACTGGAGCAGAAAATAAATCAAGACAGAACTTTCTATTTAAATCCATAGCAAACACAATCAAATAAAATATCAACACGCTGCTCCTGAGAGAAATGCCACAAAAATTGAGTGTGGTCCACAAAAATAAGTTCTAACACACAAGAAAACAGCAAACAGAAAGGTAAAAATAAAGACAATTGCAGCCTCAATCAGGATGACTTGTCCAAACCTGCAATTGTCATGGGATTTTCAAGAACTCCATGGGTCCAATGTCAACAGCTTGGCACAAGAAGACTGGACAATTCAATACCCAAAATAATGCAAATTTTCATACCTAGGAAGTGTTACTTAAAACTCAGTATCTGACATTTTAAAAACTGACAAATATTTCACACATGCAGTGTAGCTCTCAAGTTGTCTCTGATTAAGAGTGATGTAACAGTGGTATTATCTGGAAGATTAGCCACTAATTCCACCAGAGACCACTACAGCTTACAGTAATAATGCAGTCTTCCTGAAACAACAAGCCACATTAAAACTCCCTGCTGCTTCCAAACACACTCTCTACTGCATTCCTATCTCTGATACTGGAACAACTTCCTGACACATCAGGGAGTTTACAGAGATTAATGATAGATGCTGCCTAGCTCAATCATTCCATTAAGTAGACACAGATTATCCATTAGCTTATACTTAAGTCAGGTAAATTTCTACCTTCAGCCCATGAAGATTAATAAAGGTGAAATCCTTGGATTGCTCACAAGCTTTTGTCATTCAACAAGATTTGACTACTTGAGAGATCAAGATCTTCCACTGGGTGTTTCAAAGTGTTATCTTTCGCTAATGCAGAATTAAAGGACACATAGTTTAACTACTTTCTTATGTCCATTGCCCTGGTTTTTCCTAAGATGAAATTTGCTGCCTCCCTGTGATGCAATTAACTGCATCACTTTGTTAAGCACCCTTAGAAATCACAGACCAGTGGTACTAGAGTCATCACCTCACCACTAAAGTAAAAGCAATGCAAGCAGAAGAAAACTGATGACAAGGAGGCTGGCCTGCATTTCAGCAACAAACTGGCAAGCGATTTTGAGGCAGAAGGTGTCAACTAATGCCCATTTTCCCACTTCCTACATGCACAAATTAGGAATAAGTCTTCCTTCGATTTTATTTTTCCCACATGAGTACACCATTGTCTGAACTCAGAATCATTTGAGCATCAATCCAGAAGGTACTCATCTGAAACCTAAGCACAATTAAATTGGTTAGCAAGCTGGTCTCATGGCTACCTTGGCAAGATTCATGGCTCTGCCCTCACTTTGAAGGCTTCTTACCTTCCCAAAGCACATATCTGCATATATCTGCACACTCATCTCCAAGATTCCAAGTAAAGCAACAGAAGTTTTACAGAGTTACTTTCATACAGTGTTCAGCAGTGAAAACTTTACCAGTCATCCTTCAAATCACATATGCCAGTGTTGGTAAAAAGGACACATACAACAGAAATTAATGAAGTCAAAGCAGTACACACTCGTCACACGACCTTTCCCGTATTTGGATGCCAACAATTCATCTCACTATCCTTACGGGCCTTCCATGAATCATTCTGATAGTCAGTTTCCCAGCCACAAACCTTTACTGCAGCCCCACTGTGTCTGCTAGTGATACTTCATTCTTGTAATATGCATTCAGCTTCTACTCAGGAATGCTGTACCTGTGGGGTTTGGCTGGTTTTCTTCTTTACTTCTATGCAAGTTAAACAGAAGAGCCATTATGCTACCACGACAGAACCACATGCTTATTCCTAACTCAACTATAGACCAAACTCCTTCAGAAGCACCAGCTGCTTTTCCTGTTTTAATCACATCTTAGGGTAAAACTCTGAAAGCTCAAAACATTCTAAAGTATTTACAGAGTATTTTCTGGTTGAATGAACTCAAATGGCTTTACCAAACTTTCAAGTTTTATCTGAAAAGAAAATAAAATTCACTGCTTTTACCTGTACACTCTTTACACACACTCCCACATTTCTTCAACACTTCATATACCCACAAGTAACCAGCTTTTATCAAAGCATCTGAGGCTTTTCGGTATCTTGATCATAAAAACTAGTTAGTTGTGACTTAATTTTATCAGAAAGAACAGCTGATCTATATTTACACTAGCAGACACATCTGTAATCCTAACTTCAAGAAAATTTATTGTCTTGGAGATCTGATGACCGTGTTGCATGAACAACTGTATGCAGCAACAGATAAAGTACTATTAACTGAAAGATTTGCTC
Source organism: Motacilla alba alba (assembly GCF_015832195.1). Lineage (NCBI taxonomy): Eukaryota > Metazoa > Chordata > Aves > Passeriformes > Motacillidae > Motacilla > Motacilla alba. The sequence goes on from NC_052046.1 coordinate 45,770,041, forward strand.
ACTAAAATCTGGAATCTAAAAGATATATATACATGCATACTACATGATGCTGCTTACATGCCAAGAAATGCCCTAAACATCTTACAACAGTTCAGTATTTTAATTTCAAGTCCTCAATTTGATCAAAATCACCCGTGTGCTACAGAACTATAGCAGCTGCCATTAAGACTATCGTTTTACCCATTCTCAGTGGAAAAATGGAGGCTTAGAATGTCTGTTTCCAACATACTGTACTGACACAGCCCTTGAACAGCAAGTTTGGAATTTCACTTTTTAGAAGTGTCAGCAGCAGCCTATGCTGGCTTTACAAATATTTACATACCACATTCTAAAAGCTTAGATTTCTTCCCAGAAGACATGAAAGTCTGGTAAGTGTTTGCACCTTTAGATTTTGAATGTCTTAGCAAATCAGTACCTACAGAAGACTTGTTAGCAGACTGAAACGTGTTTTGTGCTTTAAACTTCAGAGAACATAATTTCAACTTCAGAAGTGTTTCCATCAGTAAGGCACACAAGACAGAGACAATTCCCACATGCTTAATCTTTATTGTGCGAATGTTGTTCAGAGCATTTATTACCCTGTGTAGACACACATTAAAAAAAACAATACACTAACAGTGGCTAGATTGATGGACAACATATTAAATCTATTTGGTGGTAACTTGTATGCATGCAGTTAACTCCTGTGGTGTACAAATCTTAGCCAGGAGGCCAGCCCAACTGGCGACCACCCAGAACATGGAGATGTACATGATACACAGACTGCCCACCCTCAGGCCCTTCATTCACAACCATCCGGAATCCATTGGTCAGGCCCAGGTTAGCAGCACACTTCTTGCCAACAATCATTAAATGCCCGAGAAGCTGGAGGAGAAAGAAAAAATAAAAAGAAAAAAACAACCAACAGAAAACACACAAAAAAGGGAAAAGGGCAGAAAGGGAAGGAATGAGAGCAGAGAACCAATAAGCCAGTAAGTTAATTCTCAGAAATTCAGACATTGCTCTTCAAATTGTTGCCTGCCTGCAACTGACACTTTCTAACAAAAACTATAAAGACTGGCTATGCATAATATAGGGGGAAAATAGAACTATTGATCTTTTTTCAAGCCAGGCAGTAACAGACAACAAACGTGTCATAGAAGCTAAAGTTACTTCATGGTTAAAGCCCCTACTACTTCTTCTAAAAACATATATAATTCTGGTGGAAAAGAAACTTTATCTTACCATGTAAAGTTTACAAAATCTTTGAGCTTGATGTTTTTAGTTACAAATGAAATATTCAGCACCTCTCAGCTAACCTTCCTTTTCTTCACCTCTGACCTGCTAAAAACCCCCAAGCCCATATTAGAGTAAGTACTATTGCATGCAAACAATGGAAACAGGCATCAGAATTATAAGATAACAAATACCAATTCATTTTGCATTGAAAATACATGCACAGATATATTTTGCTTTCTCTGGCCAATTTGACTGGAAAAGCTTAACTCCATTATCTTTTAAGCTAGAGGACAAGCATTACAGTATCAGAAAACTACTCTGCCTCTTTGAAATGTCAAGAGAAAAAGGGGGACAGCTTAGTACATTATGAAGTAATGAGAAGCAGAGTTTGGTGTAAAGAAAAGCTTTAGAGTACTTACAGATTCATCAGAATCTTCTGCTTCAGACAATCTGACAATTGGCTTCTTAGGAATCACTAAGAAATGTGTTGGAGCTTGGGGTGAAATATCATGGAACGCGAGGCACTGGAGGATCAGAAAACAGATAAAATACAATTTTCTTTGGAGAAAGGTAAGAGTTTCAGTAGATCAATATGCCCCATTAAATACATACTTCAGTAGGTTATCAGATATCCCAAACATAAGCAGAGATGTTAAATTTTCTTGAGTGATATATTATTCTACATCCTTTAATTTCTAAACACAAAACACTAACTACCAAGACCTGCTGAAAAAAATCACTGCTTTGTAAAGTACTGTCTAAAAGCTACATTCTTCTCAGCAAAGCAATATGCAGTCAGGTTCAAGATTCATTACTGCAGCATATGCATTACAACTAGCAGAGCTGTTTGGCATGCATGCCTATAAAAAGTATATTTATGCTTTTTTAATTTTATTTTTTATTATTTTATTTTATTTTTTAATAAAATAAATGGCAAAGAGTTGCTAATCATCTTCCAGTTATGCTTGAATATTACCTTGGTCAAAGACACCAAGGCAGTTCCAAAGATCCTGAAGTTATGTGATTGAGGCCATATTAAACTTCTGTTCTCAACAGCCCCAAGAATTTCAGAGTAATGCATTATAACCAGCTTTGCTTCAGACATGCTCAAATTGAGAGAAAGGCATCACTTTTGAAATATGAACATCTGTCTGTAGTGACTAGCTGAATTTTGACTAAATACCAAAATTACAATCAATCATACACGGCATGCGTCACCTAAATATCAAATTAGGAACTGCCAGTAGGCAAGAGAAAATAAAGCTGCGTCTCTTTGTACAAATGGCCAACCACAGAACTGGGACTTTCAACTGGAAACTCGACAAATGTGCAGATGTACAGGAGGTACTCTGCCACCATTAGTCCAAGGATATCTCTGACTTACCCATCACGTTCAACAGCATAACACCTGGTAGCGATTGGTTATCTCACAGACAGTAGATACTTAAAAACACATAGATTCTTCAAAATGCTTATTTCCTAGATACTTTCCTTTGTGAATCAATAAAGTTAATTTTCTTTGCAACTATACTGCTTTTTTTATTCTGAGAAGAGCTGTGGCTTTTGTCAAGAGTTAAGCTGGTGAAAAGCCAAACTCAACTTACATCAATCTTTTATGCAACTTATCTTTTATAAATCAAGCCTACCTGGTTTTAAGGCATCTTTAAGAAAATAATGCCCAGTTTTGAATCTCTGATAAACTGCTCATTTCTTCCAAAAGGGAAGGGCAGAAAGTATATAACTGATGACTAAAACAAATTTGCACCAAATTAAATAAATCATACTTAGAGCTGACCATTTTGTAATCAGCTTTTCTATTACATGTAGTCCCACAGAAGCAGAATGCAAATGGCCAAACTGAGTCAAAGAATTTAAGCAAAAGAGCAAAAGATTGGAAGTAAATAGTTATCTATGGTACAGAAAGCAGAAGTAGCACTAAGAAAAAAGCACAATCACAGAAATTCATGAGTGCATGGGAAACCAAACTTCATTTCAGGAAGTTTAGATTCAACTGGAAAAACAGTGATAAAGCTTAATTCCACAGAGACTTTGTACTTTTCAGCATTTCTCTTTCTCTGAAGGACAATTATTGATTAAAGGCCTTCCTTACCCTTCTCAACACTTCCAGCCACCTCTAAAAAGACCTCCATAAAGCCAACAAAAATAATTCAAGATAATCCACCAGTCAACTGAAACCGAGAAATTCTACATTTCTCTGCACTTTGAAGTAAAAATCAATTGATGCACTGCAGGTAATGACACTTCCAGAAAATACTCCACACAAATGGCTGTCAAAGTGGGTTATCCACTCAGCAAAGTCAATGGCCTGATTCCTAATCAAGCGGTGCTCAGCTTACTCTGCTGCAACCACCGCAGCTGATGAAAAAAACTCAGGTTTGGCCCGGGTGAAGAAAGAACACACACCCTCACATAAACATAGAGCAGTAACATAAGCACATAAGACTTTCAGAAAGCAGAGAACATTTCCAATATTATTCGGAGCACATGGCAACTGCAACGATTCTGCCATCTATTAAGAAAACACTGTTTCAAGCTATGCATGGTTTTTAAGCACATAAATCTGACAAACTGCATCCTTAGCGAGTCACTACTGAACACTGAGAATAATCCCTTTATTTCAAAAGCAAAAGCCTCTCTTAATGGGGCTCCAGTATTTCAATCTGAAGGGCGGGGGAAGAAAAGTGCAAGTGATCTTATACTAAATACCAGTTAGTTTGCATTTTTGGAATAACCGCTGCATTTCTTCTAAAGCTAATTATTTCATTTCGGCCCTATCGTGCTGTGATGCACCAGCAATCCCTCTCGGAGGTTCAGTGCCAAAGCTCAGCAGGCAGAGCTGCATAACCTCTGTAAGGCTACTGAGAGGCACATCGGGACCTGCACAAGCAGCCACTTGGGGTGCTCTGCTCCGAACCCGCAGAAAGGCTGCCTGGAAGCAGTAAAGGTTGCACGACTACCCTTCCACACCAGCTGCGAGAACCCTCGACCCTTGGCAAGGAGCCCGACGCAGCTTCAGGGACGGTGCAGGGAAGCGCGGGGGCGCACCGCCCGGCCCGCCGCTCTCCCGAGCGCCTCCGCGGCGCCCCCGGCCCCTACACAGCCCGCACCTGCTCGTCCTCGTAGATGATGTTGGCGGGGATCTCCTTGCGGATGATCTTCCCGAAGATGGTGTCCCCGCCGGGACGCGCCGCCTGCGCCTTACTGATCTCGTCAGCCATGGCGGCGGCTCCCGCGCGGCTTCCGCCGGCCCTCAGCCCCGCCTTCTCCCGCGGCCACGCCTCCCACGGCACTCATTGGGCCAACGCCGGCAGCTGGCCGTAGCCGCCCGTCTGATTGGCGATTACGCCTGTCATTGTCCTCTGGTCCCCGCCCACCATACTGGCGCGCCCTCGCTGACCCGGGAATCGCGGAGGGATCCGGGGGAAGGAACTATTGCAGGCACCTCGCAGGGATCAACTCTGCCAAGTGAAAGGCGACTCTGCGAAAGTAGTGCAGTACCGGGAGAGGCTGTTGCGGGCAATTAGCAATACTTATCAAATCCAGCCTAAATATCTGTGTGATTTCTTGGGACAAGCTCCTGCAGACTGTACCAGGCTGGGCTGCGTTCACTTTTCCACCAAATTTTGCAGGTGTTTGGTGCTCCTGGAATCAGGGTCCTGTAGAAGGGCAGTTTGATATGCCAGCCCTTCTGCACATAAGTAATTTTGTAACTATGAAACAAACTAATCAGTATAGCCAAGCAATAATCCCCAGATGCCAACACAAAGTTCCACAGCTGTACATCTAGTTGTAAATGTGGGGGTTTTTTAATGTAAATGTTTGGGTTTTTGAAATGTTTTTTTAAAAGTTGTAAATGTTATCTATGACACCAGTCATTAAATAGGAGAAATGAAAAAGCAGAAAGGGGGGAAAAAATAACACAAACCGCAAGGAGTAGCAACAAAGCTTCATTTTCATGCGATTTAACAAGACCAAGTACGAAGTCCTGCACCTGGGTTGGGGCCACCCATGCTATCAACACAGGCTGGGAGAGAGAGAGCAGCCTGTGAGAAGCACTTAGTGGTGTTGGTGGTGAGAGGCTGGACATGACCCAGCCATGGGCACTCCCAGCCCAGAAAGCCAAACGTGTCCCGGGCTGCATCCAGAGCAGCATGGGCAGCAGGGGAGGGAGGGGATTCTGCCCCTCTGCTCTGCTCTGGTGAGAGCCCACCTGGGACCCTGCATCCAGCTCTGGGGTCCCAGCACAGGGAGGACATGGAACTGTTGGAAAGAGTCCAGAGGAGGCCAAATGATCAGAATAACAGAGCAGCTTTTCTATGAGGACAGGCTGAGAGAATTGGGATTGTTCACCCTTGAAAAGAAAAGACTTCAGAATGACCTACTTGTAGAGTTGCAGTATCTGAATGCAGCCTACAATAAAGATGGAGAGAGATTTTTTACAAGGGCATGTAGTGACAGGACAAGGAAGAATGGCTTTTAACTGCAAGATTGGAGGTTTAAATTGGATGTGAGGAAGAAATTCTTTACTGTGACGGTGGTGAGGCACTGGAACAGGCTGCCCAGAGAAGTTGTGGGTGCCCAGTCCTTGGAAGTGTTCAAGGCCAGGCTGGATAGAGCTCTGAGCAACCTGGTCTAGTGAAAAGTGTTCCTGCTGATCATAAGGGCATTTGAACAAGATGACCTTTAATGCCCCTTCCAACCCAGATAATTCTGGGTTCTATGATTTTCTAAACTTCAACAAAAAAAAATAGAGATTGATTTCCCTGAAGATTTGTCTAGGAGCATATTAATAGAGATATTTATATATATATTTGTCTCTAGACAAAAATGTTACAGGAAAGCATTTTGGAGGGAGGCAGGGAATAAATATTGCTAAATGGCTTAAACCTAATATGGTTCCGCAGCTGATTAACTGAACATGTTACAAAAAGAGCAGAATTTGTCATATATTTGTGGTAGTAACTTTGAAATAATTTATCATTAAATACCCTGAAAAAAACCCTCTGATAAAGTACATTAAACAATGGCATTTTATTCTCTTCCTTAGATGACGTTCTCAATTAAGATATTTTGACATGTATATGTCCTACAGATGGTATTGGAGCCTTGGAACCTTATGACAACTAAAATAAGTGCTTCAGGGACAAACTTACTTGAATTATGTTGTTGTCCAACCAAGATTATTCAGCAAATATATGAACAATTTGGGTGAACACTGCTGTGTATTTAATTAGAAAGTATATTTCTATGTTAAGAGAAGACATAAAGAGACAAGTTTAGAAGTTTCTCCAAAAAAGCAAAAACATTTTTTTCATATAGTTGACTTCAGCATATATTTTTGTCTCACCATGTAAACAGCAACTCTTATTATTTTGAATGAAACAATGAATGAATTAGACCCTCTCTTCAAAGATCTAATTCATTCATTCACATCTGCAATAATTATTCTTGGAAATAAATTATTAATAAACATCACTTCTGCTAACAGATCAAGTTTCTTTATGAGTTACATAGTAAAAAAAGTATTTAATAGAGTCTTACAAGTAAGTATTAATAATAAAAATATTAAAATTATTGAGTAATAGTTTAGTGTTCCCATATTTCAATTAGCTTACAATGTAATTGCTGTTAAATGATTAAATAGACTGTGTATTGAAGCTAGAGGTCTAGTGAGTAGTAAAGCTCATTGCAAAGAAAATCCTTATGCTGCCTTTAGCTAATGCTGAATTATGTGTTCGTGAACTATAAGCTTGTTTGTTTTTCAAGAGAATGGCAATTCAGTTTTATAGATGTACCTGGCATGGCCATGATGTGGCCTGGCCAAGACTGGGTTGGTCAGGGTGTGAGCAAGCCAGTGCTGTGGGGAACTTGATGTGAACAGCCAAGAAAGTGACCTGACTAGAGAGGAGAAATGACTGAACAGAAAAATATGCCTGTTGGATAACACCAGCAGAAAAAAAGCCTGCCAGCTTGGCAGCTGTCATCCTGAGAACCAAAAGTGTCCTTGAAAAGTGCAACTGGCCTCTTCTAAGTACAGCCAGATACCTAGAAACTGGAGAGGTCCTGAGATACTACTGATAAGCACAGAAACAAGGAATTGTGACAACTTTTCTTCTGAAATTGTGAAAAAATAGACTGGGAAAGAAGGCAGCACCCCAGATAAGGAAGGATTCTGAACTGCTGTTGGTTGTTCTAACTGCAAGAGCAAGGAAACAGTCTTGCAAAATAAAAACTGAATTGAAGAAGCAGCAAACATCATCATTTATTGGCCATTCTATGTGTCGCACAGAAACTGATGGCTGTCCAGTTACCCATTTGAAACAATTATAATTTTGTTTAGAAGAAGGAGTAGAACACACTCATCTTTGTGCCACCCTGGGCAATGATGTGCAGACCCTGGCAGGGGGTGCTGGGCAGGGAGCAGCCCCTCAATCCCCACTGCGGGTCCCCTTGGAGGGCTGGGGTCCCTGGGCCATTGACTGCTCCAATGGACTGAGGAGCCTATGGGCAGCACTGCCTGCCTGCTATGGACCCCCTGCAGCTCCTCCTGCAGGCAGTGGCAGCCTCCTGCCAGACCTTGGCACACCAAGGATTGGCACTGTTTGGATAGCCAAGAAGGCCAATTGGATCCATTAGGAAGAGCAGTGCCTGCAGCTCAAGGGAGGTGATCCTGTCCCTCTACTGTGCCCTGGTGAGGCACATCTGGAGTGCTGTGTCCAGTTCTGGGCTCCTCAGTGCAAGAAGGACATGGAGCTCCTGGAGTGGGTGCAGCGGAGGGCAGTGAAGATGGGACTGGAGCATCTCTCTTTTGAGGAAAGGCTGTGAGAACTGGGCACGATCAGCTTTGAGACAGGACCTCATCAATGTCTGTGAGTATCTGAAGGAAAGGGGTCAGAGGAAGGATCCAGGCTGCTCTCAGCAGTGCCCAGCAACAGCACTTGGGGCAGTGGACAGAAACGGATGTTTCTAAAACAGGAAGTTTCTGTGAACACGAGGAAAAACTTCTTTACTGAGCGGATGAACGGATACAGGAGCAAATTGTTCAGTTAATTTGCGGAGTCTTCCCCAGTGGGGATGGAACTGTCTGGAGACTGAGAGAGCGCTGTGCCACGTGCTCTGGGATGTCTCTGCCTGAGCAGGGACGTTGGACCAGACGACACCCTGTGGTCCATTCCAGGCTGAGCTGGGAGTCCCTTCTGTGAGTCTGTGAAGGCCGCGTCAGTCCCGCCGCCGGCGGCGGCAGCGCGGAGGGGGCGCAGAGGCTGCTCGGAACTGGCGGCGGCGGCGGGCGGCCCCCGGGGGACAGCATTGGCGGCGGCACCGGCAGCAGCGCGGGAGGGTGCGGCTCGTCCCGGATCGACACTTCCGGCGGCGGGACGGTGCCGGCGGTGGGCGCCATGGGGAACCGCGGGCAGGCGAGTGCCACACACACATATACACACACACCACACACACACACACACACACACACACACACATACACACGTATTCTGTCCGTGCTGGGAGGCTGCAGCTGTGTAGCTTTTGTAGAGCCAAAAACATAGACTTCCAGGACAAGAAGGATAAAACACTAGGTACAGGAAAGTAGCGGTTTGCGCGCAAAGGCCATTGCGGGAAAAGGAAGGGAGAAATGTGCTAGGCAGAGGTTAAAATACATCAAAAGCACGTCTCGTGGGAGTAAGATAGGGAAAAACGGGGATCTAAGAATTAATAAGCCCTTGCATTACTGCGGTGTAATTTCCTATCGGTACCTCTCTCGGAAGTGTCTTGAAGCCTAGTTTTGGGTGTACAGTCACAGGTATTCGCGGAGCTCTCTGTTAAGGCAGGTGGCTGTAGAGGTCAGAGGTGTCTGCATTGATACATCCTGATCAATACCATCTAATACAGCTTTTCTTCATTGTGGCTGGTGCGGTGAAAAGTTTCCAGGAGGGGTTTGGAGAAGTTGAACCAGAGAATATCCTTGGAAGGGAGCCACAAAAATGATGGAGTCCAGCCCCTGGTCTTGCACATGACCGTCTCCAGGAGTCACACCATGTGCCTGAGGGAGTTGTGCAAAAGCCTCCTGAACTCTGTCAGGCTGGTGCTGTGACCACTGACCTGGGGTGCTGTAACACTGACCTGTTCAGTGCCCAGCCACCTTTTGGGTGAAGAACCTTCTCCTGATACCCAGCCTGAGTGCCCTCTGACGCAACTTCAGGCCATTCCCTTGAATCCTGTCACTGGATGCCAGTGAGGAGGTTGGTTCCTGTTCCTCCTTCTCCCCTTGTGAGGAGCCTATAGACTTCTGTGTGGGTAGGAAGATGCCTGAAAATGGCTCACAAATTGTTTAAAATAACCATAAAAATTTCAAGTTTTGCCATACATGTGTTCAACATAAAGCCACATGAAATATTAATCTGCTGCTTGAAAAGATGGCAAATATACTATGGGATATAAAAGTTTTAGGATATTAAAATATCTGTGAAACAAGAAGTTTATTTGTTGTGTTTTAATTCTGTAGGTTTACTTTCCACAGATTCATCCATCTAGGGAATGGCGCAGTTAAAGGCAACATGGCTCTGTTCATTTGCTGGGTTTTTTCTGAGTTACAGCCCTGTGTTTCTTCTATATCCTTCTAAAAAATACTTGGAATACTAATCGTGAGACAACAAATTGAGATTATTATGAAGTACCTGGAATTGTGCCCTCTAGAGATGCCAAAACATGATAGGAAGTACTAGAAGGAGCTTCAAAAGGCATATTGTTATCAAGATTATGTTTTTCTGGTGCTTGTCAGAGATTCTTTTCAGTGTGGCAGACACCAAAAAAGTCTCATAAGGATTTGAGGGTTTCTGTAATTCATTGCAGTCTGTATGGATGATCAAAACCACATGACTGTGAGCTGTGATTCTCCAGGGGTTTGATTTTCATACATATTCACGTGTGTCTCCTCTGCATTGTAAATCCTAACTTTCTAGGTGTTTGCTTTTACTGAAGTGTTCATTTGCTGACCTGGCAGTTGTATTTAAGGGAAGGACTTTGTGTGGTTGTGCCACACCACTTGTAGAAGGTTTTTATGTGAGAATACTTCAGCCATTTCTTTTTCTATCTTCTTCCATAGCTAGAGAATATGCACTGATGTAACTTTGATAATTCCTTCAATAACCTGACTTTTACAGTTATTCCAGTTCTATTAGGTTTATTTGACATTGGCACAATGAATAATGCTTATGTCCATGTATTTTCAGGATTGTATTTCCATCATGCCAAATAATTATTTAGGATGTAGTGCCAGCATTTTAGGGTAATTTGAAATATCTAGACCTAAGATTTTGATGACATCACATCTGCTTTGGCTGCAAGGGTTTTAATCAGGAATTTAGATAAAGCCTCAAAGATATTGATTCTGTAACAAATTCTGTACTGAATGGAAAGAACATGAAATTTAAACCAAAACATTTTCAGTTGTAACATGTTCATTTTAACTAACAATCCTGCTAGCAAATAAGTTAATTCTATTGATGTTGTATTGGCAGGTTTTGAAGCTTTTTAAGTTGTTGCACAGAACACGGCAAGAAGTTTTTAAAAATGATACAAGAGCCCTTGAAGGTGAGATACTTGTTTTGTGTGGTGTGTGCTTACCTGTATTTCGTGGAACTGTCTTATCGGAATAAAGAAAAAAAGATAATTCTTAACATAATCTTTCTCCAAATTACTCCCATAATTTTCAAATAATAATTGGGAAAACTTGTGTGTCCATAACCAGATATTCTTTAATTTGAAACAAAAAAAAAAGGTCCTTAGATTCAAGCACCCATCACATATTTTGGAAGGGAAACATCTCTTATTTAAAAGTTCCTGATCTTCAGGGGAGATATTTTTCTTTTGTTGTTTTTTTTTAACTTCTCTTCAGTCCAGCCAGAGCATGGATAGCTGTACTAATTAATTCTCTTAAATGTGGTTTTTCCTCAAGGGATTAATCCTGCTTTTTTAGAACCTTGTGTATGCAATACAGAATGCTAAATTGGGAATCTTATTTTATTTGTATACCAGTCAATTTAAAAGGTGACATCATGTGAATTATATGGAGATCTTACGTTGAAATACTTTGATCAGAGCGCCCCAGGAATGTGCCACGAAGGACTGAAGATTCTTAACTTTGGGGCAGTGGCAAATTCAAAATACAATTTTTGTTCACGCTTTAGTTTTTTGTTTGCTTTACTTAGCTGCAAGACAAAAGATAAATGAAGAATTCAGAAATAACCGAGATGAGACATCTGAAGAGAAGATTAATGAGGTATTTTGTTGCTTTCTGTTGTTTGGGCTTTTTTCCTACTTTACGTATGAATATTTAGAAATTAGTTTTTTACTTAAAGGATCTCAAAACCAATGTAAACACATTGAGACATTATGAAAGCCTGGTTGATTTAGAAAGACTTCTACATGGATCTTTGTTTATAAATACCTAGATATCACCAGTGGTTATAGAATCTTGTACATACAAAAGTACATCAGTAGAAAGTGTGTTCTGATAGTTCAATGTGATTATTTTGAAGTTTATAATAAAATTTTGTGAGATAATGTTTGAAGTTGAAATTTTCATGTAAATATTTTATGTTTTGCTCATAATACCTGTCTGCACTGTGGTTTCTTAAATGTGCCTGCTCACTGTTTCTTAGGCAAACAGAAACAAGCAGACAAATTAAACAATCTGCTCAGTTACTATCACAAATGACTCAGCATCTTTGTGGAAGGCAAAACCCAGAAAATTACTATGATTGATTGTAGTATAGAATTGTTGTAGTATATCTTAATTATACTAAAGGGATTTTTTGCTTCTTTCTTTACCATGCATTAAAAGTCAAACATTTTGTTAATTCACTAAGTTGTTACCTTTGCTCAATTGTTGCCTTAACACTTTTTGTTGAGTCATTTTTTCCTGAAAGTTACTGTGAACTGAAAGGGAACTTCTGTGTTTTAGATTATTTTAGCTATTTACATTCATATAGAATAACTATATCCTTGTTGTTATAACAACTGAATAACTGAATAACTTAGTCGTTGTTGTTCAGCCTTTTATCAGACTGTCTTTACATTGTCACTGGGCACTGGTTGGAAGAAAGTGCCTACATCTGTCCCTTGAAGAAATAAAGTGTAAACCTTTTCCTCATGCCAGCCACTGACCAGTAATGTAAATAGTTCTGACCTTTTATTTAGGAGTTCCTGAATTTCAGCTTGTTATCTGCCTCCTGTATTAATACTCAGTGTTTGTGCTACCACTGTCTGATCAGCTAAGTTATGTGTTCAGGGTTGTTTTTTTTTTAAATAGATGTACAGGAAAAGTATTTGCTGCAATTCTGAAATCTGTATTTGTTTTCTAGGCATCCTACAAATTCCACATATGTGATTTTTTAATATGGGTTAGTTGATATTTGATTAACTCTGTCAGTGAAAGAAATACTAGATTTCCATCCTAGCCACACACTCCTAGAACTCCTATCACAGATGCTGTCATATTTATTACATGTATACACTGAAAAGACTTAGTTGCAGAGAAACTGAATCAAGTTTTATACAGGACTTAAGCGCCTGTTCAAGCGCCTGTTCGAGCGCTTGCTTACATGAATGTGGTGCTGTTAATGTTCTGCTTTGGAAAGCAACTAAAAAGAGTATTGACCAGCCAAAATAGAAAACTACAGTGTATTCTAATATGACAACACTATGTATCTCTATGTACTTATACATGTGAAGCTTGCAGTGACATAAGGAGATCAAAGTAGCTGTCTACACTATGAGAATGAGAAATGTAGTAGCTGAATCTAATGCACTAGTTTTCATTCAGATCAGGAGTGCACTTATGAAGTTACTTTGGTTTTTTTCCACTTCCTGTGATTTTTTTTGTTATGTAAATTGTGAGACCAACTAGCAGAATTCCCTTAGGGTCAATCTGAAGAGGAAGCTGTAGTTAGGAGCATGCAGCCTGGCTGCTAATGGCTTTCAGCAGGGGGAACTGAAGGGTTCCTGCTCCAAGGCCTTAAAAGGGAAGAGCATGAGAAGTGCAGTGTAGATGGCAAGTATATGGCGAGCTCTAACCTTTGCAAAGATCCACTTCTGTTGGTACGCGCCGCTTCCTAGTGTGAGCATATCTCCTGAAATGTCTCACTTGAGCATATCATTTATTTCTGACACAGGCATCATGCAAACAAGTATTAGACTTCTCTTAATGGCTCAGTAAATTTAGCAAGGGTGTTGCAGCTTGTCCTCTTAGTGAGAGAAGGAACTCTAGGCCTTTTGCCAAATACTAATACCTCAGGTAGTCTTGAGGTAGTGCCTTGTTTCTGCACAGTTCTACTGTGAAACCTCAATATTCTTAATTCTTGTCATGTTTTGCCCTTGTTTTTGTCTCCTTATTTCAGGAGCAGTAGTGTTGAGAGAATGAGATTGCTCTTTCACTATGGGAAGTCGAATGTTATTGAGGCGTGAGTGAGTGTCTTTGATAATTGGAAACTAGTTAATTTGTTTTGTAGTTGCATTTCACCTTATTCATTTGCAGTTTTAATTGGGTGTGTAGATGTATGTACTGGTGTATGTTACTCAGCCAGAGTTTCCCTTACTATGTGCTCCATGTCAATCTGTAAGTTATTCCAGGATCCCCAAGGCAAAAGCAATGTATACACAGTACATAAGTAACTGAGTAGTATAACCAAATTATTTTATTATTTGAATAATTGTCTAATATGGAAAATATCTTCAGAAACAGTCACATATAATTCAAATTACTCTCTTGTTCCTCTCTTCTTATTCCTTTTACTAGCTTCTTAAAATAGCTTCAGATGTTGAAGTGATTCTCAGAACTTCTGTTATTCAGGCGGTTCACACAGATTCTGACAAAATAGGTGAGTAAGCCTGCATGCTAAGAAGATACTTAAATACGTTACAGTTTAGTAAATAAGTATAGAATGTAAAAATAAGGAAAGGAATAGTGAGGCTAACAACCTGTCTGTTATTCTCTGGCAAAATTCTTAATGTAAGCTATTCATTAATGTCACTACCTAGGACAGGCAGAGGTTTCAAAGGTACCAAGTTTCCATACAAATGTTTTGAAGTATGGAGGCTGGTAGAAAAGAGGCAGTGATTATTTTTAATGCCCTTAACTAGCTGTAACTATTAGGAAGGTCAGCAATTAGATAGTAGTCAGCATGCATGTACAGGCTATTCAGTCAGCATATGTCAAAAGGCAGTAGCCGCAGTACCTATCTGAAGGTGCCTGCTCTACCAAATACGGAAGAGCTGCCTGAGGAGCATTAGCAAGTGCAGTATATATACGGACCATAGAAAAGGTTTTTCTTTGAGGATTGAGTGTTCATTTCCAAAACATTTTTCCAGCAATTTCAGTTTTAGGTTATGCTGTGTAAGATTTGTGACGGAGCAATTACCTCAATGCAAAGTCTATTAAATTCTGAAATCCTGATTCCTGGTTTAGAAGTTCTTTTATCTTGCAGTCAGAAAGAGAAGTAGTAGGTAGGCTCAGCATACAACTGTGTGGTAAGAGAATACAGGAAATCTTCAGCTGTGTACATTGTTTACTTTTACTTCTGTTTAGTGTTGTCTGTAAAGTTTTGTACCAATTTTCAGTTTTAGGTTTGGTAAAACATTCAACTTTAAAACAGCAGGTATGGTCAAGGCCAAAGATAAGTCTGGATCAGTGTCAAGTCTTCCATGGTGATTCCAGGCACGGACAAAGTGAATTTGCACCTCTTTCAGCTGTTCACACCTGGCAGCACTTCCTGAGTCAGGGATGTTTTCTGGTTTAATTATCTTAAATGGGCTTCTCTTCAATGCTTTTCATTTTCACCAAGTTGTTCATGAATTTTTAAGTACCTTGTTGCCTCCTTTTTGTTCACTTCCCCCATGAAACAGCTCTCAGAAACAACAGGTTAAAGCCTGTGATTATTCTTGCTATTCACTGCACACTGTGGGCAAGGAGGCATTTATACACACAATGATGGCACAATACTGTTTTCTCTCTCATTTTCAACTGGATTCCTGATAACAGTCACTGCTAATTCTAAATTTAATTTTTGGCTGCCAAGCATACATATTATGTACTTATTTTTACAAAATTGTACTCATTAAACTCATCAGAGTGGTCATAATTGTTAAAAACAGTATGTCCCCAATGTCCCCAAGGTTGAGTGGCACAGATTCAGTGGGTCAGATGGCCCTTTTTATCCTGTTTTTTGTCCCTTTGGATTGGTTTGGTTTTGGATCTTTCATTTGCATGAAGATTAAGGTGCCTGATTGGCCCATACAGTTCTGTCCAGGCTGGCTCGTTCCGCACTTTACTTATGTGTATTATGGTACCATATTTCTTGTAACTACCCTTTTAACCCCTTTTACCATAACCAAACTAGCAGTACATGCTTAACAATTATCAACTATTTTACAGCAGTTTCTAACCTATTTTTAACAGTGACAGTATTGTGGCAGTAACTTTCACTAGGTGCTTTCTTCTCCTGTTGGCCTTTAAAATAGGTGTGACAAGATAAATATTACAGATTAGATTCCAAGACTTGGGTGAGAGAGCTGAGTCAAATCCAGTATTCATTTTTGAAACTGCTGAAGTAAGCATAATATGACTCAGGCTTGAAAAAAATGCCATTCTCCCCCGTGCTAAATGTTACTGCAAAACTTTATGACTTCTTAATATCAAAATTTTCAATGCTTATAAAAGGAGACAGGAAGACATTGTGGTAGCCAGCTGAAAGTAAAATCTTAGTATGATTTTGTCTTAGATATCTAGATGCTAGATAGAGGCTACTTACCACAAGTTCAGATCCTCATTTTAGTAACTAAGTATTTTGTTTGTAAATGTAAAAACACCTTTAGAATTTGAAATAGTATTTTCCATAAGATTGTAGTCTTACTGTTTTGGTTTTTTTTTCTATTTCAGTACTCATACCCAGGAAAGATCTGCTGCAGGACAACACTCCTTACTTAGATAAACCAACAAAAAAGCAAGAATCCTGATGAAATATTGTTACCAGGAAAAAAGAGACTGAAATCAACTCCCTGATTTTATTGAGTGCTGGGATATCATCATGCACTTGTTCTGTGAAAGATAGTAATACTTTCACAGAACTTAAAAGTACCCTAATGAATTGTTTTACTTGAGCCAGGAATGTTTCTGATTATGGCAGTTCTCAGACAGAGATTATTTCCCATCAATCCAGAATTTTTCAAAGCTATATAAAAATTAAATAGAGTACTTAATACCGATAATATTTATTTTTAAGTATATGGTCAATCATAAGCTTCTTTGAAGTAATGAAAACTCATCTTGTGGCATTTAATGTTAAATTTATGCTTTGTACCAAAAGCATGATTTCTGAAGTTGTCATTAATTGTAAACTAGTATACTGTGAGGCTTGAGAGCATTCTTAAAGGTTTATCTGAATAAATTATTTGTGTTTTACAAATGGGAGAGCATGTTTAGTGTTTTTCGTCTCCCATACACTCTGGAATGAGCAGGAATGTTAAGGTTTGAGTTCTCAGATGACAGCACAAGAGAACCTAGACACAACATAGCCTAAGGATGTTGGTTTATGAATTTGTGGTTTGTGTTTTAACTGGTAATCATTGAGTGACTGAGGCATTTTTCCAAAGAAAAGGCCTTGCTGTTTAGTTGCAAGTGAACTTGCCTAGAGTGAATATATGCTAAGTGTGATTAGTAAGCCCTAATAATTTTCAGGTTTTTTAAAGGATACTTCCTTGTTTCTTGTGGAATTCATTGCAATGATCGGTTCACTTCCATTTTAATTGGAAGGTGGTACAACTGCAGTGATACATAGAATCTTTTCTTCATGAAATTGATAGCAGGCACCACCCTAGGATCTAAGTACCTCACACAGGAGTGAGGCAGTCTGGCAATATGTCTCGCATCATGAGTGTTGCTCTATCTGTTGTCTCAGTCTCCAAGATGCCAGAATTGCCTATCTGTATGTGTACTGATTAGGCTTGACTGGCTGAATAAACCAGAAAACTAGTCCCTTCATCCAGTCTTTTTTTTTTCTCACAAAGCATGTCAATGTGACAAGTACTCCTTTCTTTAAAACTGTTGCCTTTGGCTGCAATGGCCAGGGCAGCCAGCAGGAAATACAGCTGTCAGTAACCCTCTGAATCGCACTGAGACTCCCTGCACTGTAGCTAAAAGGCACCAGGCACATGATAGGAGGTAGAATTAAATGACTGCAGTTCTTGCCATATGATGTGTTCTAGTGGCTACTACTACAAAACAAATGTCTCTGTCTGTAAGGAATGTCCTGTTCTAGGCCCCTGGTATTGTTTACTTCCCTAAGGACTACATTCTATGTCTGGGTTCCCATCCTTCTGCAGCCTGTCTACAATGACTTTTTTTTTTTTCCTATAAGGGGCATAAGAGAGTCATATGCCAGAAAGGGAAAATACAAGGTAGTGACAACTGTAAAGAGAAAGCAGAGCATTGCCTCAGGTGAAATGACTAGCTTTTGAACAGAAGTAATTAAACAGGGGTCTGGCAAGACTGGGAAATTATATAACCATCAAGGTGGACATCCCATGGCATGTTGGAATTGGGGAGAATAGCCAATAGCCACCTCTCATAGCCACTGCCTTAGGCTGTGGGTGTAGCCTTAGAGATTTTATCCTTCAGATTGATTTTATAGAACTGATGCCTGGTAAGTTTTCACTCTTTCACTACAGATGTAAAACAGTATTGCAAATTACCATGCAAAATAGGTAGTAAAAGACTTCAGCGATATCAGTGGTAGATGGTGGTCTTCTGTATGCTCTTCGAGGAAGCCTCAAGTGGAGAAATTTGTCATGTTGACTACTGCTCTGATATCATTCTGCTGTCTTGTGTTCTAGGGTTTTATTTTTAGTAAGAATACATCAATAGAAATACAGTAGGGAAGTGTCAACTTACAGGATCAGGTTTGCGATTCAATGGGCATTTGTGTCCTTCAGCTTACATATATCTTGAATACTCATTATAAAAATACAGAATGAGTAGCATACACAACTGGTGAAAATAAAGTACCTTGTAAAAATAGTTGGTACAGTTTCTTGGTCTTCAGAATGATTGTTTTTACACTCCTGTGTGGTATCTTTATGGTGTGTGCATTAACATTCCATGTTCCTACTGTCCTTGTGCATGCCTAGCAGCAAAGACAAACCAAATTCTGCAGTGTTGAGATGAGGAAAATCAAGATGATACAAAAAAGGCTATTGACATAAGAGGCTGACAGGCCTATTCCTTGCTCTTATTCAATGTGGTATTAAATAGGAATCCAGGAGGTATCTAGACCAGGGTAAATGGGAATCCAAATATGTTACTGAGCCTAGAAGTGTCTCAGACTTGGTTGCTGTCTGGGCCCAGTAGGTGTTCGCTTTCTTCAAATTTAACTTTTCGGTCTTGAAAGAATCTCACAAACTGCATAATGAGCAGGTGCTTACTAGGTTAATTAAAGGCTTCTTTGTGCTAGTTGGTTGTAGTGACTATTCCTCTTCCCCTTATTTCATGCTTACCTGTTGGTTTGCATTCCAGAATCCAGCCATCACCCCAATTTTCATTTCCCTTTTTAACTTCACTCTCAGTATGAATCTGTTCTTGATATTGCTAGGATTGTGCTCATATATATATATTTTAAATTAATACAAATAATCAAAAATAAAAAGGAACTATTGTTGCAATCTCTCTTTGCAAAGGTTGAAGTCTTAGCTGAAACTTCTTAAGTCATTACAGGGGTTTTCACTTAATGACTTAGGAGGGGAGAAGGGTTTTCTGTTTACAACAGAAACTGTAGTTGAATAGGCTCACGATAACACAGTTCAATTACATTTAAGTCTTTTAGGTTTACTGGAACAACAGAATTTTTAAAGCAAATGCATGTGCCTTTCCTTCTAGAGTATATATCATGAATTGTAAAAGATATGCCTTAAAGGTATATAGTTCTTTAAACTGTAGTTTTATTATGTCTGTATCAAAAAAAAAAAAAAATCTATAGAGCTCTTCTGCAGGCAGACAGGAGGTGCTCTTGGAAAAGCCTTGGTGCTTGTTCAGATCTGCTACAGCCCAGCTGCCACAGCCAAGAGATCAGTGTGGTCTGACCAGCACACATTGCTGTGCAGGGGTGTGTCCATGACCTGTACAGAGACACCAGCAGTGCTGCTTAGCAAGACCTGGGCTTGTACAGGCGAGTTTCAGGTCTGCTCAAGGTAGTCACATGTGTACAGAGTTTTGCAGAACAGATACCACCTTAATGATTCCATGTAGCACAATTCTTTTGTGCATCAGCTTTTGGCATCATCTGCCAGAGATGCAGCTGTTAGAGCCTTCTGCCTTGGTATTCTTTTTCACAAAGTGTTGACTTCATATACACTGTAGCTTTATGAGAGCATGAAATACATCCGAAGAGTATTTCCGGTTTAAGTACTAAGTTCTGCTCTTAGAATGAAGGTGCTAACCACCTTTACCTCTTCTTTATTTAACACTTTCAAAATAAAAGGTTTCTTCAGTTGTGTTTTTCTGCAAGATGAGGATAGGGATCAATCATGGCATTAGTATGTTTTCTATAGTCTGATGTCCATAATACACAAGTGATAGATTTAATCTGTTAATTGATTTGGTTTGTGTGGGTAGGATTCATGTTGAACTCTTAACGGTTTCATGTGAAACAAGGTATTTGTTCTAATGTAGTTGGGCAAAATTAATCCCCTTCTCTGCTCCTGTGCGCTTTGGTAAAGGAAGCATTTAGTTGCTAATTTTACAGGGAGTGCTTTTAAACCACAAAGTGATTTTACAAAGACTTGATCTGGAAGTTGCCTTAAAAGTTTCATATGGAAAGGTGGCTTGTACCTTCCCTAAGGAGCTGAGTTCTCAGTTTTTCAGCTAACATGAGATCAGCAAGCCTGTGGCAACTTCAGTGACATAAGCATTTAGTCTTTTTCTTAGAGGTCCTGCCAGCTGAAGGAGCTACAGTAGTCTGAATGCTGCATAAAATTATCAGCCCTGTTTGTATCACCCTGGACTTGTAAATACAGCTTCAAGTACTGGCAGTACTTTAAACTTCCTTTACAAAAGGAAAAGAAATATTGACAATTAAAAACTAAAAATAAAGGCTGACCAGCTTACAGGAAGAGCTGAGACCTAATACTTCCCAGCTTCAGATACCTCTTTCCAAACTACTTGCAAAATCCAGTCCTTAAATTTGAAGTTTGGTAGGCTGTCAAATCTTTGATCTTTAGTTTTATGGGAAGATAATTGTTTAAAACAAAGCAAAAAGAGGAACACAAATTGAGTATTAAGGTTGGTATTTGGTATTAAGGATATTGACGTGCTGGAGTGTGTCCCATGCAGGGCAACAAGGTTTGTGAAGGGTCTAGGTAACTTGCCTTGTGAAGAGTTGCTGAGGTAGCTGGGTTTGTTTAGTCATGAGGAGGCCCAGGGGAGACCTCATTCCTCTCCACAGCTCCCTGAAAGGAGGCTGTAGTGAGTTGGGGGTTGGTCACTTCTCCTGTCCCTGCAGTGATAGGACCACAGGAAATGGCCTTCAGCCGAGACAGAAGAATCAGATTAGATATTAGGAAAAAAAAATTTTAATTCACTGCTAGGGCATGTCAGGCATTGGAATAGGTTGCCCTTTGAGTTACCATCCCAGGTGGAGTCACCATCTATTGTGGGTTTTAAGAGGCATCTGGATTTGGTGCTGGGTGATGTGGGTTAGTGGTTTAGAGGTTACAATGGTAGTGCTGGGTTGATGGTTGGACTTGGCAATCCTAGAGGTCTCTTCCAACCTTGATGATTCCATGATTTTACAGTTATACATGTTTGATGTTTTGATAGTCAAAATCCAGTCATCTTTGAGGGTAAAGTGTATTTAGCTTCTTTGAGGGTAAATCTGGGGCATAGATATCCAAATACCTAATTCTGTTGAAAGACTTCACTAGTGAAGCTTGTGTGTCATGGCTTTTTTTTTTTTTTCTGCCAGCAAGAATAAATCTGCAGAGAGAAAGAGAGAGGAAGTCATGCCTTTATACTTTGAAAAATAGCAATAAGTTTAAATAATTTGCTCTTTTTAGAAACAAATATTTCCATTTAGTTAGAGCTTCAGTAATCTGGTTTGCCTCAAGACGGTGGAGTAAAAAGCGCCTACTTTTCAAATTATGTTTTCCTTTTTCTTGTGGTGTATCTTTCAGGTTTTCATCTCATCTACACAAAAGGCTGTGGCTTGAGTCCAGGATTAGTCAGGATTAAATAAACAGCTGGTGAAATGATGGCCTCTTGAACCTGGGGGAGAGGATGGCATGCTTTGTGTTAGGCCATAAAAGTGGGAAGAGTCCTGCTGTCACACCTGCTGCTGCAGCAGAAGCTGCACTGTTCTCTGAGGTCAGTGACTGTGGGTGAAGGTTGACTCAGCTGCCCTGAACCACCCTTTCCAGCTGAAAGTCATCTCCATAACTGAGCACAGGAATTTTGTCACTCTGCTCACTGTGCACCAGAACTGTGCTAGTCAAAACAAGCAGTGACCTGTACAATATTCTACACTTTCCCCTGTCAGTTCGTAGAGGAAAAAAACCAAAAGGGTCATTGCAATGCTCCCTTACTGTTCAAAGTGTGCATTTATTAAGTGGTCTGTTGCTGTCCACCAGACATGGTGCACAGCACATGAGCCAGCACTGCGGTTGCTGTGTGGATCTTTTATCCATCCATTTGTGTGTTTTGTCCTTGGGAAGGCCACCATACTTTGCTTCAGATTTTCTCCTGATGCTCAGAGATACAGTCTGAAGTCAGTTTCTTGGAGGGTTTTTGGCAACTCAGGACAAATTACCCATGAAAAAAAAAAGTGCTTTTAAGGACAAGGGAGGGACAAACCTGTATTTTTCACACATAGCTGTGTCTATCTGCATCACAAGGGGAAGAGTGTGGCTTTCAGGCGGTAATGCCCCTGGATAATATTTCAAAGGCTACATAATATATATAGTAACCTTTGTAGCAGTTTGCCTTATTATTCTGTAACATATTACACTGTATCAGTGGAACAGATCTCCTATATAGTACTGAAAAGAGACGAAGAAGGAATTCTTACCTACCTGAAAATAGCCCCTGGAGGAATTTCCCTTTAATATTAAGAATATGCCAGAATTTTAATTCTTTTGGTCACTGTTATTTAATTATGCATGTGGTCTCCTCAGTATTTTTTTGCTCCAAACATGCTTTGTGGAAATATAAGCAGTCAAGTAGTCTCAGTTGGGCACTGCAGTATCGTCCAATAGCAGCTGAGGTAAGTCTGGCTTTTGTCAAACCAGTAAATAAAGTCCAAAATGACTGATCATAGGAATGAGAGCAAGAGCATTAAAATGCATAGAAGGAAGAGTAAATGGAATAAAGGAATACTAAAGACTAATTCTGCACGAATGAAAAAAAAAATTCCATGTACTAAGTGTTTTTTTTAAACAATTTCCCTCTATAGATAAATGTCAAATTTCATTGTTTAATTATAGTCTGCAGTACAGGCTGGAGATGAAAAGAAGACTGATTATGTTCAGACTAAAGAGAAACACAGGACTGAATATAGAAATAGTAAGGCAAAGAGTATATTAATTTGTGCTTTGTCTGGCTTCATTGCAGTCATAATTAGAACTGCAGCATAGTCAGAAAGTAATTTCTTTGAGCAGAAAGTTTTAGGGTCATTTACCTGTTTTGCAGTCAATTTTTCTGTGTAATTTTGCCTGCTTCTGCTTTATTTCAGGTGCATTCAGTGGGACTTAGATAAACAATTACTTAGTTGCAAAGACTTTCTGGCTGTATATTTTATTCCTTATGGAGAATGAAGGAAGAAAATTTCTCCTCTAAGAGAAACACATTATAAACCTCTTATATGTTACAATGAGTAAGATTATGTCAAAATTTTACCCATATTACTTTCTGATAATATTGTAGATGTTCACACATTAGGTACGAAGCTCTTAGCTTCTCACAATTTCATGAAAATATGGAATTAAATCATTATAAGCATGTTAGGTATGAGAAAATGAAACGTGAACTTATGTCAGACTAACAATATGAACAAAAAAAAAGAGGACTCTAGAAATTGTGAGGTTCCTTTGCAATACTTTTAATGTGTGTTCAGAGGAGAAGCCATGTAGAAGGGTCTCAGGTGGGCAGGACTGTGGCAGGTATGCTTCTCAGTACTGCTTTGCTTTTGCTGCTGCTCAAAAGGCAAAATTGAGGGAATTTGTGGCTCCAGTGACAAAACACTTGACACATAGTTGTAAAGGGTGCATTACCCGCCTTTGTCAGATGGGAAACGTTATGATGCATCAGCTACATCAAATGATGAATCATACTTTAAAGCATGCTGTTTGATGTACTTCCCATTGCCCTAAGAGAGATTTGTTTGAAATTCTGTTTTAAGATGCAATTTGCAATTTCTTTCAGTATTTTCTAAACTACTTTTCAATGAGTATTTCAAACTACAAACACTTAAAATAAAGAAGAAACATGCAAATGTCGGCACATGTTTTTTCTCCATTTCAGGGCAGAACACCTCAAATGTGCAGGAGAAAAGGAGTGCGCAAAAAGCCCCCAAAACCTGGGGAAAGAGTAAACAACACTGTGTCTGTGATCAAGACATCCAGTAAAGCTTGCTGCAGATTTCATCATTTTGTATTTGTTCTTGTATAATTCCATTCATTTAAAACTCACTTTTCTAACAGGTGAAGTAATTTATCAAATATACAGTAACTAAAACCACAAAAGTTAAGTCATATGGTCTCTCAGGGATTTCTCCTTAGTGCTATTTCCTCTACTCCATGTCAAAGAAGGAAGATAATTAGAGAAAGACAAAAGTTTAAAGAAACAAACAACAACAACAACAACAAAAAACCAAAAACATGCAATAGCATTTGAACTGGATAGCTTTGGACCAGATGTAATATCTGGAACAGATTTGAAACTAAAATCCCATTGAATCCTAAAAGAACCTACCTTTTTGGAAGTAATGGGGCTCTTGAAATTCTTGCAACAAGAAAAAAATTAAGAATTTTTGTGTTTATTTTATTTATGTATTTATTTTTGTTTAATTTAGAGAACTGTTTCATATATAGGAATTGCTAAGGGCTGCTAAACAGAGGTGGAAATGCTATCTTAAAAGTTATTAAACAGGCGAAGAAATAATGTTTTGTGTTAATTCCAATCTGAATTTAGGAATAAACTAAGATAAATTAAACAGTTTAAATAAATCTCCAAGACAGTATCCATATACATAAGGAAATGAAGAAGAATGAGCTGTAGAGCTGGCTGGTGTAAAATAGCACACTTATGTGCTATGATTACTCTGCAAATATATGCCCTCAGAAGGTTAGGTAAGGCTGGGACAATTTAACAGCTATAACCAGAGGAAAAGGAAAATGCAGACAGAATATCAAGAAGAGCATGACATGCAGCTCTCATTGATGTCAATTAGACTGTGATCAGTGACTTCTCATAGTGAAGTATTGTCTCCTGTAAAGCAGACACCGTTTTTGTTAGGATGTTTGAAATCTTAACACCCACAGTATCAGAGCATGTTCAATAGCAACATTAGAATAAATAGGAATGAGGATTCAGCTGGAGGCTTGGAAAAGAATGTTTTACGCCAGAAATAAATTTGTTAAAGTAATTTAGAAGCAATGTGCTCAACCACACTGAAGGCAGCAGAAGCTGAAAGGGAAGGAGATTCCTACATCTCCACCATTGCTTACAAGAAATGAGGACACAAGGAGAAAGAGAACAAAAAGAGATGTTGTGCTGCACTTGGTGGGAGTATACTACTCTGTAGTCCATGATCTCTACAGTAAGAAGTTTTCCTGCCAGGTGACAAAGATGAAAATCCAGTGAGATGCCGGTCTTCTTTTTTTGTCTTAATGTATTTGCATGAGCATTGCACATTGGACCTCTACCTGTGTGTGGTGGGTTGACACTGGTTAGATGCCAGGTACCTACCAAAGCTGCTCTATCAGTCCCATCCTCAGATGGATAGGGGAGAGAAAATATAACAAAAGGCTTGTAGAATAAGGACCATGCACCTGTTACCATCCTGGGTAAAACAGGATCTATGTGCGAAAAGTAGTTGAATTTATTATAAATATTTATTATAAATATTATATATAACATCAGATTAAGATCTGTCTTCCCCACACCCTTCCCTTCTTTCCAGACTCGTCTCTTGGTTTTTTCTGCCCCTTCCCCCTGGTGCAGAGGGGTAGAGAATATGTCCTGTTCAAGCTTTACTGCTCACACTCTTCCTTTGCTCCAGTATGGGATCCTGCCTATGGGACACAGTCATCCACAAATTTCTCCAACATGAGTATTTCTCACAGACTTCACAAATTACTCCAGCATGAATCCCTTCCACAGCGTACCATCCTTCAGGATCACACTGCTCTGTAGTGTGTCTCCTGTGGGGTCACAAGTCCTGCCAGCAAACCTGCTTCCATCTGGGCTCCTCTCTTCACAGGTCCTGCCAAGAGCCTGCTCTAGCACAGGTTTCCCACAGGGTCACGGTCTCCTTCAGGCACATTTACCTTCTCCAGAGTGAGGTCCTCCATGGGCTGCAGGTGCATCTCTGCTCCACTGTGGAACCACGCACGGGCTGCAGGGGCACAGCTGCTTCACCATGGTCTGTACTGGGGGCTGCAGGGAAACGACTGCTCCAGCCCCTGGAGCACCTCCAGCCCCTCCTTCTCACTGACTTTGGTGTCTGCAAGGCTCTTGCTGTCATGTGCACTCACTCATGCCTACATTCTCTGGCTGTGATTGCTGCTGCACAGATTTTTGCCCCCTTCTTAGGTACATTCTTTCCAGAGGCACTGCCACCATCGCTGATGGGCTTGACCTTGGCCACTGGTTGGACCATCCTGGAGCCAGCTGGCATAGGATCTTCTTTTCACAGAAGCCCCCCAGCCGTCAAAACCTTGCTGTGCTAAACCAATGCAGCACACTCTTTATGAACTCCATGCAGAGCCAGTTTTACAGATGTGGTAAAGTTACTGGCTGTTAACACTGTATTAGCATGGGTTATTAAATCCTTACACAGCAGATGGATTTTGAGCATACTACTTCTGAAATGATGACTAAAAATTATTTGCAGGGACTTTCCTGGTATTTCCACAAAGTTAAACATGAGAAAACTCAATCCACATGAATCAGTGGGATTCCACTGTTCCCATTCCACTTTTCAGGTTCATTCAAAAGCTATTCAGGAATGTGAGAGGATTTTCTTGTAAGTAGGAAGTTCTAGTTCTGCTTACCTATGTAATGTTGGTCCACAGCAGACTCCAATTTGGGTATCAGAGTCAGAATAGACTTAGACTATGTACAGAAAAGAGTCTTTTTTCTCTATCTTTTCCATCTGTTGACCACTATCTATCTTGTCTTTCTTCCATCATTATTTTTATCATTTTCTTGCTGAGAACCAAAATTCTCCCATTTTTCCAATATATAGGGACTGATGCTAACCATGTACCAAATACCTCAGATGATTCTTTTTGAGTTATTAATGTTTCTGCTACTCCTGCTGAATTATGAGAAATGTTAACAGCAGCCTACTCCATGCCAGATAGCTGTATATACAACATGTAAATCACTGTGGATATCCTGAGTCCATTAAAACTAGAAAGGCTGGTGCTTCTTGTTGCCTTATCTTTGCTTATCAATCTCACAAGAAAGAAGAAAGGTGCTGTATGGAAATACAATGTTAAACCCCCCAGCTGTGTGGCCCTCACCCACACCATTACTGCCACAAGAGTGGGAGAGGGTTTCCAGTAAGGAATGTCTTACTTCCTTAAAGCATGACTTCATATGAAAATTTCAGCTGTGGCATAGAATTTGAACTGGGCAGTATTTGAACAAATACATGCTTCCGCTTATATAAACAGCCTAATTAAATCCACTGCTTAAAAGCTTGCAGAACTGGCAGCATGCTTTATAAGGACAGTTTGCCAAGGAAATGAGGAGCTTGGGACTAAATCTTTTCTGTCTTGTGTACAGGAGCAATATAATTAATTGCACCTTCTTGCATAAAGCAAGCAGAATTTGGCATAATCTTCAAAGCATGCCAAGCTCCTGTGTGCACTGCATGCCTTTGGGTATGCAGTGGTCTAAAAGCAATACAGAAAAGAATAGAAAGGATGCATAATCGCTCATTTTATTTCTGGAGCCATTTTAAATTTCACCCTGGAAAATATCTGTGTAGATCTTCAACATGGTGATTGATTTACTTTCAGAGAAAGTAGCTCTGTGCTTCATGTCTTGTGTGTTTTATCTCTACTGACAATGTGGCTGTTATCTAAGAAGGATATGTAGTACAGTTAAAAATATACATATTGGTGTGTAACATATCAGTCCAAAAAGATAGTCATAGAACCAACTGCAGAGAGCACCAACAAAGACTTTTTCAGACCTTCTAACCTGTGCTTGCACATGGCATTTCGATATAGAACAACAAAATTGTCCAAGAAACTTGACAAGGCTTCACACTACAGAATGCTTCCACAGCTGCGCAGTTGTGGACATGCTGCTTCAAAGCCAAGTTAGACACTGTAACTACCCTCATTTGTTATGCTCATCTTTATGCGTTTACATTTGGCATACTAATGCTTCAACAGATAGCACCTGACTTAAAGGGTATTTTGAACAAAGACACAATAAAGTATTCTAGTTTTCTGCCCATCTCTGTACCTGTACAGCCTTAGATGGACACAGACTAACATAGTTGTCTTATGGCTTTCACGTGTGCTCTTGGCTCCTTTATTAAATGTAATAATGTGTCCTTGCAGAAAAACCAGGAAAGCTAGAGATGTGAATAGAGAACTGATCATTGGCATTCTAGGTAAAAGCCTGATTCCATAAGAAGTGCCTTCTCAGAGCTCCAAATGGCAGACAGTACTCTGGCCTATTTCCAGGTGATGCTAAGGAGCCCAGTGAATGAAACCAGGTGAGGGACAGTTGAGGCAATCCCTAGGGCACTGCTCAGGGAAGTGCATGGCATGGGAGCAGGGAGGGATAGTTGTACCAACTCTCAGCCCGCAGCTGCTGTTACTGGCACTTGGGAGTGGGTTGTGCAGGACTTGGGAGTGCTGCATTTTCAGTGTTCTAACCTCTTGGCACAGTCATCCCCAGACTTTCAATATCCCAAACAGTCCTGCTGCCATGATAGCCTCTCCCATAGTGTAATGGGCAGGACTGGATCATCTGCTAGCATCATCTAGCACCTTGGTCAGTAGCTGGCCCCTAGCCCTGTGAGACAGGAGTGGCTGGCAGTGACCAGCCTCAGGGTCACTGGCCATTCCTAGTGCTGGAGTGTGAGCAGAGGGGGGAGCTACTGGGGAAGCCAAGGGAGTTAATTGGCGTTTTGTGGGACATGGACATCACCCCAACATGAAGACCTGGGTAAGACAACATTGCAGGGGAGTTACGGAAAGATCTTAATGCTCCTCCACGGCTGCCTCCAGACCCCTGGAAATCCACAGGGTTTTTTTTTAATTCCCTTCAGTAGCATAACACCTTCCTGCCTGAAATTTCCTTATCAGCTAAGCCAGGTGAATGCAACAACCAGAGGAAGAGCTAGGAAAAGCGATTTATATTTACCACAGAAACTCTTCCCTTTGGCTAAAATTTTTCTTCCTTCAGCCAAAGAATTTGATGTGATCCAACAGCCTCTGGGCCTACAGTACCCTCTCTCGTTGAACAATCTGTCAGCAGCAGGTACTGCTGCAGCTGGACCATTTGCAAGCCACAAACAGCTCAGGAAGCCCAGATTTGTCCCTGTTATTTCATTAGGTGTAGACATGTATTGGTTTTAGATTGCAAATACTGTATAACTATGCAGATTACGTTTGTATTTTGATGCCAGAATAGAGGCTAGTTGCAGCTCTAGAATACTGAAAATTTCTTCATTCTTCCATCTTGCTAGGAACAGTACTCTAGACACTATTTTGGTTCTTTTCTTTTCTCTTCTCTTCCTTTTCTTTTCCCTTTGTTTTCTCTTCCTTTTTCCTTTCCTTTCCTTTCCTTTCCTTTCCTTTCCTTTCCTTTCCTTTCCTTTCCTTTCCTTTCCTTTCCTTTCCTTTCCTTTCCTTTCCTTTCCTTTCCTTTCCTTTCCTTTCCTTTCCTTTCCTTTCCTTTCCTTTCCTTTCCTTTCCCATTTCTCTCATCTCTTCTCCCTGGCACCCAGGGACAGGACTCAAGGGAATAGCCTAAAGTTGTGTAAAGAGAGATTTAGGTTCTTCACCCGGAAGGTGGCCTGGCACTGGAACAGGCTCCCCAGGGAAGTGGCCACAGCACCAGCCTGACAGAGTTCAGGAAGCATTTGAATAATTCTCTTGGGCACATGGTGTGATTCTTGGAAACATCCTGTGCAAGACAAACAGTTGGACATGATGATCCTTGTGGGTCCCTTCCAACTCCATATACTCTGTGCTTCTGTGTGATTCCATGATTTTCATGAAGAAAAGAACCCAGAGATGCTCAGAAAGAGACTGAGGGCACCTCCAGAGCGAGAAAACCATGTGAGGGTAGCAGCCTGGTTGTGCAGAGGGTGAGATGCATCAGAGGCTGAATTCCTAAGAGGGAAGCTGGTTCTCACTTGACTGGATGATCAGAACAGCAGCCTTGAGCTAAAGGTAATGAAGAGGGTTGATAAGGCCAGGTTTATAGACAAGTTGAACAGTTCTAAGACTTGCTTTATTGATTAAATGACAATGGGGAGCCAAGAGAAAGAAGTTTTAGTAATCATGGTAGTAGGTTGTGGGAATCCATACTCACAGCTGGGTTACCAGAACAGCAGAAAGAGAGCAGGTCAAAATCTTTCATAGAAAAAATATTTTGTGTGTTGTTATTCCTTCATATTCTGATCATAGCAATCAGTAGTGATTAGGATAAAATCTCCCTGACCTAGCAAGGATAGAAACAGTGCACTGGTTGTAACATAGGACTGTTTTGAACAGAAAACAGGAAATTAAGCTCTGATTGAGATCTGTTTCTTATCACTCGTCCTGCTTTGAAGTTCCTATGTCCAAAGTATTTTCCCTGCAAGCACAATATTGTTTTCATAGTAATAACTCCCCTCCTTTCCTCCCTTCATGAAATTAGCTGTTGATTCCTTAACTTACATATCCTGTCTGAAGAAAACATCTGGAGCCAAGGCAGGAGTGAGATATTTACGTCAGGGTCTGGAGTGTCCATCTGTGTGGCAACATAAAGGCACCGGGGAGTGTAATGAAACCTGCGCACGCTGCCTGGTCCAGAGTGAAGAAGAGGTCAAATGCCACAGAGCTCCAGATGTCTGGCTGAGTGAGTGGATGAATGTTGGCTGTGTAGCCACAGTGCATTAATGACCCATGCATTAAAGGCAGCTGAGGATAAAAAATAGATGCTGTCAGCAGAAAGGACTAGAGCAGGTTATGGCTCCCAAAGGCAGAGAAAGCTAGAGAGCCACAGTCAGGTTGTGCTGTCTGCATGACTCCACAGTTGCTTTTCAGAATGACTGTGTCTCTCTTTTGTCTTCCGCATTTAGCTGCAGGAACAGGACCACTGCAAAATTCAACAGCGTTGGGTGTGTGTGTGCGTGCACAGCACAGAAGCAGCAGGGTGATGAGTGTGCACCACAGTGGCTGTACAGAATAACCAGAGATTGCTCTGGTTTTACCCAAATACCCTGTACAATGTCAGGACACACATGCAGGATTGGGTGAGAGATAGTCCCAGGAAAAGTGAGTATGGTTGATCACTATCTATGCACATAATCACAACAAAGAGGACACTTCTTCAACTGGAACAGAATATGCAACATGAATAGCACCACCTTGCAGCTGGCCACAAGCAGACCTGTGAAAGGGGGCTAGGAAAAAGAGAAAGGTTATAGTGGCATTGCAGAGTTTCCTTAGGGGTAAATGTCTCCTCCATATTAATGACATAAAGAGCTTGGTACTCCAGGGCACAGGAATGAGGGTATCTACTGTTTTTCATTATGGCCTTCTCTGCACAGCTTTGTGAAGGCATATCAGCAGAGGCAGTTCTCGTTTCTCATCTTTAATTTAATTTACCCCCAAAGAGGAAGCTGTGTGAAATAACATGGCGGGGTTTCCACTAGTTTGGTAAGAAGAAAACACCTGCCTTTGCCTCTTTAACCTGTTTTTCCATGACATGTCAGCAGACCTAAAACCAGCACATAAAGGCCTGGAGAAAAGGCAAAGGCCTGTGACTTTGGGTAATGTTGTAAAGGTCAAGTCCTTTTTTTCACAATGCGTGTCTGGGATGAATGTAACAATACTGTCGAGGGAGAAAGGTCCTGCTCATATAGGTCATGTCTGTGTTAATTTAGTCTACTTCTTGTACAAATAAGTGTACCTTGTCTTATTAATCTTGTAGTGCCCAGTTTTAGAACCCTCCTCCCTTTTATGAGGAGAGTGATACCTATGCATGTGATTTACATGTTTGTATATGCACTCACAAACACATACATGAAAAGATTTGATAGCCCATATTGTCATCTTGTCATAGGTCAGGCTTGATAAGGTTGAGAGGTTACTTTCTACTGTTTTTTACAGTGAAACAGTAGTACTTTTTAGGCTTTGTATCTGGAATAGGAAATCTGGGATCCGAAGAATACATCTGCAGGGACCAATACTGCTCCAATTTTTCTGCTTCTCACAGCAGGAATTTTCATTAGAAATCACTACTTAAAGTCAATCCCAGGAGATATGATGCAATGCTACAATTCTCTGATGAATTACATACAGCATCACTGTGCTACAAAATATTTCATATGGAATGTATTTTCTGAGCAATAATTATCTGTTAGATATGCACTATCCAGAATAAAGTTGGGGAAAATTTGCTGATGCCCCCAACAAGATAGGAAAGATTATACAAAATTGCTGGAAGTTTATAAATCACTGTAATAATTGCTGTGTGTGCTTGTGTTTGATGTTATACACTTCTACAACATACAGAAAAAACACAGCTCAATTGCCTTTAGCTTGTCCTAGAAGAAGCTCTGAAAAGTATGATTATGTGATTAATAAAATGCCTGGATTATGGTTCATGATCTTGTGTGCTTGCATGTTTATATATAGGTAATGCTTGAATGTCTTGAGCCATCGGGTGAGACTTGAGTCACGAAGCTCTAACTCTGGGTAGCTGCCCTTGTCAGTGCTGAGCTCAACTCAACGTATGCACTATGTCTGTGGGCTTCTTGCTCCACAGCACAAACTGGACATTGCCTAAGTGTAGGGCTAGTGCTCTTGCAGGGGCAGAAGGACAGAGCCAAACACTTCCTGCTGCAACATGCAGGTTTCTCATGCAACTGTAATGGTTGTGTTTGAAGCTGGCTTAAGCAGATGCTGACACTGGCAGGCTGTGTTTGACAAAATTACACTTCAACACCCATTATGCTAAAGGAAGTTGCATAAGGAAACACTGAAGACATAAAACCAATTGGTTCTGGTAATGCAAAATATGTTCAAGATACTTTCTTAGCTTGGGTTAAGCTTCTGACAGAATTGCCACTGAGAAGGGGGATTGTGCCTTGGTCTCAGGAACATGTTCTCTTTCCTATCAAAATTAGAAATTATTTGGTAAATTAGATAAGCTTGTAGATCTGGTTGAACACTGTGCCTTCAAGAAAGAAATACTGGTCTTCAGTAAGATCAGAGAGTTGATGTCTCATGGCTGAGGGACCGCTACAAATGTGCAAACATATAGCAAGCTTGAGCAGCTAGATAGCACAGGGGAAGCAGAATTGCTTCTTTTAACAGCAACAGGGCCTAAGACCAGCTCAGAGTGGCTCTGAAACCACACCTTCATTCAGGATCAACTGAGTGCTGTTCCTGACTCTTGGGATAACAGAGCACCTGGAAAAAAACAGCTACTGGCCTGTTTCATAAGGAATCTCTGTTTTGGGTTGAAAAAGGTCTTAAAGAAGTCACAGACAATTTATGCCTCTGCATTTCCTAGAGGATTTCCAATTGATGTGACTCTCATTAATTCAATGTTTTTTGGTTTGGGTTGTTTTTTCTTTCAGTTATAGCTGGGGACATTTGCAGACTAGCTTCAAGTCCTCTAAGGCACTAGCAATCTTTATGGAAATTTTCACTAACTGGTACTGCTGCATGCTCATTATTGAAGAAAAACAAAGAAGGAAAATGAAATGAAAATTAGATCTAGGCCCTCCCGGCAGCTGTCACAGCTCACACCCCCGTTTAAAATTATCTGAGCATCTATTTTTGTGGAGCTGATGTGTTGCTTTATGACCTCTGCCTGCCTGGTCCCCGAGACTTATTATGGATATCTAGCACATAAAATTTCTTCATTTACCTTGTGGTGAACAGCATTGAACAAAAATAGCCTTGTCTCTGCCTTAGTAACAATATGAAACAGTTACTCTTTTTTCACTGTAGACAAGCTTGTTAAAAAGATTAAGTTTTATATTATTAGCACGTTTTTGGTATCTAAAACACCTTGGGAAAGGAAGGATTTCATGGCTTTCTAAGAGCTGTACCCAGTTCAGTTGTCAAAAGTAAACTGATTCATAATCAATGTTGCCAGGAAGGCATGCTTGAGACAAAGGAAGTATGTGGGCAGAGGAGTAAAATAAGCACATTAAATGAAATAACAGCTGCCTCCATATATAGAAGTTGCTGTCAATAAATACAAATAATATGAAATTTAGATCAATTATAAATGAAATTTATTACTCTGATGACTGATACATTATTCTTTTTTCTTCTCTTCTCCCTTCCCTACCATAATGTACCCAAATAAGGCCTAGATTGCGCTATGGAGATATTCCAGCTATTGCCACTTGTGAAAAAAACTAGAGGCATCTAGACAGAAGGACAAAGCCTTTGCACTTCTGAATCTTGTATCCCTTATGTTTTTGATGTCTACTTTAGTGGTGGAATGGAGTTTGTACCCTTGGCTTTCTCATCACTGCTTCAGATAAACTATATGCTAAGAAGTGGGGCTCATTAGTAACCTCTAGGCCATCATTAGTAACCAGGCCATCATTAGTAACCTCTCAGCACAGAATTACATAAGGAGAAATCTAGTGCCAAGGTTAGCCTGTTCCTTTCAGCTAGGTGACCTTCTTTCTTTTACTGGACCTCCAAGGGACTATCTATCTCTCCTGACTCCTTTCCATAAAACAGCCCTCTTGTAAACCATCATTTTTGTGGTTTTAAAAATTGGTGAAATTTAGATGTATCCTTTATTCAACCAGCTGTTACTCCCCTGGTGTTGCAGGACAGTGTTATAATACAGCTCACAATAGCTGAAGCTAATTGCTAGTGTCAGGAAGACTGGCAGTGTTTTAGCAAAAGGGAACTGCACCATCAGTTAAATAGTTCTTGGGAAAGAGCCTTGGGAGGGAAAGGGGAAGGAAAGGGAAAGGAAAAGAGAAGAAAAGAAAAAGAAGAGTGAATCAGGAGAACAGGTCAGATTGGCAGAGTGACAACCACCCCTTTTCAAGATAAGATTTTCCACTTTTCCCAAATGCTCCATATATTTCTCAACTTCAGAAAATCTTCAAATTGAGAATCAAAATGTATACATACTAAAAACTATGTTCAAGATAAAAAAAAAAAAAAAAAAAAAAAAAAGCAAGCAGACAATTTTAATAGATTAAAACCCTTTGGAAAAAAATTAAATTGCTAATATTTGGGGTTTCTAAATGGTTCTCTGCCAGATTAGTACAGGACATCTGCTAACAAATTTACCTGTAAAATAACCACTAGACCTACAAACCTACGAGATAAATTTGGCAATTAAGTGATTGTAGGCCTCCACTCTAGTATTGACCTGCAAAGTAGCCATGGTCAGCCAGCTGCACAAACCCCCAGCTCAGACCAGGGTTATGTCTGTCCCTCATACTGTGCCAAGTCCATCAAGGCCTGGGCAGTAACACCTGGCTCTTGAGAGATGATCTGCACTCATGAGTTGCAAAAGTACTTTCATAGTAAAATATGGCAACACTTTCAAGCTTGCCAGCTATTCTCCCTTGTCAGGTGGAGTAACAGATGTGGAGAGGTTAAGTGGTTTATTGAAGGTCTCAGATAAAGTTGGTGGCAGAGCTGAGAGTATCTCAAGAAGACTAATTCTCATGACCTTGATCTAAGTGACACTCTTTGGAAAGCATCTCATTATTCACATCTGGTTGTTTGGTTTTTTTTTTTTTTTTTTTTTGTATAGTAGAGATACTTAATTACAGGAAAGAAGAACTATAAGAAATGGTAAATTATGAGAACAAGGCTAAAATCATTAATAAAATAGAAGTGGACATTTAGTGCTGAGAGACTCAGCAATCTCAGTTGAATAAACTGGGAGCATGAACACTACACTTCTGGCTTCTGCAAAAAGAATTTGCTAAATTAAAAACTTGCACAAGTGATATTTTGCTGCATTTCCAGATATGGGCTTAGTTTCCCCAGGGCTGTCCTCCATGTATTCATGTTTTAAATCATATAAACTATGACTTCCTGAAAATAAAAATAGCTTTGTTAAACTTAGACTTTTAATAAAGTACATCACCATACATGAGGCAGGAAAAGTATTTCTTTGCACAATAAAAGCTTCTGGCTAGTAACAAGACATTATAAGACTTAAAACATTTGCAACATCCTGAGACTCCTCTCATGTTCACCAGTTCAGCTCTGAATGGAGTGAATGCTTCTTCTCTCCACAATTAATTTTCTCCCCATACTGAAGTCTAAAACAACAATAACACCCTAAACTCTTAATCTGAATTGTTCTATCAGACAAAGAAGTGAAAAAACAGAGCAGTATCAGCATTTTGTATTTTCTTCTCCATGCACAGCAGGACATCAATCTACATTCAAATTTGTGAACAGTCTTACTGAAGGCAATCTAACTATTCCCATACTAAGGGATAAAGAAGAAAAATATGCATTTTTAGTTTGTGAGGCAGATTGCCATTCTGAAGTTGTCCACAGACAATCTGTAAGGCAAAGTTGCAGCTTCTGGAGGGGGACTACCAGGTCATGTCAGCAGCATTTAACTGCTGGGCTACCTGCACTCCCTTCAGAACAGGCACGTGGTGAGTGCAAGCAGCACAAAGCTAGAGCATGGTGACAGGCAATGTCAGACACGAGTAGCTTAGCACTTTCAGACTTGTTAAATGAATGAGACAACTTGTCTGTATGAAGTTTGACATGGATGTGTGAAGGGGCAAGGCCTTAGCAATGTATTAGAGTTATTGAAATTATATTTTCAGGGAAAAACTAAAAGGGAAAGCCAAATCCTACAAATATCTCCTGAGACTCAAACATAAGCAACATACTGTACCATCTTTCCGAGTCTGTTTGCAGGCCTGAATCACAGAGGCAGGCTTGCATTGCATTTTGTCTGTATACAGTATGTGTTTCAAGCAAGAGAATTTGTTTTTTATTCTTGTTCTCTGGTTAGCAGATATGGGGACCCTTGCCATCATAAAGAATGGATGTTCATTCAGTCTAACTCAGTAAAAATCACAAGCCAAGACGATTCCCTTGCAGAAGAGTATCCTGAGGAAAGAGCCCTTCTTCCACGGGTACCTTTGTTCCTCCCTGCCAGTAGTTCTCTTTCTTTCATTTCTGCATTGCTGCAAGAAGTTTATAACTGTTGGCAATTACAAACCCACTTCACCAAATACAGCAGAGAGAAGTGACAACTGGGAAAGATGTGCAGAAGCAGCAGCTTCTATAGCACCCTGCTGCTAGTCTGAGAATACATTACAGAGCTATTCACAACATTTTCTACAGTAGTTATCCGGGATTACAGAAGCACAACATTATAAAAAAAAAAAGCTTACAGAATTAGCAGCCTGCAGTATTGGCATATTGTGAAGACAGCAATCTCTAAAGTTGCTTCAGTTGTTTCTCTCCAGGTAGCAGCATTGGCAGTGACTCAAAAATACAATACAAATTGCAGCAGAACCACTGATACAAAAGGGAATAAACAAGAACAATGGGGACACTTTTAATCAACCACTTGCACTTTTACAGGCAGTTTTAAAAGGTTATTTTTATTACTAGTTTGTATTTATACACTGTTATTTGCAAATGTGCTCCTGCTAGTACATACCACTGACTCAGTTTGAAAGGCATGTCTCTATTTTTTTATATCCTCACAGCAGTATGGAGTTGTTGAAGCCTCAAGGAAATGGTTCTTTCTCTCTGTCAACCATGCATGCATGCACGTGGATTTGATCTAAATATTTATTAATTCTCTGTAGAGAATATAAATACAACAATCAAACAGTCCTTGTATGGCCAGGGTCTGACAGTCTAACATTTCTGAGCAATATTGTAGTGAAATATTCTATGCATAGCTGTTCAATTTACATCTTTTATTGTACATCAGTGAATTCAGGGGGCCTAAGTTACTTTTTAGGGCACTCTACTATATTTTGAGATCTCTGTATCATAATAGGTTTATCTGAAACTTAAACAAGTATATATAAAAGAGGTTTCTTTTTGTACTGACAAATCAGGATCCAGCACTAGTTGTCTTTTTCAAACATTTTCTGAAACTGAATCTGTCCTGTTCCTGGATTATAAATTTAAATGTTTAATGCAGAGGTAGTTTTGGGAAGGGAGGGAGGAATTTTATAGCTTCAAGAGGAAGGTTTGGGGTTGTGTGTGTGTGTGCATGTATGTGTTTGTATTCTTTTTAAGTCTCATTTGAGAGAACTGGTAGTAGGAAAGTTGTAAAGGAAGACCAGAGCATATTTAGTTATTCTGTTCCTGCACCAGATTGTCTAGGCATAATAAATGGACAATAAAATAAATACAACCCCATGTCTCTTAATTTGATACTTTGAAAGTCCCCTACTCTCTTTTAGCCTAAGGTAGATTACTATTTTGTTATTAAAGTTCCTTTAAGACTACTAAAGCTTAACCCAGGTTGCACTAAAGTAAATGGGAATTGTTAAATTTATTTCACTGGAGACAGAAATAGGCCTTTAGGATATATCCTTCCATTGCTACTTATTTCCTTTTATTTCATCACATTATGTCATCATAAGTATATCTGCATTCTTGAGGAAGTGGCATGGGAGATCAAGAATTTCATTTCCCAGGAAAGGTCACGTTATTTTCCAAATCTAGAATGATGTGGGGGAAAAAAAACTTGGAGGAGCCCTCCAAATCTCTCCTGTAACCCAAATTAGTTACTACTTGTTTTTGTTTAAACACCCATTAACATACACCTAGATATTAAACATGATTTGCCCCTGCAAATGTCTTATAAAGTATCTTGCAATGCCAATCTGTAAACTTTTGCTAGAGTTAGAAATATGTTTTGTCAAAAAATTCCAACCTTTTCTGAGTGGTGTGAATCTGCTGGTGTAAAATTACACAGAAAGCTCTGGCAACCATGTGGAACAGGTTTGAGCAGCACTGGTTGCCAGCAACATGTCTTTGCTGTTGTTCCCACTTGTTTTCCACATTACTGAAGTTGCTCTAGCACTGGCAGCATTCAGGTTAAAAAATATCTTTAAACAAAAGCTCAGTGGCTGAGAGGATTTAAATAGTTTTTTAAGTGTGATCCCTCTTGGCATGGGTAAATTGGGCTGTTTTCCAGCAAGATTGTGATTTAAACAGAGATCTGGCTATCTGCACTTGAAGTGCCATGGGGACAGGGCCTCAAAATCAAACTATAATATATAACCAGCTGCTGACAAAGCTGTGAACACTGGGGGTGGCAGTTATGAAGCAGAACATAATTCCCAGTCTTACTCCCACAACTCCCTTGCTTTTGGTGTCCTACACATCCTCTTCTACCCAATAAATTCCATAACACCCTGTGTGATACTCTGATGTTTTGAATTCCTTGCTCCTGGACAAGGCAATGCAGTGTGTTAACAACAAGGATGTCACAGCTGGTTCTGGTTTTATCCCACAGGTAGGCTGCAATACCCTTGGTGAATGAAGCAAGTGGTGGTTGACTTGTTTCCAAGTGTGTATTTGGACCAGCAGGGTTAGAGATACAAAAACCAAAAGGGTATCCATACAGCAGTGTGCTATGTTTACAAAATAAAGCATACAGGATTGAATAGCT
The DNA here is from genome assembly GCF_015832195.1 of Motacilla alba alba. NCBI lineage: Eukaryota > Metazoa > Chordata > Aves > Passeriformes > Motacillidae > Motacilla > Motacilla alba. Next base: position 45,809,393 of record NC_052046.1, read on the forward strand.
GAAATCTACTCAGACACAATGAAAATTCTATTGCTTTTTAATATGAGATGTTCCTGAAGTTGCTGTAAATTTCAATGGGAGTTCAATATGTGCAGCACATCCAGATCTAATTTGGAACCTGAATTATATTTACTATCCATTTAAAGCATAGATGGTTTTTAAATTTGTTCACCCAATCTTATCATGTTGTGCCTGTTTTTCCTTTGCAGTTACTCAGAGTCCACCAAGCTACTCAAATTGCTAATTAGCAGGACCTGAATGCTTCTATTTAAAGGAGAAAATCAGGTGTGCATTCCTTCACTTTTTTTTTCCACAGAAACTTAATTGTATGAGTTAGGGTGGTTGTTTCATTACTTTCACCTCAAATATTTTCTTAAAAAACTTCCAGAACAAGATGGAGGTATGACCTCTGTGAGACAAGTTGCGAAGTTTGAATGTTCCAAGATTTCTCTGAGTCAATGGAAGGGAAGATGTTTCTCAGCACTCCAATCACCTCCTGCTGTGCTGCTGTTGATGTCCCACAAAAAAGGAGGTTCAATACAACAGAGAGCAAAATATGTCAGTTAAAAAAACTTTTGTGCCATTTGAAGTGTTTGTTATCATAATAAAATGTATTTAAAGTCTTGTCTCACTGAATGAACACCTGATACAAATACCAATGCAGTAGGAAGGAAGCTTTGGTCATCTCACTCTCATTACACCAGTACCAGTCTACTGTACTGCACCTGCTGTTGGCTGCCAGGGAGAGCCCTAAAGGCACAGGAGCAAACTGCTTCCACTGAGTGCTCATACTTCTGAAACCTGCTTCTTTTGACACTTCTCAGGAAGGCGTAGTTGATTATCTTTTAGTTTGCAACGTACCAATCAACTCAAACAGCTGAACTGTTTTTCTTCCAGCACAATTTCCAAGGTATTAAATCCCCTTAGTTTAGAAATATGTATGTATTTTCTTTTGTTTTTCAAAATAGTAAGATTGTACTTAATTCAGGTTAAATATCATGATGCTTTGATATGTTAGACAGAAATGTTGCTACTGAGAAGTCAGCAGCTATATCCGAGGAAAGCTTCCCACATTTTGCATGGGTTTCTGACAAAAGGAAATAAATTAACTACATAGTAATGGGAAAGAAAACTGTTGATTAAATGATGCCTTCTTAACATTCTGCCATGGGGGGGGGGGGGAAAGGCAGTCACTCAACACATAGAGGAAATAGAGTTTAACAGAATGTTTGGACTACAGTGTGATTAGATGGCAGATCTTATTGCCACTATATATTGCTACAGGCATAAAAGCTGGAAAAAAATGTATTCTGGCTGCCTATGGCAGGTGTGATTTTCATCATATCAGCTGGGTAATTGGATAGACCCATTTTCTAGGACGATTCTCCCAAATGCATAAATGTGAAAATAGAGATTTCTCTACAGCTATTTTCTTCTTTTTTTTTTTTTCTCTCTTTCTCAGTTTTGTGCTTGAGTTCTTCTTCTTCTTCTTTTTTTGTGTGTTTGCGTAAGTGTGGCTTTTATTACCTTAGTTCAAATTGTACATGCTGTACCTATCTGTGCATTTATCATAAAATGGTAAATTCCCAGATTTGTAGACTCTACAAGTTGAGCAAAAGAGGTAGCCCAAAAGATAAGAGAAATACTGTCCAGGAGATGGAAACCAACACAATCTTGTTTTCCTTTATTATACTGTGCAGAAATTACACAGCAGGGACTTAATGTCTCCTCTGCAAGAAATACTTCAGTCATTTGACTTTTTACCACACACCAGGAAATCAGTCGCATGATAGAAAGTCTAAGAAACTGGAATACATGGGTTACAGAATTCATGGAACTTCATACTGTTCTCTTATTGATAGTCCATCTTAGTTGTATTTCAACCCATATGCATACTTTTGTCTTTTGTAGTTTTGGCATAGATTGAGATATCTCTTCCCTTTGTAAATCTGAGACTAGCATTCAGAATGAATGCTGCCATCCATTTCAGCTTCAGGAAAACATTCTTCTACAACATTGTCAATGTTATTTGCTATCAGTGGGCTTGTTTGGTTTAGGAATGAAAAGGCAGGTGTTTGGGTGCAGGCCTGTACAGACACTCATGCCCTGTTGTGGCAAATTCTGTCTGTCTGGCAGTGCAGCTGGACGTGCAGAACTGCACCTTCCCCAAGAATGAATCAGGTAGGCTGATGGCAAAATGATAAAACCTCTGTAACCTCACACACACATTTTCTGGGGCATGAACAGCAGCTGAATTTAGTTTTCTAGGTGACTTCTTATATATTCTGGCTTGACCTGAGAGTTTTCTGAAAGATTCACAACTCTGCCAGCATTTAGTGGGATTCTCGTTATAGGAAAATCTAAGCATGGTTTTGTAAGCACATCAACTAGTTCTAGTGTGAGCCCCACTTCTTTTGACCAGTACTGTAGACAAGAAATAAACACTTCTACTCATCACTGTCTGACATCCCAGTTGCAAGTTCAAAACATAAGCTTTAGGCCTACCATCACTGTTCAGATGCCGAGGGCAGTTTTTTTCTTCTCATGATTATCCTCTTCAAAATAAATGCTAGCAATCTGTGGTGGACTAGGACTGAAAACAATTCCAAATTAATCTAGCAGGTTGTCAAGAAATCAAAAATACCATCACTGTATGAGCTGATGCAACTTACTGCAAGTTACATAAACCAGGGAGGCATCTTAATGGAGTGATTGATGGCACAGCAAATACTACTGCAAGAGGCTTTTAGACTTAACTCATCATTTAAGTTACCCTTCTATCAGCTGAGTAAGATTCTATTCACCTGCCTAATATTAAATAATTAAACTTAACTAGCTACAATAAACGGTGTAGGAGATGAAAAACAAAATCAAAGTAAAAGATACACTGTATTTTGTAAGGTGGGACTGAACATGAAAGCCCCTGGTGTAAAGAAAAAGTACCCAAACACACACAGCCCTCTGTTAAGACCTGAAATTTTTTACAAGGTGAAAAAACTGTTCTCACTGAAGAGAGTGGTATGTCTTCCACGAAGTAATTCAAGTTTTAAGGTCACGATCAGACTGAGGTAATTCTCTGTGTTTAAGAACCAGGGAACATTTAATGTGTATGACAGAATTTATAAAAAAAGCACAAAATACCCCTGACACTGGATACACCATCCTATTGTATTTTTTATAAGTCAGAAATAGAATTATTCTGAATGCACAGGGAACACTGGTTTCCTTTTGATGGTCCTTTAGCTGTGGTGATGGGGCAAAATGGGTTCAAACAGCTTGAAGTAAGAAAATGCCATGGAGGTTTATATTGTTATTAGATGAAGACTTAACAACTTGTCCTTAATCCTCAATTACACTAAGTTGGTTTATTGCAGGGACAGATAGCATAATAGTGGTTAGAATGTGAGTACACCTGGTTTGCCGTTCAGAACAGGGTTGATGCAGTTGCATTGAAAAAAAAAAAAAGAGTGAAAATTCACCTTTAGTGAAAATGGCAATTAAAAAAGAAAAAATTGTAGCAGGAAAATTAACTCGAAGAACTAAACTCATGTCAGCTTTCAAGAAGTGCTGGCTGGATGTTAAAAAGTCTGAGGAGTTTTTCTCAGACAAATAAGTTTCCTTGGAAAATACTTGAACCTAGGGAGCAGCACTAATGAGATAAGTCTGTAAAACTCTCTGTGCCATTAGCAAGGCTCTAGGAATATTAACAGCAACAGCAAGAAAAATTAGATGTCACAAAGGATTCCAGAGTGTTTCCTCCCATTCCCAGACTATCGTACCTGGTTTTATAGTAGCATGTTGCATACCCTGTAAAATGAAAGCCTTCTCTTTACTGTGCCTAATGAAATGCCCTCCGTTTCTGGTTAACCCAGCAAAACTGTATTTTCATAAACAGGAAACCAAAGTTAATCCCTAGAGCTTCAGAAATAATAATGATTTTTAAAAGTGTGGAAATATTTATAATTTGTATCACAATAGCAAGTAGGGAAGCCAAATAAATTGGAGTTGCTTAATACTGGGCAATGTGCAAACATAGCACAAACATCACAGAAATATGCAACCTAAACAGACCAGACAGCCAGAGGGTAAGAGAGGAAAGAAAGATGCATGCTAAATAATTACAAATTTCCCAAGCTAGAATAAAAACCAAAGGAAATATAAAGGAAAATATATTAGAAACCTAATTACCATGAGGGTTCTTTCAAGTGTAAAAAATGCTATTATTCATGGAGTTTCATTTCTGTCAGAAGAAAAAGGACAGTGAATGAAGGTATGCAGATACTTCATTGTAGCTCACAATGAAGCAACTATATCACTGCAGCTACTTAGCAAAGTTCCTTTCTGATATAAACAGTGCTATTATCTGAGAAAATCCCATTGGATTTCCATTTGGTGAGTTTCTTTTGTTTAAGGATCTTAATTTTATTATGCATAAAAGCTCTGAACCAATTTGCCAAGTTCAAGTCTTTACATGTTGAGTGAGAAGTTACTGAGTCAAAAGGACATACATGCTTTTCCATTCTCCCCACAATTTTTTTGTGAGTAGTAAATCTGCCTCACACTATTTGGTGAAAGAGCACCTCAGCTTGTGTTTCAGTTGTCTGGATCTAATTCAGAAAATACAGATACTAGCTATAAAGCCTTAAAGGAGCACACATCACCTTCCACATGGGTAATTATCAAGCCACGTACAGGGGCTTGGATGAAAAACACATATGGATTAAGAGAGTTTGTTGGGACTTCCAGATGAGACTTCTGCCTCTTCTGGAAAAAAAGCACAAGTTTTTTCCTCACCCTGACTTGTTCATAGACAAGAACCAATTAGAGGAAACAGTGGAAAGCGAATGTCCTCAGCAGCTTCCTCTTTTACCTGAAAAGAAGACAAGCAAGGAGTTAAATTTTCTGCTCCAGCTCCACCACCCCCATTCAGTGGGCTGAGCTCCCCTTAAAACTGGCAGCTGTAATTGCAGTCTCCTTCTGCGCTGACCACGAACAGACCTTTACAACCGACCGAGCAGTCAGAGCATAACACATTGCCTCTTGAGCTACATTAACAGACCACACTTCTGGTTCCTTGCCTCTGGCAGCTGCAAAACAATGTAAGTTTGCCTAGGCTGCTTCATGAATCACAGAATCAGCAATCATTTAGTTTAGAAAAGACCTCCAACACAGAGTCCAGTCTTTGACTGATCACCCCCTTGCCAACTAGACCATGGGTCTTAGTGCCACTCCCAGTGGTTTCCTGAACATCTCCAGGGATGGTGACTCCACTACATCCCTGAGCAGTACATTCCAGTGTTTAACAACCCTTTCCATGAAAAAATTCCTTATGAAGGTACGAGGGTAGACAGTTACCATAGGTGAGAAATCCAGCTATGGTCAGCTAAAGGAACTCAGTAAGTAGCTATCTTGACAACTTTTAATTGCTGATACATACCTTCACTGACGTACATGGCTACATTAGAAATGGAGGAATCCTCTTGTGTTCATGAGTGTTATACCCACACACTACTGTTTAGTCACAATTAGTATGTGCATTTCATTGCTCATTTGAAAAAGCAGAAAACACATTTTTAAATTTGGAATTATAAGGTAATTTTTCCCTTTTAAAAATCAATCTTTTCTTTTTTTCACAGATACCATCAATCCCAGTAAAGATAGACATTTCTGTCTGGTTTTTTTTGGTGTGTTAACTGGCAAATATTCTGGACCATGGAGTGGGAAGAATGTCATTTACTAAGAAAGGTTCATGTAAATGTTGAGTTATTTCTGTTTGACCATTTCTTTCAGGTACTATTAATATAGGCAGTCCTTCAGGGTATCATTACTGTGCTAGCAGTTTTGGCCAAAGATTTTATGATGTTTCTGCAATTCACCTGCTCCTGCATGAAATGTAACCAATAAAAACTGGAAGTTCTTACATCTCATACCTTAAATGTACAATATTGAAACAAGACATTGCATGGTGTTCCCCTTATTGGTTCTTATGCTTATGAAACCAGATATTTCTGCTGATGTTTTATGTGTAAATATGCTTACTCTCAACACTTCCATGTAAGTACACTTTTTTTTTTCCTGCACAAATTCAACAAAATTTATTTATGTCTTTTTCAACATTGCTTTGCTCCTTCTCACAATAGTTTCTCATGAGTGGAGTCCTCAGAAAGAGAGCTTGAGAGAAAAAAATGAACTTGTGGTTTTAAACTAACTGGATCTGCACCAAAATTCTGGATTAAGTTTCTGGTTTTACCACATACTATATATATATGACCTGAGGCAAGGTATACTGTCTCTTTATTTCTCATCTTGAAAGCAGGGATAATAATAGTTTCTCTATGTAGCAGGATTCTTATGAAGCAAAATCCATGAACAGTAATGATAATCTTCAGCAGAATGGAAATAACAATTGCAGCCATTCTTTGAAGGTATAAAATAAGGCCAAATGCCATGTCTTGCACTTGGGTCTCAGCAAACCCCTGCAGCACTACAGGCTGGGGGAGACAGATGCTTGGCAAAAAGGGACTTGGGAGCGCTCACTGCAAGCTGGCTCAGTGTGAGCTACTCTGTAACCACGTGGCCAAGAAGGCCAATGGTATCTTGGCCTGAACCAAGAGCAGTGTGGCCAGCAGGACAAGGGACATGATCATCCTCCTGTACGTGGAGGTACCTGCAGCTGAGGCTGCACCTTGAGTTTGGTTCTGGGCCACTCACTTAAAAAAGGACATTGAGCTGCTGGAGGAAAGGGCAACAAGGCTCATGAAGGTCTAGGAAACATGTCTTATGAGGAGTTGCTGAGGTAGCTGGGTTTGTTAAGTCATGAGAAGGGAAGACCCAGGGGAGACCTCATTACTCTCCAGAACTCCCTGAAAGGAGGCTGTAGTGAGGTGGGGGTTGGTCCCTTCTACTGTGTCTGCAGTGAGAGGATCAGACGAAATGGCCTTCAGCTGATGCAGAAGAATCAGATTAGATATTAGAAAATTTGTTTCACTGATAGGGCATGTCAGGCATCTGGAATAGGTTGCCCTGGAAGGTGGTGGAGTCCATCTCTGAGGGCGATTAAGAGGCATCTGGATTCAGTGCTAGGTGATGTGGGTTAGTGGTTCAGGAGTTACAATGGTAGTGCTGGGTTGATGGTTGGACTTGACAACCAACTTAGAGGTCTCTTCCAACCTTGATGATTCTAGGGTTCTAAATAAGGGTGTTCATCTTCTAAACACACACAGGAAAAACACCATCTGCAGGGCACTGAGCTGAAACTGGTTTTTGGTACTGACTCTTAAAAAGGGAGATCAGTGTCAGGGCATGCCTGATGGAGGCACTTCTCACACTATGTCCTTCTGAAGGCAAACTAGACATAAGTATATTGGTGGGCACAAAGCCCTCTCAGAAAAATATCCAAAATTGTAAAAACACAGCCTGGAGAAATAATAAACCACAAATATGTTGACAATTAAAAAAAAAAGTATCTGGCACATTTTTCACTTTAACTCATGCCACTGAATGAGTGGCATGATGTGCAAAACCAGGGAAAGTCGTGCACAGGAGAGATGGCAGCTGGCTTGGCAGTAGCATGGTGTCACCAGGTATACCTTCCAGCCGTACTTCTGCACCTAGCAAGGAATACCTGATATTGGATGCTCATCGTGTTTCATGTTTGAGTCATGCTTGCCACCTTCAGCATTTCCCCCTTATTTTTTTTACTTTTAAAAGACAATGTATGACTTGGAACGGAGCGGAGATAGCTCTCTTCGAGAGCCGCAGTGGCAGCACACCAATTTTGAATCAGTAAACCAGCTACAGGTGCGGAGCACCCATGATGACTCATCACCTCTCTGTCATCAACTGAAGTGACTGCCGGGGGAACGGGGGATGTAGGACGCTGAAATTTTACCGACACGCAAAGTGGGCTTGCTGCTGTCAACAGCCGGGGGTCAGAAGACAAATCCCCTTCTCATTTCCTGGTCCGACCACAAGCACACCAGCTTTCGTGACCTGCTTTCCGCTACTCCTTAAGGCCGTGGCGATGCCAGCACATTCTGGCGAGGGGAGGGTCAGCACTGGGGTCCCGCAGCGGTGGGCAGTAAGCTCCGGGCGGCGGGAGCAGAGCGCAGCGGGCCGGGCAGGGAGCGCGGCGGCGCTGGCGGAGCTTGGATGGCGCGGAGGCGGCGGAGGAGGAGCGGGCGGCACAGCGATAGCGCTGACGGGCAGCGGCAGCCGCTCTTTGTCCCCTCCCCTCCCCTCCCCGGCGCGCCCAGCCCAGGCGGCAGCGCGGAGCGGAGCGGGCCGGCCTGGGGATTCCCTCCCCGCGCCGCCGAGGTCGCCATCTTCACCCCCGAGCTCGCCTCGGACGCTGCCGGCAGGGCTCCCGGGGAGCCGCCGGGAGCCTGCGCCGCGCCTTCCCGCTGCATGTGATCGGCGGGCGGTAGCGGCCTCCTCCGCGGATCTCGGCTGCGTCCTCCTCCGCCCCCGGCGCGGCGGGGAGGGGGCGCGGGGCGCCCGGCAGCGGGAGACGGAGGTGCCGGGGCGCGGCGGGCACACAAAGGAGCGGGCGCCGCCGTGGGCAGCGGTGAGTGGCGGGGCAGGGCTGCGGGGATCCCCGCGCTCGCCTCCCTGCCCGGTACCTGCCGGTGGGCTGGGCTCTGGCCACTCCCTTCCCGGGGGCCCGCTGGGAGCCATGGCGGGGGTTGTGTTGCGCCGCCGCCTGGGACCGCCGGTGCTTCCCGCACCGCCGGCCCCACGGCCGGCCAGCGGCGAGCGAGGGCCGAGCGAGGTGCCCGGGGGCGGCGGGGCCGGTGCTGGGCGGGGCGATGCGGGGGAGGCTCCGGCCGCGCCGCCTCGGGAGCGGGCAGTGCTGCGGGCGATGCTCAGCCGTAATCCCGCTTGACGCTCGGACAAAGAGGAGCGAGCCACAAATTTTGTGGTGGGCGATTAAAAAAAAAAAAAAAGAATACAAGGGTTTGGGTTTCCTGGATTTTGTGGTTTTTGTTTTTTGGATTTTTTTGGTTTGTTGTGAGGCTTTTGGCGGGTGGGCTGGGAGGTTTTTTTTGGTTCTTTTTTAATGCCGTACGCCCCCGCCCCGTCTCCCAAGCGTGCGGCGGGAGGGCAGGTGCCGCGGTGGGCGGCGGGGCCTGGGGTCGGGCTGTGCCCGGCACAGGGCGTGGTGCCGCGGCGGGGATGCCGCGACGCCTCCGTCCCTCCCTCCCTTCCGTGCCCCGTGCGGCGTGCGGAGCCCCGCGGGGCCGCGGGAGGAGTGTAAGGCCCTCCCGGCAGGGGAAGGAGGGAGCAGGGGTGCGACAGCGATGATTTTCGTGCGCATCTAGAGAGGTAAATTAGCGTTTAACAGCTGTTATTTGGAATGTGGCGCTTGTCCGCTGGGGTGAGCGTGTGGTTTTCGGGCAGATAATCCGTGTGTGTGACCCTGTGCGTTTACCAGAATTGTAACTCTTCCATAGGAGAACGTTCCAGGAGAACGTGAGGCCCTGTGACATTTAACTCTAAAGCTGGATATGCATTAAACTGTAAGTTTTCCAGTTTTGTTTTTGAACTTGGATTGATGAATGGAGTGATTGTTTTATGTCTGCGATATAAAAACTTGAGAAATAATTTAAGTGAGACCCTAGGCAGACTTTTCCCATGCCTGTTGCATATATATGTCTCTCCTGGATGGCAATAACTGGTTAAAAATAAAAAGTAAAGAAAATCTGCGAAAAACTAATGCCTTAAGTGCTTGCTTTACGTATCGTTATGGTGATAGATTTTACTTAATCCTCCAAGGCTGACAATCACCTTTTAGACTTAAGTCAGTGTATAGGAAATACCTGTAAGTGCAGTACTAGTGTGTTTCCCTACATTTGACTGAAATAATTGAGATAAGATGCTGCTTTTTCCTCACTCGTAAGGCATATTTAGTCAAGTATTTTACTTAGGTGGTCTGATTAATAGCAGCTCGTTGAAGGTATAGATATATTTCTGGGTTGTTTTCTTACAGTGTTAAAACATAGATGCATTTTTCAAAGATGTAATTAAAAATATTAAATTTCTACTGTGATGGGGTTTTTTGAAGGGTGAAAAGGACTGTTGTAGATGAAATTGCAGGAAATGATCACGCAAATACTACAACCCCAAATGAAATAAGTAGCAGATCAAATAAGGAATGAGATAATTCACTGTACAAATTTAGACTATACATAAACTTCATTGTATGTCAATATCACTGCTCTTTTAAATTTGGGTTCTCCCATTAGCTTAAGTGAGAAGCTGGAACCTGGATATAGCTGTCTGGGCATCTAAAGTGATTTTGCTAACAAGTACAAGTAATTCGGTGTTCAAGACACTTCCTGGTGAATTTTCTCTATATCTAGGCTAGAGCTGTATAGCTTACAAATTCCATCACTCAGTCCACATAGTGTTATATGGCATTTGTGCTCCAGAGGAGCAATGCACTCTGAAACTGTTGTTATATGTAGCTTGTACAGAAATATTACAGTTAAATTATCTTTTGCTCTGTTTTGCAAAAAAATAATTGTCAATTTACTTATGCTGTAGTATAGCCATACAAAATAAATTTCTTTTGAGGCTTGGTAGTAATTCTAATGCTGTGAGTGTTTTGGAACTTCTGTGGTGGCTTGCTGTGCAGTGTGATGGTCTGTGGGAAGTCTTGAGGACATGGTGGCTGATCACAGTAGGGAAAAGACAGAAATGTTTCAAATATCCCATCAAGTAAAAAAAAAAGTTGAGTTGATTTAGAAACAGGAAAAGGAGATGAGAAATTGAGTATGTATTCCAACTTTCTTTCTGTATATTTCACTGTGCCTTTTTTAATGTGTATATCAGAGGTTTCATTGCAGTGATAAAATATTAACCCTAAAATGATTTCAAAAAATCAGATCATGTGCCATAGAGTTGTTACAGTAAACAAGAAAGATTAAGTGTCTCATTTAATCTCTTTGCCCAATAAGAAATTGCTTTTCTAGGAGTGATGATTGTCGGTGTTGAAATAGTGTTAATCAGCAGTTGTTGCTGTAATTGATTGTCCACTGCAGAGGAGTCCTTGTAACAGCCATTAACTTGAGCAAGCTTGCACAAACCCTGAAGATACTTGTACCAGACCTTTTGACCCTGAGGTGGGGGTGAAGGGGCTTCTTTTTTGCCTCTTGAGTTTCTCCTCACAAGAATTACAGTGCACTATTAGAAAAATAGTTTTTCCTTTACACCCCTGACAAGGAGAACATATTTCATTCTGTGATATATCTTTGAGGTGACAGTTTCTTGAAGTTCAGGATTATCTTTTCAAACTGTTAGGAATAGCAGAGATACTTGCTCTGCTTCATGTGATTTATAGACCTACCTTTTAGGCATGAAGCGTAATGTGGAATTAAACGACTCAATAATGGAAAAAAAGAACCCTGGTGTTGAAGTACTCCCTTGAGATACTGCCCCTGTTGGTTTTTTTTTGGTTTTGTTTTTTTTTTTCTTTTTTTTTTTTTTTTGTTTTTTTTTTTTTTTTTTGTTGTTGTTGTTACTTTATTTTCAGTGAATTTAGCTTGACAAATTAAATGTAAACTAAGCTTACCATGCTGCTAAGGAAAATCTTGTGCCAGTCTGTTTTGCATACTCCGTCATGTTTCATTTTAGAAGCCCTCTGGGTTCTGGTCAATGTCAGTGAGTACTTGGATAGAATCTGAATGAGACTAATTTTCACTTTTGAGTGATACACTTTGCCTGTTCAAATCAGTTTTCAGCAACTCAGTTGCAGCTCTTGATTACACTTGACAGCCTGAGTCCAGGTAGTGAATAACAGTTTATAATTTGATTCATTACTGCAATACGTGTGTTCGTAGCTATGATTCTAACAAGCATTTTAGACTGTTGCCTGACGTAAACATATGTAAACACTTATCTTTGGTCACCGCCTTACCCCTGGGTGTGTGTTTCTCGTTCTACGCCTCTGTGTGCGTGTAGATAGAGAAAGTGGATGAAGGCTAGTGTGGCCCTTGTTCCTTGTGCCATATTCATTAAAATGTGTTTGTTGCTACCATAACTGTTTAATATTAGCCATCTTGTGTCTCCTAGTTTTAATACTGGCCTTGTATTGTGTAGCGATTAAATGAGTTTTAGAGGAACTTGGGGTATTGTGAAAGTGTTCGTCACTGTTTTCATACTTTAGAAGTGGGAGAATTGCTTTCTAATGTGTTCTGAAGGACTGTAGACAATTGACTGCTGAAACATGAATGCCTGTCTCCCAATCCGATTTTATCAATGCTCGAAGTATACTTAGCAAGGTTGACATGAAGGAGTTATTTTTTATGTTATAGCTGCTGTATTACTTTTGTGTTAAAAAGTACAGAAGCAAAGTGTATATCACTGCACAAATAAATTATTTTATTTTTGACTAGACTAGGTGTAGATGCTCTAGAAAAGCAGGCACATGGTGTTCTTTTCTGTAGCCAAGCCTAGGAGGAAAATGAAGGAGAGAGGGGGAGGAGGAATGCTGCTCTGAAGGATGCTGATCGTGAGATGGGTGGATTGGATTAATTTTTCTTTAAAGAAAATCAGTTGATCTGAAGAGAGGCTTTTGAGTATTCACTGTCACCTAAAGGTTTCATGTTATTTTGACGAAGCAAGTCTGTCTTGCATGATGAGCATCTCATTTTATTGTATGACTAGCAATGATAAGAAATGATGATGAATTCAAGGAAGAGGCAACCTGAAGCAATTGAACGTGGGTAAAAGAGCAATCAAACAGCTGCAGTGAACGTGTTTAAGTGGGGGCTTCACATAAGGGCAGATTGAACGGGAAGTTTAGCAGCGAGAAAGCTGCCTATTAGTAGCAAAGTGAATGTAGGAAAATTAGACTGGTGGGTGCCCTACGAGAGGGTCTTGGCTCAATGCCCATTGCATAGGTGGGTAGCTCTGCCTGAGGACTCCTTTGGTCTTTCTCAAATGGAATGTTTTGTGTGTGTTTAGAAGCGGATGCGCAAGATGAAATTACTAGACCCAGGGGAGTTGTAAGAGGAAAAGTAGTTTCTGTTGACTGCTTCACCTCAGCAGCAAGGGGAAGAAGAGCTGCCTTGTCCTTACAGAAGGCAAATATTAGGGACTGCAGACCTCCTTCAAAGCAGTCTTACATCTTCTTCATCAGAGTGGCTTAGGACAAGGGGTAAGGAGGAAGAGGTAAGGTGTAAATGAAATTGTCATCAGGTTTTGCAGGCTTCTTCCTGAAACAAACATGAACTATATTAATTTCCTCTTCCAGATTATTTCGTTTTCTGTCCAGTCAGATTTGCAATATTTGTTGTGAGACATCAGAGGGAGAGCTGCTGGTGTGACCCTTGGGGATGTCTTGTGCAGGGCTAGGAGTTGGACTTGATTATCCTTGGGGATCCCTTCCAACTCAGCATATTCTGTGATTTGTGATACCTTCTGTCTGCACATGCATTAATGCATGAGTGGTGCATGGGAGAAGGCAAGCTGCTGATAATTGTACTGCCTGAAAAGCTAGGAACTGCTATACAGCTTGCTTTTGTGTTATGACTAAACTATATTCAACAAACAACTGAAATGGGAATCTGTTCTGTTCAATAGTTTACTTATTTTGCTGATGTTGAAAGTAGGGATCATGTTATAGGCTGACATTTAGTCATGTCAAAGGTCTATTTGCAGTTACCTGAGCCCATAGTTATTAGAAAAAGTTACCTCAGTTCTTCACTGGACAGAGTTTGGATCCTTTCCCCACCATACATAAATTGTAACAGAAGTATGCTGGATGTGATGAGGTTCTTCTGCATTGCATAAACCAGTGCCTCTGTGTCAGGGAAGAGGTGCTGGAGGAGAAATTGCAGTTCATCTTTATAGGAAAGGAGAAACTTAGATCTAAATAGGAAGGGGTTTGTAATCCTGGGAGGGTATTGCACATGGAGATGACCTCTCTGGTCTAATAACTGTTCACAGCTAAACAGTTAGAGTGCTTTGAGTTGCACTTTAGGCAGGCAGGGATAAAATATTGTAAGTATCTCTATCCATTTAGGCTGAAAGAGAGAGCTATTTGTTTTATCAATATATGAACAGTACAAGGGCAAAACTGTGCATGAACCAAGTAAGTGATTACAGACTGCATCATGGTTCGCTGGGTATTTTGCTATCTTGTACTTTTTTACAAATCGCTGTACAACTCAACCTGTTTTTTTCTAACTGTATGTGCCTTGAACTTTATCAGTTATTACAAAGAGTTCAAAAGTGTTTCCTTACAAAAACTTTCTTTTCATAGAATAGAAAGTGTGTTGTCACCAAACCCTCCCCAGTTAAAATCCCAATTGTCCTCATAGAAAAAATAAATGTGTGCCTTCAGACTAAGATTTGTGAATTCTGTCATAAATTTAGTACCTTTTCTGTCTTAAAGTTCTGGCTTATTGTTGTATGGGCTTTATATACTTCTCCCATGCTTCATTTTTGGAATGGGCCCTTAAATCATCTTTTTTGTACTCACTCACTGAACTTGGAGACCAACTGTTTAAATCTCTTGCAAAAATAGGACTTTTCTAATTTGCAGCTGGCTTCCTTGTCAAAACAGTCATGCTGCTTAGTACTGAAATATTATATGCAGAAAGTGTCTTGTTACATTTATTGGTTGCTTTTATCTTACAGCTCATATTCAGTAAGTCTTGTTCTGTCTGATAACACCTCTTTTAATTGGCCCCACGTGATGCAGCTATTAGCCTCAAACACCAGTTACTAGAGGAAATCCACCTACTTCTTTAAAGCTTCCTGAGAACAGTTTTTCACTTGAGCTCAACTACCTATTTCTTCTCTTAACCTTTCAAGTGAATGGTATCTTGCCTTGGTATATTTGCACTGAAGTTCTTTTCTAGTAAGCTGACTTTTACAAGGTTTGCTCTGCCTTGAAATAAAGTTAAAAAAAACTAAAATTGATGTGAGAATGTACTTTCAAGTTAGTCCTGTTCAATTGAACTGTATAAACAGATTTTGAGATACAGTAGAAGCTGTTTTCTCCAGCCAAAATTAAGTATAAATATTTCAGAAATAGAAGTTTACCCATTTTATTTGGTGTAGATATGTTCAGAAAGTCAGTGTATAGTGAACAAGAAGAAAGGCTTAAAATCCATATTTTAAGTAACATCTAATTTTTAAGGGGAGGACAAAGGGAGCAGGGAGTAGTCTTCACCAAATTACACCAAAATGTTATTTTTGGTATTTCATGCACTCCTTGCTCATCTGATTTTTTGGGTTTTGTCCTTAAGCATATGTGAGGAATCATTTGCAGAGGTAATAGAAAACTAAGCTTTGATGCATTCTGTTTTTTTATTTCTTTTTGGTTGGTTGGTTTTGTCCTATGAGAAATTCATCTTGCACAAATGTTTAGATGATGTGCTCACAGTAGGAGCATGTCACTGGTACAGCCAGGGTTTGCTACATAATAAGTCTTTATTTCAGTGTTGAAAAAGGGACTTTTTAGAAAGGATAAATCTAGGTGTGTTCAGCTCTGCTATTTCTTATAACTGTACCTGGTTTTCTTCTAAGCTGTCTTGTAAATGGCAAAGCCTTGTGGTACTCTTCAAAAATCTTAGTTCAACTTGAGACTGCAAATTCACTGAGGTGGATCAGTACACACAGTTTCACATGTGGACCATCCTCTAGGGTCTACTGTATTCAAGCTTCCTGTAGAAGAATCTCTAGATCCCTGCACTGTGTTATGTTCCGTGAATGATTGCTAAGTGGCACTTAGTACAGGCCTTTCCCGGGAAGTCAGCAGGGGTGGTGACTCCTTTCAGCTCTGAACATTGCAGGTCAAACCCTGGCTATGATTAAATTAGTGGTGAAGCTTTCACTGAGATCCTAAATTCATTACTGTTTAAAGTCTGCAGAGCAAGTTAGCTGCATGTCTGCAAGAATGCTTTTGGAGAGTGATCAGCCAGCAGTTAGCAGTTATGGTGGAGTCCTATTTCTTGCATTTCTTCAGTGGAATTGCTGATACTTGTATCTGGAGGTGCTTACAAACCAAAGTGTGAGCATTATCAGTTTATATACAGAAAAATATAGGTGCTGGAGGTTGTGGTGGATTTGGTTTTTAATGTATTTATTATTTGTTTGGGGCACAATTGTCACCTTTACTCCCAGTCATTTGTCCTCTGTGTTGTCAGGATATATATGTATTCACTGTAAGACGATCCTTATTTCTTAAGATTATTTTATTATTATTTAGTTCAGTTGAAAATTGTAATAGATAAAAGGAGACTGCATCAAGAGTGATCCTACTTGGGAGAAACTCACAGCAGGCACAGACCTGTGATAGTCCAAATAAGTGTGCATTTTAGTGAAATAGTATGCAAATTAAGAATTCCATTAAAGAAAATATGTTGTTCTGAAAGTGACACTTCCACAGATCAGATAGGTACTCAAGTATTCACAGAGGTAATGGGTGATTCTAGGTTATGCTTTTTATACTGTTTATATGCTTCCTCTTTTTTCAAATTCTTAAATTTTGTTCTTTTTCTTTCAAGGACAGAAAGTGTGATCTGAAAACTTTGTTGCTTTGTTTCTACAGGTTGAGATCATACTCAGATATTTTTGTCATTGTTCTTCTGTGCAAACAATTTTATCAAACTATTTGTGACTTAATGTCTTTTAAAATGTAACTTAATTTGTGTTTTCATCTATTCAAAGATGTTGAGGTCAAATGCTGTACTGTTTTGAAGTCCCAGGCAGCAAATTTTGCAGATCACCATGGTAATGTGCGTGTGTGCGTGTAGGAGGAAGGCTAAAGTTGGAATCTGCATTAGCAGAATCTGTTAATATTACGTATGCTCAGTGGCATTAGCACTGCTTGTTCTTTGACATGCGTGTTCTTTGACTGCATGTTCTTTGCTTAATTAAAAACAAAGTAATATGATGGAATTAAAAGCCCCATTGTCTGATTTTTAGTCCTTTTTTTTCTCTCTATGTGTGTATGTGTGTTTCTGAAACAAGTCTACTGAAATAATAAAATATGGGTATTTGTGGAATCTTCTTTCCGTTCAGAAAATGGCATATGATGATCTTGTAAAGTAGCAAAGAAGCTCCACAATTTCTTTGTTCCCTCTCTGAGAATTTATGGATAGACTTAGAAGTCATTGTGTTACAACTAGAGATATCTATCAAGAACACTTGCTGCTGATAGTGAATGGCCTGGTGATTTCTGCCAAAACATTGTGAATGTTTAAGTTGCTTGATTTTGGGTAAGCATATTTGGATTATTTTGTACTTGCAGCTGTTTTCGCAAATACAGAATTAGTTCTGAAGTATCATCAATGCTAGTTTAGGGTTTTTTTTTAAATAAAGAACTGTGTTCTGTTCTGAAACTGATTCTTAATTGCCCTCAGTCAGTGCTGATTATAGCTAAACTTATAAATGCCTGTGAATTTGTTGGAAAAGTGCATGAGAAAAGTTAAAGCTGAGTTTTTTTGTCTCTTTGTTACTGTAGTCTAAATAAACTTGGAAAAATTGGAGACTTGGATGAAGAATGATTTGTATTCCCCATTGCTATATTGATTGTCTCAAGCCTCAAAGTAGGAGAACAATGAAGACTGTGAAGGTTGTAGCGGGGAAGCCATACAAAAAGTGGCTGAGGTCACTGAGTTTGCTGAGCCTCGAGGAGACTGAGGAGAGGCAGAGACCTCATTGCAGTTTACGACTTCCTTGTGAGGGGTAGAGGAGCAGCATTGATCTCTGTGATGACCAGTGGCAGGACCCGGGGGAATGGTATGAAGCTGCTGTGCTAGGAGAGGTTTAGGTTGGATGTTAGGAAAAGGTTTTTTTACCCAGAGTGTGTTTGGTTCCTGGAAAAGGCTCCCTTAGGAAGTGGTCACAGCACCAAGCCTGACAGAGTCCGGAAGTGTTTGGACAATGCTCTTGAGCGTGTGGCGTGACTCTTGAGGCTGTCGTGTGCAGGGCCAGGAGTAGGATGATGATCCTTGTGGTTCCGTTTCAGTTCAGCACATTATATGATTCTATGAAATTTTAATTACTTGCAATAACTTACTAGTTTAAAAATACTGACCCACTGTTATTGAGAATTGTAGGCATTGATACAGGTTCAAAATGCAGACCAAGTCGTTATAACTTTTGTTAGATGGCCTGGGAGAGTGGGCTTCTTAACTCTTCCATTGCATAGGCAAACCTTATAGCAAAACAACCAAGGATGGGGAGTTCAGATGCTCTTGCTGCATCAGAGTTCAGATGAGTCAGGAAGTTCACCAGAGCTGCCTTTGCCACCAGCAGAGCAGAGTTATTAGCCTGGCGTGATGTGAACATTCAGACTGTTTGTTAACTTGGGAGGTCATCTGGAGATCTCAGCCATCTGTGTGTGCATTCACATTACTTGGTGCATTTTGTTTTTACAATGCTATTCGCTTGTACACAATCTGTCATAGTAATAACTCTTATTACTATGATATTTTTCCTTCAAAATGCCAGGCCTTCTTTTGAGAGTGCAAGTGTGGGAAGTGATGGCTTTGACAGTCTTTGCCTTAGGAAAACAAGCTGCTTTTTCAAGGCTGTTTTTGCGTGGGCTGAACATCACTGTGTACGCAATGTAGTCATTTGTATATCTAGTGACTTGCTAGGTCTTTTTTTGCATTTTGAGGAGAAAGATACTTACCATCTACTAGACTGTCTCTCTTTAAATATCTTTAAAAAACGAGACTTGGGGGTCAGTAGGACTTCAGACAGTGAACTGTTGTAGTTTTGGGTGGGATTTTTTTTCATTCCATCATTCCTGTTCCATTTCATTCCATCATTGTACTTCTGTTATGTACTGGATCTGTAGTACCACACAGATTGATTGTCATCCGGGTGATTTAAAGCAGACAGATTTTTCATATTAGATTTTGAAGTAAAAATTCAAGCAAACTACATCCTTTATCTGATAAATCAGTGAAGTTAATCATATCAGGTTTTCAAAGTCTGTATTGGCAGGTGTGAAAACAGAGTACCTGCTCTAAAAAGCATGCTACTAAATGCACCTTCCTCCCACTGTTAAAAAAAAAAAGCCTTTATGATAGTAATATAATCTTGAGAAAGAAATACTAGTACACAGATACTTCTTCTTTCACTTTAGAAAGGTTTAGCCCCTCAAACTTTTTAATACATACTGAATTTCTCCATACTCAAAATTGAGTGTGTCTAATTAAAGTAAAAGACAAGGCTTCACCCATTATGTAGCTGAATTTCTGCACTTGCTGCTTTTGATCCCAAAGTATCTTTCAGTCTTCTCCCTAGTGTGTTCATACAGTGTTATGTGTTCATCTTCTAAAGCAAGCATGTGTGTCTCTGAGCCAAGGAATTTCATTAGAAAGAGTAGAAATAGGAAAGCTTGGTGCCAGTACAGATAAACATGACCTGGACACCAGTCTTCTGGGTGTCTGACCTCTACTAGTTTCTGGGATAATTATTTTTTTTTCCCAACTTGGTGGGTTTTCTGGAGGCCAACCAAGATAAATGCAGACATTATAAAGTATTGAAATGTCTTCATGTTGCTGTCTTCTAAGGATCTCTTGAGAACCATGTTTGAGGTGAGGAAAAGGCATTCTGAGGTAAGTTTAAGTAGGCTACTGGCCCAAGTCCTCTTGTAGGGCTAAGTTGGTGAGTTGAAGTATCTTTCTCCTAAAGAAACAGAGTGTCTTTCTCCTAAAGACATACCTTCAGTGTAAACTCCATCTCTAGTTGTCCTCTAAGGAACTCTGATTTTGAGATTTACATCCCTCTGATAGGAATGGGAGAAAGTAAAATGAACCTTCACAATTTTTTTCAACTTATCTTTAATGTTACATACTGTATGTCTCTTTTGATGCCAAATATGCACAGGTCTAAACTCACTGACATTTCACTCACTGCATTAATTGGCATTCTGTTTAATTAATTGCTGTACCACTTACAGGCTTCATAGTGAAATAATAAAATATACTCTGTGGGCTGTCTGTAATTTTCTGTATATATGTGACTTTGCCTTTGACTAGAATAGAATGGGGGCTGTAAATGTGTATGTATATATGGTATATGTCTACAAAGATAAAAACTACTTAGGTGCAAGATGAATCATTGGTGTTTTTTTCCATTTTTGTTTTTAATAACTTTCAAAATGATGAAAAAGTCCCAAATGAAGACAGTGAAACTCAATGAAAACTTCAGATTTTTATTTTCTAATGGATAAAACAGTGAAACTGCTGAAGTTCACTGGTTTTTTTTTCTTCCAGCAGACAGGATTGAATGTTTGTAGACTAACTGTTCATGTATTGTAAATTCATGGGCTGTTTAGCTTAGAAAATATTTTTCTTTATGGTATGAATAAATTTTTAAAGTTTACAGTGTACATGTGTTGTGTTTTCAAGCTCTGTATCAAATTTCAACCTGTTTTATATAATTAGAAAACACCTTAGAAAATGTTATGGAGCTACAGTAATAATTTTACTCTCTGAATTTGACACTTAGGAATAGCAGTATTAATTTTCTCAATTCTTTTGTTGCTCATGGTGCTTTTATAGCTGTTCCACTAAAATATACTTCTTTGGCATTGAGGTTCTCTAAAATAAAGTCTCTCTTCAGTAGAAGCACTATACTAATAGATACGTTTCACTTTTCTAAGGCCACCCATATCTCATTTTTTCAACCCTATTGATTTGGTTTTTGTCATCTTTGTTTTCATACACAGGTTTTATAGTGAACTCTTCATAAAAAGCAAATGTGACTTGTAAGCTGGGATGTACTAAGTAAAATAAGAAATCATCAGAGCAGATAATATCAGGATGACAATGAAATCACCTGTTAATGTGGCCTGTTAGTCACTAATGCAACATTAGTGATTTTTTGTAACTGGTTAAATCAGTAATGTAATTATTATTTGGAAATACAGGCTTGAAAACAAGGCTTCAGAGAAGCATACAGCTTCAAATTCTAACACAAATGATACCACTTAGACAAATGCTTGTTATAACTGGATTTTTTATGAATGTGATGTGAGCAAGTCTGCAGTAAGCTGTCCAGAGTTAATAGAAAGTTGGCACAGCTGGATAAGTAGTGTGCCTTGGCAGTACCTGCAAACAGCTACTTTTTCCACTCTGCTGTCATTTAATAGCCTCTCAAGCCAAAAGTCTACCATTTATAGAAATGATTTTGTTAATTAAATTGTCCATTAGGATGTATGTTTAGTCTCCAAGATTCATACACCTGGGATTCTAAATAGCTGTGACATCGTGACTTAAAACCTCTGATCCAGATCATCTCATTTCTGACTGACTTTTTAAGATGTTATTGTACAAGGATGGCTTTTATTGTTCTGTCCTGCTGCTCTTACAGCATGGCCCTAGATTTCTAATGCTGAAGTTTAGGAAAGCCTTGAAGTCTTTTTTTTTTTTTTTTAAGGAGGGGGCGGAGGAAGACATTTGGCTTAGAGATTGTAGATATTCTTATAGCTACTGTTACCTCACCTGTATAAATGTTATTACATGTTTAAATTGTTTATACAGAATTGGTCCCTACATGCTTAGGATGTTATGTGTGCCATTAATGTGTTCTCTTTGCTAATTTCTCATAATGCAGTTTTCGCTCAGTGAAATTTACTAATATGAATCTTTCTCCATTTTGCTTTCAGTTGCATTGCGTTTAAGTGAGGAGGTCTCTGTTTAACTGCAGCTAAATGAGTTGTTTCTCCTATCTATCTATCTATCTATCTATCTATCTGATAGTGCCCACAGAGTCTTAAACTAGAAGGCAGCTAAATTTCAATGACACTTCTGTTACAAAGTTGAGATCTACTCTAAAAAGACATGATTGCCTTTCTGGCTTTAATGATTTTATTTGCTTCATATTGGACTTTCACAGCTCTTGCCATGCTATGCTATGCAGACAAGTTTACCCCTTTTCCTTCACAATATTTTTCTTTTCATTAACCATTTTTCTGCATTTATAGTCTGTTACACCTGCTCTCATCTGCTTTAGCTCTTAGTTTCTATTTCATAATTTCTCTGACGATCTTTTCTGGAAACTACATGGGTAAAGATGAAAACCCCTTAATTTTATTTTTTAAATCTGTCTTATGTGAGTCTAAGAAGAGAGGACTTGGGTTCCTGAGTGTGTGGGCAAGGAAGAGCTGAGATAGGATAAAAAAGCCCCCTGTAGAAGTCAGCAAGCAAGTGCCTCGCCATATAGGGTGAGGGTTAAAACACTGTGGATGTCAGGTGTAGTAGGGAGGTGGAACCTTTTGTCTGGGGGGTTGTTTTGCTCAGTTTTGTTTTGGTTTTTTTTGGTTATTTTAATAAAATCTGCAAAACATTGCCCTGTCTAACACAGGAAATGTGCAAAATTTCATTTACCACCACATTTACCTTATTTTTATATGCACATTTGAAGTGTGAACTAGATTGTTTGGTATTTTCAGCTTTCCTCATGTCTTCTGTCTGTTTTGAAACCCATTTCTGATATATCAGTGCTTTCATGACGGTCATCGCAGATGGATGCTCTGTAAATACAAGAGTGTTCTGGTTCGTTTGGGTTGAGATTTTTGAATAGAGGTTTAACAGCACTAACTATTCTCCTGCTACTTCAAGTAGCAGTGATTCTTCTTTTCACTCAGAGCCAGCTCTTATGAATGTGTTTCCTTTCTGTTATTGCCTGCATTACTTGTAATCCATCCTTCCTTTAACTGAGAACTGCTGAACTCGGTAGCACATGTCATGGATGTGATCCAGTAACAAACTTGTTTGCTAAACCTCACACACTTCATGTCATTTAACTGCCATGTTACATATTTTTATTGGGAACTAGTACAAAACAGTTATTCCCTGAATGACCTGGTATTGCCAGTAATTTGAAATCTGGTCACTAAGAAAGGTTACCTAGCTATAGTCTTGCAAAGATGATGTACATACAATTTCCACACACTCTTGCTAATATAAAAGTCTGACCCTAGCAAAGGAAGCAGCCAAAACTAAGGGTACTGATTTTGTACCCGTGCTCCTTATTTACTTCATTTAACTATGTCAAACATATGTATATGTATAAAAACTATTTATGTATTTTAAACAGTGTGTAAACATATCGGGATATAAGGATTAAGAGGACCTGAGAGTGTGTAAGTCAGTGAAAGTTTCTTTCAGCAGCGCTGTAAACAAGGTAGTCGTAATCCTTGGAATCATTAACAAATGGAAGTAGCTCAACGATTCTGACCCCTGTAGTGCTTTTCAAAGGAGAAGCCTTGGAGGAACTCCTGACTCTTCCTTTGGTAGCTGTTTTTTTTTCCTGGAACCATGAAGTTACATTGCCCTTCAGTGTGAATAGTTTGGATTAGGTGCTGTAACAGGTAGTAACTTAATTCTGTTTTTTTTCAGTTTCTCATCGCTCTCTAGAATTGGGGATATCTTCATTGAATAACTTGCTGCTTAAAGAAAGTAACAGAAGTTGGGAAATTCAGGTAGGCAATACTTTCAGTTTACTATTCACTTTAAACGTCGATGCAAACGTGTATGGCAGATCTATAAATACTCATTGTGGTACCAAAACCATCAAAGCATGGTATAGATTTTAACCTTACTAAGATTGAATGTGGTTTCACGGCACCTCTTGTGAGCTCTAAGCAGGCCCTGATAAGAAGTCCAAAAGACTTATGATATTCAAGTGTTCTTTGTGCTCGTAATAAAAATATATTAATGTTTGTATCTAATATGATAGGAGGTCCAGGTACTTTGTAATGCTCAATAGATTTAACAAACTATTTTTGGCAAACTATTGTCTTGTTGCCCCAACAGACTCTGGTATTCATGGTACGTGCAGCCACGTACACTTCCATTTCTTTTCCCAGTTTTCTTATCGAGAAAAATTCTTGATGGATTTGCTAATTACATGTATTTCGCATTTCACTTCCTTTGTTCCAACTAATGCTTCTAAATAGATCTCCAATACTTAATTCCTATATAAGGTGACAATATTCTTTTGGTGTTCTTTGTGTAATAGCTTTCATGGCTTTAATAATTTAGTTTGCAACTCTGTATATTACAGTGTTTTGTTCAGGTTTGTTCTGATTTTAAGGATCCATCCAACTTTAATTTGCTACTTTCCAGTTTTTAATTCAAGTACATGTGCTTTGGTGTGGTGTTAAATAATGTGTAGGAATGGCCTGTAGTTTTAATAACCTGAATTTTCCTCCACCAAAATTCTTGGATAGATCTACTCCTATTTGACTAGATCTATTCTTGTTTGACTTAGCTCATTGATAATGATTGTAGCACATTTATGTTGGGTTGATTGCTGTGGATTACACTAGTACCAATGAAACAGTTAAACCTTGAAACTATTGCTGATTTCTTATGACCTCAATTCTACATAGCAATTTTAATTTTAGAATTTGTAGTTCTCCTTTAATATTTTTTCTTTACTGTTTTCATATTTTACTGTCTAAAAATCCAAATGAACTGTGTGGAAGAGATTCTATAGGATATCAGTACCTTAGGAAATGTACTTAAAAATCTCTTACGCATGTTGTTTCTTCAGAAGGAGATGCAACTTGGGGAACATATTGCAAAAATTCTCCATAGAGTGTTTTGCAGGCTTTGTTGTTGATTTCTTTTTCAGGAACTAAGCGTCTTTCTATTTTACCTTACTCTCTGCTTCTAATCACCATTCATGTAGTATGTAATTCAAATACTAGTAAAAATGGATGCTTTACCTTAAAAATACTCAAAGTATGTTGAATTTTGTTTAAATACAGGTAAAATTACATTTTACATTTTAAGATACTGTCAGTGTTACATTTTCTGTTTCATTCTTTGTCTCCCTTCCCTCAAGTTCCTTTGAACACTCTGAAGTGTTTTTGGTATGACTGATGATACGAGACGTGTTTGGGCTTATCCTTCATGTTGTGCACTTCCTTTCCATTATCACCTGATCTTTTTAGCTCTGATTTCACTATTACTTGTAAAACGTTTCTGCCAGGGAGTCTGGGGAGGAAAGTCTGCACAGGAATTTACCCTGGAGAAGCACGTGACAGAAAGGTGATTGTATTGTTAGCGTGAGAAACTGAAGTGTAAATGGCATCCCAAACTGGGAGCAGGAGCTGCAGTCTCTATTGCTGACCCTGAAGCTCCTCCTCTGGCCTCCTGCTTGCTGCTGGGCCTCAAGGGCATTCCCAGATGTTTTATGTGCTCACCATGTGAAAAAATGTTTCATTACAGAATGAGAATGGGCTGTGCAGATGGGGAATCTCTGTCCTTCCGACTCTGTCAAGAAAAGGGAGAGAGAAAGAAATAGTAGCCCAATTGTAGTAACTAGAACAACCCTAAGGTAATTTTTAAGTAGTTTATAAACTACTTAAACTACTACTGCCAACCCCCAAAAAATTCACAACCAGAGAAATACTGTCCTGGGAGGGTGGATGGAAGAAGGAAGGCAGGCAGTTGGGTAGCATCTGTAAGGCGATAAGGATAGGTGATGATGATGAGGTCTATTTGAAGAAGACAATTCAGAGAAAAAGAAGAGGAATATTTAAAACCAAAGGGAAGTAAGGGCTGTACTATAAGCAGCAGAGGAGGGCGCAAGGATGGATGACAATTGATGCAGGAAGGCAAGTAGGGAAGAAGCAGAACTTCCGGAGCAATGGTTCGGTGAATGGTGATCCCCACTGGAGCAGGAGCTGACAGGAAGCAAAGAGAACTCACAGTGCAAAAATGCGTGTTTCATTCTTGTGCCAGAAACAAGTGAAGTGCATTGGGTGTTCCCAACCTGTTGGCTGGCCTTTCTGTGCAAGCTCCAGGAGTGTCTGCAGGAAGCTTCAATCATAGATCAGGAAGTGCAGCCTTCCTGACTCACCTTGCTGGCAGCTATGAAGTTGGTAATGGTAAAATCTCCATAAAAACCGTATAATGTGGCCTATTCCAGATTAAAGAAAAAAAAAAAAAGAAGCCTTAGATCCTAATATTTTTCTTAATTTTTCTTAAGTTTTTGAGGTTCAGAAATTGAAAGTATGTAAGATAGTGATGGACAGTGCTCTAGTGCCATTTCCTGCTGCCTTTTGCCTAGAGCCCTGCAACTTTTCCTTTCCCTGCTTCACTGCAGTTGTGTGGTGCACTTTGTTCACATGCCGGGGCCTTTGTCGCAAAACTCTGACCATGTGCTTTGTGAATGTACTTCTAGTCACATGAAGTAGAAGTATTTAGGCTTGTGGTTCTTCTTCATAGTATATTCCTCATCTGGCCTCACTATGCTCTTAAACATACACTTTCCAACTGTTAAGCAGAAACTCAGAAAAATCTGAAAAAAAACCCCAAAACCCTGAAAACTTGTTTTTTCTCAATTTTTCCATTCTTTTATTGCTAATTTAGTAAAGTTCTAGAACACTGGGAGGAAGGAAAAGATGGGAAAAAACCTCACCCTCATGAAGGTAGGGGAAAACCTCACTCTCCTGTCAAAACTGTAAATTACTTAAGTTTGGCAAGGAAGCCTTTGTTCCATTCATGTCTGGAACTAAAAGCTGGTGCAACATTTCTGCATTACTCTTTGCATCCAGAAGTCGTTACCCTAAAATGCTTGTGGATTGTTCATTTGTTGTGTGCACATCTTGACACCACCATAGAAAAAACGCACTTATTCAAAATCTCAATTATGTCTTTTATGTTTCCTTGCTTTTTTAGTATATGATTTTCAAATTGGGTCCATGGCTGGCTTTTCTGTGCAAGATTTTAGTTTCTTGAGTAAGGATATGTTTAGATTTCATCCACCACACTTTCATTAATTCTCTGTGATTCTAATTATCAGTTTAATAATTGATTCATTAATTTGGAGCAATGCCATAAAGAAAAATTTTAGTTCATTTATGTAATTGAAATTTATTCAGTGCTTTTTACTCTAAGGGAAAGGAAAGAAAGAAAAGAAAGAAGCTCACATAAGGTCTTGGATCTCAGCATTTTATTTCATGAAGGACTTTTGTTTTTCAGTGTAGCTTAACTACCTTTAACTTGCTAAATTCATATTATCATATTAATCCTGTAGAATAATTAAAGTAACACAGGTAGAAAACTGTCCTTCTGTTACTCCATTTCAGATGCCATTTTGTGCAACCATTCCATTACTGCTGACTCTTGTACCATCTGTATTCATATCTGACTGTCCTCCATTTCCTCCCTTGTTGAACTTGGGTCAAATCACTGGGGTGCAGCTGAGTTATGTGACTGATCCAGCTTTCTTAAGCGTTCAGAAATTACTTAGTTTATTTCCCTGAAACATTTTTTTTTGCATTTCAAGGTAGAATATAGCTGATCCAGCTGAACGATATTAATGTGAAAGTCCACAGACCTTTTGCCCTCACTTTTCACAGTACGTGGAACATGAAGTACAAATTCTCTGAAGCTTTGTTACATTTGAAACTATAAAACAGGAAAGCTAGGAGACAAAGTTTGTCAATAGGACAATTGCAATCATGGAAACCAAATTTCATTATACCTGTATATGTCTGTATGCCGAGAATAGTAAACAAAAAGTAGGAATGGAAAGTGTGTAGGGAATACTGGCTGATGTCTAAATTAGATACTTAAACTGGTTTATCCCCCTCTGTGCTGTAATGGGGAAGAGAAGGAAAGCGCAAGACCCACAAAGGAATTATGCTGGGAAATATACCTGCATGATGTCCAGTTTCTGTAATTTGATATACTGAATATACACGTGAGAGATCTTTCATTTTTGGAGTTTTGTAATTAGACTTCTGATTCACTACAGAATCCACTTTATATTACAGGTCAAGTAGTTCTCTTCTGTAAGACATTTTTTTCCTTTCTGGAAGTTGTATGCTATAATCTTTTTCTTAAATTGGCTAGTCTTATGTGCAGTGGGAAATAAATCTTCCTGAAAAACCTGTGTCCTGCCCTCTTACACTGTACTTTGCAACCAATATTTGTTTTGAAATATGTGATCTTATACTGGAAAAAACATCTGCTATTTTGTTCTTATGGCACAAAGCTCAAGAAGCTTTCTAAGAGTATAATTCTGGCTTTTCCCACCTCGAATAATCACATCTCCACAGAAAATGCCCCAAAGTTCATTCAGTACTTAATGTTTGGGACAAAGTGCTCTCTGCAGAGAGAATGCCAAGGACAAATGTCCTGGGTGTACTTGAACATTGACATCCTGT
Source organism: Motacilla alba alba (assembly GCF_015832195.1). NCBI lineage: Eukaryota > Metazoa > Chordata > Aves > Passeriformes > Motacillidae > Motacilla > Motacilla alba. The sequence continues at coordinate 45,837,555 of NC_052046.1, forward strand.
TTCCTGGGAGGGCCTGGGCTGAGTGTTAGTAGTCCTTGCTATGTTCAGTGCTTACTGTTTGTCTTCTGTACATTAGGTTTGTATGTCCAATGCTATGCATTCACTAAAGCTGCCAGACAATGCCTTGGTGTTACACAGTCAGATTAGATTACTATAGCTATGAAATAATTAAAGACTCCTATTTTGCAGCATGAAGTTTCTTGAAATTAAAACCTAAACTTTTTGAAATTAAAACTTAAAACCTAGTAAGTTAGGTACAGAGAGGCAGGGAAAAGCTTCTGTGAAATCTAAGAACTGGCTGAAAGTGAGCACAAAGTAATAAACAGACTTGTGCTTATGGCAGAAATTAATTCTCAAGTTCATCTTTGCCACACAAAACAGTCTTGCAGTCTGTCTTTTGGACCAACAATTGGTACAGCACACTGAAGGACACAGAAGAGACTGTATTCTAGCTTTGTTCTTAACATTATGTGCAGCTTACGTCCTTATTAGGGAAAGCACTTAAACTTGTGTCCCTTGAAGGAGTGGTGTGTTCCAATATACACTTATTCGGAATTTTGCACATAGATTCAGAATACTGTCTTGAAAATTTTAGTAACATTTTGCTTTGGAGGTGCAGATTTTACAGACTTCTTGCTTCCTTTCTGTCATTTCACGGAGACCTAATGTCTGTGACATGTCTAGTCATGTCCAGAATTATTTGACTGGACTGTTTGTGTGCTGTATTATGTCCAGGAGACACTGATCCAGTTTCTTGGAATATGTTTCATTCATATCATGTTATGCTTTCCATGGACATCACTTAGTTATGTAATTTTCTTTTTAGAATACAAAGAGTGAAGCAATTATCTTGCTGCACCTGCCCCCTTCAGCATGAAGTAGTGGCCGTAGATTTTTCAAGGATGTGATTTCTTCTTTTGACCAAGGCAATTCAAAAGAAACACGTCTTGTCTTTAAACCTTTCTCTGCATTGAAATGTAGTTTCAGTTGCATTGAAATCAGTCTTTAATCCTTCTAGTCTTTCTTCATTCTCAGTTATTAATCCGACCAGGAATGTTTTCTGTTACTGAGTAAATTGTGGAGGAAGGGTAAGTAGGCCAGTATTTCCATTATTCCTGTTGCATAAATGATCTGCCTCTCTCTGACTGTATTATGCATGACTGACCTTCTGTTTGGGGCTGATTTATTGAACTTCATTTCAAGTATTTGTCAACAGTTACTTTGTCAGTCATGTTTGGCCTTAATTATGAGTCATGTTCAGAGGGTGAGCTGCATTTGTACATCCTGGGCACATTCACTCCATGGTGCACAGTTGGAAGACCTGTAAGAGTGGATGGTCTCAGGCTGTAGCTTCTTTAAATTCCATTGACAGGCAGAAGAGGAATTCTGCTTTTGAATTGTCTCAGGCAGGAAAATAGTGGGGAGTTTCAGTGGCTCCAGTGGATTTTTGTTCGCTTTTTTAGCTAATGTGAGTGAATTAAAAAATGAGGATAGTGAGGCTACTGTAGCTCCCTTTTTAAAAGTGGTCTGTTCAAGTTAGTGCTCGTATTGTGGGAAAGATGTTATTACTGTGGTAAGGAGGAAGTGTGAAATACCTTCTCCTAAAGAAGACTACATGGGTGATAGAGAGAGATGCTGTAAAAAGTAACTCTCTCTCTCTCTCTCTCTCTCTCTCTCTCTCTATATATATATATATATGTATTGTATCTATATTTATGTATACATAAATTACCTTAGGCAGAAGAGGGATGGGGGGCATAGAAAAACATTGTAATTAATTAATGGGAGGCAGGAGCGCCGGAAGAATTGTTTGATTTACAAAGTAGCAAGCTGAATCTGTAGTTGAGCAGCACCTGCATCTCAAAAAATCTGTCAGGCGTTGAGTGGAAACTGCTGGCTACATGACACTTCTGACAATCTTGCAATCTGACTTACCATCTGAGTTTTGAGATGCTTCTAACATAAAGGTCCTAACTTGAGAAGCCACAAGAGACTGCTGTATTGAATGTCTTTTAATGGACTGTGACTTAACAAGTAAATGAAAAGCCACACAGTGGCATGAATCTCTGGTCCCCACTGATTTTAAAGTGCTGATCCCCAGAGCCGTTTGTATATAGGTGTTACTACTTGATTTGTTTGTTGAAGTGAAAACAAATTCGTGGAGATTTGCTGAAATTTTTCATTGTTACCAGAATTGCTATGGAAGAAAAACATGACTTAATGTCAAAATTTTATTTATCTTCAGATAGCCCAGTTCATAGAATGATTTTGCCAACAAGTGCTCTCTCATAAATACAATGGTTCCTTTGTTTCTGAACTCTCTTTCTTTTGCTCTCCATCTAGCTCCTTAATATCTCCTGCAGCAATCTTTGCCTGTGACTATTAAGATACATTTCGGCTAAGCTTTCAGGTGTAGTAGGTTATCTGTTGTGCTTTTACTTTCCATTCTTCATTCTTCAGATTTTTTTGTTTAAAACCAAACAAATCAACCCAGTTATTTTATATTATACTTTAGACCTGTTTCAAAAGTGTAGCTTCTGTCTCTCTGCTATGTTCTGCCTTGCTTCTCCTCTTCGTCTCTTTCACCCATTAGAACACCAGCCTTTCCTGTTACCTCCAATATAGCACTAACCCTTCCTGTTACCTTTCTGCCTCTTCCTTTCTGCTGCTTCTATTTCAGAATAGCTACAGTGGTTGGTACCACTGTGGTGATTCTGTTAGTTTGATCCAGAATTTGAAGGCTGATGGATAGTGTTACATCATGAAATCCTTTGTGGTGGGTGTCACAGGAGAAAGACTGTAACTATTTCTGTTTTTAAAGCTCAGGGAAAAGTTGATAGCTCTGCAAATACTGACGGTTGTGCCATTTGTGGGGAAGGGAGTTGATATGTGTTACAAATTACAGAATGGTTTGGGCTAAAATGGGTCTTTAAGGTAGTATTGGAGACTCATGGATACTCTTTGTTAACCTGTGTATTGGTCCTACATATTGGCTTGCTGTGACTGGTAATGCCTTGTAAGTGGATGTCTAGTTCCCTAGTGTGAAGTTTTGTAGCACAAAAATATCTATGTCCCAAAACTGTTAAAAAAGCACATGCTTGTTCCAGTCTCTAGAGGTTGATATACTTTCATTTCCATATGTTTAAAGAAGTCACGTAGCATTTACTCACCGGAAGCTTTACAATAGAGTAGCACTGCAGCTATTGCTAATTTGGTAGTTCAAGTTTAGCTCAAGTGTGGAAGTGGTTTTTTTGTTTGTTTCACTGCCCTTTTTTTTTTTTCTTTTTCATATAGCCGAGAATCCTCTAGAAGCAAGACTCACATACATCTAGAAATAATAGCTTGTTTTGCAGAAGCTTATGATATTCTGAGGATGTGTTTAATAACAGTTAACAACTACAGTTGCTAGTAATGTGCAGCTACAAAAGGAACAAAATCCCATTACTTGACAAATTAAGAGCAGTAGTTTTTCAGAAGAGCTTCTGAAAAACTTTTCATTGTCTCATAATTGTGCTGTTAGTATTGGTACACTTAGGGAGCATTTAATTTTTGATAATCTGCATTTTCACTATTACAGTAAAATAGGGTATTCATCAAGAAATGTAAGAATGTATTTTAGACTATTGTTTTTAGAATTTTTGCAAAAATCCTAAGCACTGTGCCTTTTTCCATCAAAATACCCATCTGTATTTGTCAAAGTTTATGACCACTATGCACTGACTGTTATTGCTGGTGTTACCAGTACTGTCTAAATTTTGCAGCTGTCTAGGATATAAGTATATTACAAAGCAAGTTAAATCAGCTTTTTTTTTTTTAAGAGTGATAGGTTTATGCACATCTCACTAGAGCAGTTGAAATGCTTGAGGTATCTATCTAGCTATGTAAAAATACACACACCTGCTAGTTATTTTCAGATGTTCAATTATGGTTGTGCTAGTGACATGAGAAGAAGATTCACTCTCTTTTGACAGGAGTCAGCATTATTCACTATATTGCATGTTCCAGAACTGCAGTTACTTCAGCATCACTGTGTGTTATTCTACTGCTCCTCTCTTATCCCTCTTTATTTTTCTAGTTACTTCTGCCTTGTTGGCTGCCTAACATGAAATGCATGTGTTGTTTGTGGTGGTTTTTTGTTTGTGGTGTTGTTTGTGGTTTTGTTTTTTCTTTGACTCTAGCTGATGTATGTCTTTAACATGGAAATTGAAGTTCTCTCTCCTAGTTGTTCTGTCATCCCTGTTACAGAGCTATGCATCAGGAGGGGGAGACAGAGATATGAGATAAGGCTAGATGAAAGAGCAGGTGGAACCAAATACTGAAATACATAGCATTACAAGTAAACAATGGTACCTGTACCATTTCTTGATCTTATTTTGTTCCTGCTTTAAAAATTTATGATATATTCTCATGATGGAAGAAAGTCCACAATTGTAGGTTAAGAAGAAAAAGAAACTTTTTGTTGTGCTAGAAGTATTTCACTCAGGGTCCTTGAATAATATTGGTTGTATTCTTCAGGATTAGATGCTTACACAGATCTGAGACAGGTAATTGTAAATGTGTTGTTTTTTTCAAAATGTGTACTTTTATTTCACTGAAAGAAGTGTGGTTTGCTCAGCTCTGCTTTCTTTGTGCCCTTCAGAAATAACAATGAGGCTAGAAGACCTCATAGAACTACCAAGGTGAAACCCATGAGGCAAGATCTAAGCTGTTTCTCAAAAAGTTACCATGAAAAAGACTGGGATGTCCTTTGTTAACGCAGAGTTAAAACAGCATGCTTCTGCCTATGGTCCTTCCAGCCCCAGGTCACAATTGTCACATCATGGGACAGGTACCAGCCTTTTAGTTTCAGACTATCTCGAAGTCATCACCCCTGACTGTTCAGGAGTACAGTAAGTGCATAGCCTTGCCAGCATGCTCTGGTAATCTTACGGGCAGGAAACAATGGAATTCATATTGCTGTCTATGGAGACTTGGTTTCCTCTGAGCTGGCACACATCCTAGATGTTTCCTCCACTGTCCACTGTTGTAAAGAGACAGACCTTCAGAAACAGGTTTGATGACATTAAGTGAAAAATTAGTCTGGCATTTAGTAAAGGCCTAAACTGTGATTTCCTTTACGCCTTTTGCTGTGTGATAGTCTGGCTCTCTGTGTGGGAATACTTTTGTACTCTATTAAATCTCTGCATCTGCTATTAATGTAGAACTGATAATCTTTAAAGTGTATGTGTGAGATGTACATGAGATAAATATTCTGTTTCCATTGTAAACTACTTGTACATTACCAAAAAATCGTATTTAATGAATTATTGTGTGTTGCTACTCAGGGTTCTCATGAAGAGTTAATATCTTTCTCTTCTCTAATAATTTTCTGCTCTTCAGCAGTGAATTTTTGGCCTGAGAAAGGGAAATCCAAAATGAAAACAATCAATTTTGTTTTCTTTCTTCTGACACCAGAAATGCTAAACAACTTCTTTTTAGGAAATTGCTGACAATATTCTGGCATTTACAATTAACAAGATACCAGAACCCATCCAAGAAATAATTATTTTTTAAATATTTCTAATTTTATTTATTTAGCTACATTTCCTGAATGGAAACACTGCCTATAGCCCTCTCCTTCACAAGTGTACAGAATGAATCTAGTTCTTAATGCCAGTAAAGATTTAAGTTAAACCATGGGAAGGTTGTGGTTGTTCAGTGCGAATGAACAGTGCTTGAGACCACAGCGCAGTATGCTGATTTGGTCATTGAATCCTTTTCTGTTTTTTGTCTTCAATCTGTATGCCCCAGAGAACGCCACATCTCTTGAAAGGAGCTCTTTCTTGAAGGCTGGGTTTATTAGGAGACTGTTCTCACTAGTTTTAAAAATACAGGTCTTGTCTCAGTAATTGATAAGTTGAATTGCAATCTGAGCTCCCCATCAAGTCATGAATCAAGACTGGATCATAAATGAGCACTTCTGCAGTGCACCCCTGGAAGGGAGAAAGCTGGTGGTGACAGGCAGCTGAGCCAGGGCGCTGTGCCTTCTGCAGCTCTTCATGTCAGTGGTCACGTTTGACAAAGCCTTGCCTGCCTGCTTCTGATGGGGGGAGAGGGCGGGATGCTCTTATCTGGCGGCTGGGAGGAGCAGATAATGAAACCCTTTGTGTCCCCCTCCAGAGACATGAGCTTCAACAGCAATGAGCTATGCAGCTGCAGCCGTAGCAACAAGGGCCTGGAGAAAAGAATGAGGGCAGCTTCCCAGCACAGGATGGCCAGGGGGTTAAGGATGAGCAAATTGAACGGGTAGCATAGTATTTAGATGAACCTGTGTGCCTGTTACTCTTACTAGGGATATATTTTTTTGTTTTAATTTTGACACTTAGACTGAAATATATCCATGTGTCTTTTAGTACATTGATAAACCGATGACTAAAGACTTGCCAGTGTCTTTGTTGCTTTTAAGGGTCTTGATAGTGTATTCTGGAGAATTCACAGTGTTGTTTGGTACAGTGCAGACAGTTCGCGGTCACCAGTTAAAGAGCATGAAAGAAGTCAGTTTTGATTTTTGTAGTATAGGTGCACAGAATCCTTAAAGATGCAATGGTTTAAGAAAATAATTTATTTTTGAAAGGGTACTAATTCAAAGGGTTATTTGCATTGGTGCTTCTAAAGTGGTTATGTTTATTGTGACAGATGATTTTTAGAGAAACTGATGTTAAATACTTCATTTTTTAGGTGCAGCAATCTGGTCTATTTTCATGGGAAGTTCCATGAATGAGTTGAGGATAACTCTACAGATGAGAATACAACAGGCTTCATTAATTACCTTGCTGTGGATAGGGATTCACAAGCCACAGTTTGGGCTGCATGTCTGGGAGAGAGGGGCGTTTGTTTGAGGGAGAGACTGAATAATGAATACCTTAAACCAAATGATCTGTGTCTGAGTGGCAGACAAAGAGGGCTTTGGGGCAGTGACTGATTATTCCTTGTGAAAGGACCACAGCCATATCTGGCCTGCATGCTGAATCTCACATGTGAGCTGTCACTCCTTATTTTTCCAGAGAAAAAGGGGAAATCAAATCTACTTAGGAAGCAAGTGCACCTTGTTAATGGAGGTGCTGTTACTGACTGCATGATGCTCATCTAGTTACCGTAATGAGGAAATTTTGGTTATTTTAGTTCTGTTTTCCAGTCTTTTGTCAAATGCATTAGGTGTTTTTCAAAAAGTTATGTACAGATCTTTGTTTGTTCTCCCTTACATTTTCATACCTCCTAGATGCAGTCTGTAATATTTGTCCCACGAGGTGATTGTAAGCCACAACCCAGAGCAAACGGAGCAGTAGGTGTGGTGATTCTTGGATGTTTTCTGATCAGGCCAAAATGCTGACCTGTGGCAATTGCAACTCCAGGACCAAGTTTACTTCCACTGACTGTGCTACACAGGCACTACTGCCCTGCACAGGAGCTGGATAAAGAGCTGTCACCCGTCTAAACTGTTCAAGCAAGATTTAATGAAGCTTAATGGTAGAATGAATGAGTTTCTGATTTCTTGGCTTCCCTTTTTTGTTGCCTCTCAAACTGAGCACTGAAAGTGAAAGCTAAGGAGAACATGTTCCTTTTACTAGGTATATTTGTTGACTTGCTGTAAAGTGCAGCGGGAAAGGTCAAGTGTTAAAATATTTGGAGACACCTTGATACTCAAGTTGTAGAATTCTCTGTATTTTTTGTGAGGGGTAGGAAAAATGGGGGAAATGTTCTGGTTTTTGGAGAGGACTTGAGACTGTACTTAAATACTTAATTGAGTAAATATATCTTGTGCTCTTTTCAGAAGTTGCTAGTGAAATCAAAACTACAGATTTAAAGTTTGACACCATCTTTAACAGTCCTTTTCCTTTATTTGGGAAGGAAAAACACATTCAAGAGCAACTGCAGCTTTCATCTAAGCACATACTTTTCACACCTTAATCTAAACTTTCAGATAAAAACTGTTATCCCAAGCAAAGGAATTGGTGTGTGGTTTTTTTTGTTTTTGTTTCCAAATATGAGTGAATCTTTGTCAGCAGATACAAGAAAAATATCTGCCACTCCACCCACACACAGAGAAGGAAAATTCAACAGTTTTGTGGCATTGAGGGAGATAGGACCTTGTTCAAAACAGAGAAACTTTTTATGGTAAATTGAATCGTCACCATGCAGCTGTTTGACAATTTAGTCAAAGTAGTTGCTTCTTCCATTTTAGTTTGTTTACTTAAGTCAATTACACATGCAGATTCAATTGTACCCTCCAGCAAAACTCTAATGACTCAGCAACAGATCTTTCACTGGGAAGGATTATATAAATGAAATACTATTATGCTAGTAAGTAACTCAAAACAAACAAACAAAACCAGACACAATTTAAACAAGTGTGAAGGCAGGAAACACCTTTCTTTTTTCCTGTGACAGAGAGACTTCCACCGAATTTTACAACTTAACTTGTAGTGATGATGGAGTTTCTCAGCTTCTCTGTAGTGTGAGACAGAGTGCTAAAGCAAACTGCAGTTTGTGAATGTCAGTATGAAGATATTACCTGTTGTAAATACCAATTGTATATTTCAGAGATACTACAATGTCTTTTTCAAAAGTGTCTGCAAAGCTTCTTAGGAGTTCAAGGTAACTGGAGATCGGGGAAAGAGTCTCCATAGAACTAAAGAAAATAGTGCCTCTTCTCTCAAAGTCAAAAACCTCTCATTGTACCTCTTTTGTAAAAGGCAGTGTGCTAGTTTAGGCTGGTTTTGTCTTTTCAAAACTTATGTAATGCCTGTTGTGTGGTCATGTGCCACAGTAGTTCTTGAGAGAAAATGAAGCTGTTGTGCTAGTCAGTGGCTTCTATCTCTGCATTGCTGCAATGAGGGCATGGGACAAGTTCTTCTGTGTTAAATGAGACTATGTCTGTGTTTTGAAAGGGAGGCATGTGCTGACCATGGCAGTAGCAGTAAAAGTAGTGGATTTGTATATTAGGAAATTCTTACGGTTTGTCTTGTTTCACCATAATAACAGTTGGAGCTAGGAAGATGCTTCTGAATATATATTTACCTTGTGGTCTAAGGAACTAAGTAGTCACCAAGAGAAATAACTTAGTTAATAAGTTTACCTGTCAGAAGAGTAGAATAAGACACCAGATGGTGAGAGTAATGTAGAAGGTTCTGGAAAAGAGTTTATTCTCTGGGCTTAAACTTGAAAGCATTGGATGTGAAGTCCATCAGGAGCTAAGCCTTGTAATTTACTGTGTTGTCTGTGGCTAGTTTGGGTCTTGAAGGAACCTCGTAATCCTTTCTGATACAAAGAGCCACAATAGTTTTCACTACCATTTTCCTTATGACTTTGTCATGTATGTTACAAAAAACTGCCTGTTGTGTTGGCTGTCTGAAAAATCTGTAGTTGATCTTGAGTAAAGGAACTTGTATTTCCCTGTTTCAAGTGGGTAAATGGTTTTGAATGATGTGAGAAGCACTTGAGTCTTCATGCTTATATTTATTGAGATTCTTTTCATAGTGAGGCAGCACAAGTACTATACTTAACATTTGTTATTCAAAGTGTTATTTCAAGTTATCAGCAGAAGTACTGCATGAATTGTGATTGTTTTGTCCTAAGAAATACTATGGTCAAAACGTTGTTTATTTTTTAGGCTTCACTTTGGGTTTCTGCTTAGGTCAGAAGGTTGGGAACTAGAGGGAAGTATGTTGTGTATTTCATTCGCCTTTCTTACCTGTTGGCAAGCAGGAAACTAAGTGATCTGATGCAAGAGAGATTGCTTGGAGATAGTATGCCTCTTACCTGTATCACAGTTGTTGATACTGTTTTCAAATACCTTTTCTTACAAATAATCTAATTATTCCCTTTTCCTCCATATCAAACAAATTCTCCAGAGTTAGGTCCTTGTACTTGGAAGTGTTCATTCAGTGTGGATAACAAATATTGCCAGGTAACGTAATGGCCAAGTTGAAGTGCCCACAACGGGGAAAAGAATTTAACTTCATTGCTGTGCCATCTTAGAGCAATAAGGTTTTATTTCACACTCATAACACCTGCTGTAAGTAGATACTATTTTTATAGTACAGCAATTAATATTTAATGGATAATTTTTCCTTGCCAATGGAGAAGTACAGATGTTCTTGGGAAAGAAGAGAAATCAAGAAGTAGGTAAGAGTAAATATCTGAAGACTATGCTGGGCTAGTGCGGAAACCTGGACAACATGGAGCAGAAGCAGAAAGCACAGGCTCCTCAATTAACAGAAGTTGTTAATATAATCATGTTGTTAACAGAAGTTGTAGGAATATAATCATGAAAGGACTCAGTAGCAAAAAGAACCTAGTTCTCTTTCAATGGCTGTTTTTCACCATCACTGCATAAAGAGCTGAACACAGTATGAAAGGGCTGCTTGGCTTGTTCTTTCTATCTTGTTTTCTAACTTTTGGCTCCTACCCATACTGTCCCAAGGATTTAACATGCCTGCTTCACAGTGCAGAATGGGAAGAACAGAGGAAAAGCACAAAAGGAAAGGCACTAAGAAACTGAGAGTTGTGTAGCTTGACACACCTTGAGGGTGATTGTTTTGTTTGTTTGAAGCACTAGTAGAAAGACAAAAGTTGCACACAATTCTAACATCAGTTTCAGCCTTAACAGCAGCATACTAGTGCAGGTATCTTGAGGAATATGCCTAGTAGTTTGAGGGTTACTTTTCCCAAGTTCTGCATCCTCTGTCACTCTAGTATCTTTATTTCTTTGAGATTTGAGCTGTACCAGTTTGATCATCCTACAGAAGCTAGATGCATAGACAAGAACAACAGAATATTTAATAATTTTTGAAAAACCCAAAACATATGGAACGCATCCATGGCAAAAATGTCAAGGTAAATTGTGAAATAGGGAAAATTACTACAAAGCCTTGGTTAATTTATTCCAAAGGAAAAACAGTGTGTTGTATGTCTTTACTTGGAATGTCATTCATAATGAAAATAGTAGTAAAAGGCTAGTGATGTACTAGTTCCCCAGTATGCACACTATTCAGATGCTTATTTGTCCTTCTTCCTGTATATTGCCTTTTTAAAAGAGGAGGTAGAGAAAATATTCTTTGAGAAAGAGGGGCAAAAAGTTAAGGAAAGAGGACAGGATGAGAAAGTGCTTGTGAGCTGTAAGGAAATGAAGGGGCATATTTTTCAGACTTAGAAGGCTTAATTATCAGAACAACTTTCTAAGGGCACTAATGGATACTGCATCACTTGTTTTCTTCAAATGGTATTTGAATGCCTATTAAAAAAAATATACAAATGAATGGAGGTTCAAGATCTTCAATTATTACTTTAATGTCTCTTTGTGTAGAGTATTGGTTAATGGTGTTGTGGAGGCCTTTTCAGATGGGAAGCACACGTGTACATTTATCATTGTTGCTGTTTGTAACTAGAAATTCCAAGGCAGGCTAACTTTAATTAATCTGGCATTTATCTACAAAATGAAGTTTCAAACTTCAGGGAGGTTTTTTCTGCTTCTTAGTTTACAAAATAAGACCAAAACCCCAAACAAATGAAAGAAGACTGAACATTCAGATAAATACAAAGTAGTACAAGCATGTTAGTGACCACAAATTAACCAATGACTTAACTATGTATTTATTTGTTGTTTTAAAATTATACTTTCAATTTAATAATGCTTGGCAAAGAGCAGTTACACAAAGAAATGCAGTCGTAGCAAATACATCCTTCAGAAAACAGGATGTTATTAGGTTTTTTTTGTAACTTCTGTAGGTCAGCCTTAGTAACTAAGGTTTCTTTCCAAACTGTGGTTTGGTTTTTTCTTTAACTTGTTTTTCTTGTGCAGGTTGTGTCACTTATGTGTAAGAGTCAAAAGCCGTGTAATCTCAAGCTATAAGTATAAAGTCTGTATCTTGAGAAAAAAAATGAGGCATTTTAAAATACTGTTATGCCATATGAGAATTCTTTCAAAATAGAATACAAAATTCTAGTTGCACTTGCACAAACCCTGGTATTAATAAACAGTGAGAAATGAAGTGTTATCTGGCACAGTTACAGTCCTGTACTGTTGCCTATTTGTAGCGAAGAGAACAAATCTTCTTTTACTTTTTGCTTGGTGTGTATCTGGCAAGTAAGCATTGACAACTCTAACAACTGTGTATGTGTTTTATTAGTGTTACCTAAAGAGCAGACTTGCTGTATCCATTAGGGGTTTGTTAGATGGTTTTGCCAAAGAGCTGCTGAGGATAGTGCAGAGCTTTTTTAAATACACAAGATTGACATAAGGGGAACGATGCTACTAAGAGTACATAAAACTTGCTAAGTATATACTCCTTAACTTGCCATGTGTGTAATTTTGCCCATCTAGTAGAAAAGTAGTTTCCATGGACACTGCAGCTACTGCAATATATTCACATTATATATCCTTACTTCAGTCAGTCATTCCACTTAAAGAAGGTCTAAACCTAGTCTTCTCTTAATATTATGCTAATTGAGGAGCAACATGTGTTACTAACAGACATGCAGAGGACCACTTGTTATGTTTGTTCTGAGCAGTAAAAAACTGTATAACTGAAAAGATTCCGTTTAAAGTAATGTGATTTTGTCATGAAATTATCTGAATATGTCTTTATAGTTGTATTGCTAGAATGCAATGAAAACAGATACCAAGGCAGATGCGTAGAGTTCTTTTTAAATACATCTCAGATTAAAGTAATCAGCAGTGCATACTCAGTGGGGGTTTTTTCAAGGCGTACTATTTAATGAACTGCAGAGTTCTGTGAGCAGAGTATAGAACAACTTCTTCTGGGGCATATATGTGTTGCTTTCCAGGAAAAGGTAACATGTTTTACTGTTGCTATGTCTGTTCATAAAATTGTAAAAGATTAACATACAAAATTTCAAAAACTACTAGATATTTGTTGGTCTGTTGAAAGGATCTCTGTCTTTAGCATCTGTGAGCAGTTCCAATGCCTTACGTCTGTGAGAAGATACACATGGAAATCCTTAAAATGGTGGAAATACGTGTGCTTAGAACAAAGTTGACTACAAATGTTCCAGGGTGTCTTAAAATACAATTGTTGCATGCCTTAGTTTCCCACGCATACAAAGAGGGAGAGGTCAGGAGACTTCCTTAAAGCCTGTACCTGCCATGAGCCTCCTGTTTATTTGTTTGTTTGGTTTTAGCAATTAAACTAATTCCTGTTAAATACTAGAAATAGCATTAATGATGATTGATTATACTCAAAGATCCTTATATATGTGCATGATGGTTTTTTTAGCTTTTGCTGTGACAATCCTATCTCAAAATTGACACCACAAATTGTATCAAAAAAGTCACTGGGTCCAAGATGATGAATCATGCCTGTTCAGGGAAAAAGCTATTGGCTGGTTACCTGCTTGGTACTATTTTTCAAGGTTTTGGCAGAGTCTTTGAATCATTAATGAATTTCTTTTTTTTTTTTGGGTAATGTAGCATTTTAACATATATCAAGAATCTTTTCATTTCTTCCCACATTGAATGATGGGCTGAAACTTCCACTACTTGCTGACTTAGACTATTGTACAATTTAGGAAAAAACTCCAGGAAATTTATTTTGGTGATAGCTTTCTGGTTTTTCCCCTATACCATTTTACTTGATTTAATGGATAAATTGATTAAGTCTGTGTTAGAGTAGTAACAGGGGCCTGGAGTCTGCATGTCAGAGTACAAAAGTGCTATTTGGCAAACCTGCCTTAGAAAGTAATAACCCAGTTATATCAACAATGTCCTTTGTATTTTGGACATAATAATTATTTTTGTAATTAAAGTTGTGTTTTATGCTTCCATCTTTCATCTGAAAGCATGCAAATAAAAAACTCCTATGTTTGATAAATAAACTAGATAACTTGATCTCATGTTTATCCTTTGTAATTTAACTTTGATTTTTTTATTTATTGTTGAACACACTGTACTGGTCTCTTCATTGTTCACAGTTATAAAAAATACTCTGTTAACAGAGGACTTTCTAGCTAGCGTCAACTAAATGAGAAATCCACATCTATGCTCAGCTTGGGCACCTCTGTTTCCCTTCAGAGCAGCAGTGTCTTTCTGTGAAATTGACAGACAAATGTTGTGCAAGGTGTCTGATTTGGCAACATGCTCTAAGCTTGTTTGTACTATGTAGGAGCTATTGACAAGTAACTCAATATTTTACAATAGAAGGAATTTATGAGCACAGTGCTACTGTAGAGCATTTACTTAGGCCAAACTCAGTCTCTTAAGTACCTATTATTGTTGTTAGGATTATATGGAAATAGTTATTTTAGTTTTAACATAATTCAGCTCTGATTTCTTTGATCTGGATAGCAATACACTGCATTTTTCAGGAGAAAAAGCACTTGTCTGAACTAATTTTTAGCTAGGCCGTATGGCGTGACTCTGCTTTGCAATTATCGCATCTTAAAAAAAAATAGGTAGATTTAGCTCTGGATGCCCAGCTGTCAACCCTACAGGGATGGCCATGAAGGAGTTGATGTACAAGAACGTGTGAGGGGCAGGGAGGCATTTTGGGAGGGGCTGTGCTCTGAGGCTTGGCCAGTCTGGGTCATGTCTGTCTGTGGGAGTTGCAGCAGCTGGTCCACCCTCACTTTGTGTAGCCTGCTCCAGAATTCTGTCTGGTGTAGCTGACACTGCTCTGCTTGTGCAAGTCAGCTCCCTCACATACAGCCACATTTGGCATCTCCAGAGGTGCCATCGTGGGGTGTGGATGAAGTGTAGTGCAATGATTGTGCATGAAGTCGCATCTCAGACAACTAAACACCTACCCCTTCTGTAGGCATAGTGTGTCGAACCATGGGCAGAGCTAGACTCATATCCAGCGTGTTCTTCATTGCCTTCTTTTTTCCTCCTTTCCAGAATATGGTTTCTGATTTCTTAGTTAATAAATTGGTCTCTAATCTGTGAATTATGTTAAGAACAGACATTCAAAGGTAGAAGTTTTTGTGTGGGAACATGAGTAACTGAAAGCTAAAAGGAATTAAGCAGCAAATGCTGTCTGGCTTTGAGCTAAATAATTAAATACCCTCATTTGGGGGCAGGGAGGATTGAGATATGGTTCTATGTGGGCTCTTTTGTGTAGTTAAGATTTTTTTGGGAACGTCTTATGTTGTTGTGATAGCCACTTAACTAATTCGGAATATAACTCTGATAGTCCAAGAACATGAACCTGATAGAAGAGCTGGGCACCTTGTTAATTTTTGTTAAATGAAATCGGGGTCTAATTAGGACTCCAGATAGCACGAGCACTGTGTTTGATTCTGCATGCAGAAGATCTGTTTCTGAACACTGGGTAGCAGGATATAAAGTAGAGTTTTTCCAACTGAATTTAATTGAGAAACAGGTAACTTTGTTGTGAGTTAAGTTTTAGCATACAGAAAACGTCTTCTACTAACAATAAGGTTAACAGTTTACCTTCACAGTCCCTGGATTAATTGATTTTAAAAAAACATGTGTTATTTAAATCCTCTTTAAAAGAGGTTGTATTTAGTATTACATTTAGCTGTCATGACTCAGCTTTGCAAATGTCATGTTTGCCTCCAGTGAATATAATTTATACTGTGTGACATGAGCCTAATCTGGAATGTATTGGGAAAAAATAATAGGGTGCTTCTGGTGCTTAAGAGCTTCTGTATGCTTAACAGCAAACAAAGTTAATTTTTAAGGAAGACAACAGCCGATGCATGACTGCATCAGAGCCAGCTGGCTGAAGTACTTCTGCAGTCAGAATGAACGTGTAAATGTAATTCAGGTGAATCAGATATTGTTTGTGGGGAGAAAAATAAAATCTTAGTAATCTATATATCCATCTGTTTGCTCCTTCAGATTTTAAAAACATCAGCTACCTGCACTGAGGGTGCTTGCAGAGGTAGATAACATCCACGAGGCTGTATGTGGGGGTTGTGTGAGGTCCCTGACCCAGGGCTTGCCTCCTGGGAGGAGGAGCCAGCTGGATGCCCAGTGGCTGCACCCTTGGCTAAGAACCTGCTCCAGATCTTGCCACTGTACCTGCTGATCTGGTTATTGTCCCCTGCTGTCACACAGTCCAGATCCTAAGCAAACCAAATGTTTCTGTTTCACAGAAAACTTCGAAGCTAATGGTGAAATAGACACAGCCAAGAAAGTTGTTATCTTGAGGGCAGGCAAGAGACCATGTGTTCAGTCCAGATGTATCCTGGAAAGTTTCTCTAGCTGTGTTCTGAGGAACAAAACAAGAAGTGTCCAGGTATAATGTCTCAGTCCACTCATGCTTATTAATGTAACTTACAGAAAATACTTCGCATCATAGAGAACAGAGGGTTCTTCAGTAGATAAATTATATTTTTATACAATTTATTTCATAGGAATGTGGTTTTGACAGTTTAAGAAATTGAAGTTTGTTTGATTTTTTTGTTAGAGCAGTCTTTTATGCTATGAAGCATGTTTTAAGCAAGTTTAAACACATTCGGTTAGTAGGCTCTTATATAAGATAGAGTTTGTGACATGGAATAATCTGCAATTTATTAGTGTATTGTTGGCAGACTGGATTTGCATCTATCAAATTATATCCTATCTGTGAATATGCCTGTTTTTTAAGAGGATGTTGCTTGTATTTTCTGTCTACTATATGACAGTACAATTTGGAGTTGTTACTATAACTCGGAGTTCACTGTGGAGTTCAAAGAGTGTCGTCCTGTGGTTATTTGGTGTCAGAGTATGCTTTTCACATTACCAATTTACTTCCTTATAGTGAGAAGCTAAGAATTGAGACACATAAGATTTCTTCCATATTTAGTGAACAAGTACTGCAAGCTGTTTATGGTTTTGTCAGCAGCTTTCAGTTTCAGGAGCTGAAATTATTCTGTTTAAGATTTATTGGTAGGAATAAGCTAATTTAAAGCTTGTAGGAAAAATGGCTTGTAGCCTTGACAGGTTCATTCTAGGTTTCCCTTTCCCTGGATACCTGTCAATGCAGATAAGCCATACACCACTGTGTGTGGGGGTGTTTCCTATGGAAATCAAACTGTTTGAGGTTTGCAGTGGTTTTTCCCTGGCTGTAGAGCTCCAGGTGAGTTTTACTCTGCCACTGAGATATTATCCACAGGACATTTCCCAAGTGGACATTTTTAACAGTAATGACCTTTGTGGGTACACAGGGAACACAAGTCAGTGTTCCTTGGCAAGATAGGCAGCTCATTTCTGAGGAGACCGTCCAGTTTCCTCTGGGTTCAGATTGCAGAACAGCAGTAACTGTTCTGCAGGGAATATGTACTTTGTTAAAATGTTTCTGGAACATTTTGAAATTCCCGTTTTTGTATAGCACTTTGTTTCTTAACTGGGTTAGTAATTCTGATATCTTCAATGAAATTGCATTGTAGTGTTGAAAATTTGTGCACCATGTCTTTTTATTTTAAGCTGACTATATGTACTTAGTTATTTTTCTGCTTATGTAGGAAAGATGTCATAGTGTCTTTTGGGCTTAAAGATAGACACCACTACCTGGTCTCCTATTTTACTTTTCTAAATTTAATAACTTATTATTGAACTTAATTTGGTAAAGCTGTTCATATTGTCCAATGTATAAAATGCCAAGTGGCAGGTGAGCTAAGAGAAGAAGTCACAGTTATAATGTTAACTAAAAGGCTTTTATTAGTGATTACATGACAATCAAATTACTATTAATCAGTGATTGAATGGAAATTAAATGGTAATCAATTAAGCAGTAATTGAATGCAAACTAAGCAGTGATTTAACCGAACTTTTAAGAAAGGTGAGAAGGATTGGTAACTACAGACCTGTCAGTCTCACTTAGTACTTGGTATGGAAATTACTGAAAACATCATAAGGACAGCACAGTCATTGGTCACAGCCAGCATGAGTTCATGAGGGGAGAGGTCTGTTTACCAAACTTAATTTTCTTTTACAAGGTAACCTACCCAGTTGACCAAGCAAAGCCACTTGATGTAATCTTTTTTGGATTTCTGTAAAGCTTTTGATACTGTCTGTCACAGGACCCTTCTGGAGAAAATGTCCAGCCCACAGCTGGATAAACGCATCATGTGGGGGGTGAGCAGCTGGCTCATGGGTCAGGCACAAAGGGCTGCAGTGAATGGGGTGACATCAGACTGGTGTGACCTGCCACTTGTGGGGCTAAATCTTAGGGACAGTGCTCTTTAGTGTTTTAGGAAATGGTCTCTGAATGTCGATATTAAGTAAGTACATGAAGTAACTTCACCAGTTACACTAAATTAAGACGAGCTGTGGGCTCCCTTGAGGGTAGAGAGGCCTTGCGGAGAGACTGGGATAGACTAGAGAGCTGGGTGATCACCAACCATGTGGAATGTAAAATGAGAAAATGCCAGATTCTGTATCTGATCCAAAGTAATGCTGCTTGAATATACAAACTGGGGAGCAAGAGTCTGAAAAGCAGCCGTCCAGAGAGAGAGTTGAAAAGAGGTCTGGGGCTTGGTTTTTCTGGCAAGTTGAATATGAACATGAATCAGCAGTGCCCTGGCAGCCAGGAGGGTTAGCCATGTCTTTGGGTGCATCAGACACAGCATTGCCAGGCAAGAGAGGAGTTTGTCCCACTCTGTTCTGCGCTGGGGCAGCCTCACCTTGAGTGTTGGGGGCAGGTTTGGGTTAGATTTTTAAATTGTCTAAATATCTTTGTATCTAAAGCTATTAGAGAGGGAAGGGTGACCAAGATGGTGGTAGGTCTTGAGGGCAAGACTTATGAAGAGTGGTTAAGGTGACTTGGTTTGTTCAGCTTGGAAAAAAAAATGAGGCTGAGGGAATGACCCTGTCACAGTCAGCTCAGGCTGGTTCTGTTAGCTCATGGTAGGACATGGTCTAGATTCCATAGTTCATGTGAAGATATGGCCTAGCAGAGTTCTGCATAGCAGGACTGACTTCAGTCAGACCTTCTTGTTGATGATGTCTGTCAGGATCAAAGCACTCCTCTCTCAGAAGGGGTTCATCCATCATGGACTTGCCAAAAAACAAGATCTCTAACCAGAAAATTAGTAAGCATCTATCTATCACAAAATGAAAGTCAGTGAGGATTTTCGAGATTTTGTTTGTAGTTGCATTTTTTTCATACTCTGTGTAAGTAAACATTTTTATCAGTGTAAGCATCAAGAGCTCTCTGTGGTCAAGTACTCACTTTAAAGAGTAAAGTAAATACTCAAATTCAACTCAGTATTAACGATTGTTTGCAGTGAATTTCAGTTTGGGAAAGGGGGAAGTAATTCCTTTTAATGTGCATTTAAGGAACAGTAATTCATTTTAATTATTGTGCATTTTATTAATGTGCTTTATCTGAATCAAGCTGAAATTTGAAGATAGTTACAAAAGAAGATATTTTGGAAATTACAGTATTTCTTCTATGATAAACAACCCTGTATGGGTACTGGTTTTATTGCTAGTGAGGAGCTATTACTCTGTGCATGTGTAATGCCTTAGTGAGAGCAACTGTGTGTATGAAAAAATCTGAAGTTTGATTTTTCCCTCTTTTCTGAATTTCATTCTCTTTTTTTTTTTCTTCTTCTTTTTTTTTTTTTTTTTTAAATCGGGTATCTGTAGAAACATTTTTTTTCAGTTTGTAGTTGTTCTCCTTAGTACCATCTGGCTATCTGAAGTGTGTAGAGGCAAAAGCTTGTTAGCTTTCTGATTGGTGGTTTTCATACTTGCTGGATATAGCATGAGAGCCTTAGCCATAGGAATGAAATGCTTTATGATTGCTGCAGTTACTGATTGTAGGTTGTGTGTGTAACTTTGTATGGACATGTTCACGCACATGCAGTCACAGTATTTAGCGGATTTCTTGAGTACAGAAGTGCCTGAAAGGAGTTTTATGTGCTGTGGAAGCATAGGAGCTCTCTGTGGGCGCTTCCCAGGAGCTGTATTTCAGTTCATTGCTTTCTTTGCACTTCTTTAAGTATTGCAGAATTAAGACACTCATATGTGCATTATGGCATACTTAAATTATGGTACTTGGACCAGATTCATTTGTTGCTATAGGTATATCTGGATTTTCCTGTCCCTTAAGTGACTTTAAGAAATGTCTGAAGGCAAAGGAAAAAACCATTTACTGCTGCTATACTGCTTGAAAAAGATGAAACCTGACCTTCCTGCCTAGGCTTGACTCTGTGCTATGTGTTACACATGAATGTGCTAGCTAATCTCTGGCCATTGATGGAGAATAGGAAAAAGCCAAACATTTTACCAATTTTCTTCTTCTCCTCATGGTCTGGTCTGAAACCACACATAATGCTATAGTAAGGATTTTTACATGAGTGCAGGTTTCTGACTTGAGCATTCTTTATGAGGCTTGCTTTGTGAGTCTACTGGTGCAGCTCCCCATGCTTACCTTTAGAGCGAAATCTAAACAGGCCCAGTTAGCGCTTGCCACCTCTCACAAGTTCTAAAATTTCTTTGCTCTTTGCTTTCTGGCTCTGCCATATGCCTTAGTTACATTCTGCTTTTTCTGCAGAACTTGGGTGATATTTCTGTACCATTTTCTGTCTGAAGATGGACTGCATGTAAAATAAACTGAATGTTCAATATTTTGTTCTCAAGTGTCTCGTCAGGAAAAACTGATACCACTTCAGACCAGTCAAAGCCTAATTTAGACTTCTATGTGTGGTTCTTGTGTGAGTGCTCTTCAAATGAGCAAACGGTAATAGAGGAAGGCGTTGAAGCCAAGAGATATCACCTGTATTAAGCTGCAGAGTGGTCATTTAAGTGAATTCTGAAAGTACAGTACACTGGGCAGTAACAAGAAAATGTACTGCTTCTTGGGAATTGGTACCCTTGAAAAAATGACTGCATGAACTCACAGGCCTCTGCCTGCAGCTTCTCTGGGTACCCACTCCAGAAGTCCTAAATTGCACTTCTATTCTAGAGTGACCCAAACTATCTTTTGAAAATGTGATTTGTCTTAACTTTTTAAGTTTCTTTAAGCCATCTCCCGTGTGCCTACATGTGGATGCGTATACAGAGTTCATGTCACATAAACAAGCTAATAATAGAGAAATTATAAAAGGGCTAGAGAACAAGTATTGAGTGGTAAGGCCTTAAATTATAGCACATTAAAAATACCCAGTTCTGTTGCAGTTTGAACAAAAACCTACTTCTGTTTTGTTTTTTGCCAGCTGTGGAACTGAAAGTTAAAGCAGAGATTAATCTGATACATTCTAGCCATTTGAAGCATGCATTGTCACATGCCAAGGGGGACTTGAACAGAGATAATTCATCTGGCTTTTCAGATGGCCTCATGTGAATCCTGGGTAGTTTCATGGGGTACAGTGACATTGACTTATCCAGTCCCACAAAATTTGAGACTGCTTTTGCTTACTGCACTTGGTCTCATAATTGTTTTGCACTCAAAGGGGAGGTGAAGTGATGTCTAGGTATTAGATAAATTACTTTTATGTGGAATTGCCTTGTTAAGATTTAGGCTTTGACATTCTTCTGGGATCTCACACCCTGGGGGAGGTTGACAAAGCCTGAGGAGAAGAATGTACTGCTGATAGTGGACAAAAACAAAGCAGAATTTATGTGCCACAAGGACTTTTGTCAGGACTCCTACGATAAGGAAGAAACTAATAAAGCAAAGACAGCAACTGTGCTGAGACCAGCTCCAACTGGTAAAAAGTAATTCTGGCAGAGGGAGACAGGGATCACCGACTCACAGCCCATGAACTAAAGAAACTTATGGACTCAGGAGAAAGTCTGAGCATGTGAGCTACTTAGCATGAGACTCATTTAACCAGTAGAAGGTGTAATACTAATGAAAGATACCTGTGTAACTTGTGGCCAGTGAACTGTGATTTCTTTCTTTGCTGAAATGTATAAATAGTCTAAAGTTTTGGTGACTGGGGAGCCAGCCTTTTGTGGGTTATCACCTAGCTCATGCTTTGCACGATAATTAAAAGAATTGGAATACCTTGTCTCAGTGTGTAAATTGGCACTGCACACCAGGCATTTGGGACAGTAGCAGCAATAATTTACTAAAGTGCATTAAAAGGTCTTTAAGTACAACATCAGACTTGTGTTGCACCACAGTTTTACAGTGGCTGGTTAAGATCTGAAATAGTGGTGTGCCATTGTGATGTATTTTTTTATATGGAACACTTACTTGCACAGTTAATAGTTTGCCTCTGTGAACTCTTGCACTTTTAATGGCCTTTCTTCTCTTGTTCACACTTACTACTTTCCTCTGTCCAAAACTTCCCTTGGATATTGCTTTGATGTGTTAGTCTCCTGTGGAGAAAAAATACTTTAAATGCTGTGAGTAATGATTTTTATCTGTTGTCATACTAAGAACAGGTGAGGGTCCCTTCACTATCTTGCATGGTCTGCCATGTAGTATGTGGTGAGCATAGACTGTTCCATTTCCTCTAATGTTGCACTGTTTTTAAAATGGTCTCCCTGGATGCCAAATGTTGAGGGTTCCCCATCATTATTGTAGAACAGGGCAATAATAATAATAACTGGGCATTCTTCAGGAATGTTTGTTTGGGGGTTTCTTTCTTTCCATTCTTTACAGAAATGGTATGTTGTTGACAGTTTGCCTTGAACCATTACTTTGCCCTGTTCATTTTTTTCCTCCCTGACTGATAATAACTGTTTGAAGTAACAAGGAGGCTAGCTGAGAAAAGCATTATTTTTCCTTCTGTAGGACTTGCTACTTAAGAAGAAAATGTTATTGACCAATTTAAACTTTGTCTAACAGCATTTTTTTTCCATGCAAATAGGAAGTCAATATGAAATCAGATTTTCTAAACCATAGGAGTGAATTCTCAAAGGCTTCTCACTTGTTCTTAGCCGGCTGTTGTTGGCGGTAGGGCAAAATATGCCTAGACTATCTCTTAAGTAGGATAGAACATATGTTTTAAGTCTGTGATTTTCCTTCCTGTTATTTAGTAAAAAATTTTGGATTATTAGTTTTCTATTAGTCTTTCTAAATTTTCATAGTGCTTTCTAAATTTTCATTAGTGCTGTGGTTTCAAGAAAAGTAGGTTGCTATGGGCATGTAAATGTGGGGAATAGTATAAGCTGTGAATTGACTGTTTCAGAAAGATTCACTGAACCCATATATATCAAATGCAGTTATTAATTAAAGACAGGAGAAAGCTTTCAAAAGAACTAGACATCAAGAATTTTAATATGACTAGGTGGTACTGTCTCATTTGTTGGTTCTGTGTCCAAAATTGTAAGGACCTTTCAAGGACTGGATCCCTCGCGTGAAATAAATAAATTTAAGTGAAGGGCTATGGAAACTCAGGCAGTTGCAGATGGGAGTATAAAAAAACCAAAACCAAACAAACAACCCCAAAAAAACCCCACAAAAAAACCAAAAAACAAACACTTTTAAAGCCTTTCTGCTTTAAGGTCACAGCTGGCACTTGCAAATATGTTTACTGTCACACTTGGTGAGCTGCACTTTTCTTGACAGAATTGTGTGCTTTCCTGCTGTCCTCTTCTTTACAGCTCCCTCTCATGCTATCAGCAACATGATAAGGAAAACCTAGTATTTCTCCTCAGAAACTTGCTGTGGTTTCTTTCCTGTATCTTTTGCTGCCCTCCCATGTATTATTCCAGGTGGATACATTTATTGCAGGGGAGCTTGTGATGGCTTCCTACAAACTGAAAGCACAAAAACTGGAGGTGTTCAGTGAAAGATGTGATTGTTCCTAAAGCTAGATTCCGTACTATTAGCAACAACTACAATTTAAAAAAATCACCCCATTTGTCTCCTTTAAGTAAGGTGTAAATAGTACCTTCATACTATTCCCCTGTTTTCAACAGTCTTTCAAACCTTAAACTCAGAAGCAAGTTGCTCTTATACTAGTAATTGTTTATGGCTATTAGTTTGTGTTGAGCTTGGTTTGAAGTATAAACTATTTCCAAGTTGCTCAAGGAAATATACTAATGAAAACCGTTTCAGTATTAATAGGGGCAAAAAATAAGAATTTACTCCAAATGACTAATAAACCCAAAATAAAGCCCTATAGCCTTACCACTCTTGTAATAATGTGAAAAACCGTATCACAAAGACGTGAATAAAATAACCTTCTTACAGAGTCAGGACATATTCATTCGGGGTTTAAAAATGCACAAGAAAGTCTAACTCAGACTTTGAAGAAGATTGATAAATGTATTGAAACTAAACCCTAAGGGACTTGGGAGCCACTAAGGCACTAAGGTAGAATCTGTGTGGGAAGATTATGAGGAAATGAAAAAAGGATTTTAGCCTTATTCAAGCTATGTTGATAGTGAATGTTGTCTTTTGTGTGGCAAGACTTGTTTGTAGCTCAAGTTTCTCAGGATTTAGAAGTGCAGAAGATAATTGATGCATTAAAATCAGTGTCCCAGTGCCCAGAAGTGTCTGTTCTTGTAGTGGGCAATGGAGGAAGAGTGCTTCTGTAAGTTCAGTGCCCCGATGAGATAAAGTTTTTGTTACAAAATTCACAAATGAAAGCAATTTTCTCTGTAGGTTGTCTTTGTTTGAAACCTCTTGCTTCTTGTAGGTGGTTTGTTTCAAAAAATTAGGCTGGCAAATGAAAACATCTCTCACTTCCTTTGAGAGCTGGAGAGTGTCCTCTGGTTGCTACAGCTGTACGTGTGCACAAGCACAGCCTCTCTCTTGGTTTGGACACACCTTAATCGCCTCATTTCTGTTTGCCACATGACTTAATTTAGTCATCATCAAGAGGAAATAGTGTGGCTACAATAGAAATTTAAAGTGCAAAATGTGAAAGAAGTCTTAGAAATACATTCAGAAATTATAATTTTCTACTTACAGCATGCAGGATTGAAAGAAATTACAGTTCTTCAAAGTCTTTAAGGCATAAAAAACGAAATCAAAATACCCATGTATTTCGTGAGATGAATCTCCTTGTAGTAAGAACAGCTGGAAGGTTTTTTTCTTACGAAGTACTTGAGACTAAAATACTAGTAGTGGGCTTGGTCATGACTTTGTGCCTACTTGTGCTTAATATGGCACATCATGTTGTGTCAGGACGTGTCATGGCATGGCATGATTTTTGTTCATGATTTGCCTTTTTTTTTTTTTTTTTTACCCTTTTTTTCCCCCATTCTTCTTAAATAGTAGTCTGAGCTTTGGAGCAAGCCTAGTTAAATTCAGATGCTAACACCTGTAATTTTTTTTTCTCTTCCTGTGGTTTTATTTGTTTCAAGTGATTGTCAAAGAGCGTTGTTTCCACATTTCCTGTGTAAAGCCACAGTGAACAGTATACAGTCAAAGGATATAGAAAATAAACCCTTAAAAGGATGCCTTTTTAAAAAGACCAGGCTGTTCTCAAGCTGTATATTTAATAAGTAGTTTTATTCTAACTGACTCTCCACAGCATAGTGCATATTCCTGTTTGGATCAGTTAAGGTAAATGCTGTCTAACCTGTTCTATATCAATAAATGTGAAAAGCTCAGAGGGAAAATTGGTGTCTTAGTTTACCTTTCCTCCTTTCCTGCTCTGTATACTTCTCACTGAAAAGCTAATACTGCTTTAGTAAGAAAAATGGGTGATACTGTAATAAAGTGTGCTTTGCCAGCTAATCATTAATGCAGTGCTTGCACTTCCTGCCTTTGTGACTGGTATTTAACAATAAGCAGTAGTTTTGGTTTTTGCATTAGACCAGCCACTGTGGAATAAACCTTAGAGTGAAGAAAATTGCCTCATTGGTGTTCCACTTTAAATTTTAAACAATGTATTATTTTAAAAATCTTGATTTCTTTTAGAATTTCTATAAATGTTATGAAATTGATACAATAACTAAGGTATGAAAGCCTTAAGATGCAACAGAGTTGTTCAGCATGATAATCCTGTGTGTTTTTGTAATGTGAGTCATTCACTCTAGAATAAGTTTTATTCAGAGCTCAAAAAGTTTACATGGGAAAAGCAAATTGATGTTTCACCATTTATTGCTCTGATAAATTTCTGGTTCAGACAGGGTAATTGTCTTGTCTTTTCAATGTGAGCTCTATGGTGTTCTGCCCCTCTGAGCACCATAAACTGAGCAAAGATCAAAACCAAAGGGTGGCAGAACTGTTACTGTGAAGTGTGTTCTTCAGCCTCTGTTGTGCTCTTCATCTGGCAAGTCTGCTCTGACAAATGCAGCAATACTGCAAATGATGCCATGTTAGGGTGGTGAAACACTGGCACACGTTGCCTAGAGAAGTTGTGAATGCCCCATCCCTGACAGTATTCAAGGTCAGGTTGGATGGTGCCCTGAGAAAACTGGGCTGGTAGAAGGTGTTCCTCTGGAAGGGAGGCTGGAACTAGATGATCTCTAAAGTCTATTTCAACCCAGACCATCCTATGGTTTGTGATTCAAATCTTAATCCTATGAAAAAGGAGGGAACTAGATGTGAAGTACTGCATATATTTTGAAGCCTCATTAATTGCAGCTAGACTTGGGGTGCAGTTCAAGCTTTGCAGGAACAATTTCCCACAAATTGCTACTATGCTAATATTACATAATTACGTGACTAGAAGCTGTAGGCCACTATGATATTTTTTTCTATTTATTTCTTCATAACCAATAATTTGGAAAATTTGTTCTTTATACAAGCAATTGGCAGTGTAAGGAAAGTGTGTTGTCATTAACATCACAGCACCAATACACCTTTTTGCTTTCAGGTTAATTGCTTTTTCTTTCCATGTTGGTGCAACAGATTTATGCCTGATACTTATATTATCCTGATTCCTGTAAAAGTAATTTGTTTAGCAGACTGGGAAAACATATGAAATTCCAGAGCTTTAAAAAATACTGCTAAGCATTTGTTTTGTTTTAAGAGGTGCAGTTAATGTCAGTTTTCTTCAGACATACCAATATGTCAACTGTGTGTTTTAATTAAAAGTCAACAGATTGAAAAAGTGTTAGTGATTGCAGAACCACCAAACTAAAGGCAAATGTAGCACTTTATAGGCTATAAAACTAAAAATGCTTTTTAAAGAATAAACATGTAATCAGAGATTATTATTTACAATCTTTAGCTTGGCTTTGTCATTCAAAAGCTTTAGAGCTAAGGCAGGGAGTCAGTTTTGACTGTCCTGGAAGTCACAAGTCCCACATGCAGAGAGTGGCTGTGTAGGCCAAGACTTCTGCACCCTTGGGTATTCTGTAACCAGGAAGAGCTTTCCAGGCTCACAGGTGCCCACACAAGCCCTACAGGTTTGCTCCCAGGGCTTCAGCTCAAGCTAGTGCTCAAGGCTGCAGTGAGCTGGAGGAGTGTGCCAGCTATGAGTGAACAAACACAGAGACAGATCAACAAAAAAAAATCTCCCTGCCCTTCAGAGTATGTCTTCTGTACTTGGGTGTAACATGCCGATCAAAGTTAACCCTCTGTGAGAATAAGAATTTGATTTGTCAGTTCTGGACTTAGTCAGCGATTGTAAGGAAGCAACAAGTATCATAATTTTAGCAGTCACAAATCAGAATATTGGGGTACTTGCAGAGCAAGAAAAGCTCACTGCTCACTGCACACTACCCATTCCTTGCTCTAGCAGCTTACAATATATCAAACGTCAAAATGCTAACTATGAGTGTTTGATTTTTCAGTTCCTCATAATCTGAGCTGCTAGCATTGGCAGGGCATTGCTGTGTTTCAGAACAACTTCTCACCTATCGTAGAAGTAAATTACCCAGCTCTTAAGGAGACATAAGCTGTACAGTCATGGGACTAGAATTGTCAAATATTACATGCTTAACAGGAGTTAACTCTGTTTTACTTCTGATTTTGTAATATACTGAATCAAATTTAGAGAATAATTGTGTGGCGTGCAAATTCTGAGCCTGTAGAGAACAGCTGAGTATTTTTCTGTCAAGGTTTTCTTTGTTACTCTTACTGTTTAAAGTTAATGAAATTTTCACTCACCAGAATAATTGAGAAAATGGGTCTGAAGCCACCTAAGTATGGAGTGAGAACTTCCGTAGAGACTTCTATTTTCATTCTTGGGTTTCACACTACTGGTTGTTGAAACCCGAGTTTTATTGCAACTTCGTGATTCATTAATGGGATTTAGATGGTGATCTTTAAAGCAGGAAAAACATCTTTTAAGTAGTGAAAATATGTCATGTTAGCACTGTTCTAAGACCTTCTTTTTAAGTGCCTGACAAGCAAAAGGTTGTGTAGAAGTATTTTTGTCAGAGTGGGGATTGTTTGCTTGTTTATGTTTCCTTCTTGCTCTCAGGGTATCCTGTTTAATAAAGTTGCTTTGTTTTATATGGTATTAGCAACAGGATGACCTAGCAAAGCATATTCCCCCACCCCGTTCTGATTTTCAGCAAGGAATGTAAGAAACAAGCAGATAAACCTAATTTTGACAGTGTCAGGTGATTTTTCAAAGCTTGGAGGTGAGAGTACTTTAGATGGGGTTTTGCTATTTAGATGTTGTTACTGCAGCATGCATTTTTTTCTCAAAGAGCTTCATCTAGTGGTTTAAAAACCAAGAAGCGTGACAGCTTCCCAAAAGCTTTGGAGATAGTATGGAAAAGGTTCCATATTCTTTTCTTTTATTTTCTTTGTATTCTTTTTGTGCATGTTGTAGGCAGTAGTTGTGGAAAGTACATGGCTAGTCATGGCCACACAGTGCAGTGACTTGGCATGTATGTAATAAATGGGGGACTGCTTTTCTCATGTGCTTGGCCCGAAGAGAACTAATGAAGGTGTTAGCAAAGTGGAGCTGCTCTGCCACAGAGCGTGTGTACTGATATATGTGTAGTTTCATGCATTGCATGGAACCTCCAAACCACTTAATACTGTGAGGAATTGAATAGAAATGGGAATTACATAGTTATGCAAACATCTATGTGAGTGAAGACATATAAAGAATTATTAAGGAATATGCCTGTAAAAACTTGTGAATATTCATTATCTTGCTTTCTCTGCAAGTGAAGTTTATGATATGTGGCAAGATAAGTGAAGTCTCACAGGAATTTTTATTGCACTCCTTCTGAAAGAAACCAGAACGGAGGTTTACCAACAAACATTATTTGAGCAAAGGAATGGTTGGAATCTGGAGCCTCATTTGTTCCACTTGAGGAGTTTTAGAGGTTTAAGGAAACGATTTCAAGGTCTACAACTAATACGATATTTTGAAGTCACCTGTAAATGAGGCATAGGGTAGAAGAGGATGGAAGGAAAGAAAATACATTGTGTTGACCGGGTCCAGCCATTTTGCAGAGTCTGTATACAGAAATGTATTTGTTTCCTCGACATTTAGGAGACCATACCTTTAATTGACAATTGTGTAACAGGGTTGAGGTTAAATACCATTTAAATCTCACACTGTGAGTGTATGATGAGAAATGTGTATGCATTGAGAAGTATGAGAAGTTAACAGGCACGACTCGCTAAGAAGATAAAGGGGTGTATGGGCAATTATCACTTTCTGAAATGAAATTTGAAAGTTAGAAACAAGCCGAGATGACTGCCAAAAGATTGGACACCAATTTTTGGTGTCACTTCATCTAACCAAAGCTGGAATGTAAGTCTCGTACAGATTTATGCTATATGCAATTTTTGGTAGTCACTGTAGAAAAATGAACCTGACTTGTTTGCTGTCTTTCAATCTGTGATTCAGGGCATTACCAAGAAATCAGTGGTGTGGGTGGCTGGCTTGGAGCTTGAGATTCTTTGTATTCTCTCTTTTTGATTCATGTACTTCTGTTTTCAGGTTCACGTAACGCTAGGGACCAAAGAAGCATTCGTAGTATTTCTCTGGTGCTGGGATCAACCTTCTGGAAGAAGACTCTAAAATAACTTTTTGCCTTCAAGTTCTTTGTCCTGGGACTGACTTGTCTTTGGAGAAGAGCTCATCAGAAAAGA
The DNA here is from genome assembly GCF_015832195.1 of Motacilla alba alba. NCBI lineage: Eukaryota > Metazoa > Chordata > Aves > Passeriformes > Motacillidae > Motacilla > Motacilla alba. The sequence continues at coordinate 45,867,419 of NC_052046.1, forward strand.
GAATTTTCACATTGGAGCCATTAAAAATAAACCTGTTCAAAGAACAGGCAGACTTAAAAAGGTTGAGTCCTGCTTTTCATCTGTGTTCCCACTTCAGACTGTAAACAATGAGTGAGTTTTGGTTGTGTTTCAACTGCTGTATTGCAGAACAGCCTCAGCCTGTAAGTATGAATATTGGCACGGCTTTGTTTTTATATAATTAACTAAATTGTTCACATTTTTTAGTTGTTTGTTTGGTTTTGGTTTGTGTTTTGGTTTTTTTAAAATTAGGGCTGTTTGGCCAGCATTGGTGAGAATTAAGCAATTAATTGATAACCTGCCTTGATGGCAATCAAAAAAGTCTGTTCAAAGTGCTGTTGCTTTCCTGTCCTTGAGACCAAATCTGTCCAAAGTCTTTGGAAAGAGCCTATATTTGTTAGAATTGAAAAGGAGAGGAAGGGAAAAGGGTGATGAGGATGTAATCTGTCTTTCTAGAGTAAACAACTTTTTAGTGGAGATGTGTAAATGTCCTCACTTCCTAATGACTTAAGGCCTGCCTTTGGGTGTGGCTAGACAATGATGGTAGAAGAAAATGAATACATTAAAAAGTCCAAAGTGAAATCTACCACCTTAATTTAAAAAAAGATTTCATCTTTAGCTATTAGGTTAGTTTTTAGATTGAATCTTTGAAGAGTGAAGGGATGCATTCATATTATAAATATTTTTTTAAAAATAGAATTTAAAATGGCTGTTGTGTGAAAAAGTATATAGTAAACAGTTAGATGAAAGAAAATTTCAAAGCATGTGTTAGGAAAACAGAAAATACACAAATATTCTTTGTTTTCATATATATTTTTAGTACCTTTAGAGTGTTTTTGAGTCCAGTGCTGTTGGCAGAATGAATGTCTGTATGAGGATGGAATTAACCATGAATATGGCTAGGACTGTGAGAAAGATCATTTTATGATATGACATCCAGATCAAGCTAAGTGAATGTATAGAAATTACAATGGTCATACAGTAGTTTTACAAACACGTTAAAAAAAAAGACCCAATTACTACTGGTAGTATTGCAGTAACCAAGAGAAACCCAGAGTGAATTAGGAAACCTCAGATCAATATGCTCAGCTGCTAATATTTGGCTTTAGGGAAACTAAAGGATTGGAAAAAAGTACCTCACATTAGGCATTGTCCTTGCACAAAGCCCGAATGCCAGACTGATGACATGCAAATATTAAAGTGTGACCATTAACATTTTGAACTAATGAGTGCAACTTTGTTTCTGTCTTAGTCAAGCAGAGCTGTGGGAGGTGAACTCTGAGATACCAGCATGGGAAGCTGTGATCCTGCTCTCTTGCTTGAATACCATGCAATCCTTTAAAATGCTGGCTGTACTCATATGGACCCAAAGTTATTTGTCTCTGGTTTTAAACATATATTTGAATAAGATGACACAGTTCAAAGTATTCTAGATAGCAGAATGGCATATTCTGTTCATTTTTGAGAATCCCGAGGCTCAGTCCTTACAAAATCTTGACTTGACTTCTATGATCTGTTTAAATTACTGCCCAAGAAATCCACATATGTTAATACAATGGTCTGTGAGTAATGACTCCTGAAGTGGGTGGAGATTGTACATGGAAAGTGGAGGAAAGGGAAGCAACCCACTGTTTCTGCTGATACAGTGGTGTGCATTGGCTTGATAATTAAAACCGTCCTTGTGTTTAAGATCCTAATAGCATGTTGTTCAGCACTAACCTAGTTTTTGAAACGTGACTTTCAAGTGTTGTAGGAGACTTGCATGTTACAAAGTGCCAAAATTCTTCAGGGTATTTCTCAAAAAAAGAGATGTATGCCCTTCTTGGCATGCTTGACAAAAGGCACTAAGTTGTCCTTTCCCTGCAGTTACTCATCTCGTTTCGCTGTGTTGTATTGTACAGCACTTGTTCTGCCATGCTCAGTTGCACTAAGTGGAGTGTTTAATCAGACACTTATACTTCTGAGTAAGTGCAGGAATGTTTTCCATTTGAGACAAATAGCAAAGCATGTACTGTAACTCTGAGGCAAATGAGTCTGATAAATGAGACAAGTGATAAGCAAGCAGTTTTCCCTGTCTCTGCAGATGTTGTGTGCTTGCATGAGAGACTTGCTGAAAAACATGCTAGCTTTTAGTCCCAAAATACTGCCACATATTTCCCCATTTTATCATAAACTAAGTGAAACATGCAAACTTGGATAAAAGTTATGTGTCTGTCCCCTGCTGTGCATCCAGCATGTCAGTTGAGTTCAGTTTCTAAGGAGAAATGCCTAATCTGCCCAGTCTTATTCCTTTCATGTGCCTTCTTTCATTTTAACTCCTGCATCTCAACCACTTCTGTGGCCTGCCTAAGTGTCACAGCCATTTCATGTTTAGCAATTACATGTTGAGTGGCCTTCATCTGGGGTAGGACTAATGTGGTCTTGTAGCAACACTAACAACCACTAGCCTCTCAAAATAGACCTTAAAACCAGGAAGTTAATTTTCTAATTGTTCTGATCAATGTTTAAAGTGTTCCTTCTATTCTGTTTTTAAACTTATATTTACTATGGAATATCCTGAGTCAGAAGTGACCCAAAATGATCATGGAGTCCAACTCCTGGCCCTGTGCTGGACAGCCCCAAAATTGACTCTGTGTGCTCAGGAGTGTTGTCCAAATGCTTCTTGAACTCTGTCAGGCTTGGTGCTGCGACCAGTTCCCTGGGGAGCCTGTTACAGTGCCCATCCACCCTCTGGTGAAGAATCTTTTCCTATATCCAGCCCACACTTTCCCTGACATGTCTTCATGTGTTCCCTTGGGTCCTGTCACTGCTCAGCAGAGAAAGGAGGATCAGTGCAGCAGGAAAACCTTGCCCACATCATCAGTTGTCTGTCCATCCTGTTCCAGGGCCTCATGCATGTTGTGTGAGGGCACTTTGGAAGGTGAGGCAGCCTGGGAGGGAACTTGCTGTCACCACAAGCAGTAGTAACTTGCTTCTGTTCTCCCCTGGGTCTCTTAGGTCCCCTCCTTCTGCCAGGAGACATGTTCTGAAATTATTTTTTTTCCTCAATATCTTCGGCAGATGCTGAAATCTGAGGCACCTTTAATGTCATGGATAGTGCCATAAATGTTTACCCTCCTTGCTAGAGGGGACATAAAAAGAAAGTCTTAATAGTTGCATGTTTCTGTGATATTTTTAGCATCCATTGAGCTAAGGAGTTTCATTCTCTTTTGAAATCCAGGATGCCAGAATTGTCACTGCTTTCAGAATTTTGCTGACAAAATTCTAGCATACTACATTTAAAATGGTCTAATACAGCATCTATATTCTTTTCAGCTATAGCGCACTTAACATGAGAACTGCACATGCATGAGTCCTTTCAGTCATTTTTATGGAAGGACAATAAGAACACAGTACTTTGTGAATTTCACTGACATTACTTTTCTAATAGCATACCCCGCCTCCAGCAGAACAGTAACAATGTTGCAGCTATATACTAGTGTTCTTTTTAATTCCTTAAATCAAAGACAGTATTCAAGTATTACCATAATCTTTTACTGAAATGTGTCTTGGCACAGCTTTTAGTCTTTTGTCAGTGCTAACTGTATGCATCATGCTGCTGTGAAATAAAACACCTGTCTTGGAAAGCAGTGTTCTACTCTCTCTCTTAAATGTTGCTTTGGTTGCTAAATATTTCCCTTGCTGTGTCCAAAACAGCAGTGCTCATGATCACAGAAGGCACATGTTGGAAGCTCTAAGCTTCCCTGAAATAGAGTGATAAAATGAAGAAAGCAGGTATTCAAAGCAACAAAACTAATTAGGGATGCAGCTGAAGAAAGCATGTTCCCTTGTGGTGGCTTCTTAATAGCCTGAGGTTCTCACCATGGTAGAATCCAAACAAAAGCCAAGGGAGAATGTTCTTGTATCACCCTCTAAGATTTTTTTTGGATTCCTAATGTATTTTACCACAATAAAGTCTTCAGACTAGTTGCTTTCGTATCTGTTTTCATGATACCAAGGAGGAGATACTAATCTATTAATAAATATGTCCAGATATTCTTGGTGGTTTAAGTAGCCTGAATTCAATTTCTTATGATCTGACCTGTGTTTTGGGAAAAGTAGCACTTTCTATGATTGTATGTTTTCTTACACCTCCCACTGATATCCTTTATAGGGTCTCTAAGCTGATTTTGTTTCCTAGTGCAAGATCAGCCATTTTTCACATGCTTCCTCCGTGTTATCATCTCATCCACTGCTATGTTTCAGTAAACTCTGCCAAATTCCCACTACCAGATGCATTGCTAAATAACAAGCTTAGAAATCCTACAGGTTTTTAGAGGAAGTGTCCGTGGTTTCTTTCTTAGGCTGAGCTTGTCGCCTACACCAGGAATCTGTTATTTTCCTATACTGCTTTCTTCCTGGTCTGTCCATTTTTAACTTGCAAAGTTAATTTTTGGTCTGAGTAGCCTTTGGTCATGATCTGACCCCCCCTGATTTGGGCCAAAGCTCAGTATAACTGAGCTTTTTGGTTTGCTTTGACCTTGAAGTAAAATTGTTGCTCTGCTACAAAAAAATAAACTATATTCTCTTACTTCTGGCTCCAGGCTTCATGTCCTAGTTAATTTCTTGATGTTTTGTTGCTTGTCTCTTGTCTAGATGATTTCCATTTTGTGTTTTGTCAAGGGGTTTTTAGAGTTTTGTTGCATGCTAAGCCATAAATGATTAAAGTGGTTTGGAAAGTGAAAGTTGTTTATTGCCTCTTTTGATGTATGACAGGTAGGTATTTAGAGTGAGGAGACCAGTCTTAAAAGAGAGGCAGGAAATACCCTGTGCCTGCTGCTGTGCAACTGAATGCTGGATGCTTCAGAAGACCTAAATTATCCTAACCCTGGATACCTAAGGAAATTACCCATGGATGGATGTTGTCCACCCTAGCTTCCTTTCTGGAGGAGTCATAGATACAGCCAAGGATACATCTAACACTGCAATTTATACAACTCTTAAAAAGGAGAGTTAAACATGTATTCATTAAACATTCATAAGGCACATTTTTGTGCAGAATAGATCACCCCCCAGCAGGCCCACATACCACCTTGCTACTTGAAGTACTGGTTCAGGCTCTGTGTTCCGAACAAGTGCTCTGTGCAAGTGCAGAGGCTTTTCTGGCTTAAAATACCTAAAACTCAGGCTCTCTTTTTCATTAAATTCAATCATTCTACTGCATGCAGTAATCCTAGGAAAGACTCATGTAGATGACAACCTTAGAGAGCCCTCAGATTTCAGAGTTACCCTACTGAATTATGTTTTGAGCTGCCAGTTTAGAGGCTTGAAATTCTTTTTTTTTTTCTTGTTCAGTGCTGTTGTTAGAAGTAGCTTGAGGGAACACCTTATCAAAGGGGGCAGAATCAAAAAAGCAGCAAAATGCTTGGCTTTTATTTATAAAACCTGATCTGCTTGTATGGCTTTCAGCTTAGTAGAGCTGCTCTTGATTTTTCTTTTACCTTTAAATAAGCCACCACACATCTTAAAATATTTTTAGAGATTTTCAAGTATTAAACTATTTACAAAGAAAACAAAGGAAGTGTTTTGTGTTTATGTATAAATACCTGAATGAAAATCACTGAATATTTTATGTTCTTTTATTATGGCTGTGAAATTTTTAGCCCTTCATTTGCTACATTGATGTTATTTACTTAATATGATACTAGTTGATGACATGGAAAATAGCTCTTTGAAGAAGTTTGGAAACAAGAATTATGCCAGCTTTCTGTTGATGATAATGTATCTTGCCACTATCAACATACTTGAAGAAGGATGTAATATACTTTTAATATCTGCAGGCTCCATGGAGCTCAGGCTTTCCACTTAAACATGGGCAGGAAGTAGATTGTGCTATTTGTTGATCTGGACACCAATGCTAGAGCGCTTTTATTTCTTGTTTCTTATTTATCTTAAATCTCCAATTTTTTCAGTGAGAAGACATTTTCAAGAGCAAAACCCTGGTATGAGTCACTGGCAAAAGGAGCTTCCACAAGAACTAGTTGATGCTGCCTAGCAAAAGTTGATAGTTTTGCAAATACCCTTGGAGACTGTGCTGAAGCATCTCCAACACAATTTTTAAAAATTTTTCTGTAATTTTTCTAATGGAACTTGAAGCTATAAAGCTTCAAGTGTTTTTGGTGTGCCTTAGCTCTAATGTTTGTCAGTTCAACTGTTTTATCCCATTCTGCCTTTCACATCAGAGCAGGGGAGATGGGGAAGCATGAAGATTTAGGGGCATTTCTACTTGCCAACAGCTAGAGGCAGGGGTTATCTGAGAGATGTGCACTTTCACCAACAGTATTTGGAAGTATGCTTTATGTTAGGGGATAGAGAAGTCAGTTGTTGCCCTGAAGCTCCGTGTTCTGACTTCTGGCTTTGACTGCTTTTGATATGAAAGGGAGTATTGAGATTAGAAGCTTCCTCTGCTGATATCTTACTGTGTTTTTATTGTAACTTTTCTAGAATGGATCTCAGATATTGTGTTGGTGATAACTCTTTAGACCAATATGCAACTCAAAAAATATGTATTTTTAAATTGTGGTTTTAAAGAGCTTTGCCTGCACTTGCATTTTCAATTCCCAACATCAGCATTTCACAATGCTGAAAGTTTTACTTTTTCAGACTGTTCCTCAAACCTCTGGTTCTGCAGTTTCTGTTATGACACTTACACAGGAAATATTCATGATACTAAAGTTCCCATTTACTTACAATAATGCTATTCTTCACTGTTCTCAAAGATCCTGAATTTATAAGGTATCCATTAAGTCAGAAGCTTTAATAGGTAATCACTTGTAATTATTTTCTTGCCTTTGTCTTCAGAGTGGCTTATCTGATCGCTCTAAAATGCTGACTGCTGTAATTCTGGGTGAATATCCTGCCACAGGAGGATATTCTCCAGAGTGAGGAGAACAGAAGAGTGGAGGCAGGGCAGAACAGCTGAAGCGTCAACTGCACTTGGATGCAGATTCAGAGAAGTAATGACTCTCTGAACCCATTGGGTATTTTTTGTTTGTCAAATAATTTTAGAAAGTTTTTTTGGTTACTTGGATGTATCCTCAAGAGACCTGTAGTTAACTGTAGCCAAGGAAATATACCATCTCTCTTTGTGTTTACTCTCTCAAATGAATGTGTAACACAGTGATTTGTTAATATGTCATGCTCTGAAAGTGACTTGACATTAAAAGGGATAAGGCTTGCATGGAATTTTTTAAAATAGTTTAAACTACATTATCTCTCTTATTGCAATTATACATTCAGCTTGCTCAGGCTTAGAAAATAGTCTGGGTTTATAATATGTTGTCTTTAGCATGGACAGGCTCTTAATTTCTTTTCTCTGGCTTGTAGTATAACTTTTTCAGGGTGAACATAACCACCCTTGATGTTCTGCTTGATAGTGGATTGTAAAGGACTACCTACTTCATAGTTCATAACTCTTGGTACTGGGATGCTCTCAAATCAGACTGTTTTAATTTTGCCTGATCTTTGGCACATTGCAATTTATGTGTTTCTCATTTGCTCAAGATGTTTTCAAGTTGGTATGAGTCTGCCTTGTCTCCAGAGAATGAGAAATTTAATTGAGCCCAAATTGTGATTTGTCTTTCTAAGTTTGCCTAGACCAGCCTTTCTTTGCTGACATAGGGTGGCATTTCATGCTCTACTCTTCAGCCACCTGGAGTTTTCCATCTCTGGACCAGACATACATCTCATCACAGTGCACAGGAGGAAATAGTTGTTGCTTGTTGCTTATCAGTGTCTGCATGCCCTCTGGTTTACATCCACCTCTCTGAGTGGGGCATGGTGTAACACAAAGCTTTGTACTTCAAGTTTGTTAAAAGAAATTGTGATCTTGGAATGTATTGTACTTACTTAAAAAGTCAAAACATTTTCCATGGGCAATGTGTCATGAGTGCTGAGTGTAGGTAAATGCTCTGGAAATTTAGCATTCTTTTATTTGGACCTCAGAGAGCTCCAAGTAGGTTGAAGTCTTGCCTTTGCTGAAACCCTCCAGTTCTGTCTCTGGTGCCAACTTTTGTTTTCTCGCAGTTCAGGCTTGACTCATTTGAAAGTTCAACATTGCAATTCTTGTTTTACAGCTGGAAAATGTCAGACAGGTTATTTGGAGAGCTGCATGATGGTCCATCAGTGGCTTCAGAAGCTGTGACCTTAAATTAGGAAAGAACAGAAAAATTGGGACGTACAGGATGACATAGTGAAAAATGAATCTAATTTGAATAAAATGGAAGAAAATACTTCCAACAGTATTTATGAATAGATGTTAATTGGAGATTACAGCAGAATGATGGAATTTTAGAGGTGGAACTGATGTCTTGGGAGGCTTATCTGGAACAGAGACTAGATAGAACTAAAAGAATAAAGTAGGTATTTATTAAAAGGCCTTAATAGATACACCTTGGGCAGTACAAGAGCCCAGTCAGGGCTACATCCAAGATGGACCCAAAATGGTCACAAAATAGACAGCTTCAGATTAGGAAGTCCCATCCTTCTTGTTGTTTCTCTTCAGTCCACTCTTATGCTTTTTGGGACTGAAACTTGTAACAGTTGTCCTTGGTCACAAGGTGGAAAAGGATTGTTTTGTCTGCCTACCTTGTGAAGAGAACTTACTTACGCTTAAAATGAAGCTCAGAGCTACACACCTAGGCAACACAGAATCTAAAAACTATGAAAGCTAAAACTTAAAGGATCGTTTCCCCCCCTTAGAGGGGGGAAATCAATTTAAAGAAAGACAGTTGCATAAAGTGTAGTTATTAAACTTCACCTCATTATGTGTATTTGCATAAAACTTCTCTTTTGGGGTGCTTTTTTTTTATTTTGCGAACTGAAATGCTGATGCTGTCAAGGATTAACTTGCCTAAAGAAAGCGCATATGCCTGTGTTCAGCTGGGAATTGGAGCTCTGTATCAAAGAAGAGTAATTTTCCTCCAAAAGTAATACACTCATGATATATATTCTAAATGTAGGTTTACAAACTAAAATCCAGTTCAAGTATATTTCTTGAAAGACTAGAGTAAAATCTATATAGGACATGTCCTACTTTACTCTGTTTGGAACAAATATTACTTTAAATACAGCTTGTTGTACTGCAGTTACTAAAACCCCATTTAATTCCTAGGCTCTCGGATGGTGTTCAAATAACGGATTACTGTTAAAATGGGAGAATAAGTCCTGCCAGGCACAATTCCAAAGAAATATGCTAGGATATGTAAACACACACGCACATACATGCAGCTATTCAACATACTGGATCGCTTGCGTTTGTGGCAGCAGCTTGGCATTGCTGAACTTGTGAGGTGTGGAAAAATGCCAATACAAGAATAGGCATGCTGATCCACAGAGTAGCAGGCAAAAGAGCTCTCAGGCCTTTTACTGTCCATGGAAGAATATCAAATGCATGTTTTCTGTTCTTAACATCGGAACTAAATTCTGAAAATGAAATTACTTTTGGGTTAATAATGCAAAGAAAGGAAAATTTAGGGGAGGAGGGAAGAAAGCTTCAATTTGTCTAGTTCAGGGAATAAAGAAATAAGATTTGTGTGTGAGCTACTTAATTATTGCTTTTAGAAACTATTTTAAAACCTTTAGAAGATGTGTTTGTAATGAAAGCATGGATTAAACTGACTGCTGGAAAACTAGAAATTATGCAGTTAAAGCCTCTTTGCATGGTCCTGCCCCTAAAGAAACAAAACATGTGCCATGCATCTCACATCACTGAGATTCAGCTGCTCTTTTAAACTCAGGAATAAAATGCCAACATTTCTGTTATTAAAGGAGATTAGTGTTCCTTTGCAGAGAAGACAATGAAGAGGAATTCACACCTTTTCATACATACACACCTAGATTAAGACCTTACAAAAAATTGACTGAGACACGAAGATAGTTGTGTGTTAGCTGATTTAGTGTTTAAAGAGCTGAACACTGGGGATCTGTGCAGGCTGTAAACTTCAGGTTCTTCTGCATAGCAGAGCCATTTTTTTTCTGATTTATGAAAATATTTGTTGTATTGTGGATTGGATTTTGCTGTTTAGTTGATTTTTGTTTGATCTGTTTTGGTTGGTTGGGGGTTTTGGTTAGTTTTTGCTGGGGTTTTGGCTGGGGTTTTGTTGGTGGTAGTGGTGGTTTTGTTTGGTTTTTTTTTTCTGTTGTTGGGGTTTTCTTGTTGTTGCTGCTTAGTTGGTGGGGTTGTTTGTTTGCTTTGGGTTCTTTTCTGTGTGTTTTGGGATAATCTGCTGAATTACAGCAAAACCCAACTGTGAGAGTATTTTCCTTGGTGCCTCCCTGGGATCCTGCTGACTGCAAAGATACTCATGGAAGCTTATTAGTAGTTTCTATGGAGTTTTCTTTGAAGGCAATTCATCTTGGGTGCTAAGGCAAAAATTTATTCTAGCTAGATTTTAGAATAGTTGATGCTAATTCTGGATTACATGATTTGGTTCAGATTTTGGGGGTTTTTTTGGTTTTTTGTTTTGTTTTGTTTTTTTTTTTACTTACTAGATGTTCATTGTAAACAGCTTTTTTGTATCTAGTCAGATTATAAAACAAGAAGGGTTTCTGACAGGACCAATATTCACCTGACATAAGTGCTGCAAAACAAATGCTGTAACACCTTACAAATGTGAGGGTATCTTGATCATCCCCTGAGTCAGTGAAATTATTCTCCTTGTATACTAGTAGCATGTTTCATATCACCAAAGTCATGTTTTGCAGTATCTTTGTCTGTTTCTCATTGCCTTTAAACTAGACACCTGTCTAAATAAATAATGTTCACTTTGTTCAGTAAGAAAAACCAGAAGAGCTTACACCAGTCTGATCTATCTTTATGATAGGAAAAGTGACCAGATACCCTACAATACCTTACATTACATAACAATGTACATAATTTAGTGTTCTAGAGTTAGTCATCTCACATTATTTCCCAGTGAAAAGGAAAGAAAAATGATAAAGAGAGTGAGATTTCATTTGGTATTGGTGTGTTTGTAACTTTTGTCTAAATGACCAGCAGACTTCTCCCTTTGAAAGATGCTCTGAGACAGCTCAAAAACCTATTTTACCCTAAAGTTGTCTGTTGATCACTAAAATGTACATCAAGTGGTTGACTCTGACAAGGAATTACTTTTGAACTTCCAGTTGCCAGCTCTGCAAGCTCCCACTGTGTTCAGAGAGTTAAGCTGAGTCTTTTTCCCACACTGTTACAGTAAGCTTGCTGTGAACAATCATCCTGCTTCAGCTCACTGGAATTTAGTAAATAATTTGGTCATGCCCAAGAAGGAATAGAATTCAGCTTAGATTCTTAGCAATGTTGGCTCTGCAGGCATTGCAGGGGAGAGTATTACTGACAAAGTATTTTTTATGCCCAAACATAGCAGACAATTATTTTTATAATGCCTAAGACAAGAAAATCTGTATGATACGCAGACTGTGGTATGGTTTGTGCTTTTACTGTTATACCAGATAAACAGCCTCATGCAACTTTATGTGGTTTAGTTTCTTGAAAAGAAAATGAACTGTAACTAACAATTCCTGAACCCAGAAGAGGAGTCTGAAAGTAAACCTTGCTGGGAAACAATTGGGAAGGGCAGAAAGGTTAGAATTTCTCAATATTTTTATATAGTAATCCCTAAGAGAGGGCATGTTGAGTCTCATGATAATGCTGAATCCTTTTTTCTTTTTTTTTTTTTAGTTTTGCAGCTAGAAAGCAAACACCTTTGTGGTATTAGTAGAGAATTGAGTTTTGACAAATACTAGATTCAAAAATTGTACTCAAAATGTATTTGCATATTCAGTATGCATTAAAATGAACTTCAAGGCTTAAGAAATTACATTTAAAATTGCCTGTAATGATGTATAGAGAAAACCAGAGTCAATTGTTGTCCTAAATTATTTTGATGTAGAATACATCTCTCCATAGTCTAAAATTTTACCACAGCTGAGAAGCATGTGTCAGTGTCTGTACACGACAGCAGTTGTAGGTGGCTACTCAAATGCCTCTGTTCAAGGACATTGACAGATGTTCAGGGAAGCCTGGTGAGATAGTGAAGCAAAATTTAGGCATAGAAACCATGCAGGAAATCTGGAAAGAAAATTCAGTTCTTTCAAATTCTGTGCCTTCATCATGGAAGCATGTTTCTGGGTGGTGTAGCCTGATGACAGTGTGGTATGGAGAACTCTTAAAATAATCGAAAATGGTCAAGATTTGGCAGTTGTCATGCTGCCAAGCCAGTGATTCAAAGCTTTTTTTTTTTTTTTAATTGGCATAGGTACCATAGTCTACTGGAAACCTGGGTGTTAGTAAAGGGTACTTGTCCTGTTTCAGGTTATGAATCACAGAGTGGTGGTGGTAATATTTTATCTTGGTTGTTGGCATTTTTCTTTAATTTAGGAACAATATCTATCTTCCTACCAAAAATTACTATTCAATTCTGTATTCAGAATTCTAGTTGTTAGGAACATGGAGTTATGTTCTGTCTTTTTAGATATCACATGGTTCCATTTGCTGAAGAGTAAAATGAAAAATACTTACTATAAATAATGTACACTTATTGTTATGCAGCCAGTTTAAAAATTCCCAGCCAGCAGCTCTTCAGAAGACCTGAATTTGCTCTGTATGTTTATTGTTCTTTCTACTCTTCATTCTGACTTTAACTGCCAGGCACTGCAAATCTGTAGTGAAAAGCTGATGTTGGGTGTATCCTGATTTTGGTGGAAGTTGACTACACTTGTGGAACTGGGAAGCGGTTGCCCTGGAGTTGCCAATAGTGCATGAACCTGGAGGAGTCTTAGATATCTCCATGGTACTCAGTGTTGCAATGCCGAAGCTTCCTGTTTGGCTGTCAACAGGAAACCATGCTTTCCTATTCTTCCTGTCATAAGAAGGTCCAATATTTGGTTTTATTGTGGTAAGATCCCTAGGTTTGACACACTGAGAAAAGCACACTATCTATTTCCTGGATTTCTACTGTGAATTCAGCTTCAGAATTGCCAGTATTAGGCTGAAGGAATTGTATGTAATGGTATCAAAAAATGTGCAAGTAGGAGACATAGACAATAATAGAAAATCTGCTTTTGCAGGAATAGAATTACCATGAATAACCTGGTGCAGAAAACCTGCAAGATACGGAAGGATAGGCTGCCACAGAAATGTATTAGTAAGTAGGAAGGTTCTCCTGAATAGTATGAACAGCCAACACTACCTCTAGAAAGGATGATGTGATGTTGTTGATACTACTTGTGAGTGTAGCCGTAAATTGTGACTTGTGAATGTACCTGACTTGACAAAATTTCTGTAGTCCAGCTAGTGGAACAGTAAGAATCTCTTTCTGCTACTGCTCCTGAATACATCTTTTCAACAACACTGAAATGAGAGGAGTAGAATGGGACAAGTAAGTTAGGAACATGGAGTTCTTCCTTACTTAATGAAATTGAAATAGTGATTGTTTACACTCAAGACCTGTGGAATTGTGGCATGCCTCAGCAAGACTACACAAAAGAGTCTGTACATGTTTGGAAATGGTGTTTTCCTTTTGATGGGATGCTGGACAAGGCAGTAGAGATTCCTTTATTTTGCAAAGGAAAGCAGGACACTTCTTGAAAGGACTTCCTTGTTATGTTCCTTGTAATAAAATATGTATGCTTACAGTGCTTGACTAGTTTTCCTACACAGTGTCCTTTTGTCTTTATTGTCTGTCTTTTGAACCTACAGATTTTAAATGGCACACCGTGTTGCTCCTCCTTTTCTGCCGTTCTTCTGTTGGAACTTGTTAATCGGTTCCTCAACAACTTCCCTTCTGTCATTTGGGGATATTTGCCATACATCAGCCGTAGGCTTTTGTGTTACTGACAATTCTGAATATGTCAAAAGCTGAGCAGAAAGCTAATCTAAATCTAAGCACAGCTGCTGATTTGAATATTCTTTAAGACTTACTGGTAGACTACTCTTCCAGAGATGCTTCTAGCCATGCTGTGTGTAGGCTTGATGTGTTAGGATCTCTGAAATACCTACTGGGCCATCCCTTGCTAAATTATTTTGACTGCTTGTTATACTGTATTTTAATAATTTTTGTATAGTATCACCATTTCTACATCCACTAGTGAGATCACCTTTCAAATTTTTCATGGTATGGGAAGAGCATGGGAGGCTGTTCTAACTCTTTTTTGCTTTGATGCCTCAAGCACAAGCAAAGACAGACTGTCACATAATAATGTATTTTGGGATGCATTTTTTACAAAATTATTTGCCTAAAATGAGCTGGATGAGCAGACTGACAGTCGAATTTGGGAGCTTTGCAGAAGTCTTCACAAGAGCAAGAAATGGGATAGGAAATTTGTGATTCCATGCAAATAAGTTCTTCTCCCCTACTGCAGATGAGGGTATCCAGTGCTGTGTGACAGCCCTCATGCTGAGGCTGTAACTGATCACTATGCCTTTGGAGCAGGAGGGACAAACCCAAGACAATGCTGAGGTCACTCAGGTGACAAATAGCATGGCAAGGAAATGCCAATGGGAGGATCTCCAGAAAGGTTAGCAATTAGGAGTACGTCTCAGACTGAGACACAGAAAGCTGTGATGGAATTACTTCCCTTAAAAAGGGATCTGTACCAAAAAAAAAAAAAAAAAGGAAGTATCTACATTTAGAGGAAGTTCATTTTGGTAAAACTTCACTGAGAAGTAAGTAGTACATTATATCATTAGAAAACCAGGAAAATATTTAGGTATTTTGTTGCATAAATATACACATATACACACATATATATATATTTATATACATACACACACCAACAAGAAGCTGCTGCTATCCGGGCAAACTAACTCCAAGTTTCTAAGTTGATACTCACAGAGGTGTTTAAAAGCTTAAGAATTCACTATGTGTGTTTTTGTTGATTCCTGAGGATATTGCTATTAAATATTGTGGCTTTGTGTTTGCCTGTAGCAGAAGTACTAGATCGTCCACTCATTAATCCTACTGCTAAAAAATAAACAGTGAAATAATAAACTCATGAAAATCCATTGTTTCCCAGTAAGGGAATTGCAATGAGTTTCATAAAGACATTTTCTGAAAATACCATGTGGGCCCTGATTTATTGTCATAGTTAAAGGTGAATCACAATGTGCAGGCTTGTGAGAACATATGGCAGTGCCTTTAGGGGTATAACATTCAGTGCAGTGGATGCTTTAGCTGGTCCAGAGAAAGTGTTAAGCTTACTAAGGGATTGGTTTTGTATGGTGAATGTGAGGATCCTGTGTCTGACAGTGGCTATTACCTGTTTGGAGGTAATATTTGAATTTATTTTTTGTTCTTTTAGTTTTCTACAGTGAAATTTGATATGTGCATATCATTATGTTGTAGAAGATGCAGAGTATATCTACATCTACAAAGGAGTAGAGAAGGCTTGCATGTAATGTACTTTACGCAACGTGTGCTTCCATCAAGATGGAAATGTTTTCAGACACCACACACAAGATATAACAAACCTCTTTAGATTAGTCAGCTAGCTCTAGAAAGGCTTTAGTACAGCATGGAAGATAATTTCTTAACAAAACTGTTTCAGTGCTCAGTGTTTTTAAGCACACCCAAAGCTTTTGTTTGGGTTGTATCTGGGGGGTAAGGAGACGTTCATTTTACTGAGCAGGAGGGTCTACATGTTGTAATCCTGTCTACATCCTCTAGAGAGCTACAGTTCTCATCATGCCAGATGATCATTCAAGTATTTCCTGTGTTCTTGTTGGGAAAGGTCAGTAAGCAAATGGAAAGAAAGCTCAACATGATACAGTTCATGGCATGCTCTTACCAAGACTTTGGGATTTGATTTTTGTAAGAAACTATTAGAAGTTTCCAGAAAGTTTGTGCTGTGGTGGATCCTTGTATCATTCATTTAACCTCTGTTTTATGTTATTATCATTTTGAGTTACGGGGGAGAATATACAGGAAAGTCAGTTGCAGCCTGCTCTTCATCACCATCTGAAGCTAGAGGCTTGTAAAGTAGTCTAGATTGCAAGACACCTCTGGATGTCATCTGGTGCAGTGCAGCTGCTCAAAGTAGAATCAGCTAGACTTGACTTTTGCAGGACCAGGTGTATTCTGGGGATTTCAGAGGATGGACATGCAAATTCACTGGGTTTTGGTCTGACCACCTACATAACTGTTTATTGTATATTTATGTTTAATTGGTGTTTTCTATGTTGTTACTTTGGGCTGTGACTTCTCAAACCGCCACTGTGCACCTTCAAGGCTGTCTGTCTCCTGTTCCCTCCTATATAAGTAATGGAAGACCATTAAGATCACAAGGAGGTGTCTCATTTCTTACAGATGAACAAACCGAGTATTTCAGTCTCACTTCCTATGCCCTGTAAAGCAGAGTTTTTGTCCCTTATCTGTCGTAGATCTGGATTGACTCTGAAGTTTCAGTGATTGATTTTTTTTTCATTCGTGCAGGTTGATAATGAGCACTTGATCCAAGCAACAGCCAAACTATTGGAAGTTACTCAGCTGTAAGGGTAGAGTTAATATGTTAATGTTAAGTTCTGATTTTTGCTGAGAAACTAAGCTGGTTTGACAGACAAGGGTACCTACAGAGGCTGGAAGGGGACTTTTTGCAAGGGCAGCTAGTGGTAGGACAAGGGAGAATGGCTTTTAAATGAAAGAAGGTAGAATTAGATTGGATATCAGGAAGAAATTATTTTTTTGTGAGAATAGTCAGGTACTGGAACAAGTTGCACCGGGAAGCTATTGTTGACACATCCGTGTCAGGGACTTGGAGCAGTGTGTTCTGGTGGAAGGTGTTGGAAGGGCAGTTGGAACTTGGGGATCAGAGGATAGTCTTTAAGGTCTCTTCCAGTCCAGCCTGTTCTCTGAGTCTAGGATTTGTTGCTTTCATCATGCTCTACTGTCATTTAATTTATTACCTGTTAATCTACAGTCAGACTTCACAGTCTAAAGACATTAAAGCAGTATAGTTAGTGTAATAAAAAATCAGTGTGATTCATTTAGATTACTGGGGTTTTTTAATACCTTTTTAAAAATTATGTTGAAGAGACA
Source organism: Motacilla alba alba (assembly GCF_015832195.1). Lineage (NCBI taxonomy): Eukaryota > Metazoa > Chordata > Aves > Passeriformes > Motacillidae > Motacilla > Motacilla alba. Next base: position 45,884,506 of record NC_052046.1, read on the forward strand.
TTAAACCACCCAAAGTAATATAAATAAAATTATTAGAAGGATAAGTAAATTTGTGGACAAAACGACAGCCAAGTTGAAAGTTGAAAATGTCAACTTAAAATTTTACTAATGTGTTTTTTTAAAAGGACAGTGCTTTCTAGCTAATGCCAAGGAATAGATTGGGATTTACTGTGTTACTTAAAGGTGGTTCAAGCATCTGGAATGGAACAAGTTCCCTTTGATGTGTGAGCTAAACACATTTCTTAAAAGACCTATTGTCTTTCAGAGTCATTTGACCTCATCTGGCAATTTTTTCCTGTTTATTTAGAAAACATAGGCTACAATTGCCAGTTTTGTCATATGATGACTAACGTCATCATAATATAATGGAATATTGTGTAAACAAACCAAAAAAGCTTATACTTCAAAAGATGCAAAAAGGTGGTGAATTTGCTAAAAAAAGGAGCTGGTTGAGGTAATATGCAATCCAGTTTGATATATAAAGTTATGAAATAGATTAATTTGATGAGAAGTTGAAACAAAATCAATCTGATTTTGCAAAGATTTGATGATGCTATCTTTGCTGACATTTCAGATTATTTTATTTATCCTTTCATTTTGCTTTTTTATATGCATGAATGGAACTGCTAGTTGTTCAGCTGAGGAGCTGAGACAATCAGATTTCATCTTTTTTTTTCCACTTGAGTCAGTCAGTACATGCCAAGTGATTTTGCTGTAAATGCTAAATCCAGTGTACACTTGATAATCGGCTTATTAGATACTAGTTGTAACAGCTCACATTATTAAAAAACTTACCTCTTTTCATTCCCTGGTCTCAATTTCCTGATTCCTTTAGCTAGAGAAATCATGAAGCATCATGAACTTTTGGAAACTTAATGAAAGCTGTGTGTGCTGGAGACCTGCTACTTACCTCTGTTGCTTAAGAGCTGGTATGAAAGCCTGTGCCAGTTTCCTCCTGCTTCTGTTGTGATGAGGCCACAGTTTGCAAAATCCTTAATCAGTCTTTAAATAATCTGCTAAAAACTGCCCGAGTAGGAGACTGAGAAAAATGTGTTTTAGTGAGGGCAGCAGCTTTGGTATCTTGTTGATGGAGATCACAGCATTGGCTAGAACATCTTTATGCTGGGCTTAGATATCAGATGTTACTGCTTTAGAATAAATCTGTCACTGAAATTCAGTGGTTTGGAGGCAGTGTCTAGCATTTCAATTTATCTTGCACATTACCTTAGTTGTGCATCTGTGTGTTTTTTCTGTGTGGGAGATGTTTTGACATGAGGCATTTGAAACTACTCTGGCTCATTGAGAGAGTTATGTGGGCTCCTACACTTCAAATGGTCATTGTCGCTTTATGGTTCAAAAATTGAATTAAACACTGGATTGTTAAACATATGCTAGTGCTGACTGGACTTTTAATATTACTCTGTATCGTGTCTCTTTCATCAACTTGTATATAGTGCTTGGGGATTGTATAAATGATGGACTGCAGTGTAACCTCACAGATTTAAAACAGCTGAAAAAAAATACCACAATATTCAAGGAAATGTTAAGGGAACATGCAACCTTCCTTCTTCAAAAATATCACATTGACTTTATGATGATCCTGAATATCCAGCTATTGTTTTCACAGTGTTAGTTTGTTACCTAATGATCTACTTGGTAGAGATGGGTGTTAGCTTTCCAGCTTCACATGCATACCTGCTTTTTGTTGGTTTTGACATGAATGTACAGGTTCCTAATTAGGGTGGAAAGTGTGGAGAAATGCATCTTAAACATGCAATGCACAAAAGCAAATGCAAGGGATACCCTTGCCCCTACAGACCCCTTTTGTAGAGTTTGATGCAAGATGCTACGACCTTTTTAGGCAATTTTAATGGGTCACTATTGGGAACTGAGACACATCACTCAGACCACAGCTTGTCTTGAGACACATTCACATTATTCTGTCCACGAGACTATTTTGGAAGCAGAACAGCATGTGTGTGGGAGGAGAGAAAACTACCTCTGCAGGGTGATCTGATGCTTCCTATTCTGAGCAAATACCTAGCCCTTCCTGTGCGTTAGTGTCTGGAGGATCAGATGGGTGCCACAGCAGAGGGAATCTTGCTGCTGTTATTTTTTAAGAGCATATACAAAAAATATGAAATGTCAAAGAAGGAAAATAAAGGGAAGGGTTTCAGTTTCTCCTCTAACCATCCAAATCCTCCATCTTGAAATCGTTGACTATCTTGACTTTGATTAAATCCTTCCCTTAGATTTCTGTCTTGGGATTTGTTTTAATATTTGGCCTGCAACTGCTTTTGAAGTTTCAGCTGGATTTTTGAATACAAAGCTAGCAAATGGCTCTGTTTCAACAGTTCTATCATTGAAATGTCCTCAGGGATGCTTATCTTGATTGGTAAAAGGAAAGCAAAGTGAATTTGCAGATTAAGAGTTTGCTTTTTGCATTGGGTAATAATGAAATTATCACTAGAATAAGTGGTAACAGAAGTTCTGCAAAAAAGGCTTGCTGTTTGAGGGTTGTTTTTGAAACATCAAACACAATAGATGAGAAAACCTATAATCTGATAGCTCTTATTTAATTAAAAAATCCATATTGTATCTGTATTATCAGTGTCTTGATAGTGCACCCATATAGTGTGAAAACAAAATATAGTGAAAACAAACATAGCAGGTAGATATAGAGGAAAACCGGGAGTATATTCCTTCTTTGCATTTACCCTGTCTATCATAAGAGTAGCAGGTGGGTGGCTCTACTGGGATTTATTTTGCTTTAGGAGAGTTTGGGATTTGGATTGGTTTAGAATGGAAAGATGTGTTAGAACTAGATCTCCTAGTGTTGCAAAGGGTTAGATGATGTTAAATGTTATTATATTTCATTATGTTCTAACTACCCTATTGTTACTTAAAAGTCAGGTTTGCAAAGAAGTATCAGAGAGTGAATTGTTTCTTATTGTATTTGATGCCATTGTAATGACTGAGCTAGCAGTCAAAATTCACGCTCCTGTTGTGGAGACAAGTATTAAAAGCTGTGTAACTTTCTAGTGTTTATGAATGCACAGTAATCTTTTTGCTTTTAAAAAAGAAAACTTTTTGGAGGCAATAAATGTTAAGTGATATTCTCTGACCACAGAAACCCATTCTGCAAAGCAACTCTTGATAGTGTGCCGATGGATCGTTTAGTTCTCTGCTCACTAGGGAGAGTTTCTGTGTAGGAAGTTAGCAAGTAAATTTATTAAATCTCAAATAAGGCTGTGGAGAGGAATTTAATCTTCTTTAGTTAGCATTTGCCAAGAGAGATAAGCCTGTTTTATGACAGTATTCATTTAAGGAAAGGGGAAGACCATTTTTTGGCTTGGCAAGGTTGAGCCTGCCAGCCAACAGTATGCATTGCTGACTCCACAAAGGCAAGCCTAGCAGGTGAACGGGGCCCACTGAAGCCACATATGTTCCTGCCATAACCCACTCAAATGTGGAGTGTTATTAATTCCTTTATTTACACAGTCTCCACTCCTTTTAATTTTACTTTTTTAATAGTCTGAAATTAGAGAAGGAATTGATACAAACTAATCTTGGAAAATTAATCTTGGAAGGTGATGTTTTTACTCTGTATCAGTTGAGATGCCGAAGCATGGTACATAGTTTTGTTTTTTTTCCTTATCGTGTATCAAGCCAAAATAATACGTCATGAAAAATAATCACGTCTTGAAGAATAAGGAGAAATTGTGACAAATTTGAGCAAACTTCCCCTTCTACAGATAGTTAAAATGAAAGACTAGATAATCTTGATCAAAAAAAGGAAGGTGCATCACTTGGCATTTTGTGTATGGAACACTTCATATTGATTTTGATCTGGTTGGAAACACATTGCACAATATCAGACTAGATAGATCAGATCAGCATGTTATTTCCTTTCTGATGTATTGTACTGTGCCCTGTACTTTCGGGACACAGATAAATATGAAATGACATTAAAAAAAGTCTTTAGATACATGATATAATAATATAACAGAAGTAATACATAAATATGCTATGTGCAATGTATTTTTACTGCACAGGAAATAAGTAAAAACTATACGTATAAAATAGTTACTAAAAATTACACTCATAACATTTGGGTAAATGCTAAAAAGTTGGCATTAGGAAAGTTATCCTTCCCTTGTGATAGCTTGATGATATTAATAAGCATTAGTTTTAAAAGAGTTCTCCTCAATACAAACATAATTGTGTCTGTGTTAGTTTTAGAGAAGAGTGATTAAAACAAGGATTTACTACTTGTGACTTAAATACCAAATTTTGTTATTCTCAATGTGAGGTGCAAAGATCCAGCCTGTCCCTGCCACTGATTGTTGCTCGTGTACACATTGAGGACAGTGGATATTCTGTTGCCTGGTTTCTTACAATTTAGTTTACTGAGATCCCAAGATATAAATAGCCAGGACATCATACAGCTGGATAAAGAACATTTCTGTGTGGAAAAAAGAGTCGTCACTTTTTCTTGTTTTGTAAAGTGAGATAAATTAAATGGGTAAGCAATAGGAGAAGGATGCCATATGCGTGAATTTTAATAAAGAAGCATTGTTTTCGGAGATTTTGTATTCACAATATGACAATAATATATCATCCCCCCTGAATTTCTTCAGTTTCCACCATGTACTTTAGTGCACATTCCTCATCTACACCTGCAGTACCCCTTTCATTTTAGGACTGCCTGCTGCAGGTAAAAATCCACACAGACATGTGTGTTGTAGGATCCTTTGCAATGCTGTTGTCACTTACATTTCACTTAGACTTGGATTTCTGATATGTCTGTCGCAGCCATCTCAAAATATCTGGTGTAGAATTAGCAGAATGTGCTCTTCTGGAGCTTAACAGATTCCTTTGCTTTTGATACCCACCAAATGTAGGCTGGCATTTGACTTTGGAGTATCTTTGTATGAAACTTCATACAAAGGTTGACTTCACTTGCATCTTCAGCTTCTAGCAGGAAAGTAATTGTCAGCCTCCCAAGATCTAAGTGGCAGAGAGGGGTGCATTACCACGCAAAGGAGAAAAAATTCCCAAACAGAGAGCTTGCCTAATTCAGGAGTGTTGCCATCACTTATGAAAGGGCTTGAGTTAAAGAAGCGCAGCCTGACCTCTGGACAAAATCTGGAGATAGTGAAAAAAGATAACTTCTTCCCTGAAAGCCAGAAATACAGGGGAGTAGAAAGCAAATTTTACATACTTCTGGACCCATCCGTATGTTTAAGGAAACAAATTACAGTTTTGAATTTCTTGCAACAAGTAGTCTTTGGAACTATGAAAAACAGCATTTCAGTGAAATGTTTGTGGCTTTGGTGAAGGGCAGGTTGAATACGAGGTATAATTAGTTTAACTTTTTAGGCAAAAGTTTAAAATTGTTTAAAGTTTCAAGAAACTTGCAACGTTAAAATATATTGTGTGATGCAACGACTGGAGGCTTTCTGATTTCTGATCTGGTATTTTGAAGGAAATGCTACTGTGTGGGTGCAAAGTGTCATTTGCATGTTAAGAATAGAAAAGATCAATCTTTACTTCATTTCTATGGTAACTGAAATTTGATCCTGTTTCATTGCATCTAGTACACATTCAAAACAGGGCTTCTTAGGTGGGTCTTCACACTATTTCCATTTCTCTCAAGACATTTAACACACAAGCCTGAATCTCTTCTGCTTCAGTTTCAAGATCAGTTTTTCTTTTCGTGATGTAAAGATTGCATGGTATGTACTTTGCAATCCAAATTCTTCAGCTTTGTGTCAAGGGAACAAATTGAGTAAAGCCATTAAATGATGGCACTTCATGTTCCACTTCCAAGATCCTTTTACAGGTCTTTTCCTCTCATCTCATCATTGTTGTGCTCTATGTCACCCCTTGCCCTCCTAGTAAAAGGGGAAGTGCTTTGGGACAAGGCAAAGGGGAAGAAACACTTTAATACATATTTTAAAAGTGGACTTTTTTTGTCCACTGATGTTTCAGTACTGAAACCGAATGTTTCAGTAACTTGACCTAAACTGTCAAGAAAAGATAACTGTCAAGTTAGCTAATCATTATGAACCTTCTGTTTCCCTCCTGCTAGGGAAAAAATCCATAGGGAATGCAAATAGAGGACACAGGACTCATTGTAGTTAGGCTGACATTTAGTTCATTTTGGGGCATTTATTTCTTTAGTCAGAAACATCTTGAAAACAAAGTTTTAGATGGTACAAATACTCAGGGGTGTGTATGCTGAAATTCTTTGCACTAGTGTCATAAACATTCATTTGTTTCATAGATGACCTTTAGTCACATTTCATTACTACTAGATCAGTGGTGTGTAAATGTATTCTAGGGGTAATTATTTATGGTATGATGTCAAGCAGTTTGGGGTATGGTTGAAGCCTAGTAGGATTAAATTTTGCTGAGACCTGTCAGCATTTTTTATTTCTTTTTAACATGGAGTATTTTATGTTTCTTCCCCTCCTAGAAGTCATGGTGATTTTCTCAGCTAATCAGCCACAGCCTCTGTGGCTCTGTAGAAGACAGGGACCACTTCCCAAGCACTGCACTTTTAACTCCCAGAACAAAATCAGTCCTTCACTGCAACAAATCAGTCATGCAAGAAGCCTTGTGAGCTGTACTAGGAGAGAGCATGGAAAGCCACATATGGTAGAGGGGAATGAGCATAACTATGTTTAATTTCTTCCTAAGTAGGAGATGAATGTGCTGCTTCTTTCAAATTCAGTTTACTGAAAAAAATCAATCTCATGTGTTAATTCTTAATTAGCATACATACATTGTTATGAATGTCTTCTTAGAGATACAAGGCCTCAAAAATACAACTTTAAATCAAAATCCTGGCAAAGCTAATATTTATGGTGTCCTCTGTAAAAGCTTTGTATCCTTTTCAAGCATATTCCCCTACTGCTTTCTCCTGTTACACTCCTTATAAAGAGGTGTATTTTGCTGTGCTCCACATGTCTGTTCATGTATTCTAATTGGTCATTTTGGTTCTGGCTGAGACCATGTCTACAGGACAGCACATTCTAGTAGGATCAGCTGTGTAGGACAGCAGAACAATTGCTGTTGGGGAGTCATGATGTGTATTAGATGTCTTGTGATCTACTCCAGCCTGGCTCACCTGGTTCATTGGCCTCAATGTCTGATAGCAAGGGAGAGCATCAGTTAGTCTTCCAGTTCAGCTTCATTTAAAGAAAAAAGTGTAATTTTTGTTAGTCTAAAATTAAATCACAGTAAGTGAGAGCTGGTAAAGTTGCTTCAAAAGCATTCTTGGGATCTAAGCTAAAATAAGCTTGGAATATGCAAGCTGGATACTCCTGCAGAAAAAAATAAAGTAAATCAATTTTTTATCTGCTTTCACAGTGAACTATTTTGTGGCACTGCATTTAAATACTGTTCCACAGCTTCATGGAGCTCACATCAGTGCGCGCATATAAGAGGGTAGCAGGCTGATGGCCTCTGATAAGGAACTCAGTTAAGATAACTTGAGACATGGTTTGGTGGCAGTGCAGTTTAAGTAGTGGTTACTGATTGACTGCTACTGATTATTAGTGGAGAATCATTTACAGTCATTCACAAGATCCAGCACTTTGTTAATGGCTTGCCAGTGATCTTAACAAGTTAAGGAGTAAAATAAGTTACTCTTAAAAACAACAAAAAAAGTTAAATTGTCTTAAAAACTCATAAACAAAAATAAGAAAAATCTAAAGTGTTTGAGTTTGTCTATATTTTCTCTGCATGAAAACTCTATTAAAATGAATTGTGGGTGTATTGTATAGATACATACATTTGGTTGCTGTTTTTTAAAAGAGGGAGGGGGCAACTGCTGCAAGCATTAAATAATTGTGTTTTAATTAAAGCAGTGTATTTTCATACAGCTGTGTAGATCATCTTTCTGTGTCAACATTACAGCATATTACAGTACAGGATGGTGTAAATACAACTTTTTTACAGCTGGAATATTTTATTTGATCCATTGATTGATTTTGCAAAATTCTTTGGAATTAGAGAATTCACTAGTAGTTTTAGCATAGATCTGATCATTGTATTTAGCTGTTCCCACAGGATTTTATGTCTTCCTCCTCATCCCAGCTATTCGTAGCATGCAAGAAGGTACTGAAACCTACTGAAATCTCCTTTTGTAATCAGAGAAAAGGAGCAGGACAGGACCAAATGTGTTTTGTACTTACTGGCTAAACCCTATGATGTATTCTTATAAGTGTGGGCTCTGATTCATAAAGATTTCATCTGTAGCTATTGAAATAGTAGCTAGCCCACTCAAGGCATGTACCTTCATGCCTTGAGTCTGTGTGGTCTTACAATCTCATAGCCAATTAGAAAAAGAGATCATTAAAAACAAGACTGAGTGAACTTTAAGGTAATGGGAAGGTTTCACTTGAGCTCAAGTAAGTTTTTAGCTGTTAAACTCTACTTCGTGCAACATACCTTAAAGTAAGATATTGGAACTGTGTTTTGTGGCTTTTTTTTTTCCCAAATGCAGGCATTTTTCAGAGTATGGGCATATGGTGACTACACACTGTATGAATTGCTCTGTGCAAGCTCCTGGCTCTGGCCTGAAAAATGAGGATAGGGTTTTCTTGTTTTTATCCTTTAAATTCAATGCTTAGCTGAAAGCAGGCAACCAAAGCAGCTTTAATTATGGAAATTCTTTACTGCCTCTTTTTTTTTTTTTTTTTACTTGCATGTTATTAGATTACTGAAAAATGAAGCTGTGACTCTGAAAATTGGGAAGCAGAGGTTAGGCAATTCTTGCCTTTGCATGGTATAGGAATCAGAAGAGTCCCTGAGCTGGCATTTTGCTTTAGTATTGCACTGCACCCCTTAAGCTCACAGTCAACAATCATGCAGAATGGAAGTGATCTTGAGTGTATGGGTTCAGAGTTCAGTAAAGATATGTCTGTGACTAACCCTGATCAAACTCAAGGCACTGTTCTGGATGTTGCCATGAAGTAAATTGCAAACAGTGACATCAGGGCATGCAAGTAAAAAATTCCTAAGTTAGTGGCTTCATAGACTATTCTAACACACTTTGATCCTTTATTCTTATTTTGAATGACTCAAATTTGATCTGTCCCACCATGATTTAAATACAAATATAGGCAGAAGTTACTGTATGAAACATTGCAAATGCTGGTTAATAAATGTGGAATTTATTAAGGTTATTTACTAATGTTTTGTTGGCCTAAATGCTGGGAGTGGTATCTGTGCTTGTCTGGTACACATCCTCCAAGTAAAAAGGACAGTAATACTAGTGTTTTGGTTAACCTCAGAATTTGGTCTCTGTTTTTTGACTGTTAAAATACCTTACAGTGTATGCATTATCCTTCCTATGGATGGTTAACTTCTGCCTTTATGACACATGTTTGTTCTGCCTTTTCAGTGAATCTCAGATGTTTTCTTTACCTTCCTTTCAGAAAAGACGACGGCGGATTGATCGAAGCATGATTGGGGAGCCGACAAACTTTGTTCACACAGCTCATGTAGGATCTGGAGACCTATTCAGTGGAATGAATTCAGTAAGCATGAGTGGATGAACATCATTTCATATTAGATAGAATACAGAAACACTATATTTGTATGTTGTAGCTGAAGCAATGATTCTTTCAGCTATAAGAAAGCATCTATAGGAAACTGAAGAATGACCTGATAGCATTTTAATTCCAAGTCCTAAACACTTGCATTCAAGAATACAGATTATAATTTTTTAATTCTGTATTTATTGATAATACGTTTTAGATGCTGTATAAATTATATAGAATGCTTTTTAAACTAAAAATTCACTCTGGCTATATGTATGAAACAAAACAGATGTATACTTGAAAATATACTCAGGTATTATGTAGAAAAATCCAAGTGTCTTATAGTTGACTAGATTTCTTACGTTAAATGCCTCAAGCTGTTTTAAATGTAGTTTATGTAGAACTCTAACTTACCTCAGTTTATGGTGTACACAAATTTATGTTTGGGTGTTCTTGCTGAGCTTTTTCCATATTCTGTAGCCCTGTTTGCAATGTGAATTATTTCCAGAGCAAGCAGTGTCACAGGTAAGATTTTCTAGCTTCCTGTAGAAGATGGCCACAATAAATATTTTTAGTTTTCTGACAGCGAAAAAACAGAAGCTAAGATAAATAATGAAAATGAGCTTATGAAAAGAGGTGTATCTTTTAGAGCTTCAAATTTCTGTGAAATATCAGTCTGTTTCTAAGGTTAATAATATAAAATATAAAAAATGTTTGTATGTAGATGAAAAATACTTCTTGACTTAATTAATAGTCTTTAAATGAAAACATATTTGGAGATGACAAAGAGTTGTTGACAAAGAGGAAAAATCTCTATTGGAGATATCAGAATAAAAAGCAGAGTTTAAAAGCCTAAATGTAAGCAAGGGAGGTAGTTTGTAGCTTCAGCTCGTTTAAGTTGGTATTATTGAGATCAGACAAAAATTTTTTCTAACTCAGCATGTAATGAGGAAGGGCAAAGCTAGAAAATTCAACATCAAAAAATGCAAGACTTTTTTTCAAAAACAAAATAGTGGGCTGGAAATGATTTTTAGTAAAACCTCTGTAAGCAAGGTAAATGGCCAAATACAGATTCCACTTGATGAAATTTAATTAAAGCTGATTCCTTATTTAATGTGATATATTGCATTAATATTTAAAGCCATTATAAATTGAAATAATAGACTGAAAATAATGTGACCAGCATGTTTGATTACTTTTTTAAAGTGTGGCTTTTGCTTTTTCAGTAATTGTTGTTTCTCCTGAGGGAACCTTCCTCATTCTCACAGCTGAGCTGCCTCATTTGAGATTTGTGTAGGTGGCCTGAAGCTTTATTTTTTCACTTTCTGCCTGTTTGCTCTCATCCTTTTCTTGCATAATACCCAATTTATCTCCAGGTAGTAGGTAATCATTATTGTCTCTCTACATAAACTTCCTGGTTTTGAATGCTTCTAAGTAGCTCTTTCTTCTTTTTTTTTTTTTTTTTTTTTTTTTTTTTTTTTTTTTTTTTTTTTTTTTTTTTTTTTTTTTAAATTTGGATAATGTGCTGCATCAATGACCAGCATGTTTTTTGTGATCCTTGATGGAAAGTATCTGTATGTGAAAAATAATCATTCCCACTCCCCCTGCTTCAGAAACTCAAATCTCTGTTTTCTCACTCTGCATATTTTCTGCCTCTTCTATGGTGGTCTCCACATTCATTCTTCACAGTGTAAATTCCAAGATTACAGCATTAGCCTTCACATGTTCTTCTGCTGCATAATTTCCTTTATAGCATGGACATTATATTCTTTCAGGACCCTCTTTGTGCGTTCTTTTTTAAAATAACTTAGGTGAATACCTGCAATTTAATTAATGATTTTCCATTTATATTTGGTTCTTTATTCACTTTCTGTCTGCCCTGTGCCTTTTCTCATCAGCATTATTCTTTGTTATACATCTTTACAATTCTGACTGAATAGTTTTCTGACTATCCAGAATATTTCTGAAATATTTTGCTTTTTTGTTTTCCTTCTCTGCAGAGTGCCTTGCTTCTTTGTCAGAGGTATACTTAAACAGCAGGAGCCCTCTGTGCACTGTTTCTTGTTCATTTCCATCCCTTTTTCCCCTATTTTGCTTTCACAGTCCATGATGAAATCTCTTTCTTCTAATGCTTCATATTTTTCAGTTCAGTCTTTGATTTCATGTATTTCATGTACTTTTCCATTGTTTTCTTTCTCAAGATCTGTCTGTGCTGTTTCCTAATTCTGAAAGGGAGGGCAAAAAAAAAGGAAATAAGGAAATTTAATGAGATGCATAAGCAACACAACAGTTTGCATGACCCTTAATGGGTACAATCCTCTTTCCTTTCCAAAATCTTTAAAATCCTTAATTTCATCTAAATTAGACATAAGAGAGAAGAACCTTGCTGTTGCATATCATCAGAGAAAGGCAATGGCATCTTTGGGAAAGAAAAAAACCAAAAATTACATCTCACTGTGCTTGTTCTTGTTGCTCAGCTTCAAAAGGAGGGTGGTTCAGAAAGAACCTTAAAAGCCACCTTAAAAGCCTACAAATGTTAGACCTTTTTTGCTTAGCAATTTTAACATTGTATGTCTCCTGCAAAAGTTTTCATATGCAAAATAGCTACTGAACTGTTAATGCAGACTAGTTCCATTTGCTGCATTCTCTTTTTTAAAGGCAGAAGTCTCTGCATTTAAGACTGATACTTCCTTACCCAGTTACTCGTGTGTGACTCATGAACTGGAGAAATTAGACTCACTTTTAGAAATTAGACTCACTCTTGAAAACCTACACTTTAGCCTTGCAATTTTTGTTGATTTGCTGCTCTCCAAAATTTTAAAGTCTAGTAAAAAAGTTTTTAGGTGGAAAGGTGATGTGGCCTGGAGATTTTTATAGGTTTTTTTATGCTGAAGTCAGAGTTCATTCAGATAAAATTACCAGCATCCTACAGTCACTCTTGTGAATACATTTATGTGTAGATTAATTATTTTCTGAGGAAAAAACTTGAATTCAGACTTTCCATGGGCAGGAAAAGATGCTTAGGGAAGAAGATGAGCGGCTTTGTAAAATGTGAAAGTTCTTAAATATGTCCCTATGCACTTCAGCACACTCTTTTACTGAGTTTGTAGTCTTTCATGTCAGATCCACTAGAAAATTGGCCCTGAATACATTTCCCTGAAGAAAAATAAGATGGTAGTATTGCTTGCTGCAGCTGTATCACTTATTTCAGCAAAAGGCTGAAGCATAAAATGGTTTTACATTGTGCTGCTTAAATACATAAAAACACAATCCTTTGCATAGCATTGTAATATGCCGTTGAAGATACAGATAAAAAAACAAGCTCTTTTGTCACATAGGTTTGAAAAACTGCGTGGAAGAATGAGTTTGCTGGTGCATTCTGTTCATGTGCATGTGTTTTACTTGCTGTGGAAAGGAAAATATATTTATTTTGTCTTTTTAGACAGGGAATATCAGGCAAGCTGCTTGGAAATATTTCTCCTGTGCTATTTTAATACAGCATAGTGATGTTCCAGTGGTGTTTTTAGGTCTCTGTGAAGGAGGAGCATAGATGAAATAATTGCAAGTGGTGCCCTGCAGGCATAGCCTTGAATGAATGTTACTTTCCACTCTTTGTGTAGTTGTTATGTATGCTCTGGGATGCAGAGAAAAAAGGGCCAAACCTTTAAGATTCAAGTTGTCTTCCTGCAGGCACTTGGACACGATTATTTTGACTCATGCAACACAAGCAGGAAAGAACTATGGGTTTCCATTTCTGTTTGGTGATAGAGGCAGTGAAAGTCATAGCAGGATGTGCATGTCTTGAAAAATGAGGCATGAAACAGGGGGCATGAAGATTTATGTGCATCAGGCTAAAAATACCTTCAAATAAGCTATGTTCAGGAAAGTGCAGATTGACTGGTTTAAAAAATAAATGCCCTTCATTTAAAGGAACAGTATTGGTTAAGGGAAGCATTGTATGTTGTCATGTAAATAGATAAATCAAAAATGTTCCACAAACCAAAATGTCCTTTTTGATTTAGAAAATTCTAGTTTAGCCCTGTTTTAATGATCGGAATTAGCCATACAAATATTTGCAACTTGGATATTATACTTTTAATATTATGTTAATTTAGTGATAAACTTAGGGGTCATCATACTTGCCAGAGAACATTTTCCATATAACAAGATAAATTTTAGTTTGTCAGGTGGAGTCAATACCAGTAAAAGATTTGATTTTTTTTATTTTTCTATTAATCAAGTGAATCAGTGAAACCATAAATCAGCCAGCTTTCTTTAGGAGAGAGGAAAAACTTTTGCCTCAGCACCACTTCTTCGATCTTTTCTGCTGAGCTATGTGCTGAAGTTAAAATTTCAGCAAGACTTGGATGCATGTATCCTTGTGCAAAGTAATAAAGCTTTACTGGTAACAAAGTAGAACTTGGAAACTAAACCTAGAGAAAAAATAAAATTAAAAACAAGATGATGCTACAACTCATTGTTCTTCCTCTACCCCTCTTTTCCTTTCTATCCCTAGGTCAGCTCAATTCAGAATCAGATGCAATCCAAAGGAGGCTATGGAGGTGGCATATCTGCAAATGTTCAAATGCAGCTCGTAGATACAAAGGCAGGATAACCTTGGGGATAACTTTCCTGTAAGTATTTCATTCTACTTCTTAGGCACTGTTAAAGCAGTATGAAAAACAATCCTACTGCTTCATAATTATCTCCCTGTAAAAACCTGTGTCTTTATGATGACCAATTTTTAAATCAATTTCTGAGTAAAAAATTAGGTATCTTATAAGAATGTTACTTTTTCACAGAATGGAGTGCAGATTGTTCTGACTGTGTCAGTCTGACCTTAAGTATGTTTTAAGTAAAGGTGATGTAGGCCAATCTTTGGAGGTGAAGTTAGTTGTAAAACAAGTCTCATAAGAAGTTTGTGGTGTGATTACAGTACCACTTTTGCAGTGGTTCCATAAGATGTATGGTGTTAAGTCAATATATAGCAGTATTGCAGTTGGAAAATGGTCAGAATGCTCAGAACTTGGTTTAATGCATGTTTTCTGTCTTTTAGGTTTATGTGAGTTCCTGTATCTTCTTTCCTGTGTCCTCTCTTTTGCCTTGGTGACTGCTTTCTGTGCTCATGACAAGAGAAGTGATGGCTCATTGTTCACCCTTCGTGATTAGTCCAGTGAAAAGTTGCTGTTCTGCTCTGATGATGCCACTTATCAGATTGGTCTGACTGTGCCTTTCAGTGGCATGCACGCATTGGCCTCTACCAGTATCATGGATGTAGAGCTGTTTAGGATTGTTTGTCACTTTTTAGTTGTTCTAAGGCACATTACAGCTCCAATCTTAGCTTTCCTCATTCCTCAGAAATACTAATGCACAACATTCTGTTGCTTTTTAGTCTTTTAATATTTTCTCCATTCAAATAGTTTAGAACTGAATGAGTTTCCACTAGTGTCTTCAATTACCTAATGTTCACTGAATTTTTGAAAGGTCTGAGACCTGCAAGCACAAATAATTATTTCGTACAAAATCAACAGAGTAGATGACCGCATGCTTTGTGATGTTACTTTTTATGGTGGCCTTCTTGGTGCTAAAAGAAAAAAAAAAATTACTTACTGCAGATGTGAAAAATTTTGCTGTGGCACCAAGTCATGCCTGTTTCTGAAAAAGGACTTGTAATTTAGCTGCTTCAGTCATGTCTTTATTTTAGTTTTTATCCCATTGGTCTTGAAATAATAAAGAGAGAGCTTGCTTTCATGAGGCATTTGTTGTAAATGTTCGGTATATTTATTTTGAAAGAGCTGACGTTGAGACTGTAAACCAGTGTAGTACTATATCTAAGTGTTGTGGAATGGCTTTAGTCTATTTACACAGAAGAGCAACATGTTTGGCTGCTTCTTTTTCTTTCTACAATTTTCCTTAATTTCAACCTGTATAGTCATTTCCAGTAGCAGCATGTCAGACTACCTGCAATATTGGCTGAAAAGTTTAGTAGACCTTTCTAAGTATTTGGCAGTTTCTGTGTACTAAATATTTAGGGCCGTGGAAGTTGCCAAGAGCGACATACTAATCTGGCAGAACAGGTGCCAATGAAAACAACATACAGGGTGACTTTTTACTGTCAGTAAAATGCCTTTTGCTCAGGTTCCAAAGCATGTTTCTTTCACATGTTGTGAAACTGCATTTTAATATTGCACTGTTTTCAGATTATCTCTGTAAATGGTCCCTTTTTTTGCTTCTTGCTGGTGGTTTTAAAGAAGTCAATTATTTGAGACCTGGTTACATTAGATTTTTATGAGGGAAAAAGACTCAAACCATCTAAACAAATACGGCATAACTGATCCTAATCAAATCCATTTCTATATGCAAATACACATGTAGACTACTGTCATAAATAATTCTTTACTCTCTTTCTATCCTTTCCCTGATTTCACATTGCAACAGCTCTTTGGTTTATTTAAGTATCTATGAACCTACCTAAGCTTCTCTCTCTGTTTGTAAACAACACATAAAATAAACAGCTGTGGAGGTAGTTTGCCTTCCTAGGTTGTATTTCAGTGGTAGTTGTCACTTACCTGGTTGAATAGTTCAAAGTAGGTTGGATAGTGTTCACCGATAAAGATTCTGATTCCTGATGAGATGTTCAATTGTCTGGATGGATAAGTACATGGCAGTGCAGTGATACATATATTTTTTTTAGGGGTTAGCATTTCCAATGCCATTTTAACAATGACTCTTAAATATACTACAAAACTATTATAAAATTATTTGATCTTTGTTATTGGTAATAGCAGCTTAAATTTGCTTGCCAAACCTATCTTGCACTTGCCAAAATGTTTTCAGCTCAATAGCCAGGAAAAAAAATTGACATATTTTTATAACAGACATACTTTTTTTGTACATTGTGTTCATTCTTGAATAAAGTCAGTTCAGTGTTGGCTTGTAGATATTAAAAGGAAAGTATTGACTTTGATTCAATAAATGTTTTCTTTCAGTTGGTGGCCTACCCTTTTTCCTTTCCATAAATTATATTTGCATTAGAAAAACACTTTAATCTTACAGACATATTTGTGGTGAAAAGAGTAACCTATTAGTATCAATAAATAAATTGCAGGCTTGAGTTTTTTTGTGGCACTTGACCCTTTTGTTGCCAAATGGAATAACCCATAATTTTATCAGTATTATTGTTGCATTGATTTAACATGTATGCCAGAGTCTTCTGCAAGGAAGGGAGAGTGTCCTAAATATACTTTTGAAATCTTTCCTTTTGACTGCAACTCATATGTGTGTTACTTTCCTGATTGTGCTGCAGATTACTATGGTGGTCAGTAAAAGACTTGTCACCATAATATGCTCTTCTGCATTAAAAGTACCTGCAAGGCACAGTATTGCCTACTCTCTGTTGGGGTCAATTAATTTTTATATTTGACACTCTCAAAGTTTATTCATTAAGCACTAACTTAATGCTTTAAATTTCATGCTAAATTCTTCTAAAGACTGATAATGAATTCATTAGCTCATGCCAAGTCCATTAAATTGCTAGTTGAGGGTAAAAAAGGCAGGTAGAAGGAAATAAGGTTCTAAAGTAAAATAAAGATTGAGATAAATCCATGCTATACCAATCAGCTAAAGGGTTCTTATTTTTTTTTAATGCTGAGGTTATAGAAACTTAAAACTGTCTACAAAGGTATGTTTTGAAGACCAAATGTTCCACTCTGTGTGCATATTCAGTGACTGACATTAAAAATTCTGCCAGTAATTACTAGGATTACTTCAAAGGCACACCCGTGAAACTGATTGGGACTGGTCCCATCTGCTTACCTTTACAGTCCATCCTAGCTCTGACACTGATTCAGCAGCTAACTCGTGGATACTAACCTCTAGGAAAGGTTGTATAACCACACTGGTTAGTTTCAACCTGGATCAGTTTCCTAATGCTTATTCAGAGTAAGCATGGGAGCATGGGAGTGAATGTCATGGGATCAGAGATAATCTGTTACAGGGAACATTGATAATTTGGCCATAGAAAGACATTAAATTGGTGGTTGGAGTTAAACCACCCAAAACAACAAACACAAAAAACAACAGCAAACCAACAAGAAACAAAAAAAACCAAAAAAAACCACAAAAAAAAAACCAACACAAACAACCCAAACAAAACCACTAACAAACAAAAAAAAAAACCAAACAAAGCCAAAAGGAAAACCCACCCAAAACAGAACATTCAGGCTTTGCAGTGGTGAATACATCTACTGGAAAGAGTAATTCCATTTTTTTGAGCTCTTTTTCCATGTACTCAATGGCTTTGTCCAGAGTATTCTGATTGGTTTGG
Organism: Motacilla alba alba; assembly: GCF_015832195.1. Taxonomy (NCBI): domain Eukaryota; kingdom Metazoa; phylum Chordata; class Aves; order Passeriformes; family Motacillidae; genus Motacilla; species Motacilla alba. The sequence goes on from NC_052046.1 coordinate 45,902,386, forward strand.
AGGCACAAAGCATGTTGAACATGTTGCTAAAAGAACAACCACATCATTACCAAGAGTCAGCCATCCTCATACAGAAAGATTCATTTCTGCTATCAGTGGTAATTCCATCTATCAGCACTGCACAAGAAATCAATTTCTACCTTCCCACAAGAGAAATTATAATTTCAGTTTTCAAGCAAGTTTTCTTTTAAACCTGGAAAACTCAAAGTGCTGGTTGAGTTGGCAATAAATTAAATACCAAACTTGCTTCCTTCAGTATGATGCAGAATGGCCCATTTATGAATAACTAAGTTGTCATGCAAAAGCTGCATTCATTTGTAGCTGTTTAAGCATTTGAGCTTATAGCATTCATTGTCTATAGACAAGTTCCTGGTTTTTTAGGGGTGTTTTTCAAGAAATTTGGTAGTGTGTTTTTATATACGAGATAGTAACAGAGCCTATCAGCAGAAAATAACAGTAGGGTGTTAAGTTTGGTTATCAATTCTTTCAAGTGGAGTTAACATCACTAAGCAGTAAGAAAACTTTATATATTGATGTCAGCATTCTAGGAGTACTGTCTTCTATCAGTGCCCTGCATATCGGAGTCCTCAGCATATCCCTGTTTCCCAGGAATATGCTTTGCATACTCTGCCTTCAGTTCTGGGAAGGGGTTGTTGGCTTTCAGTTTTTTAAATCTCTCATCAGTCTTTGTAGGTCCTAATTGATTTGAAATAATCTGCCAGGCAAAATAAACATATATCAAATTTGTGCCTTTCCTGCTGGGAGGCTCCAGATGAATGACGCCAGTTGATGGAGCAGTGGTGTGAGGAACTCTAATGCACAACAGAGGAGCCTGGGTTTATCTTTTGCACCTGCTGTCACTCACCGTGATCCCTCATCCAGTGTGTGTGGTTGGCTGTTGTTGTGCAAGGCCAGTTCTTAAAACATTGCCTGAAGGAGGAAAATGAATACTGCTTGAAATTGATTTTTAAGTCCTCAGCTTTCTTGAAATGTGGTGTCTCTAGGGAAATAGCTATTCTGGAACAGTTTTCCTTAGGAAATCATCTTAACACTATCAATAAAACTTTCAAAGAACCATACACCTTGGAAAAGAGTTCAAAAGTGATTGATGCTAATGGTCATTTTAGCTAATGGACATTTGGACTCTACAGATTTTTTTACTTGTATTCCACCTTCTGGAACATTAAAAATAGTCTAATGTATGGTATATGCATTAAGCAGTAGGGTAATGCATTGATACAGGGGCACTACACAGCATTTCTTTTCACATTTATAATGAAGAGAAACATTTCCAAGGGTGGAAATAGGAAATAAAAAATCACATTTCAGTAAGCAGTATTGGCTTTGGAGGGATGGAGGACAGCAGGGAGGGCAGATATAAATGATGAATGAGTGAAAAGAAAGAAGAATAAGTGGAGGGGAAGGCTGAACTTTGATAGATGACCAAGCACTGTATGTATTCCCCATGGCATCCTTTTGAAGAAGGAGCTATTGGCAACAGCCACAAAAACAAGAGCCCAGTGCAGCAAGATTTATTCATTTTTCACTGTTTCAGGTAGTAGGTTCCAAGACAATTACTCTTTCTGTAAGTTGCAATGCTTGTTTGGTTTCTAGCTGGCATAATCAGGATCTGTCAGAATGGGCAGTAGAGTATCCCAGGGCAACAGGGGAAATACACAGGATGGTGAATAGATGACCATGTGGCTTCACATCTTTTTGAAAACTTACTCAGAAGTCTGTTTCCAGACTCATTTACTGGAGCTGGACAAAATAAAGATGATACTTGGACCTACTGCTATGGATTCAAGTCCCACTAGAACCACCCACTTCTATCTGCTTACATCTAACTGCAATTGCACACATGCTGTTTTCCTCAGGGACTGCCCAAATGCACCCAGCCCAGTCCATGGAAGGGAATTAAATCACCATGCCATGATTTGATTTAAGAGCTTCCTTGCTTATTCTTTGAATCACAACCAGAGCACTGGAAATACATGCCAGAAGGAAATACTGTGGCTAAAACAACAGCTTTATAGAACCATGAACTTATAGTGAAGTTATATGAGGATGTCTGCTTACTAAAACAATTTAAAGTAGGATTTTCAGCCTCTTACAACACACTTGCATAGTCTCATAGAGCAAAATTAAAACTTTCTGATCTGTGTAGGTACAATGGCCCATACTGTCTGCAATGTACGTGGCATAAGGAGACATAATAATTCTGTCTCTCAGAGTGCCTGCCAATTTCTGAGAGCACAAGGCACTTCTTAGCTGCTGTCTGAGAGTCCTCCTTTTTGTAGCAGCACTTCTAACATCCCTCCCACAGCAATGAGGAGGCCAGCACAGCGCTGATAGGATGGACATGGTATCCCAAGCCAAAGTGCCAAAGCCATTTGGCACAAAGGACTTGCAGCTATTTTTCTGAGTGCTTGCAACAGGTAAAGCCTGATGCATGTGCCGTGCCCGCAGCTCAGTGTGCCTGCAGGGTTGGCCAACACATGCTACCACAGCAGCTGCCCTGCTCAAGAGGCAGCTGAGGCAGCCCAGACTCCTCCAGCCTCCCCACACACTAAGTGAGGCATTTACATCACATTCCTGGGCTGCACTGCTGTCTTTCCAAGTGCAAGTTTGCACAGTACTGCACTAAGAAAATCCTTTTCAAATCACATTTTCTAAGAAAGGGCACTTGGTTAACATTGTGAAGAAAGTCAGATCCTCCTGCTCCCTGCCCCCATATAGCAGGATTATGCCAGCAGAGTCAGCTCATGGAAGGGCCACTGAAGCTGGCTATTATCAATACAATAATCAGAGCTGTCACTGCTTAGAAAACTCTGATCAAGTATGTGCAGCTGCTCATTTGAATAGCTTTGTCACTGAAGAAAGCTATCCACACCCATGATGAAAAGTTCTCGAGGGAACAGACATGCCTTCTAAATTTAAGCTCTTTAAGTAAGAAATTTCCACAGCCCTGTCCAACAAACCATGCCACAAGGCCCTTAACCTTTCCCTGCCCTGCCCCATTATTTGCAATATTGATGGTCACATTAAAATATGTTTAAAAGTTTTAATAAATATTTAGGTAATTAGGAAGTGGGCACTGGCCTTTCTGGATGGGCAACTGCTTTAGATTCCCTATTGTCTCAGGTTAAAGCCAATTTCACAGCACACTGAACTATTTTGCAGTTGAGAAATCTACAGTCCAGTGCTCTGACCATGAATGAACCTGCAAATGAGAATGGCCTTTTCTAATCAGACCAAGAGAATCTGGAATCAGAGGGCTGCAAAGAGTTTAGAGGATTTTACAGAACTAAGAATACTTTTCCACAGTTCAGAATTTCAGTGCTTTGCTTTTTCCTCTGCACAACCTTTTGCCCAAATTTCAGGTACACCCCATCATCTGCATTTTTATTCCTTCACTGTGTACTGCTTAAGGTTTTTGGGCTCATGAGAACTATTTCTAAAGACTCTCTGTGCTGTGCTGCTTCTTGTTTCGCACCTGAAGAATGTCTTGATTCTCTCACCATAAATGGCATCATAGCCAGATCTCAGTGGATTGTCAGGAATATGCAGCCAGAGCTAATGAATTTAAGTGAGACCTGAAATGTCAAACATAAATATCCCCAAAATATCTACAGTTCTCCTAAACCAGTAGCATCAGCAGTGGTTTGAAATTTGCTTGGGGGTTAAAACCTAAAGGGTAACAGCACTGCTTTTGTAACATAGTATCGAATGACTGGCATCCCATGCCTTACCCTCACTTCATCAGTAATGCTTTTTCTAAGGTTACTTCAGAGCTTCCTAGTGAGATGCACAAGCACACAGGGCATAATAGAGACTTTGAAAAAGAAAAACTCATCTATTTTTTTAGTAATAATTTTATAAAACCAGCCATTTTTTCCACAAACTAGTTGCCTCGTCCCTTGACTGTGTTCTGTAGTCAGAAAGATAAGACTCCTGCAAAAGCAGCAGGGTAACTAGAGAGTTCTCTGCTGCTTCAAGCAATTACCATGACATAAGAAAAAATAGATCCTCTGAGAAAAGTAAAAAGGGTCACAGTATTCTTGTCAAAAAGCCTCATTTGTTGTAATAAAAAGATTTATTTGAAGAAGGACTGCAGGAACTAAGCCAGGGTAGGACAACTTCTCTTACCAGAGGTCACTGCAACTTACATTACTTTGTTCATTTATGTCAGTAAGAACACTTAGAATCATCTGGTGAAAAAAGAAAGGAACTTCCGCTGCTAATACAGCTTCAGATACAGCTTTTAGTGACAACTATCTCAGTTATTCATTTGTTAGGACGCAGGAACAAGATCTGTCCTCTGCCAAACTTCTGCAGAGACAGTCCTGTTACTGACATCTTGACACAGTGAAAGAAACACCAAAACAAAGGGGATAAGTCTCAGGAACTTACACAGGTAGATGGGATACTTCTTTTTCCTGTACTGGAAACTTCTGGTTCCTATAAACAATACATGCAGGGAGAGAGGGAGGAAGAGCAGAAGGGTGGCGTTCACAGTCGTGACTGCTGCAACTGAGAGCTCTTTGCATGACACAGAGCTCTCTGGCTGTGCAACTTCTCATGGTTTTGACAAATATTTCTGACTCTATGCCTGCATATGATCGTCAGAGAAATTGTTTACAACAGTAAGACATCCTCTTAGTCAGCCCCAATGACACAACATTGTCACTGATGCAATACCATTTTCACCTCTTATCTCTGAAATCAGAGGTGTGAAAACCATACCACCTGTTCTCCTTACAGACAGAGTGACTGAGAAATGTTTTTGTGAACATGGCACCATGTACTCATCAGAGCTAAGTGCTTCAATATTGATTTTGATTGTTTGAGATTCTTTAATCAGCAGGTGGGTTTGATGTTTGCAGTTGTGTTATGGAAAGCAACAGAAAAATCCCAGCCTGCCTGGAGGTGAAAGTACACTAAAAGGTGTGTGTTGTAGAATCAGCAGTTCTCCAAGAAGCCACGGTGAAGCTGTCCAGCTGCTTTGAGGCTGAGCATAGGTCTCAAAATGAAAGCCCACAAATACAAGCCAACCTTGGCAGCAGTTTTTGAGTGAAAAAAGGAAAATACAGCAGCTACTGCACTTCCAGGTTCCACTTTCTTTGGTCAGGTAAAACTGCCTAGATAGAGGAAAATGGGAAGTCTTTGGAAAAGTCTTTGGAGTGGTGCCAGACCTGGTCTCTGAAGGAAGGAAGCCTTTTGGGACAGACACCTTGTCCTTCTGGACTGACAAATGGCAATTTGGAAAGTCTCAGATGACACAACTGTCAGCATCAGGACTCACAAAAGATGGCAGGCTAAGTGACATTAATTTCTTTACTCTCACAGAAAACTGGAAACTGACCTTGAACAGGAGCAGCTGTCTTCAGGAAGAGCAGTGATGGGTTTGATGCAGAAGTGACTAAGGTGAAAGACATAGTGATATCTGTTGATAAACTTAAATACTTTCACTATTGCAGGAGTCTTTTCCAACCCTGATTTCCACGACAGGTTTTCTCACCATGCAATGTAGTCTGAGGAATAGTAACACTGAAGAACAGTTATATTGTCCAGCTCCATTCCCTCTACTTTTGACAGTTGTGTCTGTTTGCCAGCTGTGGTGGGTTGATCCTGGCTGGACACCAGGTGCTCACCAAAGGTGCTCTATGACTCCCCTCCTCAACTGGGCATTGGAAAGAAAATTTAACAAAAAGCTCATCAATCAAGAGAGGGTCAAGGAAGGATCATCAGCAATTACCATCACAGGCAAAACAGACTCAGTTTGGGGAAATCAGTTTAATTTAGCTAAGTCTTTTTCCCAGGCTTAGCTTCACTCTAAATTCTCCATCTCCTCCCCTGCAGTGGCATAGGGGGACAGGGAATGGGGTTATTAAATCATATGTCTCTGCTGCTCCTTCCGCCTCAGCAAGATGAATTCTCAGTCTTCTCCTGCTCCATTTAGTGGTCCCTCCCACAACAGACAGTCCTCCATGAACTTCTCCGACACGGATCCTCCTCACTGGCTGCAGCTCTGTGAGAACTGCTCCTGCTTGTATCCCTTCCAGAGGGTGCAGTGCTTCAGGAGCAGACTGCTTCAGCGTGGTCCCCCCATGGTGCCACAGATCCTGACAAGACCCTGCTTCTGCATGGGCTTTCCACAGAGTTACAGCAACCTTTGGGCTGCCCTGGCATGGAGTCTTCCACAAGCTGCAGTTGATACCTGCTCCACTGTGGACATCCTTGAGGGGACAGGCTGCCTCATCAGAGTCTTTGCCAGCGCCAGTAGGGCAGCAGTATCTCTGCTCTGGTGCCTGCAGCACCTCATTCCCCACCTTCTTCACTGACCTCGCTGCCTGCAGAGTTCTTTCACTCACATATTTTCGTTCCTCTCTCAGTTGCTGTTGCACAGTGGGTTTTTTTCACTCTTTCCTAATTAGGTAATCACATAGTTGCTACCAGTGTTCCTGGTGGACGCAGCTTTGGCCCGCAGTGGGTTCATCTGAGAGCCAGCTGGAACTGGCACTCTCTGTTGGAAGCTGCTTCTGGCATCACCTCACAGAAGCCATTCCTGCAGTCCTCCCTTCTATCAAAACCTTGCTGCATAAACCAAACAACCCCAATACACCCCTGTTATTAAGCTCTCCTTTATACCTGAGAGCTTATTTGAAAAATGTGGTGGGCAGACATTATCCTCTTTTGGACAAGGTGAACTGGTGAGTGCTAAGCTTCATTTTCTTCGCAACACTGCACGGAACAGGTGGTGTAAGATGTCTGCTACCAAAATTCATATTAACAGGTGACCTACCTCTGAGAGTATAATGGTGATTTTAACTGGTACAGAACCTCAAGGGTTCAGAGGTCCTCTGGCATACTGCAAGTGGTGGTGGGAGTCACCATGGAAGTCTTTGTGGTGTGCTGCTGTCCTTGGTCCTCTGCATGTCTCTCTGGAAGAAGGCACCATGAACAGGTGAGAAGCAGACTGACATGGTTGGTATACAGGTTTCTTATTCCAAGAGAATAGAAACACATGGATCAAGACCAGGATAATAAAACCTTATATGCCTTTTTTCTCCCCCTTGACTTCGCGTTCTTGCCATTGCAGAACACTCTGCAGCTTCACAAAGACTTGTCTCACATAGGGCCACCCCATTTATCACTGAGCATTTAGTTGTCTGTCTTAAAACGGTCTAAAGTCCTGAAAAATCATGTAAATTAAGAAAAGCCCCAGTGTGACATTGTCCACTAGATCCCAAACACTTGATTAACTTTTGCTACCAATCGGCTTACAGTGGGTTCGGTTGAGCTGTGTGAGACTGGGACTCCTGCTGTGTGCCCATCTGCACTGTGAGCCCCTCTTCCTCTGGGCTGTGCCTTTTGGCAGCACAGGCGGAGTTTAGCAGCCACTATGATTAGCTCTGTGATGACGCTCATGGAATCCTCAGCTCAAAGGAGAGGCGAAAAAGGCAGCAAAGTTCCCTTCTAAAGGGTAAAAGAGTTGCTTGTTTGACACAGTGCCATATGTGCCATATTACTGTCTGCTCTAATCTTTCACTTCTGCTAAAGCTGCAAATCCTATCTGGCACTGCCAGTGGCTTTCTCCTGGCAGCCTACCTCCTGTTGCACTGTCTCTCCCTATTTCTAGCTATGACCCTTGCTCCCAGGCATTTTATTACCAGTTCCACCCAGAGACTACCCATTTCCCACCAGACACATTGAAAAGAAACATTTTACTGCCCTAAGATGACTACCACCTCAGAAATACTAAAGCTTCTCTGCATGTCCTTTAAGACTGTCCCAAATCTCTGAGGATCAAACCAAAGAAATAACTAGTGAGAGTGCTTTTTCCTCCCTCCCCCACAGCAAGAGTGAACAAGTTCTAATAAATATGTGCGCGACCAAGAATGTTATGCATTTTCTGCTGAATTTGGCTCTCAGAAATAAGCTCTAGTTCACACAAAAATATGGATGAGGCAGAAGAAAATGCATTATTCAAACTATTATACTATCATTTTCCAACAAGTCTGGCTGAATTCCTAATCTCTTATGTCATCTTAGACATGGGAAGCAGCTGACCTGGCAAGCACTGTTGAAACTATTGTTGTTTTTTGACATCTTTCATCTCCATTACTTCCCTATAGATAAATTCAAAGAGCTGTTTGTGCAACCACCTTTATTCTGTCTTGGCGGAATAAAGGCAATTCTGAAGAAGATAGGAAATATACTGTTTTTGAAAGAAAGAGTGTGCACAGGAAAAAGCAGTACATGCATAAGCATGCCTGGTTCTCAGGTCATGCTGCAGCCTGTATTGGTTTTCAAAGCTTCATTGGCTCTAAGCTGCTTGTGAGAGCAGTTACATGAGATAATACTAAGTAATAATAAGTAAGAGAGCACAACTAGCCTTCCAGCCTCATCTCAGGTCTTTGTGCAGTGCTTTGTTCTCACATCCCACTCCATCTTTCCTGTTCTAAAGCTGATATGCAGGACCAACATGCATGAACAGCACAAAGCACAAGGAGTGAGCCACACAGATAGCACATCATATCTGCAGTAATCCTAAGGGGCCTCATGCTGCTCTGATACTGCCATTTCCCTCGGGAAGGCTCAAATTTCTATCCCCTAGGGAATGGCAGAGCAAATGAGTGTTTCCCACTCTGGGCCTCTGGATTTGTTTTGCTTTGAAATGCTGCTCCATGAGGACAAGCTAGTTTCTAGCACCACATGTAGAAGTTCCCTACCAACACCAGGAAAAGAAAGTTCCCCATCCCTCAGCCCCGGGAATATACACTTTGTACAACAGCAAAACTCATATGCATGCTTCTCCAAATTGTCACTTAGGATAGGAAACCAGCTCTGCAGACACATAAAGTATTTTGAGAGCAATTGTTAAAGCTGCCTAGGCAATCTTCAAGGCATTGTTGCAATTCTTGATGAAGCCATTTACATTGGAGGTGTTCATTCTGTTCAGCTACAAAGGGACTAGCTGATCTGTGCTTCATGCAACTCTGCTATCTTGGCTGTTTTCTGCACACTGAAAATGTGGCAGCATGACTGCTGGGTACATTGCTCCAACAATTTACACATAGCCCAATTTTCCCCTCCCTTCATTCCATGTGTCTGCACACCTTGGATTGTTAGAAGATGTCAGGTACATGTATCACACAGATAAGGCTGTACTCCCCACAGTAAAGAAAAAATAAAGTTAGCACTCTGTAATATAATAACCATAGCAAGTATGCTGCAAGTATAGGGCATGAAAATTGTCACACATGCGTTTCATTTACCTATAGAACCCATTGTCTTGTGCCATTTTGTGGCATGAAAATCTTCAGATACCTGTGCAGCAATTGGTTTCTCCCCCAACTTCCTACTTGTTCCCAAACTCCTCATACACTGACAAAAGTTCAATCTTCTCCTCAAGCTGCATTGACTAAAATGTGACTGAAGAGGCTTGGACAAAAGCACTGGAACAGGAGCATTTTAAAAGCTCTGCTGTAGTCTGAATGGGAGGTCTGAGCTTGGGTCAACAGCATTAGAAGGAGCCACTTTCTCACGTCTCCTCTCTTCACAGATCTGACCCTATGGCCAAGGCTCTGGCTAGTCTTCTACTGCTGTTACCTTGTCTCTGTGCTCTAATGTTCCCTTACTTTTTTCATCCACATGCTGTTCATGGTGATTTTATGTTTGCTCTCTTTTGCCCTATTTTATTCTGGTGTTGTTGCAGAATCTTGTGGTGTGCGTCCCTTTTTCCAGTTCCTCTGTGCATGACCACAAAAGGACAGTGCAAAGCACAATTCTATTTTCTAAACCTTTGACATGGAAAAAAAAGAGGAAAAAATAGCAGGGGAGAGAAGGAGATTAGTAAATGAGCATATGAACAACACATCTGGAACTACAATAATAGTACACTGTCCCATAAGTGTGATAAGCCAGCAACTACATACCCTAGGTTTAACTCTTGCTCATATAATTAAGGTTCTTCATTATAGCAATGAAGCATTTGGCAAAAACTGCTCTGCAGAGAAATATTTCAGTTACTAGAACACTTCGATCTTTGGTGAAACATGTCTTCACCTCTCACGCTAGTGTTATTTCCACAGATCATTATCTCCTTTGAGTAAGCTTCTCTTGGGTGCCATCTACTGTAAGGGAGCTTCCTCAAGCTGGCAGGTCTCAGGAAGTTGTGCATATTGGGGTGGAAACTTAAGGGTGCCTTGATTACCCATACTCAATCTATGAGCTTTTCTTGAGTACTTAAGAAGTGGTTATACACTTGAGGAAAGATGCAATGAAGTTTTAATGTTAAGAGTTCCCAAGTCCACAACAGAGCACAGGGACTGACAAAGCAATAGCATTTAGATAGTGCTTTTGCATTTGTACTTCAAGTATGCTCTGCAAAATATGGTGATTTCCTCAACCCCTGCTGACCTCTTCTGCAGGCAGCAGTGAAGAGAATGGGCCTGTTAGAAAACAACGTCCTAAGTATACAGTCAATTATTTTCCTGTATTTTCTTTTTGTGGTTTTGATTCCTTAGGTAAGAGTTTTACTAGAGATGCAGAAACAGCACTCCAGCAGTATATCTCATAAGAATGAATAAATGAGGCACAATGTAGCAAGATAACAGGACAGCTGTGAACTCAGTCCTGAGGCTGAGGTTTGTGTGGAGCCTGATGCCAGCTAAGAGAAAACAGGGACTAAATGCAGTCTGTTGCTATTAAGAACAAAAATTTCCAACCTTCACAATTAAAAACTATATATAAGGACTAAAACAAAAGGAAGTAACAATGGGCAAATGCCATCAGGGGTGGTCAGGCTTCTCTCAGTTCTCTTCTGTCATTTATATATGGGTGAACTGTTTTAAAATAGTTTTGTCATGATGAGCCAGGATTGAACAGCTTGGTGAAAAGCATACACTCATTGGCCAGTTGCTGATGAGACACACAAGGCACCTATATTTGGTATTCCTCCATTTGGGCTCTCTGTCTTTAACAAGATATTCTCCCTTTGCATTTAGGTAGATCAAAATTAATCTGACTTTGTACAATATGCATACGTAGGCAAGCAATTGCTACCAAAAGGAACTTGAACTGCAGTTTTGGAAAACATGCTGGAGCACCCATCATTTCTTTTCCATGACTCATAGCAGTAAATGCAGTAAGAAAGAAATGTGTGTGATCCACATACCCTCTCAGCTGTTGGTGCTCCCATAAACAGTGAATCCTAATTACAGGCACTTCTGAAAGTGTTGCACACCTTTTGTGATTTTTTTGCAAGAATATGCTGACAGAAAAGTTGAGCTATGTCAAAATAGAAGCCAGAGGGTCAGAAAAATAAGTGCCTCCCAAGAATGTGAAAAGTGTAGTTTTGGTTTAGTTTGCTTTTTCCTTTTCTTAGTAGCTATTGGGGTGGGTTTTTTTACACTTGCAGTACCAGGCTACATATCTGTTTTAATGAATATCTATAAAGATAGTTATCAACATTGCTAAATTAAGTAAATCACTACCAGGTGCAAGCATGAATACTTAATGTTGGCTTTAATTTAACAGCAGATTGAGAAGAGACGGTTATTTTGAAGTAAAACTTGGAGACTGTTTCTTGTTGACATTTTTGGGGACTGTGGAGGAAGAAGTGTAGGACAAAGATTGAGAGGAACTGAGTCAGGTCAGGTCATTCTGACCTCTTCTGTGTTTTTCCACTCTTCCTTTCCACTTAGAAGCAAACCCAAAATACAAGAGCATAGTGTCCCCAGCTAATAATGGGGTTAGTACATTTCTGCAGTCTCTGCTCAACTATATTTTTTTTTTTATTAACTGCTCAAGCCAACTAAACTTTCAAATAATGTCAGAAGAGTAGGCATTCCCTCAAGGACAGGTAGCAACCAATGGGACAGAGAAGTGTATTAGCAGCAGTCTTCAGACTACATCTGCAATGTCATGCTTGATAAATAATTAATATACTTAAGATGACTCTCAAAGGAAAATAAGGGCCTTAGGATATCTACAAATTCATTCATGTAGTGAATTCAGATTTTTTTTTATTAGAATCATTCCTAGAGGCTCCAGCTTTGTCTTGAGAACACAATTTTCAATAGGCTCTGAATAGTCAGTATAGTCAGTGTAAGCTCTTCAGGGAAATCTCAACCAACAAGAGATAAGACATCATTTTTGGGAGTCATATCAAAAATACAAGGAATTTCCCTTTTTCAACCCCCAAAAATTTAGTGCCTTTACATTGTGGCATATTTTCCTGTGAAGGAGATAACGGGCCAAATTGGGAAGTATTTATGCAGAAACAGTTTGTGATTTTCTTTTACTAGTCCTAAAAACATATGAAATATAAAGCGTTTGTCCTCCCTTTCCCTTCTATTACAGAATATAACCGATGCCCACAGTGAACAATAATTGCTGGATGAATAACTTTAACATCAGCATAGCTTTTTCTCTAGATGATAGGTGTGCCAGTCCAAGCTCTGAACTGGCGTTAATCTAGTTCTCTTTTTTTCTATCAGCCAACTTACAGTAATGAAAGAAATACAAGCCAGATGGCTTAGTACATTGTAGGTGGCATCTGATGTAATTAAATGCTACTTTAAAGGAAAACCACAATGGTTTCTCTGTCATTTCTCCTAGAAATAGCTCTTGGGAATCCTTCCCAATGAAAAAATATTCTTAGAAGAAAGCTACTAAAAAAGTAGGAGTTAGATGAGGGAATGTTCATTCCAATGTGCTTTCTCATCTGAAAATAACCTGCCTTCTTCAAAAGTAAGTTATCTGCTAGTATCTGGTAGATCTGACGTACATTCCACTCATAATTTCCTTATATTTTATTTCCTTATTTTACTACACAATGGTGTTAGAATAACCTCATAGCAAACAAGGCAAATCTACTTTTTCTTCTTCCTTGTCCCCTTACTACATCAAGAGATCCAGTGTGTCACATTTCTCTTGTTCAGAGGCACCAAAGCATTTCTGCCCTTCCAATCCCTTTGCTGAAGAAAAAAAGTGATTTTTGCCAAGCTCAGGCAGAGCCATCCATGCACAAATGGTATCAGTAAGGAGTTTCTTCTAGAAGAAGACTAAAGGAGGGAAACTGATATTTCATGAGCCCAAGTCCTAAGGCTGAAGAAAGGCTCAATAAATAGTCATATGTAGCTTTTACTCAAATAATGGAGTATATGTACAGAAAGGCAGAAAAATGTTCACTTAGTAAAAGTTTTATTTGTTTAGTACCTTAAGTCAGGTGTTCTGTTGACTGACAAGTTTTCTACAAGCTGAAAGCAAGCCTGCCTAATGCTGGACCTCTCAGTCAGCAAAAAAATGCTACTGCAAACAAGAGATTTAATTACTCTCTTGTATGCAAATATTTTCCATGCCTGTAAAAAAAGCTAGATGAAAGCACACTGAGTAGGTTGCTGAAACACAAGCTTCTCCATATTTTCAAATATGTGTTTGACAATACAAAAATACATGCAGAAAGGTACTCATTTCAGATTTGTCAGGAAAATCTTTAGCAACTTAGCCAGGGCGAAAAGGTCATGAATGTTATAATAATTTGTTCCAAAACAGTATATTAGGTAACTCACAAGTGTTGCATATTCAGTATAGCAGTTTTCTTTCAAATCTATAAGATTAGAAAGGAAAAAGCAAAAACAAACAAACAAAAGACCCTAAATGAAACCAAAACAAAACACTCTAAGCCAAAAAGCTAAACAATTTGTTCTCTAATTTTATTAGACAAAATTCAGAAGCAATTGAAAAATGTGCATTTTATAAATTTCAAGAAAACAGTTATAAATCTGGAGATAAATTAAATCACGAGATTGGTTGCACTGTTAACAGGAATTGACCCTGTGGCATTTGATGAAGAAAGAAAATGTGAGGAACCAGCTCTCTGGTTCCTATGTTGCAGTAAAATATTAAAAATTATATGGATCAGAGAATCCAAGCAATAACGGAGTTGTTTATCTTGATGGACAAAGATAGCAATATTCTGAGCTAAGATCATGCTCACCAGTGATGGAATAATGACATTGTTCTACAAAAATATGTCCTTTCTTACTGTGAATTCCCAGCAGAACTGTTAAAAATTGAGCAGTAAATTTTAGCATGGAAGATTAAAATAGGGAAATTAAAAATGTTTCACCCAAGAGCCATTCACTCTTGTTACCCACATTTATTATCATCCAAGAAATGAGATATGATTTTTGACAATAAATTTTTTAATTGCCCTGAGCAGAAGTTTCTGATAGTGAAGGCAGCAGATCCTTTTTTTTCTCCATACACATACCATATCCAAGAAAATCTTATACAACAGAATTAAATCTGTTTTCTGTTTTGCTAACCAAACATGACCCATCTAAGAACTAGCAGAAGCTGATGATTTAATGGAGTATTAAGGAGGGAACAGGAAACAGGTTTACTCCAACCAGCCCAAAGCTACAGAGCAAGGTAGCAAGAACTACTATGTAGAGTTATTGAAAAATAAGGTACGTCACAGCATGTAACATGTACTGGAAACTATTTCTCCTGTGGCTATTGCTCCAAAGCAGAGAAATTCTACAGACAGAAAATTGGATACATCTTTAAAGGAAGTGTAAATGCAGATTTTAAAAGCATCTGACTTAAAGCATCTGACTTTGTCTTTGGATGGACCACGATGGTTTTTTGGAGTAAAAAGGAGTATTTGCATTTCTTGATTTAAGAATCTGGCCTAGTGTGAGGCAGGAAGCTTAGAAACAAACAGGTGAACTTTGCATCTCAACATGAATATATTTAGTCCCCTAACAAATTATGGTATCTGCCTCATGGTGTTAAAGACAACCAAAGTTAATGACACACACAAAATAAGGAAGATAAATTTAAAGAAAAAGGCTTAAACTATATTTTCAGTTTTGAAAAAGAACATCCTGGAATCTTACAAAAGAAATCAAAATATAATTCCTTAATGAAAGAGATAAGAAATTTTGAAAGCATTACTGTGTTTTGTGGTGTATAATAAGAGCACAAAATGTGGACTGGGTATTAGTCACTCTGTCCTTTTTTTGCCTGAAGCTACCATGAAGGGGCTGCCTGGACCATCATTATATATGCCTTTCCAAAAGCATACGCATTTCAAACATTCCACTAGAGACTGAGACACTGACAGGGTGACAGGAAGGCTCTTGCCAAGCAACAGCTGGAAAAGATATGCCAGAAACAATGGGAGAGCTACAGGAGCAGCAAATCACTGTGAAGAAGGAGCCTGTTGCTTTGCATGGGAAAAGAGTAGCAGCAGCAGGAGAAAAGCAACAGAATGAGATGTCTGCCCAAGCAAACCCATTTACTTTCAGTTGTCTTTTATGACACAGATGACTCACTCTCTTTTGGCTTCTGAACATCTCTACTACTCAAATACCCTCTCCCAAATCATTCTGAGGAAGTAAACCTCACAGAATTGCAGTTTGCCAGCCTCAGGCATCAGAGTGATAAAAGATACAAAATATATTGTTACGCTGTTTAGAATTATACAGTCACAAGCCCCAGGGGTTTTGCATTAGAGGTTTCTTGCTTGCAGTAAATCTCAAAACACTAAATAGTAAGAGTGTTCTGCTGACACAGGAATTGAAAAAATCTGGGCATGCTTCTGTAAGGCCTTTGACTTACTGGCCTCAACATACTTGTGTCTTACAAATACAAACCTGTGAGACATTACTCTAGTTTTCCTGGATTGTCAAACCAGTCACAAATTTCCAATTAACCTGCTGACCTAGCACTTGCAGATAGGTTTGAAATGCTGATCAGATAGAGGCTTTGTCCCAGACAGTGAAGGCTTCTCTTGTGGGACCACATATAGTGTTAGTGCTAATACATATAACACTGATTCCTTGTAGAGATAAATCAAAACTCTGGGCAGCACTGTGAGTTAGGAAGTCCTGTTATCTAGCTATTGTGTCTTAAACAGCACATCCTGGTTAATTTTTTTGTTACTTCCACATGACAAGATTGTTTCCTGCCTACAAATGTGGAGTAACACTATTCTATCCTAAATACTTAGCCACCAGCAAAATAAATTGACATAATAATATACCGACTTAGCCTGGCAATGGTTTGCTCAGCAGGTGTAAAATCCTCCTCTTTTGCTGACTCACCTGTAACCCATTTTTTGATAATTTCATGGTTGGCTGTTTCTAGGTGATGCAGAAATGGGATTTTTTTTCTCATGAGTATTTGCATAGAACATGGCACCTTCATCACCTATACAGTGTGAAGCAGCAATTAAAAAGGCCAATGTGTCTAGTTGACATATAATAATTCCTGCAAAGTCAGGAATTGCCTGTGTTTATCCTCAATTATATAAAAGTACAATGTAGTATGCCCTACTATGCAGGCCAGATAACAAGTCCCAGGAAAAGAGCATCTCTCTGTAAAAGCACCTCAGCTTTGACATAAAGACAAACTTCCCAGATACACATGTTATAGGAATCTGGCAGAGGACCCTGTAGCAAAGCTTTTCTGTATCGACCAGGACTCAAGGTCTCAGGAGTAAAGTCAATTTGCTTAAGAAAATTAAAAGTCATTCCACCATTACAGAACTTCAGACACATCTAAAAATCAAGCTGCTCTTTTTTTCTCTCTCTCTCTCTTTTTTTTTTTTTTTTTTAAATTAGAATACAGTGATATGATTTTTCAGTGTGCTTTGGGTTTTTTCCATCTATATCTTTAGGTCAGTGCAGATTAATGTGCTGATGATGAGGAGTTTAACATTGAAATCCTAAAGATGGTGTTCAAACATACAGTTTCTGAGTTCAATATTCTAGTTTAACTCCTCAAAGGCACTTGTGAATGGGGTGAGGAAGATTACCAAGGTATTCTGCAGAACAGCTGACTAGTGACACAAATTGCTATAGACTGCGGGGACAGTTTATGCTTGAAACAAATTATGGAGTTCCCATGCTGTCTAGACAGACATTATTAAACTGTATTTGCAGTAGGTTCAGCTGCAGGCACAGAAGGACCTCCTGTTCCCCACAATCAGCACTGTCCTCTGCCCTGCTGCTGGCTTAGGTGACAGAGCAAAGTTTTGCTCTGCCAAAGTTTTGCAAAGTTTTGTTTCCTGGCAAAACTAAAGCCAGCAGTTCCTGCCTCCCTGGCATCTTCCCCTGTCATATCCTCCCTCAGTTTTGGTGGTTGTGAAGTTGATGAGACTGCTTCTAAAGCCACAATTGACAAAACCAAGGAACTGACTAAGGTTAAAATTAACTCTTAAATAAGCAAATAAAAAAACAGTAGCTTTGCTCTGGAGTCAGCTATCCATGGATCCATCACTTCTACAGTGAGGATGGCAGATTCTTTACAGTCCTACCACTGCTTCCAGCCTGACATGTATAAACTGCTGATGACCTTAGTTTATATTATGAGGAGAATAGAGAAAAGATATATATCTTTGCACTGCATGCTCCTGCAGTGCTCCTGCAATGCTCCTGCAGTGCTCCTGCAGTACTGGGGTCAACAGTCTGTGGGGAAGGCTTGAGGAAGAAAGAGAAATCAACCACTGGAGTTGAAGTTCCTTGTGATGGTGAGTCAGCATTCTTGAGCTTCAAATAGCAGTGTGCATCTGGTTCTATTTTTTACATGTTTATTTTCCCTTTTCAGAACGAGTAGTATTAAAATGAAATTTCAAATTCTGGAGCACAGTTTTGTGGTAAGGGCTTGCCTAGAAGGCCAAGGAGAGTTGTTCAGTAGTAGGAGCCTGTAGTTGTTTCTGCAAATATTTTCTTTCCTATCACTTCAGAATAATTCTAACTTAGATAATTATCCAAAGCCACTCAGTTGTGGTTCTGTTCTAGTTTCAATACATTCAATAATAATCAAGTAATTATTCTTTCTCATTCTCATGACTAATCAGGAATCCTTTTTTTTTTCTCATGATTACCTTTACATTAGAGACTTCAGTCACTTATGCATTTCTCAGGCATCAGAAGTTCCTGTTACTGTCCACCATAGGTAGGTCAGCAGAATTCCCTTTTGGAGATACTATTATATTTTCTCTTGTTTCTACAGGAGACGAAAACTTGAGAGAGAAAAAAAGGAAAAAACCTACCTTTTTTTCCTCAACATAACTTTTTATTAAGCATCAGAAGAGTTTTCATTAAGTAATATATAAAACCTGATGCTTTTAATATATTAAAGCATTACTGAATTATTTTTTGTGAAGAACTATTATCTACTTTTGGCACATGTAGAATATGTAAAGAAGATGAAAAAAAATACTATATCACACTTCTATCAATAACTTAGAAGTTTGAATAACTTACAAAAACAGATGTAATTTTTATAGGAATTCAAGTGACACCACTAATGAATTTAAGGCTCCAGATACTACTCTTGGGAGTGCAGCATAAAAATGAACATTTCCTAATGCATACTAAGCAATAACATCAGCTAATCATTTTCTGCTGTCAAATAATTGAAAAGGAAGGCATTCACTAGCTAATTCTGGTATATTTATGACATCAAGCTGGTTTTACCTCTATAAAACTCAATCTGCTTTGACAACGATCTCCAGATTTCCCTCTGCTGGGATAATGAGATCATTGCTCGCCAGAAATATACCACTGCAATCTGTTTGTGATACTTTTGTCGGGAACAACCTTGGAAAGCTTATAAATGTAGAAAGACAGTAGAGCTTTCCTTATGCATGTGCAGAGAACTGCAAATAATCATACTGATCAGGTATCATAGTCCTGTCTCTGCTAACAGCTTAGATGGAATCAGTCACTTTAGTCTTCCTGGATGTACCTGGCTGTTTAGGAATTGAGAGCAGATGTAACAGATGAGGTGCTAGGAGAGACATCTCAATGCTGCTACTTCTTCGAGAATTTTAGCTTTATATATTCATGCAGGTGTAGCATTGGCTGCTACCCAGTAAAACATTAAATCCTTGCATGTCACCTTAGCATCCAGCCTTCCTTATTTCCTGACCTCCCATGGGTAAACACTTGCTCTGAAGGCCCCCTATTCATATCCATGCCAGCAGAACTGGCATCAGCAGCTCTGTCTTTCCTCCCCATTAAAGCAATTTACTACTAGTACAAGAAATTAACATTATGCATCAAAAGACTGATTTATCTGAAAGAAATGTTAACAGTCTAGGTCCTGTTCTGCTTACTGGGGTTAAAGAGAGTAGGATAAAAAGTCATAGTGTGCATCTTTGAAATATGCATTTGTTTGCTGTGTTGGCACAGAGGGTAGTTGATAAATTCAGACCAGTAAGACTTCCAAACTTTTTTGGCTTAGCATGATTGTAGAGGGTCTCATCTTTGAGGATATAAATGTGTGGGACAAGGAGTAGCTAACAGAATTTTTTAAGGCTTGTTTGACAGCTCCCAGTGAAAAAAAAAGTCTCACTTAAAAATTCTTTGTGCTGTCATGAGAGATCAAAATGAGTATACTTTAGACACAAGATGAAAAGCTGCTATGTTAAATATTAAACTGGGACCTCTACATATATTTTTCAGGTTACAAAATATTTTGCTTCACAATAATTTGCAGGCTATTTCAGGCACATTTTTTTACATGTACTCCAACATCCATACATACATGTAGAGTACATACATTCTGTAGACTACATACCTGTACTCTACAGAAAAACATGTAGATCACTGACAATTCCAAAGAAATCAGCATTTTTTAGCTTGACCTCACTCATGCACCAGCGAGAAAGTTCCTCTACATAGCCCTAGGTCCCCAGTGCATACTGTGGTCCTGCTCTGCTGAATGCAGACTGCATTTGCATTTCTTGGGAACTATTTCAGTGTTCATGCATATGGACAGTATTAAGTTTGTACAGCTAGATAGCAATTTGGTCCAAATACCACCACATTACACAACATTTCTTTAGTTACTTACCGCAATAATTTTCCCATGTTCTTGGAGCCACTCTCAAACAAATAACAGAGCTCACTTGGTTACAATGTGGTATATTTGACTCCAGGATATTGATGTACTCATTCTTCCGTATACTCCAGCCTGTTACAGAGCTATGCTACTCCAAATAACATGTGTAGAAATCACTATTTACAGCAAATTTCTCTCTCTTTTAAGGGTGTATTCATTTTATAGGCTTAGATTAATTTTTGGATTTTCTAGGGATCTGATTTGTCTGAACTACCAGGGAGATTTCTTCTTTCACAAGGCTAGGAGAGTGGAAACTGAACCAAAACTAGTTCAAACAAAACTTCCACCACTGTGGTATCATGTTCAGCTTGTGTATTGGGTCTATAGGGGATGGACTTAATTTTCTCTACAGCAGTCCTGATAATGCTGTACTTTGTATTTGGAGCTAGAAGGATGTTGATGACCAGTGTTTTGGCTGCAGGGCTCCCACAGCATCAAGGATGCCCTTCACTCAAGGCTGCCCTTCACCCAAGCATGTCCTTCAACAAGGACAGCTGAGACAAACTGACCCAGAAATAATCCATAAACTATGACATCCGTTCAACAATAAAAGAGAAGGAAAATCGGTGGGAAGCATTCGTTCTTTAGATGTTTGTCATCTGGACCAACTGCTATGTGTTCTGAAGCCCTACTTGACTGGACATAGCCTGCTGATGAGATGGAGAGAATATATATTTTATTCTCCTTTGCTACCATGCACAGCCTTTGCTCCATCTTTATTAAACTGCCTTTGTCTTGATCCACAAGGCTTTTTTCATCTGATTTTCTGCCCCACTATCCTGCTGAGGAGGGGAAGTGATAGAGCAGCTTCCTGGGCAGCTTCCTGAGTAATATTAATTTTCCTGACTTACTCACTCTTTCATCATTCTTCCTGGGTCATTCAGGAGGTTTTACAGCTCAGGTGTCTTGCTCAGGAGAACTGAGTTTGCTCAACCTATTCAACTCATATTGGTTGCAGGGTTACCCAATATCACTGGTTACACAACATCAACACCTACCCACCATAAACTCAGCCAGACACACCCACAAAATCCTCAGAACTGGCACTACGTTGTCTGCTCTGGATACAACCTGGTCATTTTACACTGGTTCACAGTTCTGTGCTCAAACAGACTGAGGAATATATTCCCTGTTTCCCAAAACCTCATTCTCTACAGATAAAGACTCACTATAGTTTAACAAAATTTCTTTCAAATTGTGTCGAAGTGTTTATTGAAAAGAATCCATACCACTGCAGCAGGCAATTAATTTCTGGTTGTAAGGCATAAATGCATTCAAGAGAGTCTGAAGCTCTGTGCTCTATCCACACCAAGTGGATGTGCTTTGACAAGAATGGAAATGTTCCATGTTTTTGTCACTGTATATCATATGCAGCATAAGAAACAAAATCCCTGGTCTGACTCCCACCTATGTTGCTAAATGTCATTACAGGTCTAAGGTGTACAGGATTTTGATGTATAGAAAACCTATTTTTCCCCATTTAAAATGTATGTACAAAGAACTACCTCTATTCTTCCATCATTAATGTGAGACTGCCTAATTTGTGTGAGTATGGCTTACAAGAGCTTGTAGTAACAAATTACTCCTTGTGAATCCTTTTGGATTCACAGAAAGAAGAATCCTTTTGCTCCTGATCAGACTGTGTAAGGGGGAAAGAGAGCTATGTTTTCCCCTGCAATGCTAAGAGATCTTCTCCTGTAACACAACATCACCATGTGTGATCCTGAGAACTGCATCTGAAGAAAAAACATTTGGCCAGGGCTATAAAAATTCAGCATTGTGTTGTAATATTTTCTTTTTCTGCTTCATTATCTGAAAAATCCCAAATGGCAGTCTAATTCACTGGCATTAGAAAGGAAGTTTATAACATTAATTAAAAAGTTACAACATACTGTTGTAAATGTCCAGTTCTTCATACAGATGCCCGCACACAAGAGTTGCCTGGTATTTGATGGAAAATTAGTATCTTGAGAGAGAGGTAGGGGGACTGGGTTTTGGGTTTTATGGTTGGTTTTTTTTGAAATTTCACCTGAAATATACAATTTTCCTGCGTGTAGGGCATGCATCAGGTTTAGCATAAGACTGGTACTCCACATAACATACAGCAGTACATAGAAAATCAGGAGTGCTGCACAAGCCCTCTTTGAAGCTTTTAGACTGATACTTCTTATGATCAAAAAAGCCACAATGGGAATGGCATGGGGCAGAGACAGAGGAGACCACCATTTCAGAGATTTTTTTGCCACAAATAGATTCAGGAAAAAGGCATTTCTTACCTACTACTTTCCCTATTTAGTTACTTTAAAATGGTTTTAGTTAAAAGGCTTCCTATTTGCTCTTCCCATTTTCTATTCCTTAAGTTTCTTTCTGGTCTTCCTTCTGTGCACCTGTGAAACAACTAAACAATACAAGTATTAGAGTGCTTGCCAGGCTTCAGAGCTAAATGTCAAGTAAGGGAAAGATGGAGACAGTAAAGGACTCAGTTAAAATATGTAGTATCAAAGAGTATTCTGAGTTGGAAGGGACTCAGAAGTCCAACCTTTCCCTCATATCCAGCGTAAACCTCCCCTGGCACAGCTTCAAGCCATTTCCTCAAGTTCTGACACTGTTCCTCACAGAGAAGAGATCGTTGCCTCCCCCTCCACCTACCCCCATGAGAATGTAGAAGACCACATGAGGTCTCCCCTCAGTCTTCTCTTCTTCAGGCTAAACAAACCAGGTGATGTCAGCAACTTCTCATATGGCTTTCCCTGGAAGCCCTTCACCATCCTTGTAGCCCTCCTTTGCCCCTAATTACTTCTTTATGTTTTGGTACCCAAAACTGCCAAAATATAAAGTCCCAGCACTTGAGGTGAGGCAACTCCAGTGAAGAGCAGAACAGGACAATCCCCTCCATCACCCTGGCTGGCGATGCTGTGGCTGGTGCACCCCAAGACAGGACAGGGGTGGCCCCCTAGGCTGCCAGGGCACTGCTGACTCTTGTTCAACTTGCCCTCGACCAGGGCCCCCATGTCCATTTCTGCAGCGCTGACTTCCATCATGTCATTTCCCTTTCTGCCAGTTCATCCTGGGTTGCCCCTTCTCAGGTGCAGAATCCAGAATTGGCCCTTGTTGAATTTCCAACAGCTGATCATTGCCAAGCCCTCTGATTTGCCAAGGTCTCTCTGCCTTCCATCTGCAGACTTACTTAGTATTCCTTCAAGTTCACATGTATTTTATGTATTAAGAAGTATCTGACGGTAAGGAGCACACAACTGTAACCCAACAGGTGCTATTGTCTTCATTTTAATTAAGAAAGAACATTTGCAGATTTTAACAGACATCTATTCCTGGTTTATGTGACTAGTAGGGAAAAACACCATGTGCTATGAATAACGAAGCAGGACATGAATGCAACAACTAAAATTGCTCTATGTAACACATTGTGAGTTACCAAGCTTGAGAAGACAGTAGAGATTGCCCAGATTTATTCTTGGAAAGCCAAAAAACACTTGTAAAACAAAGTAAAGTACTGTAACAAGAACTAAAAATAAGTAAGATCAACCCACTTAAATCTGCTGCAAAATAGTGAAGACTGAAGACATGAGGGTGACAAGTTGCAGTACTCCCAGGCTTACATGTTGCAAAGTGGCCTTAGAGAGGAACAGCATGGTGGGTGGGAATGCCTTGATGCTCCAAGGACAGCAAATTTAATGTAAAATGCAGCTTCAAGATGTACATAAAATACTGGGAGTACCAGCTCTAAACTATGACAGACAAGATACGTTGAGAGTCTATGTGAACATGTGTGTGTTGATACCTTTTTTGCAGGGAAAGGAATAAATACATAAATTTAAGGATCAATAATTTTTAATTGACCAAATAAAATCCTTAAGTAAAATCTCTTTTTTGAAGAAAGTAATTAGCATATTCTGTGAATAATTCTGTTGTTTTCTAGCATCAGGACATTGAGGTGCTGCAACTGAGGCAAAAAATGGGTCCTGTCACTTACCTCCTTTACATATCTGTGCTAGGCAACTGAGTAAACTCTTCTCCTTGGACAAGAATTCTCTCATTTTCTCTTTCCACTTTCCACAAATACTACAGTAAAAAGAATTAGTAAGCAGCCCAGATTCAAATCTGTTAAAACATCGTTTACCTGGAATGACTCCATTGTGGCTGACAAAATCCATCTGGGTTTCCACTTGTCACCAAGATCAGTAGCTGCCTGTTGACCTCAGAGTTTTTGAGAAGATGGAGCCTGAAGTCAGTAGAGTGGTTTGCACACTGTCAGCTAAGTACCTGGTGTTTAGGTGAACAGAAGCATCTTGGAAGACTGCCAAAACCAACCAAATAAAAAAACAGGGAGAAATCTAGAGAAGAAAAACTGTTGCATCACTTCTCTTGCCTTCTGCCTTCCACTGTAATTTCTGGGCAATCTATGCCACATTCTACAGCTATGTTGCAATTTAGGAAATTACTTCACCACTGAAGAGCTGAGTCATCTTTGCTGAGACAAGTCTGTAACATAATGGTGACATAATTTAGGGATATCTTGATTTAGCCTTTTAATCCATCCTTTTATATGGTTTGGCTAGAATAAATAAGGTATAGAGAGGCAGCCTTGTTCCTTGCAGTATCTTATGCTGTGGATTATGCATTAAACAGTACTTACAGTACTGTGCCTGGTGGGAAAGGACATGTGTAGTTTAGCCAATAATCCTGACTTCATTCTGTGTAGGAAAAGAGCTTGAGTCATCAGTAGAAGCTGAACACACAATGTGAGACGGTTATGTTTGTTTTATCAGTTACTGCCTCTATAGACTTACTAGTATTGAAGAGTTCCTCACAGATTGCTACCAAAATTGACAATGTTCTGATGGAGTATTTTCCCAGCTCCATTTAGCAATTACCTGTGAAAACTGAGATAGATAACAGACTTACTGACAGTTTTTGATCATCATCTCAGAGGGACAAAGGTTAATTAAATACTGCTGCAAGACAAAATTAAATTTCAGCCAAATATATTTCAAAACCTGCATAGGATGGAAGGCTGCCAAAAAACCCCACGTGTATTTGGAACTCAAGAAAGAAAAGGGCCTCCAGGTCTGCAATGCAATAAAACCACACATTTGATCATTTCTCAAAGGAGTAGGCCAGAGGATGCAAGGATGATCCCATGGGTTTTTTTCTGTGATAGCTGAAAAACTACTAAAAAGTAGGATTTCAACTAAACTATTCTCAGTTCTTAGTTCCTCTGGAACACATCAAGACTCTAGCATGTCTTCAAGCTTACTTTGTCCTTCATAGAACAATTTCACATTAAAATTTGATTTTGGACAAGCACTTCTAAAAACAAAATTAAAAGCAAACAAATAAACAAACAAACACAAAATTACACTCCTGCCCTCTCCCCAAAAACCTCAAACCAACAAACCAAGAAAAATCTCAATCACACCAAGTAAAAAAATTCCCAGAGGTTGGAAACTGGAATCCTAATCACAATCAGAATTAGAAAATCACCCGTGATCCTTCTAGTGTTTTCTTACAGCAAGAGGACTTACCCCCGTTGCTTAGTGGCAGCACCAGGCAAGGTGGAAGAAGTTCTGAATTCAGTTTGTCGTGATTATTTTGATCTTCCAGTATCTACAGAAATTTATTTGGTCCTGTATCTCTTGCTCCTTGATGACAATATTCACCAGCACCCATTACAATAAGAGCAAGCAGCACCAACAACCGATACCAGGTTCACTGCTTTTGTTCTCACAGAATCCTCTTCCCCATTGACGCCTGCTATGTATATCCTGGTTTGGTGTGTATTTCAGGGTGTATTGCTGTGCTGCACTTCACTCATTTGCTCTCTGTGCTTATCAGAGAAGGTAAATAGGAGCAAGAAGATTTTTTTTTGGTTACAATTCGAAAGTTCAGGATTTGGGAACAGGGCAGGTGATGTGAAGGTGTATCTCCCTATCACTAAGAGTTTCAAATGAACTGACCCTGTAGTTTGCCGTAAACCCCAAATGCTACATTCAACAGCCTTACCAGGTCAGGTTTCCCAGTTCATTTCAACGCACCAGCTGAGCCATTGGCACTATGAATGCACATTCTACTTGAATGCACATTCTACTTGAACGCACATTCTACTTTCAAAGTATTTAGTGGTGAAAACATCCAAGTGAGGTCAGCTTTTTACTTACACAACATTCAGATAAAGAAAGCACTGGATTTTCATCCTGATTACATATGTCTTAGTTTAAATGCAATGAAAAGCTAAAGCATAGAGCTGTGGATTCTCCAAAAGGCTAAAACGTTTGAGATCTCTGGTTAAAGTGAGCTCAATGGTAAGAGAATAAGCATCTTCTCTTACCTGGGTTTGCATAAAGAAATTATGATAATGAATCATTCACACTGCAAAAATGTAAATATTAGTAAAGGACATTACTGTACATAAGGACTTTTTTTCTTTTATTTTCTTTTTTTGTTTAACTGTTATTTAGGGGCCTAAGCCCAAGCTTTTAGTGACTTAGTGACTTTCCCAAAACTACCCATGTAGAGACTTGCCCTTCCTCCAAGGTCTCTTCTGGAAGAAGATGCAGTAGCATTTCTGACTTCACTACTGCAGCCCACAGACTCAAGAGCACTGGACCTCTTTAAAAAAAAAAATAATGAAAAGATGAAAAGATAATGTGTTTATGATTTTTCATTGTATTTCTGCAGTGACATAACTATAACAAAAAACTGGGCAAGACAAAGCAGAATTGACACTGAATTGACTCTGTGACACAGATATTTTAAGAGATGACTAAAAGAAGAAAATTTTTTTCAACTTCTGTTCTGGTTATGAATGAACCTCAAGAGGCAGAGGGTCTTTTATTTTATACAATCACTTTCAGAAATCTAATGCATTTCTTCAAAAGCAACATTGCACAATTATAAGTATTGTAAATCATGTGTCTTTAACAAGCGATAAAAAGAGCAGAAAAGCTACATGCACAAATTAAACTGGAATAGTTTGAAAGGAAGTTCACAGCACTTTTTAATTATGTTACTGGTTTAAACATAACTATTCCACTATCTTCAAAGGAAAAAGATGACAACATCTGAGGAGTTCATTAGCTCTACATAAAGAACCAATTCACTTCAAAACTATGCAACTGTTTAAGTCTACGACACAGGGCAAAACAATGGCATCAATTCTATTTTCAGAGGAAAATGTATATAATTTAAACTCACATAAATAAGTTAATGAAAGTGAATAAACAGTGAATCAAAAGAAGTGTGCTAGCAATATGACTGCTTGCAGTGGCAGAAAACACTACTTATTTATTTGAAATTGTCCGAGGACAGAAGCATTTTAGAAATACTGCTGTTAATATCTGAAAAAATTGTGAAAATATACTGGTATGTCAGATAAACAAAACTATAATTTTCTTTTTGTATGCTATGAATACTAAGAAAGTTTGTAGGAAATATATTGTGTTTGGGTATTTTTCTTCTTAGGAATTAATATAGGAAGCCTATTTCACATCCTTGAATGTCTGCAATGTAAAGAGAGAATAATGATCCTCTTTTAGCTCTTCTGTGCAAATATTGAAATTTTGCATTCAATATTAAATATTTTTGTTGCTTCTTTAGCATGTGAGTACCTCAAAATCCTATGATGTATCATACCAGAGAAATAAAATTACTTGCACTTCTTTGAAAGAGAAGTGAGATTGAGACACTTAGAAATATTCATTTGTGCTGAAAATCCAACTTCATTCTCCTGAATTCCAGGCTAATGTGTTCATTGCTGCACAGCAATGAAAAGCAATATAACATACACAACAAACCTTCTTTTATCTAACATCAACATAAGGTTAAAAAAAGTCATCAGTGCTGTAAGAAAGTACTGCACTAAATATACATATTTAGTATGCTTGAAGTCTGAAGGTCTCTAAAGAAGAGCAAAAATGGCTGGGATCCTTACTTAAGTTTCTGCTGGAGTCTTCCCTAGTTTAAGAAATGAACACACATGACAATCTTCAACCAGCCTAAATAATCTGCATAAATTTTATTAACTCAAGTTTATCTATTCTAATTTAATTTGAACATCTACAACATATTTATTTAATACACTCCCATATTTATACATCATTATATTTCACTGCCAGTGTATCTTTGCCATTTGTCACTTTAACAGTAGAAATAAATTAAGATGTCTTTGTTTGATTATTAAATATTGGCCACTGTTTGAAGGTACTCTCGATGAGCACAACTCCATGAAAAACGACAGAGTTATAATTTTTAAGTGCTGTTATTTGGAGGCTGTTTCACATACTGTTTCACATGCTTTTTCACATTGTGAAACCATATGTCCTAGGGAGAAGCACAAAGTCAATACTGCGACATATTCCTAGAAATTTCTGGCACATAGGAAAAGCAGGGGTTTATTAGAAAGAATCAGAAATACTTTGATACTGTTCTCAGTTGGAACTAGGTACTGGATGGTAGCTTTTGATTAACATTACAATGTTTAAAATAGCCCCTGCTATTTTCCCCCTGAATCACAAAGATCGTTCTGGTACATCAGGAGTTGACTCTACAGGAAGAAATCAGACTTCCCTGCAATAAGCAGAAGCTTCTGACTAGTTACAGATCTATTTTTCAAAAATCTGTGGGTGTATGAGCTTGGCATTTCCATGCTAAACAGGAGGAATACTATACTAAGGAGGACAGAAAAAGCTGCATATGGATTAGAAGGAAGAGATGCAAGAACTCCAGCCAGCTTCAAAACTTACTGCATATGCTGGTCCACTCTCTATGATCCACTGCATCTCAGTGCTTAGCATCACCCTGTGCAACAACCTACTTGTCTAGGCTGTAAATTTGAATATCTAAATAGTTAATTAATCTAGCCTGATTTTTTTTCAATCAAATGGTAGAAGATATAGTCTGACTCCTATCAGCCTTAAAAAAATTGCTGTAGTCTGTCAGCAGAAGTAAAACATAAGGCCTAGCATATTAGCTTCTGCAAAGCTGCAAATATTGGGAAATTCAGTTGGACAGACTAAGGCAGGAAGATGTGTTTTGCTTCCTTTTTTCCTTCCTATGATACGAAAAATCAAAATTTACTACTGTGGTGATGGTAATAAATAGAATTGCAATTATAAAACCACTGATCAGAAAACACTTCCTCTTGGTCTCACTTTCTTGTCATTACTGATAAAGTGGGGAAGAAATTATAGTTGCACATACTGTAATTATAATTAAGCCCAGTAATACACTGCCTACTTGGCACTATAAATCTGACTTCATTAGTACCCAAAGAAATACTACTTTGACTTGCACCTAACACAATCTCATACTGTGATAAGTATTTCAGGGCAACAGCTGGTTTCTGTTCAGCTGGTTTCTGATGAGTTTGCTATGCTTAGGACCAACTTCTGCCTTCCTTGTAGTTGGGCTGAATGCATGGCAATTAACCAAAGGGGTAATACTTAAACCATACCATGTACATCCAGTTGAGAGTC
The DNA here is from genome assembly GCF_015832195.1 of Motacilla alba alba. Lineage (NCBI taxonomy): Eukaryota > Metazoa > Chordata > Aves > Passeriformes > Motacillidae > Motacilla > Motacilla alba. The sequence goes on from NC_052046.1 coordinate 45,931,809, forward strand.
CTAGCATAGCTAAGTTAGACATAGTAGCAGGCATAAATTCTGCTGAAGCTTCTCTCCTTACTTAATGTTTATAATGATGTAGCTGCCTTAAAGGAATAGAAGCAGCCATGACCTGAGTTGCTGAGCTAGATTCTGCCAGTTGAGGAGTCCAGTTCTTGTCTCAGTGAACCCTAAGGAACATCATCAAGGTGACATCAGCAAGGATTATGGTTGTGGGGCTGGTTGTGGAATTCTCAGATGCCCATCATGGATGGAGAAGTTGCTAGACAAGGACAGTGACATCTCCTAGTATATTTGAAACTCTAGGGAGATCTAGGGAAATGAACCACGTGGAATGACGAAGTGAACATACTGTTTTATTATTTAGGAAGAAAGCAAATGAAACATCATATCATTGCACCTCATATGACAAGACTGAGCCATAGCTGATCATTCTCATATCTCCTTTCTGAAATGCTGAAGAGAACTGGACTTCACCATTCTAGAACTGGATTTTACCATTCTTCTCTTTTACTCATAAGAACCTTCAACCCTGCTTAAATGATATTAGGATATCATTAAACCCTAGTATTTAAAAAACAATTATATGATTTCTATGTACAGTACAGCAGCCAAGAAGTTGTACCTGTCTGGATAGTAGAGAGGTATGTTTTCTGTTTCCCATCATCTTGTTCTCCAGTAGCAAGTGGATATCACAAAGGCAAAAAAAATAGTGAGAGTATAGTTGGGAGAATGGATTCAGTGCAGAAGCATTTTAGAATATCTGAGTTACATAAGAATTCATGGTTGAAGTCTTCTGAGGACATGCATTTGAATTTCTCTTCCTAGTCATGTTTTACACATCGCAGTTTAATTTGTTTTTCCATAGTCAGTTCAGCCAAACAGAGAAGAAGCATATGGTAAAAATGTCCAAGAATATATTCATCCATTTTTTGAGTATAACAAGATTAAGTGAAATAAATGTTTCTCTCAATCCCCTCACAGAAGGGATCTGTCACATAACTCAGAGGTGATTAAAATTTAATTTGAAATATTTGTGGTTCTTAACATTCAAGCCATACCTCACGAAGAGAAATGCAACTGTTATATAGGCTAGATTCTCTGTACTTAGAACCTACAAGGTAATCTTAAATGAGATCATACACTTAAAACACTCTCTGCTTCTGATATAGATATTTTTTCAAATCTTCAGAGCTATAATACTGCCTTTTATGACCAGTCCATGCATTTGAATTGATAGAAAACAACAAAGAAAATTGAATAGAAAAAGAAGTTCTTCAAGCATCCTGCAGCGATCACAGGATATTGTATGTTTGGCTTCTAACTCAGCTAGCAAACTGCATATGTAGAATATGTACTACTGCATATATGAGTAGGTGCTATCCAAATAATGTAAGGGTTAAATCACTGTTGGCCCATGAATATTGGTTGTCACACCGACCTTTTTCTCCATGGTATGCTAGTGAAGCAAGAAAAACATCATGAGATGTTTAAAAATACACATTATATATATATATATATATATATATATATATATATATATATATATATATATATATATATATATATCTCAAAATATACATCAAAATAGTATCTCTAAGTATATACAAATTGTATGCCAAATATCACTTTTGATATCTATTAAGTGTCCTCAGTTGAAGGATGCAACATATGTAAGGGCATTTGCCTGACGGTAAATCTTGGGTTTACATCTATTTTATCATCTATTTTATCAAAGAATTAGCACAACTACTGATTTTAACAAACTCAGAATTACCCTCTGAATATTACAGTTCTGTGATGTGTTTGGACTCTCAACAGGGTTTCTGAGCTTTCTTTTTCTCCTTTTAACAAGTCCTTGCTCCTTCCAGATGGTCAGAAAGCTTGAAAACAGAATGTGAAAGCCCTGCCCTGCCCCACCATAGGTACTTCGCAATACCTCAATAGCCAAAAGGTGCGTCCATGTTGCTCCTAGATGAACCATAACAGAAAGTCCAAAAAAAGGAAAGGTGATTTAACAGAGTGAAACTTTTAAGAATTAGACATAAATTAATTTGAGCTAATTATTTTCCATCAGTTCATACAACATTTACCAGGGTAGTATACTTGAAACTGCATTAATTAATGTTTTATTCCTTTCTGAATTTCAGGTTAATGTGAAGAGAATTGTAGAATTTTATTGAAGCGCTCAAACACCTGTAACTTTTAACCACTATAATTTCTGAAAGAAACAATTTATAATAATTAGGGAAGAATCTAAAGTAGCTTTCAGAAGAAGATATTAATATATTCATATTACCAAGTTCTATTCACAGGATGCTGTTCCCAGCCTTTTGACATCTCAGGTGGGCATGTATTACTCTTTATAGTGCAAATCTGCTCTCTAGTGGCCAAAAGCACCACAACAATTTTATAGAAAAATTTTATAGAAAAATTCTTAGCTAATCCTGAGGTTATTAAGTAAATTCATTGCTGTTTTGCAGAGTGGGTAATAAGAAAAAAATAAATAAACGAAATAGATATTTGGGTGACTGAACTTGAGAGTATGTAATTCTGCTCAGATCTGATAATTCCAGTTAATTTTTCTATCGGTACTAGATCAATCTCTTTTAATATAGCTTAAAATACAATTGAGGTGTGGTGGAAAATCTTAAGAAGAAATATAAAAAATTAAAAAAACCTGAAAAAGCTAATGTAATACTGGCATGAATGGTGAATGAGTTTAGCATTTGAATCAGCAAGCTTGAAAGCTTGTAAGATAGAAATGTCAACTGTCAATGCACATGCAGGTTATTAACTGCCAGTAACATTTCTTCCTCTTCAAACTATGAAGTAACCATAGAAATAGGAGATAACAATGCCATTAGATCATTTCGATCATTTCCTCATTACATCTTTCCTTGCAGAAGTTTCCAAGGGAGACTTTTTAAAGAAAGACTGTGAATATAACTGAATTTAGAGTCTGCTCATTTCACTATGAAGACTAACACCTTGTTATTAGCTCCTGACATCATGACTATGTTTAGATTAGACTGGGTAGTACAACCCTTTCCAGCTTGTCAGCTACTTCACTCTTCATTTTAGTAATTTACACATGGATGTGTGCTTACTTATGAACACTGATAGATTAAACTGCAGCAGAATAACTAAATTTACCACAACTTCCACAGGTTAGTACCTGGCTGAAATAGATAAATGGGTGAGGAATGAACCACTAGTTTCTAGTCCAGGAAGTAAAGGCTACCCAACACTGGCCGTTTTAATATGCAGAAATTCAGCAGGAGTTAGGTGTGCATTTTTGACTGTCACAGAAAAGAGGGTGATGACCAATTCTGCCACAGCCATAGCCTCCAAGGCACCTGATATTTGAGAGGATATTGGCAGACTAAAATTGAGCATATTGGTAAGATAAAATTGAGTTTTATAAACAGTTAAGAGGATTTAACTCTCCTAAGAAATATTGGAATTCTCCTTACATCAATTAAGTTGTATGATATTTGGTGGGTTTCTCAGATGTTCAGTAAAAGGGAAATAAAAAAGAGTGAGAAAAAAGTGGATGAATACAAAAAATGAGGCTGTGCTTCATAACAATCAGAGATTTCATAGAGCATGCTGATTTTCTTAATTGCCAGCCCTTACATTTGTGAAGATAAGGAAAACAGCTTTTGGAAGTTCTCTTTTTAAGCACTGCAGTTAAAGGTTTATATAATCTGAAGTCCTGACTCTTGTTTTGCAAAAGAGAAACTAATTTCTCATTTACATGTATAAAGGCACACAGATGCCAAACCTATGCAACTGTCTACCAAGAACAGCTATAAATAGCTAATCCTTTAGCACTTTCCTCTTGATACATTTCTGCACTGCAGTACTGCACATAGTCCTTTGCTGCACACTCCTTATAATATAATTAGAGAAGATTCCCAAATAAAGCCAGCTGATCCCTGCCCCAAACAGGTTGCAATCTAAGGCACCAAAGTGTCAACCACTGAACGTAATTACCAGGATGAGGGAGACAGACCGACTGGTCTCTATAACCAAAACATCACAGAGCAGCAGCTGCCTAACTAGCAAAAACATGCTATGCTGACACAGTGTAGAAGATTCTCTCCCTGGAGACTTAGAGGGGGCAATAAATTGCTTCATGTTTGCATAAAACTCCTTGCATTTTGCAGTGCTTGCAGATTTTTGCTATGACAAGGCTGCTGTACAAAGCTAATCAAAGGCCTGTGTGAAGTAGACACAGGTATTTTGTTTTGTGCAAAGAAAAAAAAAGTAGTTACGGCAAATTAGCTCCTGGGGAAGCAAGTTGTTCAACTGTGTATAAACCAGACATCTTGCTGTTCTCTCCCAGGTATATCTTAGATAGCCACTTAGATGGTCCAAGTGTATGTTGCTATTTCCCACAATATTATATTACAGCATGAAAAAAATACCAGCAGCACTAAATTTAAACTTATCTTGGCCCAAAGTCAAACTGTAATCTCAAAGGATACCAATTAAACTTAAATACAGAAATATTTACATCAGGATGGATGTAAAATTCAAAGACACAAACTTTTAATACAGTTTGAGACTTGAAATTTAAAATAAATCTGGAGATTATTTCCTGTGGAATCACTGCTACAAAAGAGTTCAGAAAAGTTACCTGGATTTTCTTATTGGACTACCCAGGAGAGTTAAGTGGTAAGAAAACATATGTATCTGCAGTTCCCTGGCTGATCTGTGTACACATGGTAAGTGTACAAGGAAACCTCATGCTCTGCCTTCATAAGGTGACAGTGAAGCTCAGACACGAGTTATACACATCACGTTTTGTAATTAACCAAGGATTTCCCCTTCTACTCACACTCTCTGACAATGGGATATTACTACTGTGTAATTTTTCTTTTGCACAGTATTGTTTAAAAGCACTTGCACAACAATAAAAGATTTACATTAAGCACAAAAGGCTGCCCTTAGCTAACCAGTCCGAAGTTAATACATTTTTAAGTCACTGCTTTGCATATGTAGTATCCCATAACTGTAAGATTAGTACTAATATAACTTGATGTTTTTAGGAAGCATTGGGTCAGTAATACTTGCAGCGCTTCTAAAGGACTTGAAAAAATAGAGTCACAGCACTGTTGCTCACAGCATAATTGATTGCAGAAATTGCTATCATCCTGGGCTAATGTTTTGCAGGTGGTCAAAGAGAAGGAAGCTGGAAGACATACATATATGCGAACTATGATTTTCATGTGAGGGTCAAGCTATAGTAAGACATTTATATTAAACCTGAGAGGGTGAGTGATGATCACAAAAAGTAGAAACATTGAACAACAGTGGAGAAGCGGTGGAAGACCTCATGGTTAAGACAACATTCTTCACAGCAGGATGATCAGGAAGAAGCAACTAGCCACAGGAAGAATCTAGGACAGTATATCATATATAGGAATTATATTTTTTTCCAATGAAATAGTGTCAAAATTTAAATCTTTCTGGCTTGATATTTTTCCATAATTTTTTCCATAAACTTTCCATAAAAGTTGCTTTTTGTTTTTGAACACTGATAAAAAAATTGCTCAACAGCATAATACAATTGGCAGTTTGAGCAATAAAATGGTAATCTTTTGAGGGATATTCATTGCTTTAGGACTTGCAAGTTTACTGACTTATAAGAAAATATAAAGCATGTTTCATAAGAATGGAAAACTGTCTCTGTCTAATGCCCCAAAACAGGGCCCAGAATTATATTTTAGTTTTCCTTTTGGTGTCCATTCAATATTAAAAATGAAATTTTTCAACTGCAATCTTTTCCTCACCAGCTAAGTTATTTACTAATCCATTGACTTGAACATAGATCAATAATGCTAAAAGCAAAAATATCCAGCCTCTTCTGTTCCTGCAAAAACTCACGAAGTCCTCCCTCAAAAAGCCCAGCAATGAAAACCAAGAAAAACCTTAGATTTATATTACATTTAAGTGCATTAAACAGCTAATAAATGTTTGAGGGACAACTGCTGTAACTTGAATAATAAAAACCATGTAATGGATTATTCACCACATGTTAAGCTCCCCCTTCAACAGTCTATTTCCCTATAATCCTAGCAAAAATGTTTTCTGCAACATCACTGTGTCTTTGCATTTCAGCACTTGCAATCCCCCTCAGAAATTACCTAAAGGCCACTGTTCTACTGCTTGTGCATTTTCACTCAGCACCTATTCCCATGTTGTCAGAGCTTCTGCTAGGGCTTAAAACAGCATGGCTAACATCAACCATGTGTTGTTTGTACTTTCATCCTTCCCCCAGGGAGGAAATGTACTGTAAAGAGTTCTGCTTTCAAGGTGGTTTGCTTTTATTGTTGTGGTGGGTTTTTTGTGGCCCAGGTGAAAAATTATCTTATGTGAGATTTAGTCCAAAAAATAGAAATTTGTTCAGACTCATCCTGACAAACTGAGTCAGCAATGTTCCCTTGGTGGGTGACACAGCACACCTCAAGGGTCTTCTAGGTGCAACTTCAGTATTACCTTGTGGGTGAGAGATGGTCTTACCCCATTCACAGCAGTGTCAGGGCCAGAGAAAAAGCTCCAATAGCTAGAGTTTCAGGTGGAAACCAGAGACACAAATACCTATGGACTTGGTGCAAGGCACCAAGCAGGGAAATGTTAAATTTCTGAGCACTATTAAGGCTAAGATCTATGTACAGTCTGTATGGTAGCCTAAATTTGTGGTGTATGCATTTTTTTCTGTAATTAATACACTAAATCATAGATGCAGTCTAGAAAATAGGGGATGCATGTTATTCTGAGCCTTTTCCTACATTCCCTTGTGTTTTGTGGGTTTTTTGTAAGTTTGGTTGGTTTTTTTGTTGGTTTTTGTTTTGTTGGATTTCTTTAAGCAGAGCCAGTCCATATAGTTCAGAGCTCTGGTATGTTTTTCACAATTTTTTCTGATCCCCATGATTATTTTGATTTGCCTTTTCTGAAATTGCCCTAGGTAGTTGAGCTTCAGCAGCAATACAATATTTTCATCAACAAAGCACATAAGATAGTGTTAATAGTTGTTTATAGTGAACACACTGACAATGTGCTACACTCGGAAGTCAAAAGTTATTTGAAAAATCCTTATGACAGATATGAGCAGCAAAACTGTATTTAATATTTCACTTTTGTCTTTACAGTGCATTGTAAAGACATATTTCTTGGCTAAATGCCCCAAATTAATAGAAATACTCTTAGTGATCAGAAATGCCTTTTATTAGCCTCCTAAAGAATAAAACACCACAAGAACAGAGAAATGTATGTTTGAAAGAAGCTTCAGCAGCTGTCTAATGTGTGGAACAGATTTTCCTAATGGAAAACTAACATAACAGTGTTTCATTAAAATTACACAACTGAAAATAGACACGATATCAAGATTAAATTGTACTTTTTTTTTTCCAATGAAATATCACTGTGCCCCAATCTAAAATTCCCCTGACAATTGCTCTGACACACTTTACATATTAAGCAGATTTTCAAGAAGTATATTAGTATAGCTCTTGCCTTTTATCCATTGATGTATTTTCTAGATACTGGATCAAGTCTGCTAACCAATCCCACCCAAGTTCCATATACTTTAAAAATAATTTAGTTGCAATGGTTGCTGAAATCTGTAACTTTTACTTTCCTTCAACATTGTTGCATGAAGTCAATATTCAAATGCCTTCAGTGCACTTCCTCTTGCTGGCAGCAGATGTCCCCTTGTGCTCAACATTTAGCATTTGTAAAAAAGGCTAGTTGCAAAATGGCATGAACTGTTTTCATCTGCTGAGCAACATAATGTTTTTACTTTAGTCATTTCCACAAAGGTCTGGGAATAGGCAAAATGCGTTGCTTCCATGTTTATGTAAATGTAAGACTGAAGGATCAGGAGAAAATACCAAAATTCTGTAAATCTCAATTCAGTTCTCACTTTATGCTTTAAAACAAACAAAAAAGGAGGAGGATTATTCTTAGGTAACTTTTCCAATTTGCCACAAAAATAATGAGTCAGTCTTCTACCCTGGGATTCCTTGGTTGGTATATTTCATCTCTAACACAGAATCTGAATTTTGAATTTGAGGATGATCCCCATCCTCACATTCTGATTTTGGCAGATGAGGGATCCAAATCAGAAAGCAAGTACAAAAAATTGAAAAGTTTGGATTTTATGTCTTTTATTTAATCTTGCATTTTTGAGAACAGCTAAATTTCCAAGTGTGCACTACTAAAGTAAGCATAAGTTTGCCACTTTGGATACCAGGACATTATGGCTCTTCTAAGATAGTAAGAGCAAGAGTAATCCTCCTGAGTCAGTGATTGCAGACAACCGGCTACTAGAGCAACTGCTAGCTGCTAGAGCTACTTCAGTGAGGTTATAGAAGTCTACAGCACTCATCAAGAATTGCTTTGTTGGTGAGATCTCAGGATCTACCCAAAAATTACATTTTTTCAGACCCTGCTTATTCTTTCAAACCCTTAAACATATGTGTGGTTAAGGACAGGGAAAGGGGGCAGTGGCAAGCCTTGTTTCTGTAGCTAGCCACATATGTCCAATTTTGGTTAAAATATTTAACAGAAAAATCACATGGAGAATGTACTGTAATTTTGCAAATGTTTTTTAGCATTTTTTTCTCCATATGGAATAAAGAAATGTGTCTGGGAATGCTGGTGCCACAATTCCAAATACTTATTGTCTCATTCACTTCCTGATGAGATCCATATACAAAAAGCCTTGAAATATGAAATGACTGTAAAAGCTCCTATTGCAAAAGCCACCCATTTCATGATAAGACTATTGACAATTAAACAATGTGTTATTCTTCTTTCACCAGCAGTGCTTAGAGCAGAAAGAAACACGGGTAATGTTACAGCCTCACAAAACAACACAGAATCTTCAGGCACTACTTAAATGACACAGAATTTAACAAGTGGCTTTCTTTTCTTTCTACATAACTACAAACACATTCCAATGAATCATGCCAAGACTTTTTACCTACCAGGTACAGAAGGAAATAAGATTTGCTTAGAAGTACCTCTAAATGTTACCAATTGTTTTCTGGCTTTGATGAAATGTAAATGTTGTATAATTGGAAAAATGTGGCAAGTCTAGGAAGACAGAAAGTGATTACTTCCTGGTTTTGATAGCAATTCACAGAGCTGGTAGAGTTGATCAGCTTCTTTGTATGGAAATTTAGCAAAAAGTATCTTTTTCAAGGGTAAATAATTTACTAGACTTTTCTCCAAATTTTTTGCCTCCCCCGAAGGATCAACTATTTGCATTTGGATCAGTCGGTGATCTCTGTTACAGCTGAAGAAAGTAAGCTCCCATTTCACATTCTTTTCTACTTGTGAACTGCCCTGAGAGTGAACATGTTTGTCCTTTCCTGTCTTCTGGAAAAATCAATCATTATATCTGGAGTTGCTCCATTTACTATGTTTAAGCAAAGACCAACTGATTATAAGCTGTTTTTTCATCTTACATATTAATTAAGGCTACTGTTGTCTTTTAAAATAAACACTCAGAGTATAGAAATAAAATTTGCAAAGAAGAATTAGCAACTGAAAATCAGCTTGCTTGCTTCCAAAGCCAAAAAGGCACAAGCTAGGTGAGCTCCAGGCCACTGCATTTCTCAGAACGCTATTCTAAGACATCAGCAGTCCTATTTTTAATGTGAATTTTAAAGTGAAACAATGGTATAAATGGGAATTTATATTAAAAATATCCTATCATTAGAACAACAAAATTGAAGCCATTTTCTTCAAGAGAAGGGGGAAAAAATCTGTTGGGGTAATTCAGGAATAATTAGGAGAATATTCAGATGGAGTACAAGCTATGTTGTGACAATTTTTTCACTTGAAACTCTTTACTAGCTTCAGCCACTGGCATAAATAATTGCATACAGCAAACTGTTTTCCAAATATCTTCTTCACAGAAGTGAAGCTGTAAACCCACTGTTTTGTGATGCACTTTGAAATTCTGAAAAGCTTCAAAAAACAAGATATTCTTCTTTGATTTCAGCAGACTTAGGTTTTCAGAAGGTGTCAGAAAGATAAGATTCTGTCTTATAAGGGCACCAACATTCACCCATTAACAAGGACTTCATTGTTGTTGCAATACCCTGTTCAGGTGTCTCTGAAAGCTATATTTCAACAATTACTCTATGTTTGGAAAGTCTTTGGAGGGGTTCTCAGTCACTTTATTCCCCAACATTATATTTTTCTCCAGTTTATTTTATCTTTTAGATATTAACTGCTTACAATGACTTTGTTTTGTGAAATACCTGGGGTGACTATGGAGAACAGAGATTATATTCCACTAATTCACTACGAAACAGCAGTTGAATGCAGAACTGTGCTTTTACTCAGGCCTTGCTGAGGTAAAATCATATGATTTAAAAGCCAGGTAAGAATTTCAGTGCTTGAAAGGGCATTGGTCTATCAATTAAAAAATCTTTTTAGCCACATCTGGTCCGCATTTGTTGATGTGGCAACTCTCTGAATAACAAATATGTGCAAGGTGTTGCCTGTCAGACTAGACTAACTCTGCCAACACAGACACAGACGTTTTACCTATAACCACAAAGAATTTCAACCAGTGCTCTGGTATGCATTACATGGATCTGCAAACAATACAGTGCTTTTCTGTGCTTCAGTATATTGGCAAGAATGATGATCTGGCAAAGGAGTACTTTGTATTTTTCTGGATGAAATTTAGTTGCCTCTTCCACAGGCATTTTTACATATGTACCTTCAGGGAAGCAAACTCCGTGGTGAACACTGTGCATTAAAAAGTTGAAGTTTCCATGACTTTTCAAACTTCTGTCTACTCTGATGACATCACCTGAATGCTGTTATTTCTAAAATCAAGTATGCTAGTAAGACACACTGCAGACAGCAATTTTACCATTAAAATACAGAGCCACCTAAACAGCAAAGGAGCTGAACTGAAGAAGACACAAAGACAAAAAGTCCCACCATCTGTAGAAGGTGTCAGGGAATGCATTAATAATCAATGTTTGCTTTAGTCAGCACAATGGTGTTACTGAGAGCACGTTATTCTGCCTACCTCAGTGGTGAAACCCAGTCATTATGAAGAAAAAGATTGTGTTATCATAGACCACTTTATCTACTCTCAAAGCTCCTGAAAAGTGTTTTTGAAGATTTACAGTTTGCTTGAAACAAACATTTAGACTGAGGTGATTAAGAGAGAATGGGATTCCAAAATGCTTCAATGCCTCACAGTATTACATGGATGTAAGAAGCAACCAGATACTGAGCCATGTGAGCCACAATGAAGGTGTGATCAAAAGCTGATTTTGCTTTCAGCAAAATCTGCAACTATCTGCCATCTTTCTGTTTTTTCCCAAGGCTGACAAAAATAATCACTGCACAGAGCACAATTTCATCCTGGTTTTGATCTGAGTTCTGCAATATTGTAGGCCTCAAGAAGTTCAATAGTTCTTTTTCTAGTTTTCATCACAAAGATTTGCTGCCAACTAACTGTGGCAGAATAAGAAGGCTAAATCTGTTATTTATGTTTAAATATGATCAGCTTACTGAATGAATTTAACATGCATGTCTGTGGTTCCTGAGCCAAACCAATTCACTAAGACTGGTTCTGGAAGACAGGTTGCATTTCTGTGTATCAAGAGGACAAAATCACCACTTTAATCTTAAAAATTCAGCTTTAAGTCCACACACGGTTCCCATTGAGATTTGCTATATCTGAACCACACTCAAAACCTGATTTTGGGGAACACTTACAATCACAGTCCAGTACAGGAAAGAGCTTGTCTCTGATATGGATACCACCTTTCACAGACTCTGTAAGTTCTCTTGTAACTGTAGTAGGATGTAGCCACTACCTATAATATTATGATTGTGCAGTCGACTATTCATCTTCCTATTATTTGCAGGCAAATGAAATCTACAATACACACTGCAGCATTTTTGAAAAAAATAATTATCTTGCTTCAAAAGATACCTGTATCTGACAACAAAAACTAAATTCTCACTTCATCTCACCTTATTTTTAGTGTATCCTTCTCTGAGGCATCTAGCTGCAACTATGTGAAGACTGTATGCAACACATTTTCATGTTTCCCAGTACAGAGATTACAGACTCTATGCCTCATAAAAACCTTCAAGTAATGGTTCCACTGTTTGTTGTTGCAGAAGAAGTCATTAGAGACCCCACTTTTATACAAGACAACAAGTGGATAGAAGTCCTGTGAAAGCGGAGGGGTTTGTACAAACCAGTGTGACCTTCATGTAAACACACAGAGGCTGAAGGTCTATTTGGGTTTCATTAGCGCATGGCCTTTACCTAGTCAGAGCATCAGCAGATGAAAAACTCCTTTGAAATTTCTACATCAAAACAGTAAGTATGGAAAACAATGAAGACAAAAGAATTTCTAAGACACTTTGTATGAGGTTGGAGTCCAATTCTTCAGGTAAATAAATGCAGTTGACGCAGGATTGATATCCCTTTGCTTCTCTTCCAGTTTCATTCTTACGACAGGAGGCCTGCATGGCAACAGCTAAAAGATATGTAGAATATGAACCTTTGGAGCCAAATCTCATGAGCGGCTGTTGGACACCTTACTGACAGTTAGAATTTATGGCAATTGTTTTATTTCTCATCTTGCAGGTCTCAAGCTCTACCTTGCCTACAGTGCATGTCGTATATGTTACCCAAAATTAATATCTAATTAGTCCACTATACCACTCTTTTGCCTAGAAAAACCCAGTCTCATGCAGAGACATGATATTATTACTTATCACTCTGCATATTGAATCTAGTCAGTTTGGACATTTTGTATGTGATGAGATGACAGCATTTCAAAACATGCTGCATTATTTATTTTGCCTGAATTACTCTTGCTGTGGTGATCTTGACTTCATTATGGTCAACCTGTTTTAACTCCATCAAAATGATTTTGAGTCCAAGTCTGCTCATAATGTCTGCTATGTTTCTAATTCAAATATGCTAAGAGAAACAGCAATTAGTCAATTCAGTATAAGCAAAAAGTGGGACAAGAAGAAGAGAACACAAATTTGAAATGTTCTACTAATACAATGCTTATGTTTCTAAAATAAAAGAGATTTAGACTGACACAATTTGGAATAAAAAATGTGCTGTTTGGACTAAGGTTTTGAAGTAGAGGGTGGACAGCAGTTCAGTTGCATATTGAGGTGAGAGAGAGAAACAAATGAGTCACACATCTAGTGCGTTCTGCAGCAGGGACAACCAACTCAGGTGGAAGTTCTGGGCTGCAAATAACCAATCTGAATATGTCTGAAGTTTTGAATGAGAGATATGTGAGATCTAACCACACAGGATAAAAAACCTAACTCTATAACAGAAATACTGCAACACCACACATGGTAACTGGTTCTCTGCAAGGCAAACAATCTCATTTAAATAGTGTATGTCCTGTCAATGGTCCCCACAGCTCTTACAAGTTCCTAACACAAGTTTTCTTTAGTTATCACAGAACTAGGCCTACCTGGTGTCAATTCCATTTTAGGATGGTTAATTCAACCATGTACTGGAAATTTCAATGCTTAGTCCAGGGCTGCCAAGCCCACATGGGGAACAAGCATTGAGAAGAGGTGTAGACAGGACGCAGACTGCTATGCCTGTATCTGTCTCTCTGACAAGTGAGCTTTTCATTGCAAAGGTCCATCTTTGGCTGAAAATACTTTAAAAGGAAGATTCTGGTTCCAGTCCCAAAGTCCAAACAGTTGAGGTTAAATTTGGTCCTTATGGTATGCCAGGTAAACATTACAGCAGTTCCACTTTACGCCACTTAGTCACTACAGTTGTTCAAGAAGAACAACTTCTTCTTGATTTAAGAACAGCTAGAATGCACTAGTGCTTTGACCAATTGGTGCTCTTATTCTTTCACAAATCTTGTGTCAAAGATTGAGATCTCCAGATGTTTCCCATGCAGACCTGAGACAGGTTTCTGCTTTTTAATTTAATAATTAATTCAGAGCTAATTCACTATAGAACTTGGATTAAACACATTTCCGAGATGCAATGGTGCACAGATTCAGATAATGCAAAGTTTATCCTGTGCTCTGCTTACCTTGTGCACAATTGCTCCTCCACATATTGGGTAAATGACAGAACCTGATATTCCAGTTCTTCTTGGTACTTGCACAGTACTCTTGCAACATCTTTGGGCTTCCTATTATGAGTTGGGACACAATTTCTGGCTTAACAGACAGCTTTCAACTGACTTTGAAAGTTTTCTGTGCTTGCTGCCAGCATCATCTCAGTGGAGCATCAAGTTTCAAAGACTTAAAAAGACTAACTAGTATTATCCTGCTATTCCCCTTGACATTTTGGGATTGCTTTCCCAACACTTTATTTTTTTTTAATATTTTTTTCAGGATAGTCACAAAGCCAACATGTTACAACTAGGCACACTAAACCCACAATAATCTAAACTAAGCTTTCATCACCTAGAATGTGTGAGAATAGCAGCAAACACTCCCTTATGTCCTTAATCTCCAACAGCATCATCCCGCTTCTGTGTGTGTGGTTGGGGAATGCAGGGGAGAAGTAAATGACCCTCAGGAACTTTTTGCACCAGTTCCCACCTTTCTCTGCCCACCATACACATACCTCCAACACAGAAATACAACTAAGATGGCAGCAAGTACCACCATCCCTTCACACTAAAGTGCCACTTCCCAATGCCATTCTCCCCTTCTCTGTTGATACCAGGTCAATAGAAGCTCTTACTGTTTATCTCACACTTGACAAAGCAAAAATGGAAAAGCCAGAGGAAGAACTATTAGAGCAAAGGGGACAGAAAAATAACCGGCAGTGGCTACATCTGCGATAGGAAAAAAATAAAATTCTTAGCCATACTAAGTCCTATTTTTTTATTTCTGGAGTGACCAGAGAACTACAGCAGATAGCTGGAATTCCAATGTTGACCCAGGGGAGCTGAGCTGGGGATTCAAAGCAGCATGTGAGAAATGAGTGTTGGTGAGGAAGATCCAGAATAAGAGTGGTTTAGAAATTAGAAATACTGTGCAAATTATAATTAGAAATACTGTAAATGGAGAATATGGGGTGAATACAGAATTTGAAACATACAGACCATGAATTCTTATAGGGCACTATCTCAATAGCTTTCATCAGGTCTTTAATTTCAGAGGTATTTTTCCTCTTCCCTTTCTTTCTAGTCATAAATTACCATTGTGAAGGACCTATCCCTTTACCTCACTCGCTTTATTACAGTCAAAAGTAAAGCAGCCTTAAGTCATTAGCAGCAGTGGCCTGTGTTGAAACAATGAAACTGCTGAGCAATAGGGATAGGCTCATTATTATGAGAGACCCAGAACTATGATAATACAGACCAGGAACTCCGAATCCACTGCCAGAAGAATTACTGGCTAGTATATTATTAACTTCACTGCATTTCATGCTGGAAATAATTCATCCAGTGTTTCAAAAAATCAATTTCTTAGTCTCCCAATGGTACACATATATGTCAAATATTGAAAGTCAGAATCTGATGAGAGCAGAGATGTGACTCAATCTGCTGCCCACCAAGAACACTCATGTGTTCCACTCTTCTGGGGGTAATTTGGGACTGCATACCAGACACATTTTTTGAAGCTGGTAGTAGCAGCCATCTCCCAACAGTCCAAGACTCCAGCATGACACAAGGGCCACAGAAGTACTTAACAGTGAAGACAAGAGTCTTCATGCAGCTAAAAGCCAACAGACATATTTATTGTCTCTCTTGACTTTTCAGATAGCCTCAAACCATATATTTCTCTTTATTGTGCAGAGATTGGAATTAGACAAGTATAACATTAAGTTCCAAAACTCAGGGAGATTAACTACTGTGCATTTCAAGTAGTGTGAAAGTGAAGTTCACTGATTTTAACTATCCACTACTGTAAAATTGTAAGCTACTGTTTGTCTGTAGTTAGCAACAGCCACAAGGTTTTTGCTATCAATTGTTTAATCAACTGTTGCCCCAGGTTTCTCTCACCCAGCCACGGTGAAGACTAGTGATTGAAAACCCAAGGGGTGTGCTTCCATTGTGTTGTCCAAGACGACCATCAGAAACACTCCACAGTTGTGTAGCTCCACAGAAACCATTCTCAAACATTGCCTTTAACTACCTCACTTCCCAAGCTGTCTTCTTTCCAGTTGTCCCTCTTCTCCACTGACTTTTAGCCATTTGCTCAGGTCCTGCACAGCTACGCACAGTGACTTACTCATCTCCCCACACCCAGGTGCATCTGTGGGGAGAGTTCAACACTACTCTTTTTCTTCATGGTATTTATCTCTCCCCAACAGTCTTTGGCTTTTATGGCCACTCACTTTGGCAAGACTTTTAATGTAGTAATTTCTGCTCTTATTTGAACTTGCCCATTATTTCCACTATACTCAGATTTTACTTTTGCTGCTCCTTTCATTAGCCAAGTGTCTGAGCAATTGTTCCTTCTGGCAATGAATTCACCAGTTACAGACACGGAGATGTCAAGCGTAATATTTGTGGGTGAGACACAAAAGCACAGGATCTGCCCCTTGCCCCATTCCACCTAGGGCAGCATGGGGCTGAGGAACCTTGTGTGTGTGGAGGAAGCAACACCAAGCTAACTCCAGCAAGTCCAACAAATGGAACCAGGTTTGAAATGTGGTGAGGAAGTACGTATTAATACATCCATGTTTATCTTCTTAGGCAAGTCCAGTTTGTAGCTAATTTCATTTAGTCAACACTGAAGGCTGCATCTATGTATGTAAGTTTTTAAAGAGGGTGACAGCAAGAGAATGAAGTCAGGCTGTACTCAGAGGTGCTGAGCAATAGGACAAGAGGCAATGGGTGGAAACTGAAGCACAGGAAATTCCACCTGAACACGAAAACTTTACTGTGCAGGTGACTGCACACTGGAACAGGTTGCACAAAGAAGTTGTGGAGTTTCCCTTATTGGAGAGATCCAAGAACTGTCCGGACACAACCCCAGGCCATTTGCTCTGGGATGGCCCAGCTTGAACAGGGAGATTGGACCAGATGACCGGCTGTGGCCCCTTCCAATCGGACCGATTGTGAGAGTCAGTGATTCTCTGATTTTTCCAGTCTAGCCTCGCTCCCTGACCAAGCTCGCCACAGGACACGGCAGGTCGGAGCTACGGCGGCGCGGGATGCCCATGGGAAGGCCGCGCACGGAGACAAGAGGCGCCGCTCCCCTGAAGGCAGCCGGGGCAGCGCCGGCCGCAAGGGGGAGCTCTGTGCCGCGCCGGGCCCGCCCTGGCGCGCGTGGGCGGAGAGGCGGAAGCGGCGGCGCGGCCATGGCGGCGGCGAGCGTGGGGCAGCAGTGGGTGCTGGTGGAGATGGTTCAGGCCTTCTACGAGGTGCGGCTGGGCAGGCGCCCCGAGCGGGGCGGCCTGAGGGTGGCTTGGAGCGCAGGGAGCAGAGAGGTGTCGGCGGAGCTGTCCCGGGAACGGCGGTGGTGGGCGGTGCTGGGGGTGAATCGGGAGCTGGGTGTGGGTCGGTGCTGCGGGGTCGGGCTGCACTCGCTGAATCGTATGTGTGAGTGCGCCGCGGCTCCGTATAGAAAATATACACGGACGTCTTGTTTAGCCAGGTTTATAAAACGACATTTAGGGCGTGTAGCAAAGCATTAAGCCTTAAGGTTCACAGGATTTTACTGGGGTCAAGGTTTGTAAATTAAAAATGTCGTTTGCAGAGGAAGAAACGGCGTTTAAATGTTTGGGCTTGAGTTCCCTCCTGGAAAACATCAGCTGTGCGTTTTTGTACCCAGGCTTTGTTTCGTGATGTGAAAAAGGATGTCCTGATGATAGGCGGTGGTTTTGTGTCCCTTCCTTTGGCGAAGGGTGGTAACTTTTAAAGAATGTATGCAAGATTTGCAGTCCAAATATAGAAGTGCTTAGGTAATGAAACAGGTAGCACGTTCTAGTGCACTGAATCCAGGATAATTGCAGGCACTGAAAAGTGCAGAGACCTCAATGGGAGCATACTGTGTGTTCTTTAGATATCGTGTGGTACATGTTGTGTTTCTATTCTTAATATATTTAGTAAACAGAAAAGTACTCTGCAATAGGTAACATTTGTTATTTGCAGTTTGATATGCCATAGGACTCTTTACTGGTTTTAAAAGCTTGCGTCCAATTTACTTTAGTTTCTGGATATATGGTAAGTTCTGCTTTGTTGGCAGGTGAGATACTACCAAAAATGCTGATGTGTGGGAGCAATTCCCCTGACTTGAAGAAGGAGTGTGCTCATTTGTGTGCACTTTTAGTCTTTTAAAAATAATAGACAGGAGCCTTTCTGAAATGGAATAACTAAACTCATCATTAATACTAGGTGTCCAATAACTCCACATCTACTTCAAACTCGCTGTGCTGCCAGAGTGTACTGATTTTTGTCCCCCAAGCACCCAAAGAGGATAACTTTAACTTGCATCAACTCTTATTTGCTCTGTGTATTCCCACATCTTCTGTCCACACAAGAGAGTAAAGGACACAAGGACGAAACCAGTTGAGCTGACTCAGTTGTTTTATACCAGATCAAAGTGCCTGTAAAACTGACAGAAGCTGGCTATAAGAACAGAATTGTCATTCATTGTAAATACTGGCTGTCCCTGCTGGTGGACTGTAGGTTAAAAAAATGGAGAGTTGTATGGATGATACAGACTTTCAGGCTCTCAGGATACTTCTGCTTGTTTTGAAGGCTGCCTGTCTTCAGGGTGGTGAAACCTGTATGACATAACGGCCTTTACTCTTGGTATTCAAGTTATGTGTATGAACAACAGACTAAAGCCATTCAAACTTAAGTTAATAGCTACAAGTAATATCTGAAAAGCATTCCACTTTCATATAGTTAAATTTTTTACTGATTTAGATATATATCAGCTGATGATCAGCTTTTGGTTTTTTTCTGGGTGTGCTAGTAGGGACAAAATGGTTGTGTTGTGTCACACTGCTTCAAATAGAATTCTCTCTAGATTAATTTTTGTACTTTTGTTTTCAGGCTCCCGCTTACCATCTCATTTTAGAAGGAATTCTAATACTATGGATAATCAGACTTCTTTTCTCCAAGACATATAAGCTTCAAGAGCGATCTGATCTAACACTTAAGGTATGATGAAAAATATTTCTCTTTAGAGAAACAGTTTATAGCAATTGGGTGTTGAACCACTGCTGCATTATAAATGGTTCTGCTTTTTTTTTCTTTAACTTCCAAGGGTGAGCTTACTTTGGACTCAGGAGCTGCTTGTTGCTTAAACGTGTCAGTTTGTGCTTTTAAAGTAGCACTGTGTTTGAGAGTCTGAGAAATAAGAAAACTGATATGACAATGACTGTTAAGCTATGAAAAGCTGTCATTAGCTCTACTCAATGGAGGGCTTTATTTTAAAAATGAAAGAGCTTTGTTGAAAACGCCTGCCGAGCAGAATGAACTCTAAGACTGTACATGGTAGGAAAATGCTTAAGCTGTATATGTGGTGTCTATGAGTAATAACTCTGAGAGTTTACAGTGGGATTCCACAAAAATTGTAGTTTAGCAGCAGTTTTCTTCTTTTGCAATGTCATCCCAAGAAAATAAAAAAGACTGGAATTTCTTCCTGACTTCTGGCTGTAGACTATCACAAATAAATAAAGTTTGTTTTGAAGATGTCCCTGGACTAGTTTCAGAGTAGTGATATCCCTTATAAATAGGACAAAATACTGACATTTCTTCATGGTCCTAAGAAAGTTCTTGGAAGAGATTTATGGACATTTGTAATGGGTATATGTAATTCCCCTCTATGTCATGTATTTGCATGCTTTTTGATCTTATTCTAACTAATGATGCACATTAAGGATTCGTGCTTAGTGTAATTCATCAATGAACAGGATGCAAGGACTGTAGGCACAAGTCTGTAATTGTGAGCAAAACTGCAGGCAGTGTCCTCAATTGGGGAGCACTTATTAAACAAGCTTTGTGTGTTCTAGAGAACACTTCAGCAGGTATTTATTGAGACAGCCAGCATGGCTTCACCAAGGGCAAGTCCTGCCTGACCAACTTAGTAGCCTTCTGTGGTGGAGTGATTCCATTGGTGGACAAGGGAAGTGCTACAGGTATCATTTACCTGGGTTTGTGTAAAGCATTTGACATGGTCCCCCTCGATATCCTTATCTCTAAATTGGAGAGAAATGGATGTGATCCTGGGTAGATAAGAAAGCGGTTGAACCATCTCACCCAAAGGGTAGCAGCCATTGTCTCAGAGTCCCAATGGACATCAGTGACAGGTGGTGTCCCTCAGGAATCTGTACTGGTATCACTGTTATTTAATATCTCAATTAATATCTTAATTAATTTAATATCTTAATGGCTTAGATGATGGAATCAAGTGCACCCTTAGCAAATTTTTACATGACAGCAAGCTGAGTGCTGTGGCTGACACACTTGAGGGAGCAAGACAAAAAAGTGGGTCCATGGGAGTCTCCTCAGGTTTAACAAGGCGAAGTGCAAGGTGCTGCAACTGGGTCAGAGCAACCTCTGGTATCAGCACAGGGTGGCAGATGAGCAAATGGAGAGTAGTCCTGGGGAGAAGGACTTGGGGGTGCTGATGGGTGAGAGGCTGGACATGACCCAGCCATGGGCACTCCCAGCCCAGAAAGCCAAACATTTCCTGGGCTGCATCCAATGCAGCGTGGGCAGCAGGGCCAGGGAGGGGATTCTGCCTCTCTGCTTTGGTGAGACCCCACCTGGAACCCTGCATCCAGCTCAGGAAGGACATGGGACTGTTGGAGTGTCCAGAGGAGGCCACCAAGATGATCAGAGGGAAGAAGCGCTCTATTATGAGAAAATGCTGAGAGAGTTATTTGGGATTGATTAGCCTGCAAAAGAGAAGGCTTAGGGGTGACCTGAGTACAGCCTTCCAGCACCCCAAGGGAGCCCACAAGAAAGATGGAAGGACACTATTTACAAGAGCGTGTAATGACAGTGCAAGGGGGAAGACTTCAAAGTGGCAGGTTTGGATTAGATACTAGGAAGGAATTCTTTACTGTGGGCATGGTGAGGCACTGGCACAGATTGCCCAAAGAAGTTTTGGATGCCCTATCCTTGGAAGGTGTTTAAAGCCGAATTGCATGGGGCTCTGAGCAACCTGGTCTAGTGGAAAGTGTCCCTGCCAATGGCAAGGATATTGGAATTAGATGGGCTTTAATGTCCTTTCCAACCCAAATGACAAGGCAGGAAGTGAACTAAGCAGGAATCAAGAATGGCTGGTTCAGTTTTGTGCATGGAAGAGTTTGATTTGATTGTGAGATACTCAAAGTTTGCCCTCTTTGATAAGAATACAGAGGAGAAATTAATGCAAAGGGAACTCCAGTGTGATGAAACACTGAGCGTTCATATCATCTAGGAAGACATGCTGCTGCCTTAAAGTAGGCCCAGATTGTCCATCTAGAAACTAGTACAGTTAATCTGCTAGAGTTTTTGTGCATCAGATAGTTTTCATTTCCAGTATTTTGGAGGATACGGGTTTGGTTTTTTTGTTTGTTTTTAAGAATCATTTTCTCTTCAGTAGAAGGCAGGAAAAGGCTCTTTGCAACTCTTGGATAATGGGTGACCCAAAAAAGATGACATCTGTCTTTTCCTTACAAAGTAAGAAATTGGCTCATATGTGTCTATGTGCATCTTGGATTTTATCATGCAGTTGCAGGTCATCATCTTCATTCATGACTGACTATTTTGCTGAAGCTAAGGAAAGTATGCAGACAAATCTCTTAATAGTGCTATGTAGGGAAGAAAATTGTTCAGTGTCTGTTTAACTGAGGACAGTAAACTGGGAGATTGCACATGTAGCCAGTCTGCTGCAGTGGAAGAAAGGGTTTAGAAGGGTGTCAGAGGAAAATGTGGAAATGGCTTATGCTAAAATAACCTTACTTTTGTAGGATGAGATTCATCCATAGTATTAGTATTAAAATTCACTGTCAGGACAGCTGTTAACAGGCTTTCTGAAAAATAGAAGCATGCGAATATGTTCTTGTTGTGATACTTTTGTAGAGATTTAGTATTAAAATTCACTGTCAGGTCAGCTGTTAACAGGCTTTCTGAAAAATAGAAGCATGCAAATATGTTGTGATACTTTTGCTGAGATTTACAAAAGCTTTTCTGAGGTTAAAGGCTGAAAAGGGATGTGAGTACGGGCAAAAATACAACAAGAATTACCTTGTATATAGACTAGATACATTGATTTACACTGCAGATTATAGATGCAAAAAGTTACAGAGTGCTGTGAGAGGTATTGCCTCAAAGAGTTTGACTGTTAAAGACACCAGTGGCTTGTTACCTTTATCTTGATGGCAAAAAAACAAAAAAAAAAAGCATGGGTGAAATGCTCTTTGTTCTGATCCTGTGTTCAAGTTGGCTAGTTAGAGTAGCTGATTGTATCATTGACCTTTGAAGATGGAAGTAGTGGCTGCTTTAGGAAGATCTGTATTTGGAAGGGAAAGTTTTGTCTACATGTAGTTCACTTTAAGCATAAACGCAGCAGTGTGAATAGTGTGAATACATCTTCTAGAGTTGGAGGAGTTAAGCAAACTGATACATCAGTCATTGAATGATTCATTTCTCTTTCTACAGTGTAGATAATTCTTGTGAAGAGAGCTCATGTATTTTGTGTAGGAGAATAGAATAGAATCTCTGTGAACACAGAGAGAGATACGCCTTTTCCCTAAATGTAATGAAAAGTCTGCATGTAATTGACACTAAATCTGCACTAGTCTGTGTTGTGGGTTAACCCCAGTGGGCTTGAACGCTGCTCAGCTGCTCACAAAGCAAAGGAAGAGTAAAAGCAAGAAAACTTGTGAGTGAATCTAGAATTATTTAATAAGCAAAGAAAAATATAAGAAGACAGAAAACAAGACAAGTAATGTCGCGTTCACCACCTCCAGTGGATGGACCACTATCAGATAGTTCCCAAACAAAAGGTGACTAAATTCCTTAAAACCCCTCTTCTCCTTTTTATTGATGTGTGACATCATACAGTATAAAATCTATTTTTCGTTAATACAAGCCTGATTTTGTCCTTTCCCAATCTCTTGGGCATGCACCACTCTATTCACTGTGGGAACAGAGTGTGAACGTGCAAAGGCTGTTCAGCAAGAGATACAACTTTAGTGTTTTACCAGCATTATTTTGGTCGCACAGCACTGTGTGTGTGAACTGCTATTAAGGAAATTCCCTCCACCACAACCAGACCCAGTACAGTCTGGTTCAAGCAGTATGGGATCCCATACAGCCAGGCTTCTGTATGTGTGTTCATCTACATGTAGAAACATGCCAGCTGTTCAGCAAGGAGACTGCTACTGGTTTGCTTTCTGTCTTGTTCTAGTTTGAGTCATGCCGTGGTGTCCAGTCTTTACCACACGGGAAAGAAATACTAGCTTACTCAGGTACAGCCACCAGAGACAGGCCTGCTCAGGTGGTAGAGCACACACTATCTTTGTGCCAGCCACTCATGTAATGGTAATGGAAGTTTCTTTGTGAATTATTGTTGGGAATGGTGCCAGAGCAGAGTTGGCTCCATGTAATAAATATTAATGAAGAATACAATTACTGCACAGCCATCTTAGTGATCTGTTAGGACAAGTTAGTCCTGAGGAGCAAGAAGGAAATTGTATATTGTGCAACCTAGTGCAGTTAGGAGTCATGCTTCTAAAGCCATGAAGAAATCCACCCTGAAGGTGGATTCTAGGTTCAGTTAAATGTGTAGCAAGAGTACTGCGAAATCCAGTACAGAAATCACCTTTCAACTGGCTAACTCTTATGCTTTGATAATAGTGTTTGTAAGTTCCTACTGCTTCTTTTAGAAAACAGTATCTCCCAAATCATTAACTAAAAAGGTGGAGTGCTTCTTTGATACTGTAAGTTCCTGACAGTTCAGTGTTTTAGGAAACATAAATAAGTCTGTGGCCATACAGGGTGCTAGACATAGATTCTTATGGGCTTTCACACAAAGTAAAATGTGTAGAAAGTGACAAAGTGACATTGAGGACTGGAGTAGGCTGTAGAAGTTTGCATGGCAACATTTAGCTATGTATGAAAGGAAGGTGCCCTACAGGTCTGTTTGTCTTTTACTCTGCTGTAAATGGTAATGATACTGAGCTTTTCTCTCAAAATCTCTGAAGTACTAACTAAGAGTCACATCTTCCCATTTGCAAATGTGAGGAATAGTTTTTTTCTTTGGCTTTAGAATTTCCACTAAATTGCAGTAGTAGCATGGGATGCATTTTATTTGAGTGATACTAGTCAGGAGGCTGGAAAGTTCCTATTGGAGACAAATGTTTAATGTGTGACTGAGAAATACATTGACCTTGAGAGCTGTTTTGCAGGAACAGCATAGATGAATCAGATGTTGTTCTGTAGGGAATAGCAGAGGTAGTCTGCTCTTGTTAAGGTTTTCAGTAATTCTGAGCTGAGACTCCCTAGGTAGGTACAATTTCTCTTATGTATGGGCATATATACATACATTGAAAGAAAGAAATTTCTAACTGGTATGCCCATTATTTGCGCCAATTTATCTCATTATTTTACATGAGTCTAGAAATATTGTGAAATTAAAGACTTATTTGAGGACCAGTAAAGAAAAAGTTTTATTAATCTTTTGATAATAATGTAGAATATGCATGTATGACATTGTTTCGGAACACTAGTGCTAGCTAAGAACTGTTTTCATGAACAGAATTGCTACCTTTTCTTAAGAACCTTGTAAACAAGGCAACTTTTTAAATAATTTGGGTTGAATGTGTTTACACTCAAATGTTTTCCTTACCCAAGGTATATGGCAATTAAAAAGTAAAATCCACAACAGAAGGCAACCACCCAAAACCATTGTATATGTATGTGTGGGTATCTGTGTGTATTTAGATAAACAGATTTTAGATGTTTTTCTGTATAAATATGCACAAATGAATTCAAGACTCTACTACATGTAGGGTTAGGCTTCAGACAGCCAGAAAGTTCGGAGTCCAAGGGATACTGGGGCTGAAAAAGTGTGCCTAGGAGATCATAGCAAGGTACCAATCCACACCTTTCTAATATGGGACGCCCATGGAGGTGGGGACTTCAGCCTCTGCATCAAGCTTCCATTATTGTTAGGATTCAGAGAGCCAGAAAGCCTAAAGCTAAATGTATAAAAAGGTATGTATGTTGTAATTTATAAAATATAGTTATATGTATTTTATGGATTATATTTTCATGTTTATTATGTATAAGCCATAAAATAAAATATATACACTTTATAATGTTATGTATATTTTATTTATTGCTTATATAAATTAAAAGTAATTTTAAAAGAGCAAGAGGAAAAGTTGAGGGATGAGTTCACGTTGACTCCAGTCCAATAAAGTAGAAACTGAAAGTTTTGAGTTCATTCTTATCATTAGGTGAATGTTTTCAGTGCAGCAAACTAAGGAGAAATAATGCAAATCAAGTACGTATTGAGGACATTACAATGTGATTTAAAAAGATGGCTTCTCTGTATGTTTGAAAATTAACTTTTTTTTTTATATTGGTGTGAAATTTTACCTGTTTAGGAGGTGAGAGATAAAAGTACTCTGATGTTGGGTTACTGCATGAAAGTCTGCTTCTGCCCTGTCTTTTTGTTGAGAGGAAGATGGTCATGTTTACCCTGAACAGTCAGAAGGGCAGGCCAGTGTACTGAGGTATTTGGTGAATGGAAGGAGGAAAGGGTTTGCAGTGTCTAGTCTGCAGTGGTGGTTGTCTGGTTTAGATTGATCATCAATGTCTCCAGTCCCCTCATCTCCTAAGAGCTGGTGGAAACAGGTGACATAAGATGTGAATATGCAAATATTTGGCTATGTCACTGAAAAAGCAAAATGCTGTGTAATGGTTGAGGAGAATGAATGTGAGCTAGAATTAACGAAATGGTGTTGTTTAAAAGTACAATTACACTTCTCCTGTATATTCTAAGTTGTGTTAAGAGAAAAATTAGGATGTTGCCATTTCTCATCTGTGGCTTTTAACCTATACTGTTAAGTTTGTGTGCAGCAGAGTGAAGTGCAGCAGAGCACTTCTTTTAAAGTGAAGAGTAGAAACGTCTTAGAAATGAGTGTGAGTGGGGGATAGGAATGCTAATTAGGAATTGCTTGTTATCTTTAAGTTCGTAGATCTTAACTGCAATTGGAATTTGCTAATTTACTGTAGTTACAGTGTCCATCTATACATACTTTTTTCT
Source organism: Motacilla alba alba (assembly GCF_015832195.1). Classification (NCBI taxonomy): domain Eukaryota; kingdom Metazoa; phylum Chordata; class Aves; order Passeriformes; family Motacillidae; genus Motacilla; species Motacilla alba. The sequence continues at coordinate 45,958,056 of NC_052046.1, forward strand.
TTCTGCTAAACTTCTTGACAAAAGTATTTTAATTGAGCTTCTGTCCTCAATAGCTAAGCTGTTTGCTGATATTTTGCACACTTAGCTCAAAAATTTGACTTTAATGAAAAAGCTATGTACATGCTTACGCACTTTTAATTCTGCTTTCTTTGAAGAAAATGAATTTTACGTTGCCTGATCTGCCTTAAAGCTGTTCAAATGTTCTGTGTTCAGGTCCCAAACAGAAGAAATACGATGTAGTCCTGAAGGACCTGAAGTCTTTCCCTCTAAGACATTTGATGTCAAACAAAGCTTTTCTTATTTATTTTTCCATAACTGACAGGCTGCACCCACTTCTCACCCAGTTTATTCTGGTGCCTAATAAAAACAAAACCCAATAAACCTCCCATGCTAAAACCCCAAATCGAAATGAAACACAACACCAACCAACAGCCCTGTGCTCCAAAATGAATGCAAAACTCTTGATTCTTGATACACTATAGATTAGGGATTTGGGGCCTTCCAACAACTACTGCAGGAGCAGAATGAAGGCTGCGTGAGCATAAGTCCTGCTTTATGATTGTCATAAATCTTTTTTAAACACTTCTGGAAATATATAAAATACTGCTGGGCAACTGCCACAAAGGATGTGTTTTCCCAATAGCATCAGCCAGTCTAGGTTGGGATTGGGACTCTTAGGGTTCTAGTTTAGATATATATCCCGTCCTGCTTTTGCTGACTTAGTTTTCATCTTGATCTAAATGAGGCTTTTGTCTGTTTTTTTAACTGCTTCTGCCAGCACAAGGAACAGAAATGTTTGGATGGGAGAGGACTGCACAGTAGCAGCTGCTGGCTTGTAGTGTGGTGGATCAGCACCTTTAGTGTAAAATTATACTTTTGATTTTTTATTTTCCACCCAGATAGTAATATGATATAGAGATGCCCACTGATGTTGTGAGGTGAGGATGGAATTTTCTTTCTTGGGCTACGGTTGTGGTACCACTCTAATGTAATGTTAACCGGAATTTAGGTACTAATTTGAAAATTAATGTGACCTCAGTATTCCTCTGTGGTTAGGTTTAGAATATGTGGTTTAATAGTTGTTGTTACCTTTTCTTGAGCAATTTACAGCAATTTCTCTGGTGTATCCTTCTCACATATTTGTTACTTTGCTAAATATTGTTATGCCAGTGTTCTTGAAACAGCACTGTTGAAGACTTGAGAACGTAAATTGAGGCAATCTGTAAAAAATTTTTATGTAATTCATATTCAGTTGCATAAACTGTAGAGGAGAATTTTCATATTTAACAGGTTGAATGAAAGAGTATTGATTAAAATTTTGCAGGGACATCATGTTAGTATCTCATCTCTTGATTATAGTGTAAGATCTTTAATACACATCTGGTTTGTGTTTCTTTATATCTTATTCCCTTTCTGATTTCATAATTGGAAGCCTCGCATTTAAAGATCCTGAGATAATACCAATTTTAAGTGTCTCAGAAAGGTGACGTGTACTAGTACACATGATTTCTAATACAATTGTTATCAACTGTTTATTAATGTATAATTTATTTTCTAGGAGAATTCCCTTCTCAAACAGTATTTCTTTTCTCCTGATCAGGAAAAAGAAGAGTTGATTGAAGAATGGCAGCCAGAGCCTCTTGTGCCTCCTGTACCAAAAGATCACCCAGCTCTCAATTACAACATTGTTTCAGGGTAAATGTAACCAAAATAAATTCTGTTTACTCATTTAGACTCAAATACTTGTTATCCATATTCTGCAGCATGTTGCTCATTAAGCATTTCCATATCCTTAAAACCTTTAATAAATGAATTGCACTTTGAGAGAGCAGGACTGAATTTGCCTCTGACGAGGTCTTGGTTTTGTAGCATTATCAAGAGTATGTTACTAAGAAAACCCTTCTTACTTTAAATGTTGTCTTTAGTTTTTTTGGGTTTTTTTTCAATATTGGGGGTGGGAGAAGGAATCTTATATCTTTGCCTTTATTGTGGTTCTTTATTGTTTGGTATTAATTTGTTTCATATTTCCTGAAAACCTAGAGTTGGACCTCCAAAAGTGGCTATTGCCTTCTGACATCATCACTTATCACTTTAAAAGAAACTGTGTGTTGCCACTTGGCACTTTTCTGTGGTTTAACCCTAGCCAACAGCCAAACCCCATGGAGCCACTCACTCCCCCATCAGTGGGATTGGGTAGAGAATTTGAAGGGTCATGGGTTGAGATTAAGAGTTTTATAGGGAAAGCAAAAGCCATGCAAACAAGCAAAGCTAAGCAAGGAATTCATTCAGTGCTTTCCATGGGCAGGCAGGTGTTCAGCCGTCTCCAGGACAGCAGGGCCCCATCACATATAACAGTTACTTGGGAACACAAGTGACATCACTCCAAACATGCCCTCCTTCCTCCTCCTTTCCCCCACTTTAATATACTGAGCATGTCATGTGGATGGACCCTTTGGTCAGTTTGGGTCACCTGTCCTGGCTGTGTCTCCTCCCAACCTCCCATACACCTCTAACTTCCTGGCTACTGTGGTAGTATGAAAAGTAGAATAGGCCTTGGCTCTGTATAAGCCCTGCTCAGCAAATAACAGTCATCTCTATGTTATCAACTGTGTTCAGCACAAATCCAAAACACAGCCCCATATCAGCAGTCATTGTTAAGAAAATTGACTCAACCCCAAACCTAGCCCACACTTCATGAAAAGCTATTTTTTTTTGGACAATCAGAATTGGAAATGCTGTATGGTAAAGCTGTTTTGTGAGAAAATTTATGGCTCAGTGTTGCTTTCTTTTGTTACAAGGCTTTTAAAATGTTTGATGACCTAATCAAGCGTCAAATTATTTCAGAAATTGCTTTGAAGCTTTTTTTTACAATCTTCAGATTTGCGCGTCACTAGCATTTGTAAGCATTCGTAATTTCCTTCTATTGACACTAATGATTTGAAATAATTTAGTGTTATAGTGAGGTCCATTTTGATAGTTCCACTACCACAGAAAAGTGCCATGTAAAAGTGATGTCTGTTTTAATTAGCTGTAGATGTGAACAATTCTTCCGTTATTCTTCAGAATTTTGAAACAAGCTGTACCATAGAGTTAAAGGAAGTGCTGACTGTTTAAAAAAATAGAACAAATATATCTTTTAGAGTGATTAAGAAAATGTTTAAATTATTAGAACTTTCTAATGCTTATAGCTAGGAAATGTATTGTGACAGAATGTTAATGTGTTGTGGCTATTAAACTCCACAGTGGCTGTGGGGAAAACTTGACATTTGTCCTGTAATATTTAAGCTGCCAACTGGCTACTTCCCCACAAGTTGCTCAACAGCTGTAGACTGTAACTTTGACTGTAAACTTAAAACATGTTTCAGAGTTAATACAGGAAGAAAAATATCTGCATCCTGATTTCAGCTCAAGAGCATTTCCTCTTTTTAACCAATATTTTAGGGAGACCCTATCTATTGAGGTAGTCTTCTTTTAATTATTTTCATGTCTTAATGTCTGTCATGAGTGGTGATTTACAAAAATCCTAATCATAAACCAGTTTATATTTGAAGGAACCTTATAAGGTTATCTCATTTCTACTGTTGCCATTTGGACACCTTCTACTAGACCAGGTTGCTCCAAGACCAACCAAGACCTGCCTGGTCTTGAACACTTTCAGGGATTAAGCATCCACAGCTTCTCTGGGCATCCTGGTCTAGTGCCTCACAACTCTCATTTATGTTTATAATACTGTGTGTTTACGGTAATATTTGGAGATTATAAAAGCTCATAAACACTACAGAAAAACAAAGTATTTCAGTAAAAATTTTGACTTGCTGTCTGTGTGAGGCTGATTTTCTCCTCCCTCAGCAGGCTGTGCATTTTGTACCCTGCGTTCATATTCTCCTTTCTGCATAATCAAGTAATGTTGCCAAATGAAGAGGAAAGCCAAAACCTCAGACATGTCCTAATTAAAAAAGTGATCCATCTTGAACTGATGCTGAAGAAGGTACCCACAACAGCTTTCAGCAGTTCAGAAATTAGTTACTCCTTGTGGTAGCCTTTTTGAGAAGAAATCTATGCAAAATAGCTTAGTTGTATGTGATGTCACTCAGAAAATGTAAATATGTTTCATAGAGCAATACATTTGAAAAATTTTCATGCTAATTATTCTTCTGCTCTAAAGTAGAAGCGACATCATCAGTACCTTCTTAACTTTGTTTTCTTCTGTGACTTATTTTTTCTGTATATGAAACACTTGAGTGAGAGGCCCAAGAACAGTGGGCATGCTCTCAGTCCTTATAAGACAATTTCTGAAGAATTTGCTTGCATGTGCTTTGAATATAGCTTGAAATCATATTTTAATTTACTGTTTAAGCTGGATCATTCAGTATCTCATAACTGTTGTTCCTAACTATGATATGTAATGAGCTGTTACACTAGGGAAAGGGAAATACATGAAAATATAAAAAAATCAAATGGTTCAGGGTTTTTCTTTTCCAAAGACTTACTCTTGTTGTGAGGCAGGGTTTATAATGTGGTCAATATACAATGCTTTGGTTAGAATTATTCACTGAAATACCCTTTTCCATTTATGTATTTGTTATTGTTTCTTTAGAAGTTGGGGTAAAATTCTGATAGCAAAGGGTGGCCGAGTTTTCATGAGGGCTACAGCTTTATAATGGCCAAGTTATTGGTGAGCATTGGTGTGTTTTCTAGGTTTGAGAGATGGAGCTGTGAGGGAAATTGTTGTAAATTTACCAGATTTGATAGCGTGCTGGGAATATACTGAATCTCATGTTAGTGACAAAATGTATATATATGTACAGGTCTGCTCTGGTGAGTATCTGTGAAACTGAGTAATTACTTCATTTATTAGGCTATCCAGACTTTGGTACAGCTCAGTGATGAGCTACACAGAGGAACAGATCCCGGTATATTTTTAATGGCAGTCAGTTCTCCAAAGCAGTTTGCTGCACATTTCTATAATGCTACTACTGTGCAGAAGATGCTCAGGACAGCTCCTTTGTGGGGACAGGTTCAGCATTCAAAGGATGAACATGCACTGTGTTAATAGAAAGTTTTGCAAAGCTGTTTGGTAAACTTTTGCAATTGTTTAGTTGAAGCAACATATGCTGAATTTTCTCGAGTGAACAGATATAACACGAGATCATGGAGTTTATAAAGTGAAGTTCAGGCAGTTCAGAGTTTTTCTTAACTTGCAGTGAATAGCTTGGACTTAAAAGTTATTTGCTCTGCACACCAAATGTACCCATTGAAATATTGTCAGCCACCAGATTTGGAACAGCTGTGCACAGGCATTTGACATTTGAGCAGCCCTGTTTAATTTTGATGAAGAAAATTGCCCAGTGCTAGTTTTCCACATGGGAAAAGCTTGTGGAAATTACTGTGTTTGAGGAATAGCATAGAATCTCATCTGTAATATTTGACAGCAGATATAGAAATGGGCAGACATAGGTTTTCATATTTGCCTCGGATTTGAGACTTCTTAGCGTTCCAAGTGATTAATGGAAATTTTTGAACTTTTTGTATTGATGTGTATAATTGGCAAAACAGGTTTACTTATAGAACACAGTATACAGATATGATGCTTGTATTTAAAGGGATAATATTTTACTTATTTCAATTTTTTATTGTTTTTGTTTACCTAAATCACAATTTTTTTAGGGCAGAAAATTTTTGCCCTTTGCTTCATGTATATTATACTCTTGTTCATTTGCTAGTAGTGTGTGTTTTCAGATTTTCTCTGTTTCCCTATTACATAAATTACTCAAACCATTACAGATTAAACTGAATTGGAAACTTGAGATGATAGCTAATACGATAGTTTCATCTGCTTATAGGTACTACCTATATTTCAATAGCCATATCAGTAGAAGATAGGTATTCTGGGGTTGCTTTATGACAAAAACATTGATTTTGAATTAGTTTTTCATTTGGAAGTAAGAGCAATGAGGTATCCTTTTCATTTTTAGTACTTCTTGAAAATAGATATCACTTTGCTTTTAAAAGAGAAGTTTTATATATCTCTTCAGGGATCATCTTTCTCTGAATTAAGTTTTCAACAAGGAATCATTAAATATCTCAAGAAACTATTTGCAGTTTCTTTATTAAGTTACAGGAATATAGGTTTTCATGAGTATGTATGTGTTTTGACATTGAACTTAAATACTGTTTGGCAGCTACAACAAATAGTAAAAAGAGGGAATCTTAAAAAACCTGTGTGCCTTCTATTGTTGAAAAACAGAACTCCTGTATTAACTGTTTATGAAAATGAAAATTTCATTTCATGAAATATTCATAACAATAGGTCTATAATTTTTTTCCAGTCCTCCTACCCATATAATCACTGTTAATGGCAAGGAATGTATAAACTTTGCATCATTTAACTTCCTTGGACTTTTGAATAATGAAAAAGTTAAGGTGAGTTCATCCAGTTATTCTACTTGTGTGATTATTCCTCTTTTACTTTGTACGTTATCTCTGGATAAAGAATACTTGAAAAGAAAAGCTTGAACTCCAAGAAAGCTTGAACTTCATCAATAACATAGACTGCTAAAGCAGGAAGTAAGATTATAAATCTTGTAGTGTTGTGCTAGTCAAGTTTTATTTTTACTGAAGTTTCATCTGGTGTACTTACTGCACACCTAGTTGATTATCAAGTTAGATTAGTATTTAATGTTCTTAAATATTGGAATAAAATGAGTGATGCTTATACAGTTGTCTAAAGTAGTTTTGAGGTGAAATTAGTTATAGAATTCAGTACATTATTATACTTTCTGTAAAGCAGGTCATCTTACATGATGCAAAAAGTCATCTGTGTACATTGGTGTAAAATTGTCGGTGTGAAGTCCCTAGGAAAACTAATGTAGAAATATTTCACATAATTCTTTCCTATTAAAGAGTGCAGCCCAGGCTTCTCTGAAGAAATATGGTGTTGGCACTTGTGGACCCAGAGGATTCTATGGTACTTTTGGTGAGTAACTTTTTTGATCTGCCTTTAAAGATGTTCAGACTAGTTTGGTAAGCCAGCTAAATAGTCCAATATATAAGCAAAAAGTTATTTCTGTTGCTCTGCAGAACAGTTATCTTCTAACACACAGTTGGCTGTAGTTGTTGGGGATTGGCAGTGTTTGTTCTTTCTGGCTTTGTTTCTTATTACTTTATCTCTTTTCTTACTCTTTCTAATGCTGGTCTTTGAAAATAATTGCAAAGTTTATAATTTGTTGCAGTTCTGGTAGCCATAGTAGAAAGAGAAAATAAACCTATTAGAATTGAAAAATTCATGGTGACTGGAAGTGTAAATGTATGTGCGAATTAAACTTTCTACGGGCACCACAAGGGGGCAGTCTGATTTCTGTAATAACTAATGTGATTACTTCTGTGACTGCTAATGCTATAGCCAGAATGAATAACTGATAACGTTAATGTTGTAATTGAGAGATTTTATTACCTGTGCAGGTGTTACTAAGGTAAGGGTTTGTTTTTTTTTTTCATTCTTTTTAAGAAGTGGTAAGTTCTTAAATATTGGGTTCTGGACATAGTTCTTCACAGGCATTTATATTTTGAAATATTGCCTGAAAACCAAAGAGTTATACATTAATTGCTGCACAGTTACAGGCTAAAACTATCGATGCATTTTGTGAACTTTCCAGTCTCTCCCCAGAGATGATGGAATTTGGAGGGGGTGTATACTCAAATTATTTCATAAAGTTAGCTTTCTGGTAGCCTTGATTTGAATTCAAGACAAGCTTGAGCTTTTCTTGGTTCGTGAAACTAGTTCCATAAGTGATCAACTAGCTGCTATATCTAATTTTATTTGATATAAGTCTATCTATCAGAACAGGGTTGAATCTTGATATCAATCTAAGAAATTGTTCATTAGCTTAGAACTATAACTTGTTTCTAATTAACGCACTGGTGGCCCACTGATTAATACAGAGAGAGCTTATAGGAAACTAGGTTCCCTCAGTGATCACAGTTCAGCAGTGGCCTAATAGGAATGTATATAGGCTTTTCCCTTCCCTCCAAAACAGTGAAATGCTGAAAAAACCTTGTGGAGCAATAATCACTTTTTGAATCCAAGCTGATTTTAAATTTTATGAAGTCTTTCCCTTGGTTTGTTTCTAGTAATTGTTTGAAACAGACAGGTAAAATTTGATTTTTTTTTTTTCTGGTAAGTGAGAGATTTTTTGGGTTGTTTTCTGCCCTCTTTGGAGGGCTAAGCCTAAGATGTAAACTATAGCTTTTGCTATTCATTGGCTCCTGAATTTTTTCAGTAAGCTCTCCATTTCACAAAGCAATCTATGCTTTGGAATCTAATCTATGGCATTGCTACTTGACATCAGTAGAGAAGAAGTAATATTATACTTGCCCATTTGAGGTATCATCTTTTACACCTAAAATAACAGAGGCTTCATTTTAAATGGTAGACAGACTCCTGCTCTACTTGTTCAATCTGAAATTGTCTTCCTGTTTTCACCTAACTTTAAACATTTGGGTGTGGCAGGATTGTGAATCTGTGAGAAGAAACACGTTTTGCATCATTGTGTGCCTTAAAACATTTCACACAATTTTTTATGTACTGGGACTTTGGTAAATGGGTCATATTCTGTGCAAAACTATACACAGTTTCCTCTTACATTCCTATGTGGAATTTATCTGATGGTTGTTTGTTGTTACTGCTAGATTTATCCCCTCTTGGGAGCTGATATTTCATAACAATACTAGAGATTCTATTTTAAATGTAGATATTGTATTGTAATTTATTTTGAATGGAGATTTTGTTCTTCATATCTATGCCACTTTGAAGGTAATGAATAGATTTAGTGAGTCCCTTGTAAGACATTTTTTATTTTGTCTTGTATCCTTGAAATATGTATCTGTGCCTTTGTCCTGTAACGAGCATGAAATATTTGTATGTTTACATATACCTGCATATTTGTGGATATTATTTCCATAATTCTCATTTCTTTTCTTTTTGACTTCCATGAGCATACACTAGGCATTGAACGGGCATTTCATAAGAGTCATTAGCAATATTAGCTTTATTAACATTTAATAATTGCACAGAAAGCTGTTTCAGTGTTGTCTTTCTCTGTGCAAATGCACCTCAGTTGGTGTTTGCAGTTTCATTTAAGCTAGGCTAATCAAAGTGGAGTAACCAGACTAAAGCAAATCATTTTAATAAAGGAGAGTCAGATAGTATTTGGATTTTATCACAATGAAACCTTAATATTGTCTTAGCACTTTTCGACCTCATGGTTAAACAAAGCATTCATACCCTTATGTAATGATATGCCAAGTGCCTGTCATTTTGAACTTACATTTTCTTGCCCTTGGCAAAATTTACTTAGGCTTGCAAAACTTTTTTCTGTAGCACAAACCTGAATATATTCGTTAGCTGCCCTTCCTGACAATACTTGTTTTGCCCACTGTTTTTTACCTAGACCTTGCTTAGTATAATGGTCATTGTTCCTGAATTAGGCTCAGTGAGAAGGATGCAAGTTCCGATTTTGAGCAGTGATGGTCTTGTCATCTTTCTCACTTAAATTGTGTAAGTGGTCACTCAAAACATTTTTCTTCATTAGGTGTCAATACCTGACCACTCAAAAATAGTAGTTCAGTTTTTATTTCCCTAGTTTTTTATTCTCTACTTATGAGGCTTTGAAAAGAAACATTTTGGACTGAATGTTGTTGTATTGCATGTTTTAAATGCTATGCGGCCATTCTGTTTTTTTAAATTTTGTTATTTCTGATCTTTGTTGGGCTTTTCTTTCAGTAAATCAAAGGTCATCCCACCTGTTTGGAAGCCTGATTGAAGGTTATTTATTGATTCTGAAGTTCATGTAGCAATGACACAAGAAAAAGACACAAATATTCTGGAAATGGACTATTTGCAATCTCAGTCAGAAAGTACATGAGGATTCCAGTCAGTATCCTCCCTTCTGAAGTCTTTGGAGAGGAAAGGCTCTTCTAGATATCCCTACGCATTTGGTATATCTAGTACAGCTGGATCAAAATAATAGGGTGCAAAAGAAAAGTTTGAAATAATGAATTATTAACTGTTTGTATTCATTTAAAAGCAGTGGGAAAACCAATTTCTTTCTGATCTATTTTTTAATGCCCTGGTAAACATCAGGAAAGGATTGTTAAGGATTTATATTTTGCGGGCTATGGATAAAATTGCTCTTTGCAGTGATTGGGAGGCTGTTGTTTGAATAAATACCATTTCCTTTAATTATTAAATATGTGAGATGGCTGTGTCCTTTTGGGGAAACATTATGCTAGATATGTTTAGTATGGCAAAATTGGGATTTATACAATATCCTTCCTTTCTACACCCTTTCTGTTGGTGTCTGGTCAGAAAGAGCAACACTGACATACACATGCCCCACAGACTATTGGAAGAGTCTGTACGTATTAGTGATGTTGCTTTATTTTATTTTAGTTTCATTGAACTTCCAGTAATTGCAAAAAGGTAACACTTGGCCACTGGTGGGCTTTCAAATCACACAGTAATGATATCTATTTGCATTTTGATCTTATTTATTTCCAGTTGACAAAAGGCATAATTATCTGTCTATTGCTAGCAGACGGAAATAGTGGCAAGAGTGTTAGACAATGAAAATAACAGTTTGTCTGATACAGGTTATTTTGCTTAGGCAGAATGCTTAATGCTGTGGTTATCTTTCTGCAGCAACAATCCAATCACCATGTGGTATTACAATTTTTAGTATTTTGAGTTTTGACATGGGTCACTTTGACCAGATTGGTTTGGGAAATGCTGTGTGTTTGATTGGGTCAACATATCTTAAGGGTGAATAATCTCTGACTTGGAGGTGTGAACTTTTCAATGGGCTGGAGTTTGTTCAGGAAATTGTTTATGACTTGTAGTCTGACAGCAGCAGTGTTCTGTTATAATGATAGCTATGTTTATGTAGGGGAAGCATCAGCTTGGAAGGACTGAAGGTCTGCCAACAGGACCTCATTAATTGCTATAAAAATTGCTATAAATTTTTTTCAGACTGTAGTACCTGTGCTCTCTAGGCGCAGTCCAAGAATGCTGCATCATTTGTGGTCTAATCACAAGTAGATTTTAACAACTTTGGTGTAAGAACATTAGAGAAACATGTTGCATAAACATTTTCTGATTTGTCAAAACTTGTGATTAATAACAGGTTACTTGTCAGTTTAAGTGAAGCTGGATTGGTTGCAACTGGGTTTTGGGAAGTTACTTGTTTTAATACTATTCCTACACATGAATGTTCTGTTTGCTTCAATTAGATGATTTCTAAAAGCAATGACAGATTTTATTTATATGAAAATAAGCTAGCTATCTAATAGATTTTTGATTTTTCTCTCAAATAGATGTGCACTTAGAATTAGAAGAACGGCTAGCAAAATTCATGAGGACAGAAGAAGCTATTATATATTCATATGGATTTGCAACAATTGCCAGTGCTATTCCTGCATATTCAAAGAGAGGGGACATTGTGTTTGTGTAAGTGTTGTTTTCTAATTGCTTTCTTCTTATTTTAATGATTGCTATACATATTGTTGAACATTTTAAAATATTGCTGGTTTTGATCAAGTAGTACATTTTGTAGCACAAAGTTCAAATATTTTTTCTGTGCCAAATATTGCAAATGAGTTACTGCATTCATTGTGTAAGCTCAGATGTGGACACTCAGCTGCAAAAAAAAGCAAAAATAACTTGTGCATTCCAATACTAACGTAATTCTAATAATTAATTTCCTTCTTAAATTATACAGTTACACTTGCTTTTCTCCTGTGTACTGCTGGCTTTTCACCTTTCTTCCAGGAGAGTTGTTCCCTTCATGTCTATTTGCAATGGAGTAGTTGGATAAATATTGTTGCATATTGAAATAACAGAAGAATAACTGTGCAGAAGAAAATAAATAATTTGGCAGTACCAGTATCTGGTACCTAAGAATAGCCGGTCATGATTTGTCTAGGGAGGATTCAATAGCTGGGAGAAAAAATGTAACAATACTCAATTTACTGCGCCAAAGAAGAGGGTTTCGATTTAGTAAGAGTTGATGGATTTTTCTTGTCTTCTGATTCTTTCAATACCTTAGATCATTATTATCCTCAGTGTCTCTATGACATGCAAATGGTTAACTTGAACATTTTATGAAAAATATGAAGAAATACCTGTTTCAAATATAATACCTACTAATTTCTATCAATGTGTTTGATTTTTAGACAGGGATTTTCCCCATGCATTTTTCCCCTGAAGTAGGGAGTGAGTGTCAATGTGGGGCTCAGCTGCCTGCTGTGGTTAAATTACAACACAATGGTACTTTTATATTTGTCTGCCAAAATCTCTCTTTGGTGCGCGCTTTTCTAAGGCAAGGCTTGCAGCCTATTTGACCTCTTTACAGAAGTTCTTTCATAATTTAATAATGTTTTTTGATTGTCTTTCATTATCTTCTGCATCAGTGTTTTTGAGACGAATGCCCAGGATCGTCCACACACTACTCAAGGATGCCAGTGTACCCTGGATTTAGTTATCTCATACTGTTTCAGCTTCTCATTGAAAAAAGATCTAACTGTATTTGAAAGCAGTTGAAATGACTGCATTTAGCATATACAGGTTTGATTTAGTTGCCACTTACACAAGATTAATTCACCTAAGCAGCAGTGAAATTGCATACCCCAGCATAGTCGGAAATTTGCTGTTCTAGCACTTAAAAATGGGGGATAGTTTCTTGGAAATAAAGATATTATTTCTCAAAGGATATTAAAATGGATGTTTTGAGTATTTGGAGGGCTACAATAAATGTTACAGGCACATCTTTGCACTTTTTTTTTTCTAAGACCCAGAGTAAAGAAGTGAGAGGTTTCTGGGATGATTACTGTGGTATTCTACATGGTCCATGGAATGCCTCACTCAAACTGCTGTCACATACAAACAACAGGATGAATGTAGATGTTTTAAAAAAACCCAAAAACCTGCTGGCTTGCTTTTAAGTGTCTGTAATTCATATAAAATTGAGAAGCTTTGAAATGAGTTTTCAAAATGCCAATAAAATATACAATGCTTTAAAACATCTGGTTTTGTCTACACCTAAGTAAAAATATCTACTCAAAAGAAAGACAAGTCCTAATAGCCAGCTTTCTTTGAATAATTGCACCGTGTTTAACAAACTTAGAAGGGTTTGTTGTACTTCCAGAGATGAAGCTGCCTGCTTTGCTATTCAGAAGGGATTACAAGCATCTCGTAGTAACATCAAGTTATTTAAGCATAATGATATGGCTGACCTTGAACGACTGTTGAAAGAACAAGAGACTGAAGATCAAAAGGTACCATTCCTTTGAAGAAATATTTGTACTCTTTTGTGCCACCTCCCCCACACTTTTTTTACTGAGTTGTGTAATTGAATGGATGCAGTGCTTAAAGGCAGTTACTTGGTTTTCATAAGTCCCTATTGAGCCGTTAATGTTGCTTATTTAATTAAGATTTTTTTTTAAGAAAAGTATTTATTTATTTGCATTTGTCTTAACTCTTAGAACTGAGCTCGCAGGCATTAGTAGCAGGGGAATGTCTTTACAGGCAGATGACTGACATGAGATAATGTTTTTCTTTTTTTAAAAAACTATTGAAGAGCCTTTTTTTTTGTATCTCTGAGAAATTTATGTAACTGTATTTACCTAATACATCATGCAAGTTAACTACCACTTTGAATGCCACACTGTAAAATCAGCACAAAAATGGCTAGTCCTTTATAGATCAATGTAGTTGATTTTTTTCGCAGTCTTCCGCTATCATGCATTTAACTCTTAATATGCTCTCTCATGAAAAATTTGAGTCAATTTGATGGCTTGCTTCTCATTCTGATAGTAATGCAAAAGGATGTCCAAAAGCAGTTACTAAGATCAGGATTGGAAAGTACAGATAACTTGATTAAATGAATTTTAAAAGAATTAGCTGAGTAGTTGTCATGATTGTATGGTTTGTTTGCAGAATGCTGACAAGTTACAGACAATTGAAAGAATGCTGATTGTGTGATATGACCTAGAAAAATTAGAGTAGATAAACTGTCAATCAGCTTAACATCAGTGTAAATCAGTAATGGATCTGATTAGTAGCAGATTTATAGATAACATACTAGTTAATGTACCTTCATGGAAAATACTTTTTGTCAGATAATCTTTACATGAGTTTTTAGATGTGGTTTTCAGACTGATTTGTGTAACACATTTGGTTTGTTAAAGCAGAGTGCTTTGAGTTAGCTACATGGTTAAAGTTTCTTACTGTAATTATCTGAATGTGAACATATAATTGGTAGGCATGAGCTTAATACAGACCATGTGTGTATAACTAAGACATACTGACTAGAAAAGGGTAGGTCATATCATTAGAGTTGGTAAAGCCTCTAGAGCCTACTGTGACTAGTTTGGTACCTACCACATAGAAAAGTTAAATAGATATTTCTGAATCTTTTTACAAGAACTGAAAAATGAAAGAAGTGTGACTAAATATCCTTGATCCGAAAATAGCAATAAGGTTCAAAGTAAATAACAGAAAGAATGGCATTTTAAAACAGCAAAACTGAAATTACACCAATTGAAATTTAGCAGAAACAAATGAAAGATATTTAATGGTCTGTATTGCATCCAGAGATCAGACAAGGACTTTGTAACATGAATGTTATGAATACTTTTGCATTGTGTTTTACAAAGGCACTACTTGTAAGAGGTTTGTGCTGCATTGTGAATCTTGGTGCTCAAAACACTTGTTGAAAAGTCTTCCAAATGCTTAGAATAATGATGAGTATAATAGGGACCAAGATTTGTAGTATTTGTTCTGTAGTTATATTGGTTAAATTTTATTCATAAAGTTCAAATGGATTGGTTATGATGTGTTGCAAAACAAGGCCTCTTAAATCATGTGTAGAAGTCAAAAGCTTTGAAATTATTACACAATAAATAAAAGACAAAAGTAAGTAAGTAATTTCCAGTCATTAATTTCAACTTCTGTTACAGATGAAAAATACTAAGTTTAAATTTAAGTAACAGCTTATTTGAAAAAGTGGCCATTCCCTTCAGAAAAATTTTCCCTATTAAAAAATATTTAGAGCTTTGCTTGTTTAGTTACAATTAATATAAACTAAAACCGTATCTTTCCCTGAAGAATCCTCGCAAGGCCCGTGTAACTCGAAGGTTTATTGTAGTGGAAGGATTGTATATGAACACAGGAGACATTTGCCCTCTTCCAGAGTTGGTAAGTGGTTTTAGTTTGCCTTTTGAACCACATATGAAAGCATGTGGCTAATGAAATAGTAGTGCTGCCTACACAGAAAAATTCTGCATGGGTTTTTTTTATTTACCTTCCTGCTTTCTCACATATTCATGAAATGGTGATTCCAAACCTTAACCTTGTTTTGAAACTTCTAGTTAGGATTCTGAAGCTATTGAAACTTGAAGAGGATGTCTGGCTGTGGTCATAATTTTTATCCTGTAAAATATAGTGTGTTTTCAGCTACAGTGTATGATACTAGATAGTTAAATTAGATTATATCTAAAAAAAAAGTTTCAAAGAAACCTTCATAGAATTGTCAGAAATAGTGACTTCAAGAAAAATATTTGCTATTCAGTATAAAATGGCTTTTTATGCAGGCTCTATTCTTGTAGATGGTGGAAGAAATGGTGTAAAAATGCGTTGTCTTGAAAGTACTTGAGAACCTATTAAGAAAAGGTGTTTAATATATGAACATTTATTAAATTTATTTTAGTATTATATGGTGGAATAATTTTGAAGGCTTTTAAAATATTGTAATGACAGAACAGAACTCTAAAACTGACTTATATGCAGTATTCAGAATGCTGTCCTTGCCTTTCTTTACTTTATCTCCCCCATGCATTTTGTCACCAAATTCTGACTTGTATTTTATAAAATTTCCTTTGTTTTAGATAAAATTGAAGTATAAATACAAAGTTAGAATATTTTTGGAAGAGAGCCTTTCCTTTGGAGTCCTTGGAGCACATGGAAGAGGAATCACTGAGCACTTTGGAATAAATGTATGTACTTTTTTGTTGCAAATGAGAGATATGTACAGAAGCAAGTTGTGCAATGTTTTCCTAATACCTGTGCCATTAACAGGTACTTTTGCAGTGTACAGTAAACATTTTAATATAAGGGTTTTTAAAATGTGTATATATATATATATATATTAAAATACAGTATTTTTAGCAGTCCTAGAGCTTTCAGGTCTTTGCAGTCTTTCATGTGCTTACTTAAAATAGTTTTACTTATCTTTAGTGACAAAGATAACAAAAGAATTTTTACAATGCATAATTCTATCCTTTTTTTGGACACTCCATGAGATAATGAACACTGTTTTTTCCAGCTACTTGCACTTAAAAGTGTCACTCTGTCACAGAAATATTTGATATCTTGGAGTAAATGAGAAAAATCCTTGCTGTATGTAGCCATCCTATTTTGCTCTATTACCTTATACTCCAGTGGGGAAAAATAAGATAAAATTTCTGATGATTCTTTCAAAGGAGTTATTATAGTACTTTACCAGCAGATTCAGCCAAACTCTTTTTCCAAGGGTCTACTTTTCATGGTGTTTATGCAGCTGAGGAGTACTTTGGAAATCCAAAATGGTATCCTTGCAGCTGCTTACTACCACAGCCCCCTGAGCTGGGGGGAAGGGAGAAATGCTTTTTGTTTGCCAGTGTTTGAGTATGGAGCGTCTTTCATTTCATTCTCACAGTGTCTGTATTCAGCTTGGAAGTGAAACAACAAATTCAGAAAATTCATTCTGTTTTCCCCTTTGTCCTGTTGTTTTCACTTAATACCAAACATGGAAAAGAGACACCTAATTTAGAAAAGGAAACAGTGTTACTGTGATACATGCCAAATGCTATCTGATTAGCTGATAGCAGCTAATTATCTATGTTAAATCCTTTCCAATTAATTGACTTTTACATTAAATTCATTTACAGACAAAATCTTTTGAAGCTTGGCAAAAGAAAATATTTGCAACTAACAAGTGAAATAACACAATTGGGTCACTAATGTTCAGATTATTTTAATTAGATTTATGCTTAATTATTATCACATTCTACCTCCTAATTACTTCAGTGGGGCTACTTATACTCCTAAAGGACACTGCCACACTGCATTGTGGAATTGTCACCAGCATCTAAATAATTTGTTTTATCTGTTTGTGTTCTTCACATTGCAATGCCTGGAAGAGAGAGATCATTTGCAATTTATTTACAGATCCATAAATCTCAGTTTCTCAAATGTCCTTTCTGTATTGATTTAAATTATTATTTCAGTTGTACTTTCATTTTATTATGTCATGGTTTGGTGGATCTTCTGTAATATTCATGGTAATATGAAACAAGATGTATCTTTAATAGATTAACTTATAGTCTTGATGCAATCAAAAGCGTATTTTAATAATTTGTTAATTTAACTGACAGATTGATGATATAGATCTTATTAGTGCAAACATGGAAAATTCACTGGCTTCTATTGGTGGATTTTGCTGTGGAAGATCTTTTATTATTGACCATCAGGTAAGACAGATCTCTTTATAAATAATCTGGCACTATCAGTTACTTATATGTGAGAGTTAATTATTAATATCTATTTGCAAGTATGATATAGATGATTATGCTGTATTTGATTCTACACAGAAATTGTCTGGTTCCTGTGAAATATTGTAGGTAAATTGGGGACCTACTTATAAATCCTTACATGTACCTGTAGGTGTGGAGGAGAGGTTTTTAATATGTACATGAATTAACTTTTAAAACATTGTCTACATTATTATCAGTTTTTGGTTTTTTTTTCCTTTTCTCCCATAGAGATTGTCTGGTCAAGGCTATTGCTTTTCGGCCTCCCTACCTCCTTTGTTAGCTGCTGCTGCTATTGAGGCTCTTAATATTATGGAGGATAATCCAGGTACTTAATTCCGGAAAATGTTATCCTTCAGTCTTTCTTCACCCCAATCTAATAACTTGTTCTTCTCTCTACTTTTGATTCCTTACCTTTTTACTCTGATGTCCTCTTATTTTTTTATTAATTAATTTTATCTGTATGTTTTTTCTTAATGGTATTTCCCACTCTGCTTTTCTTCTTTAGTGTTTCCATCCCTTTCCGTCTTCTGAAAATAAGCAAGTTATTTGAGGCTAAGAGGGACACAGATGGTTTTTAAAAAGCAAATAAGACATATTTATTCTACTCTGTAGATCAGTAATATGCCTCTTTGCCTCTTCCTTCAGCACAAATGAAGGAAGAGAAAGTTAAATAGAAACAAGTGATAATATATTTCCTCAGGACAGAGCAACCCTCTCCTTTCCACTTCCACTATATAATTAGGGTTTTTTTCCTTCTCTAGTTAAGCATTCAGGCAAGAATCTCAGGAATGATCAGGGTGCAAACTGCCTTTGATGTGGAGGACCAGATACAGGGTATTTCTATAAAGTTGGCAGACAGAAGATTCTGCTCAGGGAGTCAACTAGAAAAGCCCTTAAAGATCATCTAGTTCTAACACCCTTGCCATTGGCAGGGACACCTAGACCAGGAGCTCCATCCAACACGGTCTTGAAAAATCTTTTTGCTGACTGGGAATTGAGGCCAAACCACAGCTGTGCCAAATCCCAGCCGCTAGTACACCTAGTGGAAAAGAAGTTTTTTGGGTTTTGGGGATTTTTTTAAGGAATTGGAGAGCGGCACATGAGGACAAAATTGTGAAATTGTGTGAATTTGGTTTTAGCCTTCATTTGCATCAACAGATTGGAGGACATCTGCAGAGATAAACTATTTAATTTGTGACAAATAAATAAAAATTACTGGGTAGCCCATGATCAGTTGTCTGAAGTGAAATAGAATCAAGAAAAAATTAAGAGTAAGTTAAAGGACTGTTATGTGTAGTGGAGGGTTAACCTTCACCAAGGAAAAGAGCCACAGTTGGCAAGTCCTGCATCAGTTTTCTCTTAAAGAATGGCAGTGAACTGGCAAAAGGCTCAACGAACAGAATCTGCATGACAGTAGATATTTATGGATATTTATAAATTGGACCTGCCATTTCAGTCCCATTACAAAGTGTTTATGTCATCCCTTCCATATGGTCATGAACAGCAACAGCTCCATATGCAGCTGGAGTAATGAGATAAAGGGAAGTAGTGCATTTTTCAGGACTTAAAAGCTTGTCATTTCCTGGCAAAAATAGGAATCAGGAGCATTAAGAATAGTAGTAAAGAAACTTATTAGTTCAATGGATGTGCATACCTTAGTTTGATTCCAAATGCTATATTTGAAATCTTAGAGAAATGTAAAGTAGAAACAGGAAATCTAAGCTTTTTTTTCTGTTTTGTTTTGGGGTTTTTTGTGTTGGTTTTTTTTGTTATTGCTTTTGTGTATAGATATTTTTCAGACTCTCCGGGCTAAATGTGAACGGATTCACAAAGCTTTACAGGGGTAAGTGTGGGGTTTGGGGCTTTTTGGCTTTTGTTTGGATATGCCTTTATAATGTGAACTTTTAAGAAACTCTTCTTGCCCAAATCTGTTTCTGGTTTTACAGATGCTTAGACTGGGATATGTACACTCAATTGTGTATGTACTAAAGGAGAAAAATTATTCTTTCCCAGCTGTCCCTCTTGGGCTATTAGAAAGAGTCCAAGTTTTTAAAATCCTTTACAGGTTTTGAAATGAGATTATACCTTAAGGCTATTGAGGAAGGCTGCAATCTCTTACACATTAAAATCGTTAGGAGAATGTGATTGCTCTCAATGACACAAAGTATTGATAAGCATTTTGAAAATAAAATAAATAAAAGCATTTGGGATGAAGCTTAGCAGATACTCTTTCAGACAACTCAACACACCTTTCAATCACCTTGAATACAATACTGTTCCTACTTATTTGACTTGAATGTTAAAATATAAAAAGTTGTTCTAGAGCCACAGAGAAAAAGGCTAGAATTTATCTGAAAAATAAGGTTTAAAATTTCCTAATACTATGATGTTTTAAAAGGTAGCCATACTGACTAACTGCTTTTTTATCTGTCAGGTTTTGATACTAAAAAGATACAGAAATTGCTGTGATATTCAACAACCATTTAATGTGCAGTAATTGTGCAATTGTATTTTACAATTCTCCTTCCTCAATAGTTTTGTGTTGCATATTACAGGAATTAATAACTTAAAAACACATGAATCTCTAATGCATGATTGATTATATTAGTTTCTTTGGAATGATACTACCATAAAATGAGCTGGATCTTCTTAAAATGTGTATTAGGCAAGCTTATCAAAGTCCAGAAATCACAATTACACCTGATAGTTGATATGCATGTATGTGACCTTTAATTTTGGGGACCAGAGGTCTTGTTTGGATATTAAATACAGATTTTTGGATGGGAATACCTCAATCCTAAATGTGTGTGATGTGTCAGGACAATGACAATCAAATGTCAGTCACTCAGTCAAATTCTAGAAACCCAGTTAACAACTGTTCCTATGTACAGATGAGGGAACAATTACAGTCCTATAACTAAGTTTAGAGAACCTTCTGACTGACAGATGATGTTGTAAAGTGTTTCTACAGGAAATAATTTAAAATCATAAATCTTGACATATCTTGCAAAACCCCCAGCAAAACATTTGTTCTTTGTTATCCCTTAAGTGAAAAAAGATGATTTCACCCATCTCGCTGGGTTTTTATCAGCAAATTACAGGCCTAACAGACATTTTTCTCACATATTCATAAGGACTCTTTAAGAGTTTCTGAGTTATTAATCCTTTTTGCAAAAGGATGAGTAACTATTCTTATACAAGCTTACTGAAACTCCTTAGAAAAACATTTGCTTGATAACTTTGTTAACTTTACGTAATGCAAGCTGAAGTGCACATATGTTTTGTCTGCATTAGTATCAGTAAATTGAAATATCCATCTTTTATTACCATCTAGAAAGGAAAAACACTTATCTAGAATTGCAAAATGTCTTCAAGTAGGATGTACATCTAAGGCTTTTTATTTGTTTTAGGATTTCTGGTTTAAAAGTAGTGGGAGAATCTTTTTCTCCAGCATTGCACTTACAGTTGGAGGAGAGCTGTGGATCTCGAGAAAATGATGTGAAATTACTCAAAAGAGTTGTGGATTATGTAAGTGTCACCATAGTAATTAAAATATATCATTGCCTTTGAATGTTAATAATGAAGAAAGGGTAGGGAGACTTGTTGGGTAACTTGTTGAAAGATTTTGCAGGAATGTACAGAATAGTTTCTGTGCTGGTTATATGGCTCTATTAAAGATCATTTTCTAACCATTTCTTGCTGCCTGTAGTAAAGTCTGCAGCTCTGGATTAAAAAATACATATTAGACTATTTACTTCAGGAAATAGTTATTTTCTGTTACCTATTTTAATGCTCAAATCGCTTATAAAACTGTTGCTAGACAACTTTTATGTTAATAAGAAGAGTGGAGGTGCATTTTAACCATTTAAGATCAACTTTTGCTTCTTTGAGTCCATGAATTTGCTTTCCTTATGTGTGAACAATCTTACATTCTATATATAGTATTTTCCCTTCTGCAATACACATTGGTTCTTTTTGTCCCACATGAAGAAGTGAGGGTGGATATATCTTTATATATCGGTGGTGGGTAAACAAGACTACACAACAAAAAGAAATTCTGAAGTTAACTTCCTTGAAAATATGTTTAAATCTTATTTAAATGCCTGATAAATCTGGTATGTTTGCCTGATTACATGGAGGTGAAAAGTAAAGGCACTGCATCCTAAACTCTTTTATGTGTTAAAGCTGTATTGAAATTAAGAGATGATTTTGCACAGCCTTCACAACTTCCATTTGGGAAATAACTTGCATTTATCTTGACACCAGATTAATAGAAGTTAGTTATATGTATTTGATGATCAAAAGGATATGCCATCAGAAATACTCTGGTTGACTTGCTGTATTTTTTTATTTGTAGTGCATGAATAGTGGTATTGCATTAACACAGGCTCGCTATCTGGAGAAAGAAGAAAAATGTCTTCCCCCACCCAGGTTAGCAGAAAGTTAAGGTGTTACTTGATTTCTTTTTCTTTTTCTTTTTCTTTTTGGCTATGGCCATATCTTTTCTATACAATGATACAATGATGGAGTTCTGTTCGGTAGACTGGATTGAATAGTTGGTTCTTGGAAAAATGGGAGAGGCTCCAGTTTTGAGGTATATTTTCAGTAACTGTTACAGGATGCTAGTACCATGAAATGACTGTATCAAAACTACCTGTATCTTGGGGATCAGCATGCAGCCTGTTAGCAGGCACATTTCCTTGAGGAAAATTACTCTTACTCTGTAGGTAAAAAAGATAACAGATTTCTACAGGGTTGCAGAGTGGGGGCAAAAAGTAGTCTGATCACATCTGTTTAGTCATACGTCTTGTTCCTGGTTGAATTTGAATTCGTAATAATTTCCCTACAGATAGTGATCTTAATGTGTTGAAATTAGTACAATACAATTCTGAGTGGAAGGCCAGGAGTAAAGTTTACTCTCTGTGTTCTGGTTTTCTTTTTCTAGTATTCGAGTAGTGATAACAGTGGAACAAACAGAACAAGAACTGGACAAAGCTGCATCACTTCTTAAGGAAGCTGCACAATCTGTGTTGAGTTAGACTGCCATTTTTGGATTCCTCCTTCCCCACATTATCAGGATAAGTGTTTTACACTGTATAGTGACTACCAGATTCTTCCACTGATCGCTTCCATTGAAAGCTGACTAACAAAATTGTTCTAGAGTGATACAAATGCAGTGAGGGGAAGAATGCTGAATTTTGGAGTTAGTGAATGACAAAGTGTTGTTCCAGTTCAAACTCTACCATTTTCTCACATTACTTAAAATGGGATATCAATATTGAATTCATGACTCTTTCATAAGTTAGTATAAAACACTTTAAATTTATTTCCTCAAATCCTTGAACGTTCTCAAAAATGTGTATAAACATTCAGTTTCACCCCAAACCATGTAAAATGTGGTTTTTTTCTCTCCATTTTCTTAGAATGTGGGAACTTCAAATAAATTTCAAAAAATTATCCTTCCCTACCTTCCAAATGAAAATACACTGTTCCTAATATTAGCAAAAGGATAACACATTAAGATATAATTTTGTGCTATATTATGTAATTTATTACTGAATACAGGAGGGAGGACCTTCAATTATTTTTGTTTATATATCTTTCTCTAACCACTTTTGGCAGCCAGGTTTTAAGAAAGCCTGGCCAGAGAGAAAACTCATATCAAACACTACTTAATTTTTGCATTCCATATGTAATTATATGCATGTTTGATATTATGGGTGAGGTTTTTCATACTATTATCTTTAAAATATCTAAATTCAAACCTCTGAATTGTGAAACTGGTGTAGTTCCAATGTAGTGTGTTCAGATAAGGGAGCTTTGTACCAGTCTTGAAGAGGAGTAATAGGCAACGTGAAAAATGAACCAAGGTATTGAACCAGCAACTAAATACTAGCTTAGTCAAACTACTTTTAAGGACAAAAATAATGTGTGCTTAGTTTTATCTGTAAACATCTATACCTTAGAAGAGAAGACTCACAGATAGCTACTAAGAGTTTAGATGGTACAAATACTACTGAAACATTAGTCAATCTGTGCACATAAAATTCCCAAGTAATTTGAAAGTAATGTTTGGAGGTTGTGCTGTCAGGATTTTAAGTAAGCACAGACGGACATTACATATATGGACACTTTACTTCAATCAGGAAACTGGTAAGGAAGTGTGTATCTTTTTATTAAACAGAAAATACAACTTTTTATTTTACTATTTTGCTTTAAGAATGCCTGTCTGAAATTTTTGTATTTTGCCTAATGTGTGTTGAGTTGTTTTGTACTTACGTGCCTTTTTGGTTGCTACTACAAGGATTACAGGACTATTTTTGAGAAACATCATTGTTAAATATAAAGTTAATCATGTTTGATTCAGATTTTTACTTACACAATTGGATTTGTAGCATCGTTGACCATATATTGTTAAATATTCTACATTAGGTAAGCATAGTCTATGCTGCCTCCAGTTCACAGAGACCATTTTTACGCTGGCTTTCAAAACTTTTCATCTGTGTATGTTCAGATAGAACACATAAAGTTGTGTTGCGGCACTTCCGTGATTGTTGCTTGACATTTGAAATAGTCAAATCATTATTTGTGGAATGTAGTAAAACAAATCCCAGTGTGAAAGAGAATCCCTATTTCAATGACATTTATGTTTTCTCTGTTAACTGTGAGTAAAAGCCAGTGAGAAGCCAACAATTTAGAAAAGAAAAAAATGTGCAGAATGAGACTGACTCCCATTTTACAGACTGGAACTGAAGTGCAGAATAGTCATCTTGAAGAGTCTCAGAGACTGCGAGAAATGGAAATTAAATGTTATGGCTCTGCTTTGAGCTTTTGAGCCATTTTTGGCTGGATAATTGAAACCTTTAAATTCGAGTGAAGTCAAGCCTTTGATGTATAAATTTGGAACAAATGAGGTACTTTGATTCCAGTGCAGCATATTAAATGGTTTTGGAGTTAAGATAAGCCTGGGAAGGTAAGCAAATAGCCATTGGCATTGAAATCCTAGGTTGCAGAATCTGTATTCAATTCTCTCATTTTATTTTAGGTTGTCTGCAAATGGGGTGTAATTTTTGTTGTGCTTAGAGAACTCACAATAATTTTTAGATATATGGATTTGTGTTGTTATTTTTGTTCTTGGTTTGTTGGGTATTTTTGCTTTTAATGGAAGTGATGACAACTAAGGTAGAAGCAGAGTGAAATTTCTAGCAATTTCAAATATGTGGCTAAGTAGTTCTGATAAAATAAAAGTTAAAAAATGTTGCTAAGAGATGCCATAATCTGATTCATTTGACAAACACATACCCGCCATTAAAACATTGGTAAAACTGCCTTTGTCCTTTTTTATTGTTTACCAGTATATAGGAAAGAAGCATTTAGATCACAGTAAAGTGAATACCTTGGTTGATAGCAGCTGAAGTACTCTTGTAATATATATTTTACTGACAGGTTATATGCATGGTCTCTGTTAAAAATTTAAGACACTTATGAGATGTAACTGGTGGAGAGGGAAATCCCTGCTCAGTTAAAGCATATCTGGCTCCTCTTCATTTTGACTTTCTTGATAAATGTCTCTGTCATGGCAAGCAGATGAAGAAATGGGTGGCTCTGGGGAAAAATGTTGATTTGGGTTAGGGAGACAGCAGGTGATTCTGATTAAACTTTTGACATTTGAAAAATCAGAAGCCTGTTAAGGCGCTTAACTACGTAGTGCTCTTGGCTGATAAATATATTAACAAATCTGTGTTAGTTGCTTTGTAGTTACGTTTGGATGAATTGGTATTGTTCCATCCATTTCTTCAGATGTGGGCATGAGACTGGAGTTCAGTGTAAACTTATTAAATAGGATACTGTGAGATGAATCAAACACAAGAACCTTATCCCAAACTTCAAAGTATCTTTTGAAAAAAAAATTGTTTCAAATAATTTATGTATTTATATATTCACCACATTCTTGGAACAGAGTTTCAGCTAAGTGGATAATAAATCCAGTATTTTAAATAGTGAAGAAAAATAAATGTTGTTAATTTTTTTAAATTGACTATTAATATCTGATAGTTGTGAAGAAGGGCATTTTAACTGTAAACCATTGGTCATTTATTGAAATTGTTTTGATGAAACCAATTTTTTACAATATATGAGGACTGGGATGGACTGGAAAGAATTTATACTTTCAAAATATTTTATCTTGAAACATGTCTGCATGATATATATATTCATATTTTAAACAAAGAGATTTATTTTCCTTGAATATTTAAAAAGAATTTATTGCTATTTGTGTAGTTTCAGGGTTTTTATAGGAAAAACTACAGATGCCTTTTCTGTTTATTATAATAATCATTATTTTTGGATAGGAGGCGAAATGCATAAGGAGGGTATTAAGAAAGAAAGAGACGTATGGCTGAATAACTTTGATTTTATTTTTTTTCACGTTTGAAATATGAACCCAGTCAATGCACAGAATGGTGTACTGTCTCCTTTCTGTCACTCCATCTGGACTTTATTATTTTAAACAGGGTTGTGGAGTGTTGGCATTCACTGATCTATGAAGTTGCTACCACAAAAGTGTCTTGCATCTTAAGATGACTAGAGAAGTGCACATGTAAATGTACAGAGCTGTAAATGCTGCTTAAACAGAGGAAATATTTACAACTAACACAAAGCATTTGTACATTAAACTGTTTCAGTGTCCTAATAAAAGGAAATGTCTGGATAACATTTCTTCTAGTGTTTTTATGTTCTTTGGCAGTTTTCATGGTAATAAGGTAACAGGCTTACTCTGTCTTGCTGTTGATAGATTTTCCAGATTTTGGTTTCCTGTCCATTATGTACTAGGTAATTGCAAAATATGTGTAGTAGAAGTCACAGAAGCTACTAACTCTGCTGAAGAGTACCTATCAGAGAAGGACAGTTTATACGTGTCCAATTTCTAATACTTTGGTAGCACACACTTGCTGAAAACCACTATTGGAAGCTAGACACTGGACCAGATACAGTTTTGTTGTGATTCAGAATAGAATTTCTGGTGTATCAACAAACTTGAGTTTGGATAACATATGCCCCAACTTTGAGACACGGTTACAGAATAAAATACTGCAATTTTGCCTACCATATTTTATGGATAAGATTTTTCTATTTTCCTCTGCTATTAGAGGTGTTACCACTTAGTTCAGTATGCTGTTTGTAGAACAAAGTTGTATTTTCCAGCAGAGGATTGAGCTGGCAAAAACCAGTAAGTATTGGAGTCGAAGGAACAGCTTAAGTAGAATTGGAAATATGTAATCCACTGTTTAACTTACATTTTATGTAGGCCAAAAATAAGTGATTGTCTTACTCTAATTAGCATTTGTCAGACTGTGCTCCTGTTCTGGTATCCATAATTCAAGGAGGACAAGGACAGATTGGAGAAGGTCCAAAGGAGGACCATAAAGATGACCAAAGGGTTGGAGAACATGCCCTGTGAAGAAAGAATAACTGGAGGACAATTTTCCAGTTCTTGCACAGTGTCTACAAAGATGGCAGGGGTGCCTTCCACTATCCAAGTTGCTCCAGCCCCCATCCATCCTGGTCTTGAACAGTGCCAGGGGTGGGGCATCCACAGATTACGTGGGCAGTATAATAGAATAAAATCATTAAGGTTGGAAAAGGACCTCTGAGATCAGGTACATCCTTTGACCAAACCACCATCATGTCAGCTAGACCATGGCATTAAGAGCCACATCCAGTCATTTCTTGAATGCCTCCAGGGATGGTGACTCCACCACCTTCCTGAGCAGTCTGTTCCAATGTTTGGCAATACTTTTCATGAAGAAATTCTTGTTGATATCCAACCTGAACCTCCTCTGCCGCAGCTCTTCACCAACTTGGCAAGCTAATGAGCAAAGAAAGATGCTTTTCTTCTTGTCTGACAGATGGACCCCATGAATCCAGTAGACCTGGTTTCCCAAGGTGAGTCTCATGGAACCTGATACGTACAAGTTGCATGGGGAGAAGTTTCATCTTTTATGGTGAGGAGAATAGTCAATTATTGAGAAACCACCTCTTATGGATTATGGGAGATTTTCAGGATGTGGATGGACAGGCTGCTGGATAATTTCATCTAGGCTTCCCTTCTCAGAGTCATGGCTCACTGGCAAGGTTCCAGATGATTGGAAACTGGCCACTGTGACAACCCGTTTACAAAAAAGATAGGAAGGAGGATCCTGGTAATTACAGGCCAGTTAGGCTGACCTCAGTACCAGGTAAGATAATGGAACAGTTCATACTGAGTGCTATCACACAGCACCTACAAGATGGTCAGGGTATCAGACCCAGTCAGCATGGGTTTATGAAGGATAGTTCGTGTCTGACCAACCTGGTCTCCTTTTATGACCAGGTGACCTGCCTGGTGAATGCAGGAAAGGCTGTGGATGTTGTCTATTTAGACTTCTGCAAGGCCTTTGACACTGTCTCCCACAGCACACCTCTGGAAAAGCTGGCAGCCCACATATTGGACAGGAGCACTCTGTGCTGAGTTAGGAACTGGCTGGATGGCCGGGCCCATAGAATGATGGTGAACGGTGCTGCATCCAGCTGGCAGCCAGTCAGCAGTGGTGTCCCTTAGAGGTCTGTGCTTGGGCCAGCTCTCTTTTGTATTTTTATAGATGACATGGATGAGGGCATCGAGTCTCATTAGTAAATTTGCAGACACTAAGCTGGGAGCTTGTGTTGATCTATTGGAAGGAAGGAGGGCTCTGCAGAGAGACTTAGATCAGTTGGATGGATGGGCAGAGTCAAACAGGATGAAGTTTAATAAGTCTAAGTGCCGAGTTCTACATTTTGGCCACAAACATCCCTTACAACGTTACAAGCTGGGGACAATGTGGCTGGACAGTGCCTAGGCAGAAAGGGACCTGCGGGTGCTGGTTGACAGCCGGTTGAACATGAGCCAGCAGTGTGCCCTGGTGGCCAAGAAGGCCAATGGCATGTGGCCTGCATTAGGAATTGTGTGGCCAGCAGGAGTAGGGAGGTCATTCTGCCCCTGTAATTGGCACTGGTGAGGCCACACCTTGAGTGCTGTGTCCAGTTTTGGGCCCCTCAGTTTGGGAAGGACGTTGAGTCGCTTGAGCACGTCCAGAGGAGGGCAGTGAGGCTGGTGAGGGACTTCGAACACAAGCCCTGTGAGGAACATTTGAAGGATCTGGGGTTGTTTAGCCTGGAGAAGAGGAGGCTTAGAGGTGACCTTATTGCTCTCTACAACTTCCTGGAGGGAGGTTGTAGACAGGTGGGGGTCGGTCTCTTCCACCAGACAGCAAGTGACAGAACACGAGGACACAGTCTCAAGATACATCAGGGAAGGTATAGGTTGAATATTAGGAAAAAGTTTTTCACTGAAAGAATAATTAAGTACTGGAATGCTCTTCCCAGGGAGGTGGTAGAATCACCAATTCTGGATGTGTTTAAAAAAAGACTGGACGTGGCACTTGGTGCTATAGTCTAGTTGAGGTGTTAGGGCATAGGTTGGACTCGATGATCTTGGACTCAATCTCTTCCAACCTCATTATTCTGTGATTCTGTGATCTTTTGGCTCTTCTGGCTTGGCCTGTTCTGGGATTCTGGAGTTCTGTGACTGTAATTCTGATTCTGATTCCTGTTCTGTGACACTCAGAACAAGAAATGGAAATAATTTTTTTGCACTTGGTCTAATTAAAATTGGATTTTGGTTGGAGCAAGCCTGTTGTTGATTGCCAGTGTTGCAGTAGGTGTTGAGAGAGTGCATGAGCAAGACAGTAAGTACAAGTTAGGCTGATGACTGAGAGGATAAAAAAGGTAATGGAACACCAGCACTTCCTGATAACCTGAGTGGTGACTTTGAATTCCTCTCATAATTTTTAGTAGTTTGGACTTTTTCTGTTCTTTCACATAATGAGGTAAAGAAGTGGCTGTTCTCAACAGGTAATTGATGACACTTTAAATACAATTTATTTTTGTTTTAACTTTGTCCAGGATTTTATTTTTTAATAAACTAGGCTTAGTTCTGTGTATCATGTTTGTACTGAATTAAGATTTGCCTTAGTGTCAATAGTAAATTCACATTCAATTTAGTTACAGATTCACATTCACTTTAGTAACAGGTCTAAACAGGCAACGATACTCCTTTACCTTTGTATGCAACCTCTGGGCTTGAAAGGTGGGAGTGTTTAAGTGGCATTTAAAGCAGCTGATAGTAAGGAATACTCAGTGATAATGAAATTCCTATCTATGACAGTTCTGATCAAATATTTTATTGGTGAAATACTATAGCTCTATTTTTTTTTCCAGCTTTAGATTTTCAAAGACAGGCTATATACAAAGAATCACTACTAAACAGTAATCAGCATTTGCAAGAATAAATATCCTGACTTCCTTATGGATAAAAAAACTTGGCACGATAGTTTTACTGAAATTTGCTTATTAAATTTTTTTAATAAGCAAATTTAAAATACATTACCAGCTCAGCTTTAAAACTGCTTAACCTTGATTGCTAATTTGAGAATAAGAATTTTAAAATGTTTAAGGATTTTAAAATATAAGAACTTCTAATTAGGTTGCTTTCTTGTTTCTTTAACCTTTTCTATTTCCTGCATTTTTGTTTTCCAGTCATCTTTCTGCTTTTTTTCCTTCATTTTTCAGGACAGACACCAATACTAAATGCATTTCTAGATGCTTGAAAATTACCCAAGTAGTGAGTGTTTGCTTTAATATGATTGTACAAATTGATTTGATTTATTTGATAATGCCAATGAAAATATAGTGACCTGTTTCCATGATGCATAGTGCTGGTGAATGCTAAGTGTTAGTTGAGGTCTGTGGAAACAAATTCTCAAGGTGTCAATGATCACCTCTAGGTACACAATATTTTAGTATTTTTCCCAATTTGAAACCACAGAGTTTAAGTGTGGGTAAAATATCAGAGCTGCATTGTCAATTATGCCGGAATTACAGGTTAAAAATTGAAGCATTTTTTGAATACTATGAGGTGAATATGGTGGAAGCTGGTGTTTTTTACGAAGATGGAATTTGGTAGTATTTGAGGAGCCTTCAATTTGAACACAAAACACAAGTGCTCATTAGATGCTGATTAAGAGTAGTAAGTTGACTGCAAGGTGCTGCAGTAGAGCTGCAGCAGATTCTGTCTGCAGAATTGCAATTCTGACTGCAATTTTTCTCCAGAATTGTTGTTCACCCATTGTTGGTCCCTTCAAAGTCTAGGCAGTAACAATGTACATTGCAGAATGGTGAGCTTGTACTGCAAATCGTCACATAATCAGAAACTGTTTGCAGGATAAAATAGTGTGTTACCTCACAGCAAAATTAGATGCAGCTTCATCACAAAGAAACCAGCAAAGTAATGAAGTTATATATATGTTTTGCAATTCTTCTTTGGGAAGAATTTGGTGTATGATATCAATGGGAATTTATTAAGTATTCATTTCTCTTTCTATAAATACATATCTATGCTGGACTAATAAAAGAGACCACAGAATTGCAAAATACCCTGAGTTGGACAAGACCCACAAAGATCATCTAAGTCCAACTCCCTGACCTGCACAGGACAGCCCCAAGAATCACACCATATACCTGAGAGCATTGCCCAAATATTTTTTGAACTCTTGTCAGGCTGGTGCTGTGGCCACTTCCTTGGGGAGCCTGTTTACCGGCCACCCTCTGAGGGAAGAACCTTTTCCTAATACCCAGCCTAAACCTCCCCTGATACAATTTCAGGCCATTCCCTCAGGTCCTGTCACTGGTCACCACAAAGAAGAGATCAGTGCCTTCCCTGCTCTTCCACTTACAAGTCTCCCCTCAGTCTCCTCTTCTCCAGGCTGAACCAAGACCAAGAGACCTCAGCTGCTCTTTGTATTGCCTCTGCTCTAGACTCTTCACCTTCTCTGTTACTCTCCTGTGGACACTCTCTAATAGCTTTGTATTCTTTTTATATTGTGACACCCGAAACTGCCCCCAGCACTCAAGGTTAGGCCGAGCAGAGCAGAGCAGGACAATTCTCTGCCTTGCCCGGCTGGTGATGCTGTGCCTGATGCCCCACAGGACACGACTGGCCCTCCTGGCTGCCTGGCTGCAAGTTGACTTACATTCAACTTGCCCTCAACAAGGATCCCTAGGTGCCTTTCTGCAGCACTCCTCTCCAGCATCCTGTTCTCCAGTTTGTACACCCAGGGTTGGCCTCTCCCTGGAGCAGAATCCAGGACCTTTCCTTGTTAAATGCCATACAGCTGATGATTGCCCAGTCCTCTGATTGGTCAAGGTCTCTGCAGGGTCTCTCTGCCTTAGAGGGAGTTGGCAGCTCCTCCCACTGCCAGTCTCCCACTGGCAGACTTAGTGTATCTTCGAATCCGGAATGCAAGTTGTTCATGGAGATATTGAAGAGAGCTGGGCCTAAGGTGAAACCTTGAGAGACCCCAGAAGCGACCAGTCATCAGCCTGGTGTAACCCCACAAAAGCTGTTGAAAATGCTAGGCAAAAAACCTCTACATAACCTCCTAACAGTTTTGACCAGAGATAAAAGTTGGTATCAAATGGCAGGATTTGAATAAGTTTTGGCCGCTTCAAGCCTTAAAATGCAAAAACCCTAAAAGTTCAGAGCATGTGTACTGCTTTAGCCAAAGAAATTCTTTTTGCAGCCAGAAGGACAGAAGAACTATTTAGTGACCTAACTCATGGACGAAGGAGTTTTTGTTGTAACAGGTGATAAAATGGCAGCAAAGCATTTGCCTATGTATTTTACTGTGGAGCTGTTCTTGAGCAGCACGAAATTTGCACAATGCCCAAGCTATTTCACATTTGAATATCTTACTTGGTGACTGAAAGGACTGTCTGACACAGCCCTTTACTTTCAGTGAACAAGAGTAGTCTAAGAAGAATCTTAGACTGCTAGTACACAATGTTGTATGTTTGTCTATCATCCCTTAAAGAGAGTATTGATGGATTTGAGGAGACAACTGGAAGAAGACGACAAAATGTACCCATGAGGACAGGCTTCATGAATTCACACAGAAGTACTTAAATTAAGAAGCTTGTTTTTTTGGCTGCTGAATGATGATATTGATGATGTTTCCCACTGGTCCACACTCAAATGTCTAAGCAATATACTCAGCAGCTAGTATAGATATTTTGGTCAGTTAAACTTACTCATTTTTATAAATCCTGCCTCTACTTGAAATGTCTCAGCTACATAGAGGTGACTGGAATGGAAATATATATTATTACTTTGAAGTGGCAACTGTTATCCTCCCCAAATATCCCCAGAGAATAGCCTATTAGGAAGAGTGCTCTGCAGCAAAAAGAATATCTTTTTTGTGTTAAAGGAAAATATTCCACTGCTTGTGTTAAGTAAAAATAAATGGAAATGCATATTTTTGTGATACAAGAGAGAAAAGACATCTTTTTCCCCCCCTTACTGCATCTCAAGTTTTTTTATACCAGCAAAGATTTATCATGTGAATGACACCCCATGCAAATATATGTTTAGCATTGAAACAAACTCAGTTAAACACCTGCAACTGCTTTTTTGAAGACACACGTCTTCAAAAGACAGGTGTATATTTTGTATATTCAAAAGACATATGTATATTTTGTTTATGGATCTGCAAAAAGAAGCACATAGTCTTGTGTATTATCAACAGATGAAATTTGTGATTTTGAACCTACATCAGGGATGTAGATTTGCCAGAGAAGTCCTTATTGAGTGATTACACTGATCTAGCAGGCTGATCTAGTCAGTTCAGTCATATAGGGGAAGAGAAATTTTAAAGCTTGTAATGAGATCACATGTTATTTTCTTTGTATTTACAATCAGTTAAAATAATAGGTATTGTGTTTAAATTTTGAAAATATACAGGTCTATTTAATATTAGCTTAATTTGTGTTAAAGCTTGTTTTAAAGTACTAATATAGACCAAGTTTATCATTAGCATGGGAGAATCCTTAAAATAGAATATAAGGGAATATTTTAACATTCTGAAAGAGTTTGACTTTACTGTTCTTTTATGTGTAAGCACATGAAATGTGATAAATAAAATAATTTTACTCATGCTTGTGCCATTATCTTTAAAATTTAGATCCTGGATGGATTTCTGTCTAGCACAGGGGTACTGCTATGCAGAGTTTGTGAAGAGTCATATGATTCTTTGTGGCAGAACTTTATGAAACTATTAATTTGCAAGGTGATTTTTAATTAGACAGAAATATTTTGCTCATTTTCAATGTTAGCCAGGTAAACACTCTGGCATCAGTTCTATAGAGAGCAACTGAATTAGGAGGTATGCCAGGCAAGTTTGGTGCACTGTGTAATAGTTCAGAGTATGTAGAATCCTTGCTTCATGGAAGTGACAGTATTGGTTTCCAGCATAGCCGCAGTTTCACTGGTTTTGTGCATTTATCACTGCTGATACTCACCCCATAAGGGAAGTAAACTGATGATCTCATTGTGTGCATAAATTACTGTGTTTGATCTGTCTGTACACCCTTTAGGTAAACCACATACAAACTTAACACTGTAGGATTAGAGCACTTTTTAGTATTCTGATCCTAATCCATAAACTGTAGCTAAGACTAATTGTGCTGAGCACCGATGTTGCATTTTATCATCAGAGTATAAGTGTGTCTAATTCTGACTGTGTGAGCCCTCTTGGCCAACTGACCAATGCTGAATCTCTCAAGGTCTATCCAGCCCACTTCCTTCCTTTTCCTCAGGTTTTGGTCCTTTACAGTTATTTATCATCCTGAGCTACAATAGCTTTTCACTCATGTAAACAAGACATACTTACTTTTATGATATTTGTCAAAAGATCCTGAGAAACTCAAAGGATAGGAGCAAATTCATGTTGAACATTTTGTGCTGCAGTGGTTGGCTTGAAAACTGTAGTATGGGAGGCAACTGTAGTATAACAGTTAGATCAAGAAAGCAATTCTTTTACCCTCAGGCAGGTGGTTGTGTCTTTGACCCAATATAGCTTCTTTAATCATTGGGCTACACAGCAGATCTGAGAAGGCTCCAGATGGAGACTGAACCTACGACCTCCTGACATAAAAACATCTATGATACCAATTACACCATCTGTTGGTCATAAAACCACATTCTCTATCTTTTCTTGGCTCTTGTGTTATACAAAAGCTGAAGGGTGATATTTGGAGCTGTCTGAGTTTATCCATGCAATTTAATGCAGAACACATTTTTTCACAGAGAGGGAGAACAAAGCACAATAGCACTAAAGTTCAATTTACATTCTCAGTCAGTGAAAACAAAAATGAAAATAAAAAACAGTTGTCTGAGTCATTATTTATACCCAAACTATGGCTTCAATTGTACTCTTTTCACAGCTCTTGTGATTTAAAAAACCTAAAGAATAACTTCTACCACCATTGTCCCAGCTTATGAGGGGCCTGATTTGAAAACAAGATCTGTAATTGTAAATAGGAAATTATGGCAGGATTGAGGAATATGCAGATCACATTATTAGCCAATATGTGCCTAATAGTATACTTAGGGATTTGTGTTGGGTGGTAGAGTTTAGAAATCTGTATTATCTGAGTGTGGAGTACTGGAAAGTGGGAAATTTAACCAGTACCCACATACCACTTCAGATACCCTCAGAATACCACTGGATAGAAGTCCTGTCTGAACTTTATGCTCTGGCTCATCAAACTATTCTTCTGAAACATGTTAAAGACTTTGAAATGGCATCTCAATTTATTTTTTTTTAATATGGGTACAATAGTTAGCTCTAGGTAATTTATTGCAGCCATCAGAATATGAAGTGACATACTGAAATACAAGGTATCATGTATTAGGGATAAAACTGATGTCATAGGTCCATCAAAGCAAGGAAATGAGAGGAAGTTTGTTACTGGTGCAAAATGGGTAACTATGATGAGGTAGGATTAACATCTTTAGAAAGAATAGAAAGCTAATGCCAGAAATACATGGCCTATGCATTCTGGTACCATGTCTGACAGATGGTTCTGTGTTTTGTGGTCAGTGAAGTCCCTACAACATTGCTCTTTAAGAAACTTTGTGCTCTAATACCATCATTTATCTGTCTAACACAAAAATAAATGTTTGCTATATTACATCAGTAGTCTAGCTACACAGTAGACAGGGAAAATAATTCTTAAAAGAAAGCCCAAAATCCCACACCTGGCAAGTCCTTTTATGTTATGGAAGCTGGCTTCTGATAATGAGAATGAAGCAGTGAATTAAGCACAGTTGACTTTGCTGTTACTACATTGTTGTTTTCTTATTATTGCATCATCATTACTTTGTAATAAACCATCTTTTTCTTTAAGAAATAATAAATAATCCATATAAATGGAAGGGAATGAGTTGAGAACTGGAACTGACAACTTTCTGTAGAATCTTTGCCATTGCTTAAACTGACAAAATATTTGAGTTTTCCATTTGGGGATATTCCTTTTGTGGTCGTCTCTATAGGGATATATCACCATCTTAGCAAATAGAATTGCCTGTGTTGAAGCCAAAATGAAGAGATTAAAAAGTGACAAAAGCACAATTCAGATGTATTTTTCTTCTGCCATCAGAATAATTTGGCATCCTGACATCAGAACCTTTATCCCTGGTTAATACTAACATGTCCCTTAAAAGTTTTTTTCATGATTTGTGATAGAATCTATACTTGATGGTGGCATGTAATGATATGAATTAAGAATAACGATGGTTGTCATCAGTTTGGTTCAACTTCATTGTATTCATCTTCATAAAGAAACTTTGATTCCTCATTGTTTGTTTATGTCAGTGAAAAACACTTTTCTGGTGGTCGAATTTAGCATTTCAATGTGGTCACAGAGTGATTTTGTATTTTTTTATATATTAACAATAAGACCCATCTTGCTGTTCTTATAAAAATTATCTGGGAAAGGATCTCAGGAGGCCCTGTAATCTGCTTTGAAGCTGAATCAAGTACATATTAATAGTTGTCAGTAAAGGCTAGTCTTAATCTGATAGTAAAATACTTCCACTGAACATAGTTAATTAAAGACTAATCATACTGGATTTAGGTCTGTCTGTCTCAGAACTTATCAGTTTGCTTTCTACAGCAGACTAAGGAACACCTGTAAGAAAGATGACTTTAACCTCATTTTAGGAATATCCTTTCTGCTTCCTAAAATAATAATCTTAAATAATCTTAAATCTTTAATAATCTTAAATGTGCAAAACAACATTTTTATTAGTCAAATTCTGCAGTGCTGGTCTCATTTCCTTTAATTAATATGACTATAAATAATGCAAAATATGTTTTGCTATCTCAAATACCTTTCTTGGAGTTCTTTCCATGTTTGTAAACATTGTATGCTAAATATTTAGGTGTCCCGTATGCTTCCACATTACCTTTTAACTCTCGATATGTTAAAATTAATGCAACTGAAGCTTGGCAGAGAAGACTTCGCTACTTGAGTGGGAAAGGAAGGATTTTTTTGTGTGTAGATGAAGACCAGTCTTCTGAAGCACAGACTGAATGTCAAAGTAGTATGCATTTTAATATCCTGATCAAAGACACAGGCTTTATTTCTATTATTGCCACAATTTCTCTAAAATGTTGATCAATGTTCCCATGGATTCTTCATCTCTAAAAAGTTGTTAACACAACTTCTTTAATTTTGTCTTGTATGTATCTTGTTTTCATAAGACTTTGAAAACCTCTGGACCAATAAGTTACATAGTATAAAATATTTATTATGACACAGATTTCTATTTTCAAGTCCTGTCTCTATTTTCAATCTGTGTAATTTATAGTACATCTTTAGATCTCTTTTGGAAAGAACTGTTTAATCTGAACTCCTTCATAACTTCTGACAGATCTGTCTAAATATCAAATTAGAGCAACATTGATTGTAAACTTGAACAAAATTTAAATATTGCAGGTTGTGGTGGTTATGCTTATCAGTGTATGTATTTTAGAGAGAAGAGTTTCTCATAAGGTTTAAGAAGACCAAATAAAGGTAGATGGAATAAAGCTGTTAGAATGACGTTGTGTGAATGTCAATGTAAATAGAGATTTCACAGTGGAAAATAGTGAAAAGTGACTTGATAAACAGATATATGTTGGAAACTATTTTGCTAATTGGCTGTGCATTTTTTTCTAAGTTTATTGCCATCAGATTGCACCAAGTATTCCTATATATGGTAGTTGTAAAAAATGTAAACTGCAGTATTTAATCCCTTTGTTGGAAGATATGCATGTTTTTGTTTATATAGAAGCCGGTTGTATTGCTTTTGTTAGGCGTGTCTGATTAAAATTTGCTAAGAAGGTTGTAGAATTGTTCCCATGTGGATACTAAGTTTCTTTTTATAACATTTCAGATTTTATTGTTTCCATAAGTTTTCAACTTCATTCAAACCTTTGTTTCAAGTCTTCCCAACAAATTTTAGTTATGGTTGTTCAAATCTTCTTTGTAATATATTGCATCAGATTTTAAAGCAAATGCTGACAGCAGCAGTATTTATGCCCTGCATACCAAGCAGATACCACATGGTTTGAATAACGGGCACCCCTGCTGAGTGTGGATGAAATCAAAATCTTTCATAGTCATGTAAAATGCATTGATAGAAATCTCTCTTTAAATGTGCCTTCTTATTTAAGGATTAATTCTTTTAGAGTTTATCTTGACACTGATATATGTATGTGATTCCCATAAATGCTAATGAAAACTGAAAAAAGTTGTAGGCTTCAAGTCATCCCAGAAGTCACCCCAACCTTATATATCACTAAATAAACAAAATAAACTCCATGGTGTTTATTGTAGGTAATAGGAAGGCTAACTTTAAAGCCTTAAACATCACAGTTCTTTGGCTATTATCAATGCTAAAGACAGGAGTTTCTTGATTAGGCTTTGCCCCAGAATTCTTACCACCAGTTTCTTCTTTTATTTAAAATATTGAAGTTGCAGGTAAAAGTAAACAGAAAAAGTTAAATTTCCAAGAGTAAGAATAACTCAGTCGTATTGTAGATGAGAAAAATGTTTGTGTTCCAGCTAATTTTTTAATGGGAATTTTATTGCCTGGGAATACAATAACAAAATTTTATAAAATTCCAAATGTAAACAGAAACTGGTTGTAGAACGAATATATGCAGAACTCTGTTTTAAGTTACCTTCTCCTTACTGCACTGTTAAGGCTGTCTTCTTCCTTTTGATTTAATGGCATTGTTTCCAAAGAATTTAAACAAAAAGGGGGAAAAATGTGGGTTTAGGATTATGGTGGTTAGTTGCATTAGAAAGTATTGTAAGATTCTTTATTTCAACAAGATACACATAAACATAAGACCATGTCTCTGGTATATCATTAATAAATACCGACTATAAATATATAGTCTGCGTGTTCTAGGAACTCAAGCTCTTGTCCACACAGAAAATTCATCAATGAAGTTAATATCTGAGGAAAGCTGTCAATTTCATATTCTTCTCCACTGGCTGCAGTTTTGCTAAAAAATACTGAAGCTACACACACATATATACTCATTTTACAGTGGAAAAAAAAAATTCTCATTATTCCTTCCACTCAGATATATTTATTTAATTGTTTTTATTTCTATAGCTAAGTGTGGCTCAGAAGCCCTCTGCTCCATTGAGGTTCTTTTCCTTATGAGCAGCCCTGTAATTCACAAAAGAACAAAATCTTCCACTACCTCTCCTACCCTTTCTAAAGTGTATATATATGTGTATATATATATATATATATATATAGATATAGATATATATAGATATTTCTATATATACAGATATAGATAAATATTTCCTGTCTTTCCCTACTTCCTGTTGAATTAAAAGCTGTGGAAGGGTAGAAATGCAGAGGTTAAATAGATCACCTTCATATGTTTTATGTTATGTACTAGAGCAAACTTTCTGCCAAATCAGTCTACGCCTTCTTGTCTGATTTAGCTGCTATTAAATACCAAGTACTTCAGAACAAACCACACAGAGAACTAATATTACCCTCCATTGTCTTTTGCTTTTCTTATTATCCACAACTTGCAGGCAACAGAAAAAGTGCTGTTCAGATTCTTCACATTTATCTTTGACACTCTCAGAGGGCTTCAGTTCAGAGTTGGAAATGAGCTGTCCTGTTTCTCCACTTGGTATTTTTCTTAGGGGGGGTTGATTCCCACACTGCTTGGTAGTTGCTGAGAACCTGACAGAGGACAGTGGTGCACAGGGTCTAATTTTTGCTGGGCCGGCATTGCCTAATGTTAGCTGTTGCACAAGGCAGAGACTGGCACATGCTGGGGACTTTTTAGATGAACTCTTCTCCACAAAAATTACAGTGGTGTCTCAGAAATATCATCAAGTCTATGTGATAGCTCAGAGCATCTGAGTCTAATTTAACTGTTCTATTTAATATAATTACAGATTTGTTGCAAGAAGTTGGCTGCTGCTGCTATGGTTGGTTGGGAAAGAAAGACATTAAGAAGTGTTCATTTGAGAGGCTTTTTGATAAGGCAGATAGACACTTGTGTAGCACAGCTGCT
Source organism: Motacilla alba alba (assembly GCF_015832195.1). NCBI lineage: Eukaryota > Metazoa > Chordata > Aves > Passeriformes > Motacillidae > Motacilla > Motacilla alba. The sequence goes on from NC_052046.1 coordinate 45,998,198, forward strand.
GACATGGGGCAAGTAAGATAAGCCTCTATCAAAATCTAGGATGTAGGAATTTCTGAAGAACATAGAAACCAAAGTAAGTTCTCTCTCCTGCTTGATCTTGGTCAAATTACAGCTGTTGGGGACAACAGGAGTGACTGAACTGATAATCCATCCTTGCCTGTTTGCTTAAAGTGGAGATGTTGACTGATGCCAGATGAAGGGTACTGATCCCTGTAAGCAGAGCCGCAGATTAGGCAAAAATTCAGATTCATAACTGGGACTTGGATCCCAAAATGCATTCTCACAAGTCCTGAACTGAAGCATGGTATCATCAAAATAGCAGACCAGCTACAAAAATATTGATTCCCTAATAAAAGAAGAAAAAAAACTTACTGACTGAAATCCCTTTCCCTCTGCCTCTTGTGTATGGAGATAAGACCTTTGCACTCAGGAGAGATATCTAATCTGCCCTTAGTTTGAGGCCATTGCCTATCTCCCTTGGTGGGTCAGACTGAGTTTGCAATTAAATGTAAGACAAAACATTAATAATTTTTCTAACTATTGCTTGTTGTGTCTCTTTTGTGAATGAAGGACACAGAATGTAAAAGGGATGATGATCATGAAGGAAAAATATATTTAGATAAAGTTTCTCTGCTTTTACACAGAAGATATGGGACTAATTAGATATTAAAAATTCACTCCAAGGAAAACAAAGCAGTTCTAAAAGCAGGCCAGAAAAGGAAAAAACTCCTTTTTGCAGTTGTTTAGCAACTAACTATTCAGATTGCTCCAATGCCAGTAAAAGGAATGAGAAGAGGTAGAGAGCATCTTTAAGTAAACAGAAATACCTCACTTTACTGTTTTGTTTAGGTGGATTTTTTCTTGTAAAATCTTATATATTTATGGAACTGGTGCAGAAATGAAAAAGAAGGAAAAAATACTATACAGAAGGTAGCATCACTGCAAAATCAAACTGATTTGAGAGACAATTAAGACACAATTAAACCTTGCAATTGGATATAATGAAAAAGTGTACTTTAAAATAATTTTACTTGTTAGAACTATACTGCTTTTAATAGAAGTGAACCTCAGTGATTCACATAGGAGCTGGGAATACAATGTTTGATTTTGTTCCAGGTGATTGGCTTTGCAAATCTCTCTGAGGAGGTAAGCTGTCTTTAAAATGTTTTAAAAGTACAGTCCAATATAATCACATATGCTTTAGTGTACTTCAGTGCAAAGTCTTTATTGTCTATATTGTTAACTAGTTGTGTGTGTGTGAAGCAGTTTTACTCAAACTTCTAAATCTATTTGAACCTAAGTCACTCTCACAGGTTCCTATTCTTTAGGCATAATGTTTTGTGAACACTGTAGAATACACTATTAGCTTATGGTGTCCCAAATATTTTAATATTCATCAATATACTGAACATTCTTTCCACATGTTTTGGAGTTCATACTGTAGGTAAAAGAAGGGAAAAATGTGGCAGACTGTCTTTGTCAGGATTGCAGGCCAAAGGGAAAAACCTGGGGAATATGTACTGAGAGCTAGCAGCACTCATCTGCTCCATGCCACAGAACACAGCAGCACAGAAGGGATTGTAGCTGTATTCACGTTCCTGTTACTGTTTGTGTGCTGTCTTTAAAGTTCTTTCTGTGGCTACTCTTGCTCCCTTATGTGTGCATGCAGTATGTACCCCCAAGTCTGGGGGAGAAGAGGGAAGGTTTTTGTTTTACCACATGGCTGATCCCTACTGCAGGATTGTAGTGTGTTTAGCTTGCCTCTGCTAGACTGTTTGTGGCCTATTTGGGGGCCTTTTGGGACTCCAAAGGCAGAGGAGTTGCAAGAAACTTCATGTCTATAATATAAGAAAAAAATAAATTGTGATGACTACTTCTGGTTTCCTTACATTTTTACCTCTTTCTCAAGTATATCCATCTGTCTGTGGGCATGAACCTCCATGTTCCAGTCCTGAAGATTGCCTGTTCCCTAGCTAACACTACCCTTAAAAAGCAAAACAATAACAAAACAAAACAAAACAACAAAACCTCCCAAACCAAACCAAACAACCAACCAAACAAAAACAAAGAAAAAAATCCAAAAAATCCCACCAAAAAACAAACAACAAAATGTCCCTAAACCCCAACCACATGGAATTAAAAAAAAAAAATAAAAAAAAGTCCTTACCTTTTATTATTTTCTCTCTCTCAACTTCCTCCGTAACTGTCTTTTAGAAACTGACAGGCACATCCAGACTCTCAAAAGAACATTCTCCATAGTCAGTACCCCTTGGATGCTGATTTAAATTCTTCATTCAGTTCAGGTTTTTTTGACACCTTCACATCTGGATGATCTTTCAAAATGAAATAATATATAGCTTTGTAATGACTTGCAAAAATCTGATGCATTTTTAAATTTAACTGTATTTTTATCCTGCAGGGTGTATGAATCTTTGGTGTAGGGTTCACTGATATGGTTGTATCTGTCTCATTGACATAATGATGTATTTTTGCTCTTGCCTTGTAAACTGCAGCACTTAGCATTTTATCCCAGTACTGTGAGCTTGGGTGGTACATTTATAGCTCTTTATGAACTCTGGAAGTAACTTAGGGTGTCAAGGATGAATAGACAGCCTTTTTTTTTACTTTGCAGTCAGTCAAATGTCTGATGGCTGGTGCTCCAATCTGACAGCCAGAACTTGCCTTGGAGTTTACATAAGTTAAATAGCTACAATTTTAATTGTTCACATGCTATTTACAACACTGTAGCATGCTAGTGACATGGGATGGATGACAGAAATTACTAAAATAAATACATATAAGTAATTCAGTACAACCAACAAGATGGTAATGAAAACTGCATGATAAAAGAACCTTGGTTTTATTTTTTTGAGCATGAGACTAAATGCCAAGATCATCCTTTACTGTAATCATAACAATTTCAAGGAGTATTTGAGTCCTAAATTAAATTAAATCAGACACTCATGTTCTTGTTTAATTTATATAATGAAAACCTAAGCCTCAGTCCCTATTCAGATTTTTATCCTCAATAAGTTATTCTGTAATTGTTTCACATGTCAGAATAATGGATACAGAAGAGACATGCAGCTTTTTCCCCCTTTCGGTTTTTATGACTAGAGAGGTTTGAGGGTGTATCAGTCTGAAGACACTGCAGGATGCTCAAACCATTGGGTGAGTGTGATTCTACAAGTTAGGGCAACTGGCCCTGTTTTTGGGAGTGTTGTCTGCATCCTAACTTACGAATCAAATGAAACACTTTGTTTATTGTTTCCTGTGGTTCTAGGCATGAGAAATATCCTTGGTGATCTTCTTTTAATAAGAGTGCTGATGGTATGAATGCTTGCAGATTTGTTTATTCTGGTGGGTTGGCTCCTGTAGCAGTACTACTTGACATGTTTGTGTATGTTGACCTGGAAACAAAAGCAAGGACACGGCTCCTAAGAAATGGGTGAAATACCTTTCTCCTGGTAGAAATAGGTTTTACCTTCTGGAGGTAAAAGGATTCCTTCAAAATTTTTACTCTCACCATTTTAATACACACACACATAAATCTCCCAAAATCATGTATATTTAAAGCATAAGAAGCAGTGATCTAAAAATGCGGATTAAAACCTGATTTTTTTTTTTGTAGGAAAAGATTTTCTAGTGAGTGTTTTAAAATTGTGTTTTAATATTTACAATAATTTTGTTTTATTTGATATTTACAAGGTTTTGTTCATTAAAAAAAAATAACCAAACCACAGAAATATGCAGGTAGATTCTAAATATGCAGTTCTTTATTTGAATAGCTGCTCCAAACTATTTTCTTTTTGTTTTACTAACTGTAACATTTATCAGGTGACCAACAGTCTCATCAAATTCCTACATTGCGCTCAGTGTCTGAACAATCCAGCTGGGCTTTCCCTTGTGCCCTCCCACTTCCATCCCAAACTCCAGTTTGTTTGCATACAATGGCAGAGCTCCAGTAAGTGGAGTAAAATGTGTCTCACTCTTCTGCACAGTGTATTGTGGCCAAGTCATTCCCTGAGGACCTAGATGTCAAGAAAGGTTAAGAGTTCAGCTCTCCATGGGTTAGGCTGGTATCTGCTGGGTTGATTCATAACACTGAGCACAGTCACCTCAGTTTTCTTCCAAAATATGCTCTTCAGAAGACAGTGACTAAAATTGTATGTATGGTCAGAATCAGGCAGAGTTTGTCAAGAATCTCAAGTGCTGTAGCAGGAAACTTACTGGATCTCTGTAGAAGTAATAGTTGGATTGCTGTGGCTGGGGCAGTTCTGAGCATGTATAACTGATCACACAAGGAATGTTTACACCTAACAGGATTCAGCTAAGAATGAACATTCAAGATGAAACAGATGCATTTTTGCATTACAAATTTGGACTTTAGTGTCTGAATCCTATGTTTTATGCCCAAATCCTTTTTTCAGTTTTGGCCAATAGTGGGAATCTATGTGATGTATTTTAATACTGGAGAATAAAGCCCAAGAGTTGATCCTGAAAATGTGAAACATGTTGGAAATGTTTTCTGTGCTGCTTTCATCACAAGAATAAAAGGAATTAATTTTTTTTACTAAAGGCAGTGTATCAATTAAAGCTTATCTAAGCTTGCAGCATGATTACAGACACACAGAGACCTTGAAGTGGGAACCACATTTAATCTTACACTTTCTTTAAAGTCACTTTTGTTATATTTATTATGAAAGCAGACAAAAATGACAAGGAATACACCCAAATTCTGTCAGGGATTCTCAAGGAAGATCATGCTGAATTCCAGCTTTGCCCATTGTTCTTAACTGCTCCTATCAGGCACATACCATATGGTCATGCAAACAAATACGTGCACAGCTTTTTTTTTTTTTCCTCAGCTAGTGACAAAACAGTTTGAGACCATATGCTGCACAACACATGTGATCTCTCTAGTGGCTTATGTGAATTGGGGGAACTAGCTCAGAATGTGCAGTTGTTCCATGTGTCTTTGCTGTACATGTTTTTCTACAATACAGAGTGAGAATTTGTGCTGTGGTTTCTTCACCGTAGTGATTTTACTTGCAATGTGAAATATGAATAGCAGTTTTTGTGGTTAGTGACAAAATAATTTGTGGGACTCAAGATTACTTAAATTCTCAGTAGCTAACTTGGCCAAGTCATTTAACCTTCATGAAACAACCAGTTTCCCCTCCCAAGTCAGAAAAATGATTCACAACCAAAGTTTCTACCATGTGCTAATTTATTCCCAAATGAAAAAAGTGGATCTATATCCTAGTTATTTTGTGAGATCTTTGAGACTCTACGAGAAAAAACCAAAATATTATTTACTGGGATGATTATACAAAATGTAGACAAATTTATGCAGACATTTTAATTTCCAATTAAGGCTGGAAGGCAAGTAACACATCTGTTCAATCACAAATTTCAGAGGAACATACAGTTTGAATTTTTAACACTTTAAACAAGTAATTGTTGCAGTTTTTTAACAACCTAAACCTTGTTTTAAAAGTCATAGCATTGTCTCTGCTTCACTTTCTTGGGGACACTTCTTCACACTGATTTTATTTATCAATGTGCAATCTTTTTTTTTTTTTGTTGATGCAGACCTAAGAGGTGTTCTCAATAAAAGAAGGTGCAGAAGGAACTGATCTTCTGCAAGGAGGAGGGGTGGGGTGGATTAGAGAGGTCAGAATTTTGATGCAGGCCTCTGCTGTTAATTACACACTGGAAATTATAAAGAAAGAGGGAACTAGATTTTCTAACACATCATAGCATACCTACAACTGGCAAGGTGCTGTAAATCACTGGTATGTATCAATCTTTTCACCACAGAAAGGAAATTAAAAGTGCTCTAGTAGAAAAAGCATCTCCAGCACTGTGTCGACTTCAAGCCACTCATCAGAAAGATTAAATCAGACTCCCAGAATTTTGGAGGAATGAGGGGATATCCAGTGTGGCAGGAAAAAGGATTAGGGTGATCAGGGAACACGTAACTTATCATTTCAAAGGAAATGAAAAGATTTAGGTTTTTTTAGTGTAGCAACATAAAGGTTGAGGCAAGAATCTGTCATTTTATGTCATAGAGAGGGGAAGTGGGAAGGGTAGTAGTGGCACAAGAGAGAAGGAATATGAACTGATCTGAATATATATAGTCTGGAAGTTAGGAGCATGTTCTTAACTATCAAAGAAGCAAAGTCTGGAGCAGCCTTTAATCCAAGGAATGGAGTTTATAAAAAGGATCATCACTACTTTTCCCTTAGATTTCAAAAGTTTATGAAAGGGATTTTAAAATGTGTTGTTGTGATGGCAAGAGGCTGAATCAGTCAGTCCTATATTCCTGCCAAAGAGGGATCAGGACCTCCCTTTGTCATTCTTAGGTGCCAGAAGGATTTTCAAGATGGAACTGAAAACTTAAGAGGAAAGAAGCTGGGTGCAAAAGGAGGAAGAAAGAATATGTTGTAAAGTTTGCCTTTGTTTGCATTAAGAAGTAAATTTAATGGAAAATTAATTTCACTGAAATTATTGTGAATTTAGAGCTTGATTTGGAGAACAACTTAAAGGGATTTGTATGTATTCAGCATTACTCAGCATCAGATCTTTAGAAACGAACTCTAAAACAATAGAACTGTATTTGCAGTGAAGACATCTAATAAAACATGCTATTAAACTATAACTTTAAAAACGCAGCAATTAATTGGCTGAACTATATCCTTTGAACTTATATGAGGCAGTTAAAAGAAGCCTGCGGACAGTTCGGCATTATCTTGGAATATTGATTTCTTTGAACTGCAAACGCAAACTAGGACAACTTCCCTCCTTCCCTCCCAACACTAAACATCAGCTCGAAAAGCTTACTTAAATTATGCTCAGAATGCTCTTATTTCTGGTAGTAAATAACTTGGAGATATTTTGAAACTTTACTGGCAGCAGAATATTTTCTGCCTACTGAAGATAGAAAGCAAACTTTACTTTTGACACCCCATCATGAGAGAACCGGTAGAGCACAAAGGAGATCCCACCCGCACTGGTTCTTGCCTCTTGGAGTACGTGCTGCGGGGCTGACGCCCCTGGGCGCTTTTGGAGCAGGAGAAACTGTGTTCAATCAAACTGTTTTTAACGCTGCAGGAGTGCAAAAACTCTTCAGTTGTGCAGCGAGGAGGAAGAAGGCAAAGGAGAAAAGCCGTAGCGGTTTTGGCCGATGTGCCTTTCGCCCGCTCCTTTTTGTTTTACTGGGGATTTTTGTGAGGAAGGTTGCAGGCTCCTGAGGCTTCTGGGAGCAGGACTCGCCTTTCAGAGGGGGCCCAACTCCTGCTGGCTCCTGGTGATCGTCGAGTGCGAAGGGAAAAGTGTGCCCGGAGTCGCCCGGGGCCGGGGCCGGGGCCGGGGCCGGAGGCTGCCCCCGGCAGAGGGTGCCGGAGCGATGGGACTATCCTCCGTCCCGTCCGTCCCCCCGGCACCGCTCCCCTCCCCTGCGTCGAGTCCCGGGTGACGTTCTGATGCTGGCGAAGGAGGAGGCGCAGGAGGAGGAGGAGGAGGAGGAGGGGAAAGGAGCGCAGCTTCCTCCGCCCCCAGTCGGGGACGGTCCGTTAGCGGGAGCGCAGGGCCGGTGCGGCGGAGCCCGGGACGAGTTTGCGGCAGCGCTACCGGACCTCTCTGCGCCCGCAGGCGCTGCTCCCTGCGGCTCCCTGCGGGATCTGTACCGCGGCGGCCAGGCGGGCAGCATGGACCCCGCGGCGGCGGCGGGACGGCGGGGGGCGGCGGGCCGCCTCCTGCTCCTGCTCGCGGCCGCCTCGCTCCTTCGCCTCCGCGCCGCAGGTAAGGAGCGGGACCCCTGGCTGGAGGGGAGGATGCTTCTGCTCTTCGGGTAGGGCTGTATGGGGAGAGGGGAGGCAGGGAAAGCTGCTCCTATTCCTAGGAGAATTGAGCGTATCCATTTGGGACCGGCGGAGCCGCCAGCATCTCCAGGTGGTGATTCATGTTGGCTACTTTTCCTTCCTTTCTTACCTTTTTTCTTTTATTTTTTCTCTTTCTTTTACTTTATTGTCTTTCTTTCTTTCTCGCTTTCTTTCCGCCATCCTTTTTTTCTTTCTTTTTTTAAATTTTTTTCTTTTTTTTTCTTTTTTTTTTTCCCCTTGGTTCTTGGCACAATGGAAACCTGATGTTGTGTTCTTTACGAGGGGGCGGGGGTTGGCAGGAGGCGAGGGCAGCTACAATTTTTACCCCTAGCGCATCCCCGCGCCCCTGCCCCGTCGGCCGACAGGCGCTTCGTGCCTCTTTTCGGCCGGCTCAGCGCTCCAAGGGCGGTTGGTGGCCACTGAAGGGGGGCAGGGTGGAGGGAGAAAGAAGGAGAAAACAAAGGAAAAGTTCGGGGTTTTGTTATTGCCGAGAGTGGATAGCAATGAGCGGAGCTTCCTCCTTCTCTCTGCCTGCCCTCCAGCCCTCTCCTCGGAATGGTTATAATAATGCGTTATTATTTGGGACCTTGAGTGTTGCCAGAATCTCAGCGGGAACCAGAAGGGGATTAAAGTTGAGTGGGCGAGGGGGCAGCCGCCGTGCTTGCAGCTCATGGAGGCTCAGCGGGGTTTCTTTCTGTGTAGTTTTGGGCTTTAGAGGGTCTCATTTTCTCTATGTACCTGGCCGACCCTCAGGGACTGAGGAGGTCAGACTCTGGGCTCAGGAAACACTAGGACGCGCGGTTCAGTGAGCTCCGCGGTTGTTTTTAGGGCTGAATAAACTGTCCCTATTAACATCTGACCTTGCGCCGTGGCAGCCGCGGTGCGGCTCCTGAATAGATGCCAGTTTGACCGGCATCTCCGAGGGTAGCGCCGTGATATGGAAGCCTTTAGGGAACGTGTGGGGTTGGAGAGCCACGATGGTGTAAGACAGTTCCTGTAAAAGAAGCCGCATAAACTTTTTTTTTTTTTTTAATTTTTCCCTCCTCCACTCGCGCCTAAGTTGTGTGGGGCTTTCAGAGCAGGAAAGGGTAGGCTTATCATTTTCGTTTTCTCTGGGATGTGAAATGCACCGTCGAGGTAGGAGCTGCCGCATCCAGCTCTTTGATCTTTCATGAAGCCATTCTCTGGAAAATTGCCCTGTCCCCCTCTGCAGCAGATAAACTTAACTCTCAAAGTCCTTCCCGGGAGTCTTTGCCCAGGCACTGAGGAAGCAGATGACAAGGCTGCACCGTTTCCGTGCCAGGTTTGTAACCCCTCCCGTTCTGTCCTCACCGGGCAGCGCGGGAGCTCGGCGCGTTAGCAGTGCCTTCCTCCCCCGCCTTTCCTGGCTTTAACTTAATTGCACCGATGTGCTGGAGGAGACCGATGATGTCTTTAAGGAAAAACAGTGATGCTGCAGATTAGAGGGGACTTGTTAATCAATTGCACGTTTGAAAGAGCTTTTCTTCCCTTTGTTGCTTTCGCTAATCCATTTAGCTCTCCCCGGGAGGTGACAGATGCCTATATTTCCTGTTATTCAGCTCCGGGGACCGAGGTCTTGCCATTTGTTGCCTTGCCGTGAAGGGAGAGGGTCAGCAGAAAGCTAGAGGTCTGGGAGCTTTCCGGGGCGAGAGCAGGAGGCGGGCATGTTACAGCTCGCGGATTTGGGGTCAGTTCCCGTCGCCTTTATTTTTCCCAGAGCCTTTATTGCTCCCTTTGAAGAGGCTGCCCCGCTGCTCTGCCCCTCCTGCGGGCTCCCGGGCTCCGGGGATCCCCCGGGGCCGCAGGGAGGATGGCGGTCGTCCTCCGACGGTTGTGAGAGGAGATGTCGCATTGTCTGTCCCCGTCCCCGCTTTATCCCCTTTACCCTGAGCAGCTCGCTCTCTTTTCCGAATGCAGCGGCAGGGAGCTTTGCACAAGTGTCCCGGGAGCTTCTTTCCTTTCTTCCTTCCTTCGTTCTCTTGCCCCCCGCTGCTGCTCGAAAACACCGACGTTGCTGCATCTTCCACGGCCAGGCTCTCTCTGCTTTCCCAGAGCCTCCCCACGGCTTCGCGGAGGGTGGAGGGGTGCGGGCTCCCGGAAACCTCTGGCCAGGCGCGGAGCTACCCCACGGGTGGAGCGCCTGGCGCTGGGAAAACGGGCCGGAAAGGCGCTGGGAGTGTGGCAGCGTACCTTCATCTTCTGTTGTGGGCAGTCTACTGTCCCGTCCAGTGTACTGCCATGCTCTCAGGAGACATGTCAGGTTTCAACCTTCTCGGAGGCAGTACAAAGGAATCATAAATGGTAATCATAAATTGCCATTAAGAGTGTATTTGGGGTTTACCTTTTTAATTTTTTTTTTTAGCGCTACCTCATAAACAGGCTTGTGATAATCGTCTCAATCACCTGTGGAAAGTGGGGATTCACTCTACTCGATAGGCATGAAGTTTGAGACTCCCTTTTCTTCTCTGAATAAGCAGCACAGTGGTTGAGAGCCCATAATCACAGCAATAAATTCTTGTGTACTTCTATTGTGTAGGGGAATTCTTGTGTTTAATTAGATTTGCTTAATGGTAGACAGAGTATTTGTTAATCTACATTTAATTTAAAGCTTTATTATTGAAAATGTTATTTCAGCCTTTTCAGTGCTCACTTTTAGCATATAGCCAGATGAGAGGCAACGTTTAAAATGGTGATGCATTATGGACCCGGCTTACAGACTTTCGCCTCCCTGCCATTAAATAGGAAAGGACGTTTAATCAACTGGAAGTCAATGCTCATGTGACTAGAGAAATATGCAGAATGCAGTGTTTAAAAAAAAAAACCCAACAAAAACAAAAAAAAAAAAAAAAAAAAACAAAAAACAAACCAACAAAACCACCAAAACTCTGTAAACAGAATGTCTAGCATGAAAAAAAATGGTAACTCATGCCTATGATTTTGAAAGCCTTGAAGTTTGTAAACTTCTACCTAACTTCATAAAGAAAAAAACTCCTCTAATTTCAAACATTTTCACAATGTCTATGGAGAAATTATTACAAGTATGGATTACTTCTGAATGCCTTTAAATGCTGATCTACAAAAAGTTGTAAAATACTTAAATCTTGAAAGTTGCATAAGATTTAGCTATATCTCCATCCTGACTTCAGTGCAACGGATTCAGCTCTGGAAACTGTACACAAGTAATTTGATAAAAGACAGTACATCTTTGAGTACAAGGAGTTCACAGATAGCTTTTAATAAATTACATCGACCACGTTAACTATTTTTAGGTCAATTCTTAATTAAACCTTTCTTGCATTAAGTTGTTAGTTTAGTGATGAAGTTTATCTTTGGGTCCAGAGTTGGCCCTGATTTTTTTTTTTCCCCATGAGTGTCTCGATTAAATTAAACATTTGTAGTGGAATTGGACTTTTTCCCTTAATCTCTTTGTTGCTGTAAACAGCACATAAATGCAAGATGCTGGAAGAAAAGGACAAGATGAGAAACAAGCCAAAATAATCCTATTTACTGAGTTTTCAGTTGTTTGCAGAAAAGCTAAATCTTTTTTCTAAACTCACTGCACTTTGTCTAAGGTGTGAATAGCTTTCAGGCATTGGCATGGAAATATGTTTGATCACTAATTAGGAAACTGACAGTCTTAGTCAGTCCACCAGCCAGTGAGAAGGAAGAGTAAAAGGAAAGAATGGTTAAAAATACTCGGTTTTGTTTGATATCTGTGAGAATCTTCTGTATGGAAGACTTGTAGAGCTCTTTTCATAGCGTATTCTCAGAGTCTTAAATTCACATTTTAGATTCAATAAAAATACCTTTTAGAAGCAGTCAGCATCTCAAGCTTTTAATCATACTTCTGATTGAGATATTTTATTTTAAAGGCATCTTTGTATTTATTTTTTGAACATTGCAGACGAAGAAAAAATATTAAGCAAACTTTTTTCATTTTTTCAAAAATAATAGTTTTTTCTGTAGATGTTCTCTGTTGCCTTGGGTGGTTGCTCAGAAGGAAGAAATGCTACTTTACAGTATTCCATCTAATTTATAGCATCTGTCACTATGTTCTCTGTGCAAAGAATGGTTTGCTATTTAAGTTTGTTTATTCATTGTGAGGCTGTTGCTTTATAAAGGAAGTTGTCATTAGGCTCAGCATGTCTGGAAAGCATGCAAGCACTCAAGTCTTCTAATCCAGTGACTACAAAGTAGTTAACGCTTCAAAGAAAAGGAACGACAGGATTTTGTTGCACTGAAAGAAGATGCATTGTTTGTTAATCCTACTTTTAGTTGTTACTCTACTAAAGACTGCTACAGCCTTGCTAGTAATCATTTCATACAAACATGGATTTTACTTGAATTACTGTCTTTTCTATTGGTTTTGTCTAAATGTAAGTAGTGACATGTCCCTTACCAGCTTTTTGCATTTACTTTTTCTGGGACTTTGACATACACCAATATTCACTTGCAGCATCCTGCTAGATAGTTTTGCTGATGTTTTCCACAAACTTGACTCAGAAACAAGATTTTTCTTTTGACATCTGTTTGTCCTCCTTGGCCAGCTTGGGAAAGGACTTCCTCTTCCAAGGGATGCCAGCTGGTGGTCTTTTTTTAAAACTAAAAATGTCTGTACATGACTTTCCAGGCCATAAAGTATATTTTTCAAAAAGTCAAAAGGTGATCTCTTAGCTATAAATTGTGACTTTATCTTTTAGATGGCAATGGGCAGAAGCTTTCATTTAAGAACACTAACAAATCTGCACTGCAGTATCACTGAGAACAAGAAATCACAATAGAAATACATTTCACTAAGTAGTGCACTGTTATCGTGATGGGCATTAGTAAATGAGTTCCACCAACGTTGAAGACCCAATGTGAGTATGCTACAGACAGTTCCATCCTTCTGAGTAGGTGTTAAATCAGTCTGTATGTATCTCCTGGACACATGTATCAGTAATAGTGTGTGCTGCTCATGAAGCACATCCTCTGTGCTGGTTGAATTAGCTCTCATGTATATTGGTGCCTTCTGGTTTTGCTGTAATGTGTGCCTGTGTTTGATGGTGAAGAAGGGTGATATAGTAGTTGAGGGAGAGGAAGAGTATCACAGTATTACTGGTTCTGTAGAAAGTATTTAAAGAATGTGGGTGCCTGTCCCTCTGAGTCTAGAGCAGAGTTCACTGGCACCCCCTAAAGAGAAGGCTGTGTGGCTGGTGCGGGCATAGTTTCACAGACACCTGAAGCTCTTGGTTTATTTAGTTAAATTAGCAAGCTGGCTCCATTGGAAGGTAGACATACATGAGTGGAAGAATACATGGACAAAGAATTTGCACAGGATATAAGGCATTTTTTTCTTCGACTGTAATAATTTCTGTTGAAGCAACAGAAGGGAGTTTTGTCTGGGTACAGCTTGCAGAAACAGCAAAGTGAAATTATTGGGGAACTGTTGGAGGTCACAGTTTGCTGGAGTTCGGTTTTAAAGTGTGAGTAGCTGAATCAGAAAATTAGATTGGATCCCAAAGTTGCCATTTTTTCCCTGAGCAATCCATCAATATCACATGGGAGACGCAATTAGTGTACCTTTTGGATTTGAAATTTCTATTCAGGTGTGATTTTAAAAGACAGCAACAAATAGAATCAGTATACTTTCTTGACCAAAAGCATCATGTGTATATTGTCATATCTGTGAAACCTCTACTGAACTTCTTTCGTAGTTTCTTTGAATTATTTTCCTTGATTTTTACAGTTTAACACCTTAACATTATTTTTTCTCCTGTGGTATTGTCTGTGTAAGAAGAATGATTTGACTGGTTGTATAAAGAAGAGGTAAATTCTCTAAGAGTTCTAAAATTCTGAAGGCTTACTTTTCAAAACAATCTACACAACTGTCTAGTTGAATCATGCATGAAACTAACAATGGATTGTTCTTTACCAGAGCAGTAACATAGTCACACATTCATTTGTTGTGTAGATAGAGAACAGAAAATGTACCACAAAAGACAGGAGAAATTTTATTAATGTGTCTTTAAGTATGAAAATAATAGTTTAAAAATGATAAACTTGATTTCTACTGGTCAGAAACGCTCTCCTAAGTCAAATGAATAAAGAAAAAAAATCAAAAAGTTATTGTATATAAGTCTAAAAGAGGAATCACAGAGCTCTACTTAAGGCAGGCTAGTGAGAGCGGCAGGCTGCTGCACAAATGGAGGAGGTTGTTTTTTTCTGTGTCTGCAACTGAATAGATGAATGTCATATCTTTAACTTGGTTGTAGAGGAGACACAAAAGATTTTTTTGAAGAACAAAGTTCAGGTGCAGAGATAAACAGCCTAGGGAAATCCTAGGAGCATGTTAACTCAAAGTACACGCACCTCAGGTGTTGGAGCCATGTTTCACAGGAAGACCTTATCATTGCACATTGAGGGGACAGAAGGTCAGATTGGATGAAGATGTTGTGGGACCTTTCTGGTTTGTTCTTCTTCTCTTTGGAAGCAGAACAAACAAAGATCTGATTGTATAAGAACAAGATATCTCTGGAGGAAAAAAGCCAAGAAGGACTGTTCTAGAAACATGAATTCAGTTTTCTTGGATTTGCATGAGAAATTTATTCATATGAGTACATCAAACGTATTGTTGAATAGAGCAAGGTCATAAAATGAGAAAATGGGGGAAAAAAAAGAAATATAGTGTTACTTGGCAGTCTTGGACTACAGCAGCTAAGTAATTTTGAAGTAAGTTTTGTCAATCTCTTATATGAGCCAATAATAAATAAAACTGCTTGAAAGCTTAAGATGCCCTAACAATGTATAAAATTTTCTGTGTCATTCATCATCTGAAAGTTTAGGACGACATTACAGGATATAAAGAGAATGCTGAGATTTCTTAAAACAAGAGAGCATATATTCTGGATGATAAGTTAACAAGTGGTTTTGCTGTGCTTGTTTCTGTTTTGGAAAAGTGATACAGCAGAACTGTGTTACAGAAAAAGCCCAATAACAGTACTAGAGCTACTAATGTTGCAGCAGTGTTTCCGCATATAATAAAATTTATCGCTTCTTCAAAATCCAAAAGTATAAATAGGCAAGTGAAGGCTGTAGACAGGGAACCCAAATATAATATCATATGTACCCTTTTATTTCAAGCAAGAACAATTCTGTTCTGGTTCTAAATATGTGTTGGTTTCCACATTTTACAGATAAACCAGAAGAGCATTTTTTAAATAAAATTTCCTTTTGACATGTGCTGCCCTTTTGATGTATATTTGTCAAGTAATACAAAACCATGGAAACTGCGTATCAGAGAGCTGAATGGACAAAAATTAACCCTGCAGGATCCAACTCAGTTCTGGCCAGGCTCCCTGAATTGGCTTCTCTCCAATCCCATGCATCCCATATCCACCAGCATTGGTGTTCTGGAGAAGAGACGATAGATGGCTGGGAGGGCGAGCATATGGCAGACCTGGCAGAGCAGTTTAAGTTGCCATGGAACTTTATTCTTGGAGACAGGAAATTGGATATGCAAAAGTATCAACTCTGTTGTGTGAGCTAGAAATTTTAGAGAAAATCCCACAATATTATTGTAATTCATGGCTATCTAAGATATGGATTGTGCAGGGTGAAGCTGAACCTGTGCAGTTTAAATAAGAAAATTCTCACCCGTCTCAAAAATCTAGTCTGCAAACAGGTGTCAGATTCTCACCACGAACCACCTTAGCCATTTGTCTTTCTGTTAGAACTCTTGAATCTTCAGCAGTTGTTGTTTAAGCTGTATTTTAGGAGCTTACTGAATTTTTCATTGCATTATAGGTAAGAATATATGAGCTTTGAAATTCAAGGTCTTAATAAAACAACAGAGTTTTTTTCAGTAAAATAAAGAAGGAAATGGACAGAATCTAAGTTTTATGAAAACTTGAAAGACCTATTAAATCTTCTTGAATATTCTGTAAGTTGAAAATACCAAGAATCTTGTGGCATCTATATGTAATTACTTCTTTAGATCTTACAAGTTTCTGGGCAGAAATAGAGCTCATGCTTCTTTTGAGTTCATGTGAAACATTTCTTTCAGCAAGTTGAAAAGAAAAAAAAGGGGAGAGGTCTATGGCAGAAAAATCAGAGAATTCCATTCAAATAAGAATCTTCTTTACTGGGCAGTGGGAAATCAAAATAATTTATTATACTCCAGGAACTTGATAGTTGAAGGATGAGCTTAAACAGAAAAAAATGTTTTAAAAATTGTAGTTACAGTGGTGGTTAATGATGACTCCTTCCATGGTAGACCAGAATACCTTACAAAGGGAAAAGTGGTAGTATGTAGATAAAATTGCAAGCTTGAATAGGATCTGAACCAAACCTACATGAGAAAAACATATCTGCTGTTGTTTAAATTTTAAAAATAACTGTGCTTCATAGCTCTGCCTGGAAACAATTTAATATAACAAATTGAGTTTTTTAAAAGTATTTCCAGCCAGACCAGAAGCAGTACTTAATAAATACCTTGAAAGGGTGAGTCTGTTCTTTGGACTTGGTTTTGCAAGCTCAGTGAATTTGGATGTTTATATCTGAAATTACAGATAGTAATCCAGCCGATTTTTTCTAAAGCTGATCTTGCATTTATCTTTTTCTCTCTGGGTCAGTGTAGAAATATGATTCAGAAATCTGTTCTCTAACAGAGGTAGTAGAGAAACTCTTACAAAGTTCATGATACTGTGGTTTTCAAAGCAACAGAAAAAAATCCAGCCATGATTCTTTCAAATGTTATGTGTAGAGAGCTTTTGGATAATACTGCTCTTGAGAAAAATACACTTATTTTTGCTAGTGTTTTATTTAAGAACATATCACATGTAGAAAATGTTTTGAAGAGGATCATGCTAGTCAAACACAAGGGCATACAGAGTTAGGAAAGACAGGTTTCAGAAGTTACACTGGTCTGTAATCCAAAAGCCAAATTTTAAGTCAGGAGCAACTTTGATTCTGGAACTTGAGGATGATATGTTTATGCAGGAAAGATCTGCAAAAACAAAGGTGTTGATTTATAGCATATTTCAGAATTACAAAACCTGGAAATCTTATCTCACATTTACTGAACACTTACTATGTCCACAGAGGCAATTATTAGAAAGTCTCAGTTCAGTGTGAAACCAAAGAGTAAAGGAGATGCAGTTTTCTTCCTGCAGACCAGGCCTTATTGATCAGTGGAATACTTGAAGTGTCATCTTTACTGTTACCAAGTCATACTGGTGTGGGATTTATCATTTCTAGAAGTAGAGAAAAATCAAACCTCAGGACTGTGGCATTAGGGTCTGTAGAAATTTTTATTGAGTCTTTACTGCTGTTGTATTTTCTAGAAAGATCAAGGTCTTCTGTAACCACAGTATGACTGGGGGAAAAGGGATTTAGAAGGACTTTGGGAGGTTGGATTATTTATTCTTCAAGACAGAATCAACTTTAGCTGGCGTAGCCTATTCTCCAGAGGTGAAAAGAGCAGACATTCAGTGACTTCCGCAGGCAGGCATGCAGGCTTAGTGATTACTTACACTTGCTTGCCATCCAAGTCATTATTTCCTGTTGCAATTTATTCCTCTACTTCTTGTAATTGTAGTTGTTTTATTTTTGTGGTTTCTGAAATAGTTCCTCAAACTTTTACAGAAATTCTTCCCAAAAATTATCTTGTCTCCTTGTAGATATCTCTCCCAACATCCTCTTCACCACTGTTTTCTCAGCCTTTCCTCTTGCATCATATTTTCTGAATCTCATGGTTGTGCTCATTCTTCTCTACTGGATCTTCTCCAAAATGTCTTTCTTGAAGAGTGCTAACCAAAACTAGTATATTCTAGCTCATGCTGTATCAGGACCAGCTGAAGGAAGATGATTGTTTCCTATATTTACTGGATGACGTTTTATTTCCCAGATTGAAGCCTGACTGTTTTGTGGCAGGGTGGCCTTGCTCAAGCTCTGATCCAGTCCAGATCTTCCACAAAGAATTGTTGCCAAGTCCCTGTTTGGTACCAGTGAAATGGTTTTAAGCAGGAAACTTTCTGCCTGTCTTCACTCTATTGTCTGTCTTTATTCCCACCCTCTCCATACCACTTTTTTGCTCGTGTTTGATTCCATTTACTAAGACCAGAATGTTGGCAGCACGTAACAGCTTGATGTTGCCTGTGGAGTTCAGTAAGGCAGATATCCGTAGCGCTGAAACTTGCGAAGCTCCATTGTTTCAGTAACCACTGAGACTTAACTCCAGTGGTTTTCTAAGGAGCTGCCATTTGCCTTTATATAAAATTTCATGTTTCACCTATGAGAATGTCATAGGGACCAGCTTCCTCCCCACTAGCACCTTCAGGCTATCATTCCATAGAGGATAATAGATGTCATATTATGATCCTCAGGAGTAAACTTCCAGCCACAGAAACTAGTGTAACGTGTAAGTCTCTGCTTCTGGTTTCTTCTTAAATAACTTGCCTTTCTGTAACTTTCATTTCTATAACTCTGGTAAGGTACATTTTCATGTTGTACCAGATTCATCAATTTAAAAGGCGGAGAGTTCATACCTGCCTATTTTCAGAAACTGATTTTTTTTTTTCAGAGTTCAGATAAAGCCCATAGAAAATTTTGCAAATGAGTGTTTCCTCTCTATCACTCTTAATATCATGCCTGCATCAATTTCATGAATTAAAATTGTACCCTTTAATCCTCACACTGGGTCAAGTATTCCTACTTCTTTTACTCTTCAAAGTCCTATGTTGAGTGAGTAGTTTCATGTTGCAAGACCAAGGTAATTAACTAAAAATGCTCTAGCTTTGTAAGCATATGATATAGATTCATTTTTAAGCATTAATACCTACATGAAATAATTACGGATTTAAATTCTGGAACTGATGTAAGAATAAATAGCTGTAGTTGTCCTTGGCTCTACAAGGTTGTCTTCATTTCCTCCTCATCCAATCCTCTTCCTTCATCTTATTTTTGCGTTCTATGATTTAATCTTTTTCTCTATAGCATGTTTTCTTCTGACATTTGGGTGTTTTTCTTACATTTTTTCTGACTTTTGGGTATTTCGTTGTTCGAATGTTTTCTTTCTGACTAATTCTTTGACCATTAAATAGTACATTGGATCTTAGGAATTCACAGATGTGCTATGGTTGCCTACTAAGTACTTCAGTGATCCACAGTGGCTGTTCTTAGCTGTCTGGGAAAAACGGTCCCTGGACAGCAGGTAGGATAAATGCCTCCAGAGGAATGATTTTCTGCGACTGAATGATTAGTATGCTCATTTGTAACTCTTGTTGCTTGTGAATCTGCTGGTGTCAGCACCTGTACTTATTTTAACATGAAATAGAAGACTGAAGTTAGGAAAGAGTGGTATGGGAACAGGTGGTGTGGATGGACATGTCTGAGCAGAGTGTCTGGACTGTGATCCAGTTTATCAGGAAAATAAATGTCTGTGGGGTGTAGAAATGGAGTTAGGGTTGTAAGAATGTGTGACAGCAAATTTAGTGGAGTTTAATGTGCTTCTGAGTGTGGAGTGGCAGGGAATTGGAAGCTTCAGCTGCTGCACTACCACCATGGCTGCACTGATGTCTTTGGGAAAGTCCTACCTTATACTGCAGTTACTTTTTTCTTCTTCAGGACGTAGAGTGTAACAATGGCTAGGTCTTGCACGCTACTTGTGTAGCAAGCTTTGCTTAGGAGAAAGAAGGGAAGTGAAATTGGGCCTGCTGTGGTGGCCAGGCTGTATTTCAAATATCATTTTGAATTTGAAACATTCAAAGTGAATAGAGGCGTGAAGGAAGATTTTATCATGTACAGGTTCTGGCCCTTTGGGAGCCTCAATAGTGTAGAAAAAACAAAGGACTCTGCTTATTTAGGAAAAAAAATGCTTTGTTTTTCTGCATGTCAAAACCATAGTTTTGAAATAGTGAAAATCATGACATTCTTTATTGTTGTACATGTCTAATGTATAAAACTGTTTGTGGTGGTTTTTTTTCCCCTTTTTGCTGTTTTTCCTAATGTGGAGATTCATTTCCCCTCAACCTTTCCTTTCTTTCTCCCCTCTTCCCTTTTTTCCTCCCCTCTTTCCTTTCTTTCCCCCCCCCCTTTCTTTTCTTTCCTCCCTTTCCTTTCTTTTCCCTTCCTTTTCCCTCCCTCCCTCCCGCCACTTCCTTCCTTCTGCCTCTTTCTTTCTTTCTTTCTTTCTTTCTTTCTTTCTTTCTTTCTCTTTCTTTCTTTCTTTCTTTCTTTCTTTCTTTCTTTCTTTCTTTCTTTCTTTCTTTCTTTCTTTCTTTCTTTCTTTCTTTCTTTCTTTCTTTCTTTCTTTCTTTCTTTCTTTCTTTCTTTCTTTCTTTCTTTCTTTCTTTCTTTCTTTCTTTCTTTCTTTCTTTCTTCCTTCCTTCCTTCCTTCCTTCCTTCCTTCTTCCTTCCTTCCTTCCTTCCTTCCTTCCTTCCTGCCTTCCTGCTCCCTCCCTCCCCTCCCTCCCCTCCCCTCCCCTCCCCTCCCCCTCCCCTCCCCTCCCCCTCCCCTCCCCTCCCCTCCCCTCCCCTCCCCCTCCCCTCCCCTCCCCTCCCCTCCCCTCCCCTCCCCTCCCCTCCCCTCCCTCCCCTCCCCTCCCCTCCCCTCCCCTCCCCTCCCCTCCCCTCCCCTCCCCTCCCCTACCCTTACTCCCCTTACTCCTCTCTCTCTTTCTCTCTCTCTTTTTTTTCTCTTTTTTCTTTTCTCGCTTTGAACTGATGAAACCACTCTCTTTGGTAATTCTGAGTCAGTCCTGGGCTTTTCTTTGCAGACACTGCCAAGATTTTAGAAAATATGTGGTGGTTTAGGGATTTAGTTATATGTCCAAAAGGGACAAGATTTGAGACCTCCAAATGTCTTTAATTTAAAACCATAATTTGGAAAGGATCTTTCCTGAGTCCCAAGAGAAAAAAGCCAATACTTTCATTTATACAATTAGTCATCATTCTCTTCACCATTAGGGTTGTCCTCCCTCCTAAAAAGGCTGCAGTTTTTTTTGCTGCCTTAACAAAAATGAGTTCAGTTGATTTAATGTTCTGTTTCATGATGAAGTGTCTTATCTAGGTCACAGTTTAGCTGTTAACAAGATATTTATGAAGTGGTAAGAATTCTCTGCTCTGCAGTGAATTTAGTCTCTAGAGTGGGGCAAAATGCTATTTAACTAGCAAATAAAGCAGTTCAGCTTCAATTGATGTCAAAGTTGACTGCAACAATTTTAATTTTTTAGTAACCTCCTAAATATGTAGAATGTCTGGAACTGCTCAAAACTTCAGTAATTTGACCTCTGCTACAGAAAAAGCATTTCATATAAATTAATATTGTAAGTAGCTATCCAAGGAAGGGAATTTTTAAAATTTAGAAGCCAAGTTAATACTTGTGCAGACTGTAAAATATAGCTAAAGACTAAGAACATATTCCTGAGCACACTGTTTTGGTACCTGAGACTTGCTTTACTGGCTTATCAATTACTGGGCTAAATCCTTATAAGTATTTGAAGCTGGTATTTGTAATATTTGCTTGGGATTGTTTTGTCTGCCATGTAATAATGGTGTCAGCAGATATTTCCATAATTTCTGCATAGTTTTTATTGGTGTTTAACATGGTTACAGCCAAAGTGGTGAAGGCACAGGCAGTAGAAGTATTCATGCTCTACGTTTTTCCTGGACATGCAGTGTAAATACAGTCTTTTCAAAAGGAATTCTGCATGAACCACTGCTTCACCATAAAAAGTTTTGAAAGCAATACTGTTTTCAATGTATTTCATTTATGTCTATTGAAGCAGCAGTGGTTTGTTTCTGTGTCTCCCATGTTTACTAAAAGAATTGTATGTGAGCCCTTATCTCTTTGGTTGTGTATCAGCAGACCTTATGTCAGGCATGATTTTTGATATATTGAATTTTGCAATAAATATAGACTAGCACTTACTTGATAAGTGAATAATTAGTGACTTACATCACTAATTCATTGGCCATGTTTCATTAGCTCTAGAGTGCCACCCCAACTCTGTGGAAATAGTCCTGACTGGATTCTCAGAAACTTAATTTTCCTTGTACTTAATTTACATGAACAGCCATTTCTTTGGAGTCCGTATTTCTGGCTTCATCCTCACAGGCAGACCTTTGCAGAGTGTAACATGGAATAGAATAGTTGTTTTAATCTCCTTACTTAATGTTTTCATTTGTATAATTATACATATGAATGAAAATAAAGTCTTCATGAAGATTGGATTTCCTGACTAATGTGTGTTTTTACATTAAGATGGTTTATAGTTCACTGTAAGTTTTTGTTGAACTGGACAACAGTGAGTGGACCTCAACCATCTAAAGACAAACTTGACTATGACGTCATGAGACTGCTCGGTTAAGGAAGAATGTGAACCATGACTTATTCATACCTAAGATCCCACAAAACTGTTTGTGCAAAAATCTATAGACTGTTCTGCCATTTCTCCCCCAAGCAGCTGTCTGCTGGGATGAAAGATCTTTAAAATATTTGGTTTCATGAGTATATTTTCCATTTTATTCTACTTCTAAAACAGTTATCTTCCAGAAGGATGAAGACATTAATTTGTCTCTCATGTAGTGGCATTAGAAATTGCACAAGGAGCAGTGCTGTTTTGGAAGCAGTTGCTACCTTTTCTATAAGATAGACAATTAAACTTTATTAATTAAGGTAGCATTTATACTTCTTTGATAAAGGTAATAATGGGTCTTTAACTCTATAAGAAACCATATTCTCTTGTGAACATGAAGTGTTTGTTTTTTTTACCTGAATATAAAATATTTAAAAAAATAAAAGGTCAGACCTAAACTATAATATATTTTTTAAAATTTGAACTGCAAAATATTTCACTTGCCAGATATGCATTTTTGTGTTACTTCTGCACCCATTAGTGTTCAGCATCTAAAATGGAACAGGGAGTCTCATTTCACTGACACAGTCATAGCTGTTGGTGGTATCTTGTTTTCTAGAGTCACTAACACCTTCTGAAATTCCTGTTGCCATGGCAAACAAATAACGAAGGCTATTTAATTTTAAAATTATACAAGAAAGTGAGATAGTATTGTTTATGAGAAAAATGGGGCAGAAGGAATTGTGAAGTGTGAAGGGTGCTGAGAGCAGAGAAGTTTTAATGTAAGCAAGTGTGTGTCCATGCCCACATGGCAAAAGTCTGTGAAGAGAAAATGAAAGATCAAAATGCTAAAATAAAATCTGTATGTCAGACTACTTGATTTGGATTCAAGTAGTCAAGTAACCAGCTTGCTTATATTTTTCTTCAATGACATATAAAATTTAAGCTCTTACTGCATTTACATATCCTGGAATATACATACTCTACTGCATTGAAGTAACTTTGCATTGAAGTAAAGCATTGAAGTAAAGCATTGAAGTAACTTTGACTAATTTCTGTGGTTCATTCAAAATGATTACTTGTTAAAAAGAGGGAACAGATAACACAGCATAAACGGCAAAAACGTAGGAGCATTTTATGAACAAGCAGTGTCATGAACAAGTTATTATCAATCAGAATTGTAAAGAGACATATAAAAGTCTGTTTTTAAAACAGAAAGTATAGAAGAAAACTAATTTTGAAACTAAAATTTCCTAATTGGATGGAAACCAACAGCTGTTCTAAAGTGACTGAATCTCACATCATCTCTTGCTAAAATGGGTTTATTAAAAGATGGGAAAATGTACATGAACAGTTCTATCAGTGAATAGAAAGTTAAAATACTTTATCTACTAGATTTCCATTAGTAATTATTCTATATGCCATCATTCACTCAAGCAGGTAGAAAGCTTTTAAAGTCTTTGTGAAGGACAGACTTCCAGGCTTCAGGAGACACTTCAGAAATTTTTGTAGACATAGGAAAAGGAATTTGGTCTGAAAGAAGAAATTGAAATTGTGGAGAGTTTTTTTGGGACCAGAAAGACAAAATGTGATCCAGACACTGCTGCTGTAAAAGAGCTTGCTTACCATAACTGTGTATAGGGTTTTTTTGGGTTTGTTCATTGTCATTGTTTTTTAGGTGGGGTTTTTTTTGGGTTTTTTTTTTTTTGGTTTTTGTTGTTGTTGTTGTTGTTGTTGTTGTTTTTAGTTTTGGTTTGGGTTTGTTAGTCTGGGTTTGTTTTTTTTTTTTTTTTCCATTTTATTTTACAGGAGAAACTGCACATCTTTAATGGAAGTTGTGGAACAGTTCATTTTCTCAAAGTGAATTTTAAGATACTGCTGACCACAGGAGTACCAAACACTGCAAAATGCCCTGCAAACCAGGGCATTTTGTCAGCAGTTACTTTTTCCCCCCTCATCCTTTATCCTTTTTTATATGGTTGTAGAATGCAAAAGCTGATGCTGGCTATAGGGTAATACTACACAAAGGGTAATGCTCATCTTCAAGTCTTATAAAATGGAATGATTCTGTTGCAGTGAAGCTACAGTGAGGGTGTTGTTAAACAATTTAGAGTGTCTTAGACTTGACTGATGATGTTTCTGTGTCTTGAAGATATTTTAGCTTAGAAAGTCTGTGTTCAGGCAAATTGGCCTTCCCTTGAAATATTACATATAGTTGTTCTAAATAGCAACATTCCTCTTGCTTCTTGTCAAAATACAGGAAAGTATTTAGTTTTGCACTTTTGCATGTCTTTGCAATTGCTTCCTATTGGATTTCAAGATACCTGTTGTTTTTGGTTTCTTTTGTTTTTCGCTTTTTATTAACTTTTAGTTAAATTATGGCTGAATTATATTGTTTGGTTTACTTGACTATAGTTTATAGCCATTCACTTTTTTTTTTGTTTTTTTTTTCCCCCCTGTCAAGATCAGAAAGGTGTTTTAGACTACTAGTAGGCTAGGGATTCTTTCTAAAGGCAAACTGGTTAAAATGAAAGAAAGTTTAAAAATTTTGCTTTGTGCATCTAATTTGTACTACCTTGATAGATATTTTAATGGATGTGTTTATTTTTATGTATGTAGAAGTGTATATAAATGAAGTGTAGTCTTCTCTGAAGTTTGAAAATTTTCATTTGCCTAAATGTTTTTTTTCTGGCTTACTTTAGCAGTGTATTGTTCTATACCTATTGGTAGAATCTGATTTTCCTTTTTATTTCACTGGAACGAGAGTCCTTGGAAATTATGCTCATAAATCTGCTTTAATTTACAGCAGTTTGCTTATCTTCAGGTGGATCTCAGTATTTTTACTGAGGGAAGGCTTTCTGAGAATGCTGGAGCAGTCAAATACACAGCCCAGCCAATGGTCATTTTTGCTGTTTTGCCTGAAAGACTGGATTTACATTGTGGTCATCCTGAAGATACTGATGTTTAGTTGTGAGATGAATAGTAGAGCAAGGAATGACAGAAAATGAAAAGAATTGAACACTAGTTAAGCTAGACACTGAACAGGAAAATGAAGTGGAAATACACACCATTTGGGGATAATTAGGATTGGAAGGGACCTCAATTCCTCGTGGTATCCAGGCCTCAAAGCAGGGCTGACATTTCTGTGGCTACTCTGCCTTTAAAGTTGAATCACCAAAGAAAAACGGATATCATAAAGGCATTTTTCATTTCTCTTGGCAGTCATGCTTTACAGTGTCTTTCACATCTTTTTTCTGACTCTGCAAAAATTGTATCTTGAATTAAAAGAAGTATGAGTCAGATTTCAACCTGTAGTGCTTGATTGCATGAGGAATGATTTGACAGCCTGAGGTTGCCATCCGCATTTAGTTTCTCTCTCTATGCATAATAGGAACGATACTCTGAGTCAGTGGGGAGTGGAGATCTTAATTGTTTAGTGCTTTGAAGATGAGATTACATAGCTGCAATTGCTGATAATACCTGACCCAAGCCCTTTCCTTTAGCAGGCAATGCATCATTTTGTGATTTCTTTTATTTGTGTTGTATACTTTACGTTTGAAAAAGAGTTTTTTAAAGCGTTGTCTGGCCTCAAGAACTCTTGTTCTGTTTGAACAACTGCTCTTTTTGATTGCCCTTGACCAGCAGAATCTGAGCTGTCATTATATTTTCCTAAAATAATTTAGGAAAATGCCCTAGCTCCTAGCTCCTGTGTTTCTCTTACAAATCTGACAATGTTTTCAGCATTATTACTCTACTCTTCAGCCTTTCAGAAGAATTTTTTTCTCCCCTTTTCCTATAATCAGCAGACAGTGTGTAAAGTTGTGCAGTTCAGAGTGTAAGAACAAAAGGGAATAATGACTTCATTGCATTTCATTAAGTGTGTGGTGTTGTGTTTTGTGTTGCATTTTGCAACAATTTGGGAAGCAACATTTGCAAATTTGGGAAACATTTGCATTGTATGCAGTGGTGAAATTTGGCCAAAATTTTCTAACTTGGATATTTGAAGTTGCTTGTAAAAATTTAAGTAACTCCAGAAATACAGAGCATCTGCAGATTTCTTCAGAAAAAAACACATGCTTTTTAAATTTTTAAGTATTTTTTATAGCTTTTAGTCTTACTGTGACATACCATGTACAAGAAGAATATTTCTGGTAGAGGATTGTACTCTGCATAGGAGTCAGCATTCATATTCTCCCTTCAGAAAGATGTCTCAGTTCCAATATACTGTTGTAACTGTGACAAGCATGTAAATTAAACACAAAATATTCTTTTTTCTTGTGTATTTACAGTGTCATTGTTTTGATATTGATTTTTCAACTATCTTTTGCAGCAAGGCCCTAGATTTCAGTCTTGAATATTCAGGCTCACTTGGAGACCTGTCTTGCGGATTCTTGGCCAGTTAATAGTTCCAAGTGGATGCAATTTAATAACCCTTGTGCTGTTTTGATTTGCCTCCCACGCCATCTGGTCTATGTCTTTCTCCTGCTCTTTTTTTCTTTTTTTTTTTTTTTTCTGTCTTAAAGGATAGCATTTTTTCAATAATTCAAACTTTCAAGCATGTCATCTGAAAGTGTAGCTTGCTCTGAAATTTCCCTGTGCAGTGTGTATTCCTAGAAAGAAGGCTTTCTGTATATACAGGAAAAAGAACATGAACAGGAACCTGTGGACAGGTTGGAATGGTAGGAATGTAGTGCACACTAAAGATGTCTGTTTCTTCACACTGAAATATTGTTTAAACACATTTCAAGAGTTAAATTATTTCATGGCTCCAAGGTCTCCCGGATGGCTCTCTGTATTTCTCTCTAGTGGCCTCAGCATTTAATTATTGGAGAGTGGCAAGAGATGTCTTTGAAATACAAAATCACTCAGCCTTTGCTGAGATGAAAGTTGTGTTGTGAGGAAGCTTGTAGTCTACTAACTGAGCTTATTTGTACTTGATTAAGTAAAGATAACTTAGAGTAGTACTAATTAACCTTAGCTCTGTTTTTCATAATGTTTTGAAAATACTGGGTGAAAAATTTGTTCATGTTGTGTGAAGGTGTAAATTCTTGACAACATTTTTTCAAATTTTGCATGATCATTTGTCTGCATAGCCTGGGTGCTTGTCCTTTAACCTTTATGTTTAAAAAATTTCTTTAGCCAGTGTTCAGATTATTTATGATTTATGCATGGTTTTTGTTAATCGGATGTCTGTGTTGTGTAGACTGGAAAGACTGAAGGGGGGTGGGTTTTGCTCTGCCCCACGCTGTGGGTGTTGGCTGAGAGTAGTACTGGAGAAGCACCAGGTGGCCAAGCAGTGGCACCAGCTGTCAGAGCTGCGCTGAAGGTGTCCATCTCAGGTTTGGTTGGGTTTGTGTTGCTGTCTTCACAGCAATTCAAGTTCAAATTGCACCCTTCCTCAAACAGGTGACAGTGGTGTCTGGCTCTGGGGTGGGGGTTGCCCACAGCCCTGTGCCCAACTGTGCCTTCTTGGTCTGTGCCTGCACAGGTGCCTGATTCCCCTGGCAGAGAAAGCAATCTGGGTGGGTCCAGATGGCCTGTGAGGCACTGACTCCTGCTACCTCAAGGATTTCACTAACCTGTTGCCCCTTTTGGCTCCTCTTTACCTTTTCGTCAGGTCTGTATTTTAGTAGCGTGACAAACTCTTACCTTACGCTTTCCAGCCTTGCTCTCCTTCTCTCAGAGGAGGAACTGGGTATTCTGCAGTAAGATGCCCATCAACCCCTTGTCATAGATGCTGATATCTGTGAGATAAATTTTCAAGCATTGCTTCATATTTTCTTCTTTCCTCATCCTTGGTGCTGTACAAATTTCAGAGTTCTATGTGAAGAGCTGTCCCTGTGATGATGGATGGGTGATCTTGGGGCAGGAGGCCAATGTATTTACAGTCTCCATTTTGCCTAGCAGAATGACATTTTGACACAGTCCCTTCTACTTTTCCACACCTCCTTCTTCTCCAGCAGCCTGGTTTTCCTCATCAAAAGCCAGTTTTTTGGTTTGCCAGACTAGTGTGTCTGTCTCTTTAATCACCTTGTGCAAGATAAAGGCTTGGCTACCCACTTTGGCTTCAGTAAAGTTAGTTTATCCCAAAACCAGATCTATAGATGCCAAAAACCGCATCAGAGCATGTGCCATTTCTGTAATTTCACTGAGACGTAGTGCAAATTATTTTGCCATTAGAATAAGTTAAGTATTTTATTTAACCTTTTGTATAGTTCATGAGTTTTTGGCATGTTACTGTTACTAAAAAGAATAATGATGCAAGCTTACATATGTGTATGTCTAACATTTTATCAATTTATCAATTACATTTTATCGATTCTGTTTTATGTGCAATCTCTAGTAGATATCATGCTTATATCCAAAAGAATAAAAAACCCCCAAACTACGTAAGTAATGGAATTTTTGAAAGTCTGTGCTATGTATTATTTCTAACCATTTTCTGCTGTGCTGAGTATTATAATTTCAGCTTGGCTGGGTAAAGAGCCCTAGTAAATATTCCCCAAAAAAGGTTTGCTAATTGATTTGTCTTGATAGATTTCAAGAATTACTTGGTCTTAAGGAAAAGGAGTGTTTGGTTTTCATTTTAGAGAGAGTGAGTTAGGATCTCGCTATTTTTTTTTCTGGTGATTTTTTGCACTACTGGTTATCAGAACAACGGTTTGATTGACATTTAGTCCATATATGTGACCTTTGGAAAGAATTTAAGAGATTCTTTTTCCCTAGTTCTGTCACTGTTTCATTTCTCTCAGCTGTGTAGTAAATGGTAAACTCCGAGTATATCGGAACAGTGTATTCGTGCAAAATAGCATTTCAGGAGAATCTCTGTTCCAGAAAGCTTTATAGTCTCACCTTAAATTTTGACATACCATTTTACGTAAGTAGAAATAGACCGCAGCCTGGTTAAGGTTATCTGAATTTTCAGCAGTGCATATGATTTTGTTGCCTTTTCTTTTTGCATTGTTGCCTTCAATGGTTGTTTATTATGGCTGCAAACACATTTCAGGACATCTGTGTTCCCTCTGGTCTCCTGATGTGCCTCTCAGGGTGCTTCGATTCAATGTCAGGATCAGACCAGATATACACTGGTCCTGTGTATTTTGTTTCCTTTTGGAAAGGTTTTTGGACAGGGAAGAAATGAAGATGTACATCAAATTTTGTGCTCTGCTGACTCAAGGTGCTCAGAGCCACAGAATGTTCTGCAGAGCATTCACTCCCCATGATGCAGAGGGATCATGCCTCCCTCCTGTGAATCGGGACTGGGGCATTTGGGTTGCCACAGTGAGCCACATTTCACGACCCAGCTAAAATAAAGACATAGTGGATATCCATGTTTGGCTGTGGCACTATGTTTCTCATAATTTGTGTAGATGAAGCTCTTGCAGCAGTAGTCCGTCTTCAGAGCTGGGAAGGAAAGGGATGCAAGTGAGCAAAGGGACCCTTGACATTGGATGCTGATTTTAAAATCAGCTGTTTTTCTTGTTCCATAAACTTCATTGAAAAAGTGTGACTGACCATTTATTAATGCTCCATTTTCCACCATCTTCCCCATGACAGAGTTACTGTCAGGTTTTTATCACCATGATAATCAGATATATTTTATCCTAATGAACTTCTAGCTAGCTGCAACTTGTAGTTTCAGTGGAGTGTATTACATAGCAATAGATCAAGTTGTCCATCACCATAATAGTGAGACAATTTGAACAGAAGATGTGTATTCTGAAGAACTTGGCTTGCTGGGGCATGCAGTACTCTACAGAAAACAAAATATGTTGCTGTGGTGTTTTTGTGGTGAAGGGCTGATTTTACTCCCCAGACGCTGTCAGGCTCTCTTGTTAGTAGTGCAGGAGGTGGAAGAGTGCCCTTCTCTCTTGTTTGACAGGCCATCATTTGAGGCTGGGAGTTTCGCCAGCTAGTGACCTAGTGTATCCAGTTTCTAATTTGGGTGAACTGTTATTGAGAAGGTGGTGGCCTGACAACTCTGGCATTTCCTGGGGTTCTCAGATTACTGTGACACCATGTGATTGGTTTTTCAGGCTGAGTCTTACTTGAGTCGAACAATTTTTCTGCTTTTTCTGCCAGGAGTTTCCCTGTGACCTGCAGACTGAATTACTTTTTTTTAATTGTTACATACCAGTTATTAGTTTTGTTGTTGAAGTTTTTTGGGAACTCAAGAGTCTTTATGTGTAGATGCCTACTACCTTAAAGAAAGCCTTAGAGGAAGACATTTAGCATTGCTTGCCTTCTGGAAGCTCCAACTTTTCTTCCACTGCTTTTTGGTTTGAGCAGTACATATGGTAAGCTAGATGCTTTTGAAACATCTTTCTTCCATCACCTTCCGTCACCAAGATGTTTTCTTTTGAAGCATCATTCTTCCATCAACTTTTGGAGCATTGTTGATGAGTTATATAGGGTCATGATGGAATGAAATAGATCAATGTTTCTCTAAGATTAGGTCTAAATGAATCCAGTTGTTGTGTTTTGTTTTACTTTTCCTGACTATCACTTGAAAATGGAAAAAGAATGTAGGTGGCCATGCAAATTTGCTGCAGATGTTTCATGGTATTTCTGGGGCATCTTCTCTGGTTCTACCTGAGAAGCCTTCAGATGATGAGCACCACCCTCCCTTCAAAACAGTCTACAAAATAAGGAAAAAGCTTGTTGTCAAGTTTTTTTTCCAAGAGAGTTGTTTGGAATTGGTTATGATTGATGCTGACGGTCAGTCCGAGGCCAGACTCTCTTCCTGGGAATTAAACGTGTTACAGGGAAGATGATCTTTGGTTCGTAACCTGCTTATTGCATTCCTGACTGTAGTACAGAAAATATTTAACAGAACAACAAAACATTTTTTAGCTTAATGTAGGTAGCTTTTCTCATATTTTTTATTCCATGATTATTACCTATTGTATTGCAAACTCTAGTTTCTTTTATATTTCACATTCTTATTTATTAAAAGTTTTCTTGTTCTGCTTTGAAGGTGTTTTAAACAGAATTCTTAGCAGGTTTCATTTAGTTCAGAGCAAATGTAATGGACCTTTTATTCTCGCCTTTATTGACCTTCACTTTTACATAATTCTTGTAGGGAAAGTTAGCACAAATTGGCTCAATAAAGTTATACATCTAAGTCACGTGGCTGGTCCTACTGACTAGGGTCAAACATCAGGCTTGGAATTCTGATAATTTATTTGAACAAGAGCCATAAGGTTTATCTTTAACCTGAGTGAAAAAAGCCTATTTTGACAACAAAGCAAACGAAATATTAAAGATTTTCCTAAACAAAAAGAATTGATGTGTGCGTTGATCTGTTTATGTAATCAAATGAAAATAAATTAATCTCCATTTTCTTATGTTCCTAAGTATTTACATTTGCTTAACAGTATTAGAAGTAGGTTTGTTTTTATTGACATGTGAAGACAAAGAACAGTTTTCCTATTCTTTTTGTTTTCTTAAGGACAACCTATGATGTGGAAAGGGTGTGATCAAAAGAGATTTCTATTCGGCACCAGACTAAAGTTTGGCTTGCCAAATTCGAAGTTACTTTGTCTTGGAAAGCGTTGCAAGTAATGCTGCACATGTAAGGAATGGTGAGCTGTGTCTTCTGTTCTTTACTCGGATACAAAAACTGTATAGAGAAATGAATTGTCCCAAACTGACCAGTCTGTATGACATGACTCAACGTTGCTCTGTTTGTTCAGCTAGCTGCTCTGTCTAGTATGCAAACATAGCACCACCTATACACGACATGTGTGGCTTACCATCTTTTGTCCAGGAGGAAGAAGGTCTATGGAAAGGACACGTGCAACTCAGAAACAGGAGCTTCTTGTTTCCATCCCTGTTGCCTGGAGGGGGTTTCTGGCTCCGCTGTCAACAGTGTGTAGTGTCAGTTTTATCTGTTGCATTATTCATAAGATGTGCATGCTCCTTCCTGTTGCTGATGCATTTCACCTTTTGTTGCAGAGGCAATATACAGCCCTAGGAATATTAGCCACATGCTTTAAGGACTTAAGGCTCTAGAGCCTTAGAAAAGGGATTTAGTTTTCTCTTATGGTTCACATATAGTTTTCTGGAAAAACACCATTCAAAATACAGTTGTATAAGAGATATTCAGTTTTTTGATTTTTACAAATTCTTAGGGAATTATTAAATTTCTTCCTCTGGCCCTGAATCACAGGAGGAAATGTTGTATAAGTATTAGCATGAGTAGACTCTAAATCCACTTTTTTCTAAGCACGAAACTACTTCATGAGCATTGCTTCTGAGATGGATCAAGAATTTATAAATATTTCAAATTGATATTTTTAAAATTACTGTTATGCAGAAATAGAATTATGGATGCTTTGTTTGTAAAAATCAGAGGTCCTGTGTAAATCTCATGTCTAATATAACCATCAAAACATTCCGGTGTAGAGCAAAAAAGGATTAGTAACACTGTGTATTCATGACTGTGAGCATCCATCGCATTTTCAGTACGTGACCTGCTGAAGGTATGGATTGTTTGTGTGCTCCAGACTGGAGCACTTTTGTGGAATCATGTGAAGGATTATTATAAAGCAGGATCACATCATAGTCTGCTCCTATATAAGTTCATTAAGAACTGGTAAGCTTAATTCTCAATTCCATTGTATTTGTTTTGTTGTGTTTTGGTGTTTTAGGATTGTTTTTTGGGTTTTTTTCGGTTGTTGATTTTTTTTCCAGCCACCAAGGCAGTTGTTTAAGGCTGTTCTGACTTCGACCACGTATTTTCAAAATTTCTTCCTTAGAGTCTTTCTCTGAGTCTTGTAGCTATTGTGATGTATTTTTATCTATGTGTCTTGGTCTAATCTGAGTATTAAACAGTACAATATTGTTAAATTAGAACTAGTGGATGCTGTCTCATATGCAGTGGAACAGCTTTCCAGAAAGAGAGGAGGAGATGGCAGAAGAGGACATTTCTGTTCCTTCTGTGTACAAAACAGATGTATGGTCAGTATTCTCCTCCAGAACAGTGAGCATGTTATGTTACAGTTTCAAGTTCAGGGTTTCACCTTGGAGCATGAAAAACAGATTCCGAAACATTCACATAATTTATTATGTTGCTGCGACTAGTGGCACTTCATTTAAAGTCAGAGGAAGAGTGACTCCTTTTAATGGATTTTGGTTCAAACCCATTGGTGTAGGAAAGTTATACATAGGTTTAAGCATCCCTGTTCTCTGAAACGGGATTTCTTTATTTTTTGATTTTCCTTTTTTTTTTCCTTTAGTGATAGAAGACTTGGTTTCTGAAAGGATGTGCTTCTGCACAGTAATTCACCATCCCTGGGGGTATTTAAAAGACATGTAGATGTGGCACTTAGGGATATAGTTTAGTGGTGGACTTCACAGTGCTGGGCTAACAGTTGGACTCAGTGACCTTGAAGGTGTCTTCCTACTTTAGTGACTCAGTGATTCCATGATACATTAGCATTACTAGAAAAATATATGTGAATCTCTTTATTTGCCAGTGGCGTGGTACTGGAAAATTACCTATGTTTTCTACTGGTGGTGTTGAGCTGACATCCCAAATGGTCATACTTGTAGCAGAAGTAATATTTAGACTTGTATTTTATCTATGTATTTTGTAATACCTTTTGTTAAATACCACATAAGAGTTGATGATCCTGAAAAATAATTGATCCTGGAACATACTCTTGTGTTTAGGTATTTTAAAAAACAATAAAGATTTCAGTAACAGGCTATAACAACTGATTAGGCAGAATAAAGCTTGGTTTTGCAGCTGGTTTGGCCAAAATTCAGATTGAATGAGAGCAGTATTTCTGAATGAAACCAGAATTCTGCTTATGCATTTAGTTACCCAACCTCTAATTTAAGCCTTACGGAATAGGGAAGGTTTGAAATGAAGTATGTTACCCAAAGGAAAACAGGTTATGGAGAGAAATGATGTGTAGTAGAGCACAACTGTGCTTGCTGGGGCTGGGCCAAGTAAAAAGTAGATGCATGTCAGGACTGATTAAAGAATTCCATATTGTAAGAGTATGGTATTTTAGGATGATAATGGAAGGATGATAAAATAATGAAAAGAATGCAGTTGGACAGAGCATTATTTTGTTTTAATCAATTCTAAGTAAAAGAAAAACAGAATTGCAGCAGGATTAAAATAACTTTTTTTCTTTTTGTAAAAGACATTCTTTCAAGTTAGTAAAATTTAAACTCAACCTATTTTAAATTATGTGGTGTAGCATTTATTTGCCTCTTACACGGAAATACCATGGTAGTGGAGATGATGGGGATGGATGGGGGAAATCTGGGGACCATCTGAAAGCAAATGCTAATTTTTTTTTTGTAATTATGCGTTCTCTGTAATAATAAAAGACTTTAATATTCCTGTATGTAAAATGAAAGCAGCTGTCAGAAACAAATGCCTCTTTAAAAGAAGCCATGAGTAGTGTTATTCAAAACAACTTTTCATAGGAAAATTAGAAGAACTAGACCTGTGATTACAATAGAGGTGTTACCTTTGATTTGACATCTGCATTCAATTCTTTAACCATCCTGGGGAATTTTTTTCCTAGCAAATTACTCCTTTTTTAATATTTATTCCTTCAATACAGGTAACAGCTAATATAAAGCAAAACGAAACAACAAAAATAACCAAAACCAAATAATTAAAAATGGAAGCATTTTAATTTATTACTTAAAAGGCCATATTTATTGCCAGTCATTCCAAAGGGTTGCAACCAAACTTTAGCCTAAGTTCAGAATTAAAAGTTTCTACAGGTGTTTTTTGCTGAATAGGGAAGCACAGTTAACCATCCTAGGAAGAGCATGTATTTCTGTGTAAATTAGAATACTATGGAAAACAGCAAACCAGAAAATAAAACAGTTTCTCTTATATGTTTTTTTTGGATATTTTCTTATTAGCTAAGACAGCCAGCATACTCAATTCTGTCAAGTTGAATGCTTTCAGAATGTCAGCACATATAATTTTTTTCTTCTATTTTTGTATACCGTGAAGAGTTTGGTCTATGTCTGTTCCTCTGTAACAGCAGCTTCTTACATTCACTCATTTGCTGCACTGTTTTTCTTACTATTAGTACTATCTCAATGAATCCAGTATCTAAATGCAACTTTCTGCCCATGATTACTTGGAAAAATGTTTTCCAAATACGACCCCTTTGTGTTCCTTCTCACTATAAGTTTGAAGGTTTCAGAAGGAAATTGCATTGGTAATACAAGGACACAGGATTTTGCTTTCCTTGCTGTATAGATCCACATGTTTTTCGTTTTGTGAGGTAAGGAGTCTCCAGCCTGTTGAAGGGTGGCAGTGTCAATCCTTTTGAGCTCTGCACCTACATTGCCATGCTGCGAGCAAGTGCTGTTGCTGGCAGCTGTGTGCCAGGCACAGCTACTGCTTACTGCTGATGTGAAGCTGAAAGCTCGCTGTCTTTTCACATCGAATGAGTACATTTCCAAGAACACAGCTGCTGCTGGAGGAGAATGGCTAACACATCTCCCCAGTCAGTAGATACTTTCAGATACCTTCTTCAGGTAATTTGTCAAGTGATGCTGCTGAAATGCAGTTTTCAGTTGTTCTCTGAGCTGCTTCTTTAATGCACCACACAAACCAGTCAGACTGATGCACTGTGGTGTTATTGCTACACATTGTGAATTACAGCCAAATACAGCTCTGTCCAAAGTCTGCAGAAAGCAGTGTTTTAAAGGTGGTGGTTTCTTCGAAACTTGTTTCACTCCAGATATTAGAGAGGGCAAGAAAACAGTGATGGAAGAAAACAGTGATGGAAGAAAACAGTGTTGGGAACGTTTGTCCTTTATTTCATTAAGAACCTTTTATGTAAAATCAAAACCAAGTCTGTAGCGAATAGAGAATTTCGCATCTCACTTTTAAATTAGTATGACTTTGTCTTTGATTTTGGAAACCATCAGCAAAATTTCCGTCATACACTTACATCCTGCATTCTGCTTTGAAATGTTCCTTTGGCAGGATTTTAAATACAACAGGAAATGGAGTTAGAAGGTACATTCCTGGATAACTCTATTACAGTTTGCAAGCTGTTTCAGAAAGTTAACTGGGTCTGGGAAAAGGGATTTTATAAAACTCCTGCAGCTTGCAGGCAGTTGTCAGTTTCAACTGAAAAGTGAACAACTCAGGATTCTTGGCATGTAGGAGTTGAAGTATAGTGTGGAAACTTGACAGTATACAATAAGTATATATGATAGTATATTTCATGTATATGTATATATGAAACCCTAATGTATATATGATAGTATACCAACATCTGTGTCTTTGTTTTAAATGCTATCTGAGGTGGAGGTAAAAACATACTTATGATCCTCCACGTCTACAGTAATTTTTAAATATGTTGAAAATTTTAATTGAAACCGAAGTGTCATAGACTTCATGATATAGTCATGATAAATCATGCTATATTAAGTTATTCTCTTAAATGAAATTATCAACCTGATTTTGAACCCATTTTGTAAAAACAATCTGCGTTGTTCTTTCATACTGTGTTCATTTAAATAATTTTAGTTTTGATAGTTTAAAATTAATTAGACATGTTTGGTTTAGGTAGTTGACAAAAATTATTTTCTTTTTGTAACTTTTTGTTTGAAGAAGAGATTCTCTCCTTGTAAAAGCTTCAATAAGATTTTTGCACACAGAGTATTTACAGTTTTAGAATTTTGAAATTTTTCTTAATTTTGCAGATTCTTCTTTTCAGCATATCAAACTGCTTTCATCTAAGCATGTCTACCTATCACATTTTTCCATGGAAGCAAGGAAGACCATAAGAATATTTTTATCTACACATTGTTCATAGTTAAGAAGACATGTCAACATGATACAAGTATTTCATCATATATTTAATGAAATCAGTATGTAATAAAACCCCCTCCAATCCCTCTTCTATTTTTTATATGAACAATTCCTTCTGAATACCTGTGGACTAAGAACCATAAAAAACAAAAACTTGCTTGTCTGAGTTGATTGCCATTGAGTTGATCATTCCTGCACCTAGTAAAAATCATACAAATTTCTGCCAGTTTGTTTGTGGTATGCAGTTTGTGGGTATTAGCTTTCTAAAATTTTTCAGTTTTTTTTCCCCCAACCCAGAAGACGAGCTTAGTCTTGAAGTGCTGAGAGCTCCCGAGAATTGAAACCCACAGCATATACTTCTAACTCATTTTCTGTTCAGTTTGAAAGAAACCTTAAATTGCAGTTGTGAAAAGCTGAATGGGTTAAGTTTGATCAATAATTAACTGTACATGTCTCAAGGCAGAGAAAACATTTTTGGAGGTGGGTTGTGGGGGATGATGACTTTCTGTTTTCTCAGTCTCATCGCTTTCTATTCCATGAACGTGGGCACTTCTGTTGGATGATGGTGTCCTGGTAAAATTGTAAACATTACTTTTGTCTGTACGATTTGCAGGAGAAAGAGTATATTCATGTGGGTGAGCTAGAGGTTTTACAGCTCAACGCATGCAGCTGGCACATGTAGGATATTGATAAGCTCACACAGATAAAAAAATTACTGCCCCCAGCCTGTATCTCTTGGGTGTTTCTTCTTAGATAGCAACTTGAACTCCCTACTTCACATCTTTGCACAGCTTTTGTAAACTATGGGAAATTGACTAGGTTCATGGCAGTTTTACTGCCATGTAACCACGTGGGGTTGTGGGCAGCAGTTCTAAACTTTTTAAGACTCTAACTGATAACTCTGTTACTGCAGCTGTGCATTTGGGGTGCAACTACTGCATTTGTTTGTTTGTTTGTTTGTTTTTTTGTAATACTACCTTTGCAACCATAAGAGCATGATATTGCAGGCAGAAGAGGAACAGAGAAGGAACAGCCAATACACTTTAAAATGAAAGCACAAAATTTTCAGGAAAAAAGACATACAATTGGACACCCTCCCCTCCCCCCACAACAAAATACCCCAAACCTACAAAACCTCCTAGCCATATCTTCTGGGCTTAGATAGGATATTGGTTAGTCTTCATTTATAATTGATGTAAAGAATTTCT
The DNA here is from genome assembly GCF_015832195.1 of Motacilla alba alba. NCBI lineage: Eukaryota > Metazoa > Chordata > Aves > Passeriformes > Motacillidae > Motacilla > Motacilla alba. The sequence goes on from NC_052046.1 coordinate 46,036,461, forward strand.
AAAAAAGAGGATAATGTGATTCCCTCTTTTAAGGAAGTGGGGCTTGGTTGGTTTTTTTTTCCTTTGGTTGCTTTTTTTCTCAACAGTGCATTTATGTTTTCCATTATTGCACTAGAAGTTACTTTTTTGGACCAGTCACAGATTTCTGAGTGCATTCCTCTCTGCCAACATTTAAGGCTTCTTTTTTCTACTAAATTAATCATTTAGGCAGTAAGAAAACCCCAACCAACCTTTCTTTGCCTCTAATCCAACCATTTCTTAACAAATAAAGGTAATAACAGATTCAAATGTAATTGCAATAGTTCTTTCCCAGTTGACCAAGGATTTGAAAAGGCAGCAGACAGAAATTTATAATAAGAAGTAGCAAACCAGACTGTTAATACTGTTTTTCAGAAACAGTTATGGTAATATGTAAGAAGTAGGATGGGAGAATTAAAAACAATAGGGTTGTTCAAGAACATTTCTGTCCTGATTATTTTTGAGAAAAAATAATCAGCAACTTTTGGTTCAGACTTGCCAGTTTTAGCCATTGCTCCCTTTCACATTAAATCCAGCATTTCATCTGTCTATTGTACAGTATTTTTAATGCAACTGGTGTGGTGTGTTGATGTTTCAGGTGAAAACACCCAATTGATGGTTGTTGATACATATGATAAGTCTCAGCCTTTAAGCAAAACTGAAAGGTAAAGTAAGATGGTGAAATAGTGAAGATAATGGTCACCTTCACTTTGTAGCTCTCATAATTTCTGTGCTGTTTCTGCTAAATGTTTTTTAGAGCATTCCCATAAAAGATAAAATTATAAGTGTATGCAATAGTTTCTTCTCATGGCTGAGGGAGAGTGAAATCCAAGTTTTCCGTATCTTTGGTGTGTTTATCTTCTAATGCTTTGTTAGCCTAGTGAGCTATTGAAGATTGCTCACTGGCATCTCCTCACTTTTTCTAACTTTACACTTCTGGACTGTGTAATATCATTTTTACTTACAGTGTAAGAATCCTTCTTCTACTGAAAGACTCTGAAATTAAAGGAGACTAAAGAGCAGAAGCTGTAAGTTGGTGCTTTGCATTTTGGACCTAGCAAATACTGAACACAGTGTGTTCTGACACATAGTAAATGTTGAAAAAGACTCATGGAATTCTGCTCAGCAGCAAAACCTTCATTAGTGATCCCATAATACAAATTCACTGGGCAGAGGAGGATAAAACAGTTCTACTCACTGTGTTGTCCAGCCCTGCACCTCCCTCATCTTGAGAAGTATCAATTGGTAAAGCATTGTCACTTTGAAAAATGAACCAATATTTCAAGTGTACACTTTGTTTTATTTTAGACTTCTGTAAATCACTATGGCTGTATAAAATGGATAAAATACTTTGAGATGGATTGGTCTGAAAGGATTTTCATAAATTTAGTAGTGCTTACAAATTTTTGTAAATTAGAACTGAAATTTGAAAGAAATATTCCTGCTTAGAATTTTCTACTCTCATTATGCAATGTTAATTTCTGGAGAAAAAGACATGTTTCAGTTAACAGTGTAGATGGTAGAGTTAAAAAAGATTTTCATTCTTGACATTGCATATTCTGGAAAATTATATTTGTTTGGATGATCTCAGAATAGACTTGCTGCTGCCTAAGTTTCCTCAGAGTAATTATGACTTTCATTTTGTATTTGTCCCCTAAAACTTTAGTATGTTTTTAGTGGGCTTTTGTGATGGTTTTCATGGCAGAAATGTTATTGGCCCACCTTTTCAAGTGTTCATTGCAATTTTCTTCTGCATCAGCTTGGGTTACCTGTGGATGTAAAATAAATTGCATGTCAGAAAGTAGGAAAAGATGGCTTGTATTCTGCATTTGGCATAGTCCAGGCAATGTGGTCCCCAGGGAACAAGAAATAATCTCTTTAATGTAATTTTAAGTGGCATCTCTGGTCTTATTACTTTAGGAGACAAAATGAAAGTCAATTTGTCGGAGATGATTTATAGTCTGAGCTCTTTCAGAAAGCAATTACTCCAAGGAGCATGTGGCTAAGAGCAGTGTAGTGCTGATGATGTGCTGAGGATGCTTTTTGACGTGGCTTGAGGCAGCTGTGCTCTAGTGCATAAATTGTGGTTCTGTTGGCAATTCCACTTTTGCTCTTGTTGAGAAGAAGTACTTTTATTTCATTGGGGAAAAAACTCCTGTGAATGTCAATGGAAACTTTGTAGATGCTGTTCAGAATGCAGAGAGTATTTCCCCAAGAAACTGTTTACAGACTTAGTACCTTATTATCTTAGAAGATTTTAATTATCTCAGGATTAGGAATGTAACTAAATGCATTTGTGCAACAGACACTTTCTTCAGTAGAGTTCTTTTACAAAGAGAGGTCTTTCAACATGTAGGGGGAGGGACAGCATAAATTGTAATTTAGCTCTAGATGTATTTGAAATGGTGGTCATATTTTATTTTACTCCAGGAAAAAAAATTGATAGTGAACTGTACTTGAAATGGTTCAGATTAAGTTGGTATTAACTTGAAACTTCCCAGTGCCTCAAATAATGTAGTAGTTAGGGGCAGGAACACACTAATATGAGCAGGGAGAAGTTAGGACTGCATGGAAGCATAGGAATGCGTGTTAGTTTATATATTAATCTTTCCATATAAACAAAGAATGTTGGTATTTTAAAGTGTCTGCTTTCCTGATAAGGAAGCATGCTGATTCTGTTCTTGATTCTGTACAACATCACACAACCAAAAAGTCCAGTATTTGGATGTTGAATTATTGTAAAGCTGGTATGCTTTATCATGAATGCTTGCACTAGAAAACAAAACCCACTGGTATGCTTGAGTAGTCTGTATAGGACTTTTAAAAAGAATAGATTTATACTAAGATATGAAAACCCTAAATACGTGTTCACATTTTTAAAGGTACTAAATGCCTAATAGGGTAAAACTAATTACATATGTGATGTTTGTAAACCTAAATTGTAATTGTAAAAGTCATACGGAAAATGCATACTATGAGAATGACTGTGTAGCAAATTTGATCGCATTGTGTGATATCCTAATTGTTAGTTCAATGTGATATTTCTTTTGCTAATTTTTGTTCCTGTATTTCAAAGGTAAGAAACATGCTTAAATGCAACAAGTACCTGTTAGTGTGTTCAAAGATTCCATTGAAAATAATACAAGTGAGTCCTCAACAAGTTTGGTGGCCAAAGATCTGGCTATTGCTTGGATAAATATTTTTCCCCAGGTGCACCAAATATTATGCAGACCAACCCCAGCTTTCATTTAAAATCTACTCTGTAACTATAGCCAGAGGCAGTTCTATGGTGCCTGAAATAATGCACTCCAGACTGGTCAGGGAAAAAAACCGCAAACCAACCACCCAACCAACCCCCAAAACCCAGCCAACCAAGAAAACCCACCACCACATAAAAAACACCAAACAAGTAAAAACCCCAAATAAACAAACAAAAAAAAAACCTCCTAAAAACCCACCCACACCCAACCAAAGAGTTTATCCAATCTGTAATTTGAATCTGGAATATTTCATTCAGAAATGTTTTTAACTTGATAACTAAACCTGTTTTTTTATCGTGAGATTGAATTCTCAGAAACTGTCTTCCTGCTAGTTAGGCAGAGAAACTTCTAGCTACAAACCAGACATGATTAGAGAAACTCAGAATGAAATCTCTGTGTGATGATTGTGGGCATTCATTGGTAGTCTGCAGTTTACTGGGGAGATTTCTGCCATTGTTCTGGCCTGTGGGTCTTACTGTGGTGCTGCAGTAGCATGATGGGATGGAGGAACATGTGGCAAGATGTGTTCCCAGGCTTAGCTTTGATGTGGCCAGCCTCTTTGGGGGTGAGAAGAGAGTTTGCAGATATGCAGATACATAGACATAACCACTGCTGATTCACTTGTCCTCAGGGCCAGCAAACTGTCTCTGGCCTTTTCTGCTTAGAAAGATGCAACCTCTGTTCAGTTAGAATACATTGGGTATGCCCTGTTCGTGTTTCCAGTGGCTTCCAAATTTCTGCTCTCAAATTTCTTTCCTGTTCTGCCTCATTTTTGTGTATAACAACACCTTGTGCCTTCCTCCCAAAAATGTCCTAACTCCCTAGTTTGTCACACTATCGCTCCATGTCTAATACCTCCTGTTCGCCTGTTCCTTCTTCCAGGCTTCCTTGTACACCAGGTCTGTTGGTGTATCCTCTCACTTGGTTCTGCTGGAACCGTGTTCTCCCTTTTCCACCATGCTCACATCCTAGTGAGTAATTTGGGTTATTGCAGTATTCAGTTCCTCGAGAATGAGTGGAGGTGGACTTCTTCTTCATCCTGCTTCATTGTAGTGGGTTAAAATACAGGCAGCCTATTCACATCTTGAAGAGTAGCTGTGTCAGTAGAGAACAGTCCTCTAAAATAGTCCTCCTGCAGTTTAGCTGTGTTTTGCTTCTAACAAGGCTGGAACTTTGCTTCCAAGTTAAGGCTGCAGTTTACTGTGGCAATCCTTGGACTTGATAATGGGTGACAATACTGACTGTACTCTGAGGATTCTGATCCTTGTCTTCACATGCATCTGTATTACATGTGTCAGACAAGGAATGGAGGCAGTATCTTTCCCTCCTGGTATCAGTCCCAACATCTTAATTTGTAACCAACTTATTTGGCATATTGCAGTGCTGGTCTTCAGAGTTTCTGAAATAGCATATTACAATGAAAATGTTTTTCTTTGACACCAACTGTGTGTATAGTTATGCTATTGGAGTAAAAGTCAAGATAATTTTAAAACTGAATAGCTATATTGTAGGCAATCCTGTTAAAGAAAATAAAGATGATTGTGGGTTTCTTTAATTAATTTCTCTAGTGATACTAGTACAAATCTGAGGAAAAAACAAATTTTCACTTGTCAGTGCTTTAGCGGTTTATTATCTACAGTTGTAATTGAGAAGTCACATGTCTAGCATTTTGCCTCCAAAGGTAACCCCTTTATTTTCATGTGTTTGCTTGAACAGGATTTATGCCTGATTAAGTTACTGTCTTTTATCATAATTAAAGAAAAATGTTGTGGAGGGAGAACTAAAACCTCTGTTCAATGGAAAACAGATTGTTGTGCCTGCAGTGAAACAAAAGGGACCCTGTCACACAAAGTGGCCTTTTTTTCCCCCGTCAGAATAATCAGCAGTCAGAAAGATTTATCTGCTGTGAGAATGATTCAACTGTCCAGACTAAGGGTGTGCGGGGGGAGGAAACAAGTTTAAGCTTTTCAGAAAGGAAGCAACATGCTTCAGAGTTTGCCTGAGATCACAAGAATGGCAGCTTTAGCAAGAGTGCTTATAATCTGTATTTGTAAACTATATTGCCTGTTTGCAGTTCATGCCAAACATCGATTAGTAGATTTTAACAATCTCTCTCTTCAGGACTGGAAGTGAATTCGTGTATACAGTGTGCCCTTGATTTATAAAAGGTTTCTTGTTGTGGTGCCTTAGAGTCTCATTTTAAACAGCATAGCGTGCTTGCAGAATTTTTTATTTTTTTGATGTATACTCCTGGCAGAGAAAACTCCACTATTGCTATCAGCTTTCACCTATTTGAAGTTACTTTCAGGCAGTAACACACCGGATAAAATTTTTAAGAGAACGTTAAAAAGGGAAGAGAAAATGTAAGCCAATAACAGCTGGATTATTCTGTCCTTCTAGCAAAATGGTGTATTCTGACAAACTATAATAGAACTTTTGTGGTTGATCACTTTTTTTTTTGGTAATTCAGAAAAATCTTGTGTTCTGCTGATTTTAAAAGTTTGGAATAAGTTTCTAACTTAAAGTTTGATATAATTTCTATCAAACTGTTTCCAAGTATCAAATCAAGGAAGAGCAAATAACAGATTCTAAAGTCTTTTTGTATGCAGATTTGGCTTCATTCTTTGTACTCATACTACTTGGAAATTTAAATAGAAATAAATACATCTCTTACACACATCTTTTTTCTCTTTATATATATCAACAGTGTTTGACAGAGATGCAATATGGCCTAGACCATAGAGGAGGGTTAGTCTCTGTCAGGGCTTTATCAGCTCCTGAGGCTGTGAGGACAATTACACAGTATTTCTCAACACAGTATGAGCTAATTTACATTAGAAATTATGGACTGAGTCCAAGAGCATATTGCAAACATTACTGTAGAATTCCTCTAAGAAATAATAAACTCTGTTTCTACTCATGAATGTGCAAATCTGGATTGCCATGTGCACATTTTTGAAACTCTGAAGTACAAGTTGTACAAGGCTAATTGTGAGGACCACTGTTGATACCTTTTTCATGATTATTCCCCTTTGTACTCTGTCATAGGTGTTTGGTACATATCTGAAAGCAGGATATTCCAGTTCATAATTAATTTACAGATCAGAAAGTTTTTCCAAAAAAGCATGGGTGAGACAGATTGGATATTGTTTTTTCAGTATTTTTGAGGCATTATCTTTGGCTTGAGAGGAAAGATTTTGGTACCTTCAGTCTTTTCTTCCTGTAGCAAGAGTATTAAATTATTAGTAGTTTATATTCAATTTGTTCCTGAGAGTTTATAGGGCTGAGTCTTTTTTTTGGATGCAAGATGGACTGATCTGGTAGAATACATAATGATTTAACTCATCTGCCATCTTACCTCCTGGAAATTTCACATCAGTGATGGTTCTTTCTTCCTTGAGCAGTAACACCCTACACTTGTGATTCTGTCATTCACCTGAGCTCAGTTTATCTTCCTTATGGTTAATCTTTCACCTGACTTCCTGTCAAGGAAGCAATTACAGTATCTGCTATGATGATGGTGGTGATAGATTTTCTGTCACTATGGCAGCATTTTGTCATCTTCATCCTTGATTTTTATACAGGGATTAAGAACTTCAGTTTTATTATTGGGCTCCAATTCAAGTTTACGGAGCAGGAAAGTAAACTAAACAGATTGCTTTGGAAATCATTAAGGCAATAACCCTGGAATGAAGTGATGCCTCTTATGAAGTTGCCCAGAATGGAACCATAATTAGTATAAAAATGAGAAGATTTAAACCACCTGTTCTTATGTTCCAACATTTTAAAATGTTGTTGCATTTTTTATTGTTTTTTTTTGTTAACTTGCTCTTTAAGGATTTACAAATCTGAATTGTCATTAGATTTTTGTAAGAGTTTTATCATTAAAAAATATTTCTTTCCTCATCACATGCACAATTTTGATATCCATACTCAGCTTTCATTAATGGAGAGTGACAAGTGATAAGTCAACATTAGTTCTCAATTTGACTGAAAGACTCGATATTGATAGCATAGATATTCAGTTATACCAATAACATTCTTTGAAAGCTCATCTGTTTCGCATTTATGGGAGAGTGTATGTACTACTTAGGAGATATTAAAGTGGGAGTTGCAATGAAAATATATGTGCTTCTCGTCTTATGAATTAATTTAAAAGCAGATCTCCACCGACATCAAAGGAGCTCTGAGCCGTAGAGGGCTACTCTGATCGTATTGGGATATAACGGGTAGTAATTGTTCAGCAATGAAAGATATTATCCTGCTGGTGATGTGTATCATGATGTGTTTAAATTAAGGGTGTTCAGTATTTCTTTTTAACTGTGTTTTCTCAGTCACCGTTATGATCCAATGTAATAAAATAAGTCCATTTTGGGAGAAGAAACCTTTTCTGGCTTATCTTTGGCTCAATGTGTGAAAACATAAATTGCCTAAATAAACCGAGGGAAAAAAAAAAAAAAGGCAGGAGGGACCCTGATTTTGTTCTGGGGTGGGTAGGAAGATAACTGGCCTCTTTCCCCTGCAGTTCAGGAATATTTGACTTAGAAATGAGGTAATTGGAATTTCATTTGGACTTGCGTGGGAATCATGAAAAAATTGGTATCCTATTAAACCTTTTGCTTGGAGGTGAAAGAGTTTCTGGAAGGAAGTAGGTGGAAAATAAAATCTTATTTCCTCTTTTCCTCCTCCTGTATCCCTTGTTAACTGGTTCCCAGTCCCAGGCAGATTGATTCCGTTGCGAACAAAAAGAATAAGGTTGTCTTCTTCCCCAAGATGCCCTGTTAGTGACTTTGGGGTATGTTTTCTCTCCCATGGGCTGTGGGATTCTACATTATTAACCTAAGTTTCAGCTGCTTATCACCGGAAGTGAAAAAACTGCACAATGGCTTACTCAACTACACAGAGTCTTCACTGGAACTTTGCTGCAGAGAGGGGAATTGAGACATAATCAGCTTCAGTCCCTGCCCAGCTTTGAGAGGCTACAGAAGCCAAGGCCAGACAAGCCTGGAAAGTAGAAGTGAGGCACAACTTTAGCACTGGTGGCCATGCACAGCAGCATTGCTGCTTGACAGCAGCAGTTATGTAACCACATTCTAGTACACAGTTCTAGAACTGGATAGAGTTTGGCTGAAGAATGTGGGGGTTTAAGGTTGGTTTTCTTGTCCGTGTTCTTACACTGGCATCATTCTTTTATGGCATAACTACTGTAATGGTAGTAGCTTAGTAACCTTCATCTTCACCACATTAGAAAATGAGACATCTCCATATGTATAGGCAGCAAATATAGAAATGACTTAAAAAAAACCCAACTTCACTGATTTTTTGCAATGCATAGCCAGTCTGCAGAGTTAATTTTTTGATTAAGAAGGGAATCGTGCTTTTAAACTGTCTAGCACAGACTGTGGTTTGGAGATACATAGTTTGAACTACATGGTACAATGAGATATAAGCATAATAATAAGTAATGGATTCATCTTGGGGGAAGAAAGAGAGTATGCCATCATTTCAGGGTTACCCACTCTGCAGAAAGCAATTATTCTAATGTTTATTAAGTACTCATGTGTGTGAGATAATTAGCCACTTTGACAAATTAGGTGGGTAGAAAACCTGGGCTAAAAGCCAGTAACTTGAAACAAAGCAAAGCATAATGATTACTACCATGTAACACCCACACATTTATGGACACCCCTTCCTTCTGGGTGAATAGTAGAATTTTCCTACTGAAAAATTTCTTAGTGATGAATTAGATATGTACTGAAAGTCTTCTACTGGCAGTAATTTTAAAGTGGATGAATGTGGGTAGCTCATCATATGAGAATAATAAGTTTTTTGTGGGGGGGAAAGATTTCCTGTCCTCAGATTTGTGGAAGGTTTGCATTTCAATCTGCATGTCTTAGAAATAGATACGCTTCAGTGAAGTGTTTTCAGATTGAGATCCATGTCATTTTAAAAAATCTCACTGGTTTCCAAAGAAAACTCTTGGAAAACATTATGAGAGATCTGTCAGCAACTGAGAGAAATTAACTGTGTAAAAACCAGTGAATGGTAGGTGTCAGGTCATGTGCTTCCTGTTCTGTCTGTCCACCAGACTGTTGTGGAATGTGTCCTCATGTAGCTAGACCACCCATTGATCAATTTGACGTGAACAAAGTGAGCTTGGGATTGGTTTCTTCATGTTTGGATCACTTAGAAGAGGTTTCCTAAGATTATGTAGCAGCATAGCAGAAACACCAATTTTTTTCTTCTTTTTATTTATTTTTTTTTTCAACTGGAAAATACAGAAGTATTAACTAGATTCTGGAGGAATCTGATGTACATATCAGGTACTTTTGAAAGACTAGTCCTGTTGAAAGAGAACTTCTCTTAACAGGAAGATAGGACAGAACTTAAACAGACCCAGGTTTAACTTATTTTCTTTGGGGATAATACCTCTGTAATAATTATAGAATCTTTGCTATGGTAGTGAAAGTTAATTTTTTCAAGGTTTTTGTAAAGGCAACCAAAATACCAGAGTGATGCTTATTGATGTAAGTGCAGGTTAAGTACCTTTAGATACTATTATTTTCCTATTTAATTATATAACTCAATGTTGCAAATTTATAACCACTTATATAGAAGACAATCACAGTTATTTAATTTCTGTTTCACTGCTGTTGGTTGTATTATCTTGGTGTATCATTTTGTTTGTCAGTGGAGAAATTCTGCATTAAAGACACTAATATTCCACATTGGCATTTTCAGATAAGAAGAGACTTAGTGTGTTTTCACTTCTCTCTAGTCTGTGCATGCCTGCAGTTTAAGACTGAATGCTTTTTCTGAAAATTGAATCACATGCTTAAACATTTTTTTGCAGTATATTCACCCATCTTCTTCCAGCTTCACCTCTTTTCTGCTGCAGAGATGAACAGAGAAAACTAAGTTCTGGAATTAACATGCTCATTTAGCTCTGCACTCTTCTCCCACATTAAATCAGCGTCTGGACTGTGACCAGAATTTACTTTCATCTCCTGCCAGTAAGACTTCAGGCTTAATCTAGGCTCAGTGCTTGTCTACTGGCGACAAATGCATATTAGCTTTGCTCTTGTAGGTAGAGATATGGAATGGAAGAGACAACAGATTATTGCTTATTGGAAAAGACGCCTCTTGACGGCACCTCTTTAACAGCTGTTAAAGCTGAATTCAAGCATGATAAATCAAGAAGGTCTATACAAGAAGATCACTGTCTTCAAACATAAGAAGGTTGTTGCTTTTGTTTTAAACTGCTTCATGTCTGTTCAGGCAGCACAAAGACCCTTTCACTGGTTGCTTTGCTTATGTCCTTTGAATGAAAGTGATCATCTATCAGAGTGCTTTTCTCCAGGACCTGGGAAATGGTATCTCAGACCTCAGTTCCACAGATCTCTCAAATTATCCATAATTGAGCCCAACTCTTTCTGTAGAACAAAGTAATCCACCCAGACACCTCAGTATGATACCTTAGTAAAATTTATTGGGTTTTTAGGTCTTAAGCATTTACAGCCTACCTTTCTAGTTTCTGCAGCAACCAGAATTACTCTTTGAGCAGACAAATTTTCAGTTTGCTCTGAGTCCACCTAACTTATCTTGCTTGTATTCCTGTTGCCTGTTTTGAAGAGAAGGTCAGAAGCTGTGCTACTAAAGATATATTGCATGACTGCCATTCAGAAATGCCTTCTGTATTCTCACATCCCCATAACCCTGTAAAGAGGCAGCTGCTCCTCTTCTCACCTTGTATGCACACACGTGGTCCTGCCTTGTGAGGTCATATCCATTGTATGAGGTGTGAACCTGGGGACACTGCCCTCATCTGATGGGCCTTTAAGAAAGATGGCATGATGGATCAGATAGAGGTAATGACTTGACAGTAACTTCAGTTTGTACAGCATTTGCTTATCAAGCTTTTGATCATATTCCTTAGTTCAAACCACAGCTCACAATCAGTTTTTAAAAACTGATTAAGAAATCTACTGTTTGAGAAAGCATCTTCTGCCTCTTAATTATTGTTATTGTTTTCTTTCCCACTTAATTAAGGACCTTAATTTTTATGTTTTCTTTAAACATACAGTTTATAGAGAACATGTTTTTACTGTATCTATGCTAAGTCTAACTGATTGTATGCTTTGGCCTTTCTGATTCTCCCATATCTGTTTATGTAATTCCTCTATATTATGACTAATCATTCATCACATGCCCTTATTTTTGAACTTTAAAAGGAATATTTCTTTTATATTTCCTTGTTTTGAAGAGGCCCTTACATAGCTGCATTGGTACTGTGCTTCTTGTTTCTTCCATTTTGGGACAAATTCTGTCATATTTTTCTTTAAGATTTTCATCACCAGGCATTTACCAGTATCCTTAGAATACTGTTCTATGTGTTTCTGAATACAACATTCCTTATTGTATCAGTTTTGGAGGTTGTTTGGAGGTTTGGGTTATTTAATTTTTTTTCTTAATTTTTAAGAAAAGTTTAATATATCTGTCAATCTTGGGGTTTTTTGCCTCCACAGAATAAGGAATTTGTTATTTTACGACCACTAGTTTGACTTCTGTTTCTTGACTCATCTCTCTTTTACTTAGATTTAAGTCAACCTCGTGTAAGAAATCTCCTCAAATATTATATTGGATTTTCTGTATATTCTTTTTTGTCTGTTTTCCTCCTCACCCATAGATATCTCAGTGAAGACCCCACACTATCATCTCTTCTTCTGGATGCTGCTTCTAGTTACTTAAGAGATAAGCATAATGCATTCCTGTCTCTGATTAGGGATATATAGCAGATTTCCAATAACATGTCATTGACCTCACTCTTTTCACACTTTGTATTTGTTCAGAGATACTCAGTAATCTACTTCTCAACTCTTTCTGAACTTCAGAGTTAGTATATGTGTTCTTGATTAACAGTATAAGACCTTCTCTGGTTTTCTTCAGCCCTGTACTAGCAAGTTCATTTCACCCTTCCACACCAATTCCATGTTTGTGATTTAGCCTTAATCTTTGTGAGGTGGATTAAGTGGCAATTTCTGTTGATTCTAAAGAGTTTAATGTTCTTTCTGTTTATTCTCCTTATTTCTGATATTTCTGTAGAAACATCCGAAGTGCTCAACATGTTGCCCTGTTACTCTCCCAGTTGTCCCTCCTATGATTCTCAGACAGTATTTTGTTTGAAGAATCTAGTTATTTTTGATAGTCGGTAGGGGTACTTCATAGGGGCCCATTTTCATGAAGTAACTTACAAAACTAAGCTTTCCTTAGAATATGTCCCACATATTTTTTTCATATAGAATATGTCCCACTTTCCTTAGAATATATCCCACATTTGATTATTCAGGTGTGGAGGTGTGCAACATCATTAGTTTTGAAATTAACATCTACAAATCTGAAGTGAACTCCAGTTAATTTTTTTTAATGTTAGCTTTGTTTTCTGCAAGGGAGTTACAGTTTGGGAATCCAATGGCTTAATTTAGTGTAAGTCAGCACAGAGGCAGAAGCTGGAGCTTTCATAGTAATTTATTTTGATGATTATTTGGTCTTGAATGTCTGCTGTGGTTCAGAGTGTATAATTTGTGTTCTATGATGAGTTTTCAGTTAATGTATTATGATTAACAGTTTTCTGGGGTATGACTTTAAATGTTCCCATGAAATGCTTATGGTGACTTGCCAGCCAAGGAGAATCAGCTGAGCTAGAGCAGTATAGGTGGAGCTCCAGTGGGTGTAGCTTCCCTTCTGGATAGAAGATAGAGCACTTCCAAGGAATAAACAGTAATATGCCTAGTGTTTTCTGCTGACTTAATGTTCTTTTGTGGCTTGTTTGTTAGAGATTATTGGAAAGCAAAGTTGTTGGTTTTTGGTTTTTTTTTACCACCTTTTTCTCTCCCCTGATGTACTCTTTGCAGGGAGGTTGCTTGGCAGTGCAAGTTAAAGGTCCGGTAAGCAAGTAGGGATGGGTGGAAGAATGAAAGCCAACAAAGGGAAGTGGTAGAAATCCAAAAGATTTAACTACATGAAAATAATACTTCTGCCAAAAGTCAGTTTTATCCTTTCTGTTCATAATAGCAGACTTTAAGTCTTACTCATGTGGATGGATCTGTATGGAACCTGGAAGTGATTACTTAAATGGGAACATAAAAGGGCTATATTTGTGCTTTTTTTTTAAATAGAAAGAAATGGAAACTTTGCAATATTTATAGTAGCTCCTGCCAAGTGGGCTTGTCATCAGCCTAAGCCTTTAACTTTTTTCTTTTCTTTATTTTTTTTTTTAAATTCAAGAAGATTTACGAAAATAGGGATTTAAGGATAAATATCTATATGGGATAGCTGTATGAACACAATTGTCTCTCTAGCCTGTGTATTAATTCCTTTGTAATAAATGTAAGTTTTAAGTTTTTTTCCCTTTTTTTTTTTTTTGTGGCAGTTATTTTTCAAAATGCTATTTACTAACACTTTACCTCATTTTCCATATGAGTGATTCTGTCTTAGTGCCAGGGTACATAGGGATACATCTTTGTGGCTGTCAAAGACAACTTAGAATGTCTGACTTGATTTTCAAACATGTGATACTTACTAAAATTTGGTTGGATTTCCTGTTCCGGCTATACTTTCATGAAGATCGTGCATACCTGTATTTCTGTGCTCAGAATGCCTTCTGAAATATGGTTGCCTTCTCTTAAACACCATCATGTACCATTTTGGGACAAATTCTGGAATGAAAAAGCCCAAATTTTTATCTGCTGACCAGACTTGTACAGGAGTCAGTTCTGTTCTTCGCATCTCCAGTGAAAAATATTCCCACTTCTCTTCCTTGATCTCTGAGCTGTATCAGTTCACTTCTTTTTATGGCAGTTTTATGAGCAGTTTAGGGGATTTTTCAAAGAGGAAATTAATACAGAGTAATATAAACAATGTAACGAGAAAAATAAAATGTGAACGTGAAGCTTTATTAAAGGAATGTAGCTGCAATATGCAGTGTGTGGGGTAGATTGAAGCCTCAGTTTAGAGAAAAGGCTCTTGGCTCTTACAATGCAATTGGGACAGCTTGCTGTAAATACGCTATGCTTGTGGTTCCTTGTTCAACCAGTGGCGCCAGGAATCAGACCAAAGTCAGGGGGTGGGAGATGTTTTTTTGTTTTGTTTTCTATTTTCACTAAGAATTGCTTGATATTTTATTACATTCAAGTTTTCAGTGTTACTGTTCCATATTTGAATCATTTTGGGCTTTGAGATACGCCTTGCTTGTGAGGAGTATGGAAATTGCCAGGATCCTGCACAGTGTGATTTCTGTATCTGTATTATAATGTAATTTTTGACTCTTTGCCCATGATTTAGTTGCAAGGTTTTCCTCTCATACTGAAACAGAATTTAATCTAGTTTCCACTTCAGATCACACAAAGATACTTCACCTCCTGTAGTTTTAGTGAAGTGCTGTAAAGGATATAACAGTAGTTGAGTGGGTTTCATTTATACATGCTTCTTTAGTTTGAGAACATGATATCTGTGAATATTTCATTTGCAAAAGCAACTTACATATATGGTGTCTGTAATTATACTATCAAAATTGCATTGACCATATATCCACTTCTTGAATTTTGTGGTGTTTCTCTATCTGAAATGTAATTTTTGTTCTACATTTCACACTTTAAAGAAATGTGAAGTTGTGTTGTCCATTCTAGGCTCAGAATATCTGAGAGGCATCAAATGAAGCTGTTGAGAACCATCTCCTATCAAGCAGGAGATGTGTTGTCACACATCTGGCAGTAGAGGTTGGAACCTCTGTTGAAAACTGTCGCCAAGTGATGTTGGGAATGTTTTTTACCAAAACATTGTTTCAAGTGAAGCTTTGGTCAAGGTTGTGGATGAGAAATCCCTAGACGGTTACTGGGAATGCATAGATCTCAGGAAGTTTCTGAGACAGAAAAGAGTTTGAAGGTGGAATACTTAAGGAAACGTTTCTTATATGAACCTGATTTTGTCTACTTTTAGACACAGGGCTACATGTTCATTTGATCTAACATAATGTGGCCAGTTGTATGCTTTCATTCTTTGTTAGTGATTTTGTTTCATAGATATAAACTGGAATAAGTTTTACGTTTTGTTCCAGGTCTGCATAATAAGGGGTCTCCAGAATTTCCAGAAGCTATTAAACAAGAAACCATATTTAGCTCAGAAACTTTTCAGCTGCAGGCAGCTGACAGATGTGAGAATGTACTGGAGATGCCATTATAAACTACCTTTTATTTTTTAATACTCCTTTCAAAATAACTGCTGTAGACCACTGAGGGAGTGAGGGTATTCTAGGACGTGGATCCTTTGTCTGACATGGCCTGGCCTTTCATGTACCAGAGTGTACCTGGGCAGTGCCTCAGTAGTGATAATTGCACGGGTGTCAAGCGGGTTCAGCAATGCCTCTTCTTTGTATTCCATAGTACAAAAATCTGATTTTCTTTTATGACTGAAGAGCATCTTCAGACAAATTTTAGGATCTTCTGCAAAAAAGATCAGTGTGTCAGAAACTGCATGTTGTGTACGAGGGTGATAAGGCGCAAAATTTGGTGGATTAAGTACTTTCAGAAAGAGAGCAGTTTGTGTTGCATTGTAAGAATTCATGTCTTACACTGGATTCATTTTCACTTTCTGATGAAAAAAATTCTGTGCATGTGCAGCTACCACCTGCCCTCCATGTGAAAGAAACTGCACTATATCTAGTGATATTCTTTTGTAGTGGTGAATCTGTTACTCTTCACTGTAAATAATTCATCTATTAACACCGATCACGAATGCTCATGCATGGGCTGAAGAAGAACATTTTAGCAAGAAGAAAAAGCATTTATTTGTATTCCTGGTGAAAGTATTACTTCTTTCCCCTGAACATGGGGACCTACCTCACAAACAACCTCAAAAATGGCTGTCTAGGGAAAAAAACAGTTGCAAAGGGAGAGGTGGTGTCTCCCTCCCCTTTCTTATTGAGTAACAGGGTCTGGAATGTTACTAACTTCTAATCTGTCTCTCTCTTTTTCTCTTTTCTTTTTTCCTCACTGAAATTGCTTTATGGCTCTTTCATTGCTTTATTCCTTGTTCATCATCAAAAAACCCCTTCTGAATATTCTGAATATTAAGTCTGCTCGGGGTAAGGATATAAGAGCCATGACCCTCAATATAAGGCAAAATATAGTAAGAAAACTATTTAATTTGCAATACTTGCCACAACTCAGTAGTGGGAAAATCAGAAACACGGGAAGGGAAGAATGGCTCCTCATTATCTCTTCTTTCTAACATGTCTTAAACAGTGTCCCATTCCCTTGTCTTTATGAGAGAACTGTTGGAGTTGGTATAGTGTGGAGGCACTGCGCTCCACTTCTGACAGAGGAATTCTTGATGTCTCTTGAGTTCCTGAAGGTAACGGTGTGGAGTAAGCCTAGTCACCTAAGAAATGGTGACATGTGTACTGTGGCAAACATCCTGTCCTTGTCCTTAGTACTTTACAGGAACAGCCTGACAATTGAAAGTAGGATAAAGTGAATTTTCTGCTTTGTCACTCAGGTCAATAATTCCTTGCACAATTTGGTTCAGATGTGTATGTTTTCATAGTTACCAAAGCAATGCAAGTAGAATTAGCTGCCGTATAGTACAGTTTCTGTGCTCACCTCTCACACCACACTGAGGGATTTAACATCTATATTTCCAGAAATGGACCTCCAGTTTCAGATGCTATGATTTTTTTTCTCCTTTGAAAATACTGGCCTTGGGACCAGTACCTTCAACATTGTCTTCACTTTTTCAAAATTTTTCAAAATTTTTACTTATTTTTAATTTTCTTTTTGAATATACAGATAAGCTCTTTTATTTAAAATCCTGCTGTCATATGGTTATTTCCCTTCTATGCTGAAACACTGTAGTTTCTTTCTGAACAGGGAGGGCTTTGAATGGGTGATTTTGGTGTTTTTTAATATGATATGTTTAAAGCTTAGAAATTAAGTTGTAACATCAGATGAATTCAAAACCAAATACTGCTTTTCATATAATTGGGTTTGGGTTGGAAGAAACCTTAAAGTTAAATTACATTGTGCTGAAAAATACAGAGACTCTCATTTCTGGATAAATCCAAGGCTAATACAAGGCACACCAGGACTATGAAGACTCTCAAAGAAATTGACTGCTCACAGTTTCCATGTGAAATCCTATAAATCAGTGTCATGGGATAATCTCTGAGTACCCAGCCATGTGTACTCATTGTTTCTCCAAATGCATACTTAATTCTTGAGTTGTGATAAAAGTCACAGAAATTATAGTAAACTCTAAACTAGCCTTAAGTATAAGTTAGTAGCAGATAGTGTTAAGTTCTGTCAAAAATGTTTATTTAAAAATGGGCTTCTGCACTGAAAATCTGTGCTCTGTAAAATGCTGTTAAATATGCTTCTTATGTTGTGTGTGCACTTGCACACACACACCCCCACCTCTGCCATCTTCTTAAGTGAAGACACAACAGCACAGACCCCCTGGTGCTTTCCCATCTGCGCACACACCTTAGCACCTTCCTGCGATACCCACACCTACACATGCACACTTAATTCCTAGGTGCTGCACCACACACCCCTAGCTGGACACAAGCCTCTGCGCATTTCCCCCGTACTCACTTCACATAGATGCAGGTACGCATCTATGTACGCCAGTCCCTTCACACACTCGCACAAATAATTCCACAGTCTCACCTACATACACGTAGCTCTACATCCCTCCACTGAGCTCTACATAAACCTCCACGCAGTGTTAGAGACATGTACACCCCTATACCCACACATACTTGTACACACACACACAAATACCCACCCATCTATACTCCCTCCTACACATCAACACACTCGACCTTCCCAGCTGTGTGAATTCAGAAAAACCCCTACCAAAATACGTGTGAGCATCCCACTACACACATATGTGTATGTGCACATGCAAAGACACACAAACATGTACGAGTTCTGTGAGTTGGGCTTGGATTTGGACTGAAGCATAGGCTTTACATTTCATATGCTGTTGAGAACAGTGTGTTATGCTACAGCTATGTCTGTATATCCCCACTGCCTTTAATGTTTGATGCAGCTTTTACTTATAACCATGTACTCAATAAATATTTGGTGGGCATTGAGGAAAAAAATCCGTCTTCTGTCTTGGTTTTGGGGGACAGCTTGAGCTCAAAATGAGAGCTTTCGTGTTCTTCACTAGTGTGACGGGACAAGTCTGTGATTACATGCCTACAAAACACAGCCTGAGGTGATGCCATACAGAAACACCTCAGGCAGCCCTGATGTCTGTGGGCATCAGAAGCCTTTCCCTGCCCTCTACCAAAGTGAGTGATGCAATGCTGGGCTGTGTGATTTTTATACCGGCCACTGTGTTGTGTTATCTCATAGGTATGTCTTTGATCACCCAATGAACTAAAACGCTTAAGTGTCCTCTGTGCTGTGGGGGAAATCACAGATGCTTTTCTGTTAAGGTTAGAGCAGAGCCATGCTTAAATCCTTTCTGATAAGAGACTGTAATCAAGGGTGTTCGTCATCATACATAAAGAGCCAGACAGAAGTTTTACAATCAACATTGGAAAAAAGAGACCAGGATAGAGTGAAATTACCGGGACGAGGGATTTCAGTAAAATTTTAATGGTTTGAATAACTTATTTTTTCTTACATTAATGACAAATTAATGTAATTAATAATTTCAGCTTTCCAGAGGACTGTGCAATTTAAAAGATAAATATTTATATCTTGAACACAAGTCCAGAAATTTTCCCTGCTCCTTCATGAGTGCAAATGAAGACTGGATAGCAGAGTAATAAATCCATGTATTCTGAAGATCCTGAATGCTGTGGCTTCCTCCCCCCAGTTCTCTGTAGTGCAGCCACTTATTTTAGGAGAGAAAGAGGAATTAAAGTGTTTCTTCAGTTCTTAGCAGTGTTTTATTGATGGTAGTTGCCTTTCAGAGGAGAGAAGCCCATAACTCACTGTAGATTTTTCATTAAGAAAATAAAAAGAACATGGAAAACTCCAGAAGTATCCAAGGTGTGTTCACATAAGGAGTTCACATAAGTAATGTGAGGAGGATGAAGGGAATTTTCAATTAAGAAAGCTACATTTTTCTTCAAGCAAACAAGTGTACTTTATAAAACAGATATAACTCAAAAGACAACCTTTTTCAGTACTTTCTGCTCAGTTATTTTCATGACTTTTGCCAGTGACACAATTGCTTTCTTCAGGATTGCTTATGGTTTTAATATTTGCTGGGATAGTTGGAAGTTATCAATATACAGTTAAATTTAGCATCTCTTGTTATGGTATGCAAAAATGGCCATTTTGTGTGCATTTGTTCTCTTTTACTGCTCTTTTTTTCTTGCTACTAGATTCTAAATATCTTCATGATATAAAGACATAAACATGAATGCAACTAAAAATACAAACATTTATTGGAAGAATTTAGGTCCCAATTCTTCAAACAATTGCTTTTGTTAGCTTCGCATTGTGAACAGATATTGCAGGAGGAAGGCCTTATTTTGGAGGGTACACTGGAAATGAAAATAAGCAGTTTATAGTTAAAAAGAAGCACTTTAAATCCAGTTCCTTTCAGTTCCTGGCCTGTTCTGTCACCAAAATAAGAAGAAAATTTCTTATGAATATGAGCTTTGTTTCCAAAGCCAAAATATGACTGAAATTTTTATTGAAGTATTTTGTTTTTCTTTCAAAAAATAATTTTCTTGGTGCCAAATTATGATGTTGTTGATTTCCAAGGAAAGAAAAAAGAAGTGAGGTTAGGAAAGAGTACTTGTATTCTTTTCCATTCTGATTTGCTTGATGTTATATATATTTATTTAGAGGGACTGCTTTCTGAATTTTTGTGTTTAATTTTGGAGATCTTATTATATAGGGAATGTCTAACTCAGGGACCAGGAAAAACCGTAGTACAGATATTGGGGGAAGACTAAATAAGTCAAGTGGGAAAAAATAATATTTCTGTGTTAAATTTTCTCTGTAAGTTTGCGTATTGTGGAATAGTTGAAGTGCTCTTTAGACATACAAATTTAGACAATTTAAATTATTTGAATGTTCAAATGGTTTACCATTGTTAGGAACTAATCTTGAGCTGGTTCTCATTTAAAATTTGTGAAATTATACCCTTTACAAACATAAGTCCCAAGGAGAGTTTTAAGTTTCTTTTTCTAGACATCAGCTCTTCAGAACTCTGCAGAAAGAATTCAGCTGCTGTAGTACAAATAATAGTTTTGTGTAGGAAGATCTCTTTTGCATGAAGTTCCTTATCTGTTGCATCACCTGGGATTTAAGAAATCTGGTTCTGTAAGAAAAGCAAAAATCTTTTCTTCAGTGCTTCTTTATTGTGTGTTCAGTGGATTAATTGGTGATTCCGTCTGCTGTGAAATTGTCTTCAACATCACCCAGTGTCACAGTTTAGCAGTGAGAATCTTTGGCTGGAGAGATAATTGAGGAGGGTCAGGTTATATAAATTTGGCATAAGCCTTTTAGAAGTCAGTAGTTGAGTGTCAATATACACTATCCAAAATGAGGAGTGCATCTCTGTATCTTATGCTTCCACAGAAGTTTACTGATACAAATGCACTTCACCATACAAAAAAGCCAGCTGACATTACAATGTATTAGATGCCGGAAAGGTGCACTGCATCTTTTTATCTTATCGTGGTTCTACAGGTAAAGTTAGTATGAGTTGTGTCAAGTGGTTCTTTCATCATTCTTTGCTGTCTCCATCCTTGTTTCTTTTTCTCTTTTCTATTTTATGGTAAGACGCCATTATAAGGGAAGGTTTTAAGAAAGAGTATTTACATCTGAACATGATGTAACTGTATGATCTACTGTGGTACAGAGTTTTAGACGTAGCATTCAATGTTTGACAAAAAATTTGATTAATTTCTGTTGTGTGTGTTGAGCTCTCTATTGAGAGTGGTGTAAGTCAGAACTTTAAATTAATCCCAAAATGATTAAGCAGACAATGAAGCTCAAGCTGCTTTGATCTCGTAGGCATCCTTGCTGATTCATGAATGTGGTTGATAAGCTTCACTGGTATAGATCCTCAGCTAAAAAGAATTAAATAGCACATAATAGAAATGAAATGTAAGTTAATTTAAAAGACAGTTTCTTAATTTCAGAACCCAGGTAATTTTTTTTTCCCTGTCAGAAAAGAAAAAGAAAATGTACCTTTGCTCTCTGTGGAGTTTGTGTGTGCTGTATAGCAAGACTTAACAAGAGCTTAATCAGAGAATCACATGTTTGAAAATGATATTTTCATTTAGGTTGGAAAAACCTTTTAAGATCATCGAGTACAATTTTAAACCTAACCAATATAAATCATGGTGCTGCATCTACTCACATGTCTTTTAAATACCTCCATGGATGGTGACCCCTGTGCAGCCTGTTCCAGTGCCTGTCAATCTTTTTAGTAAGAAAATTTTCTCTAATATCCAATCTAAACCTCCCCTGGTGCAATTTAAGGCCCTTTCCTCTCATCCTGTCACTTGTTACCTGGGAGGACAGAGCAGCTCCCTCCTGCCTACACCATACTTTCAGGCAGTTGTGGAGACCCACAAAGTCACCCCTCGGTCTCCTTTTCTCCAGGCTAAACAAGCCCAGCTCCTCAGGTGGTCTTCATAGGATTTGTGCTCCAGATCCTTCACCAGCTTTGTTGCTTGTTGTGCACAATCCAGCACCTCTCAAATGAACAAGCACTACCTTAGTAAATTTATTGAGTACTTTTTCCTTCCAAGCAGTTACTTCTCTACTGTCTTTCCTAGGTTTTGAGTAGCTGTCCTTAGGCTAATATTCATGGACTCTGTGATATGTATGTTTATAGTGGATACTGGGTTGATGACTGAATTATAGACCTGAACATCATCTAGATATTCTTCATACCAAGAAAAAATTCTCACCTTGGGCATATTTCCACACTCATTAATCACAGAAATGATAAACTGCTGTCATAAAGTGATACATTTGAGCAGGGAGGAATATATCAATGTGATGACTCACCTATGTAATACAGACATTAAAACAAAATATTTATATATATATATATATGTTGTTACAGAAGTTAGTTTTCTTACAAAAATTGTTGTTCCATCCACTCAGGAAGTCTTACAGGTGTACAGCAATATCCTGACACAGTTGCTTGCTGCAGGAATCAGATCAGAGCTCGGTAGGTGGGAATCTCAGTGCTTGACTGGAACAACCAGCCAGCTCTTACAATATGTCAGTAAGTAGCTGAGATTAAAAATGTAGGATGCATATAACTACAGGTTTCTGTAGTGACTCTGACTTTTTACTAAAGTTGCCTGAAGAGCAACCGAGGAGTGAGAAGATCTGGAGCAGTATTGTCCAGTTTTTCAACAGCAAAAATAGTCACATTAATATCAATAGCATCTAATAAAAATAAACTAAAAATCCTCATGCTTCCCAAGGCTCTGTTCAAATACTTTTGAAAAATTTGATTATTTCCCTAGTTAATTTCTAACTATTTCTATTTGTTAGTACTGTTAGTATGGTAATCAGATCAGATTACCACTGTTTCCTGAATGCAGCTTCTGACATCTCTTACGGCTAATCTGCTGCCCTTTACAAGGGTCTAAAAGAAGGCCTTATTTTCTTCCTTAAATCATTATTTCTCTTGACAGCCCTCTTTCTCCTCCCCATCTCTTGAGTTTCGTCTTTTTTCCTGATCCTCCTCTGCATCACCTTCCAGATACATTGTTACATTATCTCTTTACACGGTGCTGAATTTTAAGATTATAAAGTTTTAACCTTTTTACTGAGTCCATCAAGAGTCTTTAAAAATAAATTGGTTATTCTCTTTACCTTAAAAGCTCTTCATACACTAGAGATATTCTATTTTTTTGTCTTTATTGTCATGTCTCTGAAATTTATTATAGTACTGCTGTGGTGGTTTTCTTTCCCCCACAAGGTTTTTTTTTTTTTATATATATATTTTTGTCCCTGTGCTTGAAGAAGTCTCATTTCACTTTGCCTAGTTATTCTGTATGTAAACCCCCTAGAAACACATTAACATGGTTAATGTATTAGTTCCTTTGACAGTTGAGTCTCCTTTTGGTCTCTCCATCTTCCTTTCTGAGAATATACTTGTGTCTTCTGCTATTAAATCCTAAATTCCTTAGGTTAAGACTGTAATATGTCTTTTTTCTACAAAGAGTCTTTTTACTCAAGGCTAGTTTTTCCCTGCTCTTCATTTGCAATAACAAGATTTCTGTTGCAAACAATTAAAAAATTCTAGCATCAGCTGAGGCAAGATACTGTCAGATGTGTGCCTAAGCAAGGCTTGACTTAAAGAAAGTCCTTTTTCTGTATGAGAGAAGCTTCCCAGGGCTAGTCTGCGTTAACAGGTTGAATAATGCAGAAGGGCTTGTAAGTAAACTGTTTAAGCTAAATAAACACCTCCAAGTATCAGTTCAAGAAGGTTGGTGTTGCTTGAATTGCCTGTTAGACACATCCCTCAAATGTCTGTTACGTCTTTGTGTTACTTCAAGAATCTGGGGTTTTTTGGTTGTTGTTATTTTGATTTGTGGTTGTTTGTTTGTTTTTGTTCTTTGTTTTTTTACTGGTGCTATGTCCTTGTAAACACAGTAGTTATAAATCAGGTCAATTCTGTCATTTGACACAGATTTGGCATAAAGATATTCTGATCCTTTTTGATTTAATGCATCTCTGGACTACTTCTATTAGTGTTCTCAGTTTTGAATAAATTGTTAATGAGGTATACTTTCACATGCCTTCCTGCAGCTGTAATAAATTGTAGGAAGTATTTCTTTCCAGGGATAGACTTGCACATCTGCTTCATTTGTGAGCAGCCAAAAGTAGAGACCTGAAGAGCTGTGGATATGGAAAGCTCACTCTCCTGCTTTCCCTGCTGAAGCTACTGAAATTGCTGAAAGGTCGCTAATTATGCTTGTTTGCTTGGGGTTTTTTTTTTGGTCAGACTATGAAGGTAAGCCTTGCTGCCCTGGAATTATTTTAGAAGTTGATTCTGATATGTAAAAGGCTCAGTGATAAATTGTTTTTCTGATAGATAGTTATTGACACATTTAGATTCATATGTCCAAATCTTGTTTTTCTTTGTAGAAGTTCATTTGAGCTGTTTCCTTCTCCTCTACTGTTCGTGCTTAGATATTTCTGTGCATATTTTCCAAGCTGTATTGTTGGTGATTATTTCTGTTATCCATCATTCTTCTTGCAACTGTTCTGGCAGTTTTGCCCGAAATAATTCTGCTCCATAAAGTATCTAATAAAAACATGTCCAGGCTCTCAGGATGTTGACTCCTGTACCAAGAGTTGATGATGTTCATGGCAGTGGTGGGGGTGGTAGGTTGGACACAAATATGTCAGGCTGAAATAGGAGGGAGCAGTAGTGTGCAAGATCACTCCTGGGGGCCCATGGATGGGCCACATGGAGCAGGACACCTCCAAAATACTGCAGCCCACAGCCAGACCAGAACAACCCATGATGAGGCACGAAGCTGAAACAAGCTATTTAGCATCTGGCAGCAGAAATCCTAAGAGGAGAGAAGCAGACTAAATCTGTCATGTGCATCCCTTCAACCTCTTAAACTGCTTTTTGCTTCACTAGATCCATGTGAATGGGTAGAACTTAATCTCTGGTGAAAGTCAGGTAAGTTGGGACTGGGGAAGGAAAAAATTATTTCTTTATATAAATGCAGTTGTTTTTTTGTTTTTCTCAGAGTTCAAGTCAATGATCAGAGATTTGTGTTGCATGACAATAAATTATTTAAAGTACAATTCCTCAACTGCAGACAGTTTTGCCTGTAACAAAATTTTATTCTGAAAAAAACCTACTATTTTTTTTTCCTCCAAGTGAAGAAGGCAGTGTACAGGTAGAACAATAAATGAGGTGTAGCTATGTAGCACAATTTCTTTTTTATTCTAGCTGATGATTACATAAAACTTTCAAGCAGGGAAGTATAACTTTAAGACTTTGTCTTATATTAGATTTTCTTTATAATTCCTCAAGCCTGGACAATTCCTATGAATGCACTTAAAGTATGTAGCTTAATGTTGAGGTGCTTTGCTTTTGGGTGCAGGTCAAGGGCATAGTTTAATTTTAGTATTCACTCCCTCCGTTGGGCGTGGATTTTACTTACAAGAAAGTAAGTGACTTTGACAGAAAAAAAATATGTGGTAGTGTTAACACAGTATAGGAAAATCAAATCTGCTACTGGTTTCATTTGTATTGTAGATCTGATTTTGATTTGTATGGAGATGTACTGATGTAAGTGTAAGGAGAAGAAAATCAGAAGGATTGTGAATTATGGTTTATGTTACTGTAACTTTCTTGTTTGTTTGCGCATCCTCCCAAACTAGCATGTTAGGTGTGGTAAAATATAGGACCAAATCTTAATCATAGCACCATTAGCTGAGGCCTAAACTTACTCTTTGAATCCTCCTTTTTTAGCCCACCCATAAACAGAGAAGTTGTTGCCAGCAGACATAAGGCAGAGCAGCATTCATGGGTTGAACTGGAAAAGCAATCATTTCCTGGCAGAGAACAAACTTGGTGAAGTTATAAAGTGGTTTCACTTGAACAGAGCCTGTGCTATCAACTTTTATTAGGGTACTGTTTATCTTGGGCCTTGTGGGAGTAAAGAGAAATGGAAATTTTAGGTAAATGCTTGTGCTGCATGTAAAGGTTTTGCCTTTATGAAGTATGGGACTGGGGAGAAACATTTCATTTCATTTTGAAATCTCTTTCTTGTCAATTCAGAAATTGCCTCTTGACAAAAGATGTGTTAAAAATATAGAAAATAAAGAAGAGTAAATCCATTTCAGAAGCTCACTGAAAGTTAAGCTGCACACTTTTGGAAAGAGAAAGGGCCTGTGTACAGATTTTATTTCAGCACTAAAACCTATGACCTATGTGCTCTACAGCAGTGCTTGCTCTGGCCTAGCTGAGGAAAACGTTGGTGCTTGAGATTCACAGAATCTAACCCTTTTTCTTTAGCCTTTTCACTCCCAGGCCCAAAAGTCATTAGATTCAGCCAAGGCTTTTTATCCTCAAATGGGCTGCATAGATCTGCACCAGGAGTGCTGAAATCAGCTAGTAAACTCAGCCAGACTGAGGTGTGACTTTTCAGTGAAGTGTTTGGTTGTCTCCAGATGACACGCCCCAGAGCACCAGTGCTACAAGCATGGAGCAGAGCCACCCAAGCTGGTCTTGCCCTGAACTAGCCCACATTCAGCACGCGTTTAGATTTGATGTTACGGTTAAGCTGATATAATATTGCTGTTGCTAGAAGGGGCAATCACATACCCTCTGACCCCATCTGTTTTTCTCTGGTGCTGTTTGCAGAGCAGCATTTTTCTAGAGTCTCATGTGGAACAGGACCCTGTGGCTGGAGTGACACACTCGTCACCTTCTCAGTCAGGAAAGATCTATCTGGGGAATATCCTGCTTGGGTCAGTCCACATCTGCAGGATGAAGTGTGAAGCATATTGCTGGCTTCTTATTTCCTCCTCATTCTGGCATTAATCATTCTAGTTCTTGGTGGTCATACTCTGTACTGTCTCAGGAACTCCTTTTTCACAGCCAATAAGTTGTAACAGGGATCAGCTGGAAGGGAAAGAGTAGAAGTCCAAAGTCTTTATGAGCTGTTGAACCCAAGGGGAAAAAAAGGCAAGTTTCCTAACACTATAAGGAACCTTTTGCATCACAGAGCCATTTTCTGCTGTTGAAGGCACTGTGCCATATAGCCCTTCCTTCAACTTACCAAAGTCAGTATGAAAACCAGCTAGTGTTTTCTTGCCTCTGCTACTCCCATTGTAAAGGCTGTCCTAGGTTTTGATTGCTTTAACAGGTAGGAACCTTCACTTTTGAGCAGAAGTTTATCCACTCCTCATTTTATGTATTTATTTTTGTGCAAGCAGTTATTTTTCATCCTGTGCTTACTTTCCCTGAAATTCCCATGAAGACCAGACATGAGTTCTCTTTGGTTTTGTTTTGCTGTGAGAAACAAGCAAATCTGGTTTTCATGTATTCAGTTAGTTCTGTCTCTCAATTCCTTTTTCTCCATCATTCTATTTTCTGTTTCATTCTTTAATATATGTGACATAAATTCAAGGATCTATACAGAACTTCTACTTGCTCTGCAGTGTTGCAGTGTTTCACATTATATGTTCAAGAATTTTATTTTTCTGTTTCACATCAGTGTTACTAGAGCATTTAGACCAGTCCTTAACTAGATTAAATGAGCTCCCAATAAACGGTGAAATTTTATGTAATTCATTGATCTTATTATTTTCATTGATCTTATTATTTTCATACTGATTCATTCAATTCTTCTGATCCAGACCTCAGGGCCATTCTTCTTAGGCATTTTGTGTGTCCATCACTGTGCACTGTGTGATTAAGTGATTTCACATCAAAGTTATATTTCTTCTAGCTTTATTACTAAAAATATTAAGCAAGGTTGGACCAAGCACCAGTGAGTGTTGGAGCTCTCTAATGATCTCCTGCCAGTCATCTTATGGGTTACTTATAGCCATCTATTTTTCATCTCACTCTTGTTGTACCTATCATTCATCTGACACTGAATTTCCATATAGCAAAAGTTTTACCTAAGGAAAACTAGGATATTGTCTATAAAATATAGTGCTTTTATTAGAAAAGCCTACCCAGTAAAACAATAGAATGATTGTAGATCCTGTTATAATTTTTTTTGTTTGCAATTGATCTGCATATTAATTATTCTTTCCTTAAAAGTCTTTTCTGAAGTCTTGCCTATTAATGAAACACAGGCCTGGAAATTCCTTGATCACATTTTGGTTACTTCTCATTGTTTACACCCTAAATCCTAGCTATATTAGACACAGCCCTCTGAATTACTTCTTATGCATACCTGATTGCTTTTCTCATTCATATTAGGACTTGCTTTCTCTTTTCTACTTTTTTATTTATTATTACTGTACTCTTATCTGCCAGATTTACCTTTTCTTGTGTCATAGGTGTAGAAATTACAGGTATATCTCAACCTTTTCCGCTTTGCTTAGTGTAAAGCTCCTCATGTCAGTCATGCCAGCCTTACTTAGAGAAGACTGTATCCCCAGGTTGAGCTCAGCCTCTTGTTCTGCTCATGTTTATGTAGGGGCTAGCTTTCCAAGGCTGGCTTCCTGTAAACACAGAGGTAATCCAAATTGTACAAAAAAATGTAACTTCCCTTCCTATAGTATTCAAGCCCGTATAACAGGAGAATTGCAGAGCCTCTCTGCTGTTCATCCTGTTCAGAAAAGAAAGGGTAGGAGTACCAAAACAAATTTGATCAGAGCAAGGTGGCATTGTCTGTGTTTTGTCTTTTGAAACAGTCCTTTGGAGACTCAGCCTGCTATTTCTTGAATTGCTGTTTTCCTTTCCCTGTGTCCTTCAGGCAGGGAAAGAAGGTGTCTGGAATGCAGGTAATGCTGTAAAAACTGCAGAGCAGATTTTCACTTTCTTTGTAAAGGTAAATATAATAATAGAGGAGGCAAAATTTCATGGTGCACAAGTAAGAAGCTGCATATAATGAGAATTCCAGATTTTCTAAAGAATATTATCAAAACATGGAACAAGGAGCATAAAGGGAAGTGACGAAGCTACCTCTGCAGGATCAGCAATGACACCTTTGCAGTATTTTTTAAGTCCAGATTTGTCAGCAGTAGGATGTGTTAGATCTTTACTAGATAATCATTATTATCTAGCACATCATTAGGTTCTTAGCGTTTGCTTTCCACAAGATACAGATGAAGGTTTGAAACAAGAACAGGCATATGCTTACGGCGTAGTCTACTTTGTGCTCAATAATCACGAAGCCTTTTCCATAATATTCCGTCCTCTCTGGGTGGGTGAGGATATGTCATGCCTCTACTACCTGTCAGGTAAGATATTGCTGTGTGCTGTGCTTGGATCAAAACTGAAGGTTGTTTCAGCTGGTGCAGAATGGAGTTCTTTAGCTCTTGGATATCAGTCTTTCATTTATGTTTGATTTCATTAATTAAGTTGATTATATATATATATATATATATATATATATATATATATTTTTGTACAGGCTGTGAGTTCCTGTAGTGCTGTCCTTTATTTTTTAACTTTTTAATCTCTGATTTGGATATCATTGGATTGGACATCTGGCTAAAGCAAGGCTTTTGATCCCACTGCAGATTTAAAATCAGTATTTGTTCAAATTTATTTATGATTATATACTTCAAAATTGCTTGAAATTATCTTCCTTATAAATATGTATTTTTCAAATATCTTGTCGAGGAAGTTAGATGTTCTTGAATGAGTGTGTAGTAAAGTTCCCTTGGTCAGAGTAGAATTTTGGTAGTTCTCATCTGCAGAAAGTAAAATGCTTTGTCACAGTAGTGAAATGAATATAAAAACTTACGGTAGCAGAACTAAAAATTGGTCTCTACCTTTTGGGGGTCTGAAGCAGAGAGATGAAATTGTCCTTGTCTAAGTGAAAGGATGCTCAACAATAATATTCTGCTGCAAATAAAATTACTAGTTTACATGGTGTGGAGTTAAAAAATATTTAGCTTTCTACATAAAGATTATACTTCGTATCTTGGTCATGTTTTCTGATGGGAAGGGTGAAGGACAGTCAATAAATTCAATTACATTGAGAATTTGGGGGTTGAAGTGGGCTCTGAGCATTGACCTTCATTTGGAAGACTGTGGAGGAATGGCTACAGAAGGAATTCTCGTGAGAGCCCTGTAGTGAGAGTTTGTGAGAATACAGAACAGTATGTTGTAAAGAGTGAAAGGAAAGCAGAAGGAAACTTTAAAAACTGTGATGTAAATGGAGAATATAGTGTCTAGAGACCTCTGAAAAGAGGAGAGGAATCTGGCATAAGGAATGAGAGACATAGCAGGAAGTGTGAACAGAGTAGCTGCCTTCCTGCCAGATGAGGGCATGAGGTAGAAAGGGCACTGGCAACTGGCCACTTCCTGAAAGACAGTGTGTGCAGGTGACTTTTCCTTCCAACAGTAAATTTGTACTTTGTGTAACTTCAGGGTACATTTTTAACCTTAGGGCAATGAGAGAAAAGTGAAGACATCTAGGTTCTCGGGGTCTTTCTCAGATCAGATTCTATTTTATTTATTGAAATTAATTAATCCAGTGTGAATTATTATAGTTTTGGTGTCCTGTCACTGGAAGAACAATGTCTGCCAAAGTTTTGCTGTATCCAGTACAGTCCACAGACACTTGGATCACAAATTACATATAAACATACAACTATTTTAATGAATCCAAGTTTTTTTTGTTTTTGTTTTGTTTTGTTTTGTTTTTTCTCAAGGTTTTTGTTTTGTTTTGAAGGTCACAGTTATTAAAAGATGAGGTTTTAAGTGAACAATGTCTTTTCTCAAAGTTGGGATACTTCTAAACCGTTGTATCTGGCTTGCTTGAGCATAGCTGAAATGACTGGAAAAATATTCTGTGGAGAGGAGGGATAGAAATTCTTACACTAACTTTACTGGCAGTGAAAATATACTGCCTTATTCTGCTTTTAAAGATATACTTTGCTTTATTTGGAATGGAGAATAAAAATAGACTTGATTTCGCCAGTATCTCACTTACACCAATGAGTGTTTCTTCGCACTTCATCACAGCACAGGACTCACTGGGCAGGCGATGATGTGCAGCTCCAGGCACTCCCTGGCAAGAGGTTCTTCACAGGAAGACTGTATAGTATCATAGCTATATCCTTTCCTGGCAGTGCTGTTCTGCACTACAGCTACTGCTTTCCACTGCTTATTCCAGTCTCTAGAGATCACATCATCAACTGGCACAACAGGGTGTGCAGCCATGTAGTGAACTGGACTGGAAGACTGATTTGCATTAAAAATAACTTTTTAATCTTTTGCTGTGTTATTTTTAGCCTGGTTAGTCGCTTGACCTAAGTCACAACATGGCTGGATAAACTGATACACTGCTGCCATAGTCCTACTGGGAAAAAGGAGATAGGATAGGGGAGATAAAGACTCCCCTGAGAAGGGCTGGGTTGGCAAGCAGACTGCCCAGGAGCATTGCAGGTTGTTGCAGATGTAAATGTGCCATTAATAGAGAGATCTTAATATGAATTGAAAGAAGCTTGAAGAAAAGCAGCAAAAACAATCAAGATCTATGTATTTGTGTACAAATGCATGAAGAGGATTGGTCCGTTGTGGGCAGCTGGAGGAAGTGAGGGTGGCAAAGGAAGGTGCAAGTGCAGAAATATTTATATGGTGAAAGCATCACTGATAACAAGGGCTATAGTAAAATAATGGAAAATAATAATAAACTTACCTGGGTTTGGGTTTGGTTGGTTTGGTGGTTTTGGGGTTCTTTTTGTGTTTTTACTGGCAATGCAATGTATTGTAGCATTGAAGGTTTCTGTTTCTGTCAGGAATAGTTTCTTGAAGGAGGTTCAGTTTCTTGGAACTCATGAAGCTGAGTTGGATAAATACTAGAAAACATACTGTATGGAGTAATTCTCCATTGGCAGAGAGATCAGCAACTGTGAATCAAAGGTGGCAAATGCTGTTGAAGACCACAACTGTATCTCATATGGGAAATTCAAGATGCAGAGTATGCTGTGCAATCATGTTATTGGCCATACCTACTACCTTTTATCTGCTTGCTTGCTCTTACTCCTTCATATTGCAAGCATTCCTTTGCAACAGTCAGCTATGAATGATATGCCGGGCTGGATTCCAGTGAGGATTGAATTGACTTCAGAGGTCAGAGTGTTGTAGTGAAGCTACACTATCTGTTTATAAAGCAGTCCTCCTTGGGTAGACACAGTTGCTGGTAATTGGAATATTTTGAGACAGGAATTTTCAGCTAGCTTCCTGAACAATGGTGAAATGGTTTCTAGCCTTTTATAAAAGAGTGGAGACAGAAATGTTTAATCCTGTACTGAACCAGGAATGCAGATTTTCTCTTCTCTGTGGAGTACTTTCAGTTTTGGTAGTCTAGGACTGTAAATGTCTGGTAAGTATTGACTGATCTTTTTGTGCATGAGGGACATACTTTTATTTTCTCTTTTTTTTCCTTCATTATGTAATTAAAGCATTTTTTTTTAAATTGCAGCTGTAAATACTACTAAAAATACAATTCCACATAATGTCCTTATATTTCCAGTCAGGTTTATTCCTGTCATGTACTTAATAATTAAATATTGGAGATGAAATTGAAGGGCCACATGGAATGATACTTCACCTATCATGATTTTGATTGTGCCTGGATTTAAGTACGCTGAATTCCTGGAAGCTGCTATCAGACTATTTCATTCCCCAATGGTAAAAGTATCTTGAAACCAAAATATCTCATAAGGTTATGTCTGTATTTGAGTTGGTTCTGGAAAAATTAGATTGCATTTGGTTTCTGGATCAAACTCTTATTTCCTTCCAGGCACTGAAGAGGAATAGATGGTAGGCTTGCTTTTTAATACATCTGTATTAAATATATAATATGGAGATATGGTTTAAATGTAATTGGTTATGGTT
This sequence comes from Motacilla alba alba, assembly GCF_015832195.1. NCBI lineage: Eukaryota > Metazoa > Chordata > Aves > Passeriformes > Motacillidae > Motacilla > Motacilla alba. Next base: position 46,069,301 of record NC_052046.1, read on the forward strand.
TATGTGTAGCTATGGAATTTGAGAATCATCTAATGATTTTCTCTTTAAACAGACTTTTTTATAGTACCAGTGTGGTATGCTTGAAGATTTCATTGTTTTAGAGTCCTCCCTTTCATGCAGCCTATTTCTCATCCTTCTTGTGTATTAGCTAATTCTGATATTTTCTTAATTTGAAACCTAATCCATGACATAAATTTTAAGTAGCTGTGTGAGTAATTCTGCTGATTGTAACTCAATGTGAAAGACCTTTTCAGAGTCAACTCTTTTGACTATTCTCTCATGATCATCTTCTTTAAAATGGAAATGTATCAGTGGTGCTGTACAAGAACAACCTGTTTTATTCTTTTTGTGATTACTTGTTTCTGGCCTAGCTTGTAAGTATGACTTCTATAAAAACTGAAAATTGTGGGGATTATTAAGTATTTAAATAGTTTCTGTAACAGATAAAACCACATGAGTTAATTCTGCTACTACTGACTGTGTATCTGGTGCTTATTATTGACTCAGTTGCCTTTGTGCTGCAGTGAAGAGGCAGACTCCAATAATAGGATGATGTGGATGAGAAATAGTGGTTTATGTTAGCTGTTAAATTAGGTTTATTCTAATTCTCTTTGGATGCTCTTAGCCATTTCAGGACTGTATTCTCTGATATGAGAGAATCAGTCACATAGTTAGGTTAGATTAAGAAATCAACTATTTTATGCTACATCTTCAGTTCTTACTGTACTGAATTCTTAAGCCACATAGACTGCAAAGGATGGTTTGGATGGTAAATCAGTAATCCCATAAGGACTTTCTCTTAGACTGTAGCCCTTTACTCTGCAGTTTGTTTATTTTTACCTTTTGTATCCAAGGATTTTGAAGTAAGCACTATGGTTTTAATTTCACTGAGGAATAGAATCAGTCTGCTGAAATGCTAGCATTATTTACAAAGGTACTTAATCTTGTTATATTTCTTTATTCAGTGCTAGTTCTGAATCCAACATATTCCCTAGTATTGTAGTGGTGTATTATGAATAGTCCTGAATACTGTATGTGGTTGAGGATATTTTCTATGTATTATTCCACTGTTGTCATAAAAGAAGCAATTTATGGGACACAGGTTGATAGATAAGTTAACAATGTAGAACAACAATCAGTATTTTGGTGTATGTGTGGTATGTCATGCCATGTGTTTCTGAAGGCTGTGTTGATTTACGCCAGGAGGATGTAGGTTGCACTTCTGTCAGGCACAAAACAATGTTTTTCTGAAATGTGACTTTGAATGCATCATTAAATGAACAAATACATGTCTTGAAGGGCAATACTTAAATAACTAAATTTCTTAGTGAAACAATTAATGCAGTGAAGTTTCAGATCAGCAGGGTCAAGTCCTTCCCCCTGTTCAGTGCCCTCCAAACACTATAGCAGCTCAAACCATGTTTCAGAAATCTTATTTCCCCTTTGTGAGGCTTCCTTTTCACAGGTTGCTAAAAGCTTCACAATTGCATTCTGCAGCCCTCTGGATCTAAAGCATATCCAGTTTTTGCAAGGGAAGGCAGATAAACACTTCCATTTAAGGGTTTTTTTGATCTATATGTACAGGAGCCTACTGTTTGGCTGAGTTATTAGACATGCTAAGGTTTAGTTTTAGTTGTACAGACCAGGAGAAAAGAAAAAATCCACTTCTGGAAAACAGCCTTCAATAACCTTTGCTGCCAGAATAGCCCACTAACTAATTGCAAACACATGGAAATATTTATAAAGAGCAGGGCATGGACTCAAAAATGACTGATCTCCTGCTCCGGTGTAGCATATATGAATGACAGCCCTTAGTAACCCTGCTCTCCGTCAAAGCAGGTCTGCTTTATCACACTGTGACAAAGTACAGCTGCTCTGCAGGCTGTGGGCACCCCAAAATATTTCAATTAAAATAGCTCATGCTAAGAGGAAAAAGATTTTGAAAAGCAGTTGCCTTGCTAAGAATTAAAAGGGACAGTTTACTTTTGCCTTCTACCAGTGCATTGTCTGTGTTTGAGGAAATTTGAGGAGAACTCAAAAATCTTGCATATTTCTGTTATCTTTTCAGGGTTACTTGACGCTTAGCAAGAATAAGTAATGGCTGTAATACAAATGTTGGCCTGTGCACAGCAGGTCCCTGACATCACAGCCTTAAAGCACTGAACACTTAGTTCATTTTCTCTTCCCCTGTGAACTGTTCTCCTGCAGAAGGGTCATGTTTGTATAAACAGAACATGGGGGGGGGGGGAAAGGGACTGTCAAGTTTCTAGTAATTTTCATGTAAATATCAGTTTTTCTCTGTTCAGTGGCTGAGGGGTTTATTGTTTATTTCTTTGTGTTTTTTTTTTTGTTTTTTCATGTGAAATGATGATCAAAATATAGATGCACAGTTACTGTTCCTTTGCCACAACACTGCTGAAAAGTGAACACAATTTTCATTTTTATTAATTTCCAGTATATTCTGAAGACTCTTTTAATTAGCTTTTGGAAAAATATCGTCGTTTATTACCAGTAATTTCTCTTGTAACCAAGTACTCAGAATTGGGGCGTTGTCATGAGCAGCCATCCAGCCCCATGATGTCTTTTGGTGTCTATGGAACCAGATTTGAAATCTCCAAAGGAATAGAGATATTGAAACAACTCTTCATGGTATTTGGCATCTGTTCAGCTACCTCTCTCACCACCCGAAAGTATAAAGATCCTTACACATGCTTAACAGAAAAAGGGTTTTGAGAGTTCCAAGCTGTTGTTTTAGTGAGGGTCATTTTATTTTATGCTTGATGAAAAATCTTGACTATTTGGGATGAATTTCCTTACAGTTAAAAGGCAAGTGGTATGTTTCGTGTTTTACAGAAGATGTAAGTGTGTGCTTTCAATCAGAAATATGAGTGACTTAGGAATCAGCTTGTGTTTTGGGTATTACTTTCTTCTTTGCTGTTATTTTTCATCATGTGTGATGCATATGAAGAAGCAAAGCCTACATTTCCTTCAGGTCTGAGGTACTGACAGAAAAATTGCATGCAAGAGCTTGGGAAGAAGGGAGTATAACTGTCTCTTACCTGAGTCCCAGAAGTTCTGACTTTGTGCTGCCTGTTTTCCTGAGAGTTGGATGTTAAAGTTTCCCTGTTGTGAGTATGGATCAAGTTCTATCTGACTTCAGGCTTGGTACTTCCATTATAATAAAATGGCTTCTGTTTTCAGAGTATGTTACTTATGTTTCTAGAAAGTACCTCAATTTAATGCAAATCTGACACTGAGGACTTAATTTAATCACTATCTGCCCAATCTGTGTCATGTACTTGTTCTTCTTTTAGTGTTTGAAGTAGCACTACAGTATCAGGAACTTTGGTGTTCCATATATTGTCAAGTCAGTAGTGATTATTTTAATTTATTTTAATTTATTTAATTATATTGTTGATTTTAATTATTAATATTATTTATTAAGTATTTTCTACATACAACCAGGAAGTTCCTCACTGTCTGCAATGCCTCAGTTTCTGATCTGATGCATTAAAAGAAAGCTGGAAGTTGTTGTAGTGTTAACAGACCTTCAGAGCATTCATTGGTGTGCTGGACTATATAGCATTCAGAAAACCACAATTTACTCTCAATTTACTTAGAGTCTGATAATTTTTCTGTTTATTTTGGCTTTTGCTATTGGATATACTGTGACTAAATAAATCAAGCATATAAGCAGAGAAAGAGAAATAAATGCTCTTTACTCTTTGACCTTGTAGAAGAGAAAAAATACTTCATTTGTTGGAGGAGAAGCTTGGGACACAAATCAATTCCCAGCACACAGCAAACTGATTAAGGAAGATGAAAGCATAGTTTCTAGACAAATTAATAAGGCAAAATAACAAACAATAAATTTTATTCCATTAATGTTAATGTTTTGGAATTAATTAAAAATAAATCTGTCTGAAAAGGGTTGACCACTGCATTACACTGAGTAGAAGAAGAATTCCTCTTTGTTTTCCAGGATGTATACCTTTTCTGTGTTGGAACAAAAGTGATGTGGTGGCTCCTTCTCTATACATGGGTGGGATCTGCATTGGGAATCCCCACTTACATGAGAGTCCTCACCCACACAGAATTGGAATTATCTAATGCTATTTTAATTTTGGTTGTTTTGAACCTATAACGTCAGAGTATTTAACTAATTTATCTGTTTTTCTCCTACATTGTGGTCCCATTCACCACCATTAATTTACAACTATGAGTTTAGTAAAGGTTGTTTCTATAGTGAACAATTTCAACATACACATAAATGTGGGGCCCTGCCTAGCAAGATTTTTTTATCACATCATTCATAATTTATCAGTGTTGTTTTCATTTACTACCTGCCTCCTGCCACCTTTATGCCTGTTAAAATGGGCTAATGTTTTTCAGGATTAATTTTCTCATATGTAAAAGGCATAATGTTGGAGGTGAGAAAGCAGGACATGGAAAATGCCGTCAATGTACATTACATAGATCTTTCATAATACTTTTGAATTTTTTCTCTTCTAACTTGTGTCATTTGTCTAGTTCAGCAAATGTATAACTATTGCAATAAAAAAGAAATTTCTCCCATTACAAGGATCTCTGAGGTACACTGTGACTTGGGAAATAGCAGTATTCTGATTTTTAAACATTTTAAACATATTTAACATTTTTAACTTCTGGTTTTTAAAAATATATTATAGCTCTTCAGGAACGAAAGAGATATTTCATTTGGGAGTCCACTTTCCTGAATAATTTTTGCTTCATTTAGGGACTGTACTTTAAGGAAGAGGAAGGTTTGTCAAATATCTGTGTCATCAGAAAACTGGATCAATGTTTGGAAATATGATCAACTTTTAAATTATTCATTAAGAAAAATACTCCCAAATGCAGATGAATAAAGTTTTAAAGTATTATTCTGTTCTCTTAAGTAACAATTGAATTTCACAATGGGCAGCTGTATTAGCATTACTTGATACTATCTTTAGGAAATTAAAATAATCAGCCAAGCCAACCTGATTAAAAACCCCAAGCAATGAATCAAAACAAACCAGCCAACAAACAAACAAAAAAAAATCCCTCTAAACAATAAAGAAATTTCCAAATTATTAAGTAAAATTAATTTATTTAGATATGGAAGTTTTGAGAATTGAAACACTAAGTTACTGTTGTAACTGTGTTGCACACATGAATACTTAAGAATTCATTGTTGAGAGAGAGAAATTCATACACATTTTTGGTGGCATTCTTGGAAAAAACCTCAGACTTCAAGTATGACTGAGGAAACTATGATTTCTTTTTTTTTTTAAAAAGGGGCTTTCAAGGACTGGATTCATTTAGTTTGGCAAAAGCTGCAAAATTAATCTGTATTTAAAAAAGCAAAGACTTAAGTGATCACAGCTTTTGGCTCTTACAGAAAAGGAAATGCCTTTAAAAATTCCATATTGCGCCAAAGTTCGTTCTCTGCCTCCCCCCTCTTTTTAGCCCCTGTTTAATGTTGTGTGGAACATCTGTTTGGGGAAGGTAAGGCTAGCAACAGATTTGTTAACCCTTCATGTCATAGATGTCCAGGTTTATTGTGAGTGAGTTATTTTCTTAGCAGACTACTGTGTTTTGGGTACTTTTTACTACATTTATTTTTTCTGCCTCTTTCTCACCACCTTGTTTGTTTGTTGTTCGTTTTTGTTTAACATAGAAAACAAAACAAATAAGAGCAGAAAAGCAAAGTTTTTCACTGCTTGTAAGAAAACGGAACAGACCATAAAGCTAGTGAGAAGTAGGTGCATTGATAGCTATCCTGGACCTTACTGTCCTCATTTGGATATAAAGGTCTAAAGAAACTTTTCTGCGTCTCTGAATGACATTTTTGTGAAGAGATGCCTCGTGCCTGCATTACAAGCATGCTCTGGATTTCAGTGAACGTGTAAGGGCAGAGACACTTTGCAGGGAACTGAAAACTGGGGCTGCTGCTTTGTTTTCAGATTCATTTTAGGAGCAGATCATATCTAGTGAATAAGCATGAGGCAGCTCTTGAGTCTTCTAGGTTGTTTCACAAATTAAAGGGGTGATCTGGATCTGCAGTCTCAATCTGTTTTTCTAAGCCAAGTGTCTCCACAGCCCTTGCACATTTTCAGTTACACAATTGTGTTAACCCTGCTTCTTTTGTAGAAGAGCAGGCTCCAGTATTTCTTGTTTCTGATGCCTGGGACTTGGCTACCTTTTGCTGGGTGCCCATACTGTGTCTTTTGCTTATCAGGAGATAAGCCTGAGCTGGCCAGGGCCTCCCCTGCCTCAGACACAGGGTTTTCTTTTTGATCCCTACAGATGTTAGCAACTGAATGCTGCTGTTCTCTCCACTCCAGGGACTGAGGTCCTCTCATCAAATATCCCCAGCTGAATTCAGGGGAGCAGAGGTGTCTCTGAGGTACCTGAGTCACCAAAGATGTCACTTTCCCAGAAGGCTTTTCTTAAAGCACCTTCTCTTCATTCACCCGAACAGCTGAAATCCTCACCTACTTGCTGCGTGGTGCTCCAAGTTTTGTTTGTTTCAGGTGATTCTGCTGACAGAGTTGTGGAACAGAATAGAAAGTCTTCAATATCAAGATGGATGTTTTGAATTTTCTTTAACTCAAGGTCACTTTTCCACCCAAGTTTATAGCTACTGTTGATTGACATTGAAGATTTAATTAAGTTAATCTTTCCGAGACGTAACTAATGACATAAGGAGAAAGAGATGGATAAATGGCATGAAAACTCTCTCTTTCCTCATATTAGTCTAGGGTCCTGCCTTTGGCTTGTGAAGAATATTTCTAATGTATATTTGGGATGGGCTTTCTTAAAATGTCTGCCTAGGAGCATAAGAGTTAGCAGGTTTGTTTCTTTCATTTTACAGAGAGAGTGTAGCACAAGATTCATAATGTTTTGTTTGGTCTTTAGAAAATACATGACAAAAAATATGCTTAAAATTCTTATTAAAATTACAAAGTAACAGAATCAATATTTAATAATGATGTTCCTGATTAGCCTGGTCAATACTTTTAAGAATCTATTTATCTAATAAATGATGAGCTCTTTTTAGAAAGATCTCTAGTAAATTTTCTAAAATTGTTGAGTATCACTAAAAACACATTTCAACCACCAAAACTCTGTTTCACTCTATTGAGATTTCTTGAGGTTGTAGAGTGTTAAGGATTCCAAAGCTTGTGACTACCATAGTGCTAAAGACAACATTCAAGAATTTTGAAGAAGCTTTGCTCAGAATTTAGAAACATAAATCAAAGGTATAAATGACAGCAAAACCAGGGGCACTGTTGAGTACAAAATCTCCAAGAAACTTGGTTTAGCATCAGCTTGAACCAATAAATCCGTATTACACAGCATCATTAGATCCTCCAACTTTTATTTCTGAATAAAGATGCAGATGCAGTGCTTAATTTTACAATTGGAAATAAAAACCCTGTGGTAAGATTGCCATATTCTCAATTCTCAGCAGCTGTGAAAATGGAGTTTAGTGGGGCTGACTTATTTTTAAAGTCCAGCCTTTAGCTTCTGCAGTGTTTACCAAGGATCAAGTTTTCATTTTTGTGTTTTAAAACATTCTTTTTAAATAGAGAAATAGAAAATATGTCTGCTTAACCAGATACTCTGAAATCTGTATTAAATAGAGCAAACCGAGTATGTTTAAAGTGAGTTCTAGTCAGGTCTTCTGGATTGCTATGGTATGTTCTGCTTGAATGACAGAAGATAGATACTGTGTGATCCAACACTTTTATGTTGTTGGATCCTGTATTTACCATTTTGTTACATAATGATGGTTCTTTGCCATTTCTTTTTTTCCCCAGAACTGCCCCTGCTTGGTTAGTGCAATTATAATTATATTGTTGCTACTGCATAATTACAGTGCTGCAGGGTTTGTGTGCTTAGAACCTACATGCTTGGCAAAACATTGAAAATTGAAGTGTGATGGTTCACTGACTGTTAGACCTGTGTGACATCATTGTGGACCCTGTCCACATGTTGAGTCACGGATAGTGGTCACTGCAAGAAAGTACCACATTTAAAAAAAATATACGAATAAAGACATTAGTTGGTAGAATGTGTCACAGACATTTCTATTTCAGCTCAAGTGTGGTGTGATTTTTTTTAATGTGAAGATGGTGGAAGAATGCATACTGCATTCAAATGCAGGCCATGTAACCACTGTAACCTGGCTTTAGAGGTATGTATCTGAGCTGCATAGGGTCTGCGATTAAGCAAATACTGCTATCACTTCTGATTTGTGTTTAACAAACATAGCTGTATTTCTGAACTGAGTGTGTAGGGTTTATTTCATTGTACCCAGCTGGTGATGACTTTAACCTTCTCATCCCAAACAGCTTTTGGCTGTTGCAGGATCCATGTTCCCAGATACTTCTGCTCCTTGTCTCATTTTTACAGTCCAACAGAAGACCATTTCTGTTGTTATTGTTCTATGCTGGATACTGGAGAAAAAAGATGTGTCTCTGAGTACCAGAAAAGAGGGCTGTTCTCCCTTGCATCTGGCTCCAACCAGTTGTAGCCATGTTCAGTTTTAGGTCAGATGCTGTGTCACCACTTTTCAGTGCTGTGGCTGCCACGGTTTTCCCAGGAGAGACTGGGCAAATCTCTTCCCTAGCAAGTAGGTGCCCAACTCAGTGCAATATGGTCCTGTCAGTCTCTGGAACCCCAAGGGGCAGCTAGCCACCTTGCATGATACTGATGGTGAATGGGAGAGTGAGGCTCCTATGTTGCCTAAAGTTATTACTGCATGAACTTTAGTAAGCCAGAGTTTCCTGACTTAGATGTTTCATCTGCTCAGCCATGAGTCTGAGGAATGCCAATGCATAGTTCTCTGTAAAGGAAGATAAAGGGAAAGATGATTATGAGTGGAAAGCAAGCTTGGGTGCAGGGGAAAAGGTGAACAGGTGGAGATCACAGAGAGCATCACTCAGTGTCGGAACCCAGGACTCTCCTCTGGGTGTCCTGGATGGCCAGAGCCGCTGGCAGGGGGCTCTGAGACCCTGGCATGCAGCCAAAGACACACGTGGGGTTTTGATCTTAGCCCGTGGAGCAAATTACTAACTCTGTATGAAGAATTACAAGCCACACACACAAGTTAGATAGCATAGTAGAGATAATCACGAAGTAAAGGGTAGGATTTTTGAGTGCTGTACAGGGGGGTTTTAAGCCTTGTACGCAGGGGTCCAAGTTTTGTACATGGGGGTCAGGAGATCTAAGATGGAGGGACTTGGGTGTGCCCTGTCCTCTTTCTTTCTCCTTCCTAGCCTCCATGTCTTTGGTGGTGTTGGCACTCACAGATTGGTTTAGAGTAGAAAGTCACCATTCAATATAGATAGTAGGTATTGGAGAAAAAGCATAAACATGTAGTACGTAATATATGATATAAAAGATGGCACCAGCCCCCTGAGAGGGCAGAGTGCCTTTGTCTGAGCTGCTGAACGGGCCACAGCAGTTCAGGGAGAAGAATCTTGTAGATAACCAACAATAAACAACCTTGAGAACAGACAACAGAAGACTACTGAGTCTTTCTTCGAAGGCACGGGTTGGAGGAGAGACTTTTCCATCTTTCGGGGTCATCCCAATCCGGGGGTGAAACCCCACAACTCAGGGCTTTGCTGCGTTCTTCTGTTCTTGCATCCTCTGCCCCACAACACCAGTTCTAATGCTGTGCCATCTCCTGCCCCAGTGGAGGTTAATGTCTGGTATTGAGCAATGGGTGCAAAATGCCTATTGCTGGGAGCAGCCAGACTCCTTTGAGATCAGCTCAATTCATTAGAGCATGGTGCTAACAATGCCAAGGTCACAGACTCAATCTGTGTATGAGTCATGGACTTAAGAGCTGGACTCAATGATCCTTGTGGGTCCCTTCCAAATACCACTATTCTGTGGTTATTGTTTTTCTGTGATTTTAGTAAGTACTTGGGTCTCATGGTGGTGCATAGAGGAAAAGCTTAGAAAGCCAAAAAAAGAAGAACTTTTACTGCTGTCATACTGCATTTATCTTTGGTACAGTTTCTTATGTCCTCAGTTTCCTCTTTTGCTGATCCTGTGAGCAAATAGCTGGAAGACACAGGGGTGGCTACCCACTGGCCGCCAGAATATCTATAGGGCCATTGGTACCTGAGGAGGTTGGGGCTACAAATGTCTTTATAGCAGTACACCCTTATCCATTTTGCAACATTTTTCCTACCTAATATGGTATCAGAGCGCAGGCAACTGAAGCTAATTATATCAGCATAGCCAAACAGGATCAGCTTCATACCTTTCAGGTAGCTCATTCTGGTTTGTGAGCAAATTAGGCTTTATAGGTTATTTGCTTCTCCCTCCTAACTTAGAATGATTAAATTTTATTCATATATGATGTTAATAAGCAATTATATATGATACATACCTATATTTATGGCTCAACAGCATATCTAGAGAGTATATTTGCAGTAAAAGCTTCGGTGTTTTTATTCTGCCTTACCCGGTGGCTGTCTGTATGGACTTTCTTCATTTGAATAGAAATAACTTTATCTTTAGAAGATACTGAAAATTTTCAGTGGAACCGGTGGAACTGTATATAAACTGTGTGATTGATATCACATGCCATCACAGATCAAAACTGTGCAGAAAACTTCTTGTTAAATAAGTGCCAATAAACAGTACAACAGAATAATATGTTCAAATTTTATACCAATAAGTATTAACACAGAAGTGAATTTTGGCAGGGGAAAGCTTGATTGAACTGGCAAAGTAGCTGGGAAAAAGCTAGTACCTTTATCTTCATACTGAGGTTTTGGTCAAGAACACCTACATTGTATCACAACATGCTATTTCCATTCTTAAGCAACTTACATTTTGCTTAAGTGATGTAACATTCTGGTTAAAATATAGACCTTCAGACTGGGATCAGGTGTGCATCAAATTAACTGAACCAGTGATACAGGTTTTTTGGTAATTACAAAGGTGGCTAAGCTAGTTCTGCTTCTGCTGATAAACACAGCCATAACATTTTGTAAGATGCTTGTACAAAAAAAGGAAAACAAAAAGGAAAGCATTTGTTTCTGCCATTATTTTACATTAAATGGTTCTCCTAACATGTTTTCTAACATTGATTGATATCAAACTCTTTGAATCCAAGTGCCAGCTAGGCACCTAGCCCATAACATCAATTTGAAGTGTTCTGACTTCACCTGGACGACTTGATTACTGCAGAAAACATCTCCTTGTAGCCTAAATCAACCCTTTCAACTCCCTCCTCATTTCTCTTAGGGAAAGAGAAGATGAATTCCTAACAGTAAATGACTTAATTGAAAGCAACTTGATGAAGTCTTTTCACTATACAATCTGTGTATTTATGGAGGTGTTGTTTTATATCAAAGCAGTTGTTATGCTCCTACCCCAGTAAAATCTTGATATTTTATGAAAATCCTTTTGCCAGGATTTTCTTCTCCTGAGAAGCTGAAGGACCTCAGGAACAAAATATAAACAATAACTATCTGCTGCTGTGGAATGCAACAGGTGCTTCCTTGATTGGTCCGTGTTAGGTGTTTCTACTTAATAACCAGTCAAGGATGCAGCGGGGTCAGACTCTCTGGGAGTCACAAGACTTTGTTATTCATTCCATTCTATTCCTGTCTCGCCTTCTGATGGTTCCTTTCTCTCTGTTCTTTTAGTATAGTTTTAGTTTAATATTTTTAATGTAATACATATCATGATATAATAAACCAGCCTTCTGAAACATGGAGTCAAGACTTCATGTCTCTCATCCTTGTCCTAGCTGCCCTGAAGGCCACACCCCTTCAAAGCAAGTGAATTCTGTGGCCTCAGATGGAGTAGGTAGACTGGTGCCTCTCTTGTCACTTTTACTGATGTATTTCAGTTTTGGGGAAACTCCCTCTATTGTCCTGCCTGTACACCATGCCTTGCTGTTGAAAGATGAAGTGAAAATACTTCGCCTATACCATGAGAATGGCAACAATTTTGTCTTAAACTAGAAATGAGCTCTTTTTATTTTATTTCAAGTTGAGATAATGGAGAGGGTGGTGCCGACTTGCAGATTGTACTGTCAGCTCCATACTGCCACATTTTATTAACAGAAGAAAATGAAATCTTGTGCCCTTCAATTTCCAAGCAGTGTAACACATTCCCTTTTCCTCCAGGTTCTAGGTAATGAAAAACAGGGTGAAAAAATTTAATATAAGTGATTCTGATTATAATTGAAATTGGAAGATTGGAAAACTGTTACTTTCAATATTCTTTTGCTTTGGTTTATTTTTGATAGGGTAATATTTGTTGTCTTTGGTAATTAAAACAGTTTAAAGGTTTATGAGTATGTTACTAGTACCCCTTTTTTCTGATGGGGCAAGGCACTTCATCAGTAGTGTGGTTTAATATACATTTATTATGTTTTCTCATTTCCCAAGATTTAAACAATGATAGCATAAGCATTTATTATCCATGGTTGTGCTATTTGTGTATAAAACGAGGGTTGAAAAAAAAACCACAGTAAAATAAAATCTCTTAAACATTCATATGGAAGAGAAAATTGCTTTCCTAAAATATGTTTTTAATTTGAAACATATTGACTTAGTAAATACTATTTTATCTGTAGTAGTGAATTGAACTGATTGTTTCTTGTTACCATGGACTTTGAGATTTATCTGGATCTCAGCCGCTCACCTCATTTTTATTCATAGATTGTAAGAGAAAAATAAGGTTTCCTGGCTTTTAAAATCCCAGTTGGTTTTTCAGCTTTGAATGAAGTAGTTGAAATTTGGAATGAAGCAAGAACGCACAATGCACCTGTGGAATAGTCTGCTTCTGTCAAAACCTGTTTTAGCATTTCAGCTTATTCTAGCTCCAGTTCCTTTGTCTTTGGCTTCTGTTTCTTCAGAGATCTGGTTTGGTTTTTTTTAACTATTAAATACTACTGAATACTTTTGTAGCTTAAATTAACTATTTTTACTAGGTTACTGCTTTGCACAGAAAAAAATACTTTAATATTTAAATAGAAATAGGGTGTTTGAAAACAAAATGTTTTTAAATTGAGATCTGTAAAGCAGCTGCTTACAAAAAAAATAATCTACCCTGCCTGCCCAGACCATTCAGAGATCTGATAAAGTGTCATTTTGTAGGAAATAAATTTAATAGAAAGGAATGATAGATTTTTTCTGCTTCAGTAAACATAGTTCTGCTCGTGACTTTGAAAGCAGACAGATGCAGGGCAGAATGTAGTTTATTCTGTCAAAGTGCTATTTATACAAGAGAATTGTTTTGTATGAAAGAGAAATTGATGTTCTAGTTGAGATTATTTTGTGCGTGACTCCTGCCATGGCAAACTTTCACTTAAAAGCCCAGAGCCCTAAATACACCATGTTTTTGCTCCAGATACATGTTTAAAATAGACATGTTTCATCAAAGAGTATGTGATCTTGGCCTTGTGCACAAATAAACAAGTTTGGCCATATACTGCAGGTGGTACTGTTTCCCTGCCAAACATTTAGGGAGCTTACCATTGCAAGGCAGGTCTTATTCCAAATACCATGCAGAACTCTTACCTCTTACGAGTGAGACACTGGTTTTAGTGTTAGGCATCTTTACGGCCTGTTAGAACAGGATGACAGGCATCATTTTCTTCTGCAAAATAATTACAGCTTCATATAATCTTTCTTCCTTCCTTCACAGTGTATTTATGAAAGTATTTTTCTTCTTTGATCCAGGGTATAGAAAACTCTTTCAAGATCTACATTGCTAGGTAGGGTCTTTGTATGTTTATGACTTCTATCACATAATTTTTCTTTTAAACTCTGTGCTTACATAGAGGCAAGCTGGAAAATTGAGTGTTTCTAGAAGGCTGTCTAACAATTAAGGCAATGTCATATTTTCCAGCAAGAATATCAGATCTATGTCATGTGTGATTTAACCAGCGGTTTCTGCGTGAAGAACAGTGTTCACTTTGTTTATTGGAAGATTACTGAGAATCCTATAATTTATCACTAGTCCATCAGAAGCAAGCTTTGGCTGATGTAGTGCCTCATTTGGAATTGAAATGTACATATTTTTTCTTAAATTATGATTGTTCTGTTTCAAGTCCTACATTCTAGCTTTGTGTAGAACGCAACTAGCTTTAGTATATGTTTTTGTAAAATGACAAACTGCATTAATGAAAGAAGATGCTTTGAGGCGTGCTGCGATGGGTTTAAAATATACTGTTTACTTATTATAAAATTGTCTTTCAAAAGAAAAATAACTGGAGTGCAAGGTTTTTGTAATGGATGATGAAGTTTTGTAGTCCTTTTTTACACATAAACTAGCGTGTGTAGCTTTGGAGATCTGGGCTGGTTGATTTAAAAAGACTAAATACCTGTTTCTCACATCAGTCACAACTCTTTCCTCTATGTTAAGCGGTGAGTATAGGCTGCTAAGGACTGAAGCCATTTAAAGTTTCTGCTTCCTTAAAATCCTTTTGTCTTCCTTGCTCTCTGCTTACATTGTGGTTGCATGGTATAAGCAAGACAATTAACAACTGTGTCTACCTGGCTGTTTTATCCAAAACAATGTTTTCAGTCTTTGTAACAGCATAAGCTCCATTATTCTGATTCTGAACCAACTGGCTTGTGTAGGCCTCATGAACTTCTAGATTACAGCTAAAACCCTGCTCAAAACTGAGGCAGATATATAAACAAGCATTTTGACTAGAGTGTCATTTCTTCTATGTGCAGATTGCATTTCCTTATGACAAAGGCTGAGAGATCAGATAAAAACCATATGCGGTTTTCCCATTCCCTGATTCTGGTTCTATTGCTGCCAGACTGTTCTCAGAAAGAGTGGCTGGAAAAGCTTTGGGTTGGCTTATGTTTCCTCATATGTGCTACCAGGAGGTTGAATGACTTTATAGAATTAGCAAGCTGTTCTTTCAGAAACTGGAGTTAATGACATGACTCAGTCTGGCACTTAATGGCACTTTACAGCTGCAACAAATGAGTTTCAGTTAGTAGCTTTTCACAGACATTAAGAAATTGAAAAGCTCCAGGAAGAGGATTAGCCATTCAACCTTTAATTGTTTTTGTAGTTAAAAAGTATTTTACCTGAATATCTCTCATTCTCTTCTATAAATTAGACTATTAGTGTATTCTTCTAGAAAGCATCTCAATGTTAGTGTTGATGCCAATTCAATCTTTTCAGCCTGTGCTTAAAAATAAAACAATGTACACTTCAAATTATGAATATCTTTGTGCAAAGAAGTTGTGCACTTGATGTTCTATGTCTTATCCATATCATATAATCTGTGACTCCAGATTATATTTCAAAAGCCACAGTTAATTTTTCCCCTAAAACCTTGGTTTTCATATATATATTTTTTAAATAGTTTCCAAGACATGTGTTGCTTTTAGCCTTCATGTCTCTGGTATGTGAGAAATGGAGGTTCAGGTGGTATGGTTAAAGGAGCTTATGTCATGCTAGGCATGTAAATAGGTGTTCTGCTTAGAAGACTGTTTGTCAGCTGACTTCCTGTTTTTCCCTGATGGAACTTTTTTCCCTCTTCCCATATATCACTACGTTTGACCTGTTCTTCTTGAGTCCTGCATTCCCTCCATCCTGCCTGTCTTTTAATTCATCTCCATATGGACTTCCTCCCCTTTGCTCTGTTTGGTTTGCCAGAGTGAAATTGCAGTACATGCTGCTGGACAAGGAGTGTGGCTGCTCAGCCAGATGTGGACTGTACAGCTGGCATATATGTTCTTCCTCAGCAACCAAGCTCCACTATCCCATCAGATCTACCTGCTTTGTGATCCTTTGGCTAAATACCACATTCTTCCTCTCAGTAGGGAAAGGCAGAGTTTTAGCTTTCTCCACACATGTTGTAGGTTTGATAAGTGTCTGTTGACTTCGTGAAGAAGCAAGTGAATAAACAAGACACCTTTAAATACTACAGATGATTTCTGGTATAGTTTGCGTCTGGTTTTACTGTCTTTGCCAGTATTAAATGTTTTGACAGGGAAGCTGAGGCAACATGCATCTGCCATCCCACCAAACTCAAAACCCAAACGGCTCTGAAAAATATACTGTGCTTTGTGCCTTTATGAGCCATTGTTCCAAGGAGAGCAAATTGGAAAAGAGTATGTTGCAGTGATCAGAGCTATTGACAGTGTCAGCCTCTGCAGCAGAAATGCATGCGGTGCTACCCAGGGGTGCCACCATCAACTCCCAATGCAAAACTTCACTTTTTGTTGAAAAGTTGTACTTTCTTCTTTCTGGCCCAAAGATCAGCTAAGCTACACATGCCATCTCTGCCTTGGTTTGGTTACACAGGTCCCTGTCCCCATCTCCCCTCCTCCCCCCTTCTCCACACCTACTTTCCTATGCTTCCGCAGAAACAGACATATTGTCCCAGGGGCAGGTTCTGTGTTTGTGTGAGTTAAGAGTGCAAGTCTGATGTCTTGGCTCATTAAAGGAAATGGAAATCCCATCTCACTGAGGTCATAAACACTCACCTTTGTGTGAAGTACATGGTCACTACAAGTGTTTTATCATGAAACCCTTAACTTCTTGTTAAATGCATGTAAGGTCTGAAATGTGGAATCCAGAATGCTGTGTTATTAATTTTTGAGCTAGTTTTCATAAAATTACTCAAATTTCTACATTGTTGAATATCTCTTAAAAGGTGCATGCTTAAAAGATGCTGGAGGAATGGGACTGCAGAGAAAAAAACTCAGAGTTAATATTTACTGTGTGCATATTTATGCACATGCAGGTTATTTCTACCTATGTTAATGCTCCCTTTGCAAAGTAATACTAATACTGTCTTTCATTCACACATTTTTCAGGTTTCCAGTTGCCTACAAATAATGATCAATTCTCTCGATGCTGTCAATTTCGAAAGGAAACATGCATCGAAAAAGTCGGAGATGGAGATAGGAGATGTAAGAGTTTCTACTTCTGTGGACTCTTGAATCATCAAGATCAAAAGGCTCCCTATTTGAAAAAGTTCACCCATTTCTATTTTTGAAGGTCTGCAGAGCTCCAGTCTCGGTTTTAAGTTCAGTTAGGAGATTGTTTAGTGTGTAGGTAATAACTCTTCCATAACACATCTCCAGAGCTGTTTATACATGAGCAAAGTTACACATTTCTAAAAATGAAAGGAGACTTGAAAATGTAGCAGTGTCTGTTTATAGATTTAAAAATGTTAAATCCTAGCAGTCAAAAAACATGACTAGTAGATGTGAGAAGTACATTCTTTCCTTGCAAAAACTATTGCAAAAGATTTTATGGAAAAATAATGTTACTCTTACGATTGCACAATTTTAGTTCTACTTTCTTTGTCGAGGAATCTTGATTTCCTTCAGACACATAAAATGCACAGCCCATCTCTGCACAAATGCACAATTCCTAAAACAACCCAGTTACTGTTTAAACAGCTAGTATAAATAATGAACCACTCCATTACCAAGAATATAAATAAATGTAGACAAGTAAGGGTTCTCTAGAGCTGAAAGTTTAGGTTATGCAAAAACTTCGACAGCTGTAATTTGTAGGTCCTTGTAGACTGAAGGGTGTGAGTGATGTAAACTCTAGAAAGCTGACATTTAATGTATGTCTATTTTGTCATTTTGCCAAAAGGCAGGACTTGACTGTTATGTTTCTTTTGCTGTGTACAAATTTTGAATAAGGCAACATCTGGCAGAATAAGTTCCACAAAATGCTTTAAGCTTTGCAGTAGTGTAAACACAGCCCAGTGTTCTACTGCATGATGAGTAACAAGTCAACATTGTAGAGAAGTCTGGTCATAAACATCTTTTTCCTGGATAAAATAGGAAGGGAAAAAATATTATTTGAAATTTACTTATTGACATGTTAATATTTAAAATTAGTTCTAAAAACTAATTGAGTCAGACCTGTGCATCTAATTAGATCATAATATAACAGGTTTGTTGTTTTTTATGCTTTGAAAATTGAGGCTTTGGATCTGAGTCTTTAAGACCCCATATCTAAGGATATAAAAGGAGGCAGGCCAGTTCTTTCTTCTACCCTAAAATAATCACATACATACCCTTTTGCCCAAGGGAAGCACAGTGGAAAATGGCTTAACCACACCTTAGAATTTTGTAGATTATAGTGAGAATAAAATTTTCTATTTTAGTAAATACAAATATTTTTCTCTATGGTTAATGCAACTCCTTTGGCTGAAAGTGATGAAGTGAAAATGTGAGGAAAATCAGGAACTTTCCTTGGTGGGGAGGAAAAGTGGGAAAGATGGACAGAAAGGGAGAGAGGGCTGACTGACCATGAGCCTGCCAAGGTGAAATGTATCCTTACCCCTGGGAATTTTGTAAATACACAAAGAATGGTCCATTTTTTATGGCTCTTATCCAGATTATTTACAGAAAAACAGATGTCTATAGAAAGAATTATAGAATCATTAAACTTGGAAAATACCTTCAAAATTGAGTCTAACCCATGACAGAACACCACCTTGTCAAGTACACTGAGTGCCATGTCCAGTCATTTCTTGAACACCTCCAGAGATACAGACTCAACCACCTCCCTAAACAACACATTCCAATAGTTTGACAATCCCCAGAAAATGAAGAATTTCTTCTGGATGTCCAACCTCAGGCTCCTCTTGTGCAGCTTGAAGCTATGTTGTCTTGTTCTGTTGTACCTTGCCTTGGTACAGAGAAGAGGCTGACCCTCACCTGGCTACAGCCTGTACTGTTCGTTAATCTGTTGTTGGCCATACAAGCAATCATAAACTACCAAGGTGCTGTGCTGTGTTACTGAGTGAAGGTACAGAATTAAAGCAGCCTGGTCACAAAACTGATCTTCTCTTACAGTGGGAGGGACTTTTGGTCCCCCAGTACGTGTCCTGTGTACTGTGGTCTCAAGAGTTGTGGAAGAAAGCTTGCCAGTGAACACTGAAGCTATTAAGTTACTTAGCCTTCTCTTCTTCCATTGTTACCACTTTGTCAGCCTTGCTTACCAGGGTTGTGGAGGGGCAGAGGGAATATGTTTTCTCTGACCTTCCTTTTCTGGCTCACAGGCTTGTAGAGACCTCTCTTTTTATTCTTTGTATACCTTGCCAAGTTCAGCTTCAGCTTTGCCTTGGTCATCCTGACTCCGTCTTTATATGCAACTGGACCGTGTCCCTGTGCTCTTCCCCAGATACCTGCTATGCTTCCATTGCCTGTGCATTCGCTTCCTGCCCTTTTCCTACTCAGCCATACTGGTCTCTTGCCTTCCTGACTTGATTCCCTACATCTGGGCATTGAGAGATCTTGCACTCTGTGGAAGATATTCTTATAGATTGTCAGCTCTGTTCTGCTTCCGTGCTCCTAACAGCAATTCTCCAGGGATCCTATTGACTATCTCCTTGAAAAGATGGAAGCTGCTTTCTTAAAGTTCAGGGTCCTATCTTTATTTTTTGTCTGATCTTTGCCGTATCTCCTGGGTCTGCAAACTCCACTTGTGCATGATCACTGCAGTGCAGGCTGCCTTCAGTCTTGATGTCCCCAGTTAGCTTGCTCATGTCGGTGGCTAGTGGCTCCAGTATCTCATCCCCTGTGGTAGGGCTTTCTATTACCTGGCTCCATAAATTATCCAGGAGGCTTCTGAATTGCCTAAAGCTTGCTTTGCTACTTCCCAATGAATGTCAGGGTGGTTGAAGTCTCCTTGCAGGACAAGAGTTTTGAGCATAATGCTTCCCATAACATGAACAGAAGAAGGCTTCATCCACAAAATGGATCAGACAGCCTGTAGCAGACACTATCCACAAGTTTCCTTTTGTTGCCTCAGACTCTGATGCTTACGTTCAGGCTTCCAGCCTTCCAGGCTTCCATGGCTGTTCTTCTGAGATGTCTCTTCACACTCAATCCACCTCCTGAAGTTGAGAGGAAGCTCTCCAGCCCTCCTTCCTCTCCTATCCCTTCTGAACAGCCTGTAGCCATTGATAGCTGCACTCAGGAGCCACACATGGTATTCGTCCACCAAGGTGCAGTGATGGCAGATAGGAGAGAGCTTTTGAGCACCACAGTGGCTTCTAACTCATCCTGTTTGCTGCTCATGCTTCATGCATTGGTGTAGACACACTTCAACAGGGCAGTTGGCCATGTCAGCTTTGTAGACAAACACCCCTTTAATTGTTTGGAGATATTTCACTAATGTCTCCACTCACTAATGTCAAAAGCTGCAACATTTTGGTGGTGACACCAGTTCACAGAGTCTCTTCAGTCTCTTCACATCTGTCTCTTCAGTGTTATTTGTTTCTCCCAATGCTGGAACACAAAGGCTTCACCTTACTTTATTATTCTGTGTTAAGCATTACTGCTCCTAAGCTTTTACTTTTGAAAGTTTAGTCACTGGAATGTGGGAAAGCTAAAGGTATTTTAATAATACTTGAACTCTGTAATAAACAATTTTGCTGAATGTACCTCATTAGATGCACTTGCAGTGGACTGATATAATTGGACCTTATGATGATCTGACTGATACAATGATTGTAGCTGATATGCTAGCAGTTTGAGGTTAGTGTTGAGTGCTGTGTTCATTATTTGGAAAGCAAAGTGTGTATGAAACTGTTTGGTTATTGGTTTGCTTGTTGCTATTCAACTGAAGTTCTATTAATAAAATTCTTACAAATCTCTTTTAAAAAATAAATTGAAATAGCACATTAGAATGCAATAAATCAGAATGTGCTATAGCCTTTTTTACTAACTACAGCAGCAAAGGGCTGTTGCTCATGTCAAATTTCTCCATAAATTTTAAGTCCACTAAGGATTACCGTTTTATGACTTGGGCCAATAAGGTCACTTAAAATCTGCTTAGAAGCCTTATTACAGTAACATAATACTGCATGTATCCTACTTCTTTTGTATATGAAGTAATTTCACAAAATCCTGCCAAGTCAAATTCTTGAAAGTTTGTGGTAGTCTTTGTCTCATGGTAATTGGTGGGTGGGAAAGTGGATTATGGTAAATTAATTCAGTCCTACTGTGACTACCAAAAGTTGAGTGGCAGTGCTGTGGCCCGGATATATGCTCTTCAAAGCTGAATTTTACAGTCTGTGAATGTCCTTCTTCATAATTGTAACTCAGTCTTACTTTTACCATTTTGTAGACCTTTTTCAGGAAACCCAGAAAAGTGTTTCATGCCAGTTAAGGACTTCATCTGTTATTGTTCTTTTCTCAAACTCCTGTTAGCAGTTGTAAACATGCATGAATTGCAGTGCCAGATACACAATTCTGACTTATTTTCCAATTTCTGCATGAGGTGTGAAATTTAGGTTCTTTCACTGGTTTTTCAGGGAAGGCTGGGGTTTTGTTGTGTGCTTACTTTCATGCAGAAGAAGAGAAAAACAGGAGGAAGAAACATATATATGTAATGCAGTCCATTTTGTTTCTTCTATATGCATGGGGTTTTTTTCATTCATTATATTTAGGTTGCCATGTTAAGTTTACATGTTCAAGTTTACCACTGTGTTAGAGAGGCAAACACAAGGAGAAATAGAGTTCATTTACCTTGTATTATAAATAAGATTTCCTTCAGTTTGACTAGCACTTGGTATTATTCAAGATAGTTATGTTTATAAATATATAGAGAATTTTTTTTTGATGAATCAAGTCACCGTACATTTTTTTCCCAGTAGGAGAAAATATAAATAATATATAATTTCATTGAATCAATATACAAAATGAAAATAAATATTCTGAGAACATGTTTTAGGTATTGCTTTCATTATCCTGCAAGGAATGGTAATAGGATTTTCTAATTATATTTTTCTTCTGAATAATGATGCTAGCAAAATGTCTGCTGTATTGCATAGTCAGGAGATACCTATAGACAGCCAAGTAACTGAGCAGAACACTTAAGAACCAATTATCTCTACAGTGCTTACTTTATCAAAAAAGAGAGGTTAGATATTTCAGATTAATATATACAAAGCAGAATACAGAGACAGAGCAGAGCAAAACAGACTAGCCGAGAATGGCAAGGTCGAGGGTAATACATCAATCGTTTGGCTTTCTGGGTCACAGTAGTTTTAAATATTTGAGAATCCATTCCAAGAGTAATACAGAGTTCTTTGTTTTGTTTTAGATCTTTGACCAGATCTTATCTACATTCATGGAGCTGGACTGTAAATCACCCAGTCTCTTTCAAGTTGGCTGCTTTGTAGAAAGTCTGAGAGGCAGCAGGTAGTGGACATAGTAGAGGATCTGCAGGAGCTTTTTTGCACTGCATTCTTAATTTCGCATTCTTAATTTCGCACCAACAGAAAGTGCAACAGCAACACATGCAAATAGCCACTCCAGACTTTTCAAAGATGCTTTTCTTCAGTGCCACAGAGGACAGCTAATGGTTAGGTTGTGGTTAGCATCTCACTTCCTGCTTTGAACAAAATTTCCTAAATGTTTTCCCAAAGCATGAGAACATGCATTTGTACCAGGAAAAATAACCTTCCATATAATTAGTTAACACAGTAACTGCTATCTAATGCAGGTACACCACCAAGATTTAAAATTTTACGTGTAGTTGAATTTTTTGTAGGAAAATGTATACTCTCACAAATCACAGAGTGGGGAAGAGAAAGTATATGTTCACAAAAATAAAAAATGCTGTAAATATCAAAACATTTTTAAGAGGTAAGTGCTGCTAAATCAATGCCTGATAATATTAGAGAAGAAAAAGCTTTGTTTTCATTAAACTGATGTGCATGTAATAAAGTTTCCTGGTCTTAGGTAACATGACAGATCACTCTGACCTCTTGAATAATGGCATCTCTGTGTCTGCTAGCAAAGATATCTAGTAGTTGCTAATTTTTATGGTAGTCTTTTGTCCTGTAAAGGTTATTTACCACAAATGAGGCAGAGCCCCCCAGGCAACAATTAGATAGCTGTTTCCATTGTTGTGACCCTTTGCCAGGTTAAAATCAGGCGACTGGTCTTATTTCATATCAGGCAGTCTATACTTTTGATAGGAAACAACTGTTCACCTTGTATGAATTTTGGCTTGTGTGGGCAGCAGAATGGCCAGATGAATGAGAAGAAATGCACTCTGCCTTCAAGTCATCCTGCCAGCCAGCTCTCTTGTACTGTTGTGAGTTTCTCTCTTCCATCCTGCTTGACTGGGCATGCCGCTGTCTCTCCTACAGCTTGGCTCCTCCCAGTCTTGACTGAGCCCCTCAGTTGTCTATGGTGAGCTCAAAATGCTGTCCTCTCCATCTCTGGCAGTTCCCTCTCTGAATCTGCTGCTGTGCCAAATACCACAGATAACAGCCTGTCCAGGAGTGCAGAACAAGCTTGTAGTTAGGATGGGCTCTGTACCAGCCAGACCTGGGAAATTCACAGAGCATGGAGAAAGTGGTTTTTCCTGCTAGGAACAATGGAAATACTTGATTCTACTTTTTTTTTTTTTTTTTAACAGAGAAAATCCACTTAATATTTGAAAAAAATATCCAGTTTTGAGAATAAAGAAGAGCATTTGCCATTAAGAAGTTGCCTGTTATGCTTAGCAGTTTTCTGTCTTTACATTATACAGTAAGTGCCAGCTATGCAAATGTAACTTCCATTTACATCACACAAAATGGGACACTTTCAGTGAAGCTTCATTATCAACAACTTCTCAGATTCCTACAAGTACCTAAAATCATGTCATTTCTTAATATTACTCTCAGTTATAATTGCTGCTTTGATTGTTGTGCAGTCAGATATATTCTGCATCTAGCAGCCTTTTCTTCTTTCTAGAATTAGCATTATGGCTCAGAAGTGTTAGGAATTAAGACCATCATATTTGGCAGTTGCATACAGTTGCTGTTGTTTTCTGTGTGCTTTGCACTTTAGGGTGGATACAGCCAATTTTCCAGATGTAGCTGCTGCTGCTTCCACACAGCTTGTTCCACTCCCATCTGTACTCATATTTGCATGATCAGACGAGAGCTTTTTGTTGCATTCATTAAAAATAAAAGGCTATCACTTCAAGTGAGTGAGTTTCTGAAAACATATCTAATGAAATCTCAGCTGTGGTTGTATGTGACTTTCTGACAAGTTTTGTTCAATATGTAGGTATGAATGCGAGGTCACGGCATTGGGCTGTGTGTTAACCCTGCAATATAAAATTGCTTCTCACTTGCATGTCATGAAAACATGTGTTTTACAGCCACAGTATTTTAGATGATGTACAAGCAAGGCTGACAATGTGATGAACAAAAAAAAATGTCAGTCCTGCTGTCAGAGTAACAAGAAGGTGACAAACATTGTAGGATGCAAAATAAGTGCTTATAGATGTGAGATTCAGAGCTCTTTGATGGAGAGGATAGAACTTTGAAAGTGCACTGCACTTATACCCAAGTGTTACTTTCAGAACATTAAAATGGCAGCCTGGAATGTTGCAGTAGAAACAAAATACTAATACAATGGTTAAATCTGATCTTGTGACCAGTTACAGTTATTAAACTGCATAGTGAGCATGATAGTGGGAGCTCAGGAAATTCCTTCCTGGTATAGGGAAATAGATGAGTTGGGTGGAAACTGCTATGTGCTTTGAGCTTGCTTGCTAATGGGCACATGCCTGGGCTATCTGCACTGCAGGGTTAATGAAGCTGTTCCTTGCTTTGCTTTCAGGCAGACACAGCAGAAATAGGTTCTTGTGCATCTTTCTGACCATGTTGGCTATGGTCAGTGGGACTCTGACCAAGTTTTCCTTGAGTTCTTTCACTGTCCCACTCATTGACAACAGTGTATATCCACATCTGGAAGCATTCTGAACACACTCTTTTCCACCTCAGGGCTCTACTCTTGTTTTATTATTTTCCTTGAGAAGAACGTAGGCAAATAATATGCCATCTCTTTTTGTCCACAAGACTGTTGCTTAGCTCTGTTAATTAAATAACGAAGAGGAACCATATCAAAGTCCACCTAGCGTCTGAGCTTTTTTCACTCCTCTGTAGAAGAAACAGTAGTTAAAACAAAATTGAGAACAGAAATGGGAGTTTGTTTCAGAGCAGACAACTATTATGACTTCACTATATGCATTGAGTTGTAATCCAAGAAATCAAACAGAAGCAGTAGGAAGAAGATATTTCCAGCGTGGACTGGCCAAAACCTGTCAACAGAAACAATCTGTGGTTTAGATATCTACTCTCAAATGAAGACCTATAAGTATTACTTAAACTTTACTAGTAGTGTTATTTAAATAAATAACCTCATACTGGGAAATGCAGAAAAGCCTACTAAACAAATGAATAACATATATTAAAACTGCCAGTTAGAATAACTGTTTTGCATTTTTCAGTGGCTAAAGTATAGATCAGGTCCTAGTTTCTCTTACAGCCTGGCACACTTTCTTATCTTTTTCTTCCCTTTTCTAGTCACAAGGCAAGTATTCACACATGCACATCCATGTGTGCACACAGTAATGTTTAGCCACAGCAATACTTGATCTGGTCAGAAGTGCTGGGAGTGCTCACCTATGACCTGCCTGGCCACATAACTGCACATCAACTTTCTCTCTCCATACCTGCTCCATGGCATCAGAGCTGTACTGGGGGAGAGGAGTTAATATTTTCTATGTATACAGACCATAGCTAATTACTCATTATGAAGAGAACTTCCGGTGGAAAATTGTGAATTTTGAACTCTTGATCTAAAAAGCAAAATACTTCCTGAGGAAGAGAAGTTGGCCCTCTCTAACAATTGAATCTTTTATAATTAACTTTTTTTTTTTTCCACTGGTCATGATCCAAACCAGTAGTAAGAAATAAACTTTACTTGTGATCAGCTCCTTCTCTCTGAAAACAGTATTTGATGTTAATTCTAGAAGTGTAATTTTGTAAAATTCCATTCTGCTCTGACTTAAGGCAGACAAATCCCAAGTAATTAGCTAAAGCTTCAGATAGCCAATATAGTATTCTGTCTATTTGGGTCTTTAAAAAATAATTGATGCTTTGTGATAGGAAAGACCATGGACATCTATTTGTGATGGTTGGTGGTAGAAGAGAGCATGACCGTCTAGTTACTGATTTTATTGAAGGATGAATAAGGCCCTATCATTGTCTCACTTGCCAGTCTTGGTTTCTTAAAGTATTGTTAACCCAAATGTCATGCTTAGGTACGCAGGTTTCTCAGATTAGTGTCAGGTTCTAGTGCTTGAGAATTATTTATTCTTTGATTTTCACAATATCCTTTTGGTCAGGAAGATGCTTATAATGCTTACCATAAATAATATAAAAAGTCCTCTGATTAATATGAATAGGCTATTTACTCTCACTATTTTTCCAGAGAGGAGAGTGGCTAGCTGTAACCTTCCTACCATCAAAGACTTGTGCTGCAATTCCTGCTTTTGAAATACAATTACAGAATGGAAACTAAACAACCTGTAGGAAGGGTTTTTTTTTTCACTTATGACAGTTCCTCTGCTATTGTCAACCAAGTCAGATTAATTATTAGAACAGGTGATAAGTTCTACTATGTTCTGTTACACTTGATTGTGATCTGCACTATTTTTATTTTGCCTCTTAGGCTGAGGGAGATTATTATTGTTGCTTTGTTTCAAATATAGGAAAGAATTTAAGAGGGTGCTTAGAAATAAGCCCATTTTCAAGTGTTTTTCTGACTTGGGGTGTTTTCCTGAACTGAAGTGTTAAATATGTCAGCCTAAGGCTGCAGACAGGACTGGCATTTTTGGATTCTACTCCTTTTTTTTTTCTTTCAGAAAAAAAAGAGCACTGTGAAAATCATTGTTTATCCCAATTGATGGAGTGTTATACTCATAAATCATGATTATTTTCAACCTTTTGGTTGAGATTATTTTGTTTTCACAGCCAGAAGCAGTAAAATAATCAATCATGTAATAGTGCCATGGATAATTATCATGTTGCTTGGTGTTCTTTGAGCTACTGCAGGTGTGTTCAGAGCCTCTGGTAGTTGTGTTTAAACTGTGACTTTACAACTGAGATGGTGAAGAGCTTTGGAATGTACCCACAATTGCTCTGCTTTTTTTTTCTTTTTGTAGTTGTTGTTTTGGGTGGGGGTTTTTTTTGCTGTTTTTTGGGGGTTTTTTTGGTTTTTTTTTTCCCCAAAGCATAATACACTAGCAACAAATACTACTTATTATGTAATCCATAATTGCTTTTGGGTTTTTTTTTCCCTATGCTTCAAAGCCTTTATATGCTCCCTGGTATATTGTCTCTGAGTGTTTAGCATAAAATTGTACAGAAGAGCTATGTCTGTGATAGCTAGTAGACCTAGTTACGTTTCTGCTAAATTAGAAATTACATTGAAATCCATTTGTGGCTTAAAAAACCTCAGGTGTTTTTCAGTGTAAATATCATGGAGTTAATTTGTACTTATTAAACACTCATAACAGTTTTCATAATTTAATTTGTTTCCATATAGTGCTTTATGTTTTGCTTTTCTTGCAAAACTAGGGTTCTGGGAGACTGCAGAGTTTCTCTGTCACAGATTTGTCTGACATTCTCTGGTGAGTTGTAGTGATATAAATCGCAACAGTCTTCCAAAAAACTCTCTTCCTCCTTTTCTCTGTCTTAGTTTCTTGCTTCCATGCTTCTCCCTTCTTTGTGCTGACTGAAACACTCATGCAGCTGCACTGGGAACCACATCAGGAAGCTAACCTTTTCCCCTCTCAGCCTCTGGGCAACTGAGGTACAAAAGATTAAGGGATATTTACTGCAGACATGAGATTCAGGTGCCCACATGCTTTTGAAAACCCTGGTAGACATCTGTCTGCATCTTTTGGCATCAAATTCTTTGCTAATCTGGCCTAAGGTGACTTGGCCAGTGCTTTGCAGGAAGCGCTAAGAATTGAAAATAGGATTTGGATATTCCTTCATCATGTAGGCTGTATTCTGTTAAATGTTCTTCACTTTACATTGTAAAATAAGAGGACCCAGACTTTATTGTAACTTCATCAGAGTGTTTTGGCTGTGAATTAATAGAATAATTTGTAATCCAAAGTTTAACATCTTCAAAGCTTAACTGCACACTGAAAATATTGACTTGAAATGAGTATCTTCTTTTCAATGGGTTCTGTCTGTTTCACTGTAATGTTTTGACATTGTTAATGAGGCTTCTTCTGTGACTGAAATCAGAAGAAATCTTTATCTCTGGTTTGTCTCACTAGCATTTCTGAACTCTTATTTTAAGTGGCAAATAGGAGTTGCAGGAGGAAGAATCAAAGTTATTTAATAGCTAAGCTTTATGATGAAAATTGCGCAATGAAAGGATAAAGATTGACTGTGCAGTTGAAAATGCAGCTGTGTGGTTAATGTAAAATATGCTTTAACAGTATGAGGTGTTGAAATAAATCAAGGTATTCATTGAAGTCTGCATTTGAATCCCTGTTAATAATATTTTAAATTACTTACCTGATTTCTTTCTTCTCACACTGACTTCATCATACTTGCTAAGGCGTCCGGCTGATGATTAAGAGGATAAACTGCATCTTCAGTATACTTTTTTCTGTTTTGAGGGTTCATTACAGGTCTGTGTGAAACTCAAGAATCTGTCCTTCTCTATGGTTCTGTGCTGATGACCAACTAGTCTTTTTTACTCTTTTTTAGAGTGGTTTGATGGTAGGCTAATAAGGATTACTTCATTAAATGAAGAAGTTCCTGCAGGAACATTATAAAATTTATAAAGGATTTTTTCGTTATGCACTTAACAACAAGTGTTCTGAAACAGACTAGTCTGTCTTGGATAAATCTGTGAACAAATGTTCGCAGCAAGAGGGATTAATGCAATATGCAGATTCCTTCTTTATACCTTTGAATGACGAAATACAAAATTTTGAATCTCTCTTAACATGTGTTTGAGAAACAAGTGTTCACTGTGCAGAATGAAAGTGATTTAGTGTCTGTGGGTTTTTACAATTTTATTTAAAATTGGTGTATTTTCCATCCAAATAACGATACTCTTTTTACTGCTACAAATCATAAACCTTATGTCTGCCTTTTGTCCTGTAGTGTAGATCCCACACTTTGCAATAGAATGTTTTTCCTCATAATTACTGAAATGAAAACATCTCAGTATAGCTATTAGGTAAAATAGAAAAAAACTTATAGAGGGGAAAATCCATGCTAATGAAACAAGATGTTTTCCTTAACAGGGAATGCTTATGAATTGTGGGAATGTATTCCGTATAAGTCAACCCTGGCTTTTTAAAAAGGTTTCTTGTCTGTGTTATATACCAGCTTTCTGAAGGTTCTGTGACTTTTAGGCTGCTGTTGCTTTTATTTTAAATATGCTTTTTAAATGTTATTTTGATATTATAACAGAGCGGGCTTAAAAGAACTTACTCCCTTTCTAATGGTCTCATGGTGAGAATGTTTTATTAATATAAATTTAGCTGGAAGTAATTTGGAAGAGTTTTGGATGGCCAAAGCACACATTTAATTAGTTAACATCCTCACCTGTGAACAGTATGCTTTGCGAGCTGATAACTAGCTAAGAAGTGACTATTTTGCAGACGTCACTGTTTTCTCAGTAGAGCAACTGGAAGAGAAAGGGAAGGCTATTTTCCCCACCTTCAGCTTTTTTTTTTTTTATGTGAAGCTGCAGCAGTTAAGAAATGTGTGCTGTGAAGGTTCTAATCTGCCATCACTATGAAAGGAGTGCACTGATTTTATGCTACAAACTGCATCTTTTGTAGCCTATTCACCACCCTTTACAGGTCTGCCAAGCCCAATCTGCAATTGGTTGCCAGGGGCTGCAGATGTTGGAAAAGAGAAATTTCAATGAAAGACCCTGATTCAGCAACCCAAGCAGCCTGCCTCCCCCAGCCAAAGTAATCAGATTGGCAGCTGAATCAAAGGGTACAGTGGGCCCTTTGTTTGTGAGCTCCAGAGGCTAGTAATTGACAGAAGGTCAACAAAGTTTTATGAAGAAAAGAACAGAATATTAGAGGGTATTAGGCTGAAGAGAGAGAGTTTGGGAGTTTTGTGTTATTGGAAGAAAGTTAGAACTCAAGTAAAAGGTTACAGCCACAGGAAGCAAAGGTTGAATATTGATGTTTAAATCTGAAAATAGTTTCAGCTACAGAAAAGGATTATTGATGAATGGAAGAAATGTCGGAACAAAAATCTGCAGTTTCGCTAATTGTAGGGCTGTGCAATTTTTAGTGTTGAAGGATTTATTTGTAGGCTTTGGGATTTAAAATACAGTGGTAGAGATGTGGTTCATTCATAGAATCATAAGATTGGAAAAGATCTTAAGAAGTCCTGTTTCATCTGGGAGAAGAAGCGTCTATTACCTGTGCAGTATTATAGGCATTCGACAGTTGCCAAATTTGCCACACTAGTAAATTTCATCCACTGAGACCTCTGTGTTTGAAGAATACTTTTTATGAGTCCATAGCTAATCTTCTTCAGACCAAGCAGGCTTAGTAATCATTATGTTATTGATTTTCTTAGTCACATTTTGTAGACTATCTTCATGGTGCTAGTTACTGTATTTTACTTTTACTCTCATCTGTCTTGAAATGGAACACAGAAAATTGAAGAAAGTGGTCTAGGGCCTTACTAGCTTTGAGTGAATGGGGAAGATTACTGTTTTTTATGTGTGAAGTCTGCCTTGTTTGCAGTACCTTGCAATTATTGACTTACGTCTGATTCTAATCAATGTCAGCCAAGTCCCTGTTGGCTTCTGTTTCAGTTATTACTCATCTCTCTGCTTTATCGTAAATGCTTAAAAATAACTCCTTTGTTTCATTATTTTTCCAGGAATTGAAGTTAAGCTGATAGCTCTATAATTCTCTGGCACACCTTTTTTTTACCCTTTCTAATAAATAATAGGAAATGCTTGTGCGATCTCTCATATTTTAAGATCTCATCTGTGCTCTGCAAATAATGAAAGACAGTTAATAACATTGCATGGTATTGCATCAGCCAGCCCTTAACTGCTCTAAATCAATCAGGTTTGAAAATACCTGAGTTTTTCTCTTTCTGTGTGAGGCTGAGGCCTTGTTTTGTTCCTGGTATCAATTATGGTAACCCCCTCCTTGTGACCAGCTTTCTGATGAAGATTAATGTGTTGTTTTGATGTCTTCGTATGGCCATGAGCATTTTGGAATCTGTTTTATTGCACTTACCGCTCAAGTAATGACTGATCTGCGAAGCCATAACCATTTCAGAGGAAAAAAATCAGTTATTTTATGATGAGTGGTTTGTGCCCAGTGAGTTGATACTGTGATCAGCTGGACAATTTAGTTTTCAAAAGTGTAAAAGAGCCTTCCTGCCCTAATAACAATGGATATTTGCTTCTGTATTTTGTTGGTCATTGGTGCATAAAATGGAGCAGTGGGCCTACCTGTGTTGAATCTTGTCAGTAAGGAAGTTGTCCTTATGTTTTTAGGAGAAGCAAAATTAAGAAATAAGTGATAATTATTTATATACAAGTAGGAAAAGAATTTTCTGTATCACCTGTTTCATTGCTACAGTTCACTATGTAAGTCAAAGGAACTGAATGCATTTTTTTACATCAAACATATAGATTATTACATTATTTTAAATATGGGTTTTCTTTTCTTTTGGAGTGGGATTTTCCATAAGTTGAAATGGCTTGCTCTACTGCCTTGAAAAGTTAAGAAATAATTTTTGTGTGGGTGTGCAGCTTAAAACAGTTACTGTTTACAGCATCTGCATTTCACTTGATTGTGTGTTCCCTGAAGAGAGGATTAATAAGGTATTCCTTAGTATGTGGCAAGTGGCACATCTGGCCATTGGCATTCAGGCTGAGTTCTGGTTCTGTTGACGTCTTGGCTGGTCATGCAATGTGGAAGGAGAACAGGACACTCATGATCTCTTCTACCTCCCACTCCCACTGCAAACATAAATTAAAGAAGTGCATCTTCAGAAATAAACTGTGATACACTTAATGTCTGTGGAGAGAACATGTGCTAGCGAAAAGTGTGAGAATAACCATACAGGAGCAGATGAGAGATCTGTGCAGTCTTGGCTTTGATGGCAGCAAAAAAGCTAATGCTGAAGTAAGAGTGTAAGAAGAGATCTAAGTACATAAGTACATAGTACTCCTCTGTGCTGGGTATTTACCCAGCTTCCAGCCATTTTTAACTCATGGACTTCAATACGCCCACACAGGATTTCTGTGAGAGAGGTCTCACTGAACTTGTCCAGTCTTACCTGTAGGTCATCTGAACTCTGCACTCCATCTAATTATATCTCCTCTGAGAAAACTTTACCTTGTTTTACCTTTGTTTTGAAGTTGATGGTTGCTATTTTTTCTAGCACTGCCATTTTTTACCAAAAGAGTCCATCCACTCTGTAGACTCTCATGACTCCGTAGAGCTTTACAGTCATTGAATTCAGCCATCTCCTTATCAGAGCGACAAATCCTAGCAGCAGTACAAAAACTGGTTTATGAATAAATATTCTCACTTCTCTAAAACTCTTCCAACTCTTCTTACAGAAGGGTAAGAGAGCCTCAACAAAACACGAGGAGAGCATACATACTACCAGAGTGAGTTGGTAAGATCACATGTAAGGTTCAATTATTGACCATTTTTTTCTTACCAGTTTTTAATAACAACTGTATAGGGAATTGCTGCTGTTCTTTCAGTTTTGTGTTTTGCAAGCCTACCTCTTTTCTTAGTGTTGTATGACAATGCTGAATTTGTTACAGGTATAAAAGATATAGATATGTTATAGATATTTTATAGATATAAAAATCACATCACAAATGTGATTATCTGGTATTTTTGTGACATCTAAAACCAGTTTAATGAGCAATTATGTTTTTCCTACTAGTTTTTTACTGATGAAAACTGACTGTGAAAATTTGGCACCTGAAATTACTTCATGGACTTTTTTCCCTTCAGGGAGTGCAACAGCACATGAATATTCTTTTGGGAAAAGGTACCAGAAGCAGGAAGAAAAAAGCAAAATGGGATACCCTTATAGAAATATTGATCAAACAAAGTGAGAAAAGGGAGTTAAAAATCAGGAGTAGACAGGAGCATAGTTGTGTAGGCATCTTCAAACAAGAATAAGACTCTGCAGAGAGTTGATGATGGGGCATGATCAGGGTCCATGTGTACTACAATTAGGAAAATTGGAAAAAAAATGACAAAAATTGCTAGATGTTGAGGTAAACACCTCAAGAGGATTCACTCCTGGCAAGAAAAACGTACTGTGTTATTAGTGCAGAATCAGAAAGAACTGAAAATAAGAAAAAGAAAATAATATTCAACACACAGATCTTAAGTTCTTGAGTTCAGAATATTTAAATTCTGTCTAGTACAAGAGAAAAAAAAATTATTTTGTTATAGTGACTTGCTGGTTGTCTTTATAATGTTAAAAACTTAATTTTTCAAATTGATAATAAATTTTTTGTGTTTTAAGTTGTGGTAGAGAAACTCTAGGATTACATCTTGGAATTCATCATAAATGCGGTTGAAGTGGAATTTTGCAGTTTATGAAAATATATATGTTTCTTTCATAAAAGCAAGTTTAAGTGACAGATCTGATTTGTATTTATGATTTGAAAAGAATGCAAAGGATTTTGATCTTAACTTTGCTTAGTTCTGAAGATTTGATGTTAGGTAGCATCTGTGGTTTGTAATTGTTCTCTGGTCAAGCACAAATGACGATTGATGTTTTTTCCAGACAGAAGCGTATCAAGTCCAAGAGTTGAATCACATAAAACTGTTACTGGAACTTTTTCAAAACAACAAATGATTTTATTTCTTTCCACCTTTGTTCTGAAAAACTTAAAAAAATTAAGAGATACGGGCCTGGGAAGGAGAGATGAGAGAGGAAAACGTTTCTGTGCCTATTTATCAGAACTTCTAACATCTTTTCCTGTTGTGAGTCCCATGAGATTACTGAAGAAATGGAAACAACTAAAAGTTGAAGATGTGGTATTAAGCCAAAAGTGGCACTCAGATCTCAGGCAACCTGCAGCCTGGATAGCTGAGTGTTAAGCAATCAAATGGCCTTAAGAGCAGTTTTGTAATAATGTTCCGCCCTGTGAATCCTGCTGGATTATGATCGCCAGAATAAGATATGAGCAGGTACTTGTGGACTAAAAAACTGGTCAGTTTTTCCACTCTTCTTTCTGCACTGGCTGTTTCATCTTGGATTTGTCCTCCTTGTGGACAATAAATGCTGCTGCCCCTTTTATACCCTTGTGTGACGCAGAGAAGCTCAAGCAAGAGCAAGGGATAGAGATGAACTTGGTAAGAACAAGATGTGATGTTTGACAGAATATGCCTGTCATGCATTCACCACTTCACCCTGAATCAAAAAGATCGGCAAAGGTTCAGTACAGCTAAAAGTTAGATGCTAAGTCTGTACCATGCCTGCAGGGGTATGAAGACACACCATTTTGGGATTTGCAATGGCAAGGTTGGCAATAGCCAGCTTGGCCACCCATCTCCATTTCTCCCTCCAGTCTGCAGGTGAATATTGTTTATGATTTCCACTGGCCAGTGCTGGGAGTGGCAGAAGATGGAGGATGTCTGCCCAAGCCTTAGCAGTTCCAAATTGAAAGAGTGTTACCCAGGGTACAACACCATCTTCACCATCACTCTAATTGTGTCTGAGAATGAGCACACAAATCAAGTAGAATCTGTACTGTTGCCAGGCAAAGAATCTCGAGCAATGGGAGATAAAGGGAGAGATGAAGTAGTGACAGGTGACAATACTGTGATGAAAGAAATACTTTCAGACCCGGCCGGCTGTAGAGAATGTCTCTGATTTCTGTGTTTTACCTGATAAAGTTAAAGGCAAGTTAGCTGAATCTCTTCTCAAATAATGAAAGAATAAACAAACAAAAAAAAAAGTGTCTCAATTACTTTCTTCTTTCATAATATGGTGTAAGATAGGGATAAGGTTACTTGTATTTTACTTGCATTCAGAGTGGTATTGTGGTTTGAAAAAAGGGTAATGGGGACAAAAGGAAGAAGGAGAGTCTTTTCTCTAGTTTCATTTCACCTAAAACAATACCGTGAACACCCTTAACAGACCTACAATGAATCCCAGATCTTCCACCTCCAATCATGATGACCTTAGATTTACGTATCTTTGTGATATGCTAAAGATGTAAGGAATTTGGATGATTGAATATAAATTAGAAAATATGAAAAAAATAGAGGGTGTCATTTTAGAAGCTGTTTCAGTTAAATCACATCTATACCATTATCTGAGTTAGAACTTCAGTTCTGTTTCTTACCTAATATTTTTAAAAGGGAGAGCAATGGTTGGAGTTTTGCAAGACCGGCAAATGCAAAGGAAATTCAAAGTACTGTCTGCAGTGTGCTAGCTTGCACTGATACATTGGACAGAAAAAAAAGGAGCACATACAGAAGGTGACTATCCATTTCCTCACACTTTGAAATCCTTGGAAAACAGTAATTATAGTTTAATTTCTAAAGATATCTTTTAGGGATGAGGCTGAGAGTAGGATAAGAAAGTTAGTAGCGATGATGGGTCTGACCTTTGGAGATGGAATCTGAATTACCATAGTGTAAGTTTAAAAGCCAGTTTATGCCATTTTGTAACTGAGGCTATCAGTAAAGTTCAGGTACTGTTTAATTTGCTAAGCCACCACTGCTTCCAGGAAATGTTTGCATTCTTTGTAAAAATGTGTGGACTTTATTCTGCTAAGAACTGGAATGTGGTTTTTAATGCTTTCTATTTTGCCAAACACCAAGTAATCCACAAAGTAGTTATTGTAGCGCTTTCTAATCCACAATGGATAAATCCTGACCTTGTTGATATGTGTTTCTTGCGTGCTGTTTTTCCCATGTGCAACTCTGGAAATGGAATGTGGACTGTGAGAATGTGTTGAACTCACTGTTATAATGCTGTTTAACAGAAAGATTAGCTCACCACCTTAATTCAACAAAATCTTCTTTTCTTGTTAGGTGAAATGGAAATTCCAGATTCAAACGACCCCTTAGGTCATGTGGACGGACTTGAGAGACCAATTCCAACACCTAAAGGTAAAATGAATTGTAATTTCATCACCCTGCTTAAGTATAAACATTCAGAAAGGACCAGCAAAATCCTGTTATGGTATGTTCCCTGTATTTGTCTATTAATACAAGTCTGTAAGGAAGGCAGCCTTCCTTTCGTGAATTAGCACTTCTGATCCCAAGCAGGGATAGTAAGGTTAAAGGAGTCTATAAAAATTAATTTTGAAGCATACTGAGTCCCCCCACATGGTGAGGTTAGATGTTTGATCCAAACACAGTGTGCTATTATTACGTTCCTAACATATTTCATTTCACATTGTTGCCATGAAATTGATTTAATGTTAAGTACTGGTGTCTTTAGTTTGAGGTAATTAAATCTAGTGCATTACAACACAAGAATATGTATTTTTTAAGTAGCTCTGAGCATTAATGGTTTGGTTTTTTAAACTGACTGTAGTGTCAGGATTTCTAGTTATTTATTAGT
The DNA here is from genome assembly GCF_015832195.1 of Motacilla alba alba. Taxonomy (NCBI): domain Eukaryota; kingdom Metazoa; phylum Chordata; class Aves; order Passeriformes; family Motacillidae; genus Motacilla; species Motacilla alba. The sequence continues at coordinate 46,105,731 of NC_052046.1, forward strand.
TAACATAAATTTTGTGACACGTTACCACTTAAAACTATAGATCCAAATGCTATTCTTGAATCTGAAGATGCACATATTTACTGCAAATTGCGCTTCCAATTGCGATTTGGTGAAACTTTCTGAAGCAGCGCATTTTCAGTATTCTACCTGAAGAACAGTATTTTTTTCTATTGTGTACTGAATTTATCTTCTTATGGATGTATTGCTGTAGTAATGCCAACTCTTGTGCTAAAGGAGAGTGTCACATAATAATGTCAGCTTTATTAATGAGCCCATGTTGAAGTCTACAGAGCTGTGGTATTGACCAGATGTTCTTGCAGTTTGTCTTTCAAAGGAGCATGATTTTTGGGGGTACTTTGGATATAGTTTCTCTTCTCATAGATATCCAAGGTTATCGAATCCTTATTGTACTCCTGAATATTAGTTAGATTTCTTACCCCAATTGTGCATGTTAGGAGGTTTTTTATGGAATCTTCCTTTAAATTTTGTTCATAAGTCAGTAAAAAAAAATATGTTTCTGTTTGCATATGTAACCACCTTACTACTGATTATCAGCATGGGATTAAGTCCCTCCTATTTGGAAAGAAGACCTGGTATACTCCATTTCTCAACTCTTTGCTACTCTCTGAAACCTCTGAAATATTTTAGAAGTTTAGAATTTGACATCTATTCTGGGGAAAAATTTAACAGTAGTAATTCCTGTCAGTAGTACTGTACTACCGGTTGTTTTATTTAACACTGAAGTACACACTACTTTTGATGAAAAAGGGCTATGTTTAATTTTTAACTGCATCTGATAGGCTTGTTTGCCTGGCAAGTTGGTCCCACTTCTCTCTTTTGTTATGTTTGAGCTGTTAAGTCTGCAGACATAAAAGTGGGGTGGTTTTTTTTGCTTTTTTTTTTTTTTATGTGACAGTGCTTTTAATTTCTTGCTGAAAAGGAGTTCCAGTTACTTCCTTCCTTTGCAGAGGCACAAGCAATATCTGTCTGAGGAAGTAATTAATCACATCTCAAACATTTCTACACCATAAGAACTGTATATTTCCTTCAGAAAAAATAAGGAAGAAAAAAAAGAGCCCCATGTTCTTAAGTTATTCACTGGTTTACAATCATTTGTTAGTTTCCAGCATGCTTAGTTTGGAAATGGCCTCATTTGCTCCCTTGTTTTTTTTCTTTTTTTTTTTTTTTTTTAATGTGGGCACAAAATTCTCCATAGAAGCAAAACTGGTTGGAATGTTAGCTCAGGTGTTTCTGTGTCATAGTAAAGTATCAGATTTTCTTACAAAAAAACCACTAGACAGTTCTACTTCAAAGTTTGGGCATACTGTTGAGATCATTAGAAACAGTTCTTAAGCCCTTCCATCGCATCAACCTTCTTCCTTCCTTGAGAAATCTTTCGTTATTTTGATTTGCTTGTAACCTCCCATTTTAAAAATTTTTGTTATTTTGGAATAGACCCAAAGCAGGTGTGGAGAAAATCTGCTTTAATAATACCCAAATTAAAAGCCACTTTAAAAGTACCAAGTGTATTAGTTCCCCTCTTCTCTAGAATCTTCCAGAAGTCCTGAGAAATGATTCTGTCTCCAGTGACAATCCAGTTCAAGCAAGGTGTTGTTAATAATGCTCATTTACAAAAATGTTGCAAGTCTCCTCCTACGAGTTGATGAGAAGGGACAATAGCTTAGCTAGGCCTTTGAGGAGAATTTATTTTCCCTTGTTTCCTTTAAATAGGCACCCAAATGACTAAAAAGCACTGTGTCTCAGCAGTGTTTCACTGAAAACCAGTGCAGAGCAGTGAATGTTTGCTGTAGAAGAACTTAGGTCTGCGTTGGAATAAAAGTAAAACATTCAAGCGCAGTCCAAGTCTCCTCTCAGTCCAGTCAGTCTTTGTAAAGTCAATAGTTTCCCCAGTCTTACTTTCAAGTACGCCTCGCTTGATATCTTTCTCTTTTGCACGGACAATCTAAACATACTCTCACTGGGTCCTAAAAACCCACTGATTTCAGAGGAGAGGACAATGTGCACATTGTGACAGTGTTTCAAAGCTAATTCTGCTTCATTCCTGGATTGGCAGTTGTTCGTGCCTTCTTCCTAAGGTCGTTTCAAGAGAATGTGAACCGAATCAACTTATTTTGCATGTTTCTGGATGATTTTTGTACATTGAGATTAAAAAAAATAGGATGAAGGATGAGATGCAAATTGGATTAAATTAGGCTGTAAAGGTATCATTTCATCTGGAAATATTATGTAGTAGTATATAATAGTGTAGTTTCCTTAGCTACTCGTACGTATTTTGGGAGATCTGCCAACATCACTTCCATTTTCTAATGTGACTCAAATTAGCAGTAAATCACTCATTTTTGGATCAGAATTAAATAAACAGAGGATGAAGAACAGGGGAGACTGGTTTTTATTTAGGAAAATGTTCTGTGCAAGTAATCGTGAGTCTTAGGCTTCCATCTACCCTCCTTAGTAGGGTGATGTTTCTCAGTTTATTTGGAATTCTGATTTACTTGTGAAAGGAGTCACTTTACTGGACTCCCACCAGCTGCCAAGATGTTACAGTGCCACTGATGTCCCCTAAGCTCAGTTGTCATACACATCTCTAGAAAGACATAATTTGCATTTCAGCAACTTTCACATACATTTTCTCTTATTACAGTCTTCAGTTCTTTTATAAGCCTAGGAAACTCCGTATCTCTTGGATATTCTTTATAGATTACCTGTCAATTTTGTGAACACTTTATGCTTAGTACCATGTTCATAACACAGTAAATTTTGGAACAATGGTGTCCTCCTCAGTATTCCATAAGCCAAAGTATGCATTCTAGGTGAAAAATTATGTCTTATTGCGGGAAAATGTGACTTTGCTTATGGTAGAAATATCATTAGTTTAATTACTCAAAATACTGTCCCCAAACCCTTTTATGTTGGATATAAGTTTATGTTAGTCTAAAAATGCCAGAGCAGAAATTTGCCATTTGAAAGAGTTGTGGAGAGAAAGATCATGCTCTTTTATTTATACCTAAGAAAAAAAGATGATTTGAAGACAAAAATGAAATAAGCTGGGAAGGCATTAAAAGGAAAAGGAAGATAGCTTAGGGAAAAAAATCCCACATTGCTTTTTACACAAATTCATAGTATACATATTTTCTTAGGGGTTTTGAACACTGGAAGTGTTTTATTCCATTAATCTGAAAATTGTCTAAATTTATGCAGTTATGCAGAAAAAAAGATATTTGACTTTTTTTTTTAAACAGGTGATTTTAAATTCTGAATATCTCAAGCTGAGACTCTTGTAAACTGTGATGTGTTCTGTAATACTGAATGGATGGCTTTATGGGCTTTTTTGACTATTGCATAAAGTCAATTAAATGAATATTTACATCTTATGGAGAAATAAGTATTCTAAAAACTGATTAAACATATATACAATTGTTACTACTTGGTCTGAAAAGACTGTTGTATCTTCAGGTATCTAGCCATTTATGAATCAAATTTTCCTTTCTTTTTCTCAAAAACTGCATATTCAGTGTTGGTGTTTCTTGTGCAGTGCAGAAAGAAAGGTGAATCCACTTGGATAGGAGCCAAAGTGGATGATTATCTCAGAGCATCATTATCTCAGGAATACAGAAAGATGTGACTCTCAGTATAGTATCATTGATACTGACACTTAAGTCTATGTGTAAATTGTCAAATCACTTAGACTCCCCTGGCTCCACATTCTGCTTTTGGGAAATAAGCTTGATGGTATCTTCCCATCTCATGAGACTTCATATTCATAAATAATTTGGAAGTTCTGAGATTAAAAGGGTTAAAAAATTGTTACTAAGTGCTATTCATGGTTGCCATATTGAAGCTTATTTTAAAATTACAAGTGCATAAATATTTTTTAAATCACATAAAAAAGACTAAAAGCAATAAAAATGAACAGGAATTAAAACTTGAATTGAAAACAATTAAGACAGAATTTGCATGATCTAAAGTAACTAAGGAGGCTTAAAATATTTTTTTAGAATGAATATCAAAATCACAGCAAAGATTTTAAAATAACAAAAGCAGAACAATCATTTTATATTGTGTTTATGCCAAGAATAACACATATGGTTTGAGCCAATAACGTGGACATGTAAGTGCCAGAATAATGTAAATAAAACTAAGAAATATAATAAGAAATATAATACACATGTGAGGTCTTAGTGATGGTTGGACCCTTTAGGTTTTTAGTTTAGTATTTATTCTTGTGCATATCTTGACAATGATTTGACACACTCTGGAAAAAGTTATTTTTATATTCTTGCCAAAACATGAATAATAGACATGTCATCTTAATGTTGATTTGCTTTGGAATTCTGTTTGATATATTTATATCAAATTTATTCCATTAAAAAATATGAAGTACTGGCAACCTAACAAAGGTTTTCCAAATATGAAAGAGTTTTGCTGGAATTAATGTCAACTATTTCCCTAAGCTATGTTATTCATAGAGTACATAGAATATGATAGCAAAACATAATATATAGATTAAGTTGCACTGTCCTCTCTTAGCTTCTTGACAGAACATTTTTTAATCTGTTCAAGCAAAATAAATACTGGTACTGGTTGTAGACTATGTTGGAAACCATAATGAAAGAGAAATTTAATTTAAAGCATTTTTGCCTACAGCAAATGCAGAAATATCTACCAGATAGATTTTTCTTTTGACATAGTTGAACCATGCCAAAGATCACTGAAGGGAAAGGAAGTATTTTCCTTCATTTCAATGACCCTTAGAAACAAACCAGAGTATAAAACCATTTTATAACAATATTAATTTCACAACACAGGAAATTTCTGGATATTTTACTTGTATTTTTAAAATAAATTATATTTGTTATCCATCTCCGAAATAAAATATAAATCTTTATAATATGACATTTACAATAGGACAGTCACGGGTATGAATTATTACATTTTGGCAATATGTAACTGGAACAAAATATTTTATATAGAGTATTTATTCTCTGTTTCCAAATTATGTTAGTATTAAAACAGTTAACAATTCCATTCCAGTTTAAAAAAATTCTACTTGACTAATGCTTGACACAAAATACAGGACACAAGTTAAATACAAGTTCTAACATTTTCACATTTAGTTTTCTTTCGTACCTGTCCAAATTAAGATTTACTAAGACAGAAGGAGAACTACATTGGGAAAAAAATTGCTTTGCTCCTTGTTGAGGTCCTAATTTATCCTGGGAAAATTTGTTTTTTTTCCCCAAAGCATTCTGTGAGACTGGCATCTACACTGTGTTTGTGGTGTGACGTACATTACCAAAAAAGTAACTGCTGATTATCACCACAGAAATTAAAAAAGAAAACATACTTTAGAACATGGTTGGTTAAATTTTCCACTTTGTTTGAAAGAATTGCAATTATGGGTTATCTAAAGTGGACACTAAATAACAGAGCAGCTCAACAAACGGCTGCCCGCTCTGTCATAGAAATACTTCAGAATCAGTGAGGACATAAACATCGCTTCTCAAAGAGGAAATGAAACCAGCAAATAGAGAGTGTGCAGTTCAGGGTGGACAGAGGCAAAGAATAGGCTGTGAGCTGCCCCACTGCTCTTAGGCTGCTCTGGAGAACTTTGGAAAACACAAATGCTTCGAAGTTCATTAGGTTAAAATATTTATTACTTGGTTTGTAATAACAAGGTAATATAAAACACTGCAGAAAATACCTGTAAAACTGGCAAGAGTAATGATGAACTAAAGCCGAATTTTGACCTGTAGGAAATAGATGCAGTGACGCTGACTTCAGGCAAAGTCTGTCTAATTGCACTGGGTCTGAATTAACCCATAAATCTTTGGCATTGCTTTCCATGGTAATAGTTTTGTTCTTGTTATTATTAGCATCAGATTCACAGATTCATATGAAATATTTTGGTTGGCTTGAAGATATGGGTCTAATTACCTCCTGCAGTAGTTCTGTTTTAGTTAGTAAAACGGGAAGTTCTAACATGGGTTTAATCCTGAGTTAATAAGTTATAATGAGTAAATTTACTATCTGTTTTCATCCAAATGTATTTGAATTTAATATCCATGACTATCCCAAAAAGAGGACTCCACCCAGCTGATTTTAAATCACAAAAAGTGAAATAGTGATAAGGGTTTGAGCAAGGTATAAGCTGACCAATGGCGCAAGAACAATGTAGCCCACTCTACTTGCATGAAGTACATGAACAAAAAATGTGAAGAACAAAAAATGTATTAGAGAGCCAGACAAACCACAATCCCTGTCTGTCATCTTACAGGACTTGAATTGGTCTCACCTTTAACACAGATCTCTGCTTCTTTCATTTCTTGGGTATCATAAGCATCTTTGAGCCAGATGAATGTACCACTGTGTTGGCTCCATGTTGGAAGAGGCCCGGCTTCTTTGCAAAAAAAGGGTCTTTTAACTATTTTGCCTCCCTTGTATGGGCACATTCAGCCTGTCCCCAATGATTACTGAACCAGAGACCCAAAGAACTACAGAATATTCCAGCCTGGGGGGCACTTTAAAAGATCATCCAATCCAATATTTCTGGAGAAAGAAGGCGTAGACAAGATGATCTAGTACTCTGTCCAATCACATCTTGAAAACCTCCAGTGATGAGGACCCTACCACATCTCTAGGCAGTTCATTTTCCAGGGAACAATTGTTCTCATCACAAAAAAAAATCTTTATTCTATTGAAATGAAACATTTCCTGGCTACTTTCACGTATTGCCCTTTGTCTTCTCCACGTAGCTCCTTGTGACGAGTGTCTCTGTTCTTTTTGTAGGTGCCTTTTAGATACTGAAAAACTGATGATGCCCCCCTGGCTGTTCTCTTCTCCAGGGAGAAGAGACTTAACTACTTCAAATCTTTCCTCATAGGACATGCTGTCTAGCCCTTTGATGATATTGGTAGCCCTCTTTTGACTCCTCTCCTGTTTTTCTGTGTTATTTTTGTTATTTTTGAATTTTGGGGATCAGAACGCATATAATACTCCAAGTGTGGCCTGATAGACACTGAGTAGATTGGGATTGTTGTATCTTTGTCTCTGCTAAGTAACACCCCTACAGATGCTGCCCAGTATCTCAGTGGTGCTCATGAGAATAAACTACATGCAGACTATGAAAAAGTTCTGAAATAAGTCTCTAAATAACAAGCTGTGAGTGAAATAGCCATAGAAAATCCTTTTCTAACTTGTGGTAGGACTGAGCATGCTTTCTTTCACGCTGCTAAAATTGTTTATCTGTGTAAAATGTTGGCTTAAAGAGAAGTTTTAATCAATGGCTTCAATTGACTATATCAGGAAGTAAATTTACTGGTTTTGTTTTCCCGGCCAGAATGTCATCATAGTATTTCTGTTTTTTCAGCTCTGAAATGTAACTAAAAACATAACAAATTACACTGTTGTGGTGTGACATTGCTGAAAGCATTAATATATATAATATCTTTGTATCTTTATATATTATATATATTAGATGCAATATGTTTTTCTCCCTTTTATATAAGTTATTTAAAAGCAAATATCGTTTGTGTTCTGTCAAAATGTTTTGAAGTCTGCTAAGGATTTTAAATTAAAAATAGGGATAACTAATATAAAATTACATAAACAATAATTTATTATTTTATGAAAAAAGGAGAAAATAATTTTCCTGTAAATTTTCAATATTGTGTGGAGATTTTATATACTTGGATTTATTCAATTTTCTAGTTAGACCTGTTCTATTAATTTTCCATTTAGTAACAAACTAAATTTGCACTTGCCTACAGTGTATGTTCATATTATTCATTATAACAGGATTTCTTTTGAAAGGCCAGTGGTAGAGAGCCATGAAGTACTCAGGAAAACCCAGTTTTGTACTGGCTTGTACATTTATTATATTCTGATGTTTCTACTGCTTCTTTCTCCAATGTTACACTTAGCTATTATAGAGGAGCTGATTTTCATGGCCCTGTCAAATATAAATCAAAGCAGAACATCAATTTTCTTAAGGTATTTCAGCAATTGGACTGTCAGTGTAGACCATTTCTTTATTGGTGTTGGATTTGTTTACAATAATATTCTATTACTAAATTAAACAGAAGCAAAATAATCGGAGTGATAGGAAAGGTCTACATGTGGGCATCCATTAAAATTATTTGATATTTGTATCCAGTTAAATAAATGTAATGTAACATATAATTTAAAAATATAATGTAATTATATTTATAAATTAAATAAATATTTAATTATATTATAAAAATATAATGTAATTTGAATTCCTGATGTTTATGTCTAGAAGGTCTAAGTTCCCTGGAACAAACACCATGAGCATGACAGCTAGATACTTACCTTACCTATTTTGTAAGGTAATGTAACAGCATTATTGTTTCAATGGAGTTACATATTGTCAAGCTTTCAGTTTGTGATGTGTATCAGTTGCAGGACTCCTAACACCAAATTAATTCATAAATAATAACCTACAAAAGATTTGATTGTCAGGTTTTCACAGTGTACTTCATCAATTCTTTCTTTTTTGCTATCCCTAGAGATCACCAGTACAGCCTTGACAAGCCCTTTGCTTTTAACAAACCACTAACTAGGACTAGTAGTTTTCACTTACAAAATAACTACAAAATGTTATTACATGATATCCATACAGACGTATCCTTGGCCATACATTGTGACTTGATGTAAAAATGGCAGTCTGTAATCAGCTTATGGGTCCCTTCTGTATGGGTTACTTCTGCAATTGAGACATTATTTCTTTAAATTGAATGTGAGACATACAATCTTGAAAACTTATTATAGTATAGGCCTGTCCAAATCAACCTAATTTTAAGATTTTTTTTGAGTAACTAACAAGCCAAATTAATACCTAAAAGTAACTTTTCCAGTTGTAGTTCTTTTTGAGACAAATCTGTCATCATGTAAGAAGATTATGTGGTAAAATCATAATGATATTCCAATATGGTTACAACCGGGATTATTCTTCCATGCAGCAAGGGTGTATTTTGCCGTTGGAACAGAACAGCACTAGATGTATGTTAGGATGTTAGTTTTTAGCATGTCAGATGAAGAAAAAGTCACTGCTGCTTCAGATAGACAGGAGTGTAATAGTATCAATTCATGATTGACCTTTGAATCTGCGTGCCTACCTGCATACAAGCATGAAGTCAGCAATGCAACATAAATTGTAGTGTGATGCTATGATGTTCTTAGGACAGTGAATTGCATTTTTTTAATCTTGAAAGAAAACGGAAATTGTTTCCAAGGTTCTTTCATAGAAAAGTACCTTTGAGCAGCTTTTTACCTCAACCCAAGGAAAGTTTCATCTTTTATGACCTTTTTTCCTGTTAGGTTATTTCCTGACCTTCTTGGAACCAGTAAACAATATCACTGTAGTCCAGGGGCAAACAGCAATCCTCCACTGCAAGGTAGCAGGAAATCCATCTCCAAATGTCAGATGGCTAAAAAATGACGCTCCCGTGGTTCAGGAGCCAAGACGGATCATCATCAGAAAAACAGATTATGGATCACGTTTAAGAATCCAGGATCTGGATACCACAGACACAGGATACTACCAGTGCGTGGCTTCAAATGGGATGAAGACAATAACTGCAACAGGAGTTTTGTTTGTCAGGCTTGGTGAGTTCCTGGCTTTTATGACTACTCAGACTGCTTTGTAGACTAGGTATTAGTTTTAACCATAGCATAATGAGAAATGAATTTAACGTTTTAAGAAAAATTCTCAATACAAAAGAAAATAAAGTCAGTGCCTGGGGCCTCTCTCCCAGCACAAAACTTCTCAGTTGAACTTGATACCCCTTTAGTGGTAATAAAAGAAAGTAAATACAGATGTAGAGGTCTGTAAATACGCAGAAGAAAAAAATTAAAGAAGTGCCAGTAAAAAGTATAAAAAAGGTAACATTTCATTGCCTGGAGTTTTCACTCTGCTGCTGAACTCAGTCTGTGAAAGAAACAAAAACTGATGAGAAGAATGAGAAGCGGTTTTCTGTATGATGTTCATAGTTCTGGGTCCATCCTTGTGAATATCAGTTCTGTACTGCTGTGTGGAGTGTGGCCTCAAATTCTGTCTTTTGACATGTGAAGGTACACCACCTTTGCACAAGTGCTTATATTGCATTTTGGAGACTTAATAGTCCATTCTGGAAGCCAGCATTTTATTTAGCTTGCCTTTGGAGCAATGGGAGAAAAAATTTTAGATGCATTTTCCTAATTTTTTTTCTAATTTTGTAATGTAAATAATGGATTCCACAGTTTAGTTTGTAGTGATTGAGTACTGACGTGCTGAGTATTCACCCTTGCTACTGCTGTGACAAAAGTTGATCATCCCCTTGCCACAACCTAATTTCTGATAGTAAGGCACAGTTGGGGCTTATTAAAAGGTAAGTGATGTGTTAAAATCACACCTTGTCTAACCACCTGTCTTTATGGTGGAAAATATTTTATGAAGAAAACTAAGTCCATTCACATTGCTTCTGGAGCAGACAGTAGATTCATGTGATTTTTATTTGTGGCTTTGAAAATAAAAATATATACTTATGTTCAGGAATGCAGAGGGTTTTGTTTGGATCTTGAGATAAACCTTCCTTAAAGAGACAATTTCCTCTAGATTGCTGTTGACTTTCTTTATGATGTTGTCCTTGAGCTAAACTTGTCAGCAATACTTGTTTGTTTTATGTTTGCAGGTCCAACAAACAGCCCAAATCACAATCTTCAGTAAGTACTCTTTAAAATTATTTAATGTGCTATGTCTACTTTTGTTCAGTCAGAATTTAGTTCACAAACTCAGTAAACGCTGCCTGCAACCACAGAGTTCTTGCTAAAAGTATCCAATTTGACAAAAACTCTCAGAATGGATGCAGCTTTTTTTAGACAGAGGTTACAATGGGTTTTGATTTGATTGACTATTCTTGAGAAACTTCTGCTTGCTTATTTCATGCTTTGAGCAAACAAATTACCACAAAGTCATGTTGGAACAGTAATTGTTTACAGGGCAAGTATGGGCTAGAAGAGTGGTTAAAAATGAGTGGGTAAAATGCTTAGCTTGCTGTGATTGCAAATTTACCCATGTTATATTATTATAACTTGAAGAGCCAGGTAAAACAAGACTAGAATCCTGTCATTGAGTAGCTAGGGCAAACCTCTGTTTGTTAGTGCGATTTTGACTTGAGTGGTGGTTTGCTGATTTCTGCAAGATACCTGGGTTCACTTGCTGATTCAGTTATAAGGATGAAAAGAGAATCATAATGGTCTGGTTTGGAAGGGACCTTAAAATCACCCAGTTCCATCCCAGTTCTGCCATAGACAGGGACACTTTCCACTTTATCAGGTTGTTCCAAGTCCCATCCAGGCTGGCCTTGAACACTTCCAGGGTTGAAATATCTACAGCTTCTCAGAGCAACTTGTTCCAGCTCTTCACCACTCTCTGAGTAAAGAATTACTTTTTAACATCTAATCTGACCCTGCCCTTTTCCAGTTTAAAGCCATTGCCCCTAGTCCTGCACTATGACCCAGTATAAAAATCCCCCTCCTTCCTTTTTATGAGAACCTTCTAAGGCTGCAGTGAGATCGCCCCAAAGCCTTCTCTTTCTCCAAGCTTATGAACCCCAGCTCTCTCAACCTATCTTCACAGAGAAGTGCTCCAGCCCTCTGATCATCTTCATGGCCTCTTCTGGACCCACTCTAAGAGGTCCACATCTTTCTTGCGCTGAGGATGACAGAGCTGGACTTAGGATTCCAGATGGGGTCTCACGAGGGCCATATAGAGTGGTAGAATCCCCTCCCTTACCCTGCTGGACACACTGCTTTGGATGTAGTCCAGGATACAATTGTCCTTCCAGGCTGAGAGCCCACATTTTTGGGCCACTTCCAGCTTTTCACCCACAAGAACCCCTAAGTCCTTTTTCAAAGGGCTGCTCTCAGTGACTTGATCTCCTGTGTTCATGCCTGGGATTTCCCCAACCCTGGTGCAGCATTTGGCACTTGATCTTTACAACTACATGAGGCAGGTGCAATTTGCTCTTAGTAAAGCTGTGCTGGCTGCCTTGGGTCACTTTGTTGTCTTTTATATGCTGTGGGATAACTTCTAGGAGGATCTGCTTCATGATTTTTCCAGGCACACAGGTGAGGCTCACCAGTCTGTGGTTCTTCACATCTTCCTTTCTCCTCTTTTTAAAAATGGAAGTGATGTTTCCCTTTTTTCAGTCACCAGGGAGTTCGCCTGACTGTCTTGACTTTTCAAATATCATGAGATTGTTTTGGCAACAGCATCAGCCAGCTCCCTCAGGATGCTGGAATTCATCAGGTCCCATAGGCTTGGGGCTCCTCAGCTTCATCAAGTGATCCCAAACCTGCTCTTCACTTAGTGAGAGGAACTTCACTCCCCCATACCCACACAGAAGATCAAGGATTTTAATGGAAAGGGTTACTGCTAGTGAAGTCATTGAATAGCTTATCTTTCTCCCTGTCAGTCACCACCAGTTTGTCTTTCTTGCTTATCATGGGGTACATTTTCCTTGGCCTTTCTTTTCTGGCCTATGTCACACCAATAAGCCTGTGAACCAAGTTTTGCATTGATTAACTTCTGTTATAGAAAAAGTAACTAATTTTATTTCTTTTGGCTTCCCTAGTATTTTCCAAGTGCTTCTTCTGTACTGAGAATGAACTTGTTAATATTTTATAAATACCAACATAAATAGAACATTTCAACTGATACAATGAAAAAAGGAATTACTTTATGACTTCCTCAAGTGGAAGTAAATTAGTGTTCTCAAGACATCCTTTATCCTGGATTTTCCTAGGTTTTTAATGCTTTGCTATACAGCCTTTGCTGGTTTGGAACACTTAAGTTAAAATAAAGAAATAACTAGGGAAAAAAAAAAGAAAAATCCTTTCATTTGGCTTATGACAAATGGGTCTTGCACCATTGGTATTGGAAGCAGTAGTGTGCCGTCACTGTTCTGGACCTGCCATTAAAAGATGAAGTGAAGAGTACACTGCTGGTAGATTATTTTCTTTTTAATATCCACTAGATTGGACAGAAACCTGAAACTTCAGGAAAACGAGGTCAGGTCAAAGGTCTAGTGAGAAGTCATGAGGCCTTATCATATGAGGCCCAGGAGCTTTCAGGGATTAGGGGTCTTTGCCTCATTGCATGCTTACTTCTGTTTCAGTTTTTTAAAAAATCAGTCCTTCTAATGAAATGCCATGTTTTGGTGGTAGAATTATTTTATTTTCAGAAACTGGCCCTGATTTTAAAAAAACAAATATTTTGCACAAAATCATGCAGGTCATTTTGTAAGCCAGAAAAGAGGAAGGGTGGAAAAAGGCAAAGGAGTACTTAGTTGCTTGGAAGGAAGTCTCATAGAACAAAGAGCTCTTTCCATTCACTGTCTGCACAGTGCAGCCTTACACTGAGCCACGCGAGAGCCATTGCTGCGGGTATTAATGCTTCAAAAAAAGACATGCTTCAGTGGAAACCTGAAACATAAAACCATTGTAACTTGGTTTATGATTATACCTATTGAATATTAAGGGATAAGAAACATTACCTATGTAGATACCATCTAGCAAGGTATTTTTATGCAGTTCATGCTGTGGATTCCTAGAATTAATTGGCAATTAAAGATTACCAGAGATAAAATGTGTGTTATGCAGACTTGCCAGTGCAAAAAAGCATCTTGACCTTCATGCAATGAAATTGAGGCGTTTTCATAAAAATCTAAATGTAAAAACTTTCCACCAAATACATAGTCTTAAATTGCTGTGGATTATTTGGAGACATCTTTCTTTTCTGTCAAGATCCACATGTCTGAAAATTTCTGGGGATTTTTCTGTAGAAATTGAGAATTACAATATATCTTATTTATCAAAAGTATTAAAATTATCAAAAATAGTAATAGATAATCCAGATTAATTTACAAAGGAAATAAGTTCAAAACACGGTCAAAAAATCCATTTCTGATTAGCCTTTGCTGTCTAGACGATTGTTCTACTAAAGGGTTGTTTTACTAGAGTACAACCCTTTAGCAATCCTTTCTCTCACTGCATTATGCTTTTACCTTTTGCATCATTAGTATTTCTAGTTTTGCCTCAAAAGAGAGACGTCCTATCTGTTCAGAAAGATACAAGTGTGTGAATATAAAGTAAATGTTTAACAAATACCAGAGAATGGGGTTTTTTTTACCATTATTTAAAACAAAGCAATGGGCATTGAAATCTTGGAGTCTAAGAGCAGAAGGGCAGAAACAGTTGTCTTTCGTTCTAGAAGTGTTGTTCTTAGAAGATAACATTATTCTAAAAGACTGCATGTTCTCTAGTCTAATATATTTTTCTTTAGAATTGAATGGTTAGATTAAATTTTTCCCATTGGGCAGATTCCTGTTTTGAAGCAGTTTAAATATAGTAGTGCCATCTTGAAGTGAGCTTGGGATGGAAGATACTTAATATTCAAATATTCGGTTTATTGGCTCTTAAGGGCTTCTGGAACATCTGACAAGGCCTCTGCAAAGTGAGGAAGGCACACAGAATGCAGGCAGAAAGAAATGCCCCTAAACTCAGCCCCTGCCAAGTATATGGGAAACATCTCTGTTGTCACTGCTGCACTTTTTCCAGTGTGACCTTTCTGGAATCTGCTTAGGATGCCAGGAGCTGAGCCCTGTGCAGAAGAACTGGGTTTTTCAAGAAACTTTGAGAAGTTCCTGTTTTATTGAACTCTGACTCATCAGTTATGGGTTTGCAACCTTTGATGCCTGCATGCTGAATGCTTAGGAAAAATAGGTGAGAAGAAACACTGCCACCAAATAAAAACAGTCATTACTTTGTGGAGGAATTTTTGAGGTATTAATTATTCAGAATAAATTTACATGTTCTTGTGTCTGATTTTTAAGTAGTTTTACAACAGTAATTCTTTTAAGATTTGGTCCATTGATGAAAATTGATGAAGCAACTGTAGTTAGGGAAAAAACAGTTCTTTCAAACAGTGGAAAACAGAATGTATAAAACCAGTAACATGGCTGTGTTAAAACTCTAGTGTGGAGGTTTGGTTCCTGAGCAATTTATTCTCCATGATCTACATATCCCAAAGCACACCTTTTCTGTGGCCTCAAAGGGAAATTCCTGCGTGATGTGAGGGGCACTCGTATATCTTTATGATGGGAACAAACTAATTTTCATCATGTGATGAATCTTCATGTAATTACAAGACAGAAAAGAGAATATAAAATCTTTGGAAAGAAGGTAGAAAGCAGTGGATTATCAAAGCACTTTACCTTCAGGCCACTTACCTGCCCCTGACTGGGGTCTTCCAGGTAAAAGACAGTAGTTGGGGGGGAAATAGTTTTGGGAAATAGGTTTGCCAAAGCTCTTTGGCAAACCAAAGATACCTAACATCACACTAAGAAGAAAAAATGCTTCCGTTACAGTCAAATAACAGCACCACTTGTATCTTCTTCCTTTCCTTAGGTGGTGTGGCAAATTTCTTTGGTCTCAATGTAGTTTAGCCACAGATAATATTGTTAATCTTGGAAATTATACAAGATTATCTTAAAATTCACATAAACAGATGGTTTTTTTTTAAACAGTACAAGGTTGTTTCAACTTAGAAGTTAACAGTGTTTATTCAGGCCCATAAGGACCAGGTGTTTGATGATGTGCTTCCTCCAGAATGACATGTACGCCTTTTGTTTCATCAAAATATTCATGTGGCTGAGACAACCATATTTGAACTATGTATGTTTTTTTAAGATGCTTGTGGTAATATGTTGAAGTTACAGAATAAGCTCATACTTGTGTTTTCATTTCCTGTTTTAATCAAGGAAAAAAAAATTGTGATTAAAACACAGGACTGTAATTTCAGAGGTCTGGATTTAATTTCTGACTGTACTCCTGTCTCTGTGTGTGATTGCAGCAAGTTGTTTAACCTTTATCTCTCCATGTTTTGTACATCAAATGGAGATAGTGAATCTTGGGAATTTTTTGCCTTCTTCTGCTATGGGATCAGATTATTTCAAAGTGTTTGGGTACGTTCTTCTCCTCATAAAACTTGGAATGTTATCCTGTTTTATGAGTGAGGAACTGAGGCACAGATTATCTTGGGCTGGTCTACATTAAACAGCATGTGTTTGTCTTGGCAGATTTCCTGACTCCCTGACAATCCAATTTGGGGATCTGGCTGAAACATGCTGCAATTCCCTCCTAGCCCCTGTGTGTCAGTTTCCTTTTTTTCTCTCAAGGCTGAGGGGGAGGCCATATTTCACTCTCCTGTGGGTTTGGGGCTCCTTTCAGGGGATTTTGATCCACAATCTCAGATCTGCTTTTGACTTCATCATTTTAAATGCCCTTTGACAGTCCTTCAGGCCAAGACAGGAAATTTGGAGGAAGGACCGAACTAAAACCAAGGTTACACTAAATTTTTTCTCTCTTATCTATTTTAGAGTGCATTTTTTCTGTTTTTCCTCTAGTTATGTTGGATACAGCCTAGAAATGCTCAGAAGTTTATGACATCACAAATTAACGTGTAACTAAAATTTATACTCTATTCTGCCTGGAGATGTAGGGTGTACTCAGAGGAAGCTGACAGTCTATCTTGTAATAAAACCCATTTTTTAAATCTTAATGTTACTCATGCATTTCAAAAAATACTTTCCCTCTCCTTATTTTTAAACTCCAGAACATGTGTAATTCAAGGCAGAGTTAAAGAGCAGTGGAAATACTGTTTTGGGTTGTTTTGCACCACACCAAATCACAGCTTCTTCCCACATGGCATTGCTTCTTCAGCTTGAATCTTCCACTTAAATGCTTTCTAGTCACAAGTAAATAAATGATGAACAATCTAATGCATTTATATTATTTAGTGATAGAAGTAGAAATTCAGTGTGCTTACAAAGTTAATGAATTTTAAAAGCCAGATGTGTATTTAAACTAATATACATACCGTCTTGGAGTAGACACAAATGTCTGTGTTCCTGTGACTTTTTGTCTGGTGAAACTGTTATGAGTGGTAGGTTCTTCCTTTCTGTTAGAGGAAAGGAACAACTGAAAAAAGATGTTTACAGGGAATATATAGGCAGAAAAAATTATAATAGTTTGCTTCAATCTGTTATTCTTACTAACCCATGTTGCTCAGACCCCCCCAAAAACAAAGGAAGCCAAGCATATGCATATGGTGATTAAAAATAAATCTTCACTGAAGTTTTACCTTCTTTTTTCTATTGTATAAATCAAATGGCCTTGAGTGAATTAAAGTATAGTGCAGATGCACTGCTTTACAGACAGACACTGGTGTCGAAGACAAAAAAGCAATCCTACAGGACTTGATCTGTATTTGGGCAAGTTTCTAAATACCTTAGGAAGAAGTAGTATTTAGTTACATTTCTTACAGTTAAGCTAACTTAGAGTTAAATGTCAGAAGCACTTGCCCACTTGTTATTAGCAGTATTGTCAAGATGCTTTTAAATGGGTTGGCTCAAGCATTATACGGAATGTAATTCATTATATGTAGGGCTACAAGCATGCACTACACCAAACAACACAAACACGTTCTTTCCTAAGGGTTCTTTTTAAAAAATTTACACCTTTAGCTTGTATGTGAATATTTAAGGAAGTTGATGTTTTCTGTGTGTGAGAATTCTTTGTATTTGGAGAACCTGCTTCCTACTCTGCAGAATAGTGGCTGGGTTTTTGATAGCCAAAAAAACCTAGGCTGTCATATCAGGCAAGCTGTAAGGTGTGACTCATAAACTATGCAATACATGGCTAAGAGCCAGTTTACAGCTCTTTGTAAATGTATGACCCCAACACACCCTGTTCCAGCAAATTCCAGATCAGCAGCAGGTGCTTCGGTTTTAGCAGCTCAGAAAAACAGTTTGTATTAAACTACCAAAGAAGTTGCAAGCAAAGTTGTTATTCCCTTTAAGGATATATGTAAATTGATATTCAAAGTAGAAATGGCCCTTGGGGTTTTGGCAAGTAGGTACTGCAGCTGTTGGACATCTCTGATATAACCAGCAATCTTTAGTGTGTTTAGATTTTACTTCTTCCCTCTATCCTTCCCCTACTTTCATTTGTTCAGTAGCTTAAATGGCTTTCAAAGTATTTATTGTATGTCTTACAAAAGGACAGTTATATGTCCCAGAGACTTCCTGTAGGCATTTGATGCCACATTGAGTTTAATTAGAGTTCCTTAGGATGCTGAATAGCCTCTAAGTGCATACAAGGAAAGGCTGAATTTGTAGTTAGGCACTAAGATAAAGGAACACTATTCTATTGAAAAGTAGGTAATTTAATGAAATGAGATAATGCTGGAACACGACACCATAAATCATCCTTTCAATTTTTATGGCTTTATGGTTAGATTTTTCCCTACTTTTGTATTATTTTGTTCTCTATTTCAGTTTGAAAGAGCCAAAAAACCTAGATGCAGCTAATCTTGTGTACTTGAGGGAAAGTCAAACAGATGGTATGAACCAATAATATTTGAACAACTCTATTCAAAACTAAATAGCAGTGATGGAGGGAATTGTTTTTTGAGAAGACAAAAGAAAATTCATTAAGAAAATCTATAATTTTAAATTGATATTGCTTTGTTAAGTCTAAAGTCTGAAGTATTTGAGGTATTACTACTCTAAAAGTAGGGCTGCAAGAAGGATGTGTCGTCAGCAGTTTCTCATACTCCTTAAAAAGCTTAATCTTAACTAGTAGAGAAGTAAACACAGACTAGAAAAGAACAGAATAAAATATAATACAATAAAGTATAATACAGTGCAATACAGCACAATAAAAGACAGTAGCTCCAGTTGGCTGGTACCTACAGAGATCTTTTATTCCATCTTCCTGATCAATCCACTGACAAACGTTAAAGCCTATTATTAAGACCATTGTTCAAATGCCTCCTTTGCAGGCACTGACAGGCACAGGGCATTGACCACCTCTTTAGGGAGTCTGTTTAAGTTTGACCATCCTCTTGGTAAGGAAATGTTTCCTGGTGTCCATTCAGAACCTCCACTGATGCGGCTTTGAGCCATTCTCATGGGCACTGTGCCTGAAACCCAGGGAGAAGAGACCAGCACTTCCCCTTCCTCCCCTTCTCAGGGAGCCATAGAGAGCAATGAGGTCACCTGTCAGCCTCCATCTCTCCAAAAGCAGCCAAATCCAAAATCCTGAGCCATTCTTCAGGTACCTTGCTTCCCCCTTCCACCAGCTCTGTTGTCCTCCTCTGGACCATTCCAGGGCCTTCCCACGCTTCTCAGACTCTGGGGCCCAGCACTGCACACAGGACTCAGGGTGAGGCCACACCAGGGCTGAATCCAGCAGGATGATCCCAGTCACAGCTGGTGATGCCGTGTCTGCTGCACCCCGGGATGGGGTTTGCCCTCCTGGCTGCCCGGGCACACACTGCTGGCTCACCCTGAGCTGCTGCTGACCAGCACCCCCAGATCCCTTTTGCGGGGCTGCTTCCCAGCCGTAGACTCATTTAAGTAGGAGAAGACCTTTAAGTTCATTGAGTCCAGCTGTAAAATGCTGCATTACATAAAGACATACTCTCAGCTCAAATATCTGCTAAATTATGCAGGAATTTGAATCTTAGAGCTAAGGTGTGCTTGTAGATGTGCCATGTTACAGAGCTAAAGCTTTAGTCACTTTTCCAGTTGGAGCTGCTGTGGTGATACTCATTTGTAGATAGCTGCAAAGTAGCATTTTTACACTGCACTTGGTAATTAATGTAGAAAAGACAACCTCAGTGTATAATGAAGTTTAGCTGCATTTTTTTTTTTTGGGTTGAGGAATAGAAAGAAAAGTGAAAGTGTAACACAAAATCAGTAGTTTTCAGGATTCAGACATTCAATCAAGAATGTGCTGTGAGCGATCAGTATACCTTTATATACTCTGGTTCAGACTGACAGGTATATCAGTATATATAGGACCTCAGTTTTTAATCATTAAGAACTAAATGCTGAAATACTAAACTTGGAGAAGCATTTGTTCTCCTAATTGAGTTTGCCACATGTTTTGATTTGGGAACAGTTTATTAATGTTAAACCAAATTACATTAATTCACAGAGCTGTGGTGTTGGCACAATTGCTACTCACAGAGTATCAAGCTAATGGTGTTTGCTTAGCATCATGTGTGTGGCATCTGAAAATAAATTAATTCTGACTTCAGAATATAAGCTGTTTTGCCTGTGGAACAACGCAGCCAGCATCAGCTATTATAATGCAGAAAGATTTAAATGGAAAAATGTGACAGGATTAATTGTTTATACACAGAAAAAAAAAAGGAAAAAGAGGAGAGAGACTGTTTAAAAGACAGTCTGATAAACATTCAGTTAGTAATTTTAAGTCCAAAGGAAGAAATGCAAGGGGGAAGTTACCTTTGGGATTACATCAAGGCTGGATGAGCACCCGAGCCTCCCAGCATTTTTGGGTGATTCAGAGTACTCTTACCCCAGCTCCAGAAAAGGCAAGCTACAGAGCCAAAGTTTGTTTATTTCCAGCCTATTCCAGTGGCTGAAGCAGATGTGTGCCTGTTTATTTTTAATTTTTGAGAACT
Organism: Motacilla alba alba; assembly: GCF_015832195.1. NCBI lineage: Eukaryota > Metazoa > Chordata > Aves > Passeriformes > Motacillidae > Motacilla > Motacilla alba. The sequence continues at coordinate 46,126,303 of NC_052046.1, forward strand.
CTAGAGGCCTTGCTTGAAACTGTCATAGAATTTCCTGTGGAGAAAAAGCTGATTTTCCTAATTTGGAAAAAATTAACAAACCTATTATGTGAAATTATGACACAGAAGAACACCAGAATTATTTGATTAATTCTGTATTCCTTAGCCATGCTAGCCAGACCTTGGCTGCTGGAGCCAGATGACAAGTGGATAACACTAGTAATAGACTGCTGTCTCCAGTACAGACCAACCCAGAAGAGGAGACACATCCTTACTCACCCATTGACAGACAGAAATGGTGAGACACAAAAATTGTTAGGTTTTGCACTAGATTTGAGGGAGACGTGTGCTCCCCTGGTGGTAGCCATGGTATGCATCCCTGCCCTGACTCTTCATCCCACTTCCACAGTCCCTGTCCTCCGGGGCCCAACGCAAACTCCTCACGCCAGTGCCTCAGTTAACTTAAGGTGATAACCATGGGTGCCAAGCAGTTTTCTTATGTCACACATGGGTGCAAAGCTTGTAGACACAGTGTTTTGCAGGTGTACATGTGGACTGGACTGATGAGCGCATTTAGGTAGAAATTACATAAAGGCTGGACAAATCAGGCAATGTTTCATGGGAAGAAACAAAGGTCTGTTCCATGTCTTATGTGTCTGCTCAATAGCGAGACAATGTGACACCATCACAACCAAGTGGCTGTTCCTTCTACTAGTAGTGGTTGTGTTGGGGTTTTAATTTATTTTTTTCTAAAGAGAAATAAAATATTTTAAAAGTCCCTGGCCTTATTTTTTGAAACATCTAACAATTTCCCTAAAAGTAACCAAAATTAAAAAGGCAAAAATTATCTTTGGACTGTGGAAAATTTAATCTCAAATAAGCCTCAGATCTTCTCAAAGGGAAGGTATGATAATTGTTTGTAATATTGGGAAGTATTCACAAACTCTAACTTACTGTAGCATTGCCTAGAATTATTTCATATTGCATCCATAAAAAGTAGCAGAGAAACTAATATTTCATATTGTCATTTAGATGTTTCTAAAGACATAATTTAAAAGATGTCAACTTTTTCAAGTAGATAGAATATGTCAATTTTTCCTTAAGACTGGAAAACTAACACTTCAGCATTATATGTTCTTAAATACTTGATGTTTCTGTAGTTTGAATGAAAGTGTTCTGCAAAAGACTTTGAAGATGCACACTTCTACATAATTTATAGCTGATGCTGTGATCATTTCTAGCTGTTTTACAAAGCTCTCTGCCATCAGATATATAATCTCTGTGGTAACAGATAGAAAAGCCATCTTTGTTCTTTTTAAAAAAAAAAAAGAAGAAAGAAGAAAAAAATTATGACAGCACAGTTATTTTTACTTTTTCATGTGCTCATATTCTTCCAGAAATGATTGCATTTTTAATGGCATGGACTCTTAAAACATTTAATAATGACTTTTGACTTTTTTTCTCTTCAAAAAAAATGTTCTAACTTTTTAACCTCTTATAAAAAGGCAGGAAGTATTTTGTGGAAAGCTTATATTCCTCATCATTCAAAATTTAAAAAAAAATGAAAAGACAAAACCAACCAAAGTGAAAAGCTTTAAGACATTTCCATAGGATTTAATTTTTATGTTTTAAATTATTCCTTTGTCCTTCTTTTAACCTTCCCTCCTCTTTGGCTTTTTATAACTTGGAATTTTCAGTCATGCTTGCACAGTCTTTTCTCTGAAGACTTTCTACTTCCTACCTGTCTTCGTGGTGTGTGTATATATATATGTAGATAGATAGATAGATAGATAGATAGATAGATAGATAGATAGATAGATAGATAGTTCTGTCAGGAGGTTTAAATCAACTGAACTATAGTAAAAAATTCCTGTTTGTGCATAAAATCTGCTTCTGTAGGTAAATCACAATGCATTAAGGTCTACCTGAAAATGTAAAGGATTTTGTAACAGAAAAAAATTACCATATTGAGCTTATCCCTGGCACCATTTAGAGAGTGGGGAGAAGATCAGAGGATCACACCAGACAAGGTCAGAGTAGCCTGGTGGGAGGTGGACTGCCCTTCTCTCACCCATTCGCAGCGTGAGAAGGGATCCCAACTCCCAGGCCAGTCTCCTTGCTGTAGTCAGATATGCCTTCCCCCACTCTCTCATCCCCACAGCCATCAAAGTTCTTTTCTCCTGCTCCTTCATTGGCTTTCCCATCTGCCCTGGTAGCTGTGCCCTGCCACATCCCTCTGTTGCTGAAGCCCAGCCACCCAGGTGGAGCTGCCTGGTCCCCTGCACTGACCCCAAGGTGTGAGCAACCCCATTGCTGGGACCCTCTCTGAGCTGCCCAGGATAGCCCTGCTGCTTTTTTTGCTGCCTGATACAGCAGTAGTTAGGATATTTTCAGCTGGTGGGCTTTTCTAAGACCTTTTTGGAGTTTACCTCTGTGTACTTGCTCACTTAGGGTGGCATGGCAGGAAGAGAATGGACAACAGCTAAGAATTTTGCTTTCCTCTGTCAACAGAGGGAAGAGGGAGCTGCTTGTTAGAGGCTCTTCAGACAGTGTCTGTTGGCCTTGCTCACTTTTCTTGGAGATGTCAGAGAAAGACAATTTATTAGACAGTCATAACACATTGAAGGGGATAACATGCCTTGAAAAAAAAAAGGGGTGGGGAAGAAGGCTCATAATGGCTTCTTTGGTAAGTGGGAAGGTGGAATGCTGCATGGCTAGGTTCGTGTTCCCATGTGTTGAAATTAGTTTTCTGAAGGTTTTTCTTTTCAAATTTTTACTAACTGTGGTTGTAACAGAAATGTGTCTGTTAAAAGTACCTGGCACTCAGCAAAACAGATCTGCAGCCTTCCCTGGATTGCCAGCTGACTCATGTGATTTCAAGATTTCATCCCAATGTGCTAACACCTATGAAAGCAGAGGAAGAATTTACAAAAATGTCCTTTGAGTTAACTGAAAGAGAGAGTTTGTAGGCAGAAGGTAGAATGTTGTTGGCAGAATATTAGATCATCTGTTTGAAGTTACATGTGTTAATTAAGAGGATTATGGCTGGTTATACAGCTTGGGGCAATCCTTTGTTTCTTACAGAAATTCAGAACATTGATGTCCTTGTTTAGTTTAGCTTCCTTGACTGTTTTACCCAGGTTATTGTAGTAAAAGCAACCCTGCCAGCTGTGTCTATACTTCTGTATATGGTGTTCTTAGGATCTACAACATTTTTTGGTACACTGAAACTTTTCTAAAGATGCAAAGCAATAATAAATACCTGTAGATATGATACCAAGAAGCCATAGCAGCATGCAGAGTTATCTAATGACCCTGCCACCGTTTCATGTGTTTCTTTCTCTTGTATTTGTTTGCCTGTAAGGGCTGGTTTTCATGTTATAGAAAAAATAGCAGATGAGTGTGTGAAAGCAAGGAAGGCAACACCATTTCCCTTTGGTTTTATCCACTTAAATAATTGATTGTAGTATCTTTTGTCAAGGACACAGCTCAGCTAAGAGTGCTGTCACCCACTTAAGGCAGTGCCTACTGAGGAGACCAGTTTGGGTCATGAGTCAGTGAAGGCCTATGATTAAACCCTATTGACATTCTCTCTTTAAATGAATTTTAAATATTTAGCGGCAAAAGACTCCTCCTTCCACAGTAACATTAGAATATATGTTGAAAACATTATTTGGACTGTGTTTTAGAGACAGACTTTGTAACCTGAATTTTGTATTTAGAAATACTGATTTTATAGTCCATTTTGGCAATATTTTCAGTAGCCTACATATCAGGTTGTTTTAAAGTTTACAAGTTGGTCGTTGACAAACATCTTCTCTTTAGTTTGTCACAAACAATGGTTTCATTTGTAGCTGTGTTTTTACTGATGGCATTTCAATCAGTTGCTTTATCTATAAGCTGGCTTAAAATGCTCTCTCGCGTCCTATGATTAATATGAACAAATCCATAATCTAATAGAACCAGTGGAATAAAGATCAGCTGTTATTTTTTACTGATTTTAGGCATTGAATATGGAATTTCAGTTCACACTGTATTTTTAGTAATTAGTAGATAAATATCCAAATCAAATGCAACACAATTGTTCTGTTCAGTAATAGAAACTTTCAGTAAATTCTTTAAGGGATTCTGTGATGTACTACTTTTCAGATAAAAAGTAGAAAATATTTGTTCATGTAAATGAAAAGGGAATCTTTCTTTTTGTGTCTGTTGTTACATTCAGTAGGCATCTGGTAGCAGAAGTCACGGGCCATATCCATTGTGAGTGTAAATTGTCATAGGCCCATTAACTTCAACTGAACTATGACTGTACAAATCCCCTGCCTGTTAGTTTTTTATTTTTAACACTAGGCTCCCCTTCTTTTCTGATAGTATTTCTTAAATTCCTTTAGTGCAAAGGAAAAGTTTTACTGTATTCTAAGTATTTAATATTCTGAGTCTCCCTTTGAGGAGTTGAGTACATCAGTATTTCAGGTTTCCTGATATCCCAGGAGCACTGGTCTTTAGACGCAGGTGAAGATATGCAAACAATGATTTTAAGTGCCGGAAAGGTGGCTTATTTGCAGAAACCTTTGGTCAGAGGATGAAACTGTTCGTTTAGAGAATGGATACAGGTAGGGCAGGAAGCCTGTCCCCTTCTCCCATGATGTGGGTGCAGGGTAGCCTCCATTCAGGCAAGGGCCCAATGCAGTGGTCAAGTTGTCCCTGCCACCAATTAGTTTCTTGGCTTCAGCAGGAAGGGTGCAAATGTGCATGTGTGGAGTTTTGGGTGTTTTATGGTTCATGTCTTTGGGGTTTTTTTTTGAGGTTTTCCTGTACACCTGGGTTTTCGAAAGTACACTAGGACCAAAAACCTATTTGTGTGTGTTACTGAATTTCTGCCCTGTGTTATGGGTGATGTCAGAAGAATCTGGCATTAGCCCAGTCCTTCAATGGACAGTAATAGTTCAAACCATACTTTCTAAAAAAGCATGTTCTTTTTCTCCATCAAATATTTACACCCCAATTCTTTTGCCTTGAATGTCAGTAGTAAAACTTCCATTGATGATCTGTGAAAATGATGGTTGATGATCTGTGAAAATGGGAGACCTATAAGAATGAGCAATTTTAAAGCCTGTTGTTTAAAAGACAGCATTTCTTGAAAAATTTTTCTTCATGGTGAAACAAGAAATTGAGTGCTAAATTTGATATTTTCTCAAAGGCAAATATACAAACCTGGCTAGAAGGTACCAAGTATTTTTATATGGTAAAATTAATGTATATTCACTGTTTTTGAAAGGAGGCAAATGTTAGAGATGTGATACGGAATTTGACAAGGATAGTATGTTTCTTTTCTCTCAAATCTCATGTGGCCTGTTGGGATAGGGAGTATTTGGGGATTTTAACCATTTCAACCATTGAAAAGTGATCCTCTTGTGAATAGGCTTTGCTTCCCAGCACTATGATATGATATGATATGATGCACATCAAGAGTAAGGGTAATGAATTACAAAGACTGTAGTTCAGCATTATAAGATGTCCTGATTTTGAGGTTCAGTATAAACAAACCATATAAGAGAGTGTGTGTCTGTGTATATATACATATACATACACCCACCCACCCACCCACACACACACACACATATATATATACACACACATATACGAACTCAGAAATACCTTATTTTTTTACTGCAGCCCTTTATAATGCCCTTCCAAGTCAGAGAGATTTGCCTCTTTTCGATTAAACATAGACCCTTTATTCCTTTATTCTTTTTAGTATTGCAGGTCATGTAATTTCTGTGATTTATATTTATGAAGTAGCCACACACTGGGTTAAGTAAACTCATAATCTGAAATATGATGCCTATCCGTTTCCCTCTGATCTTGCTGTCTGTCATGATCATTCTCTTTACACAGCTTCTGACATTAGTTATCAAGTTATAACTATCAGAAATCCTGAGACATCCCGACAAGATGAGCAACTGTATACCAAATGTTGTATTTCTCTAAGAATAGCAAATAGGCTGACATATATAATTTGTCTTTTCCTTCATCTATCACAGTCTGTGGTTTTCTGTGCATTTGTCCTTGCTTTGCCATTCTGTTTATAATGGAACATTAGTGGAAGGTTTCAGTATTTAACAGCTCTTGATTAAAAGCTGCTTAATTCCTGGGCAACATGGAAGAGGGTCAAAGCTTCAGGTTTATTTGTTGTGGGAAGGTTTGTAGGAAATTTTAATTGCATTTAGTTTGCTTTGTGGGAAACTTCTGTAACAAAGTTTCTACTACTTTTTGAAAGCTAACCTGTGGAATATCCTATTATAATCTGTGAAGTGGCTATGTTGTTTACTTTGGTGAAGTGTAGGCTGAGAATATGTCTGTCCATGTAACTGCTAGGGTAGGTTGGTAGGGTGTTATTAAATGAGATTTTTTTTCAATGTATTAAATTGAAAAACTTACTCTTTCTGAGTTTTCTTGAGAACTTCTGAGTTGCTTTCTATGGCTGGTTCATGGTGTTTTGTCTCTTCTGTTTTCAGGAAAATAGTTTTAACTTAGAAGTTTCTGCTGTCTTTGTAAGTAAAACTTGTATGCAATCAGAATAAAGGTGACTCATAAGCAAATTAATATCTGGTACCTCTCAGTTCTGCTTTCATAATTCCCTTTGTGAATCCTTGCTAAAAATAGTGCTTCATGTGTTTTCTCTATTTCTAAGGAAAACCAGAAGGCCTGCATTTACTGTGCTTTCATGGCACTAAATACATACTGAAAACACTCATCAAATTTGGGTGCTTCAGAAGGTGATTTTAATATTAAACGGAGTTTCCATGGTTGCCTTTTTTTTTTTTTTTACTGTGACTTTTTTTGTTTCATATGCCCTCTGGTCTGTTCAGCTGTGACAGTCGCGAACAATAGGTGGTGTTACAGAGATATTGTGCGCAGATGTATTCTTTCTGCATTTCAAATTTTCCGTGAAGAAAAGCGTCTTTGTTGCCAGTGTGTTTCCTTCTGTAGTATTTTGTTTGGTGTCCTTTGTGTGTCATATGTGAAATTAAAGTAATGCTGAATGAGAGGGTGGGGGTAGTAATGTCCACTATGTTTTTTTCCAGGACATCTAGAAACCCCTTTATGTATTTCTAGAGCAGATAGCTATCTTATGGAAGAGTTGCATGACCTCCATCTAGAGGGTTTTCTATTCATTATGCTAGGTTTTATTCCTCTTCAGATATACCTGGCTCATCCAGTTCTTCCTTTTTAGACCCAGATGTTCCTGGAAGTTACGATTTTTAGCAATGGGAGGAGTAGCACTGAATGATTGAATCTGTATCTTTCTTCTACACTGTTTGCTTGGTTATTTCATATGGAGTTCTGCCCACAAACCTGAAGGCAGGCTGTATTTTATGAGGTGTTGCAGTGCCTGTGTGATAAAGAACTTGTAAATGCTTATCAGTGCTTGGTTTGTCAAGATGTTTCCAGACCTCGTACAAATTCCACGTTGTACATAAAAATAGTATCAATATTTTGGTTTTATTTATGTGTTACTGAGGTAGTAGGTTCTTCTACTTTTGCTTTTGATTAGAAACCCTAGTTCTTAACTGAATTGTTCTGGCAGAAGATCACCTTGTGGGTCTGGAAAACTGGTAACACTGAACCTGAAGAATAGAAATTGGGGTTTTATGAATAGAAGGTCTGTTTAGTCATATTCTTTACAATTTTATTTTTTAAATCCAAACTCTGGTCCAACATATGATGAGTAGTTGGGTGGAGAGTTCACTCAGGAAGAGAATACCTTACCTTGGTAAGCACTCTAACTGAGTGCTGAGAAAGTTCAGTTTCCAGGTGCACTTTTATTCAGCCTTCCAGCAAAGGTGCAAATAAGACCAACACTTGGCATGTGCCTGACTCTGTTTTGTTTAAAAAAAAAATTCATACTAAAAAAATGGAAGAAAATCACTGGAGAGAGAAGTTAATGCTGTCTTGAAACATGCACAAAATAAAGAACAAAGGTAAAAAAGTACCTGTGGTGGATAGCTTGCAAGATTTCTGCAAGTGAAACAAATTGAACTCTTTTGGGTTCCTTTTGTGGAGTCAGTTTTCTCTTTCACCAGGGTTCTTGGTCAGAGCATACGTTATAGCTCAAGCAGCAGGAAATTGAAGAGTCAGTATTTCTTCTGTTTTCAGCAGCTTTTAATTATTGCTCTGATCAGCAACTAAATTGCTGGCGTGTTGTTTGGAGCATGATTCAAAGCCACACATGGTTCCAAGGGCTCCTGTTTGAACTGAGCACTATACTACTCCGATGTTGTTCTATCAGACTCTACCCAGGTTGCTTTTTGTTGCAGATTTTTTACCACGTCCCAAGGGTACATATAGCTGAAGGACAGAGTAATCTATCAGGAGGCTCTTACTGCTGCCACTTCAGTGGCTGAAATCAGATTTTTTTCCTAAGAAGACTAATGTAATTTTCTTCTCTCAATACCACTACTAGTCAAGCAGCATTCACTGAGTTTCCTGACCTGACAAAGATGCATGTAGAATAACAGCCACGCTTCTGTCAGAGTTAACTGACATCAGGTTACTGCTTACTTTTGCGTGTGTCCACCGTAATGGTCATATCTAATTTAGTATAATCAGCAGTTGACTATAACATGGGAGAGGGGAGCATATGTGTGTATTTATAGTATCTAAGCCGTGTTTAAAAGTTCTTGACAGAAATAAATAAACTGAGCTAAGTAAGAGATCACACTGCTTTTGTCACCAAACCCATGCTGTTTGGAGTGCACTTTTTTTTTTCCTTTGGTACTGGCAAGAGAATCCTGAACTGAGACCTGAAGTGTGAGATACAGTTTCAGTAAGATACATTGCAGACTTTGTTCTGCAGGTTAGGGGTATGAATTTACGCTTTAGAAAGAGGTCAAATAGAGGTTTCATATTCATTCAGCTCCTTTTGGGAATTGCTGACTTCCTACTGAGGTGGTCAAGGATCATAAAACAGGCACAGACAAAATGCTTTGATATTTTTGTCCCTTCAGGCATGATGCAATTGTTGCAAAATTACAGGTTTTGTTGTAAGAATGAAGGAATGTCACTGCAGGGAGTAGTTGATCCTATGACTCCTCCTTTACTTCATCCACCCTAATCAAAAACTTCCGTATCTTTGAGGAAGTAGAACTTGTTTCAGAGTTTGTAGACAAAATGTTGCTTTATGAATGTTTAACAGTAATAGTGTGATAGGAAATAAAGGCCATATCTGGATAACAGCTGCATGATATGCTTTGTATGCACGACTTCTCGAGAGTCCTTTTAAGTCATTGTCTTTTTGGGAGGCAAAGAAGAGGTGCAGCTCAAGTGGTGATTGCTGATTCCACCTTTGGGCTACCTAAAAAGTAAAAGAAAGTAAAAGAAAGTCCTGTCCAATTTTCCATGGCCAAAGAGTAAGAAATATTGGTAACATTTTCCTGAAGAGGTGGGCTTTATCAGAGAGACACAGCAGAGGAGAAATTAGAAGATTCCTATGACAGAGCAAGGTATCAGTGTGAGGGGCCACAGTAGGCACAAGTAACGTTGGCTAGCTGTTGTCAGACAGAGGGTTTTCATGCTGATATCTCACAGCTAAAATTATGAAATTTTACACATAGTCACTGACAGTTTTGTCCTGCTCGTGTGGTATCTGAAGAAAGGGTAGAGGTGTTTGTAAGGGAATGGGGAACACACATGACCAAAACAGGTGTTAATATCCAAGGATAATAAAGTGCAGAGGAGCATTGAAATAATACTTCAAATGTTGCTGGTATTGGAGAGGTATCTCAGACTATTAAACCATTTAGTTACAAAAGCTAATTAAGTTTTAAGATGCCCTACTCTAGAGACACATTTTTTTTTGGATTTTTTAAAAATCTGGTTTTGGTCCATCATGCAGTATATGGCATGATGTGAATCCATTGGGTTAGTGAATCCTAGCACAGGGGTAATGCCATGCTGGAGGAAACATGTGACATATTTACTCTGAGAGTGCTCTCACTCTGAAGTCCCTTTTCAGTGCTCTGACAGTTACGATCTGCAGATTGGCTCTGTATTATTTACAGGGGCTTTGGGGATGAAGTGTTGAACCACTGAGCCTTTAGGCTAGGGCTTTTGTGCCAAAATATTTATGTTGATGTAAGGGAGTGAAAGGCCCAAAGCTTCATTGAATTGAAAACTGTATTGAAATACATGTTGAAAGAGAAATTTGGCACTGACTTTCACTAGAGAGAAGAGGAAAAGAGGTTATAGCCTTGATTACTCACATTCCGTGTTTTAATTCAAGCTTGGCAAGATCTCTTCTGCTATCCACTACAGGAAATGAAGAGCGGGAGAGAGAAGTGGGAGAAGAGAACAAACTGCCTAATTTTATGGAGTATGGCTGGACGCCAAAAATGCATGGGGACATTTAACTAGATCTCTGTTGCTGTCTCAGTCTAAAGGCTTTTTAAGAGATTCATCTGTCAAATTCCGTTATTAGTTAATTATTTTTAAATTAATGTTGGGTTTTGTTTTCTTCTTTCTGTAATGACTTGTATATAGGGTCCCTCATTAAGACTTCCAAGGTAAGAGAGAATTGGAGGAAAAAGCTGCACCTTGGAAATAGGACAATTTTAGGTTTACAGTATTTTGAGTTTTTTCACTTTATAAGAATATGTTTTGTAAAAATCCATTGGCAGCAGAGACACATCTGCATATGAAATCCTAACATGTCTTTTGCAGAGAAGATTACCATGAAGATGGGTTCTGTCAGCCATATAGGGGAATTGCGTGTGCACGAATCATTGGAAACAGAACCATTTATGTGGACTCCCTCCAGATGCAAGGGGAAATTGAAAACCGAATTACTGGTAAGCTTACACATCTCTTTAGCAGGGAGAAAGAAACATTCATAAAAGTATCCAGTTCAGGTGAAAACAGTGTTATCATCCTTCTAGTTTTGTCAGCCAATGACGAAGACATCTTTATATTAAGGTTTCAAGGGGGTGAGTCTGTTTCCCACTTGAGCGGCTAGTAAAATTTGGAGCAAGGAAGATGAGTATCTGTGGTAATATGTAAAGCTTCTTCCATGTCCTTAAGTAAAATGTGAGAGTACTGAATTTTTAACAGCTTCTAGTTTATACCGGAGCTTTTTGCATGATGGATTCAAAAATGAGGTTTTGAGTTTTTTTAATGGATTTGTGATATAATGAAAAAGTACTGATCTTTTATTTTCTTGAAAAAGCATATGGTGGCCTTTCCCCTGGGCTTCTTTCCTTTTTGCGTAATTCTGGCAGAGTCTGGATTTCACATTGATTTATATAAAACAAGAGTTGACCTTCCTGTGTTCTGCCTGTGTTTAATCTTTCTCGAACATAATTTTTGTACAGAGTTGCAAACATGCATCCAAAACCTTAATGATTTTTAATGGGCTGTACGTCAACATGGGTTTTCTTCATTGGATATCAGCTAGCTGATTTAGCAGCTGTAACTCTGATGTACACAAAGTAGAGCAAGCAAAATGAACCCATGGAATAGAGCAAACTGTTTGTCATAATGTATAGCAAATTAAGTCAGTCCAGCAGGAGCTGATTTGCATCTGGCCAGATACAGCTAACTAATGGACTCTCCAACTTCAGCATAACTAGTTGCCAAAAAGAGTTGAACTTCACTTATCAGCTCCAACTCCCTAAAGAAATTACCTTAAAGACTCACTGTTAATCCAGAAATCTTTTTTTTTCCTGTTCTTGAAATGGTGACCAGATTCTGGGACTGGCAAAATCCAGGTGCTGACCTTTACTTACTCTATTACAACACATTCTCCTCTCGCCCTTCGCCTGTAGTCTGTTGTAACTCCATCTTTTTTAAACATTATGTTATTAATTAATACATAATGATACTTTTTTTTTTCTTTTTTTTCGCCAGCTACATAATCTCTGTCTTGTTTGGAGGTTTTTCAGCAATATGGAAGTGTTTGACTATCTGAAATGACTAAATCTGTAATTCTGCAAATTAAGTTCATAATGTTGTCTTCAAAAACGAAAACTAAACCAAACAACAAAAAACTGTGATATTATGCAGAAAATGTTTATTGATTGAGCGGTACTTGTTTCTGGGAAATGTTATTGATCGAGCTGTACTTGTTTCTGGGAACATGGGCACTGATGATGTGGCTGCTGGTTTCCTAATATTACCAATTATATTAGACTTCCAAAGCTAGGGTGTTGGAACTCTCTGTTTTGCAGTTGAGGAGAATTCCTGATGGAAATGTTCTGTTTCAGGAGATGCTGAGAACCACCATATAGAGTTGCCCAGTGCCTAGCTAGGCAGTTATGACAGTCTATTAATAATACAGCATTTTCAAACTATATACTTTTGAAGGTCACACCAGACATCTTATGCGAAAGTACCCTGAGGATTTCATAGCATTGTTGGTTCTTGTAAGCCATACATGTAAAGCAAGTATCGTAAGATTTTGTGTTCTATACCCATATGAGAGCGTACTTTTGAAATTGCAGTTACTTGCAAAGTAAAGGAAATAGTTGAAAAAGCTGAATAGTTGCTGCTGAGATTTTGCAGATAGTTCTGCCCATACGTCCTAACTGCAGTTTTTCATGGTGTGTTCCACTGTGCATGGGAAGTGGGGACACCTACTGTCCAACTCCAGGAACATTTAGCCAGGTTACATCTGTGGGGAATTTTCATTCTGGAGTTTCATTTCCCTGCTGTACTCTTCTGAGAAATACATATTATTTGTCTCCATGGCCACTTGTGCTTTTTGCTCCTGGCCATGTGATTGGATGAGAATAGCAACCTTTGGTTAAAAAAATAATTACATTTCTGGAGAAAATCTTTAGATGTGGCTTGGAAGACTGGAAGGCCAACAATGAATAACACACAGACCTGATGCCTGACCTGTGTATATGTGTTTGGCTAGCAAGGTCTCAGCTGTGCTGTTTAACATCTGTTTAATAAATAAAATATAAACCCCTTAGATGGTACCACACAGTACTGCTGGCTTTTGCACCTTCTATCAAAATAAAGATATAACTGTAAATTGTGCACTCTTCTCTCATGATGATCTAAATTCTGTAATGCAGTGCCTTCACAAAACTTTGTGTGGAGTTTCAAACAACTGACAGTGACTACTTCAGTCCTTCTGTTTTATTTTTTCCATTTTAATATTTTCGACAAGCATGTGTTACAACTATCCTTTGAGGCCTGATGGTCTGCTTGCATGCAGTGTTCCCAATATGACTGATAAATGGTTATATTCCTGCCGTAATGTCTTTAATTAAAATAAGCAAAGGTGTAAACAGTCTAAAAAGCTAGATTTGCAGCTGCTTGTTGCATGTTTGGTGTTCAGGAAGAGACTCTGTGGTACCATGTGTCCACAGGAAATAGGTGATTGAAAGGAGGGAGCTGGACAAGAGAGAAAGACTTTATTTGTAGGCTGTAAATAGACTGCTGAATGACATTTCCTCTCTTTTTACAGTGTGAGTTGGTGGAACATGCAGTCTAGCAACTCTCACTCATAAATGATGCTTTACTGGGAGAGTGAATGTTCCTACATTTAGAGGTTGATTCAGCACCAGATACATGATGCACACGCACATTTGTCTTTCCTTTGCAATGTGCAAGAAAATTTTGAGCTAAATGTTAGTGTGTAGGTGCTGAGAGCTGAAGGGGAGAATTACATTCCTAACTCATTATGACATTCATCTTAATGTAATCAGCATGCTGAGACTAATTACATTAATTTTCCACAGAGCTGCTGCCTGTTAGGCTTCTTATGTTTGTTTAAAGCCATGTCTTCCCAAATATCAATGATACACTTCTTTTTGCCTGACAAGACTTGAAAAACACTTATTTATTTATCAAAATGTGTAGAGGAAGTTAGGAAGAATCCTTGTTCAGATTTGATGTAATTAGGAATTTTGGAAATACATACCAGTATCCCGGCAGGTGTATCTTGCCTTTGGTCTTGATACTTTAAAGTTAAAATTACCCAGTTTCCTGTAGTCTGAGCAATGGTAATTATGTGGGTTAATTTTTGGGAACTGAGGCCTACAAGCTCTGTGCAGATGTCAGAGGGACACTGGGATGCTGGGTTTTCTTCCTGCATTTGTCAACTGTTCTTTACAGCAGAAATTGCCCGTTGCACAGTAGGCTTTCAGACCCTTAAGGAAAGAATAAAGATGTTCAAGGCAAATGACATGAAAATTAAGTTTTTTCTCATGCTATGAATCAATACTTATCCATGTTTTTGTTCCTCTGCAGCTGCGTTTACAATGATTGGCACTTCAACACATTTGTCTGACCAGTGCTCGCAGTTCGCTATACCTTCCTTCTGCCACTTTGTGTTTCCCCTGTGTGATGAGCGTTCTCGGACCCCTAAGCCACGGGAGCTGTGCCGGGATGAATGTGAAGTTCTGGAGAATGATCTCTGTAGGCAGGAGTACAACATTGCTAGATCAAACCCCCTCATCTTAATGCAGCTACAGTTGCCTAAATGTGAGGACCTCCCGCGACCAGACACCTTGGAAGCCGCCAACTGCATAAGAATTGGGATCCCTGTGGAGAGACTGAGCCGATGTAAGTCTATGTGTTTCATCAAGTACAGTTTGTTGCTTCTTCAAATTGAGTCTGAGAGACAATACTTTATCAGCCATTCTTTTTGTAAAGAAAGCGCTGGACTTTTATCTTGTTAATACTGACCATAATCTTGCATTGTGGTAAAGTAGAGTTAGGATGGCAAGGAAGTCTAAATGTTGCTGCTTGTACAGCAGAATGTGTTATATCAACCACCCAGGGCTATAAAACTGCATTTTCACCTGGCTGATTTGATGCAGATTTTCAGAGTGTTGCCTCCACCTGTGGCTCAGTCCTTGCCCTTTTGGGTGAGCCTCCCCATATACCTATGTAAGAGTTTTGTTTACCTATTGATTAACTTCATATAGTTTGTTGAAGCTTCACTGGAAGATGTGTCAGGAAACTAACCACCTAGTGTTCATTCTTTCTATATGGAAACCCACAGGAATATTAATCCCATAAATTGAACGTGGGGTGCAATTATCTTCACTTACCCACACAGGATGGGTGAAAAACATTGATCTTGCCTCCATGAATTTGTATTTGCATTCAGAAGTAGAAGGGCTGTTCTGTTGTCACTAATTATATGCACACAGTCTTTCTGACTGCTTCATTTCCTAGTGATTAATCACAACCCTCTACATTGTTCAATAAGAAAACTCGAAGAGACCAAAGATGTTTAAAGTACAATGTGTAATAAGATTATTCTGACTATCCATTGTCTGAATCCACAGTTTGGAGCAGGAGCCATGGCTTAATGGTGGACATAAAAGACTAGTTCTGTGCTTTCATGTAAATAATGTAGTGTCGTTGAGGAACAGAAGTAACTAAGAATACAATGACAGAGACAAATCAGAGAGGGAAGAGATAACAAGCAAAAGGCATGAGAACAAAATCAATAAAACATCTGGTGAAAGTTGTCTGTGGTTCTCAGAGCCAGTGGTGCTGCCACTTACGGAACAGCTGCAACTTGAGTATTTGTGAGGTTTGAGAGAGCTGGATTCCTGAGGGCTGGAGAGAGGAGAACAGAAAAATGGAGAAGGTAATGTTGCAAAAATGCATGATTCAGCTCAGATGATGCATATAGAAGACAAGCACTCAAAAAGTACGAAGAGAGGATAGCAGTGAAACCAAGAATAAAGATGTGGTTCCAGCAGATATGAAAATGATGCTCCTAAAGAGAGGAAGATCCTGAATCCTTTCCTTCAAAAGACAAAAGTAAGGACAAAGAGGCATGAGGCTTTAGAAAATACAGCACTGATTTCTATAGCAAGTGAGCAGTGGGAAGAAAACAGGAAGATTATGAGATATAAAAGTTTTCATTTTTGATATCTGGGGACTTTTCCTGAAGGGAAACTCATATCTCTGATTTACTTTAACTTATCATGTTCTGTATCTAAAAGTCCATACATGCTTCTTAGTCTCCATTTGAATTCAGAATTGAGAGTACTCATGTGTGTACCATAGAGCTGAGACATTCCAGGACATAATCCAGAAATAACCGGGTATAAAAGTACAGATACACACAGAACTGAAATTTCAAAGTGAACAGCTTTCATTAACGAGGTACCTAAATTTAAGTATTTGTTTGCATACACATTCTGTGGACTTCAGCTGTTTTGGTCTAGGTGTCCCTTGATTGTTTTGATTTTTCTAACATTTTCCCAAACGCTGTGTTTTAGATCATCAGTGCTACAACGGCTCTGGAGCTGACTACAGAGGGACCGTCAGTGTTACCAAGTCAGGCCACACTTGCCAGTTCTGGGACTCACAGAGTCCCCACAACCATGATCTGACAAGCACACAGTTCCCAGAGCTAGGTGGAGGACATGCATATTGTCGAAATCCTGGAGGTCAAATGGATGGTCCCTGGTGTTTTACAAAGAATAAAAACGTACGCATGGAACTGTGTGACATACCTTCTTGTAGTATGTATTCTTTCTTTTTTCTCCTACTACTGTTCTGAATCCTGTGTAATTTTGAATGTTCCTGGTTATTACAAGTACAATTAGTTTAGGAGGGTTATACTTTCATATGTTTAACTTGCAGCAACTTTGTTTTGTGTTGTAATTGTTCAGTGTTTTCTGGATAACAGAGTTTATAAGATATTCTGACATGTTTTTATTATATACTGGAGTCTTAGTCAGAGGTAATAATTAATGATGATGCTGCAGTTTGTATTTTGACTTGTCAAATGACAGATTGCACATGCAAATCACCAGTATGTGTTTGGTTTGCTCATGCTGCTCAAGGGTACATGCTCTTGCTCTGTATGACATCTTGCAGGCAGCAAGGATTTTCAAATCCTATAGAGGGAGATAGAGCACCATGCCTGGTTGGAAAGAAACCATTTCAAGAGCAGAAGCAGAGCAGTTTGAAGTGCATAAAGCAGATGATCTTATCAAAAAAGTCCTTCACTAGCTGCTGGTGGCTCTGTTCAGCACAACTGTTCGCAAAAATGAAAAGTACAGGTCTCAGAGATTGGTACTGTTCTGCTCATTTTCGCGGTGTTGGTATACACACATAGTAGACTTCACACATTGGTAATGGTCTTTGGATATGACAGCTAATACTGTGCTTCATTAGGAAGAAAAGCATGCTTCCTGCAGCAAGATACAGATATGTCATGGAAGCCATAAAAGTGGATTACATGGATCTCTAAAACTGCTCAGAACTATGAAATTTTTTAGTTACTTCACTTTTTTGCAGTAACATGATTTGACATTTATAATAAATTTCTACATTGCATGTACCATAGGGTAAAGATAACACTGGGATGTGGTTGTGGTGAAAGCAGTTGCCACAAATAGCAAAACCACGGGTTACAGAAAACATCCCAGGCAGTTCCAGTGAAACATTTTGACATCATTAGGCTTTCCTAAAGTCTCTAAGTATTAAGTGAAAAAATACTTTAGGAAGGTTCCAGACCTAAGTGTATTGATGGCTCTTTCATGTCTTTCTCACTCTAACATAAAAGCTCTGCAATTCTATTAAGTACAGAACAAATAATATCTCTACCAATGAGAAGTAAAACTTATTTTATTCTGGGCAGAAGTAGCGCCAGTAGAGGTGAAGAATGGGCCAAGTGATGAAATGGCTGAATCTATGAGAGTGGGTCAGACTGTGATGTTGTTCTGGGTCACATTGAGTTCACTGGTTTATATATTGTGATAGAGACTGCTCACTTGTTTTTTATACCCTGAACAGGATAATGCAGTGATACCCTGGTCTGTAGTCTATGGTTTCCTCAACTGGAAGTCTAGAAAATAAATTAAAATTGATCACATACTGTTACGGCCCACACATTAAATGTGGGGGTCCTAGTTCATCTTCATACAGCCAATCACAATGTCCATTCAAGCTTTTTTGAAACATGTAATGAAAACTTATGAAGAATGGGGGGAAGGTAATATGACTTCTGTTTTCAGGGCATAGTTTATTTTTGATTTAAAATATAGTATTAATAATCATTTGTGTTACTATCAAATAGCTTAAAAATACTTACTGAACCACTTCTGTGCTTGATAGGTCCACGTGACAACAGCAAAATGGGAATCCTATACATCCTTGTTCCCAGCATAGCCATCCCTCTGGTGATAGCCTGCCTTTTCTTCCTGGTCTGCATGTGCAGGAACAAGCAGAAGGCATCTGCTGCTACACCACAGCGCCGCCAGCTGATGGCTTCTCCTAGCCAAGACATGGAAATGCCACTCATTAATCAACACAAACAGGTATTTCTTACACAATTTTCTTAGGCTCACATATTTTCAAAGTGCAGTAATTTTCAGCATATCAGGTTGTCTGTGTTCAAACTGAGCCATGTTATTGGGGACCTAATTTTCATACTGTGCAGGCTCTCTACTTCAGGGAAAACCAGGTCTTGCACTTTGTAGGTGTCTCTACAAATTCTGACCTTGGACAACAGCTTTCAGTACACAGTATTTAATGGCATTTGTCCTTACCTATCAATCGCCATTCTGCCTGTTGTCCAAGTGACTGGAAAAGTGGTTATTTCTGATCCAGTCTTCAGCCTGCAGCTCATATTTGCTCCTCGTAATGATGTGGCCTCTTTGCCTGACGTGCCTTTGCCCCATGCCTAAAGCGTGATGCACCCCACGGTTTCTTGTTCTAATCCTTCAGCACAAGACCTCTGGTGTTCTGATCCATAAGTGAGCTGAGAGCTGAGATGGTATGCAACGTTTATCCAGCACTGTGAATCAGAAAGGATGGTGAAAGGAAAATGGCTTTGAACTCATGTCTACATATGTCAGCTCCTGCATAGAATTTTTTGGGTCTGCTAATTGATCTCTGCACTAAAATCCTGATTGGAGCTAATGTTGAATTTTTAATCTCAGCATTTACAAGATGCAAGCTCTAAGAAACAATGCTTACTTAGGAAGCTGGCAACATCTGTTCAGGAAACTGTAGAGTATTTGATTAATATTACCAATTGTAATTAATTGTGATGATTTTGTGTGTTAATCTGAATATTTGAAGGAAATTTTCCATTGCAGTCTATAGGCTGCTGGACACTAAATCAGAGGTTGTTCTCAAACCACGTGGTAAAACATATTCCCAGCCTGCCCTGGGAAGGGGAGGCTGGGGTGCTTGTGTGTGAAGCTGTGCCAGCTGCTCCTCATTTGGTTGGGGACTCCTCCATCCCATGCTGGTCAGGACAGACCCATTATATCACCATCACAAACTGCCTTGCTTTC
This sequence comes from Motacilla alba alba, assembly GCF_015832195.1. Lineage (NCBI taxonomy): Eukaryota > Metazoa > Chordata > Aves > Passeriformes > Motacillidae > Motacilla > Motacilla alba. The sequence continues at coordinate 46,145,568 of NC_052046.1, forward strand.
CCTTCCAGCTGCAGAGGGAGGGCTCTGGGGATTTCCCACTCTTGGGTTTGCAACCTTTTTCTTCAAGTACCAGAAAGAAATTCCCTCTCCTTTCTTATCCAATTCCACCCCCATCTTTATCGAAGCTAGCTCAAGGTTCCTCATCAGTGGTACTGTACACTGCTGCCCATGGGCTGGGGCCATTCCTATAGTGAAACAGAAGAAAGGGCACTATCTGGTGCTGCAGAGCTGAAGGAGAGAGATTTTGTTTGTTCTGCTGGAAAGGATATTTCTGTTCACTCTGAGACTGCCATCTCCTCAGCCTCCTTGCTTTTCTGACAGACGTCCGCTGGGCAGCTTGGGGCTGGTCTGCAGGGAAAGTAGAGTTGCAGTTAATAGATGTCATTGCTTGCCAGATTTACTCTGAACCCAATATTCATTTACCTTGCAGGAAGTGTGGCCACTCCTTCATAAAAATAATTATATCCATTGTCCTGCAGTATAATTCAATTTATACTTCTGATAATAGTGTAACTAATTTCAAGGTTAATTGTGAAATTAATATACTGATTTGTGAATACACAAAAAACCAGAAAAATCCTTTTGGCCCAATTTATCATCCATTTGGAGATCTAACCACTGGGAGATTTTCTTTAAGAAGAGATCACATTGTTCAGAAAATGTTGTGGTTTTTTATTGGCTGTCTTTTCTTCATTGCAGGCTAAGCTTAAAGAAATTAATCTGTCCACTGTGAGATTTATGGAGGAACTAGGAGAGGAGAGGTTTGGAAAAGTCTACAAGGGCCATCTCTTTGGTACAGCACCAGGTGAACAAACACAAGCCGTTGCCATTAAGACCCTAAAAGACAAAGCAGAACTGGCTCTTCGGGAAGAATTTAAACATGAGGCAATGATGAGATCACGATTACAGCACCCAAACATAGTTTGTTTGCTGGGAATAGTGACAAAGGAACAACCTGTAAGTATGATATTTAGTTATTGTTCCCACAGTGATCTCCATGAGTTCCTGGTGATGAGATCTCCCCACTCAGATGTTGGGAGCACTGATGATGACAAGACAGTAAAATCCACTCTGGAACCAGCAGACTTTTTTCACATTGTGACTCAGATAGCTGCAGGAATGGAATATCTTTCTAGCCACCATGTTGTCCACAAGGACTTGGCCACTAGAAATATACTGGTGTTCGATAAACTGAATGTGAAAATATCTGATTTGGGCCTTTTCAGGGAAGTTTATGCTGCTGATTACTACAAACTGATGGGAAATTCCCTTCTTCCTATCCGGTGGATGTCCCCTGAGGCTATTATGTATGGCAAGTTTTCTATTGATTCGGATATATGGTCATACGGAGTTGTGTTGTGGGAAGTTTTTAGCTATGGCCTGCAGCCTTACTGTGGTTATTCCAACCAGGATGTCATTGACATGATCAGGAACCGACAAGTTTTGCCATGTCCCGATGACTGCCCCACATGGATATACACTTTGATGTTGGAGTGTTGGAATGAATTTCCCAACAGAAGACCAAGATTTAAAGATATACATAACAGACTAAGAACATGGGGGAACCTTTCTAATTACAACAGCTCAGCGCAAACTTCTGGGGCAAGCAACACCACACAGACAAGTTCTCTCAGCACAAGCCCTGTTAGCAATGTCAGCAATGCTAGATACATTGGACCAAAGCAGAAAACTCCAGCCTTCCCTCAACCTCAGTTCATACAAATGAAAGGCCAGATGAGACCAATAGTCCCGCCTCCTCAGCTCTACATTCCAGTCAACGGTTACCAGCCAATGCCTGCCTATGGTGCTTACTTGCCAAATTTTTATCCCGTCCAAATTCCAATGCAAATGGCTCCTCAGCAAATACCTCCCCAGATCATTCCCAAACCAGGCTCCCACCACAGCGGGAGTGGATCTACCAGCACAGGCTATGTAACAACAGCACCTTCCAATGCGTCGGTGGCCGACAGGGCTGCTCTGCTGTCAGAGGGCACGGATGACACGCACAACGGAGTGGAAGACATTGCCCAGAACCCTGTCCAGGAGGAGGAGGAGGAAGAGGGCTCTGTGCCTGAAACAGAATTGCTGGGTGATAATGACACACTTCAGATGGATGAAGCAGAAATTCAATCAGAAGCCTAAGGAATTTGGCCTCATTGCTAAGAATTCCACGTCGCTTCCATGCATGGAGACAGTAGATCCTTAGGTTTAATAGAGTGATTTTGATCTGACTCAAAGAAACAAAACTAAAAAAAAAAGCAACATCCATTTAAAAGTGCAGCAGTAATGACATACCAGGTCTAATTACCATTGCCACCAGCAGATTTTTCAAATACGGTAGTGTAGACTTGCTGGGTTTAATCTTTTTTACTGTTCTACAGTTCTTGAGAGAAGCTGCTTTTTAAATATGTACTGTTGCTGTGCAACATGTTGCAGAGTAGCATTGCACATCATGTATATCATGATATATGAGTGTAATGTTAGTGAATTATGCCTAAGCCAATAACACAAAAAGGAATCCAGCTATGGTTGCAGAATTGCTCTAAGCATAAAGAAGTGCCCTGGATATGATGGACAGCTTAGTTTGTAGTATTTATCTCTTCGATGTAATGGACACAAGATTGTTGTTTGCTTTTTGAGTCTGAAGATCTAAGTTGAGAATAATGATCTGTGTTTGTATTACAATAAGGAGAAAAGGGGGAAACTGAACATAAAATTGCCTCTGCTGAGTAAGACCATGGGTCTGTCCAGCCCAGTAGCATGTCTTGAAAGACCATCGATAATCCCTGCCAAGGGATAGACTGCAAGGGCAATTTCCCTTGCAGAAATTTCCCAGGGTATTGCGCCAACCTCCAGCAATTTGTGGCTTAGGGCCTTCCCAAGACAGAAGTGGAATTTTTTCCTGTTAAATAGCCTTTGATGGAATTTTCTACCATGAATTTATCCAAATGATTTTGAACTCACATAGAGCTAGAGTATCCACAACCGCTTGTGGAGTAACATGAGAGGAGAAAGGATGGTTTCTTTCATCAGTTTGGGTGAATGACTGACAGAAGCTTCCAAATGAGATCATCTGACTGCATTTGTGGATGAAAGTATTCCTTCTCTGCTGTGTCTTTTCAACAGCAAACAGCCTTAATACACTGTTAACCAAAAATGGGGATATTGTAGGGGATATTATAGGTGTGCACTAACTTAATAAATCCAACTTTAATTGGTTATCAAGTATAGAAAAGGGCTCCACATGTTCCTACATTGTAAAAGTGTTGGGTTTTGTGCGGGGTTACAGACTTACTTGATTTACCACAGTTACTGCTGGATTGCATATGATACCATGGTTTTTTTCCCGACTTTTTAGTGAAAATGATTTTTGAACTTTAGAAGACCAAAATAAGCAATAATGTACAAGGTGCTGGTTTTGTGCTTCTGTTTGCAGGATGAATCATGTACAGACCTTTAAATGTAATTTATGTTTTACTACATTTTATATACATTTTTTCATTGTAATATTTGGATTTTTTAATGAGTGACTTTTTAACTTTAACATTTACAATATTCACATGTGGTGCAGTTTTATGGTATTGCTGTTCCATTTTGTTAAACATGCAGACAGGTCCATACATTTCATGACCCCTTTTCGTAATACAAGCAGTACACATTCTCATTGTAGCCTTGTAGCCAACACACACTATAGCTCTAAGTTCTACATCCAACATGGGGTATTCAATAAAGTGATACAAAAGGTATGATGAAGTATGTTATCCTACAGGCACTGGTTTTGTTATGGTACTTTGTGGAAATAGAAATGGCCTCAATTGCTTAAGTTACAGTTAAACTACAAGTTTTTATTTTATTACGTTGGGATTCACTTGTAAGTCATGTATCATTGTGATCTACACGTTGTGTTCAAGGTATGGCAGCCTTACTTATTTCTGGCATTTCACCTGGAGTTGGAAATGCACTGGTAGGAAAAAATATGAAAGCTTTATTACTTTTGTTAATATAATGCAGCTTTGGGTGCTTTTACTAAATAAAAGATAAATAAAAAAGAAAAAAGGTGACATAATTTATTTACGTGACGTTCTTTGTTTTTTTCTAGGTTTCCTTATCTCAGATAATTGAACTTGATTAATCAACTACACTGTCTTTCTTTGTTCCTTTGCTAACTTACTTCAGAGTAAGTGGAGAGCAAAGGGTTCAGTTATACCACAGATTTGTCAGTGAGAGAAAAGATAAGTAAGCAGATTAATGGCAGTCAGTGGAAGCTTCTGTACAGTGCTCTCTGAAGTTCAGCCTATTTCTAGTAGTCAGAGAGCATTATGACTTTGTGTGTTTTCAATACGGTTTGGGAAACTCCTAATTCTCTTCTTTAAGCCTCATAAATTCACTACAGACAGGAAAAAAGGTCAGATTTCTATACTGATTTTCCCATCCCCACTTAATGTGGACGTGCTCTCAAAGAGATGGTTGAGGAGCAATACATAATTTTCTAGGCCAGCCTCCACAGTACTGGAGAGGGGTATTCCCCCTCTGTTGATGTGGGTGGGCTCATCTGAGCTGCCAAGATTGGAGCCATGATGACATGCAAACACTTTCTATGCACTTCAGGTGAGCACCTCTGCACAAGTGCCACCACCAGCGTGTTAGTGGCTACTCCTAAGTCATATGGATTGGCCGTAAGCTCTTGTTCTGCCACTTCCCAGAGTAGTCTAACCTGTGATATCTGCTGCACAGTCTCAGCCAGTGTCAGAGTCTGTCTTTCCTCCCCGAGACTTGGAAGCAAGGCCAAGGGAGATCACGGAAGGGATGAGGACGTAAGTGGATGGGACAAGATGGTAATGTGGCGATAAGTGCGGGAACAGTTGGGGTTGGGTCCATACAAAACCAGCACAATACTGCTCACTTGGGCTTGCAAAGGTACTTCTTCCTGGCAGGTCTAGCAAAGCTGGAGTTTTTCTTGAGGGCAGAACAGCTTTTCTAGCAGCAAATACATGTCTGGAGGATGGGTAAAGGGCAGGGTGTTTTTGAGAAGACTGTGAGGTTGCTTCAAAAGTTTTCTCGTGCTTCTAGTACCCTAATCTGTCTATATGATTTTCATAAGACTGGGTCTGACATTAGAAAAAGTGGATTGGGCATTGATACTGTGCACAGCAATCCACTGGTGAGGCAGGAAGGTCCTGTTTGGAAAAGCATATAAGGCAGATGGAGAATGGATTTGCAATCTCAGGGCAGGAAAACTGAGTGATGGTTCCTAGTCTGAGTGGGGAAACTGACCATAGATGTGTCACTATCTCCAGTTTGACTTCTGTTGTGATATTGTCCAAGATCTACATTTTTTCAGGATCTTTTCTTCTGTTCTACCCATTGAGACCATAGGGAAGACAAAGCCATAAAGAGTGCAGTATAGGCAGCTGTATAAAAACTGAGTGTTCACCCACAATGCTAACTACAAACAGACATTATTACAAACTTTGATAGGCAGGTTAATTCCTTCATCTAAAAGGCAATACTCTTAGTTTCATCTAGTGATTTTCCTAGAGACTCATCCAGAGGATCAAGCTCCCTGCTGAGATACAAATCCTTTGCTTTTGTATCTGCCATGGCTGTGAACATCACAATGAGTCATAGGGAATTTTCTTCATGGTAATAGTACCTCAGACTTTTATTAAAGAGATGAATTTGTTTCTTTTTCTCACTTACTATCTAAGGAATTCATCAGGTGTCACTAGTTTTGTGTTCAGAGGAATCCTTTCACTTCACCTATGTGGGAGTACAGGGAAAAGGTCTGACACTTTCTGGAAAAGAGCTCAGGAATATTTGCTGAGTTGGAGAATCTCAAAAGATGTCAGACCTTGAGGTGTTTGACAGAACAGATGTAAGGAGAGAAACATCCAGCTGCATGGAGAGTAGTATCTTCAAATAAACCCTAAGTCATAGTTTCACCATGGATAGAAAGTAATTCTGTTTCTAGACAGGCAAATGCTACTGCAAACTGTACTCCGAAACAGCATTTCAGTTACCCAAAATATGAAGAAAAAATCAACTGGCAAAATCATCCTCTTTTTGAGGAAAGGGACTAAATTCATATTGGACAGCAATGTATGTTCCTGTTCTGTGAAAAAATCTATAAGTATTGGTGGAATCCCTGACTATAATAAAATTTTGGGGATCTTCTCAAACAATGGAAAACTGAATAGTAATATACAAATAGTAGTAGCATGTGACACAAACAATGGCATGGCTCAGTGTATGAGTTTTAGTTCCACCTTACCAGAAAACTGAATTTTGTTTCTAGTTTTTCAAAAGGGACCTTGTATAGTTTTTGTTTTGCACAGCTTCCAGATATGACAAGTTTGGTCTCCTTCAATCACCAATATGAATTCTAAACCATCTAAGGACTGTTAAGAAATACTAAATGTGTTCACTTGGCAAGATAAACCAAGTCTGTATTATCTGGGTCAGTCAGATCTTTCTCTAGACCAAAATGTACTGTGTCTACTGTGATAAAACATAGAAAAATTGGTTCAGCAGGATTTCCTTTCCAGAAAAATGCTGTAAAAACCTTTTGCATCTACTGTTCCTGGCTTGTGTTATGATTGATGTTGTAAAGTTGTAGTGTCTGGACTCTTAACAATTTCTCCTTCTTAAACCCCCACACAGTGAGGGTTCCTAATACTGGGTTGCCACTGCAGAAGCCTGGGCCGCCTGGCTTGCTTTGTGACCTCAAGTAAAAGGCAACCCCTGCAAGTGTTTGTGTGCAGTGCACAGATGCCCAATTTTGCAAGAAGAAATATCTGGGATATAAGGCCACATCTCTGTGTCTGGCATCAAATAAAATGAGCAAACACATTTGCACATGATATGCTGTCATCCCAGGGCTGTGTGAGATCTTGTGCAGCTCTGAATCCAAATCCAGTTTCTCCTGGTGTATACTGGGCACTGCCTCCACTCAGTCACACTCCTTGCGGCTGTGGAAAGAGCAGACTCCCAGGACAAACTCTAGTGAGGAATCCCATAGCAGCACCTATGGAGCGCTACCTCCACGTAGAACTGCTGAGAGGGTTTTCACTGTCACTGTGTCCCTCTTGTCCTATCCAGGCTCCATTTTTGATTAAAATTTTAAAAATATGGTTCTAAATCTTAGCTGAATACCTCAAGATTGCACAAGCAGGGGGAAGTAATGTAACAGAGGTTATGGCAGGAGCTGGAAATAGTATGGGGTTCTGAGGGCTGTAAATCTCCAGGAGAGTCGGAATTTAAAATAATAAAATACTGAGGGAACGCAGAATCCTATGTAGCTACTTCTCATTTCTATTGATCTAAAAGAGGAACTTTACTTTATCTTGATTACAGTGTACCTGATGGTTTAACTGTCCTTTTTAAAACCTCTGTCTAAAACTGAAATAATCCAGTTCAGTAGGTTGCTAACTTTAAAAGCGTGGAATTAGAGGAGGGAATTTAAATTAAAATTACTACATTCATTTAATTGAATGCTGATTCCATACACCAAGAATGGAGAATTACAGAAATTGTTTTTGTTGCTGCATATTTTATATCTGTTACTGAAGAATAATTTTTTTGTCTGAATCATCCTCCACATAGACTTCTTGCGTATTTCTTTTCAAACTAATAAACTACTCACTGGAGATGTTTGGAGCTGTTGTAGTTTTGATTCATAACAATCAGTTTTTAAAATCTTGTCAAGAAGTTTAGTTCTTAGTCTGCTTTAGAAGTAGCTATTTTATATCCAACATCACTATGAAGCAAAAGAAATTCCTTCCAGAATGACAAAATAATTAACAGACAGGGTGGTGGATAGGAAAACAGCAAACTAAAGAAGTGAATTTCTAAGTAACTTAAAACCAGAAACATTTAAGGTACAATAATTTAATTAAGATATAATATTACTTCAGCTGAGGCTGATTAGTCTCAAATGTAGTCTGAGGCTTTACAGTTATGATAAAGATCATCAACTTGCTCTGTTGTTAATCCTATGGATACATTTTCATAACTTGATGTGGTTTTCCATTTAATTACTTTCATATCAGATTTAAATATTTTTATGAGAATTAAGCTGAGGTGGTGGGAGAAATGTCTTGCAAAATGCTAGAAGCCATGGGCTTTTCATCCCGAGGAAGGGATTCTGTGCTCCATTTTTGTTCCATCATCTTGTGTCCACACCAAATGCCTGTCTTCTCAGTGAATCCTTATCTTCCCACCTCAGCTGATAATTTCACCACAAATTACTGAGGAAACCTTTCAAATTATTTACTGCTAACATTGAGAGCACTGGGAATAAAAAATTAATTTCTTTATGAAGGGAAGGTATGGGTGTGAAGATATTTGTTTATTTATGAAGGGAAGCATATATCTTTGCTTCTTCTGTTCCTTATGCCTTTATTATATCCCTCTCCCTTGTCCTCTCATAGATATTTCTCAGAGGAGCACTATTCAATATTACATCTCCTCTACTTGGAAATACTGTTTTCTTAAGGCAGACTAAAAGACAAAATTCATATATTTATAAATAGATATGCTTATGAATGGACTCAGTCCTGACATTTTGAAAAGCCAGTGGAGTAAGAATTTTGTTGTTCACTAACTTGCAGACTCAAACATTCCTAATTCAATGTGTGGATCTTTGGTTTTCAGCACAAGTTTGCTCCTGACTTTGCTGTGACCTGCAATTTTGCATCCTATTAAAAGTAAGTGCTGAATGTTCGTTGGTATTTTTCCATGTCTTATAATTTGTGACCATTTTTGTGATTTCTTTACCTGTTCTTTTATCCAGGTATCTGCTGTAGCAGTCCTCTGCTGTTGATGTCTACTGCTTTTGTGGAGACAGCTTCCCCAGTTTAAAAGAAGCAAATCCAACCAAACCAATGAGGAATTCATCTCCAAAAATGACAGAATGCTTTGAGCTGAGGGCTTCTCCTGCTCTGGGACACCCAGCAAAAGACACAGCAGGGAATGGTGTGAATACTCCTTACTCTCCTCAGCTTCAAGCCAGTTGTTTTGACTGACTGTGTTGGAGGTGCTGAGACACTGAGATGGTTCTGCTTAAGGGCAGGGGGCTGGGACTGAGTATTTTTCCTAACCATGTTTGTTTGAGAAATTGGATTAATTCTGGACTGAATGCCCATGTATGTCACTTGGCGCCATGTGGAACCCTGTGTAAGTTGTTTAGGTTTCTGTTTCTCCTGTAAACAGCAAACTTGTGAGTGCTCCTACAGGCATTGTGAAGGGATACATGGGAATACATGGGAAGCATGGGATACAAGGGAATTTTTACTGCAGGCAAGATGAGCACCCTGATGATGGGTGAGGCTTCACACAAGACATGGCACAAAGGCATCCTCTGTTCCCCAGGAGATCAGTGGATTAAGAGGCTGCTGGCACCCCTTGGCTTGGTGCAGGCTGCCTGGCTGTGGGTGCATCATGTGCAGATGTTGCACTTCCTCTGGGATGTGCTGGTCTGAAATGAGTTGTTGCATCTTATAATAACACATGGTTTTGAGGCCTGAACCAAAGCCAGTCGAAGTCATTGGGAAAAACTCTGCAGTTTTAAAAGGGATTTGGATGAAAGCCATAAGATATTTTCACTTTGTTTTTTTAAATAAACACTCTCCAACTTGTAATTGACATTGTGCTCAAAGCATGGTTTTAAAAATCTTATAAAGCATGGTTTTAAAAATCTTAATTTGCTTTTAAATCTTCTATATCAGATGGTAAAGAGAGTATGATTTTTTGAATAAATTAAAAAATTGGGGGTTTTGGGGTTTTTTTTTGGTGTGTGGTTTTTGGTTTTGTTTTTGTTTTTTTTTAAATTTCATGTGGCAGTGTGACATCATAATGCCTTGAATTGTTCTGTGCATACCAAAAAGTACTAATGGTACATACTGTAATTTCTTGTAATCATTTTGTTCACTAGCCTATGCCTTTGGGAAAAATATTTGCCAAAATAACATTCATGAAAACCTCTTTTTTTCCGACTTTGCTTGGAAACCCACAAACCCACATACATATTTGCAATTATCTGATTTTAATAAGTGGGAGTTAATATACCTGCCTTGTTCATGCATATTAAAATGTGCTAACATAAGAGGGTCTTTTGGAGGAGGGGGAGGGAGAGTTGGAATTCTGCCTCTTTGGAAGAAGTCCACCTCCAGTCAGAGGTGCAGATCTGACAGATTATGCCCAAGCAATGTAGATAGTAAGGTTTTGCTTTGTCCCATGGCAGCACTTACTGAAAACAGACAACATCACTGGAGAGTCTGTGGGCCAGGGAGCCTGAGGGATAAAACAGTGGCCACATCCCACCCAAATATCTCCTGCCAGCTTTGATCCTCCCCTGCTGGCCTCTGGCCTCTTTATTCCTTTCTTCCAAGGGCCTGATACCTGGTGTGTGTCCCACACACTGAGATTTGAGCACTGCAAGGCCACTGTGTTCATGTGGCTCCAGGGAATGCGGTGGCAGATGCTGACAGCTGCCCAACACTGCAGCAAGGCATCATGTTGGGTGGGGATACAGACCCCATCTCAGAGGCTCCTGAGATTTTCACCTGGCCCGCTCCAGAAAATGTACTCACAGTGAGAAGAAACTTGTCTTCATCCTGTCAGGAATCTGCTCTGCCAGCAAGTTTCAGGCAGGGTTTTTGGTGCTTCCTCTCTCCAGGACAGAAGTACAGCCCTGCAAACCCACTCCTGCTGCTTCAGCACGTCTGCTTCTGGATGGCTCCTGAAAGCAGGGAAACATGCCACAGTGAGGGGAGGAGACACTTTCTGGGGTCCCAGAAGGCATTTTGTGCAACTAAAATGCAGGATTTAGATGAATTGATGATTTTTTAATAACAATCAGTTTACATGATCTTTTTGTGGGTTTAATACACAAGGTTGTTAGGCTAGTGCTTAATGTGGACCTTACATTTGCCTAGGTTTTTATCCTGGACTTGCAGTTTTCCAAGACACTGTTATCAATGTATGGACATACATTCTAGTTTTTCTTCTAGTGTTTCTTCTAGACTGATTTTGCAGCGAATACTGGGTTACAAGTCAATTTTATATTTCTGGTAGGCCTTTGAGGAAATGCTAAACCTCTTCAATATTTTTTTCACAGAAATGTTGCTAAGGCCAGGATCATTTTAAGCAAGATCTTTAAATGAATTGCCCATACATTAAATTCTTGCTTATTTAAATTCCTGCCTTACACATATATGCACACACATGTGTACTCTCACAGGGCTGAGCAGATTATTGAATGAATGCGTATTTGGAAAGCTGGCCAATATTTTAAACTGTTTGAGAAGCTGTATTTAAAAACTGAGTGTAATTCTCACAAAACACAGTCCAATAAAATTCTGTTTTGGTAAAGGATGCATTTTCAGCACTTTTTAAAAGGGATTTTTAAACTAATGCTTTTAAAAATTTTTATAAAAATTAAATAAAGTCCCAGGAAAAGTTTCAAGGAAAAGAATAAGGTGTAAGTTTCAAGAAGGGAATCCAGTGAGCTATTGACAAAGAATTTCTTGTGTTTTGAGCAGTATATTGACATTTCACCTGGCATTATAAATTCTTATGAATTATGGAAATTGTAATTTTTTAACTTAGCTTTTTGCTTTAATGTATCCTGGCCTCTCTTTTCAGTGTAGTTTTCTGCACTGGTATTAAATAGCAGATAAAAAGGAAGATTTAGGAACCAACATCCAGAATAACTTAGGAACCAACCTCAAGAATAATTTTCTTTTGTATTGCATAGTGTTGCTTATGCCATGGTCTCATCCCTGCAAGGAGATGCCAGTCACATTTGACAAAGAAAGTGAGAAGCAGCAGTGAACTGTGCTGACAAACTTTGCCAGAACTGTTCTGGTTTTGTTGAATTCAGGGAGAGATGCTCTATCACCAGTTCTTTAGAGTGAATCCTGACTGTCATGAGGCTTGGCATTTCTGGTCAATCAGATATAATTTGAAAATCTTCCAATTTTGACAGCTGACTTTCCTTTATAAGAAAATACAGTAGAAAGAAACTATGCTGGTTAATTTTATACCAGTTCAATTTCCAGCTGGCAGTGAAAATAAAAGGAAAATCAGTGTAAAACTTGGTTTGATCTCTGACTCTGACCTTGCCCTCTTTTTTGTCTTGACTACAGCACTACTTCCAAATACATCTTTTCTAAGGGCCCAGAATTATTAAGACATTTTACATTTCAGGCCTACATATTCCAGTCATATAAAAGTCTTGTTTGGTAGGAGAAAGGAAATTTTCAGTTCATGCTAAACAGAAAAAAAATTGGCATATCAGAACTAAAACAACACTAAAAGATGTGATAAAAGACTCTTTAAAGAGTTAACCTTGGTGCTTCACCAAAACCATGTGTAGGTTTCATTTTTCAAGAAAAAAGATTAGGAGGAAGGAGATTCCTTGGTTTTTTTTGACATTTACTCTCTGCTGTTCTTTTCTGTATAAGCCCACATCTGATAAGACTTGCAAGTATATGTTTAGCATAAGACAAAAACTTAGTTATTGGTGCCAATTATTGCCACTAATTCTAAACACAATCTTCAAAACTGAGACCTGTGATGAAATGAGAGGGGACAATGTCGTAAGAGTCGTGTTTAAAAAATTTATTTTCTCTATTACCTTGGAATGTTACTGAATGTTACTGAATATTGCTGCTACTGCAGAAGTGACATCTCACTAAAGGTAATGGCCATGCTTTCTTGGCCTTCCCTGTTTACTGTGTCACAGGTGGCAGCACGGGCCATTGGTCACGTAAGCAAAAGGGGGGGGGGGGGGGGGCGAAGAGATAGAGATGTGTAGCTAGCGACATTAACAGCCTTTGTAGCAATATTTTATTTTTCTGCTGGCATCACTAGAGGATGTGATTGTAATCATAAGTGCAGCTTTGACCTGTGATTTTTTTGGCTGGAGAGGATAAGCATTTATTGCTCATCAAATGAAGTAGGAATGTGGGTGCCTCTAAGTAATTACTTTTGAAACATGAAGATGCAGTTGTAGCAACAAGGGAAGAGTTTCACTGAAACTATTTTTCATGGAGATACAGACACGTTTTGAACATTGTTACATGTCTGCAAGGGCAGACTTTAGCAAGTATGCTTGCAATAGGACATTTAAAGTAACTGTAGAAGCAATGAATAAGACGTGATTCTAGAAATCATAAATCACAGAAATACTTCTAAGAAATATACCAGCTCTTTTTGCAAATGTGAGATAGCATAAGCAAGATACATTGTGACATGTTTCGTGCTTGTACTTTTGAAATTCATTTGGCACATGAACTTGCATATAAGAGAACTTGAAACTTCTGCAGTACGGTGTTCCATAATGGGATGAAACCACTTAAATAATTGTGCATCATTGTGCCTTGATCTACCAGCAGATTCTTAATAAATTTTCTAACAGACCAAAGTGCAGGCATTTTTTTCAGAAGCCTTAGCCTATTATCAGTAATCCTGAAATTAGACACTGTTGGTAAAAACAATTAAATAGATATTTATATGTTGTCAATTGATTTCACAGTCTTTATAGAAAAAGAACACTTGGAATCTCTAAGATTTCATAAAATGAAGGGCACTGAACAAGGCAGATGCTTTTTGGAATATCCCAGAGTTGTGATAGTAAGACAGATTTGCCCATATGTTTCATTTCACACTTCCTCAATGATTTTTATTGATTTGGTTAAAGTGTTGTGTGAGCATAGCATTGCCAACAGTGGAGTATTAAGATGTGTTACCCATGATGGCACTGTAACTATGAGTTTATTTGGAATCCTTTGTTATGTAACAAAACATCTTGTGTTGACAATTGTATGACAACCTTATGGAAAACTAGGTAATTTTGTTGATCGTTTACTGCCTACTTTATCTCCTCTATAATGAAGCGCTTTTCTTGGGTAATACAGTTGCTTGAGCAGTAATTTTTATTTACCTGTACACCAGTCTTCCAATCTTCCACCTCTGCACCTTGTCTCTCATGCTGGTAGCAGTGGTCTCGTATTGCAGATGACACTTTGGTATATGTTCACCTTCATTGCGAGTCCCATAAATTTCATTTGCATCTATGTACACATTTTATAATCTACATATAATGTATTATACTTGATGTTTCTTCTGCAATTTTCCTTGTATCTCAATTAGATTTAATTATAAAGCATTATTTTTTACCATTTACTTCTTTTTAATTAAAGAATTTGTGTTTCTGCATCTTAATGATACACTTTCTCTGGTGACAAAGGACTATTCTGTTAAGCAGTTTCAGTACACATAGCAAATATAACTAAAATACTAAACTAAACCCAACTAAATAACTAAAATGTAATCCAAAAGAACACACAGAGATATCAATACTCATTTACCTATACAGCTAATATCTGCAGTTTTTATTTTTTATAAATTGAAGTACACTTACAGTGGTGTTATAGTCACTTGTAACTCTTGGTTTAGATCTGACTTCTTGCTGAAATACTGTGAAATAAGTGGATTATGTTGCTCCTTCTTTATATTCATGTCCTTTTAGTTTTAGAAAAGGTCACATTTACATTCACTTATCAGAGATAAGTGTGCAATGCTCCATTTTTTTCAACTTAGTGATTAAATACCATATAATGACCTTGGTGACACTACTGCACAGAAACATTCCCCTTCAGCATTATCACGGTCAGAAACAGTAAAGGTGCAGTGTTTGTCACTTTCCACAGATGGAAGCTTTAATTAAAAGTACTTATCTGTTACACTAAATAAATCTTCCAAATAAACAGATATTGACTCATCAATGTTTTCTTCAAGTATAAGAATTTTTCATGCCTACATTCACAAAGCTTTTATTTTTCCCATTATCCATAAATGGGTCTTGCATTTAAATGAGGTAATTCTCTAGAGAGGGACAAAGGAACTCAACAAACTTTGTTTTCTTTTATGCTCCATTAAGTCAATGTTTTCCTTCCCTCCTCCCTCCCTCCTTTAAAAAGCAAGTAAATGTTTATTTTGGAGCAAAATGAAGGCAGCCCCTCTACCGCACTATTTTTTTCTTTTTTACTTCTGTCTTTCTGGTGCATAGGGTCAGGGGTAGCGAAGTAGCCTTTTGGTTTTTGGTCTGGGGTCATAAAATACTCATTTTGTAGACCTTTGCCTCATCAAGTAGGCATAAACCAGCTAAGAAAAACAAACCTTTTAAGAGTATGCTGTCTGGACTCTGTGCATTAGTATTTTGTGCTTTCAGCTGTTGATCATGAAATGTCTGGTCATGTGTATAAAAATAAGGGTGCAGAAGAATTAACTCCACTCTTCCCCAAATCTTTTTAAAATGAGAATACTTTAGAGAGTTTACTCAGACTGAGGAAACTTTTTGGCATTTTATGGAAAGTCTGTAGTAATTCCAAAACTTCACCGAAATTTCAAAAACAAGCTGGATAAGACTTTTAAACTCTATCAGGTCTAAAACCTTATTGATGTCTAAGAATTGTCTTGCGCATTAAATTTAAATCTTGTAAGTGTGGATGTAGATAATTTTTGGTTTGCATTCTGTTTTCTGTATGTTCAATAGATCTGCAACCTCCTTGGTTAGGCTTAGCACTTCTTTTTACAATTAAGACACTGAAGCTCCATGCAAAAATATGCTTAAATTTGCAGTTGCAGGTTTGAATCTGTGTATTATATGTCAGTTTCTTTAAAATCATTCTGAAGAGATGAGTGGTATCTCAAATTTAATTCGTATTGGTTTCCAACAGTTCACTGTAGCATTTCATTCTCAGCACTTGTTTGTTGTTTTGACAAAATTTTACAAAATTTTTACAAACTTAGATTTTAAGGCTTATATTTTCCTTTCATATTCTGTATGGTAAAATAAATAAAAAAAACAAAAAACAAAAACCCAAAAAACAGAATAGCAGGAGCTAGAAAAAATAGATGAGTCAAGCAGAGGCAAGTTCCTAAACTAATCATAATAGCGGTCTCCAGAGTTTAGTGTAGGCCACTGGACAGTGCCTCTAGATAGCTGAGCATTTAGCAGAAAGACTAACACAAAGCCTCCTACTCATGTTCAAATCCTCTGAACTTTGTTTAAATATAATTTAAAACTGTATTTGAAAAAAAGAAGTTATATTTTCATAATTTGTAATTTCCTGTTTCAGCTTGAATATTCTGCATGGCTGGCTGCTCCTGCTGAATAGCTTAGATATTTAGCCTGTTGCCTTGTCTTTCTGACATTGCACTTAAGACTTGAAAATATTCATATGGTTATAAAAAATTGAAGTCCCATATTCAAAGGTAGTTTATTCCTTTTTCTTTCTCATTTCAAAGGACTGGGTTTTATCAGAAAAGCAAACTATAGTTACAAACTGTAACTTCTGATATGTGCTTCATATTTTATCTTCCAATGTCTCTTTAAACATTACACATTATTTTTACAACTTTAATAACTATATTTTGTGCATTTGGTGATGTTGTTTTCAATATGAAGATGTCATGATTTTTCATAGAAAGTGCAACATATTTGCTTTTATTCATGCATGACTGGCTTTTTGTCTTCTTAAACTTAATTACTGGAATTTCAGTGGTATGAGACTGAGACTGTAGGTCACTGCTCAGATCCGTAATGGTTTAAAAAGTTTGTTTATAACATGAGTTTAATGCATAAATTTAAATTTTAGAGGTGTTACAAACTTGTATGCTTTTACTGTGTATGAACTTGGATTTTACATAACTTTGATAGAGGAGTTCCACACAATTCCTTAATTTTAATACATACCTAGTGTTTTCTCAGTTCTGAAATGCATTTTCTGTTTAAATGAAGCCTTGAGAATCCTGCTTTGATGCATTAATTTCTTCCTGATTTTGAGAGTCATGTAAGGATGATGATTTATAATGAAGTTCATTTAATGTGATTGATTTCGTGGTAGTCTCAGAGCACTTTATAGTTGGAGAATTATACTTCAAATTAATTTAAAAATTAAACACTAAAGTAGTGACAATCATCTGCTATTCATCAAGTATAAAAAGCTCTCATCTAAGAAATAATTTATAACTCTCTGAGAAAGGATCACCAAAACTGAGTAAATATGCATTACTGTCCTGTCATTGCATAGGCTTATAATAACAAGAATGTTTAACTTTGAAGCTGACACCACTTCCACTGCAACAGATAAGAGCATTGTGGCCAATGTCATATCCATGGTAACACAGGTGGTCATATCCTCTTCTTTATTCACACAGGTTAGACAACAAAGTGAGTTGTGGCTCCTTGTGGAAGGAGCTATAGAGGGGCTATATGTCACCTCCATGTCCTCTCTGAGGCAAGTGATGAGATTTTGCATGCCACCATAGCTTTATTTACAAGGGGAT
This sequence comes from Motacilla alba alba, assembly GCF_015832195.1. NCBI lineage: Eukaryota > Metazoa > Chordata > Aves > Passeriformes > Motacillidae > Motacilla > Motacilla alba. Next base: position 46,162,923 of record NC_052046.1, read on the forward strand.
TAAATAGAAGAAACAAAATGTGTCAAGAAGAAGTGCAATAATAAATTGAAAAGGAAATGCCTGACAGCAAGTAAGAGAGTAGTGAGGAAGAGTGAGGCATTGTCTATAAAAGAAGTGTGAATATGGAAAATTGGCAGGCTTTCCAAGGCAAAATTAAATTTGTGGTACTTTCCGCTCTGTTAACCTTATGCAACTAACACAGCTGGGAGGGTGGAATCCAGGTCTCCTCCCTTTCTTCCCTATCAACAAAAGAGTTTGGCAATTTCCATCTAGGTCTGTGTGTGTTCCTTTTGACGACATTGCAGTTGCACAGCTACTACTAATGACGTAATCTGAATACTGTGGTTCTATTTAGATGTTATTAACCATCTAATTTGTCTTGCAGAATTGTTATTACTGCTGATTATGTACTTGAGTTCCTTGAATATGGGTCCATTAACATAACTACCAAATTGTCCTTTGCCTCAAGCTGACCTCGGAAATCTTCATTGACTTCACTGTGTTAAAGGTACTTAGATTTATTTTTTAATGGGTTGTGGGAGCTACAGTTTTGCCAATAATATCTGGCAGAATTATGAAATGTGAAGAAAAGAAACTATTGCTACTTAATCCTTCAAAGGCAGCTTGAAAAACAAGATTTAACAGGATTTTCAAACTCAGACCCAAGAAAGTTCCCTCGAATCAACTTTGTTTTTTCAACTCTTGTAATTTCAGTGGTAGTGTTTCTGTATGCTTAGGGCTATCAACTCAAGAAACTCTAGGTAGCCAGTTCTCTTACCCAATCCATAAACCATCTGAGTCCATGTGGTCAAGAGAATGGATCCAATGTCTGGAAATTATGCTGAGAGTTGTAGGAATACTCAGCATGTATAGATCTGGGGCCACATCTGAGGCAAGACAGGAAAGTTTCTTCAGGAGGTATCAGGAAAAATATTTTGACAGCAGGTTTTACTATAGTAATTGAATAATGGGTGAGAAATTTTGACCAGAAAATGATGCTATTTGCAACAGATTTACGGTAGCAGCAAATTATACAAATAGGAAGCATGCTTATGTGAAACCTTACTACAAAGGAACATACATTACACATTCTGAAAGGAGGAGAGCATAATCTTTTGTACTTTGTCAGCACTTAATTTTATAGTCTCATTAATTTTTATATGACTGGAATAAGACTTCACTTCTCCTCCTATTAGAAAAGAAGTCAACAATAACCACCTACAACAGGTCCAATTTTGATAGTGACGTGAAAGGTGGTACTGGAGCAAATATTTCCATAGGCTTATGGTATGGAGAACAGGATGTAAGCTGTGACCCATGCTAAGAAGCAAATGATTAGTGTCAGAGTAAAACTGACTCATGTCAGCTCTTGAATTAGCATGGCTTGGACTAGGCCCGTACAGATAGTTTGTAATTCAACACTTTGCTCTTTGCAACCTTGTGGTTGAGATCACAAAGTCCTTGGAAACAGCAGCATGCAATAAAGGTGGTGAGAGCACTCAGGTAGGAACTTAGGGCTGTATAGTCTCCTAATGTACCACATGGCTGAGACCAAGATAACAGGGGCTGGGACACCACCTTGTTTCTTGTCTGAGACACTCCCAGCAGTGGGTTAACTGTTCATGCTTCTGTGTTTCTTCCTATTGTGATTGACCTACATTAAATGAGAGTTTAACACAATCAGAATAACTGCTCTCTTCTGCAAGAACCCTTCCAAAGTCCCTCTGAAAAGTCCGCTGTGCTTTATAGCACAGGTATTGCAGCAGCATCAAAGCACAAAACAGCATTTAAGAGGCCAGAGGAATTTAAATAGTACAGTTTGAAGGAGGTCTGTGCAGCAATATCTTAGCAGCAGCTTGCACATCAAGTGGCTTTTATTTAGATAATCACTCAATTTGTTGGTCTTGACATTGTCTGTAGAGGATTCTTGACCAATTGAGATATAATGCAGAAGTGTTAAGAGAGCAATATCTACTCTAGAAAGAATCAGAATTGTAGCAAAATGGCCTGTTGCTTCTGAGAGTGGGATGGAGCAGTTACTGAAATGTTACTGGATTAGATTGCCCCGAGGCAATTCTATTTAATTTTTTCACAGTGAGTAAATGGTTCTGAACTCCGCTGTCATCTTGTTTGCTAGCATTCACATGTTGAAGGATATCAAAGGATTACCATAAAAAAAAGGAAATAATTCAAACCCTTGCACACATAGTTTCAAAGTGGAATACAGAGATTATTGACTCACATTAATGCTAAAAAGGGCTGCATGGTTAAATCCTCAAGTACTACTGTTATTCTGCCACACACACACACTGGGGTTTCCTGGAGCTTATCACCTGTATTCTTCTGTGAATGTAGTTTAGCAAGTGGTTATAGATCAAAGATATGGGACCTAGAAAACTGTTTCAGTTTCCTGCAGCCAAAATATAATGGCTGGAGGGGAGAGGACAGAAAGAAGATTCAGCCTGTGTTTCAAACTCTCATGGACTGAAAGTGGACTTAGAACCAAAAGTATCCAAATCCCCTTGCAGAATAACACATTATCATCTTCTTTTGAACTATGTATGAGGTAACTCATTCCTGGCTAAGTTTCTGTGGCAAAAGCTGTTTTCAGACTTCTTTTGTGCTTTCTCATTTTCCAATTATACTTAATTGACATTGTATTGGATAATGGAAAAAGTTAAATCTGATCTTTAATCATTGTGGTAATGTGTTCTTTTTTAATTATTGTCATTAGTTTGGGATTTTAATTTGCATTTTAATAAGTTTAATTAAGCAAACAGTGAATATTTATTTTCAGAACAATCAGTTTGTGATTTTCAAAAAAGTACTGGGGGAAAAAACCAAATTCCAGGCAGCAGTCCAGGTGAAAATAAATGCTTCTGTTGTGCAGTGAATTTTAAAAGAAGCACACTATCTTTCTGTATAAATGTGAACATGAAGATCTAAAAATAGTTTGTATGTACAGTCCACACACCATACAGAAAAATCACCCTGGATTTAGGTCAACTAATTGAAAATATTTTACTATAAGACATTACCAAACGAGATTACTACTTCATAAGCAGCAGATTTTTTGCTGTAGGAAACAAAACTGTCTTGAGCCACATTCCTCAGATTTCTTCATATACAGAACTGTGTGAAATATTTAGGATTGTCTTGCAATTAATAACTTTTCCACGAGATGGCACAAGAAATCAATCTTTCTTTACCCATTCTAGGAGAGTTAATTCCTGTATTTTGATTCTGACAGACAGATATGCCCTAATAGCCTACTAAGCAATTACAATATAATGTTCCCAGCTGAGAGCTTGGAATGTGTTATTGTACATTAATAACTGAGAGATAAGCATGTGGCAAGGGGAGCACTTCTTATTTGTTGATGAGGGAACACAGAATAGTATTGCTGTTGCTGAATTGTTTTTAACTAATATACATAAATATTCATGGAACTTACATGAATTAAAACACAAAGGCATCTGTTACACCATGAGGGACTTAGTGCTACAATGGGCATTTAATGCTCAATTAGAAAATGACATCTAAAAAAACCCTTTCAAACCAATCCCTCTTCATGTGGCTAAGATGCTAAAATTTGTAATAAATCCCTAGTGGAGTCCTCTGAAATATTAAGCATAATAAGTTTATGCATCATAAGTTTATGAGGGAATAAAAAAAAAATAAGGGATAGGTAGTACCAGTTTTAATCCAAATTCTTTGTAAGTTTTACTGAAAGATACTTTCTTGACTGGCTACAATGAAATTTCTTGGTTTTCCTTGTCAGAAAAGATTTGAAGGAATAATAAAGAACATGATAAGAGTACAATTCACAACTGGCAAACTGCAAGCATGGCCTAAATGACATCTATGAGAAATCACAGAGGGTTGTGATCAAGCTTTGTCCAGTCTTTCTGAAGTGGACAGTCTAAGCCTTCTCTTCAGAGACAGATAATGGGTTCTTTGCTGGTATATTGGTGCCTTGCAGGCTGTTTTTGACCTCTGCGTATTCCAGGTTGTGAAAGGACATTTTTTTGTTTGTTTGTTTTTGTACAGGAAACACTAGAGCGTCAAAATTTTATTGTAACTGTTCTAACTAAAAAAAAAAAAAAAAATTGTCATATTGGCAAGGCAACAAATCTGCCTCCCTTTTGTTCTGTGATCCAGGAGCAAGCTATTTTATTCTTTTCCAGTCCTGCTGGTATTGCTGGTCTGTTTGCAGAGTCTGAATGGGCCTCAAGCCCATACCATACCAGTGCATACTAAAAATGCAGGTCTCTCTAGAAATTAATTTTGTAATGGCTTATATCTGGCCACTATAGTGTCATATTTTGAGGTGCATGAGTAAAATTTAAAAGCTTCATCCTCTGAAGTGCAATAATTCACTTACTATTCCTTTTTTGAAATAAGAAAATTTAGACTTTAGTCTCCTAGTGAGAAGCATAACCATGTGTATTATTACAAATATGCTCAATTATGGAGTTTTAGGTAAATTTAATTTTTTAAATTACCAGTCTGAAGAGGATTTATGAGAAAGTAAATGCAGAACATGCTTGAACAAAAGCAAAGGCAGTGAAGTGTTTCAGTTTATTAAAATCTCTAGATCTTTTGAATTCCTGAATTACATTACATTAGTTACAGAGTCATTAGAGAAGTTTTGTTTTATTACAAATCCTGAAGTTCTTTCAGTTTTTTAGACATAGTCTTTTTGTTCTGATAAATTTACAGTAAGTAAATATCAGCACTGGACAAAAAGTCAAGACAAAATCATCTTGCCACAAGAATGGTATTCAGTGCTTAAATATGATTGAAATTATCATAGTGGTGAAATTAATTTTCACTGCAGTTTTACACTATTGTTGTGCTTTGGACTTGAGTGCCTTATCCTATCTCTTGGGATCTCAAGGAACTTTACAATTAAACCTTGGGATTGGGAAGTGAAGTGTCAAGAGTCACAATAAATGTAGATGGATTAATTTGCCTTGCTATAAATGAAAACATCTCTGTGTGCCTTCCCATAATATTTGCTGTCTCCTTCTGTGAAGGTGATGACTTGAAAAACACCATTTTTTAGCCATATTCTACAGAGTCAGTTAGCTCTCTTTCTCTTTATTCCAGTGTTGTGAAGATTTTATTTTCTATGTACAATTTATAATTTTTTTTAAATCAGGATTCTTATAACCCATCAAACAGATAACATTTACTGCATACTTAAGTGACTGATAGAATTTTCTAATACTTCAGAGCCTCTAGGTACCCAAATAATATACTCTTATTGAACCATAATTGTTCTAAGAACATATCAATAGTGTTAAAAATATAGATTGCTTAAGTTAGTGGTTGACTACAGGTCAGGCCCACCCCAGATCTCCTTTTTTCACCAAATTGTTTTTTGCTATGCTTTCTCAGGTTATTTAGATTTTTTTTCTGCCTTTTACCAAATATATTCTTTTGTATGGAGGGCGTGTCACTGCCCCTCAGACCTTCCCCACTACATTTATTACACTGAAAGTTGGCTTTCTCAAACCACCAACTTCTGACTTCTTTTAGTTAGAAAATGTGGGGGGGGGGGGGGGGGAGGTGGTGGTGGGATGTTTTTTCCCTCTTTGTTCACTCTAATAGGGAGTTGTTCTGGTGGCTGAGCTTTGGTGCATTCATGCTGAACTCTACTTATAAGGGGTTTGTTTACAAGAGGGTGTAGCTAGACTCTAGATGTGAGATCCTTTAATGGTGAAGACTGGCCCAGGCTTATGGAAGGATTTCACCACATCTCTGAATATTTTTCTTTGCTGGAACCTGACCAAATTTTTTCCAAATCCTTTCTTCCCCACAGACTTTGTCTTTTTTTGACAATGATGAGATACAAAACTCAACACCTCATTTTTTTGTGACAGATCTTTTTTCCTCTTCACTAAAGAGAAATAAGATAGAGAGAGGAATGAATTTTGAGGAAATGATGTGAAGTGAAAGCAGCAGGTTTTGCATAGTTAGGGTAGGAGCTATGTTTGTCAGGCAAAAATCAAAAAAGGGGAACTCAAAGTGAGACAGAGCAAGCCTGCTGGAGTTGTAAGTTACACTTTCTGAGAATAAAAATGTCATCAAATTAACCAGTTCAGCTTACATGAAAAAGGGTGTGTGTGTGTGTGTGTGTGTGTGTGTGTGTGTAAACCCACATTCATTTCTTCTTTGTATTTGGAATGTGTAACCAAATATACCTTTTCAGTGTGTTCCAGAGATAAGGAGTTTTTCTAGGACTTGCTTTCAGGGGCACAATAGAGCACAAGGGTACTTCAGAAGTCTCCAAATATTTGAAGACTTTACCCAAGATTGAGCTAGACTGTCTGGAATATGTCCATGACCAGTTAAGCTTTAGTGAAAGAGATTAGAAAAGATATGTCTGTGTTCTTTGTGTTTTCAAATGAAAATACTCTCCAGTTTTCCTTTGTGCAGGAGTGTTTGGCCAGAAATCTTAGGGAATAACTGAGCAGCCAAACCACATGCTAGTTTACTGCGATACTACTAGGAGAATTAATAAATAATAGGTAGATAAATAATTGAGTCATATGTTTTGGGGTTTTTTTTTTGGTGATGTTGTAAACAAAGATTGAAGGTAGTCATTGGGGAAATCTTATATTGTACTTGGAATTCATTCCATTAAAAATATTTTCTTCTGAAGTGACTATATGAATAAGCACATACAATCTTTGTTAATTCCATCTGTATTTCAAAGGTGTAGATCTTGCAAGCTGGGTGTTGTTCTGTCTGGGCACAGAATATCCTGGCTCAGGGCAGTTGTGAACATTAACCTTTCATCCAGTCTTCCTATATGCCCTTATTAAGGGTTTATAAACAGAAAATGAGACTAATATGCTACTGTGTTCCAATACAGATTAATATGAAATTGGTTACTTGTGTTACATGCCAAAGTCTGAGAGTAGAACTGGCAGGAAGGAAGCACTGTGTGTTAGTGCATGCACTGATGTGAATGACCTTAGCAGGGTGAAAGGAAGCAAGGGTTTGCTCTCCTCTGGCCTTTCCCCTCTGCATTATGACAAAAGTGAATTCTTTTGTTCTCCTTACCTTTCCACTATAAAATACAAGAGTAATGAGACCTGCTCCACCCAGGGTCAAGTTGTTCCTCTGCCTGTTGTGATCCACAGACTGACATTCATCTCCCACAGCCCAGTGGGGAGCTCTCACCTAAAGTCCGCTCTGAACTGGTTTTTTCTCCAGATGCTGCAGGAAGGGTACCAACCAATAGTTAAATACTCTTGGGCACTTTTTGTTAAAACACATTTAAGAGCTGTTAGGCAAATTTATTTACACTTCTCTTTTAATTTTATCAGCTGTCAGAGTGAAGATTAGATCTTTGGGAACAGCTTTGGTGGGAGTGTTGGCCCATCCCATGAGAAGGGGACCATAATTGTAGTGATGGCAAGCTGTGGTGCGACCTGGTTACTGCCCAGGTGACTCTCCAACACTGCCTGTTTGTAATCTCTATGTCACATCACAAGACCAGAGTAAACCCATAGCCCGGGGCATTGTGTGGGAAGAGATTTTACAAGCACATTAGCTCATGATCTCTGGCACCCATGCTACAACCTTGGCACCCTGAGCATTGTCCAAGCTCTTTTGCTGCTCCGGAGCCCCGCATAATGTTGCAATGCCCTGGGAGGATGTCCTGGGAGGTTTGACTGTTGTACTGACACGTGGTCTTTCCTTGGTGAGATACTGTGCACTTCCATTTCCAATTTGCTGTTCCCCTTTACAGAAACACTCCAAGGGAAGAGCATTTGAAAGTGAGGAAGGACACCGATACCCAGGGTCTATGTAGCTAGTAGGCAATGTCATAATTTCCTAGTCCTTTAATTAATGACAGGTCATCTAATGATGGCAAGAGGGGACATACTCTTGAGTTTCAGAGTCTGCAGTGTACTCTGTGCCCAAAGACCATGACTTCTGTTTCTTAAATGAAAAAGTGGAAGTAAGAGTGAAAATAAAAAAGCAGTAAACCGTTCATGCATTCAGTGGGAAGCAGTTAAATATACACTGATATATGGTACATACATGTGTGTATGTCTGTTGACATGTATACATATAAATACACACTTGTATAGTAAGTGTTTCAAGCCAGCCAATTGCTCACCCAGAAGATATAGTGTGTCCTTTTTAGACAAAACATTCTGAGGCAGACCATTGATCTTTTTAACTAGAAAGAAAACAAAATTCTATTTTGGAACAGATTTGACTTCTTTTATTGATCACTTCAGAGTCATTGATGTCTTTTCTGTGTAGTATTAGCTATTCCTATTTCCATCAGGCATTCCTTATCACAACACAACTTGGAAAAACTTGGAGGAAAGCCACCAAACAGAAACATACTTTGAGGAAAAGTGAACATTAAAAGTGTTATAGTTTCACCCTCTTTGAATAAAATGCTTATGGCATTTTGTGTGTGGAAGAGCTATTGGACTTTCAGCACTCACTTTCAGGAAAGAGACAATGTCTCTTCTGTTACTCACATTTATCTGCCAAGAATCTTTTATGAGAGATCACAGGAGACCTTTTTTTCCAAGGCTGTAGATTACACAAATAGATTGTTTTATGCAATTTTAGGGGTGAACTTAATGGGAGCTGAAACTGCTGAGTTTCTCTGAAAATCGTGCCAATTTTGCCTAAGTAATTCACTTGCATTTTTTCAAGTCTGAAACTTTAACTTGAATCTTAAATATCTTGAGAGCATTTATAAAAATCTGAATCTGTGTCGGAGTATGTTTTCTGTAGTTTTCAGCAATATATCTCAGGTTATTTCATCATTACTTCAGCATTTCTTGAGAGCTTAAGCAGGAACAGCATGTAGAATGTGGATTTTACATCTGTCTTCAAAGGGACTTAGACTGAACACAGTGGATGTAGTGAGATGAGGTGAGCTTTGGCAAGTGCAAAAAGCATTCCTTCTTCCTTGTACTCTTCTCCCTCAGCATGCAGGCAGGCCATGTACAATGCATGGTGCAGAATCATTGATGTAATTTTCGATTCCAACATCATGTTACAATGATCTGTAAAGATTCAGTTATCAGAAAAAATTCCAAATAATAGTCCCATTTTAAAATACAGGAGAGTCAACACTATTTAGTTATACCTACAGAAAAACAAATCTGCATGGTTGTAACTTCTCTGAAAATTAATATCTTCATTTGCAGAAAGAAAGGGATCAGCCCACAAGACATTAAGGCAGTCCAAACCATTTTTTTTTTGCAGATAGATTGATTTAGATCAATAAGCAAGCACACTTGATGTAAGTAGTTTTGGTGGTTTTGTTTTTGGTAGGTTTTTTGTGGTTTTTTGTTTTTGTTTTTGTTTTGTGGGTTTGGGGTTTCTTTGCTTTTGTCTGTTTTTTATAGTAATAATAATTTCTTGAAGAATACAAAATTATTATTGTTTGGTAAGAATCAAAACATTTTGATTATCAAATTAATGAACTCCGTTTTGAGATTTATATATAAGGCTAACAAAAACCTAATAATGTACCTGTGCATATTTATTAAACAGTTTGTAGCTAATTTGTTAAAAATAATTAATGATGTATTTCTAAGTTACTCTGTGATTATTCTTTTTTTATGGCTGATGCCAAATTGCTTTTGAATAGGGCAGGAGTTCACTTAAAATGAACACAAATAGTGTTTAAAAAAGTATTTCTATTGAGTAATAACACTATCATAAATGTATTGGCTATGTAAAGCATTTTCTAAAGCTAAAATACTATTTAGACACTAAATGAATGTATCTAGTCAAGCAATTAAGCAGTGTGTTCAGAAATAAAAATGAAATAATTGTTCTCATCACTAAGACCTACTGCTAGAAGATCTAAGGTTCGATAGTCAATTTTTGTATAAATTGAAAATTGTATAAATTGATACTACTAGATGGTAGTATCGCTTTTTTCTTAATATCTCAGTCAGGTTATCAGTAGTATTGTGCATTGGTCTGAATTAGATGGATAAACTGAATAAGATGTTCTCTCTTTATTGGAAGAAAAATTTCTCACCATCCCAGAATTACTAGGGAAGCTGCCTGGCTCTGCAATTTGGTTTTTAAAACCTTGGTGGAATACAGGTCTTGTTTCTTACTTGAGAAAGGAAATTTAGTGAGCTTAAAGGTTTTGCATTTTAATTTGCAAAATGTAGGATCTCCACACAATTCTGATATTCTCTTATATAATTTTAATTTTGCAATACATAAAAGCTACCTTTCTGAATATAGGCATGCAAGAAATTAATTGTTTTATCTAATGTAAAATTGAGGGTAATCTGTATAAGTAAAGTTCAAAATTCTTACATATGCTCTGGGTTTCATGCACTTACAAATTGCTAAAATTAGAGAGACCTGAGAAAATAATGAGGTTGCATGCATTTTTTGACAAGTATAAGCACCTTCTCTAGGCATAAATACCATTCACTTTTAAGTAAATTAATGAACATTAGATAAGATTTAGGCTTTTACAGAAGTAAATTCTGAGTATTTTTTTGTAGGTGTGGCCTTAGAAGTTTATCTTGGTAATATTCAGGTGATGAAGTTGGTTCTAGGTAGTTGTATGCAAATGGCTCCTTTCAACTTTGCCTATAATTCGAACTCTACAGATAATTATTGAGTCAATTTTATGTCTGGACAAGGTAATAACATTGATTCTTATTAAACTGAAATATTCTTTTTGAGAATAATTTTTTTAAAATGTAATTGAAATTATAAAAGATGGGGTTTTTTCTCCAGATTAAACAATGAAATGTTGCATTCATTTAAAAATGTTCAAAATCCCTTTGGTATTTGGTATTTCTTATGCTGGAGGTCATTTGCACACTCATCATCAATATGAAATGTCGTTTAAAAAAAAAAATCTGAACATTTCCAGTTTCTTCCTGTGAAGTGCACTCTATTACTCTACATTTATTTGCCCAAAGATAGTTTACTTTGTGAAAACAAACTATGTGCATGGGATGTTCTTTGCATTTATAGATGCACACTTAAAAAGCATGCTTCAAGTCCAGGACAACTTAGGTCCACTTAATTTGGAAATTTTGTCTCATTTTTGCAACACAGGAATAGCATGGGAACTTTCTTGAAAATACAAACAGAGTATTTCCTATTAAATAGGCAACAAGATAAACTGGAGGCATCTGTTTTAGAGCAAATAGAAGACTGGCCTTTTGTGTTTCCCCTTTACCAAGAAAATATATAACCTACTTGGCATCCTTTCATGATGATTAATTTATAAAACAGTAGTGTGAAAGGGCTATGCAAAGCCGTATTTAAGGAATGAAATATGTTCTGATGAAAAAATGCTTTTGATGCCTTCTGACTGCTGTGTTTTCAGCAGTTACAAAAGTGCTAACTTTCGTCAGGAAATATACACAATTCCTTATGAAGGAGGACTTCTGAAGAACAGAAATTGCATGAAAATAATTAGCATGAAAATTAATAGATAAAAATAAAAGATTAAATACTCCTTTAATATAAAATAGCTAATTAAAAGTGATGTCATAGTAGTTTGCTATCAGTATGCACCAGGTTCCAGTACAGTGTGAGGACTGGGGCCTCTCTATCAATAGACTGAAAACTCAGCTTACAAGAATCTGAGAACTGTTTTGAACCTTGTTTTGGTGTCTTTCACCCCAGTTCTGCTTGCTTGCTAAAATTTGACATCTGGATAGCCAAGATGGGCCGAATATTTTCCATGCTGTAGTAACAAGTAGCTACCAGGGTGTGGTCTTGACCATAGGGCATGGGAGCAGAGAGGATACTGCTGCTGTATCTGGGGTCTGGTATACATGCAATTGCACAGATACTGTGCATATTGTTTCTTCACAAAACAAACAAACAGAGGAAATGCTGGTCAGGAGCAGATGCCCAAGAAGTAGATACTTTTCCAGAATAGTTTGTCACTTGCAGATTATTAGTGGTTTTGTCAGTTTGTCTGATAGCATCTTCGATCATTTCCAGAACTTCAACCACTGAACTCAGACATGTTGGATGAAGAAGCATCTTCTTCTTTTTGCTTTGAAATTGCCACCTACTAACTTTATATGAAGTTCACCAGTTTTTTAAACAGGGAATTATTCAATACATTTCCACTGCTTATGATCATATAAAATTACAATGTGCCCTATCTGATCTGTTACGTGCTTTATCATAAGCAGGCATTATTGTTTTTAATACCTGGACAAATACAAGACCCTTTAATTGAAAATCTGTGTAGCAATCTGTATAACCAACACAGATTTGATATATCTTTGCTATTCAAGTATCTTTCTGTGAATTAAGAAGAGCAATGGCGTATCTGGAATTTGAAATCTCCAGCAGAATACCTGGGTATGTGACACATACCATCTAGCACATTGGTTAAAGACATTAATACAGAAAATTGCTAACTTCTGCCTTCAGATTTGGAAACCGGATCTCTGTGTTAGTGATTTTGCAAGTGCCTCAAATTCAGTTCTTTTTTAACTGACCTAAAAGGGGTGTGATCCCCTGAAAATTCCAAAGGTTATTTGTATTTTGTGAGTTTATGCTAATAGAAATGTGTATCATGCAGTAATAACTGTAATTATTACATCTAAGAACTCAGGAACTTGTTTTTAACATAGTTTCCTGATGAAATTATCATTGTGCAATCTCTACTTGCCTGTCTTTCTTTTTGCTTAAGAAAGTTGAATCTGTTGACCAATTTTTATCAGCTTTGGAATAAACATCTTGCACGACTTTTCCTTTAATGTCTGTTGAAATTTGTGTCTGAAACAACATAGGAGGAAGGTGGGAAGAGACTTGAGTCCCTGTAATAGGTGAGTTTTCCCTACAAGGCCACAAGATATTTGGCAGAAGTGGTCCAGCCAATCCAGGTGCCCATGTAGATGGACTGGTACCATGAGCACACACTCATCTCCCCCTGAGGAGTTGTAATATGCCCTGTCTGTGGCCCGTTAGAAATGACGAAGGAGAGCAGTGTGGAAGAAGAATCTGTAACAGGTTCAAAGTTTTGGCTGGTCTCTGTGAGCTGGATTTTATTCCTTCTATTGATTAACAACTTCAAGGGCCTAATGGCTATGTTATAAAGGTCACTGTGAGACATGGAAAGATGAGATGTTAGACGAATCCCAACAACAAAAACCAAACAACAAGAAAACCCACATGCGTCATCAGGGAAACCTGTAGAACAATTCTGGTGGAACAAATCTGAAGAGAAAAATTTGTTTTAATGAAGATAATGACAATGTTTGGGTTCCACATACTGAATGTGCCCATGCTACAGAATTCATAACTATTTTTACAAAGTCAAAGGTGTGTATTTTGTAAACATCAAACCACATCACAAAAATTTCAGCTGTTCAGCAGAGTAAGTTCACTAAACTGATCTTCAGCAATATGCTGAATGTATATGAACCTATTATTTACTCTGCAGAGCAATAGTCATAAAACCACATTTTGCTAGGAAAAGAACTATTTTAAAAGATATTCCAACCAAACACCTACACTACTTTCCTTGGAGTGTGGATTGATGCTATGTGAAAGAGCAGCCAAGCCTGGTGTTACCCTAAGCGTCTACCCTGCTGCTGTGGACAGGTTTCATCCTGCACCACAGCTCACACGACAAGCCTGATGCTTTGCACATGAAACATTAGTGTTTAATGAAGACATAATGGAGTTGGACAGGAAAGTCTCTTAGGATTACTATTTAGATACCTAATCTGTGACTAAATTACTGTATGGTTCATCTCTTACTGGGTATGGCCTATAATCACAATAAGCTCTTTTGGTGCATCTTTAAATACAGAGAGAACAAAGGTGATGATATTTTTCCACATCGTGTCTTTTCCTTCCCTTTTAGATTTTCTTAAGGTTTTCCTGAAAAGCTTTTCAAGGGCAAGTGAAAGGAGTCTAAAATTATACTTTTGGCATGAATCACTCACACAACTATTCAGATGAAATTTTAGTTGTATAAGCAATTTTTTTTTCCAGTTATATCATTTTCAGCTCAGGAATCAGATGAGAAAATATTTGCCCATCCTGTGTTCTTGATATATAAAGCAATGCCACTGCCAAAGTCAAATAGGTTTCAAATGCAGTTTCTGGGTTTTTTTTTTTTGTATGGTCTGCCTTCTTTATAATGTGTTTAACCTTCCCAGGCCTGTTTGCATTGCAGAAAGTGAAGGCAAAAACCTTCGATGTATCCCTTTATGGAAATAATCGTTCTGCAAAACCTATCCCCTTCACAAAATGTTTCAGCAATACCCATGTTCTAAGTGCTTCAGAAGCACAGTCATGTACAATTGATAGCAGCTGAAAATAGTTCAACATATCCTCTTACAATTCTAGAGTTAATATCTCAATGATACGTTACAGATTTGAATTTCAAGAAGGCAGTTATTTTGTCATGATAAAAACATTTCTGGACAGGATTATGCAACTTAAAACTCAGCTCAGGATTGTGTTGATATATGATGTGTATAAAAAGTAAATCAAATCAGGTTGGTAATTTCTTTTCAACATAAATTGTATAGAAAAGGGGAGAAATATTTTGCTGGAAAGGACAAAACACATTATATTTGTACCTTTTATTCTTCAACACAGAATGCTGAAAATATAAAATGTGATTTTATAGTGTTGTGTTCACTGCATTTGGAAATGCTCATATACTTCACAAAATTTGTAGCCATCAAAAAACTCCATGCCTGTCCATCCCAGCTGTACTTCAGTACATCCAGCTGCATTTTATAGTGTGAATTAGAATTGAGTCTGTCTCATTTTCATCCATGTGCTAAATTGTAGTCTGCAGACCAAAGCTATTCCACAAACATTTATTTTGAAAATTAAATTCACACACCAAAACCTAAAGGATGAAAATCTACACCACAGAATGTTTAAATATCATGTGCTTAGTCAAAGCTTCTCTGACAAGAGGCTGGTTTCTAGCTATTTGCCTAGATAGATACATAGACTCCAGTATATGCAATCCACAGTACACTTTAATATGTATGATCTGCTTTGCCACATCTTGGTTATACTTGAATTTTTAAAAACATGTTCAGACTTCAGGGTGTGTATGAAATATGAATGCTTGCAAGAATGCAAAATCTTTTCTTATTCACATTTCCTTTGAAAACCAGCAAGGTCACTGATGTAGAATTTAATATAAAAGAAGGGATAGTTAACACTGGACTATGAAATACTTTTTCTCCATGGAGGTGTGCTGATTGAGACACTTACTGGGTCTCTAGGAAGTGCTGGGTACGAAGGGTCTGTAAAGGTCTTTCTCATTTAGCACCTTCTTTGCCTAGTCTGTCTCTAACAAGATGCTGTTCTGCTCTCCTGATGCCTGTGTTTCAAAGAAGTAGCCTAGGGTTAGCTTTCACTTCTAAGTAATAATCAGAGTCAAGGTTTCTTTGTTTTATATGAAAACTGTTTCATACTTCTGCCATCTAAATCCTTGAGCAAAATTTTTGGTTATGTGACATTTTAAAAACATAGATTTTATGTCATGTCTTCGCTCAACCAGCCACTGTGGAAGAATTGTGCAAATATCATGCTTAAAGTACTTGGTGTACTCTGTAACAAGCCAGTAGTGACTTTCATAAGTTCTGTCTCACATCCCTGTAATATCATCAGGCTTAAAAACCAGCTTCATTTTATGCTATAAAATTAATAAGACCAAAGGAAATAAAAAATTGTGTGGAATTAAAAAAAAAAAAAATCAGGTCTGAATTCTTTGGGTTGCTGCTACCCTTGCTCTGGGTTCTTTGTTAATAAAGTAATGCCAACTAACATCATGGGTCCCAGGGGACTGGGGACAACCACCGGCCAAAAATCAATGAATGGTGTAACACAGAGGTCACTTGGCAGGGTCTTGCAACATCAAACACTATGTCTCTCTTGCAAGTCAGCAGTATCTGGAGAAGAAACACTGATGAGACAATGCTGACAAGCATGACAAGCCTTTTGCCAAGCATCCTCACAAAGGGTGTGGCTGCTGCACTTTTTCTATCTATCAGAAGAGAACCTGGAGAAGCTGGATAGCACTGGCTGGAAAAGTAATGCCTGGTGTAGCTGGCTGTGTGTAGGCAGGAGTCAGACACAGGGAGGAACGAGGAGAGGAAGGACTGTAGGTAAGCTAGGGAGCTCATCTTAGGCTGACGTATGGGAAGAAGAAAAGCTGTAGCAGATGTGAAACACAGTCAGTGAGAAAAATAGGCAGGTCAGAAGGAGCAGCTGTGAATGTACAGGGATGATGTGTGGCAGCATTTGTCAAAGGCCACGAGAAAGATCTGTCAGTGGCTGAGCAGTAAAAAATAGGCCGGATATAATTTTTAAGACTGAATGGGTAGGAGAAAAATGTTTCTATATAATGATAATATAATGTAAAAAACTGAAGCAGAAAAACTGTAGATATGATTAACTGGAACCAGATTTCTTGCTGGTCATTTTAATTTGTAATACAAATGTTAGGTTGCCTCCACATGAAGCTCACTGAATTTAAATATGTTTCTGTATTGAAACAAAATGGAACAATTATTATGAAAATAAAGATGTCTGTAGAAGGGGAGTTGCTGCTAATGAAGCTGTGGTGTGCAAAAGCTCAAAGAAGTCTTAGTATTTTTGTCTTTTAACAGTTTAAACGTATACTTCAGCAAGGTATTTGCCATTTTTACGCCATATGACATCCCCCCTATATTTTAAAAAAGAAATTAGTTCAAAGTATTGATATTTTGCAGTATAGGATCTGCTCCTCCCAAAATGTTTGACTAGCACTTCATTTAGAAAGCATGTAACACCTGTACAGCTGGAAGACGTTTGAAAATATTTTCTCTTCTAGAGCACAAGAGGAATCAGTTCTACTGGAACCTCTGTGGGACTGGCAACAGGGAATGGCATGATTCTTTGTTACAGCCAGTATCTTAGCATACAGCTGTAATTCTATTATTTCTCTGTCACTTAGCAGCTTTTGTTTGGATTTGAAACCCAGCAAATTTTTAAAAGGTATAAATTGGTTATGGAGCTTTAATATTGACTTGTGCTGTGTAGTTCTAATTAAGTATTCCCAGAAATGCTCTAAAATGGCATTGTGTTTGTTGTGTTCCTGGGTTTGCTTGTTAGGTTTTTTTTAAGGGAGGAAAAAAATCATGGCTGCTATTTTCCACTCACCTAAAAGCTCTTTTGTGATTATAATTCATATTATTCAGGCTCATACTGACCACACAGTAAATAATGTTTAATTGCCTTTGATTACAAAGAAGAAAAAAAAATAACTCTAGCAATTATGTATTTTGTTAGCACTGCTGCAAAATACAAGAAGAGTACTTGCTGATTCCCTAATGACTTGGGATCCCACAAAATGTATTATTCTTCACCATGTTTATCAGATCTAAATTCAGTGTTGGACAGGGAGGAGGAGTGGCTTACTGGGAAAAAGAATATTTCAGGCAGGAGCAGTTGTATTTTTTTTTCCTGCAATAAAGAAAAAAAAATGTGATGCAGTTTAATACGGTAGTTTTTAAGAGGTGGGAAAGAATGAGTGAAGTCTGGAATCACAGGTCTAGAGAAATGTGAGAAGCTAGAAAAAACATTTTGAAGCCTGAAAAATTATTTTCATTGTGCAGACATTAATGTCTCTACATAAATTTCAAGATCCCTAGGCACCTCTATTCAAATATCCAGAGGAAGGATTTTTGGACTTTTCCGTGAATATCCAAGGCAGTTTGTAGCTTTGGTGACATTTTAAAATAGGCAGGTCATGGAAAGTTCAGTAGGAAAAATCCAATGCTTTTCAAACAGCCCTTTTCTGTGGGAGGCAAGCTCCAAAAAGAATAAATGGTGTCCTCTCTTTCTAAATGCTGTTAAAGGCTTTCTGTAAGTGAAGTTCAGTATACAGATATGGAGAATATCAACCTGTTCATTTTCCTTTTATGATTAATCCTTTTCATTTAGTACTTATCATGATAAGGAAAAGGTGGCCAAAGATTCCTTTGATAGAAAGCCTGGCCTTATAAGTACAAAGTAAAAAACCTTCTGAAAATGGAAATATTTTCCTGATTTCTCTATTCTGGTACAAGAATGCTATGGTACAAGCATCTGTACCATGAATATAGTGTCCACAAGGCAGCTATACAGACAGTTCAAGATATAAAGTAGACAGAAGGGCAGTACTTGTATGTTCTCTCCATTTCCTATTTTGTATTTAATTCTGAGATCAAATTAAGCCTATTCAACTTTCCTTTCCAAATAAAGAGGAAAAATCTGTAGGAGCAGAACTTATGGGGCAAAGAAGAAAACCTCAGCACGGGAAATTATCTAGAAAAATTAATCCTTAAAAATCCAGCAATTGATATGACAAAGAAAAATCTGTTGGCAGCAAAGACAGACTCTATAGGCCAATAAAGTTAACTGTTTTGATATTGTTATTAATTTAAAGAACTTCTCCTAATGATAATTATTAAGAAAAGCAGATCAGAAGTGTTTAATACTTTCAAATTCCCATAAAATAAAAGAGTAGCATCATATGGTTGCATAGATTTTCATTGGTCCAGTCAAACAGAGGATATTATGCTTATTTATACTAATTGATCATTTGAGCCTTTGCTCAAATAATCCTGTTCCCAATATCAAGGTCCTGAAAGAATCATGCACACCGAAAACAAGAACAAAGGTAATTCAAGATACAGCTGGAAAGAGTTTTCTCTTAGATGTAAATTATGACAAGTTCCTCCTGTAAGAAGCTGCTGTCTTGATTTTTTCATCAGTAAAATGGGATGAGCATCATTGAAAAGAGCACCATTCCCCAATACCTAAGAGGATATATTTACTATTATTAGTTTGCAGTGCTACAAATATGTACCACTGTATTTTTATTAAGATATAGATCAACTGACTAAACACATTATTTTCTTGTAATATACTATAAGACTAAATTTATAGGTATTCACTAGTCTGTGAATACACATCCCCTGTAACAAATTTTCATGTTTGGTTTTAGCTGCAATACTTAGTGGTTTTCAGTCAGTCAAATTTCATGCAGCTACCAGAGACTTGCTTATTCAAAAGCATAAAGCCTGAACATTTCACCTAGATCTAGCAGGAAGTCTTGTGTAGGAAGTCATAATTCTGGGAACTAAAAATTAAACTGCTGCTGAAGTTGTCTGGCCAAGCACTTGTGGATGTTCCAGGAGCAGGTTCAACACGCAGACGCAGGGCTTCTTGCTTCTATTAAGCATTTCAAACATCTGTCCCCAGTGCTGAAAGCTCTGTGCTGGCACCTGTTGAACAGCAGACTGTTTGCAGGGTTGTACGTCATGGGCTTAGTTCATCCCAGTTTTGATAATCTCTTTATTCCCTGCATGCCTGACATGATTTGAGATTTGATGACATAGATTTCTGTGGTTCATAATATGTATCTCAAGACAGGGAATGTGGCTTTAGGGCTTGTGCTTCTTAATACTTTCATGTTTTGAACTTCATTCCCACATGATGAGGCTAGAGCTTGACAGTTGTTTTGATATTCAAGAAGTTTTTGGCAAAGGCATATAGTTCCTGCTTACTCTTCAGTGTATGGACATAGGTTTCCAAATGCTGTTGTGGTACTGGGAACCAAGAATGCCTAGCGTATAATCGCAGGTACCATCAATGTTATCAATGGCTTAGGCTTGAAATGTCATGTTGTTGTGTAAGTTCTACCCCCACTGTTTCCTTCTTAGTAAAATAGGCATTGCACCTCATGAGAATTTCGACGATCTGATTTGCCATTTTTGGATATAATTTTTTTTTATCTGCTGGACAATAAATGTCACTTTTATATTGAGATAACATCAGACCTCTGAGCTTCAAATTCAGATGCTTGTTGAATATTTTGGTTGTTTTCCTTGGATGGGTTGCCCAGAGATTTGTGAGATGTGTCTTTTAATATATTTCTGTCTTTATAACCTTGCTTGAAATCTTTGTGCATTCTTATCAGATTTTGTAATCTTTACTGCATTCTTAAGCAGCCCTTTTGTTAGTAGATTAGTAATCCTGAGCAAAAGACTCTCACATAAACAGAAATTCTCATAATTATCCCCTGGACCAGTACAGCCTTTTCATGTGGCTGACCTGTATGACCTACTTAGTGAGGGAAATTTCTGATCTTATATATATATAATTTTATATTTATATTTATATTTATATTTATATTTATATTTATATTTATATTTATATTTATATTTATATTTATATTTATATTTATATACACACACTTCTCTTGGCAGATGAGGCTTTGTAGTACAAGTTCTTAGAAAACAAAAAGTATCACTGGGAGGCTGGGGGCAGAACATGTTTCTTTATACTCATGTTTCAGAGTCAATGACTTAATATCTTGCAGGGTGTTTCCCAAGCCAGCACATAGGGAACTAAAATCCATGACTGTGGCTCCTAGGACAATGCAAAAAATAATGGGAATGAAAAACCATGAAAGGGACATGACTATTATCTACAGTCTGAACGCCACAAATTCAAGAAATTCAGGTTTGCTCTTTAGGTGTCCTGTAGCAATGTCCGAGGTTTGTGATCTGTCTGAAAAACTGAAACATTTTTGTGTGTTTCAAGACTTACTGCTACAAAGCCTACTAAGACCTTCACATTTGCAATTTACCCTATAACTGCTCTAAGAAAAACTAAGTTAAAAGAATATAAAATAATTTGTCTGGCAAAATCCAAACACATGTCATGAAATGCCAATGGCTACAGAAGCAAAAGGAGGATAAAACTGGCTTACTACTAAATTAGATCCAAAAGTGTCCTTTACTTGGCAGTGCCTGACCAATTGTTGGTTATGATGCTTTGCACTTGCCCAACTTATTCTGTGGTTCTGAGGCCAGTGCTTAATCTATTTTCCATGTACAAATGGTAGAAGGAATTTGGAGATCATGGTTTTTTGGTAGTGATCTGAAAGTATGCTATGTGCCTGTAACAAATCCCTAGGTAAAAGTAAAAAGGTAAAAGATTCAGAAACCCAGACTATTTCATGCTTCTTCCAGGAAAATGTTAAGGACTCTCATTATCAATAGGTGTGGTTATTACCTGACCATTTAGTAAACAGAGTCAGATAACAACTACTCTGGTATTGGGCTGATAGTTAATGTATTGCAAGGCAGAAAAGCAGAAAGCCTTTTTTTCTGGGTGTGGCAGTGCTTCAATGCCAAAATGAAGCATTTTATATATTGTGTTCATGTACACTTCCTAAAAGTTGTTTTTACTACTAACTGATCTCATTGTCTGAATGTGATGAATATAATATATCATGTGGTCTTATGCAGTAGGACCCAGTGCTTAACTTAGGAGTAAATCAAATTTTCCCCACCTACTTCTCACCTTTTTCTGAAGGATATTATGACAATATCTGGCTTAGGGTCTGCCATTTCTGGTTAAAAGGAACAGGGTTTTTTGCAAATGCTCAGTTGTTTTGTTCACGTTTTTGCGGTTCCAAGAATACAGTCTCCTTTATCTTTCTTGACAAATGTATGAAATATAGGAGAGGAGGGAAATGCAGTAAGATGAAATAGATAAACTGAGGGGCTGGCACTAAACACAGATGTGGGGAAATTAAAAAGAATTTGAAAGCTAGGCCTCAGTATAAGGAAAAAATTTGAAGTTAATGGGAGCAGAATAAAAATGAAAGGTAATAAATATTAGAAGAATAGATACCACTTTGAAGACCTACATAAGAAAAAAACCCAAAGACTATGATAAAGTGGAATAAGGTTGGAAAAAAAAGCAATCCAGTAGGTAAGGATGAGATTAAAATAGGGAGATGGAAGAAAATGAGCATAAAAGTATGGAAAAAAAAAAAAGACGAGGAAAACAACAGCATTGAATTAGTGTGACTTAATTACTTTCCACAGAATGTTAAATGTTTTTAAAAGTTCATGGCAGTAAGGTCAACAGAAGAACCAAGACAATGTTATCCGAACATGTGAAAACTCACATAGACTCCCAACAACCTGGGACTTCCATCTGTGTTGCATTTAAGGGTCTGACTTCAGAACACTAAGGGGAGGTCCTGAAGATAAGTACAGCAAATTCTAAGTAGCTCAGGTGAGAGAGCAAAGGAAAGTCTTTCCTGAGAAACTTTGAATCACCCCATGCTCTAGTCCCTATCATTGAATGAAATTGTTAGGTTATTTCATTTCTGCTCTCCTGCTATGTCTTACAGAAATGCCATTTATCCAGCAGGAAGAACTGCAGAAGGGTGTCTGAATGAGAGACAACCCTCCCATCCCACATTTTTCCAGCGAAAGTGCTGAAAGTTGAGGTGATAGAGCTGGGGGAGTGCAAGAAATCAGTTTGTTCTTCCAACTCATGGAGGTCCTGGGCTGCCTCTTTCTTACAAGAACATGAAACATACACTTCTCCATCTCCCCAGTCTTTGGTAACTCATCCATGGCTTAAGGTGTGATCATCTAGGAGCTAGCTCTTGGCTCTGAACACTAATCTTTTTGAGCCACTGCAGCATTCACCTAAATCCACCAGTTTGTAATGAATTGAGTGTAATGAATTCTCACTCCACATGACCCCCTAGGATGTGGAAAACGTGTGCAGGAGCTGGTCTTTTCTGTGTGGCAAATATTGACTCTTCTCATCTATTGCTTCTTTCTAAGCCCACAGAGTACAGTACCTGAAAGCTGGTTTATTGATGAGATCAAGGATGTTGCATAAATGAGCCTCCTGCTGGTATTGCAGCATTGGGCAGTGATGCTCTCAATTTTGCAGGTCAGAAAACAATGTAAACCTGCCCATAGCTAGGACACATAGGAAATGTAAGACATACAGTGAAGAGAGAGGCTAGAATAGGATCCTCGGCCTGTGAGGGCAGCTTTTCCCTTCACATGTGGCCACAGGGCACTGCCAGGCTGCTATGGTATGTAGATGTGAGCATGTCTGGGAGATGTAAGAATAGAGTTTGGACCAGGAACTTTGAAGGCCTTGCTAATAATGGAGTGGCTTCTGCTAAGGATTAATCAATTTCTACACAAAAATATCCTGGTAAATTAATTCAAATAGGCAAACATTTTCTAAAACCAAAATTAACTTGTGTCTGTCCTGTAATTGATGGCTGAGAAATGTCAAATCATCCTCTGTCTGACACTAAAATATAACAATGAGCCTCTAATTTTACTGCTCATTTCATACCACAGACTATTTAGCAAAAAAAAAAAAAAAAAAAAAAAAAAGGGTGAAAATGACATTGGAAACTGAGATCTAATGAGATCTAAAGCTGATAATTTTGTAGTTTAGGAGGAGAAACATCGGGGGTGATTTTTATATAAGCCGCCTTCCCCTCCTCAACGTAGCTTCATCAAAGTGCTTTATTATATTATTGCTTGTGCTTTTTTGTACTGTTTTCTAATATTGTACTGACTTGTCTGAATCACTTTGAAAATTAGGGCTGCCTCCTTCTGAGACAAATCCAGGCCTCATTAAAATTCATAAACAGGCAGCCAAAAGCTTTGAGCACTTTTCCATTGATGCTGAGAAATGGAATTGTCTTTATTTATCCTGATAGCATATAATTTCAAAGGGTGTCCACATCCATAGGAAACTCGATTTTGATTGATAACATTTAGGGCTCACTGTGAAAGAAACTGATTTTCAGTAAAGACTTCTGTGACACAAACTATTCAATGGTATTGCAAATCAGCACTGCTTTAGTGTTTAATAGCCTTCTTTTGGTTCAAAAAACCTTCATGTTTTCATTCATAGCAAACCTATGCTCTCACATAGCAATGATGGGATTTTTTTCAGGTAACATGCATATAGACCTGGAACTCTGTGTATACTGTTACTGCTGATTGTATCAACTCTCCCTCATTTTTGAGGAGCAGTGGGGGAAGAAGGGAGATAACCACTTGCCTCTGTGGCTGAGCCCATGTGACACAACTGAATGCTAGTTGTGAAGTATATTTGGACACTCTATTGTTTTTCTTTGTCATTCTGCCAAATATGCACTGAGAATAATGATATGCCTCCAAAATATTTCTCAAATTTAATTAGAAAAAAATATCATATGCTTTAACCAAAGACAAAAATTTTAAAAATTTGGCATGGTATAATTTCAGAAACACAAGAATTTATATATACCAATTGTCAAGCACACCAATGATAATCAATCAGTAAGCTTTTGCAGGGCTTTGATATGGAAATCATCTAAAACTTCAGCATATAAAATCATCAGGCTAACATGTTTACTTGGAAATTTGTGTAAATATCTGTATGTTATGTACTTCATTAAAAAAATTAAAAAAAAAAAAAAGAAAGACTCCATTAGACAAACTTAGCACTTATGGCTACACTGTATGAACTATTAGTAATTGACATGTTGGCCTTGTATTTAGAGAGGCCCCTAGTAGTATCACACAAATATGGCACATACTGTAGTTATCAATGTAACCTTTCCTTTGATAAGAACTGACATTTTTCTGAACCTTAAGGCTGTCCTAGAAGAAGTGCCTTCAAATTAAAATAATTCTTGAGTTTAATCTGATTTTTTTTTTCATCCAGAGTTGGAGTTTTATGTGCAATGGAAGATTTTTTTTTCTGCTATCACTTAAGCTAGAGTAGATTCTGGTGAGAGCCATAATACTTGTACTTATCTGCAGTGGGATATCTTTCTAGAGCAGATCTTTTTTTAAAAGATGGGAAAAATTGTAAGATCAACTGGTTTTATGAGATTGCCACACTTCAGGTAATTTCATCTACATTATAAAAATGAAATTAGGTATATTTATGTTTGGTTTCAGCAGCCTAAATCCAAAAGCCCAAGTCTAAATGCTACTTCTGCATTAGTTAATCAGATCTCTGAAGTCTGCCCTGGCCTTCCATAATGTATTGCATATGCACAAAATATTCCTTGCACATCCTTCTTTTTATGAAATCTAAGAGGTAACAAGTGAAAATTGTTAAAGTAAGCAGTTAAAATCACTGCTGTTCATCACAACTCTACTGTTTATAACCACTGACAAAATGCAAGGTATAAAATGGGAATTTCAGATTCGCTATTATATTATTCTTTTATAACTAGACTCAGAACAATCCCATTATAGCAGCAAAGTTGATGGTGGCTTCCTTTTATAAAAAAACCTAGTAAACATGATACAGATGAATTCTATTATATGTGTCTTCAAAATAACGGTAAGTACATGACACAAGCACTTTGTATTTGGAATCTCTGTGCCTTCTAGATTTAATATATGAATTCAAGCCCACACAAGTGAATTTTCGTAAACTTGTGTTTAGTAAATCAACATAAAGATGGTAGGAGCTTTTAGTAAATGGGCTTCCAGACAATTTGCTATTCAGCAATGTTTACTTACTTACTTGTCATCCCTTTTAGCCAAATTTGTTCTGGTTCTCTGTAACAAAGTCATGCTTTCCCAAGGAAATCTTGCCACAGTCTATGAATCATTAGAAATAAATGATTTTTATTTTTAATATTAAATGCTCAAAATTAAATCTTTAAAAATTCTCAGCATTTTACCTGAGTTTGTCTAGTTCTTTCACTGAAATACTGAAATGCATTCAGAGGTCAAAACAGAGAAACTCAGTACAGAAGTTCTAGATCTGTCTCAGACGCAATACTCTTAAAAATATCTAGGCTGGTAAGGAACACCCTTTGCAGTATTTTTCATACTGACTGGCCAAAAATAATCAGAGATCTTTTGATTTGGTATCTGGGTTGAATAATACCCATCTTAGACCAAGTAGATTGCACATTTTCCATGTAATACAGCCTTGTAAACAGAAGTTATTTTAAGTCAATTGTGTATTAGCTCTATGAAGTCAGTGAATACTTGATGAAATGCTTTTTCCATACTGAAATATTCATGAAGCTAATTTTCAACAATCAACAAAATGGAGTCATGTTTTTGAAAAAGAAAACAACATCTTTCCATATCTGCTTGTTGAATTCAAATCAAAAAAACTCCTAAAATAGAAGTGATCAAATTCACTTTTTGTATTTGCTCCTGATTTGATGAGAATTTGGAGTCCCAATCAGACCACAAGTAAATAGCTCCTTTATTATTATTTTGATTTCAGTTATTAGCCGTCCTCTTTTGGGAGTCAGTACAAAGTACTAAATTTGATAATTAATCTGAAACACAACCCTGACCATAGTGGGCACTAACATTTCAATAAGGGATTTAATTTAATCCAATTCTCTAATTATCAAAATCTAATTAATGCTTCCTATTTCTCACACACACACACACACACACACACACACACACATACACAGAGTTTAGCTGCTTTCAACGCAGTGGTCTGCCTAATATTTTATGTTGCCTAGGTGCCTAGGGTAAAACCTGAACTAGTATTTACCAGTTTTAAGTCCACTGAAATCTATCAAATCACTGCAATTTGGTCTAATCACTGTTTTAGGGGTAGTGGTTTTAATTGTATGATATATCAAATTAATTCTGAGTAGAAGTTTAATTTGTTAAGGATTTTTCTGTGTGTCATTTTTAGCTTTGAACTCAAGAATGTATTTTGAACTTTCCTAATAATGAAATTCACAAATGCCTTGAGAATAAACCTTTCATTTTAGCTGAGCAATGTAGATGTTGACACAGCTGGAGTTCTAATGGAAAAGGATGCACACCTGTAACTGCATGGCTTGGTGTAACTGCATGGCAGCCAGTCAGACGGGTGGAGATGGAAGAGACATGGGATGGTGATCTTCTCATCCACCCAGCAGTGAAGCTTGTCTGGCCTGGGAAAAACCACCTCAGACTTTACATAAGGCATATAAGCTCTCTAAGGCCTTCATGGTGAGAAACAGGCATTTGGAAGAGCTACACGGGGAAAACTGTAGCCTTCCTACTGAGCGACTTGCCTCCTAAAGCTAAAGAAATATTCACAGAAAGCAAGATGCTGGAAATCCTAATCAGGCAGGGAGCAAAGGCATGCTATTTAAGCACACACTTCTTCAGTTCCCCTGAGATTCACAGGTTAGGGCTCTCTTCAGAGAAAAGTGGCTATTTAGAAGGACTTGAAACTTGGATGGAGAAGAAGGAAGATGGTAGCTGGGCTTGCCTTAAGCATAGCAGTCAAGTGGTTGGAATGTTCTCTTAGGAAACAGGAGAGTGTATGTACTTACCCTACTCAGCCTCAGGCTGCCAAAAACCTTATCTCCCACCTCTCTTCTATGACAGTGCTGTCAGCACCAGACTAGCTCGGAAGTTGGCTAGAGGCAATCCCCACCCTTCCTGTGTAAGCTTTTCTCCTGCAAAACAAGAAATACAAGAAGCATTAGGAACAAGAGAAACACTGTAAGAGGATACTGTAATGTGACTTGTTGCCAAAGGTTAGGTGAGCTCCAGGAATGCCTTCTGTAATGTACATCTCACAGAAAGCTTGGGCAGAAGCAGAGCTTATTCTTGATTTCTTATTACTTTGGACAGCCGCTAAATTTGGCACCAAAATCATAGGTGGTTTTGGCCATCCACAGTATTACTGCTGTAGATACCTGGAAATGTGGGAGTCAGAGAATGCACTAGGTGCAAAGAATGCACCAGGCTTTTCTGGTGCCTGACTTGAGGGGTTCACAGCTGGAGCCCTAAACTCTGGCGTCTTGGATGTTCTGCCTAAATCCTGAGGCTGTTCTCCAATAGTCTAGCTTTTGAAAAGTAGTTTGATTATGAAGTCATTCAAGTAAAGATGCATTTTAAAGAAAGGGCACTTCACCTCCCTTGTATTCAAACCATTTTGTCTGTAGAAAAAGCTAAATTAGAATATAAAATGCCTTGGAAATAAGAAAAAAAGTATACCCAGTTTACAATGAGTACCCATTAAAAACAAAAAGTCAGGTGTGAAATGGTCATGTTACACAAGTCAAGGGTAATGCTAGCTCATGCCTCTTCAGATGAACAGTTCACACACAGTAGAGCTGAACAGGCCTGTGGAAGGGGGGGCTACTTATCAACTTCAGTCTGGTTAAATGGATGACCTTTTCCTCACTTGGCAGGATTTCCAGGTATCACTTCTTTGTGTAGAGAAACTGTTCTTTTGGCTAATTTGGCTCTTTAACAACTGAAATATTTTGAAACAGATACTGAGCACAACATAAACCTGAGCATGTCATAAATATAAGTATAATTTCTGAAAGGCACCCCATGTCAGACTGTGTCAGCTGTCTTTTAGTTTGTTGACTGTGTTAGTTCCAGTGGAAACAAGCAGAAGACATCAGCACGCTAACATAGAGCAACGAGAAGGAATAATCTCTGTCTTTCAAGTGACAGTGAAAGTAAAGTAAGGCAAGAATCTTTCAACACATTCATAAAAGGCAAGTGTCCCTCTTCTGTGGAGAAGACTGGGTGCTCTGGGGTGTTCTTTGTCTATTATAGATTCACTTTATTTGTATTTTGCTGGGTTCATGTCTGCTGTGCAAGATGTAACCTGTGTTCCACAGCCAGACAAACCTGTTTTTGTTCACTAACAGAGCAGTGAATTGCTTATTCTTTAAGCATGTTTTGGTTTTGGGGTTTTTTTTTTGGGGGGGGGGCAGGGTTGGGTTTTTTTGGGGGGAGTGTTTTTTTATTGTTGTTTTTTGTTGGGTTTTTTTAATCTTGTATTTTGTTATCATGCTTTTATGATACTGTTGTTACAAATGTGTATAAATGCCCTTATTCACAGAATTAATGTAGGTAGCGTGTGGAAGTTAAGGAATTAGTGGGTCAATATACTGCCTTGAAACTGTTCTGTGTCTCTATCATACTCATTTGTCCTGCTTCCAGCTAGGGCAGGGTTACTTTTTTGCCAGGAGGGTCATGTCTATGACCTGGAGGTTATTCTATGCCACTTAATGTCTTTCCTGGGGGGTCAAGGAGAAGGGGAGAAGGGATTTTAGTCTGGGCAAGTAAAACTGGTGGATGGAGCCATCCAGTATTGTCTGCTGTCAAGAGATTCCTGTGAATTGTTCCTTTTCTTGTACCCTCTGTCATTAGTATTGTTTCTGTTACTGTTAATTTCCTTATCTCATTGCTGTTTCCAGTAAATTGTTCTTATCTATTCCTTATCTCTTTGCCTTCTTGTGCTTCCAATTCCCCTCTCCAGGGTGCTGCAGGTGAAACTGAGGGTGCAGCGAGTCATGCATGGTTTTAGTGGGAGTACTAAATTAAATACCATTCCTAAACTACTACAAGCTTATTTGTCACACAGTGTGTGGCGCGAAGGGTTAAGAAAACAATACATCTGGCGGCTTTGAGCTAAGCATTTGTTGCATTAGATAGGGCGCCACTGATCACAATGTTGCTTGGTCTGTTCATGTGGGTGCTCTACCCAACCCTGTATATATTCCTGTTCATGCTTCTTGTGCTGTTCTTTTTCAGAGCAAGGGGAGAGGGATCAGGATTGCTTTGTTACTGTACTGTGTGTGATATGTATATATATCTATATATATACATATATATATATATATATATATATGTGTAAAAGTTATAACATGATAATATCAAGGGCAATGAGGGTTATTTGGAACATGTATTCAGTGTTGTTCTCTGTACCTTTAACTCAGGTGTTACCTTTTCGAGTCCAGACTCAGTCTGTAGGGGGAACAGGGGAGGATTTTTTTCCCCAGTTTTCACCCCCTTTTTCTCCTTGAGGCATGTTACAACACCTGTTGAGAACTTTTAGTTTCCCTTGGATGTTAAGGAAAGCATGTTCTTGTTGCTAGGTCTGCCAGGTCTCCTTAGCGCAGTCCACACCATGTTTAGAGTTACAGAAGAGATTTTTAGGGAAGCCTTTCAGAGATCTGCCTTGAGGGTTGGTAGTCATGAGTCATGAGGCATGGAATGTGAGAGCACATGGGCCAGTATTTGGAAGACTTTCCTTCAGTGGTTTGGAATTCACCCCTGAAAATCCACAGGATCCTGTGTCAGAGGGACACAGTCTCTGGAGGGACTGATGTTTCGATATATTTTGGGATGCCTGTGTTGGGGGGACAGAGCAGGTCAGGCCTTCCTCTGGTTAGATAGTGAACATTCCTGCACCCCACATCCCAGAGCCTGTATCCCAGCCCAGCAGAGCTGCCAATCACTGGCACACTAGAGTTGGGGCTCTACTCTTCCCTAACACAGCTCCTGAGGGGCTAAATGACTGGAAGTCTCATCTGGAGGGAGGGCCCATAAAGTCCAAAGGGGTAGTTAAGGCTGAACACAAGGCCAGCATGTCTTGAACCTACCTTCCTCTTGGAGTTTGTCTCTGAGCACTGCTGGCACCTGCATGTTGGTAGCTATATGTCTGCCTTCCTCTATCTTTGTGTCTTTTTCTTCTTCTAAGTCCCTCTTCTTGAAACATTTTGAGTACCTTAACATTGAACAGTTTTAAAGTTTGCTAAATTGAATGTGGCAAATTAATGCTGTGAGAAATGCTTTATGTTGATTGGATGTTGCAGTAAACCTTTGCCAAAGTTCCTTGATTTTTCTATAGTTTGTCAGCACACTTCTCTCTTGAGAACATCAAGTCAATATTTCTCCTGTGTGTTTAACCCAGAGCACAGAAACCACCATAAACACCTTTTCAGTGAGTCATTTGGGGCCTTACATCCTGTTGGACTGATAAAAAATAGGAAAGAAAAATAGGAAAGAAAAATGCTGTGGTAGCTTCAGAGAGGGGCAAAATTATGCAACGTGCTGAACCCTGGTTACTGTATATTGGACACTGCTGATCACTAGACAGCACCCTCATGGGGAGAAGGAAGAAAGGAGACCAACAGGTACCATGGACACTCAAACATGGTCAGAGGAACAACCTGTGCTGGTAGCAGCTGCCCCTAGACAGAAGAAGAAATTCAAGAACAGATCGCTTGGTGAGGGATGAAGAGGAAGCTGAGCCCTCAGAATAGGAGGAAGAGGCAGGGCCTGATGTAATCATCCTATCTCTCTATCCCTGAGTGATCTCCAAGAGATACAAAGAGATTTTAGCTGCCAATTGAATGAGCCCTGAGTGACCTGGCCACCATAATGCTGGGATATCATGGTCCATGATATGAAACTAGATGGTAGTGAAGCCAAGCAATTGGGATATCTGTCCTGGGATGCAGACATTGACAAGGGATTCAGAAGTGACAGAAATTCTCAGCCTTTGGAGGTGACTCCTGTCAAGCATGAGAGAAAAGGTATTGTCTCAAGGGTGGTCTAATAGTGCACCCAAACTGTTGGAGAACAATGGAGGAAAGTACCCAGTATCTGAGAGAATGAGTTGTGCTGGAAGTAATCTATAAGGATTCAAATAATGAGCAGTCCCTTGTAGATCCAGATGAGGTCCAGCGTACATGATCCATGTGGCAGAACTTTATAAGGAATGCACCATTTTTGCATGCCAGCTCATTGGCACTGATGCCAATGAAAGGAGAACCAACAGTACTTCAAATGACTACCCTACTCTGGCAATATGAAGATCATCTTTTCTCCTCCCTAATGGCATGCTCCTTAAATGTGGAAAGACTGTCCAATGCCACAGACAGATTTGAAAGTGTCAAGCAAATTAGAGAGAAAATGTTCCATGCCCCACCAACATGGACCAGAGTTCCTTCCATTGGGAGTAAGCACCCCATGCTTGAGAAAGAGGGCCCATGCCACAAGATAGCCTGTGATTTTATCTACATGACCCCAGATAGACATAAGGAAATGGGATGGAAAACCCATCTCTGCTCTTGCAGCATGGGTATGTGAGTTGAAAGGAAGATGAGCCACCATGGGAAGTTCTGGATAAATGCCACTCACTCTAGTTTCCAGTGGGCAAGTCTCACATAGAAGAGGAGGGCTAATGTTGCTTACAATCCTCTTGAAGGGACCTCAGCTCATATCTACAAGGAGTGACCAATGAGTGCCATGACCAGGACTAGAGGGGCCTTGACTCCAGTCAGATTTCAGAAGAAAGGGCCGATCAGATCTACTGGACTGTGCAGATCCAGTGCTCTGGCAGATCAGACACACAACAGTGTAAGGCTTTAGCTCACACTGGCACATGATGTACCCTGATGCCACCAAGATATGTGGGGACAGAATACATCTCTTTCTGGGGTGCCAAGGTGATCCCAACAGCTGACTGCACTGGAAGGTGGAGAGAGCATGACTGGAAATGAATGGCAAAAACACTCCACTGTGATTGGCCCAGAGGCCCTGCACATCCTTAGCATAGGTTACCCCAAAAGAGGGTATTTCAAGGACCCAAAAAAAGGCATTGTTAGGATTTTTGGGATAGCTGCTGTGGAGACAGAGGAATCGAGACAGCTGAGTACCTTGCCTGGTCTCTCAGAGGACCCCTCTGCTTAGGGACTGCTGAGGGTCAAAGAACAACAGATACATTCGCAACCACATGGCTACTGCACCATCAACAATACTGCACCACCTGGGACTCTGTGACCCCCATCCATGAGATGATCTGTGAACTGGAGAGCCAGGGAGTGCTCAGCAAGACTTAACCCTTTAATACTCGGATATGGTCAGTATGTAAGCCCAGGGACCAATAGATTATCATGGCCTGAATGAAGTCACACCACAACTGAGTGCCACTGTGCGCAACATGCTGTGACTTCAGTATGAGCTGGAGTCCAAAGCAGTGAGGTGGTGCCATCACCAATGCTGCTAACTTTTTTTTTTCTCTTTCTTGAGCAGTAGAGTGCAGGCCACAGTTTGCTATCACCTAGAGGGGTATCCAATATGCCTGGAACTGTCTGCTCCATGTGGGGAAACACAGCCCCACCATTTGCCATGGGCTGATCCAGACTGCACTGGGAAAGGGTGAGGCTCCAGAACACTTGAAACACATTGCTGACATCATCATGCGGGAAAACACAGAAAAATAATTTTTTTGTGGAAGGGGAGAAGACAACCATCTGAAGGCTGGTTTTGCTATAAAACAAAGTAAGGCCAAAGGACCTGTCTAGAAAATTCAATTTTTAGAAATAGAATGGCAAGATGGACATTGCCATATTCCAATGGACATGGTTAACAAAATAGTACCTATGTCCCCACCAGCCAGCAAGAAGGAAATACAGGCTTTCCTAGAAGCTGTTGTTTTTTGGAGGATGCATATTCCAAGCTCTAGTAAGCTCTATCATGTAGAAGAAGAATGATTTTAAGTTTTTCTGAACAACAAGAAGCTTTTGAGCAAATTTAAAAGGATTCATGCAACTGCCCTTGGGCCAGTCAGGTTAGGACAAGATATTAAAAATGCACTGTACCCTGCAGCCATGAAGAATGGTCCTTCCTGGAATCTCTGGCAAAATATACCCAGGGAGGGTGACCCAGGTAATACTTGAGGATGACCCCAGGGGTTCTGGAATCAGGGATTCGAAGGATCCAAAGTATGCTACGTGCCAACTGAAAGAAAGATACTGGCAGCTTATAAAGGGATTCAAGCTGTCTCAGAAGTGATTGTGACTGAAGCACAGCTCCTCCTGGTTCCCCAGCTGCCAGTGCCAGGCTGGACATTCAAAAGTGAAGTCCTTTCTACACATCATGCCACTAGTGCTACTTGGAGTAAGTGGGTTGTGCTGATCGCACAGCAACATTTAACAGGAAACCCCAATTGCCCAGGGATCTTGGAATTCATCACTAGCTGGCCTGAAGGTGAGAATTTCAGACTGCCATCATCATTAGAAGAGAAGGTGGAGAAGGTGACACATGCTAAGGAGGCCCCACCATAAAATCAGTTACCTGAAAATTAAAAATGATACAATCTGTTAAATGACAGTTCCTTTTGTATCACAAGGACAAGTTCTGTGTGACAAGTCACAGAAGCTACTGAAGGAGAAGGTGGATCATGTCAGGTTGCAGAGCTGAAAGCCATCCAACTGGCTTTAGGTATCACCAAACGAGAGAAATGGCTAACAATCTACCTCTACACTTGCTCGTGGGATAGTGGCAAATGCTGTGTTGGGGTGACAGGACTGACAGAAAAAGGCCAGTTGGCAGTACAGAGGGAAACCCATCTGGGATGATGAATTGTGGCAAGAAATCGCTGCCCTGGTAGAGAAGCTGGCTGCAGAAGAACATCATGAGATGCACATGCGCCCAAGAGTCAGGCTGCTGAAGAGCATAGCAATGATGGAGAGGTGGATCAGGCCACCAAGATTAAAGCGGCTTGGGTTAATCTGCATTGGCAATGTAAGAGCAAATTGTTTCTTGCTCAGTGGGCTCAAGATGCCTCAGGTCATCAGAGAAGAGACACAACACACATGTGGGGGCACACTTAACCATGGACAATGCCTCTCAGTTACCCATACCTGTGGAACATGCGCTGCCATCAAGCAGGCCGAGCAGGTAAGGCCTCGGTACGGTGGGTGGTGGTTGAAACACAGATATGGGGCAGCCTGGCAAACTGGTTACACCAATACACTGCTGCAAACCCACCACGGCAAGCGATGCAAGTGCTTACAATGGTGGAAACAACCACTGGGTGTCTGGACATGAACCCTGTGCCTCACACCAAGGCCCGAAACACCATCCTGGGCCTTGAGATGCAACTTCTGCAGCAACATGGCACCCCAGAAAGAACTGAGTTGGACTAATGGGACTCATTTCAAAAGGAGCCCCACAGACACATGGGCCGGAGAGCACAGAATTGAGTGGGTATAACACATTCCCTATTGTCCCGCTTTCAGTCAAGGACAGGGTTAATTTTTTGCAGTAGCTGGGATGAGGAATGGCTAGAACCCAGATGTTATTTAATACTGCATCAGGTCATTGCTGAGGGTGGGCAGAAGGTACTCTTTGTGTTCTGGGAACAAGGGCATGGCTTCTGGCCAGGAAAAAACATGGCAATATTGAAGGCATTACAGAATTCTAGATCGAAGATGTTTGTTGGCCTTTTCATGTTGACTGTTGCTATGACTCCATTGTAGACGGTCACTAGATTGGTCAGGCACAATTTGCCCTTAGTAAAGCCATGCTGGCTGCTTCAGTACACTTCCTTGTCCTTTATGTGCCATAGTGTATCTTCTAGGATGGTCTGCTCCATGATCTTCCCAGGCACACAGGTGAGATTCACTGGTCTGTGGTTCCATGGGTCTCCCTTTCTCCACTTTTTAAAAATGGCAGTGATGTTTCCTTTTGCCCAGTCACTAGTGACTTCCCAGGACTCCCTTGACTTTTCAAATATGATGAGATTGTGTTGGCAAGAACATCAGCCAGTTCTTGAGGGAACTGGAACGTATGTCCTCAGGTCCCATAGAACTGGGCTATTCAGCTTCAACAAGTGATCCCAAACCTGCTCTTCATTTACTAGGAGGGACTTCACTCCCCCATGCACACACAAAAGATCAAGGACTTGAGACAAATGGGAAGGATGACTGCTGGTAAAGACTGAGGGAAGGAACCCATTGAGTACCTCAGCTTTTTCAATCTCAGTTGCCATCCGTTGATACTTCAAGCTTATCAGAGGGCCTCTCTTGGCCTCTCTTTTGTCACCTGAGCACTCACAGAAACCCTTGCTATTCTGCAAGGCCCTTTCCAAGTCCTATTCCACCTTTGTCTTGTTTTTCCTGACCTTATCCTTACACATTCAAACTGTGTTCCTGTACTCTCCTTAGGTCATACTCTCTACTTACACTGGCTGTGCATTTCTTTATTACTCCTCAGTATGAGAAGCAGATCCTTGCTCCACCATGCCAGTTTCCAGCCTGCTTTGCTCTATTTCCTACACACTGGGTTAGAGAGAGTGCTCCTCTGCTCTAACTGTCCCTAAAGAGCTGCCAGCTCTGGTTAGTCTGTCTGTCCCTGAGGACAGTTTCCCAGGGGATATCATTTGCCAACTCATTAAATAACTGAAATTTCATTCTTCTGAGTTCAGGGTTCTGGCTTTGCTCCTCTCCAGGCTCCTGCTCTTTGAGATCCCAAACTCGACCAGGGCTCAGTCACTACAGTCTAGGCTGCCCTCAATCTCAACTCCTTTAAAGAGCTCATCCCCACTGACAAGCACAAGGTCTAGTATTGCGTCACATTTGGTTGGTTTCTCTAATACCTGGACCAGGAAGTTTTCCTCTAGGACCCTCCTAGATCACTGGTAGCCAGCTGTATTTCTTTCTTAGCAGATGTCTGGGTGATTGAAATCCCCGTTGAAATTGGGATGAAAACTTGCGAATGCAATGGCTCTTGTATCCAAAGCAAAAGGTCTCTTCAGCAGGCTCTCCCTAGTCAAGCAGCCTGTAGTAAATCCCCACCACAAGGTGTCCGTTTTTGGTCTTGTCCTTGCTTGTCATTTGCAGGCTCTGAACTTGTTCCTGTCTTATTTGTAGAGGCAGCTCTTCACAGTCTATCCCTTCCTAAACTTAGAGCGCAATGATCCTGCATCTCCTTCCTAGCGTACCTCTTCTGAAAAGCTTGTAACACTCAGTTGCAGTGCTCCAGTCCTGTAACTCTTTCCACCATGTTTCTGTGACAGCAATTAGGTAATAATTTTCTAGGTGTACCAGAGTTTCCAATCCCTCCTGCTTGTGACCCATGCTCATTGGTGATAAGGCATTTCATCTGGAATGGCAACCTCTTCATCTTTTGGTAAGAGCCATTTCTAATTCCTTTGGGTTGATCCACAAGTATTTCCCTGCTGTGCCCTAACATGCTGTTGTTTTCTGGTTCCTCACAGACATCCACCCTTTTCCTTCCGAAATCTAGTTTAAGGCCTCATTAATGAGTCCTGCCAGCTTGCTCCCTAGAACACTCATGCCCCATTTGTTCAGGTGCTCCCCATCTGCCAGCATCCCTGGTCCCTTGAAGGTGTGTCCCAGATCAAAGAACCTGAAGCCCTGAACAGGCACTGATCTTGGCATTCACCCTATCCACTTGTCTATCTGCCTGGGTCCCAGCCCCCACCTGGGAAGATAGAAGGTAATACTACCTGTGCTCTAGACTCTTTCAGCATCTTTCTGAGATACATGAAGTACTTTTCAATATTTTGGAATCTCTTTGTCATGCCATCATTTGATCCTACATGAAAGAGTAGGAGTGGGTGGTAGTCCTCAGCTTTTAGGAGGCTTGTTATCCTCTTTATGACATCCCAAATGCCATCTCAACTGTGTTCTGTAGGCAGCAAACTGCTCTAGAGAGGTTATCCAGATGAAAAATAGCCACTTCCATGTCAGTCAACAATAACTAATACCCTCCATGGTTTTTTGGTGGTGCTTGTTCTGACTGTATGTGGGATGATATTTTAGGGTGGAATAAAATATTCTGGTCTACATATTTTAATCTAGACAGGTTCTCACATTAAAAGAAATAAAAAAGGGTAGAAAGGTAGTTTGGCTCAATTTTGCCCCATTTGCCTATAAAATGGTGTCAGGAAGCCAAATTACTTGTGTAATCCCCATAGATGACATCTATCTGTTAGTACACTAGTTTCTGCAAGCATGCCTAATTCTGTTTATGTCATCCTCATTCTGAAAAGATCTCTTGGTGTAACCCAGGGTAACTTTACCTGTGTGACATGTCAGGATTAGATTCTGCTATTAACTGCATCTTCAAGCTGCCTGCCAGAATCCAGTTTATATTCCATTGTTGGCTTGTAGCTGCAGCTACAGAACACTATGAAGCACAGGATTTCATCCTTTGGTTGATTGTTTTATGAACCTTTGTTAAAAATCAGCCATTTATGTCCTGATTTGGAGTCTAGTCCATATTCTGCATATCTGCTGCATAACTCATGCAGAGGATGTACTGTAGCATTGCAAAGAATGACTAATTCTTTCTCTATTGTGATGACTCACTATTTGTTGTTCTAAGAAACAGACTTCTCAAACAATGTCTCTAAAAGTTCTTTTTCATTATTTTTTTTATCTTTTCATATTTACTATTTATCAGTCTAGGTAGACAAGCGACTCCTAAAATTTTTGTATAAATTTTCCTACAGTATCTTCCTTAAAGTATTGTCTGTAGAATTTTTACCTCCTACATGAACATTTAAGAAAAGATCATTCAAGTATGTAATACGATGATTAATTTAACATTTGAAAGACATATTCTCTCAATGCTACAATTAAAGCACAGTTGCTCCTTACATTTATATGCAAAGAAATTTTCTGTCTAATCCTGTTGATTAATCATGTCTTCCTTTTTTTCCACTGACTAGCTGTCTAAATTTACATGCTTTTTGCAATTACCTTAAGCACAGACCTATAAACTTCTGCTCTTATAGCTGTCTATAGATAATTAATCAGAGAAACAAACAGCTAGGTGTTGATCCTTTAGTAAAATTTGGGTAATTTATTTCTGTATTTTGTATTTTCTTTGAACTCATTCATGGCAGAGGCCTGCAGCAGAGATATTTTAGTATGCAGATTTTTCTTCCTTTCAAAACACTGCAGATCTTCCTCCATTTTGTAGTACACAGAGAAGTTTACTGTTCGCTAAGAAAATGTAATGAAATTATTGTATCTTTTGGCAGTGTCAGCTACTTTGAACAATAGAACTCTTTTGAAAACACAAGCCAGCAGAACATACTTGTGGCGCATGCTTCAGTTTTGTGAAATGATTGGTTTTGTTTACTTTGGGTTGGATTGGTGATTGTAAGTACATTTTTAAAATTGCCTTGTCATAACTTATTTTCTTTAAATCATTACATTTTTAATGTCTGGGTGGCTTGTGATACTCAAATTGCCTGCATCATTAACTTCTAGTGAAAAGAACTGCAGATTTAAAATGTACTATGTCTTTTTCTTAGATGGATGTTGGCATGCACTTAACTTTGAAAATCTACCCTCTTGGTAGCTATGACAACTTGTGACAGATTCTGGGGTATTACAAGCAAATATGAAAGGTGGTGAATAGCACAGAGGCTTAAAAGAATTTCTCTTCAAGGTTAGTCTGTTACCCCACTGAATTCCTTTACAACCTGGATAGTGAACATATTTATGTGCAGGAAACTGCAAAGAAATAGAAGAAGTTAAAGAATATAAGCATTATGTGCAACAAAATTTTTATTTAGGGCCCTTGTTTGTTCTTCTGGATACACATTCATGTTTCATGTGTGAGGCTCTCTTTTTGATGAAGGACTGAAATGTGGACTGCAGGCTATGGGAATTTCATTGTTCATGTGGGCATGTATCTCCTTCCTGCTCAGCTCCTATTTAAGTTCAGGAATTGAGGATGGAAAGAGACAATCACATAGTTTTACAGAGTGCTAATGTCCTTCATGTGTTGAAAAGGAGGAGGAAAGTTGTCTTGATCTCCAGCAAATGACTCAAGGTTTTTCTGGCATTTATGATCATGGAAAG
The DNA here is from genome assembly GCF_015832195.1 of Motacilla alba alba. Taxonomy (NCBI): domain Eukaryota; kingdom Metazoa; phylum Chordata; class Aves; order Passeriformes; family Motacillidae; genus Motacilla; species Motacilla alba. Next base: position 46,202,194 of record NC_052046.1, read on the forward strand.
AAACTGCAGAACACAAATCACCCACTAGAAAGCTCCCTCCACAACTTAGATATTTTCTTGGGATATTTCTGGTCTGGAAAAATATAGTCTTGCTGCCTGTGCTTGTTATGAAGACCAATTTCAGCTGCTTGGGAAGAGACAAGAAGAGCCCTAGAGGACAGATCAGTGTGGCCTTCACTTCCCTCCAGAACAAACAGCTTCATTTCTGCTATTTAGAGACTTATCAGGCAGTGCTTTAAGAGACAGGAGGAACAATTTAACCTTGAAATACAAAAACATTGTTTCACATGCTTCTGCTGGACATCTTACGGAAAATCATAAGGGAGTACCCAGCAAAATGAATCCACTACAAAAAGAAGAGGCAGAGGAAAGAAGAGGAGAAAAGAGAAAAAAAAAAAGAGGAATGGATTGGCTTCTTTTAATAAATAGCTAATTTGTAAGCAGTGTTTATCAGCTGAAGAAAAATAAATTTTTGTGCTAGACTTGTTGATAAGGCAAGACCATTATCAAGTGTGTCTTCAGTTAATGAAGCTTCTTAGACACACTAGTAGCAAGGCAGAAAAAATAAAATGGGCCAAGTAGTCTCAGTCTGTGGAGTCAACCACAAGCTGGAGTTGCTCTAACCACTGGAAATCACCCAATGAAACTGAACCAGAAGTACCAACAGCAGCCAGGCCTTTTAGGTGTGTACAGAGGATTGGGACTAGGGATCAGGGAGGTGCAAGGCAGCACTGAACAGTATGATACAGGGTATTTATTGCTACAAGCTGAGCAGTGCAAGCACAGTAAAGGGGAAAGTTTAAGGCAAGGGTTGATCCAGATAATGGGGATGCGTAGTATTAATTCCAGAGCCTCTCCTTGAACTTGAAGGGCTACAATGCTTTTAAAAATTTGCAAAGAGGAATTGGTGGGGTTGGTATTGTGGTTTGTAAAGCTGATTACTGGCAAGCATGCCTAGTGTACTGAGAGCAAAGCTGCATGGCCAAAGTGCTTGCTGCCTGTATGCTCCTGTCCTTCCAATCCACTCTTCCTAATGGAGCATGCAAATAGCAAAAAAAAAAAATCTGTAAAAAGTATCATGCATATCACTCTCAAGTGTGATCTGTACAAATGAAAGCTTGCACTTCCTGGGAAAATACTAGGCTGTACAGATGACAGAGTGACTATGTCAGAAAAATTCCTTCAGATCTGCTTCTGCTTTTCGTGCTGTCTTCTACAACATTTAAAAATATTTTGTGAGCATAGGAGGATGAAAACATCGAATAACGCCAAGGGTATGAGCACTTCAAAATATTTCAGTGGAGAAAGTGCAAGCTATAGACATGCCTGGTGAATGCACCGGAGTTCCTTGAGTGCACTCCAAATTGTCTCTCAGAAGTGAAACACCAATAATCTTATTTGGAAGACAAAGTTGTGAACCGCAGAGGAAAAAACAGTAACTATCTTGCAAGACAAATAGACATTTTTAAAACAGGTGTCTGTTCCATATTTAACTTCTTTTATTGTTTTCCCTGCACCTTTCAATTTTCATTAATGAAATAATAAGATAGAAAGATAGAAGCAAAATAACAAAATATTACTGCTTGTGATGTTAATATTTTTTATTTGTAGCATGCACCAAATTCTAAGATTTTGCTTCTGTGTTTGGTATCTCCTTGGCAGCCAATTTTTAATTGAGCTTAGGATATTTCAACATAGCCCTGGTTTACTATCTTTGCTCTCCTCTGAGTCAGTTCTATCTGTGTCTCAATACTTGCTTAGGTTTTGCGTAGTGTGGATGTCATCATGATAGCCCATGTGTTTATGTGCATTGCAGGGTAAATCAGTTCTCGGTGTACTGCGCATATTTCTTCTGTTAATGCAAACTGATTCCATATGCCCACAACAAAACCCCTCTTGCTACCATCTCATCAAAATACCGGAGGAGGTCTGCATTGCTCTAATATTTTTCCATCTCTAGAAGAGAGCTTTGAATTGCCATCTATGTATCCAGGTTTTCAACATGCATGCTAAATGTCCAGAATTAATAAAATTTGGCTTATTACTCAGATTTTGTTGCTAAAGGCATTTCTTTTTATGGCATATACTCATGGGTCTTATTATAGCATTAAATTCAGGAAGTGATAATTTTACCTTTCATCCAATATTGCATCATTTTATCATCCAATAAAGTCCATATGGCCTGGTAGAATCTGCATAAAATTTACCTTCCTTTCAGCCCACACTCTCTCTGATAGCCAGTGATACACATCTTTGTGAATTATCTTGAAAGAAGAAAATTTTTTTGTGCTTCTGAATTAATAACTTTTAATTCTTTTCTTTCACTGCTAGGAAAAAAAAAATCGTGTAGAGAAAGCCAACCTCCTTCACTTTAAGGGTCCAAAACACAATGGGAATTTTCTTATCAGAAGTCTTTCCCCTACTTACTCCTATAATTAACTTTCATCTCCTGTATCAGTCTTATTAGGTTCACTGCTGTGTTTTGAAATTATGTCCGTGGTCCTTTCACAGAATTAATTATCACCTCTTTGCCTCTGCATGTGGTCTGCAAACTCTACCCTTTCTCTGGGGTTTGAAATAACAGCATTTTAAAATTAATTTCATATAAATGTTTTTGTGATATCTCAAAATCCAACCTTCCCTTATTAATTCTCTTGTGCTTTGGAGTCCTGCTTTTTCCCATTTATGAAAAAAAAGAAGGCATATTGTTGTTTGGGAACTGGGAGTTGTTCAAGAGGTTGCTGGACCCTGGGGCTAAAGTAAAAAGGAAGAATTTTTATTACAATTTGGATTCTGTATTTGTCTCATTATTCTTGGTTCTCAAAATATTGTTTGGTTGAGTTTTTGTGTGGTTTTTTGTTGTTTTTTGTTTGTTTGTTTGTTTGTTTGTTTGTGGTTTTTTGTTTTGTTTTATTTTTTAATATGAAGAACAACACAAAAACAATCCCTCCAACCATAACCTTAAAAAAATAAGGTCAAATATTTTACTGTAAGGTTTTTCTTCCCATTTCTTTAGTAAAAAAATCTGGATATCTTCATTATATTGGTGCTAGTATTTTATTTTGGAAGGGGCTAAAGTGTAACTAATATGTTTGTGTTTTAACTTTAAACCTTGGTGAAAATAAAATTCTTAATGCATGACTTTCAGCAAATTTCTTAACTTTGAGAAGAATTTCAATTGAAATGCAATGTGATTTTAAATAAAATTGGAAGAACAGAGTAACTTTTATCGCTTTGTACAAAATGATGGAATTTTTAGAGCCTAATGGAGTTAGGCAGAAAATTCAATGGGATCTGGAAACTTTAGTTCATTTGGCTCCTCTGAAAATGCCAGTTAATACTGTTTATCCTGTATGAAATATTTAAGGACTTTCTCTACCAGAATAGCAGAGCTGCACTATTTGTATTTAGTCTGATATGAGTTCAATTGGTATCTCAGCCTACCTCTCTCCCTCTAACAGATTCTGGAGACATCTTGAAAATGCCGTAGGGTGGATTCTCTTGTTTCTTAAAGGAAGGTAATAAAAAACTCCTTAGTATCTTAGCAAGTGTTCAGCATTTTCTTTGACCAATTCTGCACTTATTTTTGCTGCTTAAAAATACTTGGGAATATGAGAAAGATGTGATCATGGAGACAACACAGGCTGCATGCAGCCAAGATGTACTTGCCAGATAGTCGATAAGTTAGTCACTAATGCAGTTTTGTATATTAGATAACATCAGCCTAAAACAATTTGGAGCAGTTCAGCCATGTCAGATGTTAGGGTTATGGACACACTTGTGTCCTTTGCCAGTACTCTCAAAAAGGCAGCTTGCTTATTCTTCAGTGTTAACCAGCTATCAGTCAGCTATCAGTAGATATTTGTAAGTAGATTTTTCAAAACATTAATATAACACACCTGTTATGCCTGCACTGGTGCAGTAATCCTTTAATCTGATTTAGTTAATTATTGCTGTTTCCTTATTTATTGCTCTCTGGATCTGCTGCATTTGTCCTTCACTAATAGATTGAAAATCAGAGGTGCAAGGGAGAGGTCAATGTTGCTTACACATTCTTTCCACAGTGCAATTCTTCCTTCATGCAAAATGGTTAGCCTCATCTTACTGCTGTCCAGCTGTTCAGATCTGCTCCTTCTCCATTATCTGTCATGCTTATAATAATTATCCTCATAGACTGTAACAAAAACTTTTACAGCATTTAATTGTGTCACTTTCATTCCTTTAACAACTCAATCCATAAGCTACCAGATGTTATCCACCTGCTAGAACTTAAACTAAGCTGATCTCTGCCAGTCAAGTGCTTTATGCAGTTTTCCAATCTGTTTGCCAAATTTTCTGTAGGTATTTTTTATATTGAAATAACTTGGCAAATGGCAACAGGCTCACTGGTTTATCTTCATTAAAGGTGACAGTATTTCCATCAGATTCATTCAGTTTTAACTGCCCTTGACTTCAAAAGCATCATTAAAGATTCTAAACAGCTTAGAAGATGATATTACTTCCAAAAGCTTAAAAATCTCAGTTGGGAATCCATCTGTGCCTGTAGCTTTTTGCTGTTGACAAATACTTAATTAACTGGCTAATTTCCTGATGCAGAATTTCTGTCTCCTGTCTAAGCTGCTACACCTAACTTGGATGGGATTCTCCCACCAGGAGTGATCCAGACAGCCATTTCTACTAGTGGTAAAAAATGTAATCTTTGCACAATGTGTAAGTTTAGTCAGATGGCCTCAACGTTATCCCAATTTTTTCTTGTGCTGGACTTTTACTTAAGTTTTATTTTCAAGTTCTTAACTGCAATTATTTATTTCTAATCTGTCAAATCTGCTTTATTACTTTTCCTAAGGTCCTAGGAAATGTCCTAAGAAATGTCTGCATGTGAATAGAATGAGAGGCTTGCTTTCAATACTTTTTGATGTAGCTGATTTTTGTTCTCTTTTTTAGATTAATTAGTCACATCAAATAGTAAACAGCCATTTTACATGATGGCTGTGATGGAATACTTGAAACACATTGCTTGGTGTCTAAAAATAACATCACATGCTTTATTTAGAAGTAGAGAGAAACTAAGCACGGATAAACTGAAATGGAGTCATATCTAGTTTTATAAGTCTAGTTTACAACCTGTGTGCAAGTGGTAACTATCAGGAATAAGTTAAAATTAATTCATGGACTAGTCAGTGTGAGCTATGGTATCTGGAGCATAGGTCTCTATTGCCATTTTGGGCGATGTTAGCAATGTTTCTTCATAGACAACATTCCACTGTTTCAGGCTGCAAAAGCTGGCCAAATCGCTTGTAACTACAGTGTCTCATCTGCTTCATGAGGAAAGGAAGGATCAGAAAAGAGTGAATCCTATTAAGCTCCAAGGAGTGCTGTGAGTCTTGGCTGTTTCATTAGTGCTTAGCAAAGTGGTTTGAAATCTTTCACTAGAAGGTGGCACTAGAATGAAAACTATTCAGGATGAGTTTTGGTTCCAATGTTTGCACATCCTGTACTGAGAGAACAGTTGTACTAACTCATAGTGATCTTATGGAAAATAAACCCAAATGCTGAAGTTTTAAAGGTCAAAGACGACATCAGAAATCAGTGATTCAAACACAGTCTTCCAGGATTTTTGTGGATTACACGAAATCTTTGGGGATTTTGATTGTGCAAAGTGTGATGCAGGAAGGCTGGCACTGATCTGATCATTGCTGCTCCAGCCTCTGCCAAGAGAACAGAAACTAGAGAACAGCTTCCAGTATTAATCAGATCTTTCTTCATTTCTTCCATATCTAAAAACTGATTTGTACTTGGAAGATTAGATGAAGAGATGGAACTAACAACCTGCACACCAGGGGATATAGCATTGTTGCATTAGCCTTTTGTGTCCAAAGAATTGTGGATGTAATTAAGGTATTAAATGGAAGAAAACAGTATACCGTAGCTGGGAGAATTCAGTAAATGCTTCACAGGTCAGCTAATCTTTCTTGTATGGCTTCAGTTATCTCTTTACATACAGGTACAGTGAACTTTTTCTTTCAAACAAGCACCAGTGTTTTCTACAGTGGATTGAATTGGCTTTGAGCAGTAACTGCAACAACACTTTTGTCTTTTATAATAGATCTAGCATTGCTTTCCAGGCCTGTGGCTAGACTACAGCATTTAGAAAGGGCCACATGGTAGGAAGGCTGAAGAATGTAGCCAGAAGGAGAATCGAGTTCACTGGGCAAGTCCCACCTGCTGGGAGAATGTATGCTCACAGCAGTACCAAACTTTCTTCTTCACTTCTCTTGACCTGCACAGATCAGGGCCAGTCCTTGGGTGCTCTACCTGGGACACTGCAGTTGGAGCCACACATCTGTAAACACAGCTTGCGTGTGCATGCATGTAGGTGCATAGAGATTGTATGGAAATCACAATCTTTCCACATCCTCATTTTCTACTCAGGTTCCACTTCAGGAGAGGCTACCACTGTGTTTCAAATAATTATAAACCAAACAAAACCAAGAGTGGCATTAGTCCTCTCTCTTTGATTTTGTTTCAAAATAATGAACTGGAAAGCTTTTGTCTCAACATATGTGTGAATCTGCTGGCTTTTTAAGTTGGTCTGAACATACTGCTGTTGCCCTGGATTTCCAGAAAATGTCATAAATTGTTTAAAGAAGAAAAATAAAGAAATTTCCCAAGAAAAGTATAAACATTCAGCAGAAATATGCTGTGGCCTCTTTCCACAGTGAAGTCAGAGGAAACTGGGATTTCACCCCTCTGACCTTTTTCAAGGAAAAAATGTGCCCAACCCATATAAATACATTTTGGTGTCAGTCTTCAAGAAAGCAAAAAAAAAAAAAAAAGAGAGATGAAGATTCCCTTCCATTTCCCTGTAAGCATGAGTTTCAACTCAGAACAGGAAAGAAAGCTGGTATCATTGTGTCATCATCATACGAGAAAGAACTATTTTTAATTTTTTTGAAGTTCCTTCTTGGAGGCAAATATGACAGCCTATTTTAAAAAGCCAGCAGGGAGTTTTCTGAATCCAAACACCACAGTTAGTTCACAGGAAAACATGTATTTCTTCTAATGCACCCATAGCTGTATTTTAAAATCTAGATGCTAAGCAGTCATGTGTGTTCCACTAGGCATCTTGTCTGTGCTGCTTGCACTTAAGGTACAACTGGCATGAGCCACAACACAGTGAGACTCCAGTCCCAGTCCAGTTCACATGAGCAACTGGTTTCTGCCAGAAATATGCTGTTAATTTTCCTTTGTGACAGCATTGCTACACTGTCATCCCACATGACATCTGATACCTACCCAGGCAGACTTAATGCTTTAAACTACTAGACATCAGTGAATATGTCTATGACAGGGGTGGTGGTGGGGACAGGGGGGTGGGATTGACAGCAGGATGGCAACACTCCAAGATCTTAAGGCCAGTCCCTGGCAAACAGTGAGCAGTTTCATTACAAGACCAAGCAGAACAGCCCTAAGGCATGCATTTGTCTCCTGGAAGGGCAGTGCAGCAACTCAGGTGAGGGGGGTTGTTTGGGACAGGAGGATATGCCTCTGGCATCTAATATGAAGATGCCAAATTTCCTAATTTACAGAGGAGCAAGCCAATGCAGAGGCCAGCACAAGTGGGGCAAGGAGCAGGCTAGAGAAATGAGAAGGAGAGCAGGAATTCTTTAATGCAAAACAGTGTGTTGCTGTGGAGATCTATCTTCACACCAATGCCATGTGTCTAATGTGCCACTGTGACTTGCTGTTGTCTTGAAAGGTGGTCAAAAGATGTCCATGCCAGAAACAGTATGGTGTTGAGGCAGAGTTCAAAACATTGGGACCTCCTCCATGGCCTTGGGGTTGTACTGACGAAGTGTATCTGCTGACATACAGCAAAGTGTATGACCAGCCCTTTCCAGAAGGTCTCCTCCATGATTTGAGAGCAGAGCTCATTTTACACTAGAGTTGCCAGTAAGTTGTTTACTAGTGTAAATAAGGTCAAATTTTGAATGCTCAATCAAAATTCTGTTGCTCAATTATCCCTGCTCTATTTAATAATATCCAACTATAGGTGTTTTAATAGTACATGAGAATTACAGGCATGTGTTCTGGAGTTTGCTCCCCATTAGTAAAGATGTCATTTACTTCCTAACTTGCCTTTAAACTTCAGAATCATTAATAAAGGGTGTGGAAAAGCCTTGAAAGTCAGGATCTTTGCTGAAAATAGAATCCTTATTTCTTTTCCTGATAAGGACATCTTAAAAAAAAATCCAGTGTCAAAGCTTACAATTGAAAGGCTGTGTCCCAAGTGAGATAGTACCACAAACCACAAATAATAATCCTAGAGAATAAGGGAGGATAATAATACTTTCCATGCATTTCTTTCTGCTTTCCCTTTGTAGGCTGATGTCATCATTATGAATTGTCAGTTCCTGGGATTACAGTTAACGCTCTGGTGGTTTTGTTAGAAAGATAATTCATGTAGTGGCAGAAGCTAATTGTTCTTTGGATTTGTCCTTCATTGTAGAATTTTATGAATAAGTTTGTAAGTGAATTTGAACCTTATCTGAGTCACTTGGGTTTGTGCCCTGGTGTTGCTAGCTTTATTCCCAGGTTAAAACCATCCATCTAATAAAAGTTCCTGCTTCTAAAATTAGCTAAAGGGCACTAAGAAAAGCATTTGACACTGTAAAATAAAGAAGGAAAAGTACAGCAGAGGCAGCTTTAGGTTTCAGAAATGCTTTCATTGTATTATCGTCAGCTTTTCCAAAGCTGCAATACCTTCTGATGACCTGTCTGCAAACAGTTCCACTGCAAAGAATAATAGGTGAGGCCATCCTTTGTCTGTTCTCCTTCAACACACGCTTAGAAAAATAGCAGTGTCTCATCAGACAAAATAAAAGCAAGGAGAAGTATAAAGGAATGTTACCAATAGGCACTAGTGTAATAGTTGGACAGGGATGATACTGCTCATAATTCTGATTTTCCTGCAGTTGACTTCAATCCCAGCAGCCTCATTTTCAGCAGGATCCAAACCTAGTGCTATTCAACACTTTTCCCTTTAGTATACGAGGTAATTTACCATTTCAGTTGGCCTTGCAGAGACTGAAATATTTAGGGGATTTGTGTAGTGACAGAAATAGATAAGATATTTGAAGCAAATGGCTTAGCTCTCTTTAGGAAAATCTCAATGGGATTTAAGAGGATGCACTGATGTAATACAATTGGTGGTTTTATCAAAATTCTTTCTGGGTAACATCTAGCATAAAAGTATAGCCTATTCCCATTGCAAAGTCCTCCCCATCTCCTAACCGTCCCCTGTAATATCCTTCCTGAATGAATTAGAAACCTGTATAGAGAAGTAAATAATACAACAACAATGAATGGAGTAATATTTTGAAAATCTATTTATTTTCTGGGTATAGTTGTTCATAGCTGTGAAAATTGCTAACAGCCTGATTCTACAGTGTAAGCGAATGCTCGAGTCACCTTCATGGAAACATAGAATTATTTAAGTTGGGAAAGACCTTTCAGATCACTGAGTGTAATTATTAACCCAGCACAGCCAAGTCCACCACTAAATCATATTCCTAAGTGACATGTCTGCTATTGCTTATAAAAAATGTCAGAAGCAGCATATCATCTTTGGTTTATATACTGTTTCTATCTTGCTTAATTGCAGTACACAAATGAAAGTAAGCATGCTGACAGTTAATGCAGTCCTATATCCCAGCACATCTGTGTCTATGTGCAGTTGTCAATATGAACACGTCTGCATTCAGTGATATGGATCAAGAGTGCCCACACACACACTGTAAATGATTTATATTATTGTTATGGATACACTCTAAAGCACTTAAAAAGCTAAGGAATACCAGGAAAATGAATGTTGGAGCAACCTTAATTTGGTTTCTTGGCGTGTCCTTACTGCAAAGGGAGCTGTTTGGGAATTTTTCTACACAATGTTTTTGTCACAAAACTCCAGTCTATCAAAACAAAGACACTCATGGACACATTCTAGTTTTGACATAACTTTTCTAAAGTCCAGACTGGAATCTTTAGAATTAAAAATTCAATTTATGGTTGGTTCAGACCAGTTTTGTAAACATGGATTGTTCCAGAAGGAAGCCCTACCTAGGCAACATCTAACCGACTTCCCAGGCTTGGCCATTATTTTTTCCCCTCATATTTCTTGCTCTTCGGACTTGAAGGCTGTAAGACTGTGCTGCAGAAATGCTGAATGCTCATAGCTGCAGCCGCAGTTAGCTTTGAAAATACAATGCTAAATAATCATTGGAAAATTTGCAGACATTTGAAATTGCTTACCAGATTTTAATGTCTCTGCCTCACTTCTTAACCTGTAAAATGATTCATTAACATTTGTGTATCATTGTGTGCAGCACTCTTATAGTAAGCACCACAGAAAAGCCCTTGAGGAAATTTTATGTGGTTTTTTTCAGAGTAGGCTTGAATAGTGTTAAATAAATAACACATTAGGAAACAGTGTACTGCATGAGGAAAGAATTAAATATTAAAAACCTACAGGGCACTGTCCTTCCTAAGTAATTGAAAGAGGCAGAGGTCTTGTAAGAAGAAACCACTATGTGACTGTCTCACTATACATGATGACAATACATATGCGCCACAGAGGTTGAATTAAGGTTGCACAGGGAGCCTTAATTGCCAGGATTTCCTAAATCCCAAATGCTTAACATTGTTGTCTTTTAGAAGAACAGTATTAAGGTGGGCTTTAATATAGAAGATATATAATCCATAGAGAAAATACATAGCAAATGTTTGACAGAAATATTTTATTGTGATGAGTTTGGTTGACCTTGTTATTTCTGAATAGTAACTGGAATTACATTTTATTAGTATGCCTATTGAAGTTAAGTACATTAATCTATGCAGGAGTTGGAGAAACAATATTTTTTTAATTGATTTGTTTTCTTGGTCCCCAGCCAAGTTAAGATCTTTCTTATACACATAGTCCTTACCTAGCTACAATGACTGCCTATTACCTGCCTGCTGAAAATTCTCACCAGCTGTTGCTTTCAACCTACAAAACTGCAGTGGAATTCAGGGTTGAGGCATACAGATGAGAAAGAGGTAAGGGTAGTCCAGGAAGTGAAGGTGCCTTTTAAATTCAGGAATCAGTGGCTCAGTCTCTAAAGTTTGACACCCATCTGAGAAAATCATATCACTGATGAACTTAGGAGTATTTGTGTAACATTGATATAACCTTCTGGATTTGCCACCAAATTTTTTGATATCTTGTGAAGTCCAGCATTCTCTATTCTTCTTGTGACTAACAAATGAAAACTGTCAGTTATGAGGAATGACAAATCAAATCCTAAATGCAGCTCTGTAGTGCTCTGATGAGACAGAAAGGAAAAAATACATTAATTCTCTTGTTATGAATAGTAAGATTCATTAAGCTCTATAACAAAACTCCTTCCTTTTTTTTTTTTTTTTCCCAAAGTGATCAGGCAGAGATTGATTTGAAAATCTAGCAATGGAGCTCCTGGACAGCCCACACCAATAGTTTTTCTATGGTATGTCCAGGTCCCTTCAACCACTGGATCTTAAAAATAGATGCTGGGATTTTTCTCAAAGAACAAAGCCTTACGCCAGCCAACCCCAGACTAATATTCCTTCTTCTATTTATTTAGAAGAAACACCTTCCAGAAGATGGGCAATCAGTGTTTAGGCATTTAGGGTGGAGTGAAAACAGAAGAGAAAGAGAAATGGTGTTACAAGCATCATTACCTACAGTACTGCAGCAAAAGCTCTCCTGAGTAAATGGACACTTTTATGAAACTGCTATCACAGCCTATGAGATGCCCCTGTTACGTCAAAGTAAATATGTTTAAGAATGAATTGTCTTTATTCAATGGAGATCCATTATAGGAGATGAGCAGGGATTTCTTTGTCTTATGTGAAGTCATAGATTGCACATTACCCTTTCTGGAATGTCCATGAGAAAGTAACTTAATACTCTGGGCAATACTTACAAGGGAAAGGGAAGAGAACTGTTATCACTTGGGCTGACCCCTTGGGGCATGCTGTGATGACAACTTTCCTGTTTAAATTTGGAAAATACATAATGTACAAATGAATGAACTTCATTGTCTTTGAAGTTTCCTATGTGACTCATGGTGAAGACTTTACATAATTACATTAACATTATGGGGACAGGAATCAGCATGCAAACAGGCCACAGGCAAACATATAATTACATGATTCTATCAGCTATACAAATGAAAATTAGCTCCCTTTCCATACTACTTGCCATGCTTTCTGTAAGTGTTACATAAGTTAGTGATAATATCTAAATATGTTTTCAGAACTTAGAAAATGCTTGCCAGGAGAATAAATCAGTGTAAAAAACCAGAAAATTTGCTGAAAGACAGTATTAGTAATTCATTCAACATCAGATTTGCCAAGCATGACTGTTTTGGGGAGCCAAATACAGAAGCTTAAGCTGAATACCTAGCAAAAGCACCTTTTTGTCACTGCTCAGACAACCTGTGTTGGCTCTCAACCTTGTTTTCACATTTCCAGATTAGCATGGGGGCACATTAACCAGACAGTGGTGAAAGAGATTGCAGAGTGACTGGGATGTCAGGAGGCATTTAGAAAGAGCTTGCTTAAGGTACAGAGTTATGAATACCTCTAACAGAGCTTGTCTCATTCATACCAGTGCTACAAGGTACCTGAGCAAACTCAGGTTACGCTGTACACTTTCACTGCTGACTATTGGACTATCACTTCTGACTGTGGGACAACTGTTAAGTGTTATCAATGGCTAACAAGAGCTTCCATTCAATTGGATGGAATTTGAAGGGGAATGCAAAATTTTCATTATTATCAGAATGCTTCTGAAGCCTGTTGCTACCTGTCACCCCAAGCATTTCTCCCTGTGGAGGGCTGGAAGGAGGAGGTAGACTGAAGGAAGTCTTGCAGAACACCTGAGAACAAGTTTCAACACTGACCGTTGCCTCCTGATCTTTTATTTATTACTGTTTTCTTTTCTTTGTTATGAAAAGAAGTCCAAGTCTTTCCCTGTGGTAAAGTACATTGTGTTTTGGGATGGGCAAGCAAAATGTATACTAAATTAACAGTTTTTCAAAATCTGTTCCTGGTGCTCCGCAACCTCTCTCAAAGTGCAAGCAAAATGGCAAAGAGTGAAGTATGAAGGACATGTGCATCCTTATTTTATCTCACAGATGATTATCAATAAATAACGCAGGAATTTCAACTTCATTTCTTCATGTCAACAGACCAGAAAGATTTTCCAAGTGCTGTCATGCTCCTTTTCTAGAAAGACTTCTAGCTCTGCTCAGCTTAATTGGGGTTGCCTCTGCTGCAGAAATAGCATGACCAGAATTTGTAAGTTAGTGCGGCTAGAGCCAGCATCCCCAAGCCCATATTAAGGCATCCAAAGAAATGGTCTGATTTCCAAAACTGCTGAGCAGCCAGCAACCCTAATTGGAGTCCATGGGAACTGCTGGATATTCAGCACATTTGAAAAATCAGGTCACTTATGTAAGCAACTAATTGTTGAGGTAAGAGCCCAGCTTCAGCACCTAGTTTTACAAGAGCTCAATGTTGCTTTGCCTGGACACCTTTCAAAATTGGGCATCTGTCTTGCTCACTCACTGCTGACCTGAGTGGAGCCCTGTCTGCTGTTTACTGACCAGCAAAGCCCCTCTGGCAGGCTGGGGTTTGTCTCCTCTGCCTTTTTAACATGTCTCGGGGAGGTGAGCAATCTGGGGCTGTGGGTTTGCAACTGCTCTCTTTGATTTGGAGGCAGTGGGTCCTCCAGGCTGCAGTGAGTGCACTGGGAGCTGCCCAAACCTAGGCCAGCTCCCTAGACCTCACTGACTGCCTCTGAGAGACCAGGGACAACCAGATTTCAGTTCCAGAACCCCACTGAACCTCTGACATGAGAGAGGGGACACTTTTTGTGTCCCCTCATTTTGTTTTTGCTCAAGTGTTTGCCTCATTTAAAGAGTAGTCCTGGAAATTCAAAGTCATTACTGGCTTTATTCTGTTCCCTTTAGAAAAGTGAAAAAAAACCAACAAACCTCTGTGGAAAAATCCTGCAGAAAAAGACCCTGCTCTTAACTGCAAGACCATGTGTCAGCAGGGATCAGCCTCCAGGTCTGCGTGACATGCTGCTTGCTGAAGGGTGTGAAGCAAGTATAGGACAAAGAGTGCCATGAACTATTTCAGTGCTAAAATGAACTTTGTGTAGCAAACAGGGGGAGGCTTAAGTTCGTTTGGTACCTAAGAGGGTAAGTTTGCTGAAGTTCTTGTAAATCCCTATTGCACAACAAGCTCAGCACGACTGTCATCCTGAAGTAATAGATATTCCTCAATGTTGTGAAACTTAAATAGGTGTCTTAGTCTGACTTTCCACATCAGCAAGGATCAGTGCAGAGTGTTTTCCTCTTTGTTCTTATGTTTTAAATAGTACACAACAAATGTAAGCAAGTTTCTTAACTCCTGGGTAGGGTCTGGTTTCCTAACTCCTGGTGCTGGGCCAAGCACTAATCTTGGGCACACAGCATACATAAACATGTGTCTCAGCAGACACTTCCAGATACATGGTGCTGCTTACAATTCACCCGAGATTACAATCTGACATGTCAGTGGAGGATACAAGACAAACAAGTCATGCAAAGGAGCAGAGGCAACAGTGGTGTTCCTCAGGCTGTGAGCCCCAAGTGCTGCTAGCAATAACAGGCCCCGACTGATGATTGGTAATTTTCAGAAACAGTGTCTTTATGAAGTTCTGCTGGTATTATGAAACATTTGCGTCCCTTTCATTACAGCACCCTCACAAACCTTCAGAAAGTAGGGCAGTCTGATGGGCAGCATTCAAAGAAATATGCACTGGGTGTAACATCAATACAGTCACTTTAAATTACAAAATTAGCTGTCATTGTTTAACTTAATTTAGCAGAGGCTGGGAACAGCTGATTTATTGTCAGCCCCACAGATTCAAGTCACAGGATTATGGCATACTTCATATGCTGAGTCTGAGATACAGCCAGAGATGGCTACAGCTCTGGCGCAAACACTTGCATAAGTACAGCAGATCCAGTGATCTTTCTGCTGAAGGGAGCATTGGATCAGCTCACTGAACCAGCACAGGGGCTAATCCACCATCTGTCTGAGCTGCCCACTGGCCAGCCATGCAGCTCCTGAGAGCAAAATGGGATATGAGCAGGAGCAAGTGAAAAATGCTGGAGAGAAGACAAGAAGTAGGAGATCATTTGAAGTAATCTCCCCATTGCATTCAGCTGGCTGTGGTATGAAACTGCTCATTGAGCAAAGCATGTGGAGCCAAATATCCTCCCTGTTTCTCCTGCACAAATCCCTTCCCATTTGTGAGCCATACTCTTTTCTGTAGGTAGGAGCACTTCACCTTTCTAATCTAGATCCCATGTTTTGAGTAGAATATTATTTCTAATAGTTTGAGATTGTTATTTCTATTATTACACACTCAAAAAGGCATTGTATTTGCAGTGCTGTTCTGTTACTCAGTAGACTAATATGCCAGCATGGAAGAAAGGAGGCAATAAATTATGAAGGATTTGTCCAGTCAGCCCTATAGGTTGAATCACATTTGTTGATGTTTTGATATAAAGTTAAAATACGAATTCTAGTATCATTAAAGTACAAGTTGGTCCCTGTGGTTTCTGGGTAGCTGTTGGTAAGAAACTATCTCACTTTAACATCTTAAAATCTTAAGATTTTGGAGTTAAAATCTGGTATTAATAGCTGTTCACCTTTTTCTTTTCCCATCCCAAAACCCAGCCTCATCCAGGTTTTACTGGCTGTTTTACAATGTTGCAGTCTGTTCCTTGATGGAGAGTTGTGGATGAATTTTGTTCACAGGAATGAAGCTAGAAATGTTTTTTTGTGCTTTCTGATAAATGTAGACATAAGCCTACACCCCCTTCCTTTTCTTTTTCATGGAACATACTGTCATTTTGAGATGACGCAGAAGTGCATCATCAGAGAATATCGTGACTTGTTAGGACTGGCATTGCCTCTAGCTTTGTTTTAATGTCTGAGCTACAACTGAAACAAAACTTAAAAGCTGCCATAGTGATGGTAGCTAGCAAATATTACTGGTAGTCAAAGTTACAGATAGAAAGCTGGCAAGGAAAATCATTTACCTACTCAATATCAAAGAGTTGTGTCTGTGCCAGCAGCAGTGAGACAGTGCCAGAGCAAATGTGTTGCAGTAACATTACACATTGCCTTTCTGTGCAAAAATACTGGACCAAATTCAGCCTTTGGTGTAAGCAAAGGCGGTTCCATGAACATTTCTGGTGCCATGCCTACCTCTTTATACTCACGTGGCCAACAATTATACATATAAATTACATTAAGTGATTAAGAGGAATTTGCTTAAACAGCTGCAAACAAAGGAAATACAGTTCTAGGGCCAGTGGCAAAGCTTTAACTCACATTGCTGGGGCTTGGGTGTTAAGGGACAAAATTTGACAGGCTAGACTCCAAACAAAAAAGAAACATCAGAGCAATACACACAAAGTGGAATGGGGCCCTTTTTCATGCCAAAGTCTTCCCTCAAGTGCCAGGTTATGGGGGAAGCTCCTGGTTCCTTTCAGCTGATGTTTCCTTTCCCAGTAGGAGCCAGAAGGGTGATCATACGCAACTTCTCAAAACATGCTGCTAAGCATAAGTGACCTCTAGGCCTCCTTCTCCCCAAATAGCTGCTCTCACTCTTTCTGCCTGAGTCTGATGGGCTACAGGCTCTTCCCTTGTAGCCATGTGCTGCTGCATGATGCCACTGCCCTCAATGCTGTTTATTTCCAGCCTTATTTTATACCACAGTTTTTTTTGCCTTAAAATGTGGTTTCTGTAAGCCAGATAAAACCATTATCATGGAAAATAATGTGGTAAGCCAGCAGGGCTGCATACTGGTTAAACCTGAATGTAAACTTTCTCTAACAAATACTGCTGGTATGTGGGCAATAACTCTGAATAATTTCATTAATTAGTTATATGCCAGTAACTGTTTTTAAAGGGCATACGATTTACACTGTAGGGAGTTGAACATGTAATTACATGCTAAGGATGTGTGCTATTTTGCTGTCATGAACTCTGTGGATACAAGTCAAAATAGACATTATAAAAGCAGGTGATCCAATTTACATTAGAGCTAAGACTCTTTCTGGAGAGTCTTAGCATTAGAACACATGGGTTTTGATAAAGGCTGTTTCTATGTCCAACATAAATACATTTTTCCTGTATTTTCCACTCTATTCTAGAAGAAGGCCATTCCACAAGCTAAAGAAAGAGGCATGTATTTGCTGTCTATATATGAGTTCACTGCAAAGACAGTGAACATTATATGAATTAGAAAGAATTACTTTTAAACTGTAGAAATAGTTGATGCTACTGCAGCTGTTGGTGTTGTAATACTAACATGCTTGTTTATTGCAGGCTGTCACTACTTGTCACAGCTGAGGTAGTTTTGATGACCTTACTGTGAATTTCTATCAGTATAAATTGAACTTTGAATTGTAAGGGGTTTTAATGTTTGTTTTGGGGATAATTGCAGTATTCTGGCAAAGGTTATTTAGTCCACATTTTTAATCTATGCTATCTGTCCTAACTCTGCTGTTAATATAGTCTTGGCCTGGGAATACTATACAGTAGGTATAATGTAGTAAGCAGTTGACAGCTTTGCATTAAGATAATATATTGTTGTTTGATGTCTGCACTGAGAGAACTAATGGCAGTACTGGAGCTGGAATTGTTAATACCACACTGAGCTCACCTTGGGTATGCATTTGCACAGCAAGTGCCAAAATGTGTTGATATTGGCCTTTCAAATTAATGAACAGCCAGAAGAAGGAACACAGTGAAAATTAACACAGCAAAGGAAAAAGTATTAAGATGAAGAGAAAGAGCATTGCCTGAGATGAGACCTAGGCTTTGTGGGATGTTCTAGAGAGCACCAAGGGGAGCAACTGAAGTAGCAGACAGTCTCTGCACTAGTTGAAGAAAATCTGTGCTGTATTCATCTTACTTTATTTCATTATTCTAGAGAATGTGTTGTAAGACATTCAGTTCATGCTGCCAGTAGTAATTTGTACTGGGGTGTTATTGTCACTCTGGTATCCCCTCAGACAAGCTTCCCATCTAGGTCAGAGTGTGATGCCCTTGCTCACTGAGGAGTGTATCAGAGCCTCGTCCCTCATCAAACCTGCTAGCGGTTGTAAGCCCAATATAATATTCCCATTTTACTAGTGTGCCTTAGCTCATCTGCAACAGATGCTCAGCCACTCACTTCAGCTGACCTGTACTTTTCTGTCCTTTCTCTAACTTAAGGGAGAAAGCGTAATGAAACACAAGTCAGGAAACTGCAGCTTTTTAAGGATCCTTCTTGTGTTCCTGGTCACTTAATGATCTTGCCAATCAGTGGATCTTGCTCCAAAACAGAAAACCAGCAGCTGTTCATCTATTTTACAGTTGGATTACAGAGGGGCTTAAAAAGTTACTTTTCAAGCATTCTGGGCTTCATTCTCCCCTGCTTTGTCATGCTGCCTCTCAGAGTAAGGAACCAAGATCATGGTGCAGGACATGACTTTATCCTTGAGCAGGTTAGACGATGCATAGTTTTTGTAAGGCTCCATTTTAATGTGCATGATCTTTCCAAGTGATGAAATCACAGATTGAAGAGAAATGTCCTGAATTTAGTTTCTTGCAGTCAATCCAAACCTCAAAGAATCTCTGATTCTTAACTCCTTACAATGTACTCTGGGAGTAAGGGAAGAACCCAGAAAATCCTGAAATTCAAGTTTTGCACTCCTAAACATTGTCACACTCAGAAGGCCATTCTTCACCAGACAGTGGCAAGACTTTCTGCACCCTGTCCTTTGCAGAAAGAGTACAAGATGACTGACACCTTCCTAGTTTACCATTCCAAAGCCACGTCAAAGAGAGAAGTGTAAATGTCAGCATCATGACATACACTTCTCTGATGTAAATATTGCATTAGAGAAATGAATTTGCATGTGAAGTCTACTAACACTGAGTTGATGAGAGCTGACTTTTTAGGAACTGGGTGGGGTGGAGTAACTGAAATAACGTGTGCCTGCCTACTGGTGGCTACCAAATCTCAGCCATCGCTTTCACAAAGGAAACTTCCCAAGCACCCCCTAATAACTCTCTTGTGAAAGTTACTAGCATTGTATTAGAAGACTAAAAACCTGGAAGCATGGTTGATCTTTTATAATCTTTTCACTGAAGTTTACCAGAACAAATCTCAGCTGGATCTGTGGAATTAAATGTGCTCATACGTAATTGATGTTTTGTGGCTGCTCTAAGGCACAGGATTTTGGAGCAGGATTTGAGAGGCCAAGACTCAGTGGCAACTGAGTGGCAGTTCCTAGAAACAAGTTTCTTGACACCATTTTTAGTTACTAGAAGATGTCATATAAGTTAGTCAGTCATAGGTAAGGAACCACAGAACATGAGTGGCTATAAAAACCTCTACCAATTTTTACATGCTCAGTAGTTAAGCTGAGGGTTTTATGCAGCAAGGCTGATTTCCACCCCCACAGTACTAAAGTGCAGGCTTTCAAAAAAGGAAGTTGGTTATATGCAAATTACATGCAAATACTTAATAAGCTTGTTAAATAATTGGCATAGAATATCACACATGGTGCAGCATCAAACTTGGCAGCTACAAAATCATCCCTACTGTACTGCTAGTACTTCACTGGTGCTAAACTGGTTTGTACCAGCTGAGGATCTGGCCCACATAGCATATGGAATTTCCCGGATAAGCTACTACTCCCTGTCATACTTAATCACTGATAAATACAGGCCAGATTTATATTGATGTATATGCTGAATTTGTAGCATGATCTTTCTCATTTCTGCCGTCAGTTCGAGCAGTCCAATAAAACACTCATTACAAATGACTGTGTGCTGGAATCAGAGCTGATCACATGCTGGCATTTAGTTTTCTTGATAAAGAATAGAGGAAATAACATAAACAAGTAGGCTTGATTACTTTCCCACCCCCGTTCATCCGATTCTGAATCATGTTGGATTAACAACACATTTGAGACAAAGATGCTGAATTTTATTAGCTCTGCTTGCTCACTGATGTCATTATTAAATGCTACATTATTAGCTACTTGGGTATAGTATATATTCTTCCTGTACCATTCCTCAGAAAATAAACAAAAGCCAAATTGTTTTGTGGCATACTGAAACCAGTGCTGACTTTATGCAGCAGATGTTCATCTAGCCACGCATGTAGATGATTTCATAGATGGGGCGAGTGTGCTCACCAATCACACACACTGCTTTTTTTTTCCTCCAGCACTGAATCATCATCTCTCCTTAACTGTTTTTTTGTTGTTGTTGGAGTTTTTTTACTGGTGAAAGTAGAGCACTGTGCAAACAGTCATGACCTTTCCCGTCTTTAGCCAACATTTTTTTTAATGCCCCAATTCCAGGCTGACCTCCTTTTCCAGAGCTATCTTTGGAACTCAAATAATACTATGAAAATACATTTGTCAGCTTCATGATGAGTGCTTTAAGGGTGATGTTCTTTCACTGCTTATTTTCCCCCGCTGTTCATATTATGGCAATTTTATTTTTATGAACACAGAAAATGGTAAAAGAAAATCCAATTTATTTCCTTAAATGTAACTCTATTTTGAAGTAATTTCTGAGGGCTGCACTTTATATGTGCTTAAAACTAGAGAACTTGCAAGACTACTTGAAGCTTTTGTTTGGTCTAAAGAGAAGAGTAGGAGTTACTTGCTTAGCTGTCACTATCTTAAGCAGCTTCAACAGCTCTTTGCATCTAATCTAGCCACAGAACTAATACTAATACCACTCGGTCCACAAAAATCACCATCAGCAATATGGCTACATTTGAGACACAGACTAGAAATATTAAGCTGCTTGTGAAGATCAAAACTACTAGCAGACCCCTTGTTATGGAGGTGGGAGAATACATTGTGTCTGATATATTTTGATATTGGACTAACACAAAACACAACTTCATACAAATATTTTTCAAGTTTCAAACCTAACCTCTGTCATTTCATGGTGCATTTCCCCACTAGAGTTGAAACAGCAGTGTGTAAAAACGGCAGTTTGTCATTGCAGGGGGTTCCTGAATCATGCACACCCTTACACCAGTGTCCTCCCACTGAAACTGGCTCTAGGATATTACTCCCAGCCAAGTTAGGTTTGTAGAAAACACACTCAGCTGAAACAGGCTGCATACGCTTGGAGCTCCTCTGTACAGATATCAATTACTTTGCAAGTTTGTTGTAGGCCAAACAGAGCCAGTGAAGTTTCTGTATGCATGCTTGGCCTAAGCAAGGCTTGATTTGGGCAGGGTGTGTCACCTGTGCAACCAGATGTAGAGATCTCTTTACACCCTCACAGCTGTTTCTTGACTCCACCTTTTTCCTTATTTTTCTCTTCATTATGCTGCTGCTTTTCAGTTTTTCAACAATCTAATTAGACCCTTTATTTAAACTTACATCAACACACAATTTTTGCAATGTAAAATAAAGTTTTTAATGTAAAACCAATGTAATAATCCTTATTCTTCAAACATTTTGCTGAAGGTCAAGGAGGAAAGATAACTGGAAGAGTGAAGAAGCTGAGCAAACTGATGAAGAGGCAAAGGGGAGAGAGTGGTGTAAGTGACCCTTCAGGAATCAGTAATTCCACCTCAGTGGTGAGGACCACAGACTGGCTTTTCCTTGCTGGGCATTTCCTTGCAGTGCTTAATGCTGCCTGGGAGGTTCCTCATTAAAATACAGATTCGTGCTGAGGCAGCTGCTTGCAACATCCCATCTTGCTGGGTGCCTGACGTGCCACATCCTACCCACAGTGTGGCACTGGGCAGGAAGCCATTTGACCCCAGCCCTGCACACTGTTCAGGCTCTGCATGCACCTTGGGCTTCAGGAAATAAAAGTCTTCTGTCTGGCTCTCCTTGCACATGCCAGTGTAGGCATCTACATAAAATTGAGCCCAGCACAATGTTCAGCTTTGTCAGTGCAGTAGCAACTTCAATGCTGCTCAGTAACAGCAGCAAAATGCTTTGAAAGTGAATCCTGTATGATTTTAAGAAGCATATGTCAGTCCTTGACAAAGATAAACCTTTTTCTTGGAGATTTTTTGCCAGTAATGTTCATTTGTGTTACTGCAGCTTCAGCAGCAAACACAGACGGCTGGTAATGACCTGATTTATTTATGCATCTTGCAAAAGGAAATAGAAACTGTTGGCATCTGTGCATGGATGATGATCAGATATTTAAACAGAGCCTGGAAATGGAAATACACACCTGATACTACTCTAGAGAGCAACTAAAATTTTTGAAATGGTCTTAAACCCATGTTATTCAAAACTACGCATGTACTGTATGAAGACTCAGGGTATAGAAATATGGCAGACAAAGAATGTGCCAGGGAACGCATGTTGCTGGCCCAAGGTACTACAGAGGTTTTTCTACCTCTAAGTCAGAGGCTAATCTGCTTCACTCCTCAAGCCAAGGGCTGTATTTCCAGACATTGCAAAGTTAGATGTGAACCTGATAGGAAGCTGAATACTGGTAGCTCTCTTAAATTTGGAGCAGCATACAGATACTTATATGATGACTGGACAAGCTTCATGTTTCTTGACAGTCCCTTTCCCTGAAAACCCTGCTGGTGAACTGTGACTTTAACCATAGACAGATCACCTGCTACTCATCAAAAAGATTAGTAGACATTGAATTTAGGATAAGGGGTATCAGATAGGAAAAGAAAGAAGCAAGAAAACTTGTTTCCTAAAAAGAAAGTACTAACACCAAATTGCCACTGTTCCAAAACACCAACAACTTAGTAGCAGTGAAGTAACACTAATCAAGAGCTATTTTACGGCTGTGCAACTCACAAAGCATTTGCGTTAGTGAGCCTGTAATAAAAGCCTTGGTGCTTCACAATTGGAAATCTGAGCTCACTCTGCTCTTCTGTGAAACACCTACCTGCTCAGCACATAGCCAGCAGTGAACACACACAATTTTCAGCTGGGAGAGACATGATCCTGTGTGCAGAGTGTAGCCATTTCAAGCAGTAACATGGAGTACTGCTGCTTGCTTTTAGCCAAGTTTGGAGGAGTAAAAAACACTCTGTGCTGGTGCAGTGGCCACTGCATAAATCCCGTTAGCAGTTAATGCAGGACAACTGGCAGTATGACACAGACAAAATGTGTCTGAAGGTAGGCATGTAGAGTGCAGTTAAAACCCCATCCAATTCACATAAAGTTAGCTTTCATGGGCTTTATTTCACCATTATCTACTGAGAAGTGTGCAAATCTCAAAACCCCTCATTTTTACTCTTTAGATGTGAGATGTTCTTGGAGTTAAACCTTTACATATGCTGTTATATAGAGGAGACTGCCCTCATTTCTTCCACTGAGGAGGTAAGGTTGTTGCTCTGTAGAGGCCAGGAATCAAAGAAAAACTATTGATAAGCATGAGAGGTGTCCTTCTGCACTCAGAAAGGGTGATAGTGAACTGAAGAGTAGCAGAGCATGTTCCTGGAAAGAGATGATGAATCAATCACTGGGGTACCTGGGCACACCCTTGTCTAAAATATTTGTATCTTCTGCAAAAAAGGAAAATTTCTCTAATGTGTACTTCTGAGCCATCAGGTTCTGCAAAGAGGAATATAAGACATTTCCTTCTCTCTTTCTGCTGCATCCTGCGTAGAACAAGGTTCAGAAAGAAGGCTCCATAGGAACAGTCAGTTAAATATTCGGTTGTTAGAGTCAGTGAGGGCAGAAGTGTCAACACCGGTAGTTTGTTTAGTTTGTTGCAGAAAACTGTTGTGTGAGAAACATCTGGGGCTTATTGATGAAAATAGATTTATTTCTATTTATAAATAGAAATAAATATTTATATTTGTAAATAGAGAAAGAAGGAAGGAGGTTGAACAGAATAGCAGAAAAAGTGTTTTTATGCTTCTGTTAATCTTCAAGCTGAAATAAAATAATATAACAAATGGTATTTCTAGATCCAGTGATGTGATTTATTGCTAAAGTTTCAGGTTTTTATTTTTTTCAGACTGACTGTGGCTAATTCTTTTCAAATTACAGAAGGATATTTAGGCAGCATTTATGATTGTAATAAACTGGGTCAATTTAAGTCATGAAACACATTTGTGAAGAGAGAACATGTAAAGAATATCTCAGTTCTATACTAAGAAACTTTAAATGAAAACGAGATTATTGTGTCCCATTATCTGAGGTTAGGTGTTAACAATAAACACCTGCAGTTCATGCTTGGCCACTGTTTGGTGGCGAATGGTCCTCCTGTACCATGTCTTTGATATTTTTATGCCAGGCTCCTCCTGCACTTTGAAGACCGAACTGGTTCTCACAGTCAGATTCTGTCTTCTGTAGCTTACCCAAAGTAGTCAATATCATTCAGTCCAGCCCCATTAATCTGTGCATCCAGTTTGCTTCTGTCATCTTTACTGACTGCCCTAACCTCTGTTTACTCATTCTCCTCCTATGCCTCCTTCCTTGTTTTACTACAATCACTTTCCTACTTCCTCTAATTTATTATTTTATTATTTTAATTTTCACTTTTATTTTTATATTTTTATTTTTGTAAGATTACCTCTTGGCTGTGTCATCTATGTGCAGGATTTCCTGCCTCCTTTTCCCATTAGGTTCTTGATGTAGATCATCAACCCACTGATCACATTAGTCCATAGTATGATTGTTTACTTCAAAGTATGTTTCTATTAGAGTCACAATCTGCATATTGATACCATGCATTTACCAGAGACATCAATCTTTACACTAGTAGTTTCTCATGTATTTAGCAACCTTATACTTGCTACTATCACTCAAAAAAGCAAGTTGGTATTTTTCTATTGATGCTAAATATCAAGCATAAGATATACATTTTAATGTCAGATTAAAAAATATATATTTCAGATATATATTTTAATTGTCAAACTAATAGCTTTCTTACTTCCCTGAGAAAGAGAAATTTGACCTCAAAAATAAGAGCCTGAAAGTCCTTGGTCATGAAATCCATTAGGGAGTTTGTCACTACTATTGATATTCTCTATGAGTAATTCAGATATTACTGACAACTAGCTAGCCATAGGTGACTGCAAATGTGGGAAATATTATTAACATTCAGTGGGACATTTCTGTTCCTTCTTCCTTCTAATCCCAGTAGAAGGATAATGTAATAGTGATGACTTTTTTGTTAATTTTTCCAATAATGGCAAACACAATCACAGAAATAAAATCTGAAGTGGTAGGAATGGAAGGGAAAGGAAAAATAAATGTTCCACAGCTAATTGGATAGGAATCTTTGAATCCTTGGATGTTCCTGAGATGGTCTAAACCCAAACCCTCCAATCCAAACTTCCTCAGATATCAGAAAAACAAAATCTGTATGTGAACTTTGTGATCTGGCCCTCTCTTAGACCCAGTCTATCTCATGACTCACAGATGCACAAAAGGGCAGTAGAATCATTACATGCTCTATGATATCTTAAAATAAATGAATCAGTTAAACCAAAACTAAAACCAAGTGTGACTAGGCTTATACTCCTCTGGGCTTCCTGTGTGTCAAATCCCACTTTGTAATGCAGGGTCTGAGGATAAGTTGGGTTTGTCAAAGCAAGCAGAACCTTGTCGTTATTCTCAAAAAGACAGGGATGAAAACAAATAACATTGCTTTTAAAACATATACCAGGGACACTGAGGGTGAAGGAGGCAGGGGGGGTGGGAAGGCAGGGTGGTAATGTGAAGCAAGAACACAGAAAGAAGAGCAGAGAATGGCATGAGTTTCTTTTTTTTAACCTGCATGCTTATTTTTTTCTAATTCAGCAGTTCTAGTGCCTGTAATTCATAATATTAAATTATAAACTGGGAGCAGGTATGGGTGAGATCAACTAATCTGAGCAATGCAATTCATATGTATGAATATTTGTGAGGTACTTTAGTTATGGGAAGGACATCTTCTCTCTGTTTGCCTGCAAAGTATTGCTCTAACATCAAACAGCCCAAACCTAAGTCCTTGCTTGTGTCACACCCTGCCCTTGCTCATGACAGACGTGGTGGAGTTTAGCAGTCCTGGAGGGAAGCACTTACACTATCATCAGCATGAGCATTTTGAGGGGAAGACATTGAAGGATCATTGCAATTGGGAATGTCACAAATGTGCAGCTTATTGTTGACAAAGATATTCAGAAATCTTCCAGAGGAACACTTTACCCACCCTGAAATGCTGATTAATCAAAATCAGAACATTCTGTGGGAATGTGTCTGTTTTAACAAATCTTCTGACAAAACACAGGCACATTTCCAAACTCGCCTGCCAGGCAGGTTTCAGTCAAAAGCCTGCCCAGTTTCATGCCAGCTTGCCAACCCAGCTCCTTAGCAGTCTGCCCAGCAGTCTGCTGGGGAGAAAAAATGCCAGGCCTTCAGATTTCCCAGTGCTAGGGCAGCCCATTGAATTAAGTACCTCAGTGTTGGGTGACCCTGGGCTTGCAGGCTGTTCATCACAAAGCTAGAATGGTCATCAACCTTAAAGGCAGGCAAGACCAGAGCTGCCTGCCTCGAGAAGGACAAGAAAGATGTTTGACTGGGAGTTCTGTATTGGGAGAAGTAAATGAAGGGTGAGGAAGAGTCAGGCTGCATGAAGGACAGTGAAACATCCACTTCCTTCGACTCTGGTTAGTGATCAGACCTGCAACTGACCCCATCTTGGGGGAGTTTCTGTTCTGGATCCAATATCCATTGAGAAGGTGAGCACTAAATTGGCTCAATTACATGAAGACCCCATCAATTAAACTGTCTGTGCATGTAAAGAAGTGTTTTGACCTTTTTTTCTCTCTAGGTTCAGTTTAACTCTTTCCTTTGCTGGGGTGGATGGAGTGGCAGAGTCCCTTTTTTGTCATATGGTGTGCTTGTACCAAGCCCAGCTTACTGATGTGTATTGCAGAGTGACTGCATAGTGACTGCATACATCTGGATGGCAGACCAAGTTCTTTCCAGCACAGAGGATACACCATGTTCACAGATCTGTGATTGCCACAAGAACCATCCAGAAGGTCAGTGGAATTTCAAGCAAGATATCCTAACTGGCTTGTTTTGTTTTGTTCTGTGAGGGTTTTTTGGTTGGTTTTTCTGATTGCTGTTGTAGTGGTTTTTTTTGTTTTGTGGTTTTTTGTTGTTTTTTTTTTTTGCTTGTTTGGTTTTCTTGTTCTTCAGAGTTTGGTTTTTTTTTCAATGTTGTTTTGTTTTTTGTGTTTCGTTTTTTGTTCTGTATTCTTTTTTCTTAAGAACTCAGAAATGCAAAAGGGAATAGGGAATACTTTTGTTAAAGCATTCTGATAGTGGTAATCATAGCAGTAGTCTGTCTTTACTTGCACCTTTGGAGTCTCTCACTGTCCTCTTCATCCGTTAGAGGATGTGCTCTTGTCCTGTAACGGAAAAGAGCATAACGGAAGAGAGCATGAAGGACCTCTACAAAGTCTGGTAAGTATCAGTGCACTTCTGCCAGGTCTCAAACTACACATTTCCCCATCATCTGCTGTTTGTTTGATCTCAAGTTTTCTGTACCAAAGCAGCTCACAAACTGTGTGAGCAGGTTACCTATAGCCTGGGATAGGAATGAAGGCTGACACCCTGCGGCTGAGAAAATGGTCTTGCTAAACACTTCTTTAAATGATCCTTTTTAGTAGGTGTTATTGTTTTCTTTCTGTTTATGAGGCAATATATTCTATTCTAAGAATAATAGCTGAGGAGCAGTAAACAAAATAGCAAATTGA
Source organism: Motacilla alba alba (assembly GCF_015832195.1). Classification (NCBI taxonomy): domain Eukaryota; kingdom Metazoa; phylum Chordata; class Aves; order Passeriformes; family Motacillidae; genus Motacilla; species Motacilla alba. The sequence goes on from NC_052046.1 coordinate 46,230,047, forward strand.
GGCTTTGGATGACAAGCGTTCTTGACCGTTTTATTGCATTGCTGTTACTGGGCACTGGGCTTAACTAACACCAATTCATCTCCATGAGAATTGTTGACAGAAAACTAAAGCAGCTTTGTGTTAGAGAATAATATGTCAGTCTGGAAGGAATTGTCCATGTTTATTCTTCTGAGACTTGACGATGTTCCTTCATGGCTAATTAGCCCAAGCAGAATTTAGCTCAGGTACAAAGGGCAGGAGTACAGCTGCATCAACCATCATTTAGTTGACATTCGTAACAAAGCTGTGTTTCTAAGCTCCCACAGATTAAGGTGGTGTGTGTGTGGTGCCTTCTAGAAATATAACCATTTTAAAAGAGAAAATGTTTGAGAAGACTATTAATACCAAGGAAATAACATTTCACTTCTCAAATATGTTTGGAACCAAATGCACGTAGAATCATTGTCCTTAGAACTTGTAGATTATGGAGGCAAATTCTGTACTTATTTTCACAAATTGCATGGACAGCACTTGAGACTTGGCCTAGATAAAGGAGTAATCTCTTACTCTTTCCATGTTTGCTTGCTGTTAAATATTTTCAGGAAGTCTTGCTTTGCTGATCCCTTATTTTACTCAGACTGTTTTCTGGGGACATTTGAGAAAATATTTAGTTTATGGATCCAGTTTATGGATCTTTTTGTACTCATCACCACTAGCAGTGGAAGTCTGGTTCCCTTGGCTTAATTCTGGACCATGGCTCTCTCGCTGCTCAGTAAGAAGTTCACAGACAATATTTCACACTTCAGCTCAAACCATTGCAGCTTCAATTTCTTTTGCCCCTGGACAAACATCAATACTTCCCAGCTCTGTCATTCTCCCCTTCTGGTTTCTGCTCTGTTTGAACATGAGAAAAGGCACCTCAGAAGCTAACTCAACAAATCTCAAGAAAATTTTCCTCCAGGATGTGTCATCACTAGCAGACATAAGGAACAGATTCTGCCAAGTTCTGAGGGGAGGTTGGGTGGATTGCAAGGGTGTGTGCCATGTGCAGGCAACAATAATGGGATAGCAGGGAAAAAACCTCCATCCCTTCAGTTTGTTGCCTCATTCCTTCTTGGTGTTCCACAGCTCAGCTTTTAGAGCTAATTCAAAGGACTTTTCTAGTTGCTTTAATATAAAAATATTTCACTAACAATACTAGGTAAGCCTAGCTTACCACTAACACTACAGACATTTTGAACCATTACTCAACTTAGTGTACTATTTTCATCCTTTGTCCTGTGTTGAAGACAGCTCAATGTAACAGCAAGATTACAGTCAAGCTTAATATTTCTTGTGTGTTTTCACATATTACTCTTGTTAGCAGCAGGTCTGAAGTCATAAATGAATTAATTTTTTTTCTGTAGAGAAGATACTTTTATCTTTGAAGTTTGCAGCCACATATGTAAATGCAACACTAAATCAGGATTTCCTTTTCTCTGGTTCCAATTTAATTTTGTAATAAATTTTATCCATGTCTATCTGTTCTAACATAAGAGATTTGTACTGAATATTCTTGATGTACTGGTATTTATGCATGAAGAATGAGAGTATGACTGTCAAAATAGATTAACAAACTATATTTCCATTTCCTATCTAAAGGCATACATAGGCATTGAGACATAACGTACCCCTGAAACAGCTTTGTTTAAAGACTTCTGAGCCTGAATGGCTTAATTGGACCACATATTATCCAACCCTGCTCTCTTACTACATTTAACTATTTTTTGCATTTGACATTTGTTTCTTGCATGAAACACAATGAAGAAAACTGTGTATACATTATTATGTAAGTCTCTATCATACTTATTTTTAGAGAACTACTTTTTAGCCTGCTAGTAAGTAGGTTTTTCCATGTAGTGCTCCATGGAGGAATAAGGGTGATTCAGGACATGTTTGGACAAATGTTTGAGGGTTAGACCTAGATGATCCTTAAGGTCCCTTACAACTCAAACCATTTGTGTTGGGTTTCTGTGGCCAGGTTTTGGGGCTTCAGGGGTGGTTTCTGTGAGAAGCTGCCAGAAGCTTCCCCTGTATCAGATAGAGGTAGTGCCAGCCAGTTCCAGGACAGACCAGTTGCTGGTCAGGGCCAAGCCAGGCAAGAGTGAAGGTAAGGCCTCTGTGATTACATATTTAAGATGTTAAAAACCCCTTAATGGGCAGATTGTAATTGGTGCCAAAGAATACATGTGAGGAACAACTCTGCAGACACTGAGGTCAGTGGAAAATGAGAGCAGGGGGTGTTCCAGGTGCTGGAGCCGGTATTCCCCTGCAGCCCCTGGTGCAGACCATGCAACTGTGGTGAAGCAACTGTGCCCCTGCAGCCCATGGAGGTCCATGGGGATGCTGAGGTCCACCTGCAACCCTTGGAGGAGACCCACACTGGAGTAGGTGGATGCCTGAGAAGAGGCTGTGACACCCTGGGAGGCCCGTGCTGGAACAGGCTTCTATCAGGGACCTGCAGACCCATGGAGAGAGCAGCCCATGCTGGAGTAGGTCTCCTGGCAGGATTTTTGACCCTATGGGGGACCCATGCTGGAGCAGGCTGTGCCTGAAGGACTGCATCCCATGGAAAAGCGATCCATATTGAAGCAGTTTGTGGAGAACTGTTGCCCATGGGATGGACTCACACAGGAGAAGTTGATGGACTATCTTCTGTGGGAAGGATCCCACACAAGAGCAGGAGGAAGACTCTTCTACTTGAATAGCAGTAGGAACATCATATGATGTACTCAGTGTAACTCCCATTCCCCATCTCTGTTGTGTCTCCCAGTGGGAGGGAGGAGGTAGAGCTGGGAATGAGGAGGAGTGGAGGGAAGGTGTCTTTAAGATATATTTTATTTTTCATTATCCTGCTTGGACTTTTTTAGCAGTAAATTCAATTACTATCCCCAATGTAAGTTTTGAGTCTTGTGCATGTTGGTGAGTGATCTCACTCAACCCTTATCTAATCCCATGAATCCTTGCTGCACTTTCCCATGCCCAGTTGCAGAGGGGTGAGAGTGTGATAGAGGCAGAGAGGGCTTCATTGGGCACCTGGTATCTACCCAGGGTTACCCACAATACCATTGTATGAATCCATGGCTCCAGATCCATGATGACTGACTGTTTATTACCACTGGTACACTTATTAACGCAGGACATTCTTCAGGTTAGGGTCCATCCAGCTCAATGCATAAACTGTCCTGTCAGTAATAAACACAGATACCCTTCTCTCATGGTGAATGTCTTGATGGCTATGCTCACTTTTGCTCTTTGTGTCTTTTCTTGCATATTAGGCCACTTTCTACCCACCATTCTGGATGCCAGATTTTCAGTTCTGCAGCTTGAAAGGTAGGAAGTCGCTGGTGCAAAAGAAGTTTATACCAGAAGTGGTTGGTAGATGTTTCTCCAAATGTCTGTCAGACAAAGCCTTGCTCTGGACTTGAGTTGTAGCAGTCCCAGTTTCCCACATCTCTAGGTCCCAGTTGGACTCAATGGCAAGAAAGATACTTCCCTTTTGCATTCATAAAAGGAAAAACTTGAGTCACCTGAGCATGTTGAGGATGAAAAGGAATTACAGCAATGTAATGTCTCATCCTCCTATGTTACCAAGCAGCAGAGCAGGGAATTTCAGGAACAAAACTTTGAATTAGGCTATCTGCTAGCCTTTAAATGGTAAAGACCATGCAACAACAGCTGTTGAACAGCCAAGAGCATGCTTCTCAGCGATCTCTGCTAAGGATGTTTTGCAGACTCCTTTTAGTTCTTGAGAGAAAGGGTCTAGGACTAAGAATTATACTTCATTCTCTCAATAAGGCTATAATTAACCTGTTAGTGCCTGCACCACTTTAGTGTACAATAACCATAAAACAGTAGCAGAATCATTCCCTGCACAAAACAAAGTCTTCTTCTTGTCCTTCTGATAATCATAGCTGTGTGACAAACTTTTTATAGTTCTTCTTGTCTTTAAGTTTACTATTCAAATTTTTATTCAGTAGAACACATTTCCAACTATTTTGCAAAGTGTAGCAGCTTCACCAAATGATTCACTGATAATTACTGTGATAGGAGAGCCAACTGCTCAGTATGTTAATATGCATTTTACTATTCTTAGTTGTTATGGTGGCTGTAAAAACCCATCGTGAGATGTTTGCTCTCAGCGTCTTATCTCAAAACACAACATCATAGAAAAATATCTGTCCCCAGTGTCTTTCTGCCTGCAGTGGTGAAGCACACTGATTTGCAAACATCTTGGTAAACCAAGTGAGGTATATTTCTTAAAGATTTAGTGCTGTAATTGAAGTCAGGATTAATCACAAATGTAAATCATCAAAGTCAGTGGGATGACTAATGTGAACAAAGATTAAATGGCAAGACCAAGTCACAATTGTGTTTAAGAAATGACTGCCAAAAACCCCCATCCCACTGGTTTCTTTACACATTTCTCACCTTGGAGTATGACAAATGAAGCAGAAAAGTAGATGACTAGAAAAGTAGCAGTGAATAGTGTTAGATCATACTGAAAAGATTCTGACTAAGAATTTTGACTTTCCCTTGTCTTGGCTCTGCTGGAGACCAGGCAGTGAATTTTGTGACTTTCATTATAATTTTTGAGTAATTGCATTTAAATGACTAACTGAATGAGGTTTGTGTTAATTCTGTCATTTGTGCAAGTTTTACGCAAGACACTTTTATTTTGTTTTGGAGGTAATATTGCTCATATCCACATGGACAGAAAACTGTTTAAAGGGAAAGTGTGAAAAGGTGTTGGAGGGAGTTGTTTGTTTCCTTCTGCCACAAAATTTCATCTGCTGGGGCTTTAGACAATATCCTACCAGCAGTTGCTTCAGTTGCTTCATTTGTTTCAGATCAGGAGAGCTTCTGGACATGAAGGATCTTTGGTCCCTTCTAGTAGAACTGATCTTACTTCTCAAGAAATCCTCACTTCACAGCGAAATCCTCCAAATTATTGGCCTGTCCCATTTAATCGGGAGTGATTCAAAAGTCAACAGCGAGGCAACTCTGAGTAAGTACACATGTGAAACCCCACTGGTCTTTGGCAATTTCTGAGCAAGGTGCCACAAAGTAGAACCTAGTGTGGAGAGCTTGTTTCACCATACTGAAACAGTTCCCAATGGCAATGACTTGTCATTCATTTCCCTCCTGTGCTGTTGGCTATGAGAAATTGCTGATCTTCCTACCTGTGTGTCATCTCCACCTTCCTTTCAAATTAATGTTGGTGTAAGGTATGCCTTGCCAACTCAGTCACTCAGAGTGCCTGCTGGCTTTCCTTCTCCTGTGATTTCATGTGGTGCGCTCCAGATTTGCTACTGATCATGTCTGCTATTCAGTCATGGGAAGAGGGAAGCTAGGACTCATCTCTTTTTTATAATTTTATTTTTCTCTTCAGTGGCATTCCTAGCATTTCCCACTTTCTATATGTGTGCTATACACTTCATACAATGGCACATTTTCACATTGTTGAGGGCTTTCCAGAGATTTTTTTCCAGTCCAATATTGAAAATGATTGGTGTTACACATTTCTACTTTCCACAACACTGGCAGCATTATCTTGAGACCCTCAGTGAGGGCAGTGTTATACACATTAGTAGTATATGTGTTCATTAATGAAAAGAACATTTGAAAACACTTCTTTTTGTGTTTAAAATATTTAGGTGAAATCAGATACTTCCATCAGTCCTGGAGATATTGCTGTTCCTGATATTGTCTCTCAATCTAAGTGGGTAACATGCTCTATGGGCAGAACTGGCATTTGTGACATAAGAAACAGGATATTTTTGTTTGCTCTTAGACTCATCTAAAATACTTGAACCCCATAACCTTCTTCATTTGTCATATGAATAGCCATGAGGCCTTAAGTAGGCTGTTGCAGTGCAAAAATATCATGTAAATTTTCTTTGTTAGTCCATGCTCCTATTGTGAAATTTTTGGTGTTTCTTCACACTTAACAGTTCCAGTAAACATTGCCTCACTTATGTCTGCCTAAGTTACAATGTGAACATCTATTTCTCTCGGGTTTGCTTTTAGCAAGAGTACATTACAGCACAAATATTTTTACAGAACAGTTTCCACAAATGTTCCCAGATGCATGGAAATATTTTGATTAATACTTTCAACTGTAGTCAAATGACTTGCCTTTTTCTTTAGTGCATTTTATTTCTGTCTTTGATCTTTATAAAATCACAATCCCATCTATTTTATGGAATTTTCACTAGTGCTCTTCTTGAGCAGGAAGCCCTGGAGGAGTCAGTTAGTTTTGAACATTTTTGAGCACGGACCACATTAAATATATAAAAAGATTGGTGAATATAGTTTTCAGTAATTGCATTGCTATGTAGTAAACCTCCTACAGATATAAAGAAAGCAATACAAGAGAACCAAGGATAACAGCAGAAGTCACCATCTCTTCAGTTAATTTCAGAGTATGTGTGTGTGTATACACATATAAATAAATCATTAAACTGTGTTTATTAGAGCATAATCTTAAGAAACACTTTATTCTTATTTTGCTCCATATTTATTTCAATTACTACATTGTACTTTATGTGGACTATAATAAAAGTGAGGAATGAAAGCCTTTTTTCTTTGGACACATTGGAACTTTTATTTTCATCTGATTCTAAATTTCAAGTTGGGTCATATTCAAAGCTGATATTATGGGAAGCCCAAGAGGCATGGACACAACTGAATGCCAAGGTGTTAACCAATGTTTGAGATGACAGGCATTACTTCTGTTATATTTTTGTTAATTGCTTCTCAAATGCCTTTCTAGACTTGCAAGTAGTACTATGATTCAGTATAGCTTTAGAAATTCTTGTTAAGTTAAAATCAGAGTTAGTTAAGAGAGTTTAAGTCATGTAGCAATAAATACCAATGAATCTAAAGGAGTTGAAGTTAATATTGTGCCATTCAAAAGCAAGTATAAATCATACCATGCTAGAGTCAGCTGAGAATTCAGCTGAAGATCTTCATGACCTACTTCATCCCTCCAATAGAAAAATCAGCAGAGGCGGATACTCATAGAACGCTTCTCTTTTTTACAGTTTTCCCAAAAGCCTACGACTCCCTTTTGTGCAGAATACACAAAGCTATGTCTTTCATCCATGCTATTTTTTTCTGTATCTCAGGAGAGGTGGAAAAGTGGTGATTATGTTCCTTTAACCACATAAGCATTCAGCCCTGCATCCCACCTTATCCCTGAATCTGTCAAGTGCCCACTGTAATATTTGGAGACTAAGAACAGATTTTGCTGTAAAAGGTTTTGGCTTTCCTGACCTTCACCAAACAGAAGTAATGTAAAATATAGAAAATATCATTGCTACTAATCTGGGAGAAAGTCTGTTTTTATGGCTGATTATAATTAGTGACAAACATATAAGAAAATAGGTGACCAAACTCCATCTGGAATATTATTTCCAAGACTGTCCACCCACATAGGAAGGATATTATTTGACTTGGAGACTTCTTTCTAGAATTCTAGAATTTCAAGAACCTGAGTCATGAAGGCAAATTTGAACTACTGCTTCTTTTTTTCTTTTCTTTTTTTTTTTTTTTCCTTCTAGATATGAGTTAAGGTTGTTGGAAGTGCATGCCCAGGATTCATAAAAAACCATTTATCATGGTGAAAACAATAGGTACCATTTAATTTAAAAAACTGCCTGAAGTTTCAGGATTTACTTTGACTTTTGACAGTCCTGAGAACTCAGTGCACTGGATTGGTACAATATGTGTGGGACACCATGTGTGCTGCACAGGATTCCTCACACAGGTTCTATAGTGTGCCTAAGACCTTAAGTAAACCACCAACATTTATGAGCAAGCAGGTCTTCAAGCTTATTGCTGGATCTCATGTCTGACATTTCCAGTAGCATGCCAACTGTCTCTGCATGTCTGTTATCCACTGGCAAGTGGATGCATGGGAAAAAAAAACCCTGATTTTGCAGCCTCCAGGTGGAGGCAGTGGTTGATCTAAGACTCGGGCTGCTTTTGAATCCCCATTTCTGACACAGTGGGCTCCATAGTCTGTTACCTTTAACAAGGCTGCATATGCCAGATATTAGAAATAGGAAAGGAAGAGGGGTAAACCAATGTGAGTAAAGGTTATTAGACCTTTCATATTAAATAATCCAGGAAGATAGATAGAAATGGATTCAAGCCACTTAGATTTCATTGTGGAGGGATATTATAGGTACATGTGTTAAAATGTTGAGAGCTGAGATAAACAAAAAAATACTCTAAATTTGCTTTCTGATAGGTTTGCTTTACTCCAGAGGGCTATCTCTGTTGACATATAAATACAGGACGACAGAGTAATGTAGCAGGATAATGTCAGTGGGGACTATACTATTTTGGTAGGTATTTAACAGAATGAAATCAGGAATCATTTACGTTCTGGAACTAGGATTTAATAAAGAAATTTTTCTGTTAGCTCCATAAATTTTACTTCTGAAAAAAGAAAAAAAAAAAGGAAGAGATGGAGATACAAACCTTCTGTGAGGATAAACAAGAGGAAGATATGTATCTCACACCTAATCAAACTCGTGCATTCAAACCCCTTTGAGGATGACAGCTAGATTTCTTGCAGGCCATGTGTCACTTTCTAAAACGGAGGTTGAACAGGGGGCAAACCAGCACCAGGCCCTCCACGGCATCTCCGCTCACTGGGAGGCAAGGCGCGGGGTGCGGGGACAGGGGGCTCTTGGCGGGGATCGCTCCGGGAGGGCCAGCGGGACCGAGCTTCACCAAAGTGCGTCCCCGCTTCTGCGCAGCACTTCAGCGCTGCCGGCTCAGAGGCGAGGGCGGACATGAAGCAGCGTCACCGAAATCCTTCAGCCTTGACGGCCTTGCCGTCAAGGCCGCCAGCGGGCTCCTTTCCCCTTGCCATTTCTCTCCTCTTCGTCCTTTTACGATTATCACCCCTGCTTTCCGCGAGCGACAGCCGCCGCAGCGCGATCCGCCGGCGGATCGCCCGTGCGCGTGGCGAGGCGGCGGGTACGCGCCTCGGGAGCGCGGCTCCCGCGACCTTATTCGATGGCGCGGAGACGGCGGGTGCGAGGGCTCGGTTCCCGCACGCCGCGCAGACACACCCCCGTAACGCCGGGCACCCCGGCACCGCGGCGGGAGCCGAGGCGGCGGCGCGGAGCGGGGAGGCGGCGCTCGGGCCCCGCCGCGCCGGAGCGGAGGCGCCGCGCCCCGGCGGGCGGAGGCAGCGCGGGGCGAGCGCCCCCCAGCGCGCTGCCGCCGCGCCGGTTACGTAAGCGCGGGCACCCCCCGCGCCGCCCCCCCGCCCCCGACGGCGGTTATGCAATCGCAGCACACAGACCTACTGTACCGCGCGCCGCCCCGCGCGCCGCCCCGCCCCGCCCCCGAGCGCTCCCATTGGCCAGCTCTCGGCAGCCCCCGGCGCCGATTGGCTGGTAGTAGCCGCCAGTCACGGCGCGGCGCGGCCGGCATGCGGGCTATGAGCCCCGCGCCGCGCAGCCCTGACCTACTAACACACATCCCTCCGCGCCGCCGCCGCCGCGCGCTCCCGCCCGCCTCGCCGCCGCCGCCCGCACGGCGCGGCACCGCACCGCGCCCGCTCCGCTCCGCCGCCCGCCCGCCCGTCTAGCCCGAGCACCGGCGCGGGGAGAGGAATGCTCGGCGCTCCGCGGTGCGCTGCAGGTAGGAAGGAAGGCGCGCGTACAAAGTTGGGGTGCCCGCCCCGTGCTTCGCTCTAGCTTCGGGCTGGGGGCGGCTGTTGCTTATGGGGAGCCCAGCCAGCTCCGGCCGCCGCCGGGCGGGGAAGGGTCCGTCGGCGGCCCCGCTCCGCGAGGCGGCGGGCGGCTCGGCGGAGGGGTGGTGGAGCGGGAGGCAGCCCGGGAGATGCCTGCCGACGGCTCTCGCTGTCGGGGCGTGCTCGCTCCTGGAGTGCCGCGCTGCCCCTCGCGTGTCCTCGCAGCGAGCCCCGGGCAGCGCCCCCGGAGCGGCTCTCCCGCGTTGCATAATGTGCCGGCGGGGAGCGGAGCTGCCGCGGCGGACGCCGTGCGGGGCGGAGGGCTGGGTCCCGGGCAGCGGCAGCTGTGCCTCGGCCACAAAACCACCGGGAGCAGCTGCCGAGCCCGCCAGCCAGACCCAGTCCTCTTTCGGGCGGCGCAGGGGCTTCTTGCCCACGGGCAGTCGGGATCAATGGCAACGGCCCGGGACCGGGGCTGCGCTTGTCTCAGCCAGCCCTTTCCGTCACTTTTTGTCGCTGTTTTTTAGGCGCTGCGGGACCGATCGCATAATAGTTCCTGGAAATGTTGCATTATGTAACCACAAAATATGCTGGCAGCGGGGCTGGGAAGAGGGAGCTAATTATGCGATTTTATAATCTCCCTACAAAGAAACTAGGACGATCTCGCCCCGAAAAAAAAAAGCCCCCCCAAACCCGTAACTGTAACAGGTTTGGTTAAAGTGTGTTTATTAAGGGAAGTAGACAACTGGGTAAGTGGGGAGGCGAGGCGCGCTCGCCGGCTGCGTGCCGGGTGCCTTAAAACGAGATCTGTGTTGGGTCTATATTTAGCCCCTTCGCGTTTTAGCAATTGTGGCTTCATGTGCTATTTCTGGTCTTTTCACCAGAGCCGTGCGTGTGTAAGACGTTCGAGGCATTTGCTCGGATTTTTAACTCTACGCCTTCGGAGGCGTTTTAGATCAGGCTGTATTTATTTTTCAGAGAAGGCGTTTCGCCTAGACGCCGTGGCATCCCTCTCTCCGGTACGGGCTTTCAGTGGAAAAAAATAATGAAAAGCAATTTTTTAAAAAACAAACAAACAAAACAACAGACCAAAACAAACCAAACGGGAATGGCTTAATTTAAGGAAGAAAGGCGTTTACGGGAGATCTCAGCCGCGCTGGAGGGGAGAGCAAGAGCCGTCCCGGCCGTGCCTTGACGGCCGCGGCGGGCGGGGGGCCAGGTGCCGCCGGCCCCCGTGGGGCAGCGCAGCGGAGCCGGGCTCCGGGGGCGGCCGCCGGTAGTAGGTCAGTGTGACAGACCCTATGGGCGGCGGAGCGGGGCGGGTGCGCGGAGCCCGACGAGTCCTCCGCGTCCACTTTCCCCTCCCGGAGGCTGGCGGGGGTCGCCGCCGCCTCCTTTCCCCGGCAGCCGGCGGGGCGCGGCGGCGGCGGGCGAGCGAGGGCTGGGGGCGCTGGCGCTCCCCCTCAGCCCTTTGTTCTGGGCTGGGGCGGCGGCGGCGGCGGGGGGGGGCGGGCTGATAGCGCGGGGCCGAGCGGGCCGGGGCCGTGCGTCGCCGGTCACGTAGGGGCCGCGGGGCCGAGCCGGGCCGCCTTTGTGGCGGGCGCGGTGCGGGGCCGCGCGGCGCAGGGGCGGCGGGCGCCGTGTCTCCGCAGCTCGGCCCCGCACCGCGCCCCGCGGAGCGTCCCCACCCCGCTGCCCATCACCCCCCTAGTCCCACCGTCGCCTGCAGGCAGGGATCGCCAGACAAAGGCCCTCGCAGGTAGGCACGAGCTGAGCGTTTTCTTTCGTTTCTTACGCAACGAACGACAACAACATCATAAAGGGGGAAAAAAATCATCATTGCCCAATTCTGTAATTTTTTTCGCAAGTCAGTTTGGCGTCGCAGTGGCTGTATGTTTTGTACTCTGGAGCCAGCTTGTGCTGTGTCCTCGATAGGAGCATAGCTTGAAAGTTGCTGACGAAAACTTGCCTTTCAAGATTAGGTGATTTTTTTTTTATTTTTTATTTTTATTTTTAATTACTAAAACGGTTCTCCAATAACTGAAACCAACATCACTGTGCTTCTGACCAAAAACCTCCCAGCTGAGTGCCCCAGCCACAGGCTTTATGTTCGTTGTACCTGCTATAGGAAGTAGCAGCAAAGTATTTAAAAAATGTAATATTCTTGGTAACTGCATAAACTTTTCTGCTACTTGATTGTTGGGGCCAAGTACAGCCTTGACAGTGAGGCTCTTTTGGACTTACTGTTGTGTTAAAAACAGCCCTGGGTTTTATGTTGGTTTTTTTTTTTCCTGTTGTCCTTGTAACTTGAATGATTGCACTTAGTTTCGTTATGTGTGCTCCAGTGTGTGTGTAACCTACTTTGAGTTATCTTTGCCCTCCTCAGTAATTAATTAAATCCAGAGCCTCGTTTGAAATATTGCTATGTGCATTGCTTTTGTGGTCCTTACTCAATCAAAATGTTGACTTTGATGGGAAACTCAAATGAATAAGGATTTGGTGTTTTGGCCCAAAAACCTGATTTAAACCAACAAGTTCAAGGACTACTGAATAAGGATTGTTAATAACATTGGCATTAGCAGTTATTGTTACAAATGCTCTCACATTGTAGATGTTTTTGACTGTTAAAATGCTAATAAGCTTTAGAATATTCTGCCTCCACTTTCATTTACTTTATATTTTTAACTCGTGCTCCAAAGGGCTCTTAACTAGCTTTCAAAATATCTAGCTTCCTGAATTTGCATCCAAAGCGTCAAGTCTCTGCTGTTTTGGTGGGGGTTGTTTTGCATTTTGTTGTGAGGTTTGGGGAGGTGATTTTTTTGTTTGTTTTTGTTTTTAAGAAACTGATGTGAAGGTGTCAAGAAGCTAAGAATCTTCCCATGGGCAGTATGAACTTACATGACCTCCAAACAGCTTATCTCATCTTAAGAAGGAGCAGTATATGCCTTGCTTTTGGATGAAATTTACAGAACATACAGACATTCTTTCTATTGCAATAGAGTCAAAAGAGAGTCGACAAAGATCTCAGCACCATGCTGCTTTTTTTCCAATCATTTATCTTGAACTAAAACTCTTAAATAAAATAAACCTTTAACTCATTTTAAATTGACTTATTTTAACAAATAGTTATGCAAACTAGTCTTATGCAATAGTTTTTTTCCAGACGGCAATCTCACTGCTGTTATAACATCACTGTGATGCAATAACATGAACAATAAAATCCTCTGTTCGAGTCTTATTACACACTGTTAAGCAATGTATCTGACTCATCAGCTTAATTGACTCTTCTAGGTGACCTTGCCATGATCATTACAGCCAGTTATGAGATATAAATGTGCTTAGGCTATGTAATAGAAAAAAAATGCAAATAGATGGCCAATTCCTGCAGTCCAATCTAAAATAAAATGACAATTGATTTCTGTGTTAGTATTTTACAGGGTTAAAGCATTACCTTACAGTATTTGAAAATATTTTTGTAGTAGCTACAAGATAATGTAACTGTCTAATACTCATGATAAGCATGACTGTCAAAAACAAGATTGCTTCTACCACATTTTTAGTCAAGACCAAGTATTCCCTTGTTTACACAATGTTATTTAAAAATTGTATTATAAGGTAGATCTGAAAGGAATCTAAAGCCATCTTAGATACCTTGTGGTTTTTTCCTAATTCACTTGTTGAATTGGTCTGTGTCCAAAATAGCATACAATGAGATTGAATTTTGTGACATGGATTAAATATATATTCTATTAGGAAAAATGCCTTATTTAAGACATGGCTTTTTTTCCCTTTCTTGAGTTGCTCCACCTTGGTGTAATTTTCAGTCTGTCCTGTAGTATTTGAATAATTAACCAGTTTTTGCTACAGAGATGTCTGCACAACAGCTGACAATGTAGATGCCAGTGCTCCAAGACTTCTCTTTGCAAGTGGAATGCAACCCAGCAAAGAAAATAATGCTCAGCATGGGCAGTGGTCTGGACCATCTCACAGAATTGGAGCCCTAAAGGTTGCTATTTCTCTGCTCTGTTTGCTGTGAGTGGTAGATAACAACAATTTACAGCCAGCGTTTATTTTATATATTTACTTCAGTTGTTATATAACAAGATGCATGTTTAGAGCATCAACTGGGATTAATTGACATAATTCTGCTGCCTTTAAATAGAGCCATATAAATTTAGGTCAGCTGAAGGTCTGGTCCATGGTTGGCATTTTAAAAACACAGTTCAATAATAGAAACCTATTTGTTGTCAGAATAATTAATATTTGATTTTGTGGACTTTTTTTTTTTTTTTGTAACTAAGGGAAACCTGAGATTGTATTTCCAGAACATGGTTGCTATTAAGTTAAAGCTTTTCACAGTCTAGTTCTTCCTGCTGTCAAGTAGCTATTGAAATGAGAAACGTACTGTCATAGTACTGTAACTTCAGTAACAGTTGTTTCTACTGAGGCTTTATTAAAATACTGGAAAGTGATATGATATTATTAAATTCCATATTTACATATGTATACTATATATATTACATATATGAAATTAAATATTTACACAAGATATACTTATTTCTTCCTCAGTTTTAAATTTTACCTGGTGCTATCAGTAATATTGTTAGATCTTGTTTTTCACCATTTGAACCAGAGCAATAAGTTGCTTGTTTTGGGAAACATGAACAGACCTGGGAGAATCATACTGTCTTCACAAGGAAATGAAAGAAAATGTGGGGCAAATTGGCATTTATTAAGCTTCACTGACCTTTTCTGAACAACAGCTACCCTTAACATATGTTGTGTGTTCTCCAAATAGAAATTATATTTCTGTAATTTACCTTTGGTGAGCAGGCCATACTTTAATGAGTTAATTTGTACTTCTTAAGATAAGCTGTAACTTAAATAATTTTTCTGACAAAGAAAGCCTTTTGTAAAAATTACGTATGACATCAGCTTTCTGGGTACAACGTGGAGTTGGGTAATATGAATTTGCAATAGTATTTCAAGTTCTATGATAATCTTACTTATTTTTTTCCTTAAATTTGATTGAACAGTGTCATAATAAATGATTTCTGATGTGCCTGATGGAGTATATTTTGTGGACATATTCCATTTTTTTCCTTCAATAACACGATCAACATTTTAGCAAAAGTGGGTCATCTTGTACAAAGTTATCATCATCAGTGTTCCACTGACCTAATTACACATTGGTCCTGAAACAGTAAGCAGTTAGGATGTCCATGAAGTTGTAGGAAAAGGAAACTGCATACAGGAGCAATACTTCTGCATTGCTTCATGCTGTTGTAACATATTCATGGTCCTTATGCACATTACTACATAACAGCAGAAATTGGTGGCAATACTCATATTGTAAATGCTTTTCCCCTTTGTGACTGAAGATAACCTGTCCATCATAGCATTAAATGCAGTCACCTAGGTTTTCTTAGAAAGTTTTAACTTCATTTATTCTATGTTGTCTAGACTCTGGCCCACAAATCTGTCCCAGGGATATCACTATTTCAGTGTATCCAGCATTAAAGCTTTTCTTCAACAGGAACATGAACTGAAAAACTGTTACAGGTAAAGGGCAAGAAGAAGTATGTTGAAGGATTTCAGTGGAGATTGGAAATACCCTGGATTTCTGAATTAAGATAGGTAGTGAAAATGATAGGTGCAGAGTTTCACAGCATAATTTTTGTCTCTGGAAAGCAGTAGAGATACTTTATCTCCAAAAAGTTTTTCAGCAGTGTTTAGGGAGGCTGTGCACGCACCACCTGAGCTTAAACTCTGCTTCCTGTCCCATGTAGGTGATGAGAATGATATTTTTTTCTGTACCTCATAAAAGTATTGAGATAGATAGCATCTGGTTTTGGAATACTTTGAAGCTAAAGTGCAAAATATATCTTTCAGTTTTCCAAAATTTGGATTGCAAACTGGTAACTTTTGAATCTATGAACAATTTCTATAGCAGCTTATCTGGTATGTAGCCCAGTTTTCTATTGATAAACTGGGGCAGAATGGTGGCATTAAATTATTAAAGATACATATGCAAAATGTGGAAAACATCAACTAAAAATAAGCAGAGACATTAAGGCAAATGCAGTTGTTTTTCTAGAGTGTGCCATATAGTGGTGGTGATGATAGATGTTTTTTCCCTAGAACCAAAGAAGCTATATGTAACTGTTATTCTCTTCCATTTGATATCTATTCCTTTTGTAGACACAATGATACAAAACTGAATTGTGTTTGAGAATCCAATGCTAGAAATGGGATTTCATTTAGTGTGATAGAATCACTATCAAAATGCGAGAGCTGTAGAATTAAACAGTTATTTTATCGGAGGATATGTTTGAAAAATTATGCTTGGATATGGCATTAATTATTTTGCTAAATATAAGTGAAAGCATGCAGTTACTCTATGGAGAAGCTTAGGTACATGAGGAGGCTCCCATATATTCTCTAAAACAGAAATTATTTATGTAACTAAATTACACAGAAGAGAGCAAGCTTGTGGCCTTGTCCTCCAAACCCTGAGACCTTTCAGTTATTACAGTGTGAATACGTAAATCCCCAGGATCAGATCTTGAATGTGCCATGTTGTCACTTCAGTATTTTTTGAAGTCCCATGGATAAATTAATTTTTGTGATTTCTGCCTGCATAATTTTTTGCTTCAATAGCATGAGTCCTATACAACAGTCTCATTAATACTTGGATCTGGGATTGTACTCTGCTTCTGCTGAAGTCTATGGCAAAATTGCTGGGGGAGCAAAACTGGCTTTGTAATTAAGTTAATAGGGTCGAGTGTTATTACATTGTAGAATTGGCACTCAATGCCATTAACATCAACCAACCAAATGTTGGTTTTATAACACTTTATGAGGGAGCGATAAAGCAATTGAAAAATTAATCATAAGGGAAAATATTGGAATTTGAAATGTAGTCAGAGGAATCATTACAGTTCATTAATTTATGTTTAAATACTCATGTTTTCCAATGGAATTATAAAATGCAAGTGAAGTGAAGGGAAATGGCTGATTCTATTGAAGGCATGTTGCCATTATCATCAGATGGAATTTAATTTGTTTACAGACTCAGCATTGGGCTGATCCACACAGAAAAAGTATTACTAAACAAGGGTTTTGACTTCTGTTTGTAAAGCCATAGTTCCAGCCACCATAATAAAAGTGCTCAGGAAATACAGAAAGAGTTAAAGATGTTTTGTTGTTTTGTTCATTCACGAAAGTCACGGTATTAGGTGTAACTGCATAAATAGCAAACCCGTGTGACTGTGTCAGTGGGTTACGTGTCTGTCTTGACAGCTTTACTGATGAACTCTGGCAGAGAGCAAAGTTGAATACTGCATGCAAAAACACAATCATTTTGATACATGCTTAATATTTGGTGGATTGCTTGCTACTTACGTTCTGTCTGTTTGTGCCAGGAACAATGTGTACAGGAGGGAGACTGGCCAAAACAGGAGTTAACAGTGCTATAGTGAGCAGATTGGGCCATTCCAGTGTACAATCTGCAGATGTCCCATGGAACAAGGGACATGAATTCTGCAGCTGGTTGGGCTAAGTTCAGCTCAGTGCCAGTCTTGGGCTTGCAGGAGGTGATTTGGACATGCAGTTGAGTTTTTATCTATCAATATGGTCATATTGATGAACTATGTCATTAGTCTACATTCATTTAGGAAAAAATCAACCCGCAATCCAGAAACGTTTTTGCTAGTTATTATTATTAGGATTTTTCCTAGACCACAGTGTTGGACACAGAAGTGGAATAGCTTTGAGCTGGAGACCATACTGATAGACAAGGTCCAAATTCTCCTGATATGGTCTTGTTCAAGACTAAACATTGTTTTCATATCACATGGAAATAAAAGATGGGAATAGTATAGGGAAAAAATACTTAATCTGTGTAGGTATGGTTTTGTTCTTCTAAAATATCTAATTATTCTATAAGTACTTCCTTGTTTATGCTACCACTTGAAATAAGTGTAGATGTTCTAGGCTATATGGCACACATACACACACACACACACACACACACACATATATATATATATGTGTGTGTGTGTGGTATTAATAATGGTGACATATGCATATTAGTGTGTGTTTTCTGGGAGAACAAATATTTTGATTTGAGTGTAGCTCTCTGGTATTGTTAAATTCAGTAAGAGCTGTGAACTGATAAGGACATGAAATTTCACAAAAGTTGTTTTGATCACTTTTTGCTTAGGTGAGAGTTGGCTGAGATACATACTAAGAGACAAGTAATGATTCCATAGGTATTGAGTACATGATACAATTTCCTGCTGCGTGCCATGGTATGTGTGTGCTACTAGTACATGTCAATACAGTGATAGTAGTGGATCAAGACAATTATGAATCAGTAACTGTGTACTCCCAGTTCTACAGGATAATGAAATCCCAGTATTCTAGTAGTGTAAAATGATGCTACAGAGACTGAATATTCTACAAATGTGACAAAAGGTGAAGTGGCCTTGTCTTCTCTTTTTTTGTTATTGTTTTAAAGTTTCAGCAATGATTTTTTTTAAGTGTTGAGTTACACTAGGTTTAAAATTATATACATATTAAATAAATAATTGATTCCCTGAATCAGTGAAATGGACAAAATGTCTATACACCTACTTCAGCAAATCAAACTGTACTGAAAATTTGGAGAAACAGATGTTGCATAGCTGTAGGGTTCATTTTTATTTTTAAACCTGATCCAGCTCCTTCAATCTTGACAGAAAGCTCCCTTTTGACTCCACTTGAAATTTTTAATCAGGGTCTAACTATGTAACTGTTTGTGTATTAGAGGTACACTTCTTTTCAAACATGACAATTTGTGGTGCTGCTTTTGCACTAAAATATTAGATGCTGTCTTTGGTGTGGTTGGTGTCTAACTCTATTTTTCATTAGGGCTGTATTATCAAAGACAAATAGTTACATGTCAGTAATTAACCACGGATTTTAGGAAATTCTACTTAGTTGTTCTATTAAATGTGTTAATTTTTTCATGACAGAAGAATTGGCATGGTTTCATGGAACAGAACCCAGCTTGAAACCTTAGTCTTTATGACCCTGCTTAATTGTTACTTCATCACTCATTCCACTTTGCCTTCTGGAAAAGACAAAAGAAACTGGCAAAATACAATTAATTAATTCTTTTATAACTTTCTTGACTGATAATGTTAAAATTAGTTTCATTAGTCATTGTAAAAACATTCCCAGTAAATAGAGACATTAATCTGAAGTGGCTGATTATTTAATTTTTTTTTGTTTGTTTTCTGGTTGTACAGGCAGGAATGATTGCTGACTCGATAGTCAGTTCTATAAAAGCACTTGGCACACTACATTCTTTTCACCAGGAACATGCTTGACTGTAGAAAATTATATACTGAGAAGATGTGTCTAAGATCAAGACCAAGTGATCTTAGCATTTTTGCATTAAAAGGCACTAAATAAAACAAAGGCCAAGATAAACTCTTAAGTTCAAATTTAGTTATTAAAATGGTCTGAAGCTGAACATTAAGCTATTTTTTATTTGTTAATGGTAATACTTCTGTGTCTAAACTTTTACTTCAATGCAAATACTGTTTCCTGGAGGTGTACATGCCTCAATGGTATTAAATTTTACTTTGACATAATACAACTATTTGTCAAATGCAAATTTTTAATTAAATGTTGTTTCTCTAATGTATTTTTCAATACGGATTTTAATATTTTCTTTTGTAAGATACTAAACAAGTACATAATTTTTTTGTCAATATTATTTAGTTAGGTACTTTCCCAAATTATGTGTGTGGACTTGCTAGTTTGAATTAAGGTGATGGATACAAACACTTTTATTTATTTTTATATATATATATATATGTGTGTGTGTGTGTGTGTGTGTATGTATTTTTACAGAATTCAAATGCAGCAATTAAATGCTTAATAAATAAGCATTGGACGATGGATAATGGTGGTATTTTAAGACAATAGAAAGCATTCCTTCTTCTCTAAATCAGCTTATGTTATTTTTAATCCTTGAAGGACCCAAATATATTGCATTTCTAAGTCATACACCACAGCTGTTTTCAGAAGAGCTTTAATGTGGAACAGGATGCTTTGCAATGCTGCTCATCAACATGCTCCGTGTCCTGCAGTTTAAAGTTTTGAAAGGCTTTAGTTTGGCTAGTGATGTCATGAAAGGTTCTGTGACAGCATTACTGTAGGGTCAAAACTCAAATGTTTTTTAATTGATTCTTCCTTGGATCATATAATATTTGTTTTGGAAGCAAATCTGCTACCTCTAGGTGTCATGAAATTTAGAATATCAGTAGTTTCATAGTTGAGCTGTCTTCAGATCACAGCAGGTTTTATGAACCAAATTCTTGTCTAAAATATTTGTCAATAGCTACTTTTGAGTGTTTTGATCCAGCAATTCCTAAATAGTAATAAAATTCTCTATTTATTTCAGGTTTTTAAGAAGATTCCCATTGAATCTGCCAAGAAAATTGGCTCTAGACAGACATTTCTGTCTGAGATCATGAAAGAAAAGGAAGAATGTGTGTGGATTTAAAATTACTTTATTTACCAAGTTGTGGAGTGAGAAGTACTGAGGAGATAGCTTGCTCTGTTGCTCATTGTAGATCCTCTGCAAATTGTTTCTGATGCAGCTGAGAAAAATGCAGACCCTTAAAAAGGAGCACGGACCTGTTGACACAAGTAGCAATGTGGACAAAATCATGGTACTTAAGTCGACCTTAGCAGAAGTATCTGAAGAATTGACTACAAATGAAGATATACTACTTACTGAAGCAAGTAGTGGAAAGAGCAAATCTTCAGCTTGCCGGAGAAAGCGAGAATTCATTCCAGATGAGAAGAAAGATGCTATGTATTGGGAGAAAAGGCGGAAAAATAATGAAGCTGCCAAAAGATCTCGTGAAAAGCGACGACTGAATGACCTTGTCTTAGAGAACAAACTAATTGCACTGGGAGAAGAGAATGCCACTTTGAAGGCAGAGCTGCTTTCATTGAAGTTAAAGTTTGGTTTAATTAGTTCTGCGGCCTATGCCCAAGAGATACAGAAACTCAGTAGCTCAACAACTGTGTATTTTCAAGATTATCAGAGTTCCAAATCAAATATTAACTCATTTGTAGATGAACATGAACCATCTATAGTTGGTAGCAGTTGTATTTCTGTCATTAAACATTCTCCTCAAAGTTCAATGTCTGATGTATCTGAAACATCAACTGTAGAGCATACCCAACCAAGTCGTATACAAAGCAACTGTAGAAGCCCCGAAAATAAGTTCCAGATTATAAAACAGGAGCCCATGGAATTAGAGAGAGAGCCAAGAGATGACAGAGGTTCATATAAAGCATCCATATATCCAAACTACATGGGAGCTACCTTTAATGTGTACTCACATTCTCCTCCTCTCTTGCAAGTTAATAGGTCCTCCAGTAATTCCCCGAGAACATCGGAAACTGATGATGGTGTAGTTGGAAAGTCATCTGATGGAGAAGATGAACAGCAGGTTCCTAAGGGTCCAATTCATTCCCCAGTTGAACATAAAAATGTTCATGCAACAGTTAAAGTTCCAGAAGTGAATTCTTCAGCTTTGCCTCACAAGCTTCGAATCAAAGCCAAAGCCATGCAAGTTAAAGTGGAAGCAATGGATAATGACTATGATGCAACACAGAAGTTGTCGTCACCCATTGACATGTCCTCAAAAAGACATTTTGAGCTTGAAAAACACGGTGCGCAAAACTTGGTGCATTCTTCCCACACTCCTTTCTCGGTTCAAGTGACTAATATCCAAGACTGGTCACTTAAACCAGAACTCTGGCATCAGAAGGAACTCAACGTTAAAATTCAGAGTGGTTGCAAAACTGGAGTTGTTGAAATCCAAGACAATATCTACAATGTCTCTGAGTCAGAGAATCTCTATTTGAAGCAGGGCATAGCAAACCTATCTGCAGAGGTTGCTTCACTTAAAAGACTTATAACTACACAAATCTCTGCATCAGACTCTGGTTAATTTACTACTGAAAAAAGGCTTATTGTTTCAAAGGATGTCATTTGCAGTAGATCAATATGTTTTGTATGATGCTGAATTTTCACTGGACTTGTGATGTCATTTCACTGTAATGTTCACATAATGTCTGATTGGTGTCTTTTTGTGCACAAATTGTTATGAAGACTAGGTTGTGCTATGATCACTATGCCTTGAGTATAGTCAAGTAGCCTGTACAAAGGCTGTATATAGTGGACTTTAATTTCTCTTTGTTCTACTACAAAGCGTGCAAGTTACCAGTTACAATAAAATATTGGTGACAAACATAGAACATCTACTCCAGTTCAGTTGATTTTATGAACTTGTAAATAAGTTATTAATTAAAAACTGGGTTTTTTCTTACACTGTGCTCAACTTCACTTACATTTTTGGGTTTTGCAGCCTAACAACCAAATTACAATTTACAACATGTGTGATCCTTCTGGCCACCTTTTTCCTTAACATGTTTTTTAGAAGAAAAGTGAATATTTATAAATGAAACAGTACCAATTTATAGCCTTAGCCTTCTTTAACTTATTTCTTAGTAGAAATTAACCAAAAGCCCTGCAAATTCTAACCCAGTAATTAATATCAACAACCTTTTCTTTTCTCCTTCAATCTCTAAATGAGACAATAATGAGTTTCCTGAATGTTTTTGTGTGACAAACAATTTTTCAATATTATAACTTGGTGTTTTAGGTAAAATTAGTTAAGTCAGATTTGTGCATCTGCAAAGTTTTCAGAGCCTTGCAGTGACACAATTGGACAGCACCATCTCTGCCAAGGGGTGGCTTGCATCTGAAAGGGCTGCAGGCATGGAAAGTCAACCCCTCTTGCATACCAGCATTCTGTCTATGGCAGACCATGGGCCACCTGTACATGAAGCATAAGGCTACTGGATTCATAAACTCTGAGCTCAGCTAGGTAAATACTTACACAAAGGCTAGGCAATAGCAGTTGCGGAGTTAAAGATCATCTGCTATTTTAGTTCCCAGAATGGGACATAATGCAATTATGCATGAAGTAAGTCTTGCCAGCAATTTGTCCCTGGTTTCAATGGCTTAATTAACTGAACTGGAATACCTTGGCTTGCTAAAGGGCATTTTGCAAGAGCTTCTCAGATGTAAAATAGAGGCTGTGTGAAGAACTGCACAATCTAGACACTGCTAGCCCCTTACAACTTATGCAGATGATGAGTTCTTCACTTAATGACTGGACAGGGCAGTGATGCTCTTTGTCTTTCAGAAGAGCCATTGAACCATGGAGTCTAGAATTTTATCACATATCCTTGGTTCGGCTTACCAAAATCTTTCATTTTAAAACTAAAATTAATTCACAAACAAAGCATAAACTTGGCAGAGGTTCTTTTCATGATACTTCCCCCTTCTTTTAACGTACTAATAAATCAGACTAACAAATAAGCTTTTTCTGAAAAGGCTTTTTATTAATTGCCATACTGTATAATGAATTGAACCTTTCCATAGGCTTAAAATACTAATTAAGAAAACAATATGTAGGTATTGTTTTTTTAAATTAATACTTGACTTGAGTGAGAGGAAGTTTGTCAATTTTTTGGGGATATGAAGAGGAGTCTGAGTCACTCCTGATAGCTCTGAAGCTTGGTCCAGCAGTCAAGGCAATGGCAGAACTCCCTGATGTCAGTGAGGACAGGATTTGATTCTGTGCCTTTTCAGGAACTGATGATTCAGTTGTGTTCTGGGAGGACCTTCGCACAGAAATCACTGGTACTTTCTGAGCTTTTTTGAGCCTTCTAACTGCTGTGCTGTATTTGTGGCATTCAGAGTTGATAAACTGCTATTCTTTTTTCATGCCTTAATAATACAATAGACCCCATAGCTGGGCTCTGTATGTATTTGGTAATTAACATAGATGACATTTCAATGTTACTGAAAATAAGCTCAGGATTATTGCATGAAATGTAAAAATTTGCATTGAATGATGGGGATATGAGACATGAGGCAGTTATGGCTACTGTCTCCTTGCTTGCTAAGTATCTTCTGTAAGCAACAATAAAATTCTTTAAATATTTTGCATATTATTTATCACATGTAATGTGTTCAAGGAGAGGACTTAAAACTCTCAGTGTTGCCATCAGTGTAAGCCTAGATCTATTGGTTTTTTTTCCATTTCTTGTTAGAATTGTTTGTCATAATGGAAGAATGTTGTCCTCTTTCTAGCTCATTATATATTTTGTGTATCTGTTTTGTGCAATTAATACTTAACAGTAATGATGTAGTTAATTTGTTGAAGGATGTCATTGCAAGAAAGTTATAGCATGGAGCTTAGGAGCACAATCAGATGTTATTTATACTCCCTTTATACCTTAGTGTTATGCTTCATTTGAAGAAAGAAATAAATAATTTGTCTTTTGTTCAAAACCAGATATAACCTACCACATGCTTTTCTATTATGTTCATCATCATAGTCCAACACAGGGGCATTAATTTTGGTTGATGACCAATCTTCCTGAGCTAAAGTTGCTGTTTCTCCATCTAATACCTGGAATATCTTTCACATACCTATTAAAGGTACAAACTGCAAGAGTGTGGGTGGTGCATGCAAAGGTGGTACATGTGGGTGGTACATTATTGGCTACAGCTGCTGACTGAACTGCTCAATTGCAGTAACTGTTGTGTAGATGGCTTCCTCATGCAGAGCCCTCACCCTGCTTGCCCATCTTTAGCCTGCTTCCCCTCGGGATGTGAAATGGGGAAGACGGAGTGTCACCCTGGGGGGGTGGGGAGGGAGAGAGTGCAGTGGGACTGCCCTGCTCCAGTCTTCAGCTGGTACACAGTTTTGTAAGTGTAGGACCAGACAGCTGTGCTATTCCAACCTGTCTTCCTTGCACAGCAGGAAACATGATCAGCTTCCATGGAAAAAGTATCCCTGGCTGGTCATCTGGTCTCTCAATGGGACATCAGAAGGTTGGTTTTGAGCACACAATGGGCTTTATCTAAGGCATAACATCCTCTAACTTAGAATTTTGTAAACTCAGCAACTGACAAAACAACATGAAACATGGCAAAAGGGAATCTTTCTCATTTTAGTGTTTTCAATTACAAATGTTAAGGAAGGCCACATACAGAGACTGGTAATTCTGAGACTTATCAGTATAAATTGTCTTTCATGATAATTGTTAGTGCGAAGGGCTTCATGGAAAGTAAGAGAAGTCTGAAAAACGACTGTTGATTAGCAAGGTAAACTTTTTCCTAGTGGTATCGACTGGTGGCTAATTAACAATGCAAAGTGTGAGTACAGCTCATTCACTAAATTTGCCTAACTTAATTGTGTATAAACACAGTAATACAGCCCCATGTTCTATCAATGCAAATATTTTAATAGAGAGGTGAATTGTGGATATGCCCATACATATACTGAGCCCAAATGTTATGCTTTTCTGAATACTCTGAAATTTCTGTCTTCAGCAAAACTTACATATTGCATGGGATATTTTTAAATTTTATTAATATTCTGTACAGCCCAATATGTCCTTGTTCAAGAATAGGAGACAGGTAACTGACAATTCCTGATTATTTTTCTCTTGTTATTTTCTCCCTAATGTCAATTTGAGTAGTTTATAAGACCAAAATCACATCTGTGCAACTTAAATGCAAAATTGTGCAATAAACACATTCCTGAAGTTTGGTTAAAACAACCGCTAAAAATCTTCTCTACTTGCTAGTACATGAATATGCTGTTGAAAATTGTATACAGTGAATTTAGCAAGAAACTCTGAGAATCCAATTAATATGGCCTTTATTATTACCATATTGTTTGAAAAATACTTTGATAGCTTATTGCACAATACAAGATTGGTAACTACAGGAATGCAACAAAAGAATTTTTGGTATTTCTTGCATAAGAACGAGTAACATATTGTTCCATTTCAGTGCCAAATCAAAAGTTAAAAACACCAGGCAGAATCCTAGGGCTTATAACTCAGTGTTAAGTTCTACTTCCCTTGATGAAGTAGACTTTTTCTGTGTACAATAAGGAACTCACTCACTCAAGAATAGTAACGTTGCCAGGATAGACACTTTACAGTTCCCTCCTGGCACAAACTCCTACTGATTGTTCTATCTCTAAGGCTACCTCTCATGACAAAACAGTGTCATATAAGTCACTTTATACATATCACTGGAACTGTAGAGAACTTCTTCACTATGAAACACAAGGTACTCAGATGAGGTACTCTTATGAGCCGGATACTCAACTATTATTTATTCAATGACAGCTCTAGAAGGTCTCGGTGAATTAGGAGAAAAAGGTCAGAGTAGCGGCGCAGTATTTATTTGCTTGGAAGAGAAAGTGTCAAAAGACATTTGGTTTCATGACTCCAAAAAATAGTAGGAATGCTTCTATGCTTTTTATGAGTTGACCAGCTATTACCCATGCACTGATCAAAATGCTGTCACTAGAGTGGTAGTAATTCCCTCTGAAACACTATGGAGCTCCACAGGATTACAAACAGAAGTGCCTGGGAAGAGCACAGGGCATGGGACTTTGCCATGATTTGTTGCGGGTTTGTCTCCTCCATGCAAGCATCCTCCCTGCTTGTAGTGCATCTGAAAGAGACCTTATCTGAAAAAGACCTTATCTGAAAAAGCCTGCATCAGTTCAGACATTCTGAGGAAGCTAAATGGCTGTCTAATACTACCAACATTCAGATAACAAGGTGAATATTTCCTCCACCATCCCTCACTCCCCTGACAAGTCAATGCACAATCAAAACATTAGCCAGCTGTTAGACCTTTTCATGTTATTCAGATTCTTTGACGTGCAAATGGGCATCTCACTTAATGATTTACACGTATAAAACAATCAGGCTACCCCACTATCTGTATGTGCCAGCATCGGTATCCTTTAGGTCTGCATTCTGAGGCATGATTAGACAAGCTTCTAACAATCTGGACCTCCAAAAATTCTCTTAAATTTGGTATATAAACATACTGAGAACATAATGCATTGATTTCCATGGCAGTTCTGTTATGAAACCCTGAAAGCTGAGACATTAATGCTTTGTGTAAAAATCAGAAAATATCAAAGCGTAATATTGTATCACATCTAAGAGCTGAAAAGATGATGAAATGCAATGACGGTCATTGTTGCAGAACACTGTTTTCCTTTCTCTGTGTTCTTGGCGCTACGCACATGAATAGATAATACATGTGCTCAATAAAAGACTTGGTGACACATGTTCTATAAAAGCCTCATAGTTAAAAATGTGAACAAGCAAATATAAATATTGGTGTTAGCAAAACTATATTGGACAAGTGACAATAACAGACAACATATATGAGCTATCAGTATTGCATGGGACTGGAAGGAATTACTTATATTTTCTCATTTTCTGTAATGAGATTACTTAAGCAATAAATTCTTAGCTTTTTCATTAAATAATATTTATGTCACTGAAAATAAACAGGAAGAGGGCAAACACACTTATTTGATGGTATTGACAGGTATCAGAATGGGATATTTCAAGTTGTCAGGGACCTACAATGATAATGTTGCCCCACTGCCTCACCATTTCAGGGCTGACCAGAAGTTAAAGCCCATCATGTAGGGCATCATCCAAACGCCTCCTTTTAAGGTACTGGCAGACAGGGAGTTTGTTTCAGTGTCTGACTACACTCCCAGTGAAGAAATATTTTCTTATGTCCAGTCTGAACCTCTCCGGATTCAGCTTTGAACTATTCCCACATGTCCTGTCACTGGATCCTTGGGAGAAGAGATCAGCTAACCCCTCTCCACTTTCCCTCCTCAGGAAGCTGTAGAGAGCAGTGAAGTCACCTCTCAGCCTCTTTCTCTCCAAACTAGACAAACACAAAGCATTCAGCTGCTTGGCATCCATCTGGCACAGATAAGCCCTCTCTAAGCTGAGCAGAAATACCAGCACCCAGGCTGGATCTGGACCGGTGGGAGGAAAATCTGTGCATAAGGGAAGTATGGTTGCCTTGTCCTGGCTGCTCACCAGCTGTGCAGCCTGATGCATGTGCCAGTCTGGCATTGTCCCTTCCCAGGGGCCGGACTTTACACTTCTCCTTCATGAACTTCTAGTGGCTCCTTCCTTGGCAGGGTATGACCCTGGGTGACACAGAGAGCAGCACCAAGTCGTGACTCCAGGCAGGAGAGGGAATTTGTCGTGGCCGTAGCGAGCCTGCGCCAGGCAGCACAGGCTAGTAGGAGAGCAGAGAACCAGGATGTGGGAGAGGCTCTGAAGAGCTCATGAGTGGCCTGGGGTGATGGGCTGTGGGGCACAGTCTGGACCTGGAGACCCCCCTGCTGGAAACATCTGCCCTGGGGTTGGCTACAGGAATGGACCTATTACATTACATGTCTGATGGGAGAATAACAAGGATAGAAATGCCACTTGTCCTGTTTGTAACATTGAGACTTTTTTTGAGTTTCCATGCATTGATTTTATTTGGATAGCTGGATATGAGGGGCTGGTCACCCTAGAAGGTTGGTGCATGCCCCAGCTGGTGGCCCAGTCCCAATGTGGCTAACCCCTGAGGCATCCTCCAAAGTCACAGATGCAGGGGTGGCTGAAGAGTCCTCAGGGCCACTTGCCTGCCTCTTCAGAGGTCACCATGGCCCCTCAGGAGAGGGGTCGCTGCCCCGTCTGGAAGTGGAGGACCCAGGAACAGACTCCTCTGGCTCCTCCTGGGGCTCTTCTTGCTCCAACAGTGATGGCAATAGGTACAGAGGGGTAGCTTCTGAAATCCCCAGCCATGGCAGAGGAGGCAGTGTTGGGTGCCTCATCCATGGTGCATCTTGCAGGGCTGTCAGAAGGGCTGGGACCTGGGCAGGAAGATAGGGCTGGTGGGTGAGCAGACGACAGGCCTCTCTGCTGCACTGTCGCATGGCAACACGGATAAGCTGTTGCACAAATGTCACCACATGGTTTTGGAGGGAGACCCCCAGCATCTGGACCAGCTGGTCTTCATCAATTCCATGACTGGTCAGGATGTCCAAGATCGTGTCCTCCACAACGTCTGCCTCCAGCCAGTTGTTCCTGAAGATTTGCCTCAGCCTTGGTCGGACCCAAAGCACCAGGATATCTAGGGGGCATGGGTGGTCCTGGAAAAATACCATCCATTCCCCAGGCTGGAGGCTGCCCATGGGATGCCTGGGCACTTCTTCTGCAGCCCATGTTTGGGATGCTCCAGAGAAATGGAGGTCAAGGTGTCTGGGGTCTCCTCTTGCCTGGTGGACAATGATGGATGGTGTCTCAGACAGTGCAATTCCATGCTCCATGTAGTCATTTTCTGTCTCCATCGAGTGCAGGATGGAAAGAATCCTCCTCTTGCAGAGGGGGCACTTGGGTGTGTTCTCTGCCCACTGCCGGATGCAGGTGTAACAGAACTGGTGCAAGCATGGAAATACATAGCTGATCTCCTTCAAGCTGTCCAGGCAGATGGGACAGCAGCTGTCCATCTCTGTGGCCATGCTCTTCTCTGCAGTGGCCTGAGTGGAGCTGGGGTTATGAGCTGCTCCCTTTCACCAGCATTGTATCAGCAGGTTTTACTCTAGAAGGGGAAGAAGCACTATGGCCATTGCCTGGACCCAGAAAGTGTGATAGAAATGCCCTGATCCCTCAAGAAGGAAACCATCTTAGCTCCCCAGTAGGTTTCACCTCCCAGCTCACCTCTGCTGCTGCAAGTGCACCTTCTTGGTGTCCCAGATGCCTGAACCTGGCAGGGAGGGGGAAAATCCTTCAATGGCTCTGGAGTTGAACATAGAGAGCTGCAATAAACAACTCTCCTTGCACAATGACAACGTCAAAGGCCTCACTCAGCACTCCAAACCTTGCCAAATGCTCAGCAGGAGTCACAGATTGATAGAATGACTTGGGTTGGACAGGGACCTTCATGATCATCCAGTTCCAACCCTCCTGCCATGGTTGGGGCACCTTCAACTAGAACAGCTCACCCAGAGCCCCATCCAACCTGGTCTTGAGCAGCTCCAGGGACAACACCAACGGCATTCACAACTTTCCTAGGCAACCTATTCCAGTGCCTCACTACCCTCACAGTAAATAATTCCTTCCTAGTATCTAATCTGAACCTACTCTCTTTCAATTTGAACCCATTCCACCTTGTCCTGTTGCTACATGCTCTTTTAGTCTTGCCTCATCTTTGGTGTAGGTTCCCTTCACGTACTGAAAGGCTGTGATAGTCACTCCAAAACCATCTCTTTCCAAGACTAATCTATCCCAATTCCCTCCCTCTCCTCATAGGTGATCCTCAAATCGTCTCTGGACTCATTCCAACAGTTCCATGTCCTTCCTGTGCTGGGACCCCAGAGCTGGATGCAGGGTTCCAGGTGGGCTCTCACCAGAGCAGAGCAGATGGGCAGAATCCCATCCCTGGCCGTGCTGCCCATGCTGCTCTGGATGCAGCCCAGGACACGTTTGTCTTTCTGGGCTGGGAGTGCCCATGGCTGGCTCATGTCCAGCCCCCAAGTCCTTCTCCCCACAGGGCTGCTCTCCATCTGTTCATCCCCCAGCCTGTGCTGGTACTGGGTATTGTCCTGACCCAGTTGAAGCACCTTGTACTTGGTCTTGTCAAACCTCATGAGTTTCTCATGGGCCCACTTCATGAGCCTGTCTAGGTCCCTCTGGATGGCATCCTGTCCTTCAGATGTATCTGGGCATGATCTGGCTGAGAGAAACTTGGTGCTCAGCTGTAAGCAGTGAGGGATGCTGGGTCACAATCCATCCCTCAAGGGCATCACCATCCATCTCTAGGTGATATCACAATGGGCCATCAACACCCATGGTACACCGTCTCATGACATCCATCTGAGGTTACCTCTACACCAATGTTAACTCCATTCCCCATCTTGTCAACTTATACTCACATTGGTGTTACAAGACAGTCACTGAGGCCTTGGTTGTGCCTCCTCAGAGTCCTGCCAGTTTGCTCTGGCCATGACAGACATCTCCAGGCACATGAAGCATGAGGGCTCACCCAGCATCAGCTTGTGCCTCCCTGGGAGGCTGCAGGACAAATTCCCACAGGCTCTCCACACACTCCACACTTTGGTTTCTCCTGCTTTCTCCCACCATGTGTCACAGGCAGCACTTGGCTTGCTCTGGCAAGTATTCTTACATCTTTGTTCTCTAGCTGGAAGGAACAAGGGTGATTCCCTCTGCTCAGCACCCATCAGATCTTATCCAGACACTGCGTCCTCTTTGAGGTCCTGGAGTCAGATTGACAAATTAGAGAGACTCCATCCTTTAAAGTAAGGATGCTCTGTGAAGCTGGGACTGGTTCAACATGGAGCAGACAAGGTGTTGGGACATTTCACAGCACAACCCAGTGTTTCTAAGGATGGGGACATCCCACATCAAAAGGGTGGGAACAGATTCATGGGAGGGTGAGAGTTGGTGGCATCTACTGAAACTAGAGAGTTTCAAACTGGAATAAAAACAAAAGAATAAGGAATAAAAACAAAATTGCTGTAAGAATCACAAACCACTGAAGTGAGTTGCCCAGGTCTTCAAATCCTGACTGGCCATAACCCAGAGCACAACAACCACAAGCCCAGGAACGGATGCTGGCTGAAGTTCTGGAAGAGAAAGCACTGACAGTAGAAAACACAGAAAAGGAGCAACAGCTTTGAGAAGTTTTTTACTTTCTAGTTGCATTTGGTTCAGCAGCTTTCACTAAATTTTAATTAGGATAGTATAGAATAGTTCCAGTTGGCAGGGGCATACAAGACTCATCTAGTCCCATGGCTTGATCATAGCTGACCAACAGTTAAAGCCTATTATTGAAGGTGTTGTCCAAATGCCTCCTTCTAAAGCACCACCAGGTATGAGACATAAAGCATCTTTTTACAGAGTCTTTTCTGGTGTGCAACCACCTTCTCAGTAAGGAAACGCTTCTGAATGTCAACAGACCAGTTCTTGACCCAGCACAGTGTACACCTGTTCATCTCACAGCTGGACAACTTGTCCAAAAGGATGCCCTAAGGGACAGTATCAAAAGCATTATGAAAATCCAGGAAAACCCCATCCACCTCTGTCTCTTCACCCACTAGGCAGGTGACCTAATTGTAGAAATGTCTCAGATTAGTCAGTCATACAGGGCTTCCCTTTGTGAACCTGTGATATGCCTGACGCTTGTGTTTCCTCGATGCCATGAAATGCCTTTCATGACCAGTAGTATCTTCTCCATAATTTTTCTAGGTGCTGAGGTTAGACTCACAGATCTGCAGTTTCCTGTGTCTTCCAGCATACCTTTCTAAATTGCAAAGACTGGCCAGCTTCCAGTCAGTGGGGACCTCCCCAGACACCCATGACTTTTGAGTGGGGTCCTGCTGTCACAGCCAACAGCTCCTGCAGTACTCTGAGATGAACCGCACCAGGTCTCATGTTATAAACAGTCAGGTAGTACAGCTGGCCCCTTACAATTTCTGTGCACAAATGGAGAGACACTGTTCCTGCAGTTGTGGTTCTTTGACTCTGAGGTCTTACCAGTATTATTAAGGGCTGAGGGAAAAAAACCCCACTGAATACCTCCAGTTTTTCTGAATTTCTATTTGTCCCAGGACCATCTTCAACAAGGATTGCTCCATTGTTTCCCTTGAGCCTCCTCTTGCTACTAACATGTTTTACAAATCCTTTCTTGTTGTTGAGCACAACACTGGCCATTTTCATCTTTTATTGAGTTTTGGCCTTCCATGCCATCTCCTGTGTTTGTGAACATATATGATCTTCCTGCAAGTTCTGATCGTACTTCTAGATATCATCCAATCTTTCTTCTTCCTGAGATCCAAAAGGAGTTCCCTGTTAAGCCAAGCTGGTCTTCTGTCCCTCTTGCTTGACCTGTGACACAACAGGATGGCCTGCTTCCACACTTAACAACAGTGTGTCTTTAAGACTGACCAGGACCCATCGAGGCCTCCAAAGCATATTCCTAGGGTACACTGCAAAGCAGCTGCTTGGGTAGCTGAGAATTTGCTCTCTTGAAATTCACAGGAAAAACACTGTTGAATTTTTTTTCTCATTACATTAAGAATTTTGCACTCAAACCATTTCATCATCACTGTGGTCAAGACAAACACTGACCATCACATGCATGAGTACTTCTCTATAAAAAAATAACATATATAGGAAGGCATCTTTTCTAGTGGGAGGATTTGTGGCAAGAAATTATCTTGAAGCATCTCCACAAATTGCCCAGACTTGCTTGAAACATCAGTATGGTATTTCCAGTAGATGTCTGTGAATTTGAAGTCTCCCACAAGGACAAGGGCTAACAATCCAGAGACTTCTCTTAACTGCCTATAGAATAACTCATCAGTGCTAGTGTTAAAAAGGGTATGGAAGGGAGGTACAGTCTTTTTGGTTTATGTATTAATCCATATCAATTTCTCTATTAACAATAAATTTTACCGTAAGTCCTAGCAACACAGTGATATATATACATGGAAATCAAAATGAATGGTTTGTATCTGAGAGTCCACTAGGGAATTTTCTCTTTCAATACTGAGAATATGATATGATCTATGATTCATGTAATATCTCTGCACTAGTCTCTCCACATATAAAAAAACAAAAGCATAGCCTGTAGATGACATTCAGAGGGAGGAAAACCACTTCTGCAGTCTGAATTCTTTAGAAACCACTGTGGTTTGTTTCATGTCTCTCATCTTCTTAACAAGTGCAGGTTGAGAAGGAAAATGCCCTTGTTAAAATGCTACAAATTTTTCACTTTCATGTGTTATATGTGTTATGTTTGATGTGAATAAACAGTTAAGTACCGTGTCAGATTGTACAAAAAGTCAGGTTGCTCTCAGAAGATTGTAAGTATGATGTCATATTATGAATTCTAGTAGTAAAAGAAGCCTGAGAGCCTCCTGATTCTATGTTATCACTATCTGTTTCAATTTGTCGATGTGACATTTTTGAATCTAATGTTTTCACTCACTAGCTTGCTTCATGCTTTTGTTAATTTAATTTTTCTTTCGATAATCCTGCTCACCTTAAATCCATGTGACAATGTTTCTTAAGGAAAATATTATCTTTTTATTCAAGTGTGGCCTCAAGAGATTACAGAAACACTCCAGAGACTACATGGTAGTCCTTCTCTCCCTTCTTCAGTTATACATACTATGTACAAAAATTGACTAGAAGTGGCCTTTTTTCTTAGAAGAGCATTGGAGTCTATCTGGGTAACAATAGACTTAGATACACTGCTGTGACTCCAGAGTGATTTCCACATGTCCCACAATTGTGGGACTAAGAGGTTTTTCTCTCTTGTGAATTCCCATGGGCAGATCTCAGAGTTTCTGTCTGTAGCAGTACTGAACTACCTGAAGCTGTTTCACTTTACCATTGCAGTTAGTTATATGCTCAATTCTTCTATAGCTTGCTGAAGCTATCTCCTGAAATAAGGAAATCACAGCCATTAGTTCAGTCCCACAAGTAACTGCTGATTAAAATCTCCGTTTAGCCAAAGCCTATTGTCTTGATTTCAGCATACTTGCTCAGTTTGAAATGTTTTTTTCTTCAGCTATCTTTATGGTCCTTATCAGCCTCTCCTCAAAAAGCATTTATGGGTTCTAAGCATAAATGAATAATCCCAGTTAAATTTAAAAATTAAAAAGTTTAGAGTTGATCCTAAAGAAAGCTGACCTCCTTGTTTATTTCTGTTCTACAGACTATATCCCTCAATATCAAGCTGAGAATTATGGTGTGTTACACGGAATGCTTTCCATCTATATTTTTTTTTATCCAATTGAATCCTTTAGATCATGAAGAAAAATATATTCCTTTGAGAGGCAGATACTCCTTAGAAAGGTACTCAAGCGTTTGGACAAAAGGCAGATTTGTTTTTAGAAGGCTGCACACACATACATTTTTTTACTCATTCTCTTTTCAAGTATCCCTGATTCAGCTGAAGCCACAGTCCTAAAATATTCATAGACCTGTTGACTGCATATGGCAAATGGTAGTTTTCCTGAAGTGCAGTAGAGTGTCTCATTGGAATTTCAGTCAGGACTATTCATGGTTATTAAAATACTTAGGTAAAGGAAAAAAGAAATAGAACTACAGATGCCAATAGTTTTTATTTAAATTCAAGGATGACTGAAAGTCCAAGGGCAGTCTGCAATTCAGAAAAAAGATTACTAAATCTGAGATACGAAAAGAAAGACAGGTTACTGGATTAGAAGGTGTTTTTCTTGGAAATGGTACAGTGTATGTTTTTTGCCTATCTGTCTATTTATAACATGAAACATGACCCAAGCACATTTTTCCTGTGCAACATTTTATTAAGTGTTGCACAGCTTTTGAATACTTTGGTAATGGTGAAATACACTCAAAAGCTGCTATTATGAACTGACCCAGTTTTCTCTCAAACTTGTCAAAACACCTTTAGTAACAATAACGATAATTAATAAACCAGTTTATTGTTCTGTCAGGTTTTGAACCTGAGTTGAAAAGAAAATGGTGGGGAGTAATTTTTGTTTCACTGAAAGTGCATTTCTGTAGCTCTCAAAGCTATTTTTTCAGAGTTTAATGCAGAAGCAGAGTCTGCTCAAAGCTTTTGCTAAATTTATGTGTTAGTACATTTCTGAAGCATTCACTAGAGAAATGGGAGCTCTGATGTTCTTGTCAGTGACCATTTTACCACTCAAAGGTTATGGGAAAGAACATTAAAATGGGATAAAGAGCAACTGAATTTGCAATGAAATCGAAAGAATTTCCCTCAGTATAGCTGATTAAGTACAGCATCGGGCAGAAAGTTAAGTAAACATACAGTCTGAGAAAAAAAAAAGACCCTACTTTGGGGAAAAGACTCTTTTGGTTCTTATAATAGGAATTGCTAGATGGCAAATCTAATTCTCTCAAGAACTTTGTTACAAACTTTGCTGCAATTTTTATGCTCAGCATTTGGAGCTTATCCTGTCAAGTAGAAAGTACAATGACATGCAGCATGAGAGAAACATTTAAGTTTCTATGACAAATACCACTTGAACATGGGCTTTGCTTTTAATTTAGAACATGGTAAACACACTAGGAGAAACTAGTTTTGATCATTTGCCAAATATTGCACAAGTATTTAGACTAATAAATAGCCTTCTATAACAGGAACTGTACTGTATATTTTTTGTGTTCCCACAATTTTTAAGAGAAGACTCATCCCTTCTGTTTCACAGATGTTTACAGAGAAAAAGACCCTAAACTAGATAAAATTGCCGATATTATTATCAAAAAAAAAACCATTTCAATCATCAGCTAAAGAATTAGGGAACATTATGAGTACTTTATAAATAAGACTACATTTTAACTAAAGGATTTTGCCCACTTAATAATCTTTCAGACCCCAGGTTAAAGTCTTGTCTTACTGAATAAAATGAGATAAAATGAGATGTACAGTTAAGAAAATAATCATAGGGTCTATCATCTCTTTATTTTCATTGTGAA
The DNA here is from genome assembly GCF_015832195.1 of Motacilla alba alba. Lineage (NCBI taxonomy): Eukaryota > Metazoa > Chordata > Aves > Passeriformes > Motacillidae > Motacilla > Motacilla alba. The sequence continues at coordinate 46,266,285 of NC_052046.1, forward strand.
AATTACAAAATAAGGCACATTGCAGCTGTAAGGAAAACCAACTGGTCTAATTTTCTATGCCATCTTTACAATATGTGGATCAGACCTATGAATGTACACTGAACATTGTATTGTGTCTCATATTGCTGTTACCAAAGATATGATACGGGTGTAGAGCTAAGGATTTTGTTTTCTAAATTTGCACTGTGTTCTCCTTTTTGTATCCAAAATATCTGAGGAAGGAAGTGAGCCCAAACAACTTCTGTGCCTTCTAGGCTTGATAAAAGCTCCCTTACTCACATTCCCTTACATTTCATCTTCAAGGGCTTTAGTATGGAAGAAGCAAAAATAATTCCAAACATGTGAAGAATGGTTCATCTTGTAACCCTCCAAATTGTGGGGAGGGGTGGGTGGATCTGGCAATGTAGGTGTGTGTGGTGCATACTAGATCAAGGAATGCATGGTTACCTTCATTTGGGTTTTCACACAACAAAGATGTTCTGTGGTTAACAGAGGTAACGTCAGCTAAATTCTGCAGAAATTTGGTGTGACTTGGGGGAAGTTACAGAACAGTAGGCAGACTGCTCAGTAAGTTCTTGGAATGCATAAGTAATAATGTTTTGGTGCAGAAAGTGACGTATGCAGTAGTGAAAGAGATTTAAAGTTTCATTCTCACCAAGAAGTTTGAGAATGTTGAGAGCGCAAAGTAAAGGAACTATGGACCATGACATGAGGGATGATTTACTTTTAAAAAAGACGGTGCAATGTACATGCAATGTACAACATGAAATCAGCAAACTGGAAAAAAAATGCTGAAATCAGGACATCAAGTCAAAGAAGTAGGAGTTTTACTAAAACTGGTAAAGCAGTGATACTAAGAACAGAAAGTAGGAAGGGATCAATTTGTTTAATGATGGATTTCACGGGCATCAAACATAAGCAAAATATACCAAAGGTGGAAAACTAGGTTCAGGTATGTAAACACATATGGAGATCTGAGGTAGAAAATGAGTGAAATACATCACCAGGAACACGAACATCAGCACTGTAAGACTGAGAATTGCTACTCTGTTGCAAGGAAAAGAAGATAAAATAATGACAGATAATGCACAAAATTCATGGGTTTCATATTTTTTTATTAGCAGTCTCTAACAACATTAGGATAAGCATGAGGTCAAGACACTATCTGTACAGGACAGCATGAGAATAATTCACTGAGCTTGATACTTCCAAATTGGCAGCCACCAAGCATTTCACCTGTTAATACAACCCATTAATACAACTTCAACCTAATGATTGATGAAATCCTTGCACAAATAATCATCTGAAGATAACTAAGAATTTGTAGTAGCTATACTTGAATAACGGGGTGAAACCCTAGAGAGAAAAAAAAAATAGATTGCTTCTTTTACAAATGGGAGGCACACTGAAAAATTATGAATAAATCTACCTTCCAACACTACCCATTTAGTGAGGAAATGGGTGAAAACACACAGGAGTTCATCATGAACACATGAATCTCTCTTACCCTACTACGAAGAATAAATAGATGGTTTATATCTTGACTATTGTAAGGATCTTTTTTTCTCACATGACAAATAAATACTAGGCCAGGGATGTGTGCTCAAGATGAAATTGCTAAGATGGGGATGGCAAAATCATGTACATGAAAACTCATGGTGAGTTACCAGTTTTTTAATCTAAACAAAACCTGGAGCATATGGTATTTTTCAGCAGCCTGCACCTAGTTTCCTATGTCAAATATTTTCAGTAAAATTACAAATTGTAATATTGTGCTTATAAAATTTGGAGACAATCTGAAGCCATAAGAGACTGTGTAAAGTGAAAGATGTTTAAGACTGAAAATGAAGTTGCCAAAACTGGGAAAAGGATATGCAAGTGAATGGATGATGCTCAACAGGAAACACAAGACACTTTATTCAAACAAGTATGTTCAGTTGCACAATTGTGATGAGCATAAACTACCTCACAAGCCTCCATGGCTGTGACCTGTGACTTGGCTTACCAATTGATCATGAGTTATTAAGTTCATGATGTTGGAAGAAAAGCATATTGAGACATATGAACAGAGGAACAGATGTAGAAAAAGATGTAGAAAAAAATTTCTGCATTATTATGGCTTTGGGTATTTTCAGTTTTGGACAGTACTTTCAAGAAGAATACAAAGCAAAATCAAAACAATAGCAGAGAACCCAGAATAGGGCTAGGAAAAGCTCACCAAATGCAGGACCTACACAAAAAGCTGGGAAAACTAAGGCTAATTAAACTGGAAAAAAAAAAAAGACTAAGGAGTAATACAGACAAGAATCTTCATGTACATAAAATGTTGCTACAAAGATAAAGATAATCAGTGTCTGTTCAGTGGTGATAAGATGGGAAGCTATGGGCTTCAACAAAAGCAAGAAAAGTTGGGACTGCTCAATAAGAACAACGCACATTAGGAATGTGTTGAAAAGTGCTGGACCAGATTATTTGTGAAGGCTATGAAGTCTCCCTTGCTGGACATATTTAAAGGCACCTTAGATAAGGATTTGTCAGGATGTTAGTTTTTCAGAAAAGGGGATAGTCTGTTTCTTGAAGCTCCTTTAGACCAGCCTTTGTGCAGTTCTGTAATCTGTCTTTGCCGTAACTGCTTATCTCAACTAACGTTCTCTGCCTCAGAATGAATGTATAAAAATCAGTATTGGCAATGTACTTTGGAACAGTGCTAATCATATTGCTGCTTTATAAGTACAATAAAGAATCAATGTTTAGATAATTTTCAAGGAACTCATGAGTAATCTACAGCTATACAAACTATGTGTGACCCTACTTGGGAAAATAGTCTCAGCTGTATTTGGATTTACCACTGCCAGCAATGTCATATACTCACAGAATCACTGAACATCTCAAGCTGGAAGAGACACATAAGGATCACGGAGCCCAACTCCCTGTTCAACATAGAATTACATAAAAATAAATGTATGACCAAATTATATCCAGTAGTGGAGATGCCACGGAAGTCAGTGGTATGTAGAAAAAGGAATATTCCCAGTCCTTACTAAGAGGGGCAAGATGGTTGTATTGTTGACTGTCTTATACTAAGTGTTAGTGTTTTACTTTTATCCCCACCTCCTGTTCATCAATTTTTTTTTTTTTTGCAATTTATCACTACTGTTATAAATAAAAACTTACAGAGTTTTACAGAAATTTAGTATAATTGGATGGCATTTTTTTTATAGCATGTAAAAATATATATATAGCCATTATGATTTGCTCTGGGTCTGATTTTGGACACTACTGAAAATTTACTCTTCCCTTATAATACAAGAAAATGTCAAACAGTAGTTCAGCTATCTCTGTTTTCTGAATGCTTTTTGAATTGTGGCTCTATTCTAGAAATACATGCTTTTATAATCACACTTTTGAAGGGAATATTAGATTTATAAATTATTTTCATTATCTTTAAGACTTGTTATTACACTGTATCTGACTCTCACCTAATGAAACACTTATCTCACCTCATCAGTTCCTGTTTGAAATGTCACATCATTGCTATTTTTTATTGCATAACAATAAAAATTATATTAGTAAGAAAACCCAATCTCTTTAAAAAATTTTAGCTCATTGGATGAAAATTTGTAAATTTTAGATTTACAAATCTAAGAAGGAACTTGATTTACTTAAAAAATGCAGATAAACAGAAAGCAGTGATAACTCATATATATGATGTGAAAAATCTATACAGTCCAATGAAGGTGTTTTTGAAACATTAGTTAGGCTGAAGTAGTAGAAATACATAGGAATTACTTTGGAAAATGCCATTGTTAAGACAAGGCATTTGTAATACCTTTGACTACACATTAATTTTTTATTTCAAACTCTCTTCCTTACTTTGATTTCAGATAATGAATCACAGACACCAGCATTGGAAAAATCCAGTAAAGTCATGTCTACCACCAATGCAAAAGGAGCAAAAGGAACATCTCTTCACTATTTTTCCAGGATAATCTAAAAATTGTCAAACTATTGCATTGTTCATATTGTAGAAATGCCCTTACTTGTTTTCACTGACATGAATCTGATTTCTCCTAACACAATTTAAATACAAGTTTTCTATTTCTGACTGTGCCACATACCACTGTAAACACAGATCTTCTTAGACTCAGTATCCTTCCTTGCTTTTATGAGTCACCCCTTCTCAGTTACCTAATTTTTTAAGGAACATGGGCTTCTCAGAGTGAGGAACTAAAAATTTCTAAAATTAAGACCTTTTTATGTACTCAGATTAAAGCAGTTAAAATCCATAGCCACTTCCAAATTGCAGGTGATTAGAATTGCATTATGTCTTTCTAGTAACATAGTTAATGAAAAAATACATCTAAATTAACTTCAAGGCAGGGGATGCAGAAGAAATATTCATAATTCAGATTAAAATGATACACAAAAAACTGAGAAAGCTTTTTTCAAGGGTGAAATAAAGTAAAATCTCGCCCCTAATGTAGTCATAAGGAATATAGCCATTCAGTTCAGTGGTACTAGGATTTTTACTGTATTAATACTTGAAACATATTAAATACTTTTAATTTCAGCTGAAAACACTGTGGAGGTTTTCTACAATTATTTTTCAGATAGCTGAATGAATATAAATGTTATCTTTTATGAACTATCCAACAATAATCCACTTTCAGTTGTCTGATTTAATTTATACCCCAAATTAAAAAATTTACAGTGTTTTGTGGTAGAAGTTTCTGATGTATATAAAAACTGAATATATATTCTTTCTGTTTAGTCAGTTAACTAAGACAGAGCTCTCTTTTTTTTCCTTTTTTTCCTTCTCTTCCAATAATGTTTTGTTGTTTGTCTGCCAAGTCTTGTAAAAGGAACTACTTTCTTTGGAAATCTTTGGAAACTCCTACATGTATAAAAGAAAATAATTCAGTAGCATTATAGCATAACAAAAGTTATAGCCAGCAATGTTAGGGCATAACTGGGGAATTGAATCTGAGCACACTATGAAACCAGTTAGGGGAAAAAAGCATTAGCAAAATGCATACAATTTTGCTTGTGTAATTTGTCATCAAGAAGAGAAAAATAAATAGGTTAGAGGTGAAAGTTCAATTTTATAAAAAGTTGTTCCTGTATATTTAGGGAAGAAAAAATTGCAGGCCTTACAGTCAGTTTTGGCATTTCCTGGGAGAGGGTGAGAATTTTCCTCTCCCTTTGTAGCAAATGTCTTACAGCAGCTTTGGGAGTTGTTGAGATCAAGACTGCATTTACTTTCCATTAGGCTTCATGGAAACCTTGCTACTGTGATTCCTGCATACAAGGTATTCTTAGAGGCAGAATAAAGAAACCTACAAATTACCTGAGAAAATTTATAGGTCCTTTATGACTGACTAGCCCAGTGCCCCAGAAAATTAATTGATCTTACACCATATTGACTGAAAACTTTTACGGGTGCGTTTGGACAATAGAAATTGAGAGTCAGAGTGAGTTTGCTAATTATTTTTCCTCCATCCTTGATGCCTCTTATATAAGTGGCTTTGCCACCTTGAAGCGAAGAGTTTTTTCCCCTTTATATCTCAGCTCAGGCAACTCTTCTATGCAAGAACATGGCCTGAACTGATAGTAATAGATCATACAATGTTTTTAATATTATTTTGATAATCTTGCATGAATGAACAACTTCTTACCTTAGAGCAGTTCTTTGTTCCACCAAGGGGAAAAAAACTGTAAATGTGCACAGTCTGTACCTTGTTTTGGTCCTTACAGTCAATATATAGAAAATGTAGCCTTAAAAGTGCTTTAAAACATATTTAGCAGATATTTACATAGATTTAATTACTTCTATGATATTGCCTCAATATTATCATATGACATCACTTTTCTTTAAGACACACTTGTGTTTTAACATGGCTTATTTCTAAATTTTAGGTCCTTCGAGATGGAAATAATACAACTTGGCCCGTTTGCGTGACTTTTGACAGAAGGATGAAAAGTCAGAAAAAGGCACATCCTTGGCACTCCAATGATGTTACTGATGAAGTGTAGTACCCTGTAACAAGACATGGAGTTGATAAAAGGGCTACCTGGCATATATTTCAAAATAATTAATTTCCTGCAAAAATCTCAGAAATTACTAGGCCATTTGGGTTTAAACTTGGACAAAGCCTGTGGCAGGTATTCACCATACCAAATCTTAGTTTGAATGGCTACATTTACTACAAAAGTAAATTGTTTCATAGTGTGTACAGGGGAACAAATGTAGGCAGCATTGGTGTATAGCATGAAATAGTTTTCTGCTTTTTCTCTTCAAATATGGAAAAGAACCAGTGTGTCTGTATGAATAGTTCTGTGCCAAAGTCAGCCTCCAAGTAGTCAAATGTCTCTCATCTACTCTGCATCCCACACACAAGTGTGTGTGGGAATGCTTGTAAATTTAATGAAGTGCTGACTGAAAAAAGTTTATGCCTGGCTTCCAATTAAATACTAATAAGATAAGCTTAGGCAGCATAAACTCCTTGTTATTATGAAGATGGATTATGTTAGCTATCAGCAACCTCTGACCTCCCAACTTTAAAACATTGCCAATATTTTTTTTCAGTGGGACTCTCCATTGATTCCACTGAGGTTTGGTGTCTTAGATGTACAGCTGTTGCTGTATGTACAGGGTAAGTATTAAAATACCACACAAAACCAGTACCAGAAGTGGTTTATAAATTTATCTTGTACAAAAATCTAACCTGGAGGTAGAACAGAAACAAGAGGACATCTAATCCTTTTTCTTAGAAGTCCCTGGTCATATGTAGCTGGTGGTTCTCCATCTATTCAGATCAAATTGCACATGCCACTTATCTCCTGGCTCCAGGATTAGGCAAGATCTGGGCATTTGTACAGATTTTAGAAAACGCACAAATTTTTCAGAACAAAAGGGGTCCACATTCTACACCTCCACCTGCACCCTTTATGAAGCCTGCCTGCATGACCTATCTTTAACCTTGGCCTTTGTAACTCTATACAAATGTGACAGAGCTATCACGATAGAGAATATCTCAACACACAATTTTTAGGACACCTAGGTGCACTGCTGGGCTCTGCAGGCTTTTGGAACCTCCATGAGGAAAGGTGGGCATTTTAAGGCTGGGATAGCCAAAAAGTAATATAAGCAGCAAAAATCTAAGCTAGCCAATAGGGAAATACTGAGGAAAAAATACATTTTAAATACCTGATCCTAGCCACAAAGCTGTTTAGTCCTGTTATGAAGAAATAAATTGCTCTGCCACTTACTGGGATTTGAACAAATATATACAGAGGGCTGCATCAACTCCTTAATTTTTTTTTTTTTCAAAATTGCTGTCTTCAAATTGTTTCAATTATCTGTTTATTACCTTTGTTGCTAGTTTTCTATTAGTAAAAGTGTAACAGCTGGTTACATTCTATGGTGGGAATGAGAATGTAGCTCACTTGGTGCCACTGAGCATCTTGTAAGCGCATTTTTACTCGAAGACATACTGTATCTGACAAGTCTGACAGACCACATAATATAGCTAGTAAGAAGTTTCAGCCAACACATGTAATTGAAGACTTGGATACAGTAAAAATTACTAAAAAAACATGCAAAATCTGATCTTAGAAAAATGTCATTTTGTGAACATACCAGCATTAATTTGAATAAATCTTTAAATGGTACTTCACTTAACTTTTCCAGTAATGAATAAAGAGTATATGTACCAACTCTTAATTAAAAATGTATTTATTTTCTAATCATTACCATTAAAAATCACTTATCATCTTCACCTCTTTTTCACTATTGTGTCTATTTCGTGTACTTTTGTTTTGGTATACGTAATAGTTCAAGGTTTGTTATATGATACACTTGTACCTGTATTTTACATACAACTCTAAAAACAACATGGTATTTGAAAGAGAAATTTCCTCCAGTAGACTTCAGTAATAAAACACTTACTCTTTGTATATCCCTATGTACTTATTCCTTTTAGCTTGTTATCCAAGCTGTACTATTTGAATAATAATTTTCTTCTTCTCTAGTCAGTTTTTTAAAAAATATTTGATCGTATTATGAAGATCTAAGTGAATTGGTGACATCAATCACTTCCATGACAACAGACTGACGCTTTAAACACTGGATTATGATGAATCCAACACAGGACTGAGTAAAAGGGAAACAAGACCATGAGCAAGCAAGATTTCATTAGACTCATTAGTGCCTAGATTTCATTAGATTTCATTAGACTGTTAAAAAAGTGGAGAAAGGAATATAAATGCTGGGTACACTTCCACTATTTAGCATTAAAATTCTGTGTGATGGACCATACAGTGGTTATTTATTTCAGATGTTTACAATATTTAAAGTAACCTCTGTGCAACTCAGACATTGCCAGAAATTTCAGACACATTCATTAGTCTTATTTTTGTGTACTTAACTCAAAACATGGTGGTTTTCATAACTTGTCACAGTACTCCATAGGATCAGTAGAAGTAGTAGGCTCTCATCTCCTCTGAAAAATCATGTTGGGAACATTTCAGGCTTAACTTTGAAAAACTGGAACACAGGCAACTGTTTAGAAATATGGCTGTAGATTAATTTGTCTTAGTAGGTTTTTGTTAAGAAATTCTACATGCTTAACAAAATGAATCAAAAAAAGCACTTATTAAAAAAAATTTTTAGTTCAGCACATTCCAATTTACATAATGAGGGGGAAAAAATGGTCTGTCTTCTGTAAATGGCACTCTCTGCAGCTGAATTCTGTAGTATAATGCAGATACACACATGGCTGTAGATTTCTGTTGGGTCCAATTCCTACTCTTTGCTTTCCAGACTAAAGAGCTACAAGTTGCATAAGAAATTTAAGTAAATTTTCCAGGGTCAAAGCAGACTTCAGTGGTTCCATCTTTTTCCAACCTGATCCTACAGTGCATACAACTGAAGCTACACTGACAAGGCTCATAGTAACACAGAGGAACCAGAAGCTGTGCTGATATCAAAACTCCAAAGGAAACTACAAAAGTTTTATTCTGTGGTGAATTCTAAGTTTCTTCCAGTGGCTACTGGAAGAATTGTGTAGTCTTGCTCTGCTCAAGATGCATGAAATCAGAGAAGTATAACACATTCCTTGTGAGTTTCACAGGCAGAGGGTGCTCAGTTGAGATACTAAAAAGATGCTGAGGATATTCAATACCTCCATTGCAAAAAATAAGTCATGATTAGAGCCCAATTAATACATGGATTAAGAATAATATGTAGAACCGTCCCAATACACCCAATTGTATGAAATACATATTCCAGTTTTCACAGTTTACTAGCTCTTCTGAACATCTTGGGAAACTTTTTTTCACTAAGTAGTTTTAAAATACCATTTCAGAATATGGAAATGCCCTATTCTTGTCCATACTTCTACTTCTTTCACCTATTGGTAGACTGCATCTTCCACAGGATAATGGCATGTCTGAAAGACTTCAATGAAGAGGAAAACCATATTCTTAACTTTTTTTCAGGTACACTGTTGAAACAGCACATATGCTGCAAAGTTTCTGAATGTTAAAGGCCATTTTTGAAGCAGAAGGCTGTGGGCAATATTAGTTTAACATACTGACATAGTCTAGAAAATTTGGTTTACCTTTTTTTTTAAGTCTTAGACATGGTATATTGTGTTCTGCTTAGCAGGTAAAACATACTTCACCATGCATAAAGGAACAGGATTAAAAATTCACCTCCCAGACATAAAACTATATACACAAGAAGATATACCATCTAGAAAGAAAATGCTAACTATGACTTTGCAAACAGATGGTGTGGTTTTGGTGGGTTTTTTTTGTGTATGTTTTCTTTAATTGATGTTTAATTTTTAAAACTTGCAAAAATTGATTCCTAGATCCTATTATTTACAGAACTACAAGACCAAATTCCTTATGGAATGCTGTATGAAGCAAAGTGACAGAGAGTCCCCAGGCAGGTGCAAAGGAGAGCTGCTTTATTGCAAAAACCAGGCCTTCTTAAGCAGTTAGCTGGTTATCAGTTTACATGGTTTTAAGGCACAACCAACCACCACACACCACGATGTGGACACAGGGCAGTCACTTAGCTTGTCTCTCATGTCTCTCTACCCCCATTCCAGCTGTGTCACTCTCCCACAGTTCCCTTCTACTTAGCCTAAGTAACAGGCCTGAGCCATGATTTTACAAGGGTAGCAAGGCCCTTATTTTTTAAGGCTTTACCTACATGCAACAGAATGCTAAGAAATTAGAAGTGTGAAAATGCTGTGTTGGAAGTGGCTGCTCACTGGCATTGGTGAATAACTCTGCATTGAGTCTGTGACCAGGCACATAAGTGCATGCTAGCCAGCTAGTGCATATTTTTCTTTGTTTTTCATATACCAATTACTAGGTTCATTGTTCTTGATCTTAGGGATCCTGCTTTCTTACATAGACAAATGACTTACAGTTGGGTGATTAAATAGAAGAAAGGTTATTATGAATCCATTTTGACAAAGCAGAGTCCTTTGCTTATGTAGTTTCCCAACTGCTCTATTCTTGAATCCATGTGAGATGTGAAAAATGTGATTATTTAACCTTTTCTCTGTCTTGGAAATTTGGGTCATAAAGTCCTGCAGATTCTTTGTGACATTAGAAGAATTCTACATAGGACTGAATAAGCTTTCATTGAAAATGCTTATTCAGCTTATCAGAGTATCTTAATTGTATCAGTATGTGAAGAATAAAGAATGCAGAAAAATATAGTTAAGGCTAGAATGTAAAAGTAATTTAGTCTAATGAAAATGAAGAGAAGATCAAAAAAGATTCCAATGTTTTCCCCAGACGGTGTGAAAATCAATGTGAGGCATTCTTTAGAAAGAATGCAATATACTCAGTAAAACTCTGCACAACATACTGTTAATCATAAAAGACTAAATGGGAAAGGTAATGAACACAAATGCATTTTATATCGTAAAATGTAAGCTTACATTTTTTAGAGTGATTTTTGCATAATGCATCATATTATTCAAGCAGTAACTATACAATTTTCTTCTTTAAAAATGCTGAAGTTTTAGCAAAAAAGTGAATACCTTAAACTTCATGTATTATCTATAGCACAATGACTGAGTAAGCTGAATTTTGTTTTTGAACACTCCCCCCCCAAAAAAAAAAGAAAAAAAAATTAGCTAAACTGAAAGGAAATGTAATTATGATATTCAGAAACACTATGATGTAAGGTATACTTAATATGAAATTATATGATGTAAGGAAATACTATGATGTATCATACATCTTAACTCTTGGCCTGCTCATGGAGAGCAATAAAGAATTACAACTAACACACACAGGCTATGCAGTGTTTTTCATTTTTCTGTTACATTTTTTTACATTAATTGAGCATAAAAGACCAGGCTTCTCTTAGCTCCTCATAGAGAGCTGGCTTTCATGACAAATGTATTGCTTCCAAACAGAGCAGAGGTTCTTGGTAACATCTCTTCACTAGAAATCACATTACACGAGGACAGAAGTATTAAGATATTTTTCATCTCCTCATTGTAATGGTGATAGAAATTTTTAATTTGTTTCACTGAGAGTTGTAATCAAATGTCCTTTACTACTTTAATTAAAAAGCATCTAAACAAAATGTAATTCAGATGAATTTCCCCTTTTATTTCACCAAAATGCATGCATAGTTGAAAACCCCACTCTCTGCATTTAGATAATGTTAATGGCACTGTCTTGATAAAGATAGTATTTGTTTGTTGCAAAATGCTTCTTTCTGTGAGCTAACACCTAGTTCTATTTTATTCTTCTTGAAACCACAGATTTAACAATATTGACTACCTCCTTAGCAGCAGCCCTGTTAGCCTTTTGCCACACATAAAAGTAACCTGATAAAACTGGGAAATCCATTTTCTACTATAATTTCATGTCAAATAACTTAAATCAAATGCTGATTACATTAGTCGTGTTGTCCCTGGTTTCCGTGCTTCTTGGGCAGCTTTTACTGACCCATCTATACTACAGGAGAGCTTGCCCTGCCTGCTGCCAAAGCAAAGATTCTCTCAGCACAGTTAACATCACTGTTGGCTCTGGTATTCTTCAGAAGGATACAGATAAGAAAAGGAAGTATTGCTTCAGACAAAGGTTTGCCTGATCACAAAGACAATAAATTATATTTTAACAATCTTAAGAGAATAGGGTACATTCACTGTAAGAAAAGTATTCAATGATGTTGAATGCTGGTTTGCAGTTTGACTGACTGCATAGTCATTTAGCTGGCTCAGTAAATTTTCTGATGTGTTGAACTCCTTTGAGAACATGAGAGAGCTTTTTAAAAGCTTTGGCAGAAGGAGATGCATCAGCATGCACATATTTCGGAGTAGTACCTACATATAAATAAATAAATTTTAAAGAATCTCCACTCTCTGTAAATTCTCTGTTTTCAGTATCTGTGTTTATGTCTAACTTCATAAAACCAAATACCTTTATTTTGTGTCCTTTAGGGATAAATTGTGCACCCTGCCTCAAAGTAAAGCATTCTATAAATTTTATTTAATAAATATCTGCTCAATTCCAGTTTCAAGTACCTAAGGGCCTCCCTAGGCTCTGATCTTCCACTATTACAGAGCTGTAGCCCTGTAGCTGCTAGTGCCAATTTACTCATGGAAGAGGCCTTGCTCAGCATGTTTGTGTTCCTGTAATTGTTTTAGCATTATGTCTTGTTTGTGATCTGAACAGAATGGGCAGACAATTTTGGGAAGTAGGATTTTAAGAAGTCCCTGTAATTGGCTCACACACGCCATGCACTTTTCCACTATATTAATCCAATGCAGTTGTCTCTATTTTCAAGATGAAGGAGTATATGCACAAATGAATGGGGCTGACATTAGTCAAAGCCAAAATCTGGTCTGTGCTCCAAGACATGAGTGACACATAGGTAGAGCTCTTAATAATGTGCTGGAGCTGGGTAACAAGTTCCAAGTAAGCAAGCTTGTAAGGATGCCCAAGTAGATTAAGTTTAGTAAGAGTAATTCCTGAAGAGAAAAAATAAGTTGTAAGAACATCTTATATCTTGGCATTACAATCTTAAAAATGCACTGAGAAGAAATTGGAAAATCTAAGGAAACAGCTGCCTGCAAAACATATTGAATAAGCTTAGTGCCAAAAAGGGCTATATGCTTACTAACAATAAATACATAATAAGGGCTATGTTGTTCTCATTATCAGTTTTAAAATATCAAAAAGGTTTTACAAAAAAGTTAAAAATCAAGATTGGAAAGGCAAGTGTACTAACTGCGTAACACAATAATCAGAAAAATCCTGCTGTTGATAAAAAGCAAATATGTGAAAACTAGAAGAGACAAATGCTTCTGGTGGGTGGTGTGAAATTGAAACAACCTTTACAAATCAACTTCAGAGGACAGATAGCTGACGGATCTCACTCTCAAATATCACAGTCCCTTTACAGAGACAATTACTTTTCAATTTTCAAGACAGACAAAGGACTTAGTTTGAAAAGCTGAAATTGGGCGCTACATTTTTCCTCTAAAAAGTGTTCCCTTTTTACTTTACCCATTGACACTGACATGCTCATCCAGAGAAAATGAAAGCATTTGTTACACCTCATCTACATGCATCAATGTAAGGAAATGAGAACAACTTAGAACTAGCTGAGATTCCTTTCCCATATCCCTGCTTCATAGTACATACTGCCTGAACCCTATCACTGTTCACATTAAAGCTGCATATTATATAAATATACATGCAATTATTTTTCTGTCTTATTTCTAAATGATTTATTAGCATTTTTAGTAGCACCAGATCCCTAACTGAACATCTACAAGTAGTTTCACAGTCTTTGGTTTTAGGCACCTAATTTAGATCCAAAGTTTGGAGACCACATGCTTCTGTCATACCTAATTAAGAGTGAGATTGTTCCTCTAGAAAATGAACCATGGCAGGTGTCATGCACCAACACATGCAGAATAGTGTTATGAAGAAACTTCTCTCCACAAACCACATAAACAGTCTCCCAATTTCTGTACCTCTGCTGTGTAAATTGCAACAGTAGTGGCCTGACCCCAGGCTCCAACCACCCCTCTCCAAATTATATTACCAAACCAAGGCCATAATCAAGCTACAAAAGGGGCTGCATATTTCACCGGCCAGTTTCAGTCCTGTACACTGTGAGAACCTGTAACCTGATGTAAATAAGCTTTACAAGACAACTTCAAATGTAACATTGATTAGGGTGAAGGACCTTCACGTTTTTCCCCTTGGATTAGACGAGGACTGAAGGACCTCATCTAATCCAAGGACTAGAAACTGCAGCCGAGTACAGAGAATTTAGTGAGCTAGTCTCCATGTACACTGGTTCTACTCTCATTCACTGCTTCTGTGGACATAGCAGAGGCTGAACTAAGATTTATTATAATCAGTTTATTTTCATTCATCACCATGTATCAATACTTGGATATCTGTGTGTAGCAGCAATCAGGCTACCAAGGGTGATATGTTATTTAGGTAGTTACTTACAATTGTTTTCCAGTTGCTCCATTTTTTAAAATTAGGATATATCTTAAAATAATAATCTCCATGTCAACATACTTTACCATTCATGTACTGCTATGACCCCATAGCTATGTTTTAGAAGTAAACTACAGTGAAAAAATCAGGGAACAAGGAAACATGGACAACTTTGCTTTCATCTGAGTCCTGAATTATGCTTGCATGTTAGGGAATGGGAGGAATTGAATACCCAGTATTACAAAATGCAGTGTAGTATTAAATGACTGCAATAAACCACACATATATGCATATCATATCATGCAGTTTTACACACTAATAGACAAAAAAAATAAACAGAAATTAAATTTTCTTTCCACTTCTTACACAAAGAAAGTAAAATCAGATAGTGGCATGTAAAAGAAAATTGCATTTCTAAAATTCTTCATTTTAAAAATGACTGAGTGTTTCTACAACGGAGATGAATCTGTTGGCTTGACTGCACTTACTGACCTCTGCTCAGAAACGTGTTCACTAGTTCTTCAGTCTGGGAGCCACTGCATATGACTAAATGTCTGTCTTCAGCTTCAAGACAACATTACGACGTGGCAGTGAATTTACTTCTGCTTTTAATGCCTTTTTATACTCTGCATCTTTTAGAATAGTGCTGTCTCTCTGTTTCTACTGATGTAATTCAATATGATGTTTCAAAATTCCTTCTCATACACTAAAATGTTCTTCAACAGCAAACAACATTTTTATTTCTTTCTGCTGTAAGTCTTTGGCATACTGCAGGCTCTACTGGAAAGGGCTGTGAATCACAAGCTATCGCTCTGTTTAAATAGTAAAACATAATAAATGCAAGGTGATAGCCTGCCTATTCCTCCCCCCCCCCATTTGCCCTTCATGGTGCTCCACACAAACAAACAGGACATTATTTTTAGACTTTCGCTTCTCCAGAAGGAAGGCATGGAGGAGCTGCTGAGCAACCGCATGAAGGAATGCAGTAGCTAGCTCTCCAAAACAATCACCAAAATGGCTCCATCTGAGCCTCTGCTCAGAAGCAGTACAGCTTTATTCCCCTGATTAAATAACACTATGAAAATGGCAGAGGGTGGCTCAAAGGCAGTTTTCACTTCTCAAGGCCTAATTTGAAGGAAACAAACTTGAAGAAGACAAACTTCACAGCTTTTAAGAGCCTCATTACTGACCTGCATTAACTACTGTTATAACAACAGGTCCTGTGTAAGGAAACAAGTAAACTTCTTTTATATTTAATGCGTGTTCTGGCTCAACTAAATTGTTATGGTATTAACACCTGGATTGCTGAAATTTCAACCATTTTGAAACAGGTCACAGCAGTCTTGAATCATGTGAATTTACAACAAAACACACCAATTACCTCCTACCTCCATTGTTACTGCTTTTATTGTTTAACTTCTTTCATGCTGGTATGTGTGCTGCTGTGCATGGAGGGCAAAGCAGACACCATGGCAGCGTTGCTTAGAGACCTAAACTCAACTCTAAACACTAAGGCCTATTAATTTGATCCTTAGTTTTGCAACACAATGGTAATCCTGAGAGCCCCAAAACAGGAGGATAGCCAATCCAAGCAGTCTTTTATTGCAGCATACAGAACCATGTGCTACCTGGTTTCTGCTATTGATCATAGCTCCTTTCTTTGTTCAGTGCGGATGCCACAACCTGGCCTTGCCATGGCTGATGTAGGGGAAGAAGCAAGCGCTGCAGAGCTCATGAGTGTTCATTCTGGTGCCACCACACACAGCACAACAGAGCCTGAGCACATTGCCTTTAAGGTGGGATGCTGTCAAGTTCACTGCAAATAAACATGCTGCACAACTTGCAGCGGTATCATGAAGCCCTGATGAAACTAAACATCTGCTTTTACTGATGAGAAATTTATCCCTGTACCTGCATATTTCAAAGTCTGTGTGAGAATCACAGAATGTCAAGAGGTTGTAAGGGACTTAAAAGATCATCCTGTCCCAGCCCCCTTCCCATGTCATAGGCAGAGAAATCTCCCACTAGACCATGCTGCTCAAGGCCTAATTCAACTTCAATGCTGCGAGGGCTGAGGCACCCACAGCTTCTCTGGGCAACCTATTCCAGTGTCTCATCTATTCTCACAGTGAAGGATTTGTTCCCAAAATCTCGCTTAAATTTCCTCTCTTCATTCACACCCATTACTGCTTGTCCTATCACTAGAGACCCTGATGAACTTCCCTTCAGAAGGCTGCTATGGGTGTCCACATAGCCTTCTCTTCTCCGCCTCTTCACCAGGCTTCACCAGCCACAGCTCCCCCTCCACCTGTCTTTGTAGAGGACGTGCTCCAGATCCCTTATCACCTTCATGGCCTCCTCTGGACTTCATCAGTTTTTTGTCTTTCTTCTGCTGGGGACCCCACAGCCGGATGCAGTGCTCCAGGTGGGGTCTCACCAGGGCGGAGCAGAGGGCCAGGGGGCATCCTGGTTTTGATGCGGCCCAGGATGGGGCTGGTTTTCTGTCCAGTTTCAGATCTCCCCTGACTGACGAGCCTTTTCCCCAGCCGGCATGGGGCCAGCGCAGGAGCCGGGCCCGCCCGAGCCGCCCCCTCCCCATGGCCCCGGGCGGCGGCGGCGGCGGCGCGGGGAGGGGAGGGGAGGGGAGGGGGGGAGCGGCGCCCCGTGCGTGCCGCAGCCGGTCACGTGGGCGGCAGGACCGGGGCCGCGGCCGCGACAGGCTGAGGCGGCGCCGGCAGCAGCGATGGCGGCGGCGGCGCTGGGCGGGCTCGGCCTCCTGCGCGCCCGGCTCAAGCTCGCAGCCGCAGCGACCTCCGCCGCCCTCGGCCGAACCGGCCACCGCGCGTCCCCGCTGCGCGGAGGCGTCGCCGCCGCCGCTCTCCCCTCGACCGGGAGGAGCTACGGCTCCCAGGCGAAGGAAGAGGAGGAGCTCCGCGTCCGGTACCTGGATGATGAGCACAAAGGTAACGAGGGAAACGCGGCTCTGCACCTGCTGTCCCGGCCTGGCCGGGGTGACCCCTGCGGGGCAGAGAGAGGGCGGCCCTGGGGTAGCTGCCCGGCGGCGAGGGGCGGGAAGAGAGCGGTGGCTCCTCCTTCTCCTTGTCACCGCGGCCGGGGTTGCGTCGCAGAGTGCTGGGAGCTGCCAGCTTGGCAGTGGCAGAACTGGGTCACCCTGGTCCTTCTTGGCTTTTGACTCCATCGTAGAACGGCTCGGGTTAGAGAATACCTTGAATAGTATCTGGTTCTAACTCCTCCGCCATGGGCAGGGACACCTCCTACTAGATCAGGTTTGCTTAGAGCCTCATCCAGCCAGGCCTTGAACACCTCCAGGAATGGAGCATCCACAGCTTCAGTGGGCAACCTATTCCAGTGCCTCACCACCCTCACAGTAAAGATTTTCCTCCTATAAATGAATCTGAATCTATTCTCTTTCAATTTAAACCAATTTCACCTTGTCCTGTTGCTACATGCAACATGTAAATAGTCTTGCCTCATCTTTCACGTAGGTTCCCTTCAGGTACTGGAAGGCTGTGACTAGGTCGCTTCAAAGCCTTCTCATTTCTATACCGAACAGTTTCAATTCTGTCAGGCTTTCTTTTTAGGAGAGGTGTCCCATTCTTATCATCTTGGTGGCCTCTTCTGGACTTACTCCCAACAGTTCCATGTCCTTCCTGTGCTGGGACCCCAGAGCTGGATGCAGGGTTCCAGGTGGGCTCTCACCAGAGCAGAGCAGAGGGGCAGAATCCCCTCCCTGGCCCTGCTGCCCACGCTGCTTTGGATGCAGCCCAGGACACGTTTGGCTCTCTGGGCTGGGAGTGCCCATGGCTGGCTCATGTCCAGCCCCCAAGTCCTTCTCCCCACAGGGCTGCTCTCCATCTGTTCATCCCCCAGCCTGTGCTGGTACTGGGTATTGTCCTGACCCAGGTGCAGCACCTTGTACTTGGTCTTGTCAAACCTCATGAGTTTCTCATGGGCCCACTTCATGAGCCTGTCTAGGTTGCTGTGGATGTCATCTTGTCCTTGAGGTGTGTCAACAGCATCACTCTTTTTTTGCAAGTACTGCAGCATACGAACTGTGTTTGTGAGGTACACCTCTGTGAACTGGCATCTGTTTGCCACTCTAATTGTGAGAAAATGAAGTTTAGTAGCAAATATCTAGAGTCATATTGCTTGAGACATCACTTTTGTGATTGTGTGCAGGGGGCAGAGAGGACATAAAACTAATATCCATGTTTTCTGTAGTGGAAGGTATGGCTTCAGTAGTCTCTCATCTCATGCCACTCTCCTAATAATCATCTCATCCTCCTCCTTGCTTTTAGTGTTGTCAACTACTACTCACTTTTTTGTACTCAGCTATACCAAGAGTCTTATTTTAACTCACCTGGTTAAAAAAAGAACGAAAATCTGTGCTCCTTAGTGACGCGGAGCCAATGCATCACAGCACAGACGCTTTGTACTTCCTCTTCTGATGTGGTGCTCTCTGGATTTTGAAAGTGTTCCACTTCCTTTAGTGTTTGTCACTTCCTTCCCCTGTGGATGCAGCAGGGCTAGGAATTGTGGAGAATAAGTAAGTGCAAACTCTGTTCCTCAGGATTTATTTCTCTAGCCATGATGTTATACCTGCTTTTATAGAGAGGGCCATAGTATAGGGTTTTGGTTATCTGCAGCACGTGAATCTCTTTACATGAAGAATATATCTTGGAACCACCATGTGTTGAGATGTACAGTTTAGTTTATGTCTCTGAGCGCATTAACTCAGCTATTTCACACCTGCTGCCAATTCAGGCAAATGCCTATGAGTTGAGCATGCCTGTACATAGATGTGTATACATATACAGAGAGCTAACTTTAAAACTTTGAGCTTTAGTATGATCTTGGGAAGATTATTCTTTCTTCTTCAAGGGAGAACTGATGTTGTGCTTTCATCTGAGGGCAGATTTTTGTCATTATTTAGGATTGATAGTAAAGATGATATAATCTAATCCTGAAATTATCTTTTGTCTTGTAGTTGTGTTCCCAACTCTTTCACTCCCTTTAAAATGTACTACTTTAGTCCTGTTTTTCCAGCTGACTGTGGAACTTGGAATTAGTTTAAAACATCTATTAATATTTTTTGGGATTATTTTAAGTTAAGGAAGAGACAAGACAGGAGCAAAGAAGAGTTTGTAAAATGTTAGAAGTGTGTTTTTCCTTGCTTATTTTTTGCCTTACCAAGAAGTGGTAGAAAATATCACGATCTTACATAGTAATCAACTTTTATTTCTATTACACAACAAACAGAATTAGGCAGTGTGTTTCAGCTGTTGAATCAGCTAGGAATCATTGTTTTTGTAATGTTATGAAGGTGTTTCATACTGAATATGTAGCCTAATGCCCTAGAACTTTGAGATAGTATCTGTAATGTTAAAGTAGCTGTTGCTATCATAAGGAAGGATTCAATCAGTGTATATTTAATTAATAAATTCTCTTAAGCAGAAGGAATTTTTTTTGGTATTGCCTTTCAGAAGGACATAGAAACAAATACTGTTAGAAAAAGATAAGAACAAGGATATAGAAATAGGCCAGAAGGAGATATTAACTTCATATGCTTTCTTCAGCAGCGCAAAGAGCAGGCAGCATTTCTGCAAAAGAAACATGGCTCTGCTTCCTCCCTGTAGTGCTGGCACACACCCTCCTCCTCACCTTGTATACCAAGTTCATCTATATTTATCTGCTTACAGCATGTAATATCTCTGCTTAATGCGGAGACCAGCTCTGTAAACACCCCTGTCGTCCTTCTTGCTGTTTTCTACCCTGCCATTCCTTGATCTACTATTTTGTGTTTTTGACTTTTCCGCTTGGTACTCGGTGCCCCCGTGGCCTCATCACACCATCCCATTACATGCTTCTTGACTTCATGCATGCTCAGACCCTGCTTTCTGACTACCTTTTATGGCACACAAGTGCTTGTTGATGCTGTGGTTGTGCTCTTGCACATGCCTTGTGTTTCCATGTTGCTCAGAGAGGACTCTGAATACTGGGGAGGAAGGAAAACTGGCTGTACCTGCCTCACGTACAGGCACATGTCTTGTAGCACAAGACAAATCTTGCCTGTAGGCAAAGTAGCAAACTGTTCTGCTTCATATCACTTCCATGTGATTTGCATACCCCAGGTCTTGGGAAGTTGTTAAACATGAAGTAAAATGAGACTATGTTTGCAAAGGCTAGTTATTGAAATTTAACTCAGGGCTTTCCAGCTTCCAAATTTGAAGTTTGACCAGAACTAGAATACAAACATTGTGAGATTTTTGCAGAATGCGGTTGACAAATACCTGTATATTCTGCCCATGTTGCAATTTGTGAAGCTCTTGGTGTCAGTTTTCTGTGAGTGAAGATGACTGTCAGTGTATTATTTTTTTAAATTAACTATATATATTTTACTTTATTTGAGATTCTATTTGATCATCATAAGGGCTGAAATGTATTATAGCTATTGACATTTCAGAACTTAGCCAAATTGCATTAGTGATCCTATTACAAATTTAAATGACCCTAGTGCTTTGGATTTTTAAGTTATAGGTGCAATTGGGAGAAGCATCTTTTTAGTCTTGACTCCAGTGTGGCCATGTCACTTGCTGGAATGTGATATAAATATTTTTAAAATTTAGATTTTACACTATAATGACTGCTTATGGTCAAACTTCCTAGCTGGTTTTGGCTCAGTCTAAAAGACAGCTTTTGGTCTTCATCTGTTAGAATTTTTATGTACATGGAATGGGCAAAAACAAATACAATCTTGGTTGAAGTTGTTTGCTCAGAGGTTGGAAACTGATAGCTAGCTGATAAATTGGAAAAACTTCCCGTTCCTTTGCCATGTTTAAAGCAGGGCTGAGCAGGTGAGATCTGCTAATTTAAGAAGTACAGAAAAGGGTTAGATCAGAATTTAGAGAGGAAACAGGCTCAGATAGGGGATTTTGAAGAGCGCTTTGGTGCTTTTAAAAAGTGCTAGTTAGTACACATCTGTGTGATTTTTCACTTAAATACTTCTTGATAAGATGATTAATGAAAGCCACCAGAATTGTGCATGATATATTCACCATATGTTCCTGTTTTGCTTAAGAAACTACTTCAGAATAATAAACATCTAAGTCCGCTTGTCTCCCTTGGTGTATCTGAGTAGTTAAGTGAAACAAGCTTAAAGTTACTTTGATCCCCCTTCCACTTTTCAAAGCATAAGTCAGACTTTTTAAAATATTTTTTAAATTATGGAAAATGACCTCTGTGTGTGTATTTAATGCAAATAAATAATAAAATAAATACAAATAAAAAGAATTCTGCGAGTACTTTATATGCAGATGTAGTGAATCTTTCAAACTCTGGCAAAATGTCTAATATTGGTTTAAAGACGAGATTAATTTTTAAGTAACCATTTAAATCTGTTTCTACCAAACATTGAAGGGTGAATGTTTTGATCTCTAAAATGTGCAAGTTAAAAGAGATAAAAGACATTATTAAAAGTAAGATCTCCTGTGTGCTGATACAAACAGTAGTTAAACCAGGATTTAATATCTTCACTTTATTCAAGTATTAAATTTAGTGTATGCTCTGAAACCAGGATGCTTCTGGGAATTTATGGATATTTTGAAGCTATCTTCCAGATACCTATGTATCCTTATTTCAGTGAAAGAAATTTCTTGCTTTTACTATGCTTTCATTTTATAATATAACTTTCATTTTTATCATATAACTTTTACAATGTAAGTTTCATTTTCTTTTTCTCTGAAACACTGAGAATTATACAAGCAGCTTTCTCTTTTGATAGAGGCAGCTACTTGGAAGTAGAGAACATATTGTACATTTATGTATGCTCTGCCTCTAATTGTTGGCTAGGAAAGTAGTATACAGGAATATTGCTGCTTTTATTAGGCAAAACTCGGAATCATTGTCTCTTGGAGAGCCTAGCCAGTTAAGATGAAGTTAGTTTTCAGTATGCAGATGTATTTTTAATAGATGCACATTATGTGCTGAAGTGTGTCCCAGAAATAATGTGGGGATGACTCCAAGGAAAAACTATGACATTAATATTTGGTTTAGCATTATGTGAATGCTTATTCCTTCTTAGTAGCTCTGTCGCATTTCTGATGCCATACAGATACACCAACAAAGCAAATACTACTACTACTACTACAAGTAGTGCTACTAATTTCTACTTCTATTTATTAGTGATTACTTTTTAATTTATTTTCTTTCTCAAGCAGAGTTTTCAAACCGTTTATTTTAAAGGATTTTGGAAAGCATGTGCGTGTGTGTGCTTTAGGAAGAATGCAGGGTGATTAAATGCTTCAGATGACAATGTAACAGGTATTACTGAAAAGTCACCGCCCTCAGGTCAAATCCCCCATGGCTGGAAAAGGGGAAACCTTGTACTCATCTTTAAAAGGACAGAAAGCTGAAGTCTGGGAACTAGTGACCCATGAGCCTCACCTCTGTGCTTCCCCTCTTGGAAGAACAGATCCTTCTAGAAGCTGTTGTTAGACACGTGAAGGACAGGGAGGTGATTCAAGACAGCCAACATGCCTTCACCAAGGGCATGTCCTGCCTGACCAACTCAGTGGCCTTGAATGATGGAGTTCACTCCATCAGTGGTCAAGGGAATGGCTACAGATGTCATTTATCTGGACTTCTGAAAAGCCTTTTGCAGAGTTCTCCACGACACCCTTCTTTCTAAAGTGGTGATAGATGGATTTGATGAATGGACTGTTCAGTGGATGAGAAGTTGCTTGGATGGTGGCATGCAGAGTGTAGTGGTCAATGTCTCAGGGTCCTGATGGATGTCAGTGACAAGCAGTGTGCCTCAGGGGTCTATACTGGGACCCCTGTGATTTAGTATCTTCATTGATGACATAGATGAGGGGATTGAGTTCACCTTCAGCAAATTTTTAGATGATACCAAGCTGAGTGGTGCAGTTGACACACCTGAAGAATGGGATGCTATCCAGAGGGACCTGGACAAACTTGGGAAGTGGTTCCATGGGAATCTCATGCAATTTAAAAAGACCAAGTGCAAGGTGCTGCACCTGGGTCAGAGTAGCCTCTAGTATCAGCGCAGGCTGGGGGATGAACAGATGGAGAGCAGCCCTGGGGAGAAGGCTGGTGGGTGAGAGGCTGGACATGAGCCAGCCATGGGCACTCCCAGCCCAGAGAGCCAAACGTGTCCCGGGCTGCATCCAAAGCAGCGTGGGCAGCAGGGCCAGGGAGGGGATTCTGCCCCTCTGCTCTGCTCTGCTCTGGTGAGAGCCCACCTGGAACCCTGCATCCAGCTCTGGGGTCCCAGCATAGGAAGGACACAGATCTGTTGGAGTGAGTCCAGAAGAGACATGAATATGATTAGAGGGATGGAGTACCTTTCCTGTGAAAAAAAGTCTGAGGGAATTGGAACTGTTCATCCTTTGGGATGGCCTACTGTGACATTCCATTTTCTGAAGGGAGGCTGTAAGAAACATAGAGAGGGACTTTAAACTGAAAGAGAGCAGGTTTAGTTTAGATATTAGGAAGAAATTCTTTACTTTTAAGGACTGAAAGTGATTGCCTGGAGTAGCTGTGGATACCCCATCCCTGGAGGTGTTCAAAACAATGTTAGATGGACCTCTGGACAACCTGGTCTAGTACAAGGTGTCCCTGCAGTAGAACTAAATGATCTTCAAGGTCCTTTCCATCCTCAGGATGCTCAGATCTTGTATTAATGGCATATCAGAAAAATAATGATTCAAATGTGACTCTAAGGCATGTCTTTTGTATGTATATCACTGCAATATGTAGGTATCCCTTGCAAACCTTCTATACTTTTCCTCTTGTAATTCTTGCTTCATATTTTTTTCACACTTAAATGAAAACAACTGGGTGGGTGCCATCTTTATCTTTTACTTCTGTAGAAGGAAGCAGAAGTGGTAGTTTTATGACTTGATACGACGCTGCTAAGCAAAAATTGACTTGTATGATTTGTCTTCAAGGGTAATTCCTTTGTAGGAAAAAATCTTTTAAGGGCTTTCATGTTAAGTGGAGCTCCTTCTGAATTCACTATTGTCAGTGATGGTGTAGCAGTCTTTCAGCTCCAGTGGGGAGAAGAAAAATGCAAGTGTCATTAAGTGTTATTGCCATTAAGTATAACATGCTTCTGAAAAGGATGCTATTTCCTGACTGAAGTATGGTTTGGGGTAATTGAGCCTCTACTTTATTTGAGCATGAGATTTGTAGTGCCTGAAAATCAAAATGAAGTCAGAGTGAAGGGTCTTTTTGTTGCTTTAATGTAGGATAATGCTTTTGCCTAATCTACTTTTGTTGATCATATGGAATATTTGAATTTGGAATGATCTTCCTCCTGGAGAAGAAGTTGAAGAAAGTGCTACAGCACCACTCCTTTTTGCTTAACAGCATGTAAACAGATTCCTATGCAAGTGCTGAGTAATGACCTTCGCAGGTGGTCCTGTATGAATATCTCCAGCTATAGGTATAAATGTGGGAATTCAGGCTTGTAGAACAAGGGAATGAAGGTCATTTGGGTTGACCTGGCTCCACTCCCCTTTTAGGAGGTATCTATACTTAACAATTGACTGTACTTTAAGAGCAAGAGGGGCATGTGTGCTTTATTACTGCATTTGACGCTATTTTTATTTCAATCTTGACAGTGGTAGCTGGCAAATGGAAGACTTTGTCTTCAAATTGGTAACTGCAGAAGGAATAGGAGCTTCTTTAAATCTTGTCTTGTGTGCATGTGTGTGCAACATATGTGCAGGAGGAAGGGAGCTCAGACACTAATGGGTCAGTCCTAAGGGAGGACAGGTTTTCCAGAAATAGAAGCAGCAGTATGCACTGAGATGACAAGGAAGGCTACAAGAGCATAATTATGTATAGATTGTACATTCAAAGCTGAGTGGTGAAGTAGTAATCACCTGGGCAAACACTGAGTTTCTGGAATTCTGTTTTTTCATATCATAGGTTGGTGGCAATACTGTGGGCATTTTTGTTTGAGACAGAGTTTCCTTTCTGCTTTTTATTCCTGATCCTGCCCTAGTCCTTTTTTCCCCCTTATCCTTGCATTTTCTGCATAAAAGGTCCTGACTTATAAAATGTTACCAGGGCACGATCAAGACTGTGTGCTGGTGTTTTGAACTCAGGCAGTTGTGTGGGTTCAGGCAGTAATTGTCTAAAAGATTGCTATAGTTGTGGTAAACTTAGGCATTGCCAAAATAGACTTAAAATAGACTTTTCAGAATTTTCCTCTTTGATATTCATGCCGTTAAGGTGCGGGGGCGGGGGGGAATAATAAAGAAAGTTTTTGTTTCTGCTGCAACATTCGAAGCAATGCACAAGTAATCAGTCAGTTAGACAATTGATCTCTAACTGGACTAAGGGAGCTGTGAATGTGTCTTTGGAGCCATGTACCGAGCACTGAGCTTGTTTTTTGTGTTTCAGGGAGAATTTTTTGTTTGATCTTGTTCCTTTTTAAACAAAAATACCATTTTTTCCCATTGGTGACATTCTTTCTATGTTTATGACTTCCTTTTACCTGTATAAGAGTTGCTGGTCTTTGCTCTGATAGCACTTCATGCTTTAAAAGGTCTCTAGAGATAGTCTCTCTAAATGTGGAAATATGTGCTTTACAATTAAGCATCTTTCCAGATGGTGTGTCAGCACTTCATGCACAAACATGAAATTTGTTCATGCTGTTGTGTAATTCTACATTCAGCCTTTGTAAGCACTGTTTCCACATGATGATGTTAGGGCCCTATTTTTGGTTCTTAAAGTGTAATTTCTGTTGAGTATTGAAAAGAATAAATAATTTTATTTTCTTTCAGAAACTCAGTAGTGATTACACTAGTGGTTTTTTTTTTCAGTCCTCAATGCCTTTTGTATAATTTCAAAATAATAATAATTTACAACAATGATGTGATCTTTCTTCCTCTCCAGGAATTGTGGTGCTTGGATTAAACAGATCTCATGCCAAGAATGCACTTAGCAAAAATCTTGTTAAAATGGTAAGTGAAAAGCATAGTTTTTACTATAAAGGTGAAGTATTGGAATGAAGCACTTTAAAAAGTGTTTGGTGATTCCCCTTCCTCCTTTTCTCTGTAGATGTCAAAAGCTGTGGATGCTTTGAAATCCGATAAGAAAGTACGAACTGTTGTGTTCCGGAGTGAAGTCCCGGGGATATTCTGTGCTGGTATGCAAACTTAATTTTCCTAAAAAGCTGGAAATCCATATTCTCTTATTGCACCAAAAAAAAACCAAACCAAAAAACAATCAAACAAACAAACAAAAAAAAACCCAACCAAAAAAAAGGGCCCAGATTCCAAGGAAACATGTTTTTTTCATATATTCATCTCAGTAACAAACAAAACATTTAAAAATTATTTTCCTCAATTGCTAACACAAATCAAATACTGAATCAAATTATTCTTTCTATGTCATAAAGTATTTCAAAATATATAATAGTTTAGCCATGATAGTGAAAAATCATTTAATTGATCTAGAAACTCTTGCAAGTATGTCAGAATAAGGTGTAAATAATTTGAGGCCATATAAAGAGGCTTTGTAGAGAGCTGTATCAAACCTTTCTTTTAAATGCATTAGCTTGAACTTTTAATTAAAGAAACGTATGTAAACTTAAAATTTCATGATGAATATGCATGTTACTGCAGGCTGAATGTATTCTCAAATTAAAAACAAATCAAAACAAAAAGCACACACTCCAGCCCACATATCCAACAGTACATGCATCTTGCCAAAGTGTTCAGAAAAGCAAGAGCTCTCAGCTACCAGATGCTGGGAAACAGAATTTGCTGACATGTCAAGATCAATTCATACAGCAGTACCTTTTATGAATATGAAGTGAATAGTCTTCTTATTTAAAAATGTTTCAACCAGTTCTTACTTTATTGAAATTTAATTTACATCCATTTGAAGCAGAAAACAAGTAAAACAGTTTGTTCTTTCTAATGCATTAACAGAACTGTCAAAAACGAGGAGATCAGTTCTGAAATTTTATTTTTCTGATCGTTTATGTAGTTGTCATTCTTGATAGCCCCAAATAACAAAATTAGTTTCGTTTTAAATGCAAAATAGTTTTTCCAATTTTTAAATATGTAATGTACCTAAGGACTTTTAGTTGAGTTTAAAATTCTTCTTCTGGCTCTTAGTAAGCCTGTTCTCATGCTGATACAGTTTGCACTTACAAGACTTGTGAAAATAATTGTCTTGGAAAAAAGGGAACAATCAATTCAGTGCTTAGTAATACATATAAGCAGGTTAAATGTGTATGTATTAATCAGCATATTTAATTTAAAGGTTGTATCTTGTTTTAAATCAAGAAGTTTTAAGTTTTACTCATCTCAGAAAAAAAACTGTAGTTTTTAAACTGATGAGGAATGAAGCATCAAAGCAACACATGCAAATGATGTTTCAAGTTAAATGTTATGTACTTGAAATAAAAAGATGGCTGCTGGGCTTTTTTAACAATGTTTTTTTATTTGACATTCTTGAATTTTCTAGTAGTAGTATATTGGAAAGAGTGTTATATAGGAAAGTGGTATATAGGAGAGCAGAAATACAGATTTTGAGGGAGAGTATCTCAGGTATGCTACTGTTATTGTACTCTCTACTTATGAGCTCCAAGTATGTGTTCAGTATTCTTTGTTATCTGTCTTTTCCGAACTGTTTTGGTATAAAGATTTAACATACTCATTGCTGCTTGTTTGTCTGGCCTAGAAAACCAAGCAATTCAGAATATGTATTAAGACATAACAACAGATACCAGGACATTAGGAAGGAAAATTAGTCCTGAAAAAAGACTGTGAAAGACAAGGGCTGGGTAGCTATAATTAGATCTTAACCCGGAGAGTAGAGACAGGATATGAACTAGGTGTCTCTAATGTTAAAAAAATGATGGGTAAAACAAGTGTCCTAAGCAAGGAGATTCCTGTAGCTGAACAAGTAAAATAAATGATGTTCCAACAGTGGTAACTGAAATTTCGAATGAAACAGAATACCTGAGGCAGAGTTTGTTAATGAAAATAGATGAAAATTGCACATGGGTGGATGGATTGCTTCAGTAGGTGATATTAATTTGTGTCTCTAAAGAGAACGATAATAGAGGAAGCATAGTGAGACCTGGAAAAAAAAGGTTAACAGCTTAGGGAAGTAAGATGAGGAGAGGAACATACTGGATGTAAGAAGGCAGTTTCTGGAGGGGACTCAGGAAATTTAGTAGAACAGAAGAAAGTGTTTTCAAACTTAAATGTTAAAGGAGAATATGTTACTTCAAGAACATTTAATTTCCTTTAAAAATGCAAGGATCTTCCTGTAAAATGTCACATTTTCTTATGCCTTATAGTGCTGTTTAGTTAAGCTAAACCTGGAATGTTTTTATTTTTTTGTATTTCCTCAATAATGTTTTCTTGCTAACGTGTGGGAATGTATGTTTTTAAAAATACACTTTTATGATTATTTTTTGGACCACCATCTGATGTTTTACAGACCGCATATTGGGAAACATTGTCCTAGAATGTAGTTCCCTTTTATGTGTGGAATGAAGTCCAAGATCATTAAATCCTGCCATTCCTTAGCTATCAACACGTATCTGTGAAAGCCACAAGCCAAGTGTCTTGTTTCCTTCTAAGGCCTAGTCCACAAAACATGACATCCAACCATTTTTCTTAAAGTAGCAGTGTGGATGATTAAGCTATTTAAACTCTTTTGATGACTGATGTAGATTTGGGTATGATTTCAAATTATGGTATTTTCACACGGTGAAATCGGAAGGGGACAAAAATGGAATTGTATAAAAGAATGTAGAGATCTGCCAGAAATCATAGCCTTTCATTTCTGCATAAAAATTCACTCTGAGTCTTTACCTACTCTTTTCTTTGTGTCTCCTTTTCAATACTTTATACATCCATGGATGCAGAAGGCTCCTCATTAATGCTCTAGCGCTGATCAAAAGGGATGCCCAGAAATCAAAGCCTTGCGTGTCTGGGGTTAACGGTGTCTATGATTATGCATAGGCTGTATCTTTGAGTAATTATGTCTGTAAGGGCTTCTTGTCCTTCCATTAGAAATGCTCTAGCACTGAGTCACTTCTTGGCTTCTTTGTTTCTACACCTGAAATCAAATAAGTATTGATCTTTCTGGAGTGAGCATGTATGATGAGTCCTGGCCTATGTAAGCTGAGGCTGTGTACTTGCACCATTCTGCAGTCAAAGTAGGTGAGTCTGTAAAGGAGTCTTTTTATTTCCTGACAGTGTTCCATTCTTGAGGAAGGCATAGGCTTATGCATGGAATAAAGCAGGTGCCGTGGGTAAAATGTCTGTGATCAAGTAATCATTGGCTGTGCTATGTTCACACAAGGGGCCAAATTACAGTCACATAGGCAGTTTGAATAGCTTGATTTTTCATTATTAATATAATTTTAACACATGTATATTAGTGATATTGCTGAGATGCTTTTTGTGAGCAGATTTTTAGGTTTTTTTCATCTTCAAAATATTTTTAGAAGTAAATCTGCATAATAGTGTTGGATGATACAGTCCTTTGAGGAAGAGAGGAGGCAGTATCCACAAGTTGTTGCAAAACCTAATTTTGTGTTGGTGTGTTTGCAGAATGGATAAGGTTGGAAGAGACTTCAGTGATATCATCTGGTCCAACCTCACTGCTCAATCTGAGGCATTCTGGAGACAGTCTTATAGCTTCTTCTGATTTTAACTACATGAGGTCAAAAAAAAAAGTACAAATAAAATACTTGTTTAAGAGCAGTTTTTTCAGTTTCCTGAGAGTATTTGAGAATGGCTTTTGTCTGAAGAATTGAACAAGCTAATACTGCACCTTAAACATTATGTTGTTCAATTTTCTAAAGCTTTGACTAGAAGCTGAGATAATATTTATAGAACTTATAGTTATTATAGAATTTTACATTTGGATCTGTTTTGGCTGAAGCTGAAGACTGCTGCATAGTTCTAGGTCTCCTGCTTTCTTCTTTTTTTCCCCATATCACCCACTCTTGTCAGTATGTTTGATGACGTGAAATAGGGATAATGCTATATTTTGCAATTGAAAACTATGGGATCAAGTAATAATCTTTTCTTTTAAACAGTTTTATGTGTTGATGGTTATAGTGATTAAAGAGACAGATTCTGATTATATTCTTTTCCTTTTACCTTTTTGCATGCTGTTACTTGTATTGTTATTTTTTCTTCTATGTCATGTTCCTCCATCCCTCTTTTCATGTCCAGTCAAGAAAGTATTAAAAAACCGTATTCTTCATGTATTTGTCTCAGGTGGTAACTTACTGGCCCATAGTCTGTTGGTTCAATTTACAGCTCATGCTAATAAATAAAACCCCTTGCTACCATTTTACCATTCAGAGTAGTACCTCTGGTGCCTGAACAACCCGGACAGTTGTTTGACTTTTACTGTCCAAGTCCAGTCAGAGACAATTTCTCTTAAAAATCCACATGTGAGTTGTTGTCCGTTTCCCTGCATCCATCTGTTCTCTGTTGATATGCAGAAAAATACTATCTCCTAAAGGAGAAAAGGACTAGAGGAATACGCTGCTTCTGGATTTTTATTTGTCTGGGAGAGTTAGGAGAGAGAGAGAGTTCTTGAGACTTTTGTGGTGACTGTGTTTATAGTACAAGTGTTTACAACTGTCTCTCTTCAGGACTGTTTTTTCAAGTGAGCTGGACTATATGAAATAAATTTTGTGCAATTGATGGGTTATTTGCTTTATATATGTGTGCATGCAAAGAGAGCAAGTTTTGGAACAATTTTTACTTGACATATTTGAAAAATGGTCTTTGGAGACCTTATTTCAAAAATCTTTGAGACATATCAGAATATAGACAGTTAACTTTTTGCTGTTTTTGTAGCAGACTTTCAAGACAGTTTGAAAAATCTTGTGTTTTGAGCTCTTTAAACCACTTTGACCTAAAAGTTACTGCAGCTTGGCCAATAAAGTCCCTTCTTGGAAAAGCAGAAGAAATCTCTGTGCCAGAAAAAATTCACCATTTGAATCTTTGGTATGAGTAAAGCCAACCCAAATGCTTTTCCTGTTAGCATAATTTGTCTGCATCAAAATTTTGTTTCCATCAGAGTTGAATTGGCTATATGGAGTTTAATTCCTGGCTGCCACTTCCAGCTGGTGCAGTTTTTACGGCAGAAGTTTATGAAGCAGAATAACCTAGTAGAGCAGATCCTTGAGTCTTCTTTGTTTATGAGATTTTGATATGGAGGAGTAGAGGAGTTTCATAATAGCTCTCAAATACTTGACCTACTCTTATTTTTATAGATCTAGCAGGAGTAGTAGGGAGGTATTACTGTGGGTGTAATCTCCTTTTTTCTTGCAGTCTCTGTTATGCAAGGAGGAGTGTATACTTTCCCAGACCATATTTGGTCCTCCAGATTTCAGCTCCTGCACCAGAAACTGAGAAAAGATTTTGTGTATTACTCCACTCTTCCTTCTTAAGCATTCAGATCACACATGAAAATGTTTTAGTGTCTTCTGAATATTTCTTTTGCTGCATGTGCCTTTCATTCCCCCAAATAAATGCCTTGTGATGTAGACTGTAGCTAGGTTCTTTCCTCTTTCTCATTCCAAGCTTTCACCAGTGTTCAGGCTCCAAGTCCTGTTAGCTGCTTGTAGACTATTAGACTAAACAACAGCTGCATTTCTCCTAGATCAACATCAGTGACATGAAATAGGTTAGGTTCGTCAGCCATGTGGCAGCTCTGTCTTGTGAGTGTGCACAGTCATCTGTTACATTTGGGTTCTACAGCTTGCTTTGTCCGATGTAGATGTGATTTTGCTTCTTAATTTTGATGTTGTCTTTCTGGAATGATTAATTCCTGTCATTATTTTCTGGAGCATGTGTTGAACAACAGAGCCAATAGAGAGTGCAGTTAGGATTGTGGTTTGATCCTCTAGTCTATATACAGAAAAAAAATCTTGGTAAGAAAAACTGGTTTAAGTATCTTTCTTTTGGAAGTACCTTAGTTGTCTAACTCCAAATGCTCCTCTACTACCTGACAACACATACTAAATTTCAGAAGTAATTGAAATGACAGTGGATTTTTCAGAGCTAAAAAATGCAAAAAGGAGTTTTCCAGGAGGTTTTTCAGTAGGAATATGAAAATCTAACAATGTTCATTTTTTTTTTTTTTGATTTGCAGAAGACTGACCCATTCCTGATGAGGAAGCAGGCACAAAGAATATGATAGAAAATTGGGTGGGACTGTACTCAACAGTGCAGTCTTCAAATCAGCATCTAATCAACTAGGAAATTTTAAGCTAAGAATTACTTGTCTGTCTTCTCATTAGTTGGTGCAATGCCTTAGTTGAAAAAATTATAGAATTTGGTTTTTGAATTTATTCATCTTTCTGAAGGTTATTCTCTGGATGGGAATAGAGCTTTTAAACTAATGTATTTAGTTCACATGGGCCTCTCGAGAAAAGACCAGGAGCTGTCCTGGTACTTGACAGAGCAAGCTGCATCCAGTTCCAAAACAGACCCATGACTGCCCAATGCTGAGTCTTTAAGAGATGCTGGTGGCACCTCTGTGATAACATATATATTAGAAATTGTAAAGAACCATGTGCAGCAGCCCTGAGAGAGGAGTGACAAAAAAATGGAAGAGGAACAGCCCTGCAGACCCCCAGATCAGAAGCAAGGAAGGGGAGGAGGTGTTTAAGTGCCAAAGGAGAGATTCCCTTGCAGCCCAAAGACAGGACCATGTCAAAGCAGATTGTCATCGTGGAGCTCATGGAGGACCAATCTGGAGCAGATATCCACACTACATATATCCACAGGCTATGAGGAGCCCCGTGCTGAAGGAGGTGGACACACCCTGATGGAATCTGCAGCCCATGAAAAGCCCAGTCAGGAGCAGGGTCCCATGGGAAGCAGCCTATACAGGACCAGACGCTCTAGCAGTTGTGGCTCATGGGGGACCCATGCTGGAGAAGTCTGTTTCTAAAGGACTGTGCCCTGTGGAAAGGACCATGCTGAAGCAGTTCCTGAAGAACTGCATCTCCCGTGGGAAGTCCTGGGAAAGACTGTATTGTGTGAGAGAGATCCTATGCTGGAGCAGGGAAAAATAGTGAGGAGAAAAGAGTGGCAGGGATGAAGTGTTATGGTTGAATTGCAAGCCCCATTCCCCCTCCCTTTTGCTCTGCACAGCGGTGGGGAGGGGTGGGAGAGTTAGTAACAAAGTTAAGCCAGGAAAAAAGGAGGAAAGAGTGGTGGGGGGAAGATGGGTTTATTTTGGTTTTTGTTTCTCACAGTCTACCTTTTATTGACAATAAATTAAATCTATCTTTCTTAAGTCCTGTCTTGTTTTGTGCATGATGGTAGTAAATGAGTGATCTCCCTGTCCTTATCTTGATCCACGATCTTTTAATTGTATTTTCTTCCCTATCTTACTGAGGAGAGAAACTGGCAGAGAGCCTAAGTTAACCTACACATCCAGTTATTACAGATTTTTCAAAGTAAGATTGAGGGAAGACCTTTATTCTTGAAGAGCTATGAATTGAGGGTGGATTGGTTATATAAGGTCTCAGAGGAACTTGTGTTAAAAATAGTCTAAAATAAAAGTAGTCAGGAAGATTTTTCTCCAGTTGAGTGAGTAGTGACCAGAGGTGTGTAATAAGTATGGTATAGAAGTTAAAGCAGAATAACTTCAACAGGAAAGACTAAATCTTTAACTACTTGGCTCTTTTTTTCTATCCCTTACTTGAGGGGCAGGATTTTTTTAAGGTTTGTGTATGGCTTCTGTTTAGATGACTCATTCATCCTACCTTGTATGCTCTGAAGACTTGTGTATGTGTATGAAATATTGTGTGTCCTTCTCCAGTTTTTGAAGCTCTCTAATGACAACTTCAGTTTAGTTACTCCTTTAGTATCAAGAGCAATGTTATAAAAATATTGTATTTCTGTCTGAGAGGGATTCCATTGTTTCACTGAATACAGACAGTTTGAATTGAAAGTACTTTCAACCAGCGTGTATTTGTCTCCTGTGTCAAAGATTTCTAAGGGTCTAATGAAAGTAAAGACAACTTAATTCATAGCTAATATTACCATAGCATAAAGCTTTTTAAAAAAAAAAAAAGCTTCTGGTAATTTGATATATTCAGCTATAATGCTAGTTGTGGATATTTCTTTGCCATTTTTCTTCCTTTTTTGGTCTTGAATGAGCTGTAGACCATAGCTTACTGTGATTTGGGCACACAAATAAAAAAACAAATTTAAGATCAGGTCATTAGTGACAGATAAATTGTGAGCTCCAGCTAGAGAGTCATCTTTCTAGCAGTATTTTTCCTTGATTGATGCACTTTTGAGATTTGCTTTTTGAAGCTGGTGAAACAACATCTGACCGTTCTTTCTCTTCTGTGGCTTGTGACATCTGATAAAAAATGGAAATGTAAAAGTTTATTTATTTCAATGATACAAGCATTCTTCTTTTTCCTTTTTCAAGAGGATTGAAGCCATCTTGAACTTGAGATCCATGCTATTACTTAAAATTGATAAAAAATATCCAAATCTGTCTTGATTTGGTTCTCTGGTTGTCTGGTGAGCTTTGCCAAACCGAATCAACATTTTGTAGACAGTTACCTATTTGATTGATAATGCTAGTGCGTTGCTGGTATAATATTTACCAAAGGCTGGACTCTGTAATACAGTTATGTGGAAATACAGCACCTACTTCAGTTGCTGGAAATGTGGGATTATTTTATGTGATGGATATCTGTCTTTAAAACTCATTTGGAGCAACAGAAGGCTATACTATATTTGGTATCATTCAGGTGGTTTATGTGTTCTAGGAAGTATACAAGCAGGATTAAAGTGTATCTTTGGCTATTGGAGAACATAGTGAGGGTGTTTTACCTGCTGATAAAAAATATATATTTTAATTTTTTTTTCTGTTTTAGTAGTTTAACAAGTTGCCTTGGGCTTTTAGTCCATTGCAACAAATGCACAGAATTAATCGAAATATTTTTTCCAGTGAAAGCCACCTAAAATACTAAAACCATTAAGTTCTAGGTAAAAGATATATTTCTGAGGTAGTGGTATTTGGTTAGTTCTTTTTCCAGAGGAGGATAACAAGAAAGGGAGTGACTTGCCTAAAGCTATGAAAAATTATAAAAGCATGGAAAAAATGGATCAAATTGAATGCCTAAAATTGTTAAATTGAAATATTTGGTACAAAGTAATTTCTTATGTCTGGAGAAGTAGTTATGAATAAATATACAGGTGATAAGCGAAATTTATTTGTTTAGACTCTGTCTAGGGCAGTCAGAATCATGCTGAGGGTATCCTCTGAGTAGCTGTACAGAAAACCTAGGGAGACAAATGTCTGAAGGAAACAGTTCCCCGTTTTTAGGTGGCCTTCCTACATCATGTTTATATTATGTTGAGTAAAAATTTTGGAGGTGTAGCTTGCTTTTTATAATGGTAAATTGAGGATTGGAGTCTAACTTTAGAGCTAAGACTTTTATAACCAAATGACAGAAAGTCATTTAATGAATGAAAATAAGTATAATGATATAGCTTACAAATAAGTAAATCAAGTATTTTCCTGAACAGCTGGAGAACTTCTGAAGTTTCTTGAGATGATTGAAATTGATGCAATGCTGTAGATCTTTTGGATTGTTACAGAAATAATAAAGAAGTCTCCAGAGTAGACATTTTGTAGTGACGACTTGTCCAAACTTGACACAGGCAGGAATGGTGAATATCTGGGATATGCAACTTCAGTGTATCCCATAATTTAAATAAAAGTGATGTCTTGATGATTATGAAGCAATGAAAGGTACCTCACCTGACTACCTAGAACATCGAAGCACACATACAGACCTTACTTATAAAGCTATAATGAGTTTTCAAACAGTAAAATATTTTCTGAAGCGGATGTGCCGGAACAGACTAAATTAAAATGGAAAAGATGCCCCAGATGATGCTGAATATTTTATATTGGGAAAACTGTTTTCTGCAGTGTCCCTAGATGGTTAGACAACTTGTTTTCCCATTTGTTCTTATAAAGAGGTTCTTCTAAAGAGGTTGTGCTTTCTGGATATGAAATACTTAAAATATTTTGAGAATAATCAGAAATTATTTTCCTTTGTTTGTCTTTTTTAAAAATATGCTTCTCAAAGGTTTGCTCCTCTGATGTCTTTGCTGATGTCACTGGCTTGTTCCAGTTTTTGCTGCTTGGGAATGTATGGCTGTGTATGTGCTGCAAGCGCAATGCCTTTCATTTTTGATTAAAAAAAGTTGTTCTCTACTCTTTCTATGAGGTTTATCCAACCCCCAATTTCCTAGCTTGCATAAGTTAATGAATTCCTATATTTCATATAGTTGTTACAGTTAGGTTTGACTTTTGGAATATAGTCCTTGTGGCACTGCTTAGGGCTGCTTGGGAGTTGCACTGAATTTCATGTGTAGGTACCCACGTGCATCACACTTTTTTTCCCCCTCCTTTTTTATCTTGTATCATTGAAGCGTGTAATTAGAAGACTATTGACATACATGACACCATGTAAGAAATTCCTGTAATTGCTTACATGTTAGAGATGCGTAGATGAACTTGACCATTGTAAAAGAAAGACTTAGCTGGAAACTTGCATAACTATCACCAGACCACTTCTGGTGTTTGTGTGTGGATCAAAGAGAGAGGACTGTGGAATTCAATGCTGCTGAAGTCTTTGATTTGGTAGGGTAGACTGGTAGACAGGATGCTGTGTCTGAATAGTTTTGTTTCCATGGAAATGAGTAAAGTCTTCTTGAGATTCTCCTCTTCAGAAAAATTGTTAGTATGGTATAATTTGTCATCTTTAAGCAAGTTATAGTCTGTAACCTGCAGGTGTATTAAATATTGTTGTTTTGATATCTAAACCTGCAGGAATAACTGTGTAGTCATTGTTGGTATCTTTAAGATCTTTGAAGTCACAGGGCAGTTCAGATGAGTCCTCTGATATCCTTGTATATATCAACTTTCAGATTTCTGTATCTCTCTGTAGCTGTTTTGAAGTATATGAGTTTTTTCCTCTGTGGTTGACATGTGTTCTAACAAATGCATTAGTTACTAGTGGTCTTATCTTTAAAACTTGTACTGGGCATGTCTGGTTCAGAGTTCACTTCCCATGTAGCAGCCCATATGGTGCTGTGTTACAGATTGGTGACCAGAACAGTGTTGAAAAGACACCACTGTCACTGAATAGTTCTTGCACAACATCAAGGTCTCCTATGCTTCTCACTGTGCCAGTCAGTCAGCTGAGGGTAAGCAGGAGGCTGTGGTGAGGCACAGCTGGCACAGATGATGTGAATTGAGCAGGGGGATATTCCGTAACATATGAGATCATACTCAGCAGTAAAATTGGGTAGTTGTTTTTCCAAAGTAGACCTTGCTCATGACTCAAAGAGACATTGATCTGCTGGTTTGGGAATGACTGCTTTTGCATAATTTGTTTTCTTCTTTTTTCCCCTTGTACTTATTAAACTGCCTTTATCTCAACCTGCAAGGTGGGTCCCCCTCTCCCTCCCCACTGCTTTTGCGGTTCTTTTCATGTCTCCATCCTGCTGTGTAGTGGGAAGGCAATTGAGTGGGGGCTTACCTGCTATCCAGAGTCAAGCAGTACAAAACTATGGCTTTGTATGACATGAAAAATGAAATCTGGACTCATTAGCTGGATTAGTTCCAAAAATGTCCTGTATGGTTGTGAATACCAACATTGCTATAATGCTACTGTACTCGTTTTAGTTTTACTGGAGGGATGCTTGAAGTCCCTTTAAGCCTGTTCTGACAGGTGTTACAGACCAAGAGGGTTATTCTTTTTCCCCATTCTATTTTCAGAATACAGGGGTGAATTCTTAATTAAGAACTTAGTATTTAGGGAAGTGCTCCTTAGCTATTTTTAATCTAAAAGTACCATTAGCAGTCTTCTGGTGGAAACCCGGGTTTTGGAAAAAGATTCTTTCTGTACTTCTAGCCCTTAATGGTTAGCAGTTAGAGAAATTCTGAGAAATGATTTATGGGTATTGTTATTTTCACTGCTTCACATATTGCTTTTTTATCTTGGCATCTGAAGTTGTAGCACCTTAGAATATTATGTATTGGATTATGAATTTGGGATATATTCCTGAATCACAAAATATTGTTTGACTGTCGTTCTTTGTAGATCTTCATCAGCAATGTGGTTTTGCTTAAAGACTTTCATTTCAAGTCTTGGAATAGAGAAAAAGTTGTCTATATTTAAGATAGAAAATATTCAATTTTTCACTTTTTTTTTTTCTTTTTATCAGCTCTCTTGAGAGCTGGGTTAGTATCATAACTGGCCATTAAGACAATCCAGGAACTTTATATTTTCAAATTACTTGCACTTTCTGTAATAAATACATTTTTAGATTTCCAAGACAACTTTCTATTTTTTGAAACAGAGTTTTATATAGTTGCCTGGAAAACACAGAGGACTGTATTAGGTAGAGTTCTGTCTTTTTGTAATAGCATGTTGTTCATGGTTTGATAATGATTGTAGTGGGTTAGTAGAGGTATTGAACGATTGGCTGAGTCTAGCAATATCCTTGGAGATATTTAAAAGATGTGTAGATATGGTGTTTAGGGACATCAGCAAGGTGAATTATTGGACTTGATGATCTTGATGGTCTTTTTCACCCTAAACAATGCTCTTATTTCATGATACAAGAGCCATTTTGACATGATTATGGTGGAGGCTAGCTACTTTAGTTAATCTAATTTTCACTGTTCAAGTCTTAGTTAAAAAGAGAGCAGTGGCATGCTCATGGATAAGTATTTTTTCCGATCTTAAATTCGCTCATCTACGATCTATATACAATGGTTTAAAACTTCCTGGTTTTAAAGGGACTAAAACCATGTGAAGATTATTTAAACTGGAAGTTACAGATTATTGATTAGCCCTGATCATACTAAACTGATAAGATAAATTTGGCAAGGCCCTGGTAAATGCATTTGTTCTTACATGAGGAACTTAATTCCTCTTTGTTTCTATGATGTACTTCTGAATATTTGACTTTCCACTGCAGTGTTAAAGGTCCAGATCTCTTTCATAAATATTAAGTCAAATCAAGTAGTCACTTCCATTTGAAATGCTCATTTCACATCTGTGGGTGTTTGTCCTGTTTATTTGTGAAGAAAGGATGCTAGTGTTCCTCACAGTTTTCCAAGGCAGATTGTCACAGTACATTGTATGAGTTAACTAATGCCTTTTTTCTGGAATAGTAAGTGCATGTGGCACCTGATTTCTTTATTGGTGAGGGAACTGAGCCTGCTTAGCCGTTTATATCCTTGGCAGAGAAAACCTGCTGGCAAAAATAATTTGATCTCATGTGCTTGGTGGTAGTGTGCTGGAAATAGAATACATGTGCGCAACACATGGCAAAAATAGTTATTACATGGTAAAGAATTCTTTCCCATTTGCTTTTGAAAAGAGTGAATAAAAGTGGCGTGAAGCAGAGATACTTAGACATATCTGAATATATAACATTTTCATCTTAAGACAGTTTGCAACAGTTTCACATCTGCTTTTATAAATGGCATAGAATTGGACACAGTGCACTATGTATATGTGTGTTGATTGCCACAAATATGAAGAAAAACTTCCAATAATTAAAATTTTTTACTTTCTTCTCTTGTCTCGGCTTGCAGTTGACACTTGTTCACTTTAAGAGTACCTTTGTTGTATATTTACTGCAGTAAAAGATTTTTTGGTAGCATCTAAATTGAATGTGTAGCTCTTGAAAGCTGAAGGAGAAAAAAGCAACTGGATTTACATAAATGGAGTATGGAGTTGCTTATATATATGCATGTGTAACATCACTGTAATAATATGTTCATGGAGTGCTGCAGGAAAATGTAGAGACCTGTCCATAGCGAAAATGGTTTGAATTTTGTATGTAGATTTTTTTTAATATGTAATCTGTGGACATTTGTTTTGAACATTTAAAATTTTATTAAAACATTAAAAATTTATTTTTAAAAGTAGTACAGGTAGTATGAAAATGAAGAAATTCTGAAATTTCTATTTTGATTTTCTCCTTGTAAAGTTTTTACTTTTTTCCTAGTTAAGCACTGATTCCATGTGTGTGATTAATTAATAGGAATACATGGGTGCTTCTCTTTATACAGACTGGGTGACTCTTTCATTGTCTTGCACCAAATTTATTAGATAAGTAAAAGAAATGCTGTGACTTCAAATCAGATCCTACCTGTCGTAACAAAATGCAGTTCCCCCAAATATATTTAATGATAAAAAGCTGCATTGATACTGAAGTTGGCTAAGAATGAACTTCTAACACAATTTGAGGTATTAGAAAGCAGGCATTCTTTATTGCAGGTCAGGACATATTTGGATGATTTTTCCTCTAATTGAATGTGTGTTATGAAACTTTACAACAGGGTATTTATTCCATCGTGATCATACATATTCATTACGGCATACTTCCTAGGTAATACATAAACATCACTTTTCCTAGAACTAATTTGCATGCATCTGCCTCCTACTGGAAGTCCTTTTATGATCCTAGAGGCTCGTCCATAGGAGTCTCTGGTCACTGTATTCACTGGGTGCCCCTAATGTTGTAATGACTTTTCCTTGAACTTCTCTTAGGTCTTGCGCAGTTGTTTCTTGTTACATAACTTTGCCACAAAAACCACTTCTGTTCCTCATTATCTGTTTATCCACTGGATTTCAGCTACTAGTTTACCATCCTGTATGTCTGCTTTTATGTTCTTTTATCTAATTTCCTTGTTAGAATTTTGAGCTTTATTTTGCAGCTTCCAGGAACTGAAAATTTCTATTCTCTGTTGTCTGTCA
Organism: Motacilla alba alba; assembly: GCF_015832195.1. NCBI lineage: Eukaryota > Metazoa > Chordata > Aves > Passeriformes > Motacillidae > Motacilla > Motacilla alba. The sequence continues at coordinate 46,307,662 of NC_052046.1, forward strand.
GCAGGTAGATAATAAGTTGTCTAGAATTTCCCTCAGCATCTTCCAATCTAATGTATCTAGTTCATATTAATAGTGAAGCATCAGGAACTTACTGAATGCATATGGATGGACATAGTTTTTAAGTGATTGAGCTCTGGGTGCAAATATCACCCATCAAATATCTGTATAATTTCTTAAATCCCTTCAGATAGCGGGTAATACTCCCATGTTGGATCTCCTTTTCCTTTCTTTCTCTAAAAGTAATTTGCTGACAAGTCTGTTGGATGGTCTTTCATAAATAGATCAAATATCTCTGAAGTATTTTAAAATAACAAGTCCTTAGAAAATAGAATTCAGTTTGCAGTGTTGGTGCTGAAAATGTATTCAGTGGATGGGAAATTTTGCTATTTACAAGCTCTTTGATTCATTTTTCTGAGTCAGTTTAAAGCCTTTGGTGACAGGGAGTAAGGGGAAGTACTGATTGTGAACTGCTTAACTTGGTGTACTGACAAATAGAATTGCAGTTGCTGTTTTCATGTGTGAGTTTTGTGTGAACAAGGGATGATTAAAAGATGTTTCTGTTCATTGCTCAAATACTTACTTGTCCTTAGCTTCACCCAGAAGAACACGTTTTACTGTGTAGAATGGGAAGACTTAGTCCTTAAGTGCTGCTGCTGTATTAATTTGAGCCAGAGATGTTTCTGCAGGAATGCCAGCCATTTTAATGTTTTTTGTTTGTTTGTTTGTTTTTTTTAAATCCAAGATTTAAGTTTTCTGAATAAACCTAGAGTGGCTAAAGCTGTGCTCTGTATCTTTAACCCAGAAGGTGCTTCTTTTCCCTTATGGGTTTTCCCACAAAAATCTGTGTTCTTCTTACCTAGTATAGCTTGAGAAGGTGTCTAGTCAAACTCAGTTTTCACCTCCTGCAGTCTTTCTAAGGCCATTACTTTAAATTTTCTTCAAGTTTGTTTGCAGTCTGTTGTATGCAGAGAACAGTTACTTTGTAATTTGGGGACAACAGAATGTGATTATTGTTGTAGATATTCTTTAGAAGGTGTCTGTATTTTCATATACTCTATGTATTATTTACATGTTTAAATGTTTAAACATGTTCCACTTTAAATGTTCCACTTTAAATGTTCCACTGGAAGTACCACTTGCTGCATAGCAGCACAGATTTCAGTGTTATTGAATCATGACCTGTGGGAAGTTTACAGCTAATATACCATCATGACTAATAGAGATTGTTTGGGAAAAAAAAAAAAAAAGAGAGGGTGATGCCTGCGAAATCAAGGGAAGGAATGAAAGAAGGAAAAGTAGTGAAAAAGAAGAAAAAGAATTTAACTCATGTCTTTGTCTGCATTCCAGTGATCTAACAGTTCAAACCATGGTTTTTTATCAGGAAAAAATCCTTCTTTCTTAAATAGCATTTATGCTAGAATACTGACTTCAGGACGTCTTTCTCTTCTTTTCCATACAGCACACTTCCTCCTTTTCTGTTTACAGCTCATAAAACTGGGTGTGCTGTCAGAAAATATTTTTGTAAGTATTGCTAATCGAAAAAGATAAACCCATCAGTATCGATTCCTTTTAATGTTAAAACCCCATATCTCCCATACTCAAATGTACAGTATATGCAAAATACTTGAGTCAGTCATCTGTGATAGTACGATGAAATGTCTTTTTGTTGATTACTGAATTTACTAGAAATCAAAGTAGAGCAAACAGGTTGCTGAGACTTTTGGGTGTGTTGATAGTTGTTTTTTTTAGTTGACAGGCTTAGTAGTATTTACTAAGAATATTTGGTCTGAATATTCTTTTAAGGTTTGAAAAGAAAGATGAAGAATCTCACCATTAGCAGGTTTTGGGAATGTTTTCCTGTGAATTAGAAGATAGAAAACTATGTGTCAGTTGTTATTACAGGGATTAGATGTTAGCAGACTTTGCTGCAAAGCTGTTGCAATTTATACAAATGAGATATGGTACTACATTAATGCTATTTTTTTCAGTGGTAGTGTTGTTAGAATAGCCATATACAATTATTCTATTAAGTAAATTAGTTCAAATTTTTTGTTTAAAGAAGCAACTTTGGTGCTTATCTCTTCAGAGGATTTTGTTTTGGAAGATGTAGTATTAATAAAAATCACAAGTAATAATTTCACCATTACTTTGGAGGTAAAGAGTAGGGTAAAATATTACTGTTGTGGTTGTCTAGCTTGAACTTTGCTATTCTGTATAAGAGTTCAGTTATGTTTAATGTAGAAGTTTGCCTAGTGGAGGCTGAATTTGAAAATGAAAAGTTTTTTGGGGAAGTTGAAGTTGAGTTTGCATACTACCACAATGACTAAAGAAGTACTCAAGCATTCTGTAATGCTTGTTGGGGAAATAATGTAGAAATACAAGTGTTATAGGAAGAAGCTTTACTTTTTTTTTAATAAAAACCTCTGTGTTGAATAATGATTGTGACATGCATTGTTTTTTTATTAAATGCTGATATTTATCTTTACTATGATGTGAGTTGTAAACTTACGATCTTGTCCTGTAGCTGGGATATTTTATAAGATATTACTCTAAGCTTGGAGCACAAGCTTGTCATTATTTAGTTCTTTTAAAGGTCCATGGTTGGGGGTCCTAGCAACTTTTACCAGCTGATGTTCACTACTGCTACCACTATTTTCTCTTTGTGGATCTTCTCCATTGATTCTGTATCCATCTGAGAGTCAAAAATTATGCAACCTTTGTGCTGGTCTTTTGGTAGTCCTGATTTGTGAAATTCATTCAAATTTTGTACTGACAGAAATCAGTAGAACTGAGACATAGTACAGAATAAAAAATAATGTCTTAATTTACTATTTGGAAACATGTAACTGTCCTATTGTCGTACTTTTCCACCAGTACTGGTGTTATGATTTAACCCCAGCTGTGAGCTAAGCACACACAACTGCTTGCTCATGTCCTCACCCGTGGAATTAAAGAGTGAATTGGAAGAGTAAAAGGTAGAAAACCTAGGGACTGAAATAAAGACAGTTTAGGTGGGAAATCAAAAGGAACACAAAAAACTAAAACAAGGCATTAATTCACCACTTCCCATGAACAGGCAGGCATTCAGCCTTCAGCAGGAGAGCAGGGCCACCTCAAGTGTGGCAGTGACTTGGAAAGAAAAATGGCATCACTCCAAATGTTCTTACTTTCCTCCTTCTTCCACTACACTTTATATCCTGAGCATGATGTCATATAGTCTGGAATATCCCCTTGGTTGATTGTAGTCACCTGTTCTGTCTGTGTCCCACCCCAGTTTCCGATGCACCCTCAGTCTCCTCACAAGCATAGCAGTACAAAAGCCGAAAAGGCCTTGGGTCTGTGTAAGCCCTACTCAGCAACAACAAGAACATCTCTATATTATCAACTCTGTGCTCAGCACAAATCTGAAACACAGCCCCATTTCAGCCAAAAAGAAAAAAAATTAACTGCCCCAGCCAAAACCAGCACAACTGGTCTATTTCATGTTTCATGGAGGAAACTTCAGGAAGTCCTGTTGTAATAGGAGCTGTAAGAGAATAGGGACTGGGGAGTGACTGGATGATCGAAGTTTCATAAAGAAAGCTAGCTGGTGTTTGGGGAAAAATTGACTTTATTTTTAAGAGATGAGGTTTATATCTTTATAATGATTATTTTTTTCCCTGCTTCTGCAAGTGAAGATGAGTTTAGGAAACGTGTGTGAGGTGTAAACTGTCTCTTTTTTTTTTTTCAGCTGAAGAGGTTAGCAGGAGGAATATTGCTGTATGTATCTAAATTTAGAGCTGGACACACAGGATGGAAAAAGAGCCATCTGACTTTAATCTATGGCTGGTCTGAATTTTCATAGGCGTTGGAAGAAGATTGTCAACCCTTTAAATATGAAGTTAGTTGTTTATATTCAGGACTCCTGAATTTTAGGTGGAAACCTGTGTGAAATAGCACCTGGGCCTTTCAGAAAGTCTCAAAATTCAAAAGCTTAAAGGAAAAAAAAAATTAGGCAACCTCTTCCCCTCTATCCCTGAAGTTGTCCCTTTGAAATATCCTATTTAGGAGAACTGATGTAGCAGATAGTGCTTTAAATATGCTGATCTGCATGTAAATTATTGCAAAATATGTAAGATAACTTACATAAATGGAGCTATAATGCTGCCATTATACCACAGGGAATGTTTAGGACTGGCATCTTGCCACAGGCTTAAATATATAGGAATTGCAGACATTTTGTTTGTTTTTCACAGTTGAATGGTGCTCGGCAATGTTTCTGTGACACTGAGAGCATATATGCAAAAACTGCAGATACGAAGTCATGCTAATAAATTATGATAGCCAGTCTTATGTGGAAGAATATCAATATCCATTTTGGCTTAAAAATCATATATCTGCATTTAGATAACTTCAGGAATATACATGAAAAAAATGGTTTTATTAATTTAGATTATTTTTTATGTAGGAAATATACGTAGCCTTCACATCAAACTGTTTTTCCGTCCACTAAAATACTGCTGTGAGCATCTTCCCTATTTTGTTTTCAAATTTAGAATACAGCTTGCTTTTTATTATCATTATATATAAATGCATTTTGCTTTGTACTCAGTTCAAGAGGTGTTTGCAAAGATTTGTGTCTGTACAGGTATGCAACAGGATTGATGGTTGCTCTTAAGGAAGGCAAATGGCTACAACTGAAAGTGGATGGTTACTCTTAAGTTATGAAAAGTGCTTTCTCTTAAGTTATGAAAGATGCTTTAACTATATATTGTGAACTATTTTCTTAGATAAAGTGATATTTAACAGGCAATTATTAAAAATATGTTATAATCTCCTTAGTGTGTTTGTGTAACAGTACCAAAGGCTGAGAGATAAACCAGTTAGATAGGCATAGAGCCAAGGTCTGTGTTTTCAGCCAGTGACTGTTTGTTTATAGCTCTTTGGCACTTCAGAGCCTGATCTTAGTATATTAATTCACTGTTAAAGCTGAATTTTGTGTTAGTGCTCTGGTTTTACTTTTTTGGTTCCTTACGTGTTGCATGCTCAAATATCTTCCTAATGCCCATGCCCATGAACATATGTGCCCTGACTTATATTAGTTTCAAATAATTTTGGATCTTTGCAAGTTGCCGACTTTCTAAGAATTTTGTACATGTGGAAAATTGAGTTCCACATACTTTTATGTAACTTTTGAGGTTCTCCGTTCCATTTTATATGAAATTTTAAGCACTTGCTTAATATTTTGTGGTTACTACTGTTTTCTTTACCATTTTATTTTTTGTTTCCTACCTTTGTTGAAATCATTACGTGTATTTTGTTTTGGATGGGACAGAGTTATTTTTCTTCCTAGTAGCTGTTGCAGTGCTGTTGTTTGGATTCAGTATGAGAATAATGTTGACAACACACTGATGTTTTGGTTGTTGCTAAGTAGTGCTTACCCTAAGCGAAAGGCTTTGCAGGTGCGCAAGAAGCTGAGAGGGATCACAGCCAGGACAGCTGACCCAAACTGGCCAAAGGGATATTTCCCACCATGGGATATCATGCCCAGTTTATAAACTGGGGGCAGTTGGCTGAGCACTGCTGATTGTTGTTGGGAGACAGGCGGGCGAGTGGTGAGCCATTGAATGTCATGTGGTTTTTCTCCTTGGCCTTCATTTTTCTCTTTCTTTTTAGTTATATCAGTTGCTAATGTTGTTGTCATTACGAAGACGATTATTCTTATTTTACGCTCATTATTTAATTGTCCTTATCTCAACTCTTTTCCTCATCCCATCCATGGGATTCTCATTCCCATCCCACTGGCAAGGAAGGTGGAGGAGTGAGTGGCTGTGTGGTATACTTAGGTGCTAACTTGAGTTAAACCACAACAGAAATGTACTAAAATGTAGAGATCCAACTCATGTTTGCTACACAGAAGTGGTGTTCATGTTGTTTAACTTCAAATTAAGGAATAAATATAAAGGAAAAATTAAGTATGAAAACATGTGAGAGTTTGAAGAAACTTAGAATAAATGTTGTGAGATTCTTTCCTCATTGCAAAGTTTCAGGGTACTCTGCAGCATGGGCAAACTTCATGTGAATCTTATTTTTTTATCAGTCCTTAAAGAATTAGAAAACAAAACAAAAACAAACAAACAAAAAGTTATGCAAAGCCAGATCTTAACAACAATACATTATTTTTTACAGATTGTTCTTTGGGGAAATGATCTTTTGATATGAATTTTACCTGTGATGTGCACATTTGATTTTAAATCTAAATATACAATCTCAGAGCACAGAAAATGTAGAGTAAGTTGTGCTGCTTTGTAAGATCTTCCTTTTCAGTAGTACGCCTAAAAGAAGCTGATCCTCAGAAGCAAGTTGCTAGCAGTTCTTTGTTTAGCAGATATTTTAGTAGGTTTTTTACTTTTTGTCTGTAACTTTCAGATCTGTCTCTGAAATGTTTAATTTCTTAATGTTCTGAGTTTTTCACTGATTTAGGAGTATTGGTAGAGTCAGTTTGAATCCAAGATCTTGAAAATATTTAGGAATACAACATAGAATATTCAGTACATTCTAAGTTTATTTTGTGTATTCTTTACCTTTTAAACATTTAAACATTTAGATTTGACTATTCATTTTTATTGTGAAAAAAGAATTCCTGTCTTTTAATCTCTTGAATATCCTTTTTATAGTTTTGGAGAAGTTGTTTATCCCTTGAAAAATGGGACAGACTTCCAAAGTGCTCAGTTGTGCAGAAATATGTTTAGGATGGAAGAAGTTCAGCAGGAGTTTGAACTGGCAGGTGGCAAGAGTAACAAAAAAAATTCCTGTAGGTATGTTAGTACCAAATATAAGGTCAAGGAAAATGTAGGTCTGCCGCTGCACGGGTCTGCCTAATTAAGGACAGCACAGTACAGGTAGAAGTAATTCCATTTTCTCTTTGCCTTGGTCTGCATGGGAAAGTTCAGGTCCCAAGTTTCTATGCCAAGAAGCAATAACAAAGTTAACAGCAAAACACTGTTAGAGCAGTACTGAGTTAAGATCCAGCTGTAGCAGTTGGACACACACATGAACAGGATTTAGTGGGATGCATCTGAATTGGTCCACCATCTGTCTTATTCAAAAGGTCATTGAAGACCTAAGTGACTGGAAAGTCAAACATTATACCCATCTAGAGAAATGAAAATTTGTGAAAATGCAGAGCTGTCAGTCTCACTACATTTTTGGGGGAAGTTGTGGAACAAGTGTTTATGGAAGCTTTTTCCAAGAATGTGAAACACAAGAAAGAAAATGGCTAGGGAAACCCAGCTTAGATTTACTAAGGGTGAATTGTGCTTTACCAACATGATGCTTTCTGTGATGAAACCACTTTTTCTGTGGACGAAAGAAGAGTTACAGATGCTCTGTACCTCGACTTTAAAAAGGCACTTGACATGTTTGCCCCTAGTATTCCTGTAGACAAGTTGGTGAGATACAGTTTAGACATATGGACTGTGAAAGGTGTCTCATCTCTAGAGATCAAAGGGTAGTGTAATGTTAGTCGTTCAAAGTCAAACTGTTAGTGATTGTTGGAGTGGAGTTCCTTGAAAATTGATGCTGGGTCTCGTAGTGCTATTTGTAAATATTTTAATGATAGGACTGAACCATCTCTGAGTTTGCAGATGACTTCAAAGTGGAAGGAGAGGGAGATGTCTGGGAAGGAAGAGGAGCCATTCGTTCTGAGAAACCTTGAGCGGCTAAAAAAATTGACCAACAAGAATTGCATGAATTTTAGCAAAAATAAATAGGAACTGCATCTGGAATGGAATAAGCTTAAGTAGCAGAACAGACTGGGAACACACTGACTGAGGTATAGCTCTGCTGCAAAGCACTTGTGGGTTTTAGGGGACAGCAAGCTTAATATGAGCCGTATTATACTACGTAGTATGATACGGCGTAAAGAAGGCAAACAGTGTCATGGACTGCATCAGGAAGAGAATCATCAGTGGATCAAAGCATGTGCTTATTCTGCTCAGCACTTCATAGACCAGCATAACATGATTAGAGGCTTGGAGATTGCTGAGAAGGGAGAGATAACTGGTCTTTCTATGCCAGGTAGATTCAGAGAAAAATACTGTATTTACAAGGATTTATACAATGATAGAAAAGGCAGTGGGCACAGGTTGCTATAGAGGAATACCATGCAAATAAAAAAAAAATCAGTGTGAGAAGATTAATTGAGAATTGATCATATGAATAGCTTTCCCAGAGAAATGGTGGAATCCCCTTTGCCAAGGGTATTAAAGACTTGGACTTCGGACCACCTAATCTAGGGCTGTGCATTTGAGAAAAGTTTGGGCCGGGTCATTTCTAGAGATTTTATATGAGAAGATAAAAATAAAATCTCCAGGATAGACTTGTCTATTATTCAGTCAAATAGGTGATTTTTTTTTTTTTGTTACTTCGTGGAATGTGTCAGTAGTTATTATGCAGTCTGTCTGTCCTTGATTGAGCAGCTTAAACTCATTTGTGTTCAGGGTTACAGTCAGTAATAGCTCTAATGGTTACAGATTAATGGTCTGAGTATCCTGGGTTTGGCTGAGCTGGAGGTGCGATGGAATTATTACTGGTATGCATGCATATATTGTCTGTGAAGCATAAAATATTTTCCTTTTACGTGGGCAAAAGATTTCAGTAGTGACTGACATTGTTTTGTCTGTGATTTGTCAAGCATGTAGCTTTACATGCAGAAAAATGTTAGTTGAAAGCACAGTGAACATCATTAATATATATGGCAACATTATTATGATCAATTTTAAGCTGTGCATTTGTGTGTTTTTAAAGGGATTTTAAGGATATAAGTTGGAAGTATATATCAACAGAATAATAGTAATGACTTACTACTGTGTTAACAAAGTTCAACTTGTGTTAGACTTGACACTATCTTTAAATAAATATATTTGTTATTGTGGTGTCTAACAGCTAGTTTGGAGGCCTCACAGTTATAGATAACCCTAATAATATAACTCAACCAGTCTAGGCCGTTAGGGAGCCAGTTTAGGCCACTGGGGACGCAGACAGCTATTGGCCAGTAAGCCGAGTGGCAACTAAATTCAGCCAATCAGGGATAACTGTGTGGGCTTTTGAAAACTATATTACTGCACTGAGTAAAAGTTGTCGCGTGAGCCTTGAGTGTTGTGTCATGTGTCTGTCTGTACTGCACCAAGTGGTGACCCCGACATGATTGGTCATAGCCAGGCTGTGGGGATAGCGGCAGAGATGGAACCCCAGTGGTGGAGGGCAGCTGGGGAGAGCTGCCAGCAGTAGCAAAGGTCCGGACCATGTAAATAGAAGAAGCCACTGGTGACATGGGGACACAAGTTTCTACTGAAGAAAATGCTGTATGGACCCTCTTTTTATGCAAACGGTATAAAATACGTATATGAACAGCTCTACAAGACTTGCTGTCGTGAGCCATGGGGCAGGCAAAACTGATAAAGACTTTTTAACGACCTGTTGGCTGGTGCCGCACACCTTAAAACAGATGAGAGCCGCAGCTGAGGTGCTGCAGGCACTGCCTGCCAGAGCATCCAGCAGGCACGGAGAGTGGGGGCAGAACGGCAGCAGGAGTGAATGCCGCCTCAGGTGTGCAGGTAGAGAGGAAGGGTGAGAAGCCGAGGGGGAAGCAACTGTTATACAACCTCCATGTCCCTATGGTGCTGCCTTGCTGTGCCGCTGAAGCTCTCCTGCTGCTGCCCCTATTGGCAACATCTGCATCGTGCATGGGTTCGCCCATGCTGTGACTGCCTGACCGCTGCCATCGGCATCAAGTGTGCAGGCACAGTGCCCAAGCTCACCTGTGTTGCGGCTGCTGGAGCCATACGAGCCATGACCCCACGTCACTGTCAATCCACTTGGCTGTGGCTAATTGGGCACCCCAGCCACTGCTTGGCACGTCCACCTACAGCTTTGGCGAACCTGGAAATCAAGCGGCACCGAGTGCTGGAAGTGCTGACGTGGAGCTGCGTGTGGCCAAACTCTGAAATGCCGACAGGAGGTTGCTGGCACCCAGAACTGTGAAACACCACGTTCTGCCGTGTCCACAGACGGGGCTTGGGAAGCCTAGAGAATCTGAGGCAATCAGCATTGCTGTCAGGGCCCGAGGGCTCAGGGATCCTGCCAGCTTCGAGAAGCCCCAGGGACCAGCAGAGTAGAGCCACATGCCGCCAAGAGTCACCCTGGAGTGGTGCTGTGTGCCCTCAAGAGCCAGCCCTCAGCAGGCAATGAGTCATATCGCCTAGGAACCATTGTCTACAGCCGGAGCCCAACACAGAGCTCTGAACCAACCATGGCCGCACTGAGAGCCGCCATCCTGGGAGGGCCCCAAGCAGCTAGCCCCGCTCTGGGACTGGGGAGTGGGGCATGGGGAAGCTGTGGGGAGCGGTGGGTGATGCCTGCCTGGCCGCTTCAGCCCGCTGTGGCCCACTCACCTCTGGTGGTGCAGGTGCCTGACACACGGGGTAGACCTGGAATTATTTACTGAGTTGCGATGCATTGAGGAAGGCTCCTTTGGTGAGGTCTTCCAAAGAATTGATAATTGGACATGGCAAGGCATGTGATTACCATAAAAATTCATAGTCAGAAAGTTTCCAGCATTAGGAACACACAACAACCAATAACTTGCTCAGCTAAATTTTGAAATGCCTGCCATTATGGAATTAAGGACCATGTCTATGATTTGTTAAACACTATTGATGTTTGCCAAGTCTTCTTTGATATTGATGTAAACTTTGAATTAATAAAAACTACCTAGATTTGATTATGACCTACACAACACTAATGAAAATCTGCTTTATTAAATGTGAAATTATCTTGCAGCATTTAACTATGCATGGGAATGACTTCTGAAGATTCTCATATTTAATTCTGCTAACTAGTTTTAATATTTACCTACTTAGAAATAAGCTAAAGGTTTAAGGGTGCCTTTTTGGAATTGCTGTAAGATCATGTCAGCTACAGATTCCAGAGAAGGATGTTGTTAAGTACACTGATGACACATTTTCAAAATTTAGTAACATCTGACAAAATTGAAATTAAAATCTGTCACCTTGTCTCTTAAGTGTGTATTTTTACTAAGCTTTAAACTCAATGCCTGGCACACAGAGGAATCCACCCATAACATATTATTTAATGTTACTTGTGTGCATTCCTTTGATTGTTCATAAGTTATTTATGTTAAGAAACTTTTTCAATAGATATTAATAGAGGTTTGTTTTTAAGATATGTTAGGGAAAACCTCCCCGCCAAGGTCTTGGCTCTTGCCAAGCCATGGCCCTGGCTGGATGGGGAAGTATGCCATCAAACCCAGGAGTTACTGTCCTAAAAATGAAAAGAAGTCATTTTGCATTGTAAATTTGGTCTTAATAAAAATTGGACCCCCTTTTTCAAGGTAGGCTTGGAGACCTTTCCCAGGAGGGGCTTTCTAACCCCTTGCTAGTAAAAGGGGCTCCCCAGCTATGGCAGACCCTGGGTGATGGTAAGCATTTAGGCAGTTTGTAGGTATTTTTGTTCAGTGGTGCTTATTATTTTGTTGAATGTGTTGTTTTACTGTTCACAATGGGATAGGTGCCTATTGTCCTGAACACCCTTCTGAATTTAATAGCTTGAATTATGTTGATATTATAATTCATAAGGCTGAGAACAGAAGTGGATACTGATAACCTGAAAACATTTAAGTGGCATTATATACAAATACGTATTATGATTGACTAGTGCAAGGCCTGCATGAGTATTGAAACCTTTTAAATGACTCTATTAAAAAAACGACTCTACTCCTGCCTGACAGCCAGCATTCATCTTGGATGTAAATCTAAGACTTCTTAAAGGATTATTGAATCCAGTGAGTTTTTTATCAATGAGGCCGATTAACAAAATTTTACCTGAAAGTCACATGTATTAATCTAGGTAACCCAAACTATTTATTGTAAGATGCTATCATCAACTCACCTGGACCAGACTGTGCAGCTGAACATACATGAAACAGCTGCCTTGACACTGTTACCTGTGAGGAGAATCTCTTTACCTATAACACTAAAGCTGAACTGAATTTTTACAGTAATTGCCTTAATTGTCAAAGAACTAAAACATCACTGGAGTTCTGATATGTGAACTATTTTCTCCTTGACTGCAATGGACAGCATTAGCTATTTCTTCTTTTTGATAGACTGTCTATCACAATCCATGCCATCAGCAGTGGATCTCTCTCAGCCTCAGCAAGTTCAGATCAGTAAGATACAAATGTCAGATAAACTGATTGGCAAAGTTTACAGTGGGCAGCTCCTCAGACTCAGTTAGAGAAGGTTCACTGAATACTATTAAATTAAAAAAATTCTGGTTAAATTTGAACATGCACTAATGGTCTGCATGTATCAGATGTGTGGTTGTAAAGCATCTATTAAATGCATCTGCAAAGGGTAATTGAGAAAGTAACAAAATTGTCACTGAATTTAAATTCATTTTAGTATCTGCCCTAATGTTTTTAACATATAACTCCCTTCTTTTTGTGAGAGCTACAAATTTTATTGGAAAAAATATGTCATCAAAGAGTTAAGCAGTAAATTAATGTGCCTTACCACTACAGGTAGGGTCTTTACCTGAACTTAATTCAGTCCAACTCAATTTATGTACCACAAATGAGTGCTGAAGACAGCTGAACAATATCACAATGCATGTTTAAAAGTAACCAGGCTTTATTAAACAGCAGTTGTGGAATTGTATGTAGAAAAATGGAGTAGCATGAGAACATCTAGCTTTCTTGTATGAGCTGCTGGAAAGAGTACAAGAAAATGTAATTACAGTAGTAGCTAAAAGGAAGACATTGTCGAGCATGCCCATGGCGGTACAAAATGCATGTTTAAAAAACAAAGAAGGTGGGGTGTGGGGATGGCAGGTACTCCCATGAAAGCCTTGGATGTTCCTAAAATTCTCAGTCATGGCCTAATAAACTGACTGTTGTCGGATGCAGGATGCTGTTAGCAATTGTGGGAAAGTTTGCCCATTGCTTCACTTGAACCTGAAGAGTCAAACTGTTTAAGGACAAGACAAAGTAGAAGGATATAGACCCTTGATATGACATTTTGCCTTTAACTTCCTTTAGCTTCAAGAACTGGACATTTGAAAGACAGTACTGAGTAGAAGGGTATATATTTTGTAGTGGAAACAAGACAGCAATGCATTACCCCTGACAGGTTTTTGAATGTTATCTCTCACAGTTGTTTGAGTTGACTTGTATGTAACTTAAGTTTCTGTAATTAGGCCATAGATGTAAATAGCCTGGGCATACTGCACTGTGAAGCTGTGCTTGATGGCTCCCAGATATGCTTGTAAAATCTCTTCAAGGTATGTGGGATGAGCCAATGGCTGGTAAGGTTAGATATGTCGTGTTGGGTAAAGATCTTCATTTGACTTTGGTTTATTATTTGTGTCATCGTCATTATTCTGGATGACATTTGTCATCCTGTCTGCAAGGGCCCTGCAGAAGAAGACAAATGCTGCTTTTGTATTTAAAAAGAAAAAGGGGGACCTGTGGTGGCTAACAGCTGGCCTGGAGGCCTCACAGTTATAGATAACCCTAATTATATAACTTGGCCAGTCTAGGCCATTAGGGAGCCAGTTTAGGCTGTTGGCCAATAGCAGACAGCTATTGGCCAGTAAGCCGAGTGGCAGCTAAATTCAGTCAGGGGCAACTGTGCGGGTTTACGAAAACTGTATAAAGGGAGCTCAATAAAAGTTGGCTGTTATCACATGAACCTTGAGCGTCATGTCATGTGGCCATCTCAACTGTGACATTTCATGAGGTACTGTAGTTTTAAAATTGGGAGCTAAGTTGTCCTAAATAGATTTCAGGGCTTAAAACCTTTATTTCTGAAGTTCTTTGAAATTTGGAGAAAAAGAAATGTGGATAATTCTTTCTGGTTTTGCACGTAAGATGACTAAAATATTGTCCTCACGTATGTATGTACAGCTTCCTCTTGAGGTGTTTTTAACCTCATAGAAGTTTATTGGTGTTCTGCTGACGATTTCTTGGAGTTTTTGGAATGGCTTCTCTGGAAGTTGCACACATCTGCTTTTAAATAAAGATATTTCCATGTACCTTAGTGGATTTGTTTTTCAGTTGTTTAAAGTTAATCTATAATGTATATTAAAGTTGACCCTTTGCCCTCAGTATTTTGTTTAGTTCAGTATGTGTGGAGAAGGATGAATATTAATTCACTGTCTGCTTATATGCATTGTATTGGAATAAGATGTGGGTTCATAGGGATTCATAGCATTTTAATTGGTGAGGTAGTGTGTGTTTTGTACTTCTAGCTGAAGCATTGTAAGTTTCCTTCATAAATTCCTTAATTTGTTTTAGTGGATTGGTGGTGCCTTTGTGTTTTGCTGTTTGCAGTGTTCTTAGCTGTTGCTGGCAAGATACAGAATAATAGGATATAGTATGCAAGACAGTATCTTCTGATACTGCCTAGTGTCACCTCCTTATTGAAATTTTTGTGTATTGGCAGAACTGGTCGATCTGTGTTTGGTAAGATCAAAGAGCAAGCACACAGTAACACTGCTGCACTAAGAATTTAATGCTTTATTCTACCTAAAATGCCAGTGCATGTGCCACTTCCTTTCCTCTTCTCAGACAAAAGACAATTCAAGTGCCTTTAGGCACTTGATAGAATAACTTCACTGTTTAATTTTGGTGTGCCAGCTTTCTAAAAGACCTACTTTTTAATACAAAGTATTTATTGAATAAAGGTAAATTCTTTAAGTATCACATATAAACCATTACATTTTATGCCTTTTTTCATTTAGAGTTTTTGGGGTGTGTTTTATAAGTTGCATAGAATAGTTGTACAAGGAGATTTCTAGGCATTTATATTATTTGGAAAGTGAGTCTTATAGTTGGAACGTATTTTACAAACACAAAATACAGCTTTTCAACAGTATATAAATTCTGATTAGCAAGTTTGCAAAAATATCCAAATAAGGCAGGAGGCATGGGGTCAAAGTAATCACTGTAAAAGTAGGTTTCCTTTGGTGTGTTCTCTGAGTTAAAAGCCATCCTTGTCATACATATGTGTAGGTGGAAAATTCTGGTGAATAACAACAATATCCCTATCTTGCTGTACTGCCCTTGGCTTTCTCAAATAAACATTTTCTCTGGCATCATTGTGAAGTGGAAGTCAGGCACATGCTGCAATAATTCTCTCAACTGACAGTGTATTACAGACAACCATTGAATAGCCGCATATTTGAAACCATGCAAAAGAGAGTTACTACGACAGGGTTTTCATATTTGGTTCACAAGCAAACTAACCTTCCTATTTTCTTCCAATATAGGAGGAGGAAAATGAGAAAGTGATGGATCAAAATCCAACAGAGATTTTCTTTTGGATTGACCAACCTCAGTACAAGTGTAGATAGTATTTAGAACAGCATGCATCTTCCTTACATCAGTTTCAAGAATTGATGTGGAAAGACCAGATCACAGCTGACCGCTAAACAACTGCTGCTTGTACTGGTATTTTTCAAGCACAGGTTTTCATTGGACGTCATCAGGAAAGTTCTCTTCTACCAGTTTTCTGTGTAAATTTTGAAGTGATACTTCTGTGAATTAAGTTGATTCAAGAAGAGTTTATTCTCAAGTGGCAAGTACCTGACCGAATGCTAATATGGCTGTAGGAAGGAGTGGTTGATGCTGCTGTCAGTGTAGTCTTTCACTGTTGCACTTCTCTTTTGTCCTGCAGTAGCACCTCGCAGTTTGAAAATGGCATTTCACAATCTTTAAAATGTGATTCATAGAATGCTGGGAGCAGTGAAGTAAAAACTGGGGAGCATAACTCCTAAAATCACAGCTTCTGTTATTGTTCTGAGTGGATAAAAATCAATTAGTGGGACGAAGCATTGATATACCAGGAAGCTTAATATGGAGAAAACAACTATTCATGTTCCAGTACAAACTGAATGGATGTGGGGACGTAATTACAGTGTTCCTTCAAAACTGTAACAGTTCATATGCCTCTGCTCCCTCATAGCTGGGGTTTGCTCATTTCCTTCTCCGGTAGGACGTCTTAGAGGGTTCTGTGTTCAGTGTGGCGGGAAGGAATGGACCCGCAGTAGAGTCACTGGAGTCTGTTGGGAGTGAATGTGGGAGAGCAGATAGGTCAAACTGTCCAGGGATTTCAGCTGTGGCCCATAGAAAAAAAATCGCAGTTTTGTTGTGTCAGGCTTTTTGTGGTTTGAAAACCTTAGCTACTTTGTTGCTCTCAGCAGTTAAGCAAAGACTATTTTCAGCTACTTTGAAGTAGAAAACCTGGGGTGAGGGAGGGCAGTCTTTGGTTTTAGTATCTGAGAACAGAACTCTCTGGTTCAGCTTGCATTCTCCTTCATGGCTAGCTTCAGAAACAAAACCTTTTCTACTTCTGACTTAAGAACAGATTTGAAGGAATATGTGAACAGCTCTTTGCTATGTGGGTCAGAATTCATCAATAATTCTTTGAGCAGTCAAATCTTATAACAGGAACAAAAGTGTTAAGTTGGTGGCAGTTCCATCTCCTGTGACCCAGAGGATGCCAAGGCATATGTTCTTTTGGAGTGCAGTGAATGGCTTCTGACTAAAATTCTTCCCTCTGAAAAAGCTTTAGTTACTATTACTGTTCCTTGGAGAGCTAAAATAGAAAAAGGGCTACGAAAAGGGCACTTTCCATTTCCTTGACATTTGTGAGGGAGAAACACATAAAAAAAAGGAAGCGTTCGTTTACAAAAGTTGATTAAGGCACTATGATCAGCTATGTACTTGAAATTTCTTTACAGTAGTCCATATTGTTTATTCCAGATTAGCAGCTGTATTTTAATCCATTCTTAAACAAGGTTTTTGTTAAATATTTAATCAATTTATATAAATGTCTTCAAGGAAATGTATATTTTAACTGATGGAAGAAGTCTAGAGTGTATTTTTTATTTTAGAAGAGTTGGTTTATTTTGGTTGAGTCCATTTTTCTATGCATATATTCTAGTCTGAATAAATCAAACCCTAACAATGGCTTTAATCTTATATTGGCAGAAGATTTTCTTTGCAATAATGCTAGATATTTTCTTTAAAATGTTTTTCAAGGGAATGCCCAGTGAGCAGGATTTCAGTGTGTGGAAATTTTGAGTCAGATTGCACAGCCAAAGAGGTTTTTGTACATAAAACATACATTTTCTTACATAGGCAGTGATCTGAACAGAGTTGAAGAAGCTGGATCCAGACTTTAACTGATATCAAGTAAATGATATTTTTTCATTCACATCCTTGCTGATGTGACTTCTAAAGCAATTTACCATTTAGCTTCTTAAACACGACATTTCAAAAGCTCCTTTTGGCTCCAGAACTGTATATGTAAATGGATTTGTGAAAGTTGCTTGCAGTTTTATTTGATTTGGAGTTCTATCCGGATTTATGGGTGCAAATTTTGTTTGCTTTTTGGGTTCCTGACAAGATCTTTTTATGCATTGATTGTGAATTACTAAGGTAGCAGTTGCAATTTTTCTGCAGTGCAGGCTTGACTGTAATAATTCCTGTTTTGTACTGTCTGGTCAAGTGGTCTGTCCTACTGTGTCAGTTGGGGCACATTCTAGAAGGTTGTTTGGAAGTTTTTGGGGAAGTACCTGGTAGTGTAAATTAGGCTTAACATTACTTAGCAGGAAATATGCAAATGCAGCAAGGACTGATGCTTCATTGTTTTTATATTGATATATATAAAAGGAGAACAAAAGTCACAGTTAAATGAGGAGCTTTGCTATGACAGAAGAAGAAGGAAAGATGTAGAGCTGAATTATTAGACATGGTACTTTAAAGCAACAGCTGGATGTCTGTCAGAAAATGTCAGATTGAGATACTGGTTTTCACAGAGCTAGCCTAGAGTTGTTTAACGTTACAACTAATGCTGCCAACAAAAGTATGTCTAAAACTATGTTTGATGAAGAGGGTGATAGGATGGCCTTTCATGAGTTAAGTCCAAAAAGTTAGAAGGTGAAATGAAACCTATGACTGCATAATTTAAAATTCTGTGCTACAGTCTTCACTTAATCTGGGTTCAGTGCATTTTCCTGAATGAATAGTATTCTCAGGGTAAAGAAACATACACCTTTTTTAAAAAAATTTTTCTTTTATTGTCTTTTTCAGCCTTTTCAGGCATGCAAGGAGCTCAGTAGGTTAATTTTTGCCAAATGAAACAAATGCACACTAAGTTGCCTTGTGACAATTTCACTTCTTTAGAGAATAAATGTGTCCATGCAAGTTTAGGCTTTTTAATGTATTGTTCACCTATAAGAAAGATAGACTTTTATGTTTAGCTATTATTGTTATTATTACTGTTAATTTTCTTTTTTTTATATGCTCATGAAAGAAAATGTCAGCTTTTCCTGTAAGTGAGGGTTTAAAAACACATTTATGTCCATATCTATGCTTATAAAGCAAACTTAATTTTTATATACTCATGAAAAAATAGATAAAAATTTTCAAGATGTGGCTTTTTGTTTGACAAACAAAAAATTATGGTATGTAACTTATTCCAAAATAAATATTAGTAAATGAGTGGAAAGTGAACTGAAAAATTGGTCCACCATAGCATTTTTATTTAGACATATAGTCTGTTAATGTAAAACCATGCAATGTATGTACTGTCTACCAATAAGAGAATTACAAGAGTACAGTATGAAAAACATGTATTTATCAGACTTTGTGACACAGTTGGGAAAATAAAATAGTATGACAGATGAACTATAAGCATAAATGCTACTGTTCATAAAATACTTTAATAAGAGAAAAAGAAATGTCACTGGGAAGAATATACTTACTGAAAATATTTTTATGGATAATTTCATTTTTGTTTGATTGTTTTGGGCTTTTTGGTTTTATTTTTGTCTTTCCTTGATAAATAGCTCATGTTTTCCTTGAAATCTGTGGAAAATTTACGTGACTAATTTAAACTCCTTGTTTAGAAGTAGACTTAAAATTTTTATAAATTAAGAAATATTTTACTTTTAAAAATGTATTTACAATACTGTTTATAGTTTGCTAAATATGTATGAAATGTCACTTACAGGTGCTGACCTTAAGGAAAGGGCAAAAATGCACTCAAGTGAAGTTAGTTCTTTTGTCTCCAGAGCAAGAGCAACTATTAATGAATTGGGTAAGTAACCTCTCCCTTGAAATATGTTATTGTAACTTTAACCTGAGAATGTTATATCAGAGGAATGGCATAAACATGCATAGTTAATTCTTGACAGGTAGTAGAGTAATTGGGGTACTCTACACAGTACAGTACCCCAGCTGTGTAGTACCACATCACAGACCTTGAATTGGAAAGAATCCCTAGGGATTATGGAGTATATTGATAAATATGAATCATGGTGCATTTATTCCTTTAAAATGTTCCAAGTTGAGTTAGACTTTTTAAAAGAATGCTAGAGAAGCTAAATCTCAACTGAAATAGAGATGATTTGCCCTGCTGTTTTCATAAAGGATGGATTGTTCAGTGACATCAAAGTACTTTAGAATTCAATTTTTATTGTTGCATTCTTGTGGTTTCTATAATTAGTAAAGTCTAATATATTTTAGAAGCATGTTAAACATCAGCTGCTAATATAAATTTAGCTACTAAGGTATTTTAAAATTTTGTTTAATATGTTTTGGTGTAGTAAAACCTGTTAATAGTTTTGGATTTTAATCAAGTTGTACCAATTCTTAAGGATAGTAATTTCTTTGTATGTTTTAGTTTAGGAATTCGCCAACAAGTAATTGTATTTCTACATCTCTGCTGATCAGTTTAAATATAATTACTTTTCCACAGGTTATTGCCAATATGATCTGTTGAAAAGAGAAGTGTTCCATGTTTTAAGGAATTAATTTTCTACATTTAACTTCTAAAATTTATTTAGATGCTTTTCCTTAAGAACGCTATGTAACATGTTGATTTGGCAGAATGTTATGAATGAATGATATGAATGGGGTTTTTTTTTAGGTAAATGACAACCTGATGAAGAATGAAACTTTGATTAGGTAATTCATGCAGATAGTTATGTCCTGAAATGACTGTCATGTCTTTGAAGTGAAGTAGACACTCAAGGCTGTTTAAATAAGTGAAATCTGTAAAATACCTAGATGACGTGAATAGGTCATTAATTTCCTGCAGCTGATACTATATGTCATGCTAGTACTTGTCCTTTTATTGGAATGCCAAACAAGTGGCAACAAGTTGTTCCATTCATTCTCTCAGTAAGAATTTTGGGAGGCTTTCTTATCATTAAGTAATAGTTTTTCAGCCTTCCTTGGCTTGAAGTTACTGGAAATACTTTAACCGGCTATTAGTGTTTAAATATGAGCAACTGGTTTCAAGATTTTTCTATGTTTAGTAAGTAGGGGTTTTTAATCAATTATTTTCAAATTTTGAAGTGAGAATATTTCTAAAGTCTGAAGAAATATTTGTATTTGGCATTCTTCACTGAATGACTGGAAAATGTTCAGTTATTTGATGCTTTGTTTTGCATCAGGGTTGAAAAAAAACCCTGAGAAAAATGTTTGATTGTTTTCATCTTCATTAAAGTTCCTGTGAGAGTGTTAAACTACTGAATATGTAAGCAAATTTTCAGTCTTATGTTAAAGGCTTTCAGTGAATTACTTGACTCTGTCAGTTTCACTAGACCACTCTCAGAGCCCCATCCAGCCTGGCTGTGAATGCTTTCAGGGATGGAGCATCCACAGCTTCTCTGGGCAGCCTGTTCCAGTTGCTCACCACCCTCACAGAGGAGAATTTCTTCCTAAAATGTACCCTCTTCCAGTTTGAATCCATTAATCTTGTCCTGTCGCTACAGACTCTTGTTAAAAGTCCCTCTCCATCTTTCTTCTAGGCTCCATTCAGATACTGGAAGGATGCATTTGTGTTACTCCAAAGCCTTCTCTTTTCCAGGCTGAACAATCCCAATTCTCTCAGGCTTCATAGGAGAGGTGCTCCATCCCTCTGATCAACTTTGTGTCCTTCCTCTGGACTCACTCCAGAGTACATTCACACCAGCAGGTCAATGTCCATCCTGTGATGAGGACCCCAGAGCTGAATGCATTACCCCAGGTGGGGTCTCATTATGCCAGTCTCTACATCAGGAAATGGCAGACAGTATCAGAAAAATATATACAGAAGGTTAGATTGGTTGGGTGCATAAGATGTCCCATTGTGTCATGCCCTGATGAATAGAAGTGAAAACTAATTTTACAGCAAGTCATTACAAAATATAGGGACATTGTATTTGCGTTTGGTCACTGCAATTAATCTGTAAGTTGAAAATAATAATGGTATTTTTCTTACCCAGCAACAACTAGGATGTTGTGAGATAGTTAAAGAGGGGAAACAATTTTCAAATTAATATTTACCGCTGCAGAATGTTATGTAGCTGAGGAACAATATTTCCAAGCTCCTATTTTGTTCTTTTTTCTATCTGAGTTTAATAATATAATCTCATTTAAAATGTATTCTACTTATTGCTTTTCAGAACTAGGTCATGTTTTGATAATTGCATTTGTATTCAGATGTGTGACCTGGTAAGGAGGTATGTCTTTTTAGCTATATTTTCAGAAAGAAGACCATTAAGTTACCTTTATAGACAAATTACAGTAAAGGTTAATTATGTCTTGAACAACTAGATAAACTTAACTTTTTAGAATTGACATCCTTTGGCTTTCTTTAGTTTCTGTCCATGTCATTACATTTAAAATCCTTACACTGGTTGTTCTGTAAAAAGCTGTAGTATCATTTTGGAATACAGCTGCAGAAGGGAATTGTCTAGAAATTAAAAGCATACTGCACTTATTTATATGGGAATAATTTATAACTCTTACTAAATTTGGGTGAAGAAGTAAGACTGCAGTAAATGTGATTTTGTTTATAAATAAAGGCTTAAAAAAAGAGCTGAAAAAATTGAAAAGATCCCCATTAGTTGCGGCACTTGGAGCTTTAAGTTGGGGAGGGGGAAAGGAAAACAGCCTCTATTTTTAGCAGTGTTTGCTTTTTCTAAAATTATACCAGAATTGTGGAGATTTGATTGGGGTTTGGGTTTGTGTATGTGTGTCTGGGGTTTTTTCTACTTTTTTCTTTGTTGTTGTTTCTTTTAATAGTAAGAATTATAAGATTACTTGCCCATTACTATATTTTGCCTTGAAGCGCTTCGTTAGTGATATAAGGCTGTTTTTACTGTAAAGAAATTGGGAGAGAAAAGACGTAATAGATCTCTTGTAACTATGCACAACAAGACAGCCCTGGCTAAATTAAATCAAATGACAATGATTTCCAGAAACATTGTTTTTGAGGCTCTGGGGAGGAAAAAAACCCCATCATTGTGGGGCAGATCTTCAAAACGTATGGTATGCTTCTTACTAAATACATGTTGTTCTTTATACTGGCTGTGGGGTCAGAGCTGTGATAGTGTGTATATGTTATTTTTTGGGATTTCAGTTGCAAAACAGACTGAGGCTATGTATGGAGCTGAATGCAATAACCACACTCCTGAAGAAAAACACCATATTTAATAAAAATAAAGACTGAAGCTGTAGAAAGAATTTTAATTCAGCAAATACATACAATTACTCAAATTGACATTTAGCTACAACCTCTACTAAGTGAGAAACGTCATTGACTAGCAAAGTTTTTCCAAAGAATGTAGATGTAAGTTCCCAAATCCCATAAACAGGGAATAAAAATTGGAAACTGACTTTCTTGTTTACTTCTTAAAATTAACATGTGGTCAGGCTTGTTTTGTTTTTTTTCCTATTTGGAGACAAAACACCTTACTCATGGCCTGATGGAACCTAGATCTGAACTAAATTAAGAATGAATATTTTAATAAAATACTAAGGTTACTTGTTTTCTGTTGGTTTTGTTGCATTATAACAAATCTTACAGGTCTTTGTTGAAAACTTGATTAATTTTATGCATAAGCTGTGATACAACTTTAATAAATGGTGATATTTGGTAACTTTGTTTATACATAGTTCTGTCAGATATGGTTAGTTTTAACATGCTCCACTTTGAATGAGATCATCTGGAATGAAAGCACCTTGTGGTCTGTTGCTTGCATTTGTGTTTTTTGTTATGTGCTTTTTATTTTATTCAGAGTAGATACAGTTCTATATTTACAGATTTTTTGCCTTTCTTTAACATTTCTTCTGTCCTTCTGCCTTTCAGTCATCACTGAACTTTAATTTACCTAAAAGAAAGCACTTGTTTATCCTTCAGACAGGCATCCTCTTTTTGAAAATGTTCCTAGTTTGACTATTGAAGATTGTGCATACATGCATTTTTTGATGCCATGTTATATGCTACAGTTTGGTTTTGGATGGAGGCTGTCAAAAATTTGTTTCAGCAGTCCCAAGAATGGTATCAAGATTGTAAAAATTTCGCTTTATTGCTGGTCTGCTAACTGTTACCCCACCTTCCCATTGTGAAGGCTTAAAAATAATCAAGAATTATCATTGGTGAGGTCAGCGCTGTATCTTGTTTTACTGTTTGAATCTGTGAGGCTTCTGTGGAGGTTTGGTTAGCATTTTAAATCCTGGTTTAGGAGTGAACACTCAAAATTTACCGAATTCACCAAATCCATCTGTGTTTGCTGGAAGTAGATCTGGCCATCAAAAATGTAGTACTCTAGTTTGGAAATCCTGTGATAAGAACTGTGGATTTCTCTCTTAGGGAAGAGAGATACAGGCTATGAATTGTGTTTACTGGGAAGCTGAATGAAATTTCAGATAGCTATCAAATTTGAAAAAGGATAAATTACAGCTAGCAGAGCCATGCTTAACAGCTGGCCTCCGGCATCATGCTCTTTCTGTGCTGCTGACACTGTGAAATATAGATTTTAGCACAGTATTTTGCTTGCTGTGCCATGATGTTGCCTGTTTGATTAAGTGTACATCATAACTAATACAATCCTTGAGTGCCAGCATTCTGAGTGTGTTACTAGGCTCTTGGTTGTTTTTCAATTGTAGATTTATTTCTTTTCTTGATATTGAATTAATTTAAGGTAGTCTTTGACTAAGTGTTGTCTGATCCTGGTGTTGCTGTACAGCTGTGACAAAAAATCAACATAACCTCAGCGGTAGTTTAGTTTTTCTTCTGGTAGTAATTCCTAATGTTGTTCTGGAGGACAAGAGGCTATGCTCTGGACATGGCTCTTTAAGTTTTCTTCCACAAACGTAACTGTACCAAAAGTAGGATGCTGCTCACTCAAATGGTTTATTGATAGCAGCATAGCCAGTTTGCACTGTGTTAAAACAGGCCTCCAGTATCACTTGCTGTCCAGGACTTCTATTCCCTCTCCCAGGAGCCACACTTTGCATGTTTGATATATTGGTACCACTATCCTTTCATCACCCTGTTCAGGTTTGAAATTGCATGTTTCAATAGCTGAATGAGAAAGAAAACTTTTCTTTGCCTGTCTTCATCTCTGGCTCTGTTCCTCGAACGAATTGATATTCAAAGGGTAGCAACTCCTGACATGGTACTGAAAGCACAATGTTGCTCTTCTGTTGAAGAAATCCTGAGCTCACTGATTAGGCCAAGCATGAGGCTTTGACTTCAGAATTGTCAAGTCTTGTAGTGAATACACCTTTCGCCTAGGTAGGTTCTGACTTGATGATATTACTAAGCTAGCTTGTTAAAAAAAAAAAAAGCTTACTGTGTAGTGTCAGGGAGTGTTTTTCTTCTGCAGTGTTCTGTAAATGAACTGGCTTGAAACTATTACTTGGTAAATTATGCTAATTTAGAAATAAAATATTTTAGTACTGGACTGGGGAATGTATTGTGTCAAACACGAGTGGTAGTAATAATAGAGTATGTGTTATCTTTATACTGTAGATCAGACAAATAGACAATAAAAAAAAATGAAAACTGTATCTAATTTGATTCTCCTAACAACCAGAGATTATGTTAGAGACTATAGTTGTGTGTGTGTATTATATAGACAATAGTTTGAGTTTTATTTTGTGTGTTCTTTAAGAAAGAAAAAAACCCTTGCATATAAATAGAATGTAAAAATGTAACTGAATTCATTTAACTTCTCTGTGTTTCATAAATCTACTGCTTGATTACATGCTGTGCTGCTTTTGTGTGAGTAATTAGTCATCAAATGTATCTAGTAAGAGTAAAAAAATAAAAGAAATAATTTTCATTTTTCTTTTATCCAAAGCTTTCACTCTTTTTGTACAGAAAGTGAATTCTGTTATCTAGGTTTTACTTCATTATTGTCTTACTGAGGGCAGAATGAGACTACAAGATGAAATGTTAGTAAATATGAAGAAACTGAAGAATCTGTTTATCAGACAGAGAGATGATTGAAATATCCAAATGATTTTCTACAATACAAAAAATCATGGAAGAATTGGATACATAAAACAGTAGCTCAAGGGTTTAATTAAATCCCCTCTTTCATTCCGATTAGTTTCCCAGTTTCTGTTTCTGTTATCAAGAATGTAGAACACACCTCTCTTACTTGTCCATAATAAACTACCAAGTAGAAAATTTTAAAATAAAGAATATAATATTCCTCTATTAAAGTTGAAACTTTTTTCAATTAAAAAAACAGTGTTTCTATGTCATATATGAGAATGAATGATTAATGGAGGAAACTGTGAAATTAATAGGATTGAGTGAGGTGCTTTAACTTCTGTCAAAATAAATGGAAGAAAAACTTTATTAATATCTTTTGCTTAGTAATCAGCTGTAATGTGCAATAACCATTTTCATTAAAAAGCAAAATTTCTTACACATACTAAAAAGTATAGGGTTTTCTTGTGCAGCTCTTTACTGCTATTGATTGCCTGAACTTTGAAGGTATTAAAGCAAAGACAGTAATGTTCAAGTCTATCACCAATTGTGGTTTACTAAGCTTCTTATCAAAAGCACAGGAATTAGAGAGTACCTAAAAGCCTTTCACAGTTGTGACAAGCAAATGTATGGCACAGAATTCTGTATTCAGACTTTAAAGTGTGGTCGTTTTTGCAGATGAATATATTTTTGAAACACACAGAGATATAGAAATAAATTGAATAATCACTTTATCATTATTTTTGCACTTAGGAGAGGTACAGCTTTGTAACATTTGCTTACTTGCCCTGTGCAAAAATGGTCTGATCAATCTTCTTTACCCTGACACTCTCTCTCAGCCACTTTCAAATGTTGCTGTATACACTGCTTGGATTTCTTAGTATTGCAGAATGGATGAAAGTACTTGTTGATGTATTTTGTTTCTGTTAGCTTTTTTCCCCATAGAAGAATCTTTTTTTGACAGTAGTACTTGCAACTGAAAATGAAAGGAAACCCTTGTAGTCACTGAGTTGATTACAGATTTTGCAAGGCAAGGTAAGTGCCTGAAACAAAACTCATTGCAAAGGTTATATGCCATCACAATGTTGTTCTTCAGGAAAAGGTCCCCAAAAATGAAATCAAGATACTGTGCTGTGCTGTAATTTTTTTCTGATTTCCTGTGACATAAATTATTTAGTATATTAAATGTAATTTTGTGATCATAATGTTCCTAGTATAAAGAATATTCCAGTTATCAGAACTGCAAATAGACCACCTCAAATTGCCACTCAAGAGACATAGCTTATGCCCTTTATCCCCCCCCCTTTATTTTTTTAGGTTAAAAGATCTTAGTTTTTGTAATCAAGAGCCACATAGCCAAGAAACATCAAGAATCTGGGTAGTGGAGAGGTGGAAGAGAAATTTATTCTGAGTTACAAAATAAGAATATTTAGGCATAAACTTAATTATTTAAAAAAAATCCATTCCCAGTTATTATGCAAGCTAGGATGTAATTTAAAATGATCATTACTGCTGATTCAAAATTCCTATTTCTGTCTGTGACTTTTTGAAAATTCTTTTATGAACTTGTAACCAGACAACTTGGAGATTTTGAATTCATAAAGAAACTCTGTAAAGTAACAGATCTCAAACCTTTCAATGCTAGTGTAGGAATCAGCCCATAGACTTGCAGTATTGTATGGGTTTATGCTATTTTTAGTTTAAGTATACACTAAAGATAAATGGCATGTAAATAAGTGCATTGCTTTGTAATAACAGGACTAAAATTTGTAATTCTTTATTTTACATTCTCACTCTTAAGATACGACTCTTTTTCCCTCTTTCTTGCTTTCCAAATGAGTGACCTTCAATCATGGAATCTTATCTACACATATGCACTTAGTGGTATTTAAACATTTTGTGAGCATATTACTGTTCTTTTTATTAATTTGAAGTCTCCATTGTTACTACATTTAAATAAATATTCTGAGAAATGGGGAGGGAGCTTTCTTATCTTTCAATTAAAATTTGTCCTTGGAGAGGTTCTGGAACAACTAAACATGGAAACTAAACTACTGCTGCGTGCACAAGGGACAAGAAAGCCGGAAGGTGAAGTTATAAGGTGGAGTCAGAGGAGAGAAATGTTGCTTAACCAGTCTGACAACCTATGATGAAATGAGAAGTTAGATGAGAAACATTGTTTCTCATTGTTTGTTGGATTGAGAAACATGGATATTGTCTACCTTGACTTAAGGCTTTTGACAGTACCTCTTATAAAATTTTTGTTGAGTAACTGGTGAGTATGGACTGGATGAAAAGGCAGTGAAATTGATCGAAAATTGGCTAAATTAATGGGTCCAGACTGTGCATCTGCTGCATGAAGTCTGCTTGGAGGCTCCTAGCCAGTCTGTATCCAGGGCCAGCGCTGGATTCAGTCCTGTTTGACATCTTTTATGGTCTGGATGATGGGATAGAGTGTAGACTCAGCAAGTTTGCTGATGATGTAAAATCATAAGGAGTGGGTTGTGCTACCATTCAGAGGGAACTCAGCAAGCTGGAGAAATAGACTGACAAGAACCTCAATGATTTCTACAAAGGAAAATGCAAACAATCTCATGCACCAGGTACATTATGGGGGTAATGATAGGAAAAGCAGCAGCACAAAAAAGCCCTGCAGGTCTGGGTGGGACAGCAAGTTGAATGTGAGGTAGCACTGTGCCATTGTGGCAAGGAAGGACGGTGGTATCCTGAGCTATATTAGAATCAGTGTTACCAAGAGTTGAGGGAGGTGATCCTTTTGCTCTCATCAGCACAGGTGAGGCCACTGCTGGAGTATTATGGCCAGTTCTAGGCTCCTAAGTAAAAGGCAGAGCTACTGGAAGGTCCAGTGAAAGGCCCTGAAGGTGATGAATGCTCCAGAATATCTCTTCAGTGAGAAAAGGTTGTGCAAGCTAGGACCAGAGAAGAGATGGCTCACAAGGCAATCTCAGCAATATATATGAGGGTATTAGAAGATGGAACTAGGCTGTCTCTGGTGGTGTCTATTGACACAACCAGAGGCAATGGGCACAAACTGGGAACTGAAGAGATTCTCCCTGAGATCAGGAAGTCCTTATTCACTGTGAAGGGACTCAGCATTGATACAGATTATGCAGGAGGTTCTGAAGTCCCCCTCTTTAGAGATCATCCAAAATCACCTGGACATGAGCTTGAGCAACCTGTTCAAGGTGATGCTGGTTGAGCAGACAGGCTGGATAAGGGGAGCTCCAGAAGTCTCTTTCAGCCTCAGCTATTCTGTGATTTAAGGGTTTCCCATGTGCTGCAAACATACGCGGGGAGATGTTTGCCACACTTTCCTAATTTGCTAGAGTTAAATAACAAATTTTGGAACTGTTAATCTCTTCTTCAATTTGTAGCATACTTTCCTCTAGTAATCCATGTAATACTGATAGTATGCAAGATACTTTTATACAATTCATCCTCCTGGCTTTATGACTTATGAAATACATTATTCAAAAGGGAAAATTACTTGCTGGAAGTGCCCCCTGAAGTTGCTTGTCCTAGTAAGCTGTTCACTAATCAACCTTATTTGTCAAATAATCAGAAATGCACATGTGGAATAAATAGCTTGGGCAATCTTTTTCTTTGTTCTGTGGCAATTCAGTTGTATTGTTATTTAAAATTGAAATTTGTAGCTACTTCTGTTTTAGATGGATGCTCACAGTTATTGGGGCAAGTAGAGTAGGCTCACTACTTTCAGTTTCATTCTGGGTAACAAGAATTCTTCTGCTCATAATTAAAGACAAGTCAAGGTTTTGAATCTGGTTTGGTAGGTACAAGAGGTAGTGACAAGCTTCTGGCTTATATCTGAAAAGCTGTTCTTTCTGGAGGTTGGTTGCCAGAGGTCACTGAATTAAGATGAGAAAGGCACAATAAGGACCTTTTTTGAACATTGTCCATGTACAGGATAACACAGGAATAGCAAGGGAAGTTAAGGTGACTGTATATAGTTTCATTAATATTTTGTATCAAATGCATAAAAAGGCAGCTTTAAACTGGGGCTTCGTTTGAATGTTTGTAGATACCAAATTCTGACTGCTATAATTAGTTGAGTTGAAAATATTTGCCCTAATTTGTAAAAAGTACTTCAAAAATAGAAATTGATTATATCTAAGTTAACTAAGGTATAAGAAGTTAATTATACCTATAGCTATATCTCATTATATCTAATTGTACCTAATTATATCTGTATCGACTTTCTGCATTATTAGGGCTTGAGTGGACTTTCGTGGAGTTTTCTGATTCATGGAATCATGAAGTGGTACTGCAGTAACAGTGCAGACCTTTTAGAGAAACAGAATTCTGTGTCTATTAGATTTTATTTCTTTAATGATGACTCTTACATCTTAGCTAAAGGAAGGGAGTACTGCAGATATTCTTCAGGTTGATTGCAACAGCTGCCAGTCTACAAATGGGTGATTCTCATGCACTTCATTGGCACTTGAATTATCTAAATCTCAAAATCTTGTTTCTAGCTCAGGAATGGGGTTTTTTTCCCATTTATATGAGTATGTGGTACAGTTGCTTACAGAAAATCTTACATGTATAAATTTGTTTAGCAAGCAAGGAGGACACTCCTAGGAGGATGGTCTTTTTGAATTTGATGTATTCTGAATTTGTAATTATTTTTCCTGGGTGTTAAATATTTTAAGTTAATCAGCTGGGACAAGTTCATGTAGGTTGACCAGGAGTACAAATCACAAAGTCTGGAATTCTAAATAACCATGTTATTCTTCCTCTGCCTGTTTCAGGAACTCACAGTTAGGGATCAGCATTAGTAATAGGTCTTCCTTTGAGTAATGGGACACCAGCTAAACAAAGTGGTTTCTTGCCTGTTACATGAAATCTACTGTATATAATGTTTCATAAAAACAAGGCTATTTTCATATGTGAATTGTTGCCATTTTGGTTTTACTGTATGTATTTATTCTTCATACTTCCTTCATCCTTACTAACTTGGAACGTCAGTTTTCCTTGTTGATCAGGCCATTTATTTTTTGGTCAATAATGAGAAACTGAGGTTGCATAGGAATAAAAAAAGGCTACGTGAGTTACTAAGAAAGTGTCACATGTAATCCTGTTTCCTCCCAGCTATATATTACGTATCTGTAATTTTATAAGAACTTCCTTAATAAATTAGTGAGAAGACTAAACAGTCATTTATGATTCAGGTCAGTAGGATCCAGGCATTTTCTGCTTTCTATTTGGGGAATGTCAGTATCTGCAGTAGTATGACTCAGCTGTGTGGGCGTTACGGCACACATCTGAGAAACCATTTAGTGGTCACATCCTCCAGACCAGGTGCCTGTATTCATATGCTGGCCTGTTGTTTGTCATATCATGGTCTCTAAGCAGAAAGGAAATCCCTTGTTAGTCAGCAGCAGTAGACATCATGTGGAAAGTCACTTCAAGGTGAAATAACAATTACCTGCCTCAGAAAGCCTGTGATTCTTTGAAATTACTTCCAACACATTACATGTGTTTTCATATGCTTAATTGCAAAGTGCTTCCCCTGTGACATTCTGTACTCATAGCAAAACTGTGGGAGAGTTTACTTACTCTATTCTACACCTTTCAGTAATGAAGAGTCACAGGGAAGCAGGAGACAAACTACATGTGGCATGTATGTTTACCAGGGATGTATTTCTGAAGTTGAGCTGAAAGTTCACAGTTACTGCAGAATAGGAAGCAGGTTCATTTCTTTATATTGCTGTATGTCATATTTTCTATTTTGTTTAAGCTGTTTCTGGGTTTAGTTGAGGTATCTAATGTTACTAAGTTTAATTTCTTCAGTTTACCTGTTGGTCGCACTACCTGTATCATGTCTTGAATGGCCAGTAAACATCCTTTTTTACAGGCTCTGTCAGCTTCTGTGCTAAGAGATTATTCTTTAAGCAACTTAACACATAAAATTTATTTTGATTTGATTGTTCATATTTGTCTTCTCTTCAACTAGAAGTCTCTGCTCTTGTGATCTCAAATACAGTGATGTGTTTTTGTCTTATGTCTGGCTTTGTTGCTGACATAACATAAATTGAATTGGACCCTTCTATTTCTCTACTGTACTTAGAACTTTACTTTTCTGTAATATAATTAAGCACTGATGTTACATTAGGATGTGACTATTGGCATTTGCTTGGGACATGTTTTATGTGCGGAATAGAACTGTATTTACAGAATAAGCAGCATGCCTATTTTTAATCAACTGTTAGAATAGATGTGTGAAGTAATCCTTTTTGAATTTATTGTGTGAACTACCTTATTATTTAGTAGTTCATAGTCCACACTTCGATGTATTATGGTAACTCAGTGAAATTTTCTAACTAAAGTTTAATGCTGCTCATTGCTTAGTCTTTTTAACTACTTGTAACAAATTTAATATTTATATATACATGGTCTGCTCTTGTCTCTTTATTGTACTCTCTCATTTACTTTGGCTAATCTGTTTCTTCTATATATATCTTAAACTCCTTTTTTATGTCACTATGCAGCTGATGATTGCACCTGATAAACCTGTATCACATCTTAGAATTTAGGATGTACTACTAATGAGTAGTAGTACAACAATTGCTTGAAGTTTAAATATTGCTATTTGAACTGTGACAAAAATGTGGAATGTTAAAGTATAAAACCACTAGGCCTCTGGGCAAAGCTTTAAGTATTTTTTATCTCTCATAGCAAATGAGCCTTATCATCTAGAATCATTGTGGAGATTGACCTGTCTATATGTGTAATTTATTGTTTCTGAAGTTTGCGTGCATACAACTCAATTAAGCCTACAGGGCATTATTTGTCAAACATCCATCTCAGCTTTTGTTATGGGCTCAACAGTTTTGGCAGCTGTACATTAAAATCATGCAGCTAAATGTGATCACATGTTTCTTATGCTACAAAATACTAATACTCCAGGAAACTTCACCCTTGTTAAAAAGCTGTAGTAGCCTGGAAACTCAATTTACAATCCTCAGTGATTACTAACTTTTTTCTATGCTAGTTTTTCTGATACTTCACAAGAACATGTTAAAAGGATTAATTTCTTAAATTCATTCAATAGATACACACAAAACTATTACAGGGAATTTGTCTTTTGTCTTTCATTCATTGTCAACTCTTATGTCAGGTGATCCTTTCAAATTAATATCCTTGGGAAGTGATGATTCTAACATTGTCAAACTGCTTTTTATCCCTTTGAATTATGATTTTTTAAATTATTTCATGAAAGGAGCTGGCTGTAATTCTTGAAACCAAGCTGTTTTATAATACTCATTCTGTAACTTCCATTTCCATGTGTAATAGTCTACTTGAATTGCACCATAGCTAATCCAGAAGTTGCTTATCTTAGGAAAGTATTCTGCCTTGGAGTACTGCAAAAGCCATGCAAACACTGCTCAAGATAGTGTTTGCAAGTCTCTGATAAATGGAACATTCATACAGGCAGTAACTGCTGGAAACTGCAGTTAACAATGACCCTTCATGTTCAGGCAAACTATTTTTTATTTACCCAAGGCAAAGGCATATTTCTTTTAGAGAAAGGCTAGCTGTGTCAGCTAGCAAAATTGCAAGACTGTTTGGCAAATTGGTTGTGTTGACAGGGTTATAAGTTTCTGTCAGCAACTGTGCCCTGTTGGAAATGAGAGTTGCCTTTCCATATAACTAAGAAGAAGTAAATAGAGAAAGAGCAGATTTTCTACTATTCCTCTGTCTCCTGTGCCTTCTGTGGCAGATGGCAGGTATAATGGATACCTTGGACTCTTTTAAGTCACTGAAAGAGCTCTTGCAAACACTAATCAGTAGCCTCTTTTGGCACTGAAATCGATTCAGATAATCACTATTAATCATGGTCTGAACCAGTAACCCAGGGACTTTGTTTTAAAGCATCTGTTAGAACCTTGAAAAGCATTGCTAAGTTTTTGTTATTTTTTGAAGACAATTGGATTTTCATTAGCTGTTAATCATAAAAGCAGGTCAATTTGCAGCTAAAATAACCTTTGTTTAATTATGTATTTTGTTTGTTACGCAGTGAGAGACTACTGGCTTGTATAATAATTGTCATGCTGATGTATACCAATATTTAATTGATTCTTTTGTTGAATGAAATTATCTGAAGTTTATTTGTCAGACAGCAAAAAGGTAAGCTAGGTAGCTCAATTTCTAAATTTAGAGCTAGCTAGTTCACTAGGAAAAGTTCTAATTAGTACATTGAAGTAATAATTTTTGTCATATTACCCTTTTAGATTTTAAAAGGAAATAAGTATTTTAAAGTCTTTCATGCGTCATTTTCATTTATATGTTGGCAGAAGAGTTATTTGTCTTCTATTTCTGGCTAATGAAACTGAATGAACTGGTCATTGAATTAAATGAGCTGAAACATGAAAACAAAGAAACTATTTTTTAACATCCGTAAAAAAAGCTGTTGTTAAAGCTGATTTAACATTTCAACAAACTGTACACCCAAGTGTCCAGCTAATGGATTGCTTTTGGCTGTCTTCGGAGCTTTTGTAGCAACAATGTACTACTGGACTACTGTTTGAGTGTATTTTAAAATGATAGCTTGTGTTAACTCTTACATTAAATATAATTAAAGCTGTAATATATAAGTGTGTTTCTAAAATGAAAATGCGTTTTTCATCAAACTTGGAGTTTGTGGTGAACAGGATAGGGATGAAGAGAACTTGAATTTCAGAAGGTTAAAAGCAGTACTTTAGGCTGATTGTTATAATGACTTTCTTATGTCAGAACACTGATGATAAATTACATACAAACCATGCCATGGTCACACAGATCTCTAGAGCCCTGCTACCTGTCATGTGTGCTGGCAGTATGTGCATTTGTTTGTCAAACTGAAGAGTTTCCCACCTCTATTAAGGTGTTAGCTGCTGCTTTACAGGAGAAAAAGGGCAATGGTGGTGTCCATTATTGCCAGAGGTGGTCTGAGAATGTCAGGACAAAGTTTCTAGCATTGAAATGTATGACTGTAGAATGAGTAAAACTAATGAAATCACATTCCAGAAGTGTTCTTTATGAGGCTGGTGTTAACTGGTACTTTCTTTTTCAGCTAATCTGCCTGTACCTACTATTGCTGCAATAGATGGAACTGCCTTAGGTGGTGGCCTAGAACTTGCGTTAGCCTGTGATATACGGGTGGCAGGTAGGTTTGAATACTGCTATGGAATATAGGGTTATTACTGTTATAGCTGGCTTGACTAATCTGTCTGTTGGCAACAGTCTTATAAAACTTACTTTGTATTTGACATTGTTTATAACCCATTATTTTAAAGAGCTTTAGCAGAAACCTGTCTAAGTACTTGCTAATGTTTCATTTATAACAACTCTGTTAGCTGGATTGGTTTTGGTAAACTTTTATGTGATTCTTCTGACCCTAATTTTATTAGTCTTGCCAAAAGGTTCATGCAATTTTTTTTGGTTTTTTTTTTATTCTTGTTTATTTGAAGTGCTCTAGATGGAGACTTGATTTTTATCTAAACAGGATGCAGGAAAAAAACCAAAAATTGCTATTAAGTGTATTATTATATAAGAAATTAAATTATAAAAGTGACAACCACTCTTGAAGAAAGGAACCTTGAGCTAATAAGCTGTCATAACTGTAAAGCCTATTGATTAAAAGTAAATGGATACTTGGTTCTGAACCAGTAAGTTAGGATTTATAAAGTTATTTGACTTTTGAGAATGTCCTGTCACCTAAGGAATTCAAATTATCAGATACAGAATTCTACCCATTCTTAGATGTTAAGCAATAACATCCATTTTCTTTTAGTACTTTCCATTTGAATGCAAGTCTCTGTTACTCACTGTTATTGCTTACTTGCTATGTGAAAATTACTAAAGTACTGAATTTGCCTTGATAGAAGTAGTTAGATCTTTTGCTAAAAGCAGATCAGTTGAATCAATTTGAAAGTTTTTTTTAAATAAACAAATTCTTTGAAAGTGATTTATTTTTCTTTTTGAAGAAAACTTAATATATTAGCAAACTTCTAGGTCATCATTATGTATTTTCCATATATTTTTTCCTTCTGCATTAGAATAAGAACTCCTTTGCATTCTACTTTTTAGCATCTTCTGCTAAAATGGGCCTAGTTGAAACAAAGTTGGCGATCATTCCAGGTGCAGGTATGAATATTTTGCTTTTGCTACCACAGATAACTAAATAACATATGTATTAGTATTAGATTTGAATTTTTTATGGTGCTTATTTTTTGTATTTCTGTTAAGTATTATAGCATGTGTTACAGCTTATTGCTTGTATTATTTACCAAATTTAATTAAAAGTGTATTTCTTATCTTCAGGGACGGTCACCTGTATATTATGTTTTTAAGCAAAGTCTTCATTAACTAAGTCAACAACAAATGATTCTGTAAATGACATTTAATGTCTTGATCTGAAGGCTGAATAATTTTGCAAAGGACCAGGCGAGGAAGAAGGGTTAGCTGTCATTGCACAAAAACAATTATTTGACTTAAGATCCATTTTTACATTACATTTAGTTCTTTAGGATTCAAATTCTGTTTTCAAGCTGCCTGTATATTGGTTGTAAAGAGTTTAAGAATTGAAAATGTAGCGCTGGATAAATCTGTTACCTTGCAAAGATTTTTTGAGTCGAAAACTTATTTTTTATTTGGAAGGCCAATTGACCTGCTTTTCACAGACTCAGGGTGAATGAAGCTTGTGTAATAAATAATTTTAAAGGAGTTGTATGAAACCTTATGTTTTTATTTTATATATAAATCATTGCTGCTTGAATTAAGACATTTGCTGCTCTGGGAAAAGGGCAGTAGCTGGAAAAAAAGTGCATCCCTGTGATTTTTTGCTTTCATTTCTGGGAGTTCTTGGGAACTTTGTACTATTTCTTTGCTCTTGTTTTCTTTCTAATGGGTGGAACCTATTTTGAAAGCACTATATTCAATTCTAGTGGATATCATTGCAGGTCACATTAAAAAACCGAGTAAAATCAACCATAATGGCAGTAGTGGTATGAACTTTGTGTATAAAACTCTCCCATCCTATGACAATGACAATTATTGTACAATTGCAGTTGCTGTATTGTTTTGGTTATTGTTGAGAAGGGATTTCAATCAACACTCTCTGTGGTCAGAGCTACATTTTACATAAGGCAAACAGTTATGATTGATGTCTGGTTTCTTTTCTGTGGAGGATAAGAATAACAATGCAGATGATTTTAAAGATGTATTTACTGGTAGTGGTATTGTCATGAAATAATATGCCTTGGAAATAAGTCCCTGTAAAGAAAAAGACAGGAGTTTATGTTGTTTATCTTTGTTGTCAGTTTTTGCTCTTTGTCCTCCCACTCCCTCCTTTCCAAAGTAATTCTGTAGGACAGTATTGGAAACATACTCTCCAGCTCAAGAAATTCAGCTCAAGTTCTCCATATATTCTCTGTATTCAACTTTTTTGAGGTTGTCTTATTTCCTTGTCTTCATTTAATTATAGATGTTTCAAACTTCTGTGCTCTTACCTTAAAATGCTAGTTGACTGATTCTATATAAGTTTCATTCAGAATATTTTACTGCTATTCAAGTGCTGAGGTTTGAAAAATCTTTTTTTTTCCCCCCTCATCTTAAAATAACGATTCATGTGTATATCTTCATGTGTATATCCTTGAAAATGTGACAGATTTAATCTTGTTACATTCAGTTTTCAACTTAGAACATTTTGGGGTATATTGAGTGATGAATTTTTTTCCTCTATTCCTATCAGCCTTTTTGACAACTATTGTTGTTGAATATATTTGAGCTAATCACGACTTTTTCCTGATCATCCTGTGCTTACACCAGTCCTGTTGAGCAGTGACAATGTTTCAGTCCTTTTTGCCTCTTGTCATCCAGATAGTAACTGATTGTGCCTTTTGTGAAAGGCACAAGAAAGAAAGTGAAGAGTGAGTGGAGGAATTTTGGATATATCATTTAGGTAGAGAAGCCAGATATACACATTTGAACCATAGGCTTCATGGGTTAATGGAGTATTTTCTGAGAGTGTTTATTTCAAGCTGCTCTGAGCCAAAACAGAACTGCAGAGTGGAGCTGAAAAGTGAGCTGTATCTCTTAAGAGGCCTACATAGATTTCTGCTGCCATCTAGTACACCTGAAATCTGCTGGCAAACTGAGTTGCTTCTTTGAACTAGGTCCCTGTACTGTGGCAAGCTACTGTTTTTATTCTGCTCTGTCAGCTGCCAGGTGTATATGATAGATGTCAGTTTAAGTCAGGTGATAATTAATGTGGATGTTTGAAGCTATATGGAAAACCTATTTATACTGTGAGGGTTTGCTTTTTTAATACCCCAGTTATTTCTAATCAAAGAACTGTGTTAGAAGATTGTTACTAGAATTCAATAGAACTAAAATATAGATAAAGGGCATATCAGCTGTTATGTTTTGGACCTTGTTGTATATTATGGTTTATTCCATTCTTAATAAAATGTGGCTGTCAAAAGACACAGTAAGGTGATGTCTATTGACCAATACAGATTTCCCAGGTGCAAGAAATTTTTCTTTTGAATATGCACAGATGTGTATATTCAACTTTCTAAAGGCTAAGTTTGAGCAGCAGTTAGTTGAGTTAGCCAAAATGAATTGTTCCTTCTAAGTCTGCTGAGGGTCTTGGCCAGGGTCTTGACCATTTATAGGGTATGCTTTTATACTCTTGGTATATATAAATGGTCAATGCTTGACCATTTATAGAGTATTGTAGCAGGTTGAATCTCCTCAGAAAATTCATCCATGACAGACAGCATAGCAAGACCAAGTAGGATGACAGCAGTGCCTCCTTTTATACAATAGCTATGTTCACAGACCTGCTGTTCACATTGTGAGGGAGCAGGATTATCCTTTTGCATTTGGAAATCTAAACGCAGTTTTTCTGCACTATGGGAAAAGCTTAAACTGCCAGAACACGAACTAGGAAAAGTAGAAAAACTTTCTGTTTTTCCTCTTGAGTGCATCCCACTTTCTAGTAAGGAAGGCAAGATTCAAAGAACTATTTGAAATATGTAACAGAAGGAAAAGCTTGGTAACTTGGTGATGGGGAAGTTACCTGAGAATGAATATTGAAGGTTTTTGTTTTCTAAGGATTGGCAATGATGCCAGTCATCATTGCAGAAGTGGTCTTATGCCAACGCAAAAAACATGTGTCATAGAATCATTTAGGTTGGAAAAGATCTTTAATCTCATGAAGTCAAACTGTCAAATAAGCACTGCCATTTTCACCACTACACCATGTTGCTAAGTGCCACATCTACAGCACTCAAGTGACTCAACCACTTCCCTGGATAGCCTGTTCAGTGCTTGACAACCCTTCAGTGAAGAAATTTTTCCTGATATCCAGTGTAAACCTCCCTTGGTACAACTTGAAGCATTTGTTATTTGGTAAAAGAGATTGACCCCAACCTCCTTTCAGGTTGTTGTAGAGAGCGATAAGGTCTTCCTTGACCCTCATTTTCTCCAGGCTTAACCATTCTCAGCACTTCCTTGCAAGACTCGTGCTCCCTTCACTGGTTCTATTGCCTTTCTCTTGACATGTTCCAACACCTTAATATTTTTTCTGTAGGGATCCAGAACTGGACACATGATTCAAGATGTAGCCTCGCCAGTGCCAAATTCAGGGTGACAATCACTGCCTTGGCACTACTGGCCACACTATTGCTGCTACAGGCCAGGATGCCATTTACCTTCTTGGTAACCTGGGCACAACTGGCACATGTTCAGCTGCTGTCAACCAGCAGCCCAGGTCCTTTTCTGTCGGGCAGCTTTGCAGCCACTCTGCCTCAAGCCTGAAGCATTGCAACGGATTGTCTCCCAAGTGTCTTTTCTTTTTTTATGGAGTTCCAGCAAAATTTTCTGTTCAGTCAGGCTGGTCTTCCTTCCCACTGGCTCTTCTTTTGCCACGTAGGGATGGTCTGCTCCTCTGCCTTTAGGATTTTCTTCTGTCCAACAGTCCAACCTTCCTGAAAGCCTTAGCTCTTCTGGACTGCCTCCCAAGGGACTCTATCAAATAGTGTCCTTAACAGGCAAAAGTCTGTCTTCTATAAGTCTGAGGTGGCAAGTCTGCTGACTTCGTTCCTTACTGCTCTTAAAACTGAAATCTATAATTTCATAGTTGCCTGTGCCCTAGATGACCTCCGAGCAGCAAATCATCCTTCTCTGTTCATAAATAGCAGTAGGGCACCTGGCCTCTTGGCTCACTCACCAACTCTGTCAAGAAATTATCTTCCATGTAGTCCAAGAATCTCTTAGACTCTTTCTTCTGTGCTGTATTGTATTTCAGAATGTGTATGGGTTTGTTCATCCCCTCTTCCTCAGGTTTCTTTACAGTGAACTCAGTGTTTGTTAGCCTGTTGTGGTATAATTTGTGGTTTACAGGATAGAGGTTGCAAAAACAAACAATCCCCAGAATTTTATTAAAAATAGGTGGCCAGATGAAGGGAAAATTGTATTGGCCTCAGATGAAAAGGTTTCAGCACGAAGTAACCTGTTCTTTGGCATGCAAGAAAGGGCACAGGAGGAAGTTGTGTGTGTCTTAGCTGTGGATAATGTTTCAGTCAGAATACTCATTGCAGTGGACAGCAAGTAGTTTGTATGAGACAGGATATCATGAGAAACCAGACTCCATCAGCTTTGCAGTTTAAAGAGACGCTTGTTATCAATCATAGTGACTTTTCTCTAAGCTATTCATTGCTAAAAGGAGTTACTATTTTTTGATCTTTTAGTTAAAAGCTGTTTAAACAACTTATTTTCTGTGTAATCCTGTGTCTGTACAGAGCTCGAAGTAGTGTGGGCAGAGTCTTTTTACACAAAAAAAATTGTGTTCATTCACATTGTTTTGTTTCCCAAACTGACATTTTAAAAAGTGCAAATATCTGTCATTAATCGAATGTAGTTTTTGATGTCTCACAGCTTGCAGAGCAAGTGTTTTTCAGTGACAGCTTTCTCCTCAGCAAGAAACTGTCTTTTGGAGCATTTTTTTTTTTTTAAGACCTTTTTTTTTCTACTTTGTAACTTTTTAAACCTGTCTTAATTCATGATGTAATTCAGTTGATTATCTCTAGATTCTCACAGTGGATGTCATACTAAGCCTGCTAGATGATACCTTTTAGGCAGGTCTGCTTTTGTTTATTAGTGTTGTATTTATATACCACTCAGTATTAGATCTGTTTTTGTGAAGATAAAAGTGCTTGTAAAGAACATACATAAACTTCCTAATACATAAAGAACATACATAAACTTCCTACTCTAATAATAGAAGAAGATGCATTAGTTTCACAAGGGGAAGTATTCTGTGATAGCAAGAACTAGAAAAGACAAGCATCTATATAAAATATAATTTGTCTTTTCTTTATGCAGTTTATTTATACAAAAGATTTAGGTGTAAGCTAAATGGTGTATTGGCATACATCAACAATTATGTTTCTACCAAAAAAAAAAAAAGTACCTTCATTGAAATTAATATGCTTGTTTAAGCAGGTAATTTGACATTGCTAGATAAAAACTGGCTATTGGCCTGCATACTTACAGCTGTCACTCTTTTTTTGTTTGTTTGTTGTGTTTCTAAAGGTGTTTTAATTAGCAAAGCTTTTTCATTTCACCATCATTTTGCCTTTATTCTTCCATGCTCCTCCCAGAAATCCCACTACTTCATTACCAACCTGTCTTCCCCTATTTAATATAAAATAAAAACCAAGCACATAGCCCTGGGATCATGCTTTCCTTGAGAACATTCAGATGAAAAGCATATTTTATGAAGAAGACTTCTTTTAAAAAAAGGAAGGAAACAAGAAGAAACTCTACTTATAAGAAGGCCTTTGTAAATAAGCTATATATTCTATCTAAAAGTTGCTTTGAACCCTGTTTTCCAAAGGTGAAACTGAAGCTTCAAGCTTTAGGAGAACAGACTGGTTTTGTCTTTAAAATATAGAACAAGGGAGAGATTAAATTGCAGCATTTCTTTGTTCTCCCCTTACTTTGGTAACAATATTGCTTTGTTTTTCTAGGCTTCAAATTGTATTTGGACACTTACAGAGCTTGTGGATTATAAGACTATAAGAGATAGGAACACTGAGATATGAGGTTTTTTTGCATAGGAAGAAAACAAGTGTAAGAATGAAAAGTAAATTTAGGTAATCCTAGTATATTTTCCTTAATTCTTTGCTTTTAAAAGCATCCTTATTGTCTCTGTTGCAGTACTTTAAAGCTAAAGAAAAAATTCTATTTTGGATGAGAGAGATGTCAAGGGAATCTCTGCATGGGAAAAACTCACACAGAACATGTTCTTGCTAACAGAAGTAGTTGTCCAGTTCAGCCAAGTATAAAGGTTAAATTGAATGTCAATTTCAAGTTGAAATCCATTGCACATTACAATGAACTGCTAACATATTCTTTGGATTTCTGTATTTCAATTTCATCAATAATAGGAATAGCATTTGATAAATGCTGAAAAATTAAAGTGTTATTATTTGGTGTATCAAGATTGAATTTTGGAGTACTTTTTTACTGAAATTTGTTGTTACAACCTGAGCAATGTTATTAATTACCTTCCTAATTATCATGGATATATGAGAAAACTTTCATGAGTTGGAAAATTGTTTTATGAGATTAATGGATTGTGCATTTTTGAATGACAGCCAGAAAAATGAAAAAGTGCGACAAGTTATTTGTTTTCTTCCATCCTCCATAAACAATGTAGACTTAAGCCCCATTCAGGTGCTCTTTCACTGAGCATGGGCTGTAGTGTCACATTTGTATCTTTTCCAGACCATCTCTGTACTGCGGGGAGCTACACAGTAAAGCTTTGAAAACAAAGCAAACCCAAACTTCGCTTTTGCAGCTTGGTTTTTCTCACCACATATATTAAAATAGTATGACACTGAATAGAAATTATGGTCTGGGCCAACTGTAACAACATGAATGAAATTCACACTAGTTTTCATAACATAAGTGCAAAGTAGGTTACATTCACTTGGGATGCTCATATGAAGACAACATAGAAAGAATAAATTAAATAGAGAAAAGAATGATCTAAAATGCTGCTAGGTAAGGAACTTTATTTTTTTCAAAGCCAGTTAAAATATAAAAATTACCTATGTACAGACTTGCACATAATCAGTTAAATGAGTTTTCTGTTGACTCATACAGATTTATCAGAGTTCATGAATGCCTTTGATGAAATAATTTTCCCCTTGCCTTAAATTTGGACTTAATTTTAAAAGTTGTACAAAGCCTTTGTACAAGACCACCCTTTTTTAATTTTTAAAAGACCACCCTTTTTTCCCCCAAACATGTCCTAAAACCAGAACCTAGTGTCTGTCTCAAGCTCTCTTGTCCACTGAAAATCATAATATAAACTTCCAATGGCACACTTTCATGTGAATTTTTTAAGTTATTTTCTTTCAATATCTTATTTCTAAGCTTATGCAAAAACAAAAGGAAGAACAAGTAATAGTAGCTGGTGTTTCTGGGGAAAAATAGGGCATGAGAGAAATAAAAATTTGCTGGATATAGAAAACAGAATTGCATGAAATTTTCTGTTAAAATTGGTGGTTTGGTTGTTTTGGTCTCTTTTTAAATAAAAAAAGTTACTGTATTTTGGAAGTAAATATTGGACAAATTAAGGATTTGACTCCGTCTGGTGGCTTAAAGGCTAAAGCAAAAATCTTTAGCTTCGATTTCTAGGCTCAGCCTCTTCTATAGTCAGCATTTCTGAATTTTAAGTTTATCTTTTCTGACTACCTTTCCTAGTTCCTCTATAAAGTGCCTCATTGCTACTTCAGCTTGTTGTCAGAGATTAAATATTGTCTCAATAGTGTCCTTTCTTCCTGCATCTTCACTTATGCATGTAGCTGGGATCATAGCCTACAAAGACATTGTTCATAGACACAGAGACTGAAGGTGTAGGAGAGAAAAAGGAGTAAAAATTTGCACACTGATCAGGAAGTTGTCGGCAGATAAACAAAATGGATTGGAGATACAAACATGAGGATTTTGAAAGTTTTTAATAACTG
The DNA here is from genome assembly GCF_015832195.1 of Motacilla alba alba. Taxonomy (NCBI): domain Eukaryota; kingdom Metazoa; phylum Chordata; class Aves; order Passeriformes; family Motacillidae; genus Motacilla; species Motacilla alba. Next base: position 46,351,070 of record NC_052046.1, read on the forward strand.
AGAAGAAAGAAGTAAGATGCTGCAACTTTCCTATTGATACTCTTACATAAATGGTTTATTAAGAAGTAGGTTATTAGTATGGGGTTTCATTCTGTTTATTTTTTCCTCAGATGCTCCCACAGCATTTTCAAAATTTAAGTGATGAGTATGTTCTTCCAAAACTTAGTCACCAGTCTTCACGACATTATTTGCTCAAAATTTCCATTGACATGAGTGCTTGCCGCCGTAAGGCTTGCAAAAGCTATGCTCATCCTTTAGGATTTTTTCAATAGCTATGAATCCAGAGGGAATCTGGGAGGATAAAAGAAAACCCAACATTTTGAGGAGATTAAATGATCATGGATTTTTTTCAGCCTTTTAAATTCTAGACCTCTTGTGTAAGTCATTGCTCAAGTGACCCTCACTGTGCATGGCATGCAGAAAGCAGTTGCAGTTCTGTAGATGGCATGTGTTAGTAAGAACTTGTAAGCAGGCATTGCTGGGTGAAATTAATTGCATTGCATTACTTATGTCTTGTTCAAGTCTGACTTATGAAAGAATGTTCTGGGATTTTTACCAGTGCTGTAATAGTTTTCTTACAGTATTTCAGTTTATCTTCTGCGCTTTGCTGTATTAGTGAATGGAAAGCAATTTACAGAAAGCAACAGGCTTTGGAAAGATGAAAAGAAGATGAAGTATCTTTTTACTTTGTGTTATTAAGATTCCCCTCTTCAAAATGTCTTCATCTCAATATAGATGTTACTGGAGGCGAAGGATTGGGAGTGGGGCTCTGGTGGACCAGCTGGAGTGTATAAATGGGGGCTAGTATAGATGCAACAATACTTGGTAAGTTCCTAAAAATTATGTTGACAGCTGTTGAGCTCATCTATGCTCAGTGTGTTTTTTGAAGAGAAGCCAAGGAATTTTTAATCAAGGAAGATTACTGAGCAGATTACTGTTGCTTAAAAATAGACTTACTTTTATTAGTAAAACTTTTTGTTTAAGCCTGAAGTGTTACATTTTTCACTGAAAATGCAAAAGCTGTTTTGATTTAAAACAGTATTAAATTATTATGAATGAGATGAAAAGAGATAATGAGATGGAAAGAAGATAATATTTATTCTGTTTAATCGCGGTGTTGTATAGGAATGTCAGCATGAGTAATATAAATGCATTTTAGCTTTAGAATTTAATGGATCTCAAACTGACATTTCAAGGGAGATAGGATTTTCAGTGACTTGTTAGATTGGAAAATGTCTGATTTAAAGAACATTCTTTATGGAATGTTTTTGTGTGAAGTTATTTTGGTAATCTGCTCTCCTAGGACCAATTGCTAGTCTTTTCCCACACTAATGAAACTAGGTCACTACTTTTTGGCACTCATCCAAGTTGTGAGATTTATTTGGTGTTCAAGCACACTGTCTAGAAATAGTGATGCAATGTCAGCAAGGCCACTTTTCATTTCATGAACATCATTTTCAGTGCCCTGGAATTAATTTATTCACTGACCTGTTAATAACTGCAATCTGTCACTGGCTTAACAGAGGCTGAGGAAGTGTCTGGAAATAGTCATGGTCACCCTACCAGGTGATCAGTTACAGGACTGCTGTTCAATGTAACATTTTTTGGTTTTAATCATGCAGAAGAGTCTGACTGTTAATGAAAACAAGCCAGCAACTTAATCAAAAGGAAAATAAATGTAATTAGTAAATATGGGAGAGAGATTGAAGTAGTGGTTTTACCCCGCATTGAACTACAGTGTGTCTGAGAACTATTCTGGTTACCTTTGAAAAAGTAGAGAAATTCAGCATCTGTGGATGATATATAATTCTTTAGAAAAGCAGATTATAGCAGTGTTGTCAAATAAAAAGAAGCTTAGTAATTTGGATTTCCTTAGTAATTTGAAAAGAAGCTTAGTAATTTGAATTTTAATAGTAATTTGAAATTTTTGTTTCAGGTTTGTTCTCATCCCCATCTCTACAATGTTTTTTGTTGAAATCAGGATTGTCTTTTGCCACAGGCATGGCAGGCAGTCGCTTGTGGCTGTGGATTACTCTGCAGAGCAAAATAGCTGTTAGCCCTTTTCTACCTCACATGAGCCAGAGCCCTGGGGAGACAAGCTTGATGCTGCCAGTGAGGGAGAAGGGTTCAATGGTCAGAAAACAGTTCTTACTGTGCAGTGGCACAGCTGGCTACCAATTCCTATCAATGCAGCTGCTATCTTCAATTTTTCTGTTTCTGCTGTAGAGAAGCATCAAACCTAGCTCTACAGGGATTCCCCGCTCACCCCCCACTGTGTGCATCCTAGCTCTGAGCCTTTTACCTTACTTTAGATCTGAATATTTCTCCTGTTCCTCATTTACCATTCCCCATGGTAATGCTGCACAGCATCCTGGCCCTTAATCCACCGTCTTGAAAAATTAAATTTTGCCTGTAGCAGTAAGATGGCTCTGATTAAAGTATCAGGCATCCTCACTGCAAGTAGTAAACCCTGCTCGTGGGGACGAGCTTTTCTAGACTTGTACAAAACTGATCTTTGGGCACAGATTAAAGCTTAATAATGAAAAAGGTCTTTATAGGATTTTTTTGGGGTTTTTTTGTTTCTTTGGTTTGTTTTTGTTATGGGAGGGTTGTGGTTTTGAGGGATTTTGAGATGCAATTTAATAGAGCTGAGGAGCTGCTGAGTTAGGGTACTTCTTGTGATATTTGAGATATTAAATTTCTGGAACATGCAGCAGAGCATAGTGCTGATCTACTATCACTGCCATTGCAAGCATGGAAAGAGTGGCCATTTTTTTGTTCTCAGGTTTCATAATCAGTAGTGGTTTTCTTCTGAAGCTTTACTTTTAGATGAAACTTGGGGCCTGAACTTCCATGGCTGAGCAGTGATAGTTGAAAACATGTCCATTCTTCATAGTGCCTTGGAAAGGTGGTGTAAGTGAATAGCCATTTTTATTTCTAATCTGCTAATTGCTTAAATGTCTTAACAGCATTTGAGGACAGAAAACCAATTGAGGTCTTTTTTAACAGTAACTTTTATGTTAAAATGGAGTACCCTTTAAAATTCCAACTTTATACTGGGTACCTGAACTCTGTTGAGGGGCCAGACATCTTGTTGTTATATCCATTGAATTATTATCCTAGACGTTTGTAGTGCTGGAAGAGAATTTATGAAGTCCAGTTTGAAGGCTAGTTGTTTTTCTGTAATTTAATAGGAAATGCATTTTTTGAAATTAAAAAGATGGGGCAAAATTTGCAGCTTCCTCAGTGACTTGTGCTAAAGCCAGTATTTTTACTGGAGACTTATATAAAGGGCAGTAGGTACTGCATACTCCTCTGTTTTGTGATCTTTATCTTATCAGACTGCTAACTATATGATTTCCCTGCATGGAGCAAGGAAAGGTCTGGCTGCTTTGCATAATATCCAGTCTTTTAGTGTATGGAATGCTAGCAAATTTTGATGACTTGGTCCAATGCATCTTTTGATGTCTCCTTTGTTTTCAGATTCTTTCAAGTGACAGTAAATTAAGCTGTTCTCTATTCCCTGCATCTGCTGACTGCTCCCCAAAGCCTTTGTAATAAAAAAGAGTAAAAACAAAGTAAATTATTAGTGATTCATTTTCTAATGTGATAAAACATAAAACAAAAACTGGAGATGAGCAATGTGAAAGAACATTCTGATCTAGTAAATCACATAGATGCAGGACATACTTACTTAGTTTTTTATGCTAGGTAGATCAAATGAAAATGATTTGGATACATCTTCCTGTGTTTGAGACCTGTGTTTTTCTTCAAAACATACTATTGAAATCTTTTTGATTGAATTATTTTTTAAAATTACTTTAAAAAATTCTTTTGGTAGTTCGTAATGTTCATATACTATTACAATGTAATACATAGTGTGGTCATGATTCACATGATTGCTTTTTGGGGGAGGGGTTGTTTATGTTTCGGCAAGAAATAGAGAAATACGTTAATGTTTGGTGACTTTCTAAACACGCAGTTGTTTTGGCATGTTGAAACTGGCATGTTTGGAAAATCCCTCAACCTGAATTACTAGTCCACCTGTATTGTAAGATACATAAAATATAACAGTTTAATTGTCTAAACATATGTATGAATGTTGTTCTTGAAAATATCATTATGCTAAGGGTATGGCGGTTTTTTGTCATTACTGTAACAGAATTTTTAAAATTTTGTTGAGCTTGGCATCTGCTTTATTGACTGTTTCAAATGTGTTTCTATGACACTTTTGCCAAATGTCTGCATTTACTAAGAACATAAGCTAAATGCAGTTTTCCTCTTCTGTCATGAGGTCACTTTTTTCACCTTTTTTTACGGGGGAAAGTTCTCCACAAAATCTCTTTCTTAACTCTGTTTTCTTGTAAAGAGTCAGCAGGTGATAGTTCTCCCAGCAGAGCTGGAGTAAAAGTAGGTCTTGCAGAAAGCAAATGAATTAGAACCAGTTAAAAATACTGGAAGTTTTCATAGGTTTGAACACTTTATGTGTTGAATTTTCACCGTATGCTATAAGACTTTATTGTTGTAACTCTGCCTTCAAAATCATCAAGCCATTCTCAGTAGCCTTGCATGTAAAATTTCAGTAAATTCACATGTCTTCTAAACAGAAGGAAAAATTAAAACATCTCTCAAGTCACTTCTTCTAGCCTATATGAATTAGTGTGATGCTAGGTGAATATTAGCAGAATTGGAAGAAAAAATTTTCTCATAAATTCATCTTAGATCACAGACTTTCCCACCATTTTTCTGTAGTGGAAGTCTGTCTCAGCGTAGCAGTAAACATGGGAGAAGTTATCCTTTTAGAAAAGATCAGTGAAGGGTAGCTACTTTGATTGGAAAGCTGATATTTTCTGTATAATTTCCTCTTTCTGGATGAATATTAGAGTGTTACCACACCTGGAGTCAATCACAGGCAAGCCGAAATTAAAGCTTTTTCCATGTATCCTGCTACCTGGTTGGACAATTCTCAATTCAGACATCCAGTAACTAGGTTAATCTTAATTGTCAGGACAATTGAGATTGAAAGGTACACAATTGCAAAAGGACCTAAGTGTTTCTGAGTTTTCATGCCTTGAAGTAGAAGCCAACCTTTCCCTTCAGGCAGTTCCTAAAAGGCTGTTCTCACCAGCAGAAAACAGCATGTGGAACTTGGTTCCCTAAACATGGTGTCCCTATGCCTTAGAGTGTCTGGTTGTGCCTCTGATTGCTTCTGTGGTCTTGCTGTCAATGCAGGAGCTTACAGATACTGTGACATCCAAAAGCATATTTTAGACTTAGGTGTATTAAGTTGAATCCCATGCATGATCTCAGTGTTACAAGGCTTCAAGTCCAGAAGGCTTTAAGGGGAGTTTCTTGTAAAATATAGAACACAAGAGCAAATTGGTTTTATGTTCTTTCAAATGGATGTGTTTGGGTTTGCATTTTTTTTTTTAATTTCTTTCTGTACTTTCATGCAGTTGCAGAAGTATACCATAGGTCTGCACATAGCTGATGTAGATATGCCAGATAAAATCTGAGAGGAAAAAGTGTGCTTCAGAATAAAAATTTAGTAAGTGAATGTTGCGTGGCCGTAGCCAGTTATTTCCTTTGAATTTTGGTATATAAAAGCTCACATAAAAGATTTTAACAAGTCTTTTATAAGTAATAAGCCCTAAAAATAGAGTAAATGCTCATATTTTTATTATTTTGTTTTCCATTTCAATCTTCATTTTACATAAAGTTTAAAAAAGGTCAGAAAAAAAAGAGTTGATACAGGATTGACTGCTTCCAATATGGAAGAGAAGTGTGATCATTTGAACATCAAATGCTCTCTGCTATGATAATTCTCCCTGAAAATTAGCTGGTAGCTATTGATCTTTTATTGAAATTCCTAAGTGTGATGCTAGGTTTGTGTACTAATTGCCATGCATTTGAGCAAGGCAATATATAGCATGTACTTTAAAGTTTTTTCACCTTAGGAAATTAATAGACAGTTTTAACCCAGTTAAATTGGGCTATCACTTCCTACAGGACTGAACCCATAGCAGTGAAAGATTTCTTACTGCTTCTCTTAGATAAGAGGCAGAAATGAGTGTCTGAATTTTGATAGTTAAGTTGCTCAAAAGGATGTTATGCCTAGCCAGCTTTAAAACTACTACAGATGATCAAAAGTCTTCACGCTGAACACTTTAGAGGTGCCAGATTTCTGAATATCCATCTCTTCAACAGAATAGAAGGTCACCCAGAGCATAACACTGTTGCCATTAAAAACCTTTCTTTTCTTCAGTCTTGAAGTGAGAAATACAGAGGAAGAAAGAAACACTGGGAGTACAAAAATAATAGAACATGCAGCATAGGAAGCAGCTATTGTTGTCCTTACTCATTGTTCATATGAAAAAAAAAAAGCCTCTGTGAATTAAGAAGGATTTAAGGTAGTCTTGGAAATGTCAAAGTTCCAAATAGTGAAAAAGGCTGATATGTTGTCAGTTCTGTTGCTTCTCCATTTTAAAAGGCGTTAAACCCCAAGTAAATTGTTTCCATGTTCTATGAAAGTGGTGTCCTAAATTAAAGTATGGAATGTAACTACAGATTATATTGTAGCTACAGATTTTCTGATACTCTGGAATTCCTTGCAATATGTATGTAATGTCTCTAGACAACACCTTTTTTCCAGGTCAGAGAAGTCTACTCTACTCTTTGGCCTTTACTAAATGTTTAGCTTTATACTACCTTTTTTTTTTTTTTTAATTTTTAAAACCTGAATTTAGTTTGGTATGTTTGAATATCTACAAAGACACATACTTTTCTATTCCTAGATAAGAAGTGATTATACATAATGGAACCCATGATAGTGACAAAATTTCTCAATTGTTTCCTTTTGAAAAAACCCACCCCAACTCCCCTGAAAAAAAAGCCCCCCAAGCCCCAGTGTTTATTCCTCCAGGAAAATAAGTGTTTATTTAAAAAACAAGGACAAAAAAACCAGTGAAAGCTATGTTTCACATTTCTTGTCCTAGTGGCCCAAATAAAATAATTGTTAGACTAGTATACCCTAGTATGTGTTTCAGGTTTTTCATGTGCCATGTATTTTAGCAGATGTATGTAGATGTCTGTTAGCTTATCCTGTCATCCAGGAGCTAGCTGCTGCATTAGAAAAAACAGATCTTCAGAATTCCTTTATCTGGACATAGTCCTGAACCTTTTCAAGGTGACCTTTCATGAATATTGGACAAGGTGATCACCAGAGATTCCTTCCAACTTAGCATTCAGTGATTCTGTGACTTTAGCAGTTCAATGAAGTATAAAAAGACAGTGAAAAACATGTTCTTTTGGGTTTTGATTTTTTGATTTCTCACAAACAGCATCTTTCCTTCTCAGCACAACATAGAGTAACATGTTAAATATGTATGTGGGTCTAAGTCTGTTTGTTTTTTTTTTTTCCTTTCCCCTGCTCCTTGCGTAGAAAAGGCATAGAAAAGGGAAGTAGTGCTTCACAGTGGTGAAGTATGATGTGTCAATGGAAAAGTACTTTAATTTCCTGAAAACATTGTTCAAAGAACAAAATATTATTGCAGTCTCATGCTATTTTTCTGATTTGTTATTTTTGTCATTCTCTTGCTTCCTGATGTAATAGAACTTTATATTATCACTTCTGACAAAACCCCTACTCCAAAGGTCTCACTACATGTATGATTCATACTTTAGTCTTTAAAAGAAAGGAGTTTTAGTCTTTGAAACAATGGTGGTTTTTGATTTGTACCGTCTTCTTACTCTCTCTGGTGTGGACAATAAACTCACTTTCATGTTCTTCTCTTGATTTTAATAGGCTTGCTGCAGATCTTTAGTATAGTCCTATGTAAGCAAGGATAAGGTACATAAGATGAGTGCAGAAATTGAGTTGCTGCCAAAGGGAGTTTGGCATAAGCTGGTGCATCAGGAAGCCAGCTTGAGTAAGAGAGAGGAAAATAAAGTTATCCTTACAAATTAATGCAGACTAGTGTAGTGCAGAATAGTACTGCTACAGCTAAGGTTGGGATGAATTTGGCTGTTTAGCTGAAGATCTTTTCCTGCTCTAAAAGCAAAATATGTTCTGAGATTATCTTAAAAATGTCTCTATCTTACTGAAAATATGGTTATTGTGAACAGTCACATTTAAGGAACAAGAGATCCGCAAGGTCCAGTGATTCTTCACCCAGAGGACAGCAGGACAGAAGATATAAAAAGGAATGGGGAGACACCCTGGTACAGCACCTTATCCAATTCTGATTTGAGTATCTATGAGGATATAGATGTGAGGATCAAACTGTAGTAGTTCATTTCAAAGTGTATCATCAGACTGTGGAGAGCCTGCTAAGAGGGACTCTGAGATTGGTGGTGAATTTCTAGAGTAATAGGTCTTTTGTGTGGCTGAGGAAGTGTTTATCTGAACTTAACATTGCTATACTCTAGCATGTATGACATTACTGACTGAGTTCCTTGCGGTGTTTGTTCCAGGTTTTGCTGGGTCACATTGGGTTGGTTGTTCTCGCATTTCTAAGAAGGACCAAACACCTTTCTTTTAGCATATGTCTAGTGCCTCTGCAAAGAGTATATGGAATGATCTTAACTAAAAGGTTATCTTCTGAAAATAATACTGAGATAATTACTTTGTTTTGATATTCAGGAGAAAAATGAGAGAGTTTTTTTTTGTTTGTTTTATTTGTTTATTATTATCAGGGATGTAGTTTAGCTGTTGCAATTTCCATCATTCTCTGAAGTAGTCATTGATGGAGGTAAGGTTCTGCATTGCTAAAGAATTGTGACTGAAATCCATCAAGAATGCCAAAGTAAACAGGTATGAAAAAACCCACAACTAATGCAAGTGTCAAATTTTCCTTGCTTAAAGGTATAATCTCTTATTTATGTGTACGTAGTCTAATTCTGTCAGGGACAGTGTTACTGTGAGGCATTTACATAAACAGATCAATAAGCACGTAGCTTAGGGGAAGCGCATTTTCAAAATTATAGATCCATCTTTTCTTTGTGTGATGATGTAGATTTTTTGTCACTGAGAAAAACGAATGCTTAAGAATATAATGAATATTTCTGTTATTCCTGTTACATTATTATCAGATCACAGGTTTCTGAAAGGATAAATGTAGATAATATTTTACAGTTAATCTTTAGTGTACAGCTGAATAGATGGTAAGGTTACACTAATGATACATTTTTAGTAGACTAGATAACAATATCGTAAGCACAGACAAAGTGTGCAGCTTGGCTGGCTGACTCTACATGACCAAACATGACTTGACATTTACTGAGACAGGTCTGGCAGTTTCTGCAGCTGTATACATACATGGTCTTTACTGTCCCTTCCCTCTGCAATATAGTTATGCCCACTAAAATGGAAGTAATTTCTGGGGAAAAGTTGAGGTGATGTTGATTTTTCTTCCTGGTACTTCCCTTCTGTATAGAGATTGAAGCAGGTGAACATAATATCTTTGAAGAATTAAAGCCATGACAGGTCAGCTTTAACAAAGTATAATAACATAGTTATTTTGTTTTAAATTATTGTAGTTATGAAAAATATTGTAGCTTTAAATAACTTGAAGTTTTTTTTTGCATAAAAATGTTACTGATTCATTTTTGATCTTCAGATATGTGTGAAGTAAAGTATGAGTAGGAATTTTTTTGCCTATTCTTGAAAATGTAAAATAACTCCAGACTAACCTGTACTGCCACAGAATTGGGATATTGTAACATGAACTGTTCATGGTGTAACTTATTGATTTTTTAATATCTGATTAAAATAAATTACATCAATCACTGAGGTGGCAATGTAGAAATATGGAAGTGATATAATAGTCATAATCATTTCCACAATGAAAAAGTCAGCTTTAAGAATGTGTGTAGGAGGAAATTTTTTCGCAAGAATTAACTGCATTTGAATATCATTTCATCTAAATAGAACACACATAAATGACTGATATTTTCACTTCTAGTAATCATTGACATTCTTTGTGAGAAGTTGCTTTTGATTCCATCTCTTGAGTATTGGCCTTTACATAAAAAAAAAGGCTTATTCTGATTTTCATTGCATCATATGATGAATCAAATATTTTTAGCACTTGTTTGTTAGTTATTTCCATGGTCAGTCTGGCAGTTTTCTCTGTCATCTTTCACTGTGATTTACCAAGTTCTTTTAATGGTTGGTAAAAAGGGCTGATTTGCACATTTCTTAGCCTCATAATCAAGTATGTGTCTGATTAAGTCAAGATCTTAAAATCTACTAATTCTCAACACAATCGAAATTAAGCAAGGTACTTACTTCTACAAAATTATTTTCTTAAGATGTTAGGAAGATTTTCTAAAAATTACTTATTTGTTGTATTGTAGGGTCCCATATACTTAGAAGAAGTTACAAACCTCTCTGTCTAACTAAGTCAATCTTTAACAATATGTGATTAAGGAAAACCCACATTGATTCAATAATGCACCACACTCCTTTTTGTGTCTTTCTGAGGAAGAAATATGATATTGAATATGAAATTAGACAGAATCTGGCTTCATACAGTAGGTAATGTTTTGCTGTTGCAAAGGCTATTTCATGCCTTGCCATTATAAACTGCCATTCTGCAGTTTAGTACTGCAGAAGCAGAAAGCAACCAATGAAATAGTTATCAGTTTGAAAATTCTACAGCTTGCAGAAAATGGAGAAGCTTGCTAGAAGTCATGTACTAACTTAATTATTCTAGCTATACTTTATGTTTATGCATTAAAAATATATATACTTTCAGTCTTCAGTGTACTTTTGGTCTTTTACTTCCATTCTGCTTAGAAACCAGGCATCTGAAGCGTCATTAAAACTTGTCGATGGAACTTTGCAGGTAAGATAAACAAGAATATATATCTACTATAAAGTCCATACTGTTTATTTGTGCTTGGTGTCACTGACCTTGCCTTGTGATGCTAGGGGAATGCAAATGATTCCACGTAGTTAGAATGGAATTTCACACAACTAAGGACTCTGTAATTTACCTGGAACTGAGGTTCTAATGAGCTATTTAACCTAGGTTAAAATTGTAGAAGCTGATACCATAGTTGTTGTATTTTCATAAGTCTAACTAAATGTAGATTTACAAGATAACTTAGTAAAGCGGATATATACACGTAATATTACACTGTATCTGAGTAATTTTAGTTGTTGGATACTGAAATTTACTCTGATTTCCAGTGTTCCCTGTCATAGGATCATGCTGTAGGATGCGTAGCTCATTTTACAGTCTACTGCTTATTGTACTTACTCTTTTAAATTACTTTTAGTAGAGATGATGAAAAGTAGTTCATTGAATGCATGGTGAATGCTGCAATACAGAATACTTTAGGTTGGAAAAGATTTTTAAGATCAAGTCTAGTGGTCATTTACTACTGAGTGATTTATTGTTGTAAAGATGTATACAAGTGATATGTGCAGAAAAGAAAATGTGATATATTGTGATTTAGTTAGAAATAGTATTTACTTTGAAGGACAGAGTTTATAAAAAATCTTTTTTTTTTTTAAAGTATGGAAGTTTAAATTTGTAAGGCCTCTGATAAAGTGATGTCTTGCTAGTCCCTTGCACTTAGTATTCTCCAACAGCTCATGCAATATTCTAAATGTGAAGAAAGGATCCTGTTGAAGGGATTGGTACTATATCCAAAACATTTTAATTAATTGTAAATGTAAGAATTAACAGTGAAATAATTTCTGTTTTCACCTTGCGCAGAGTGTTGTACACCCATGCATGCATCCATACAGTCATGTTTTTTGGTGAATATAGGTAGTTAATTCACTAGCTACAATTTTCTTTTTATTTTTTCACTTTTATTTTTCTAGATGAATTTAGCATAATTCCAGCTTGAATTTTTTGTTTTAGAAACAGTTTGCGGAACTGTTTTGAAAAATCTAAATGACAATGACTCCCAAATTCTTATTACGTGCTTTGGGGAAGAATAAGCTACCAAGGTATCTGTTTGCTAGGAAGGAAAATAGATTTAAGCAGCAGAGGGTTGTAGTGAGCATTATCAACTTCTCCTGACATTGAAGAAGTATAAATAATGGTTTTGTTCAATTCTTGACAATTAAACATTCAAAAAGATTAGAAAAGTGTCTGGTTTTGACTAGTGCTGTGTGATATTTGTATTTCTTTACAGATTTACCTGGGAAAATTTCAAAGCTAAAATAGGTGCAAAAGTGATACTGGTGTTTGTTAAACTTTGGGGTATTGGGTTTTTTTTCTTTTTTTCTATGTTTTTAGACTACTAATCATAGTAGAAGTATTTGCTTTCATTGCATGCAGGATGTTAGTAATGGTATTTCCGTTATTATGACATGCATCTTGTTTGTTTTCATTTGAACTGTAATGAATGTGATCTCTGTCACATTTTTTACTGATCACTCTAAGCCAGTGATGTTACATTTTTGCAGTAGCTTCAAGATTGAGACATTTCATTCAATATTTGGTTTTATGAGGGGGAGAAATTGCCTGGTCACAACAGGCACCAGCAGTTACCTTACAACTGTTGTCACACTTGAAAGATAAACCATGAATTTTTAAAGACCATCAAGGAAGAAGCTCAAAGGGATTTATAGTAATCTCATAAATAACAGAAATTTTTTCTTATATTGGAGAAGCCCTTATAGATGGAACCTTGTATATTGAAATGGAGGAGCTGAAAAACTTCTGTAAAGCTTGTGAAAAGTGAAACATTGTCTGTGGTGTGGCCATCAGTGGAACATGGCCAATGTGACTGTGTAACCCAGGTAGCTGTTACTACAATCCCAGTTGCTTTTTATCTCCACATTCAAAAAATAAAAAAGTCTTTTTATGACTGCCAGAACAAGAAGTGATAAAGTGTTTAGATTTTACTTAATACCTTTCGTGTTAGAGCACTTCTTTGACCCTAGCAAACGTCTCTATATCAAGCCTTCTGCACAGTTAAGGCTTTGTATCATACTTCAATCCTGCTTTTATGGAAGAGTTAATGTGGCATACTTTCTCAGAAGTTTAGAAAATGTCTTTTATATGAATCACTTTGTCTCAGTGGAATAAAAGCTCATTGAACTGTGATCCACAGCAGCCTCTTGTTTTATAGTCATATGAATCAGTGTTTGGATATTATATTATTCATACCATGAAGCCAGTGCAGTAGAATTAGGCTGTTGTGTTACATGTTAGAAAAATATTATGTATTTTTACCTGTTCTGCAATGATGTAATGGCAGCAGTCTGGTAATTTGCCATTTACTTTTAAGTTCATTAAACCACTTCAATTTTTAATACGATTTAAAAAAAAAAAAAAACCAAAAAAACAGTCCTACCCAAACCCAAATCATTTGCATGTCCTACTTTATCTCTCTAGTACTTAGATGAGGGATTTAAATGAACTTTCCAATTGTTTTTATATTAAAAAAAATAGATTTTCTTCTGATAACTGTAAATCTAACACACTAAGAATAGAACTAAGTAATTTTGAATATTTTCTAAAATCTGTAATATCAAAGGATTCTTTTAGAATTATTTGGTATCATTGATTTTTACTATTGTAGCACGATAATATTCTAATTAAAGATGAGAAGCCTGTATTTTAAGGCAAGCTGCAAAGTAGAGGAAGGTGGTTGCTCATGATGGAAAATATTTATAAGTATAAATGTAGAAAAGATGCAATGTATTGTTTCAAAATATAAGGAAACCATGAGACTGTAATATGAGTGATAGGTAATGTTTTGAGTCTCTTCAGTTTTCTTTAGACATCAGAGTAAAGAAAATTTAAGGCCCGAGTTGAAGAGGATAGTTACTGCATCCACAAGACTACTCTCCAGCATGAGGGGTGTGAAGAAAGAAGGCACAATGGTGCTTGTTTCACCATACGAGAAGTGAACGGTGGAGGCTGCAATTACTCCTGTAGTTCAAAGAGCAGATTAAATCTCACAGTATGGAGTGAGACTTCATGGATTGATAAAACAAAAACCTAAAAGCTTTACGCTGATATTTTTACTGAATAGAAGCAGTGTAGAGTCAACAAGAAGTTCAAAGAGAGGAACGTCGGGACCAGAAGCAGAGCAGAGACAGACTGTCTTTGACATTTAGAGAATGAAGAATTTGCTGATGTTTCATCCTTCTACAGTGATCAGCAAAGGTGTTAAAGATAATTGTATATACTGTAATCTAAACCACTGTATCTTTCAACAGGACCAGGAAAGAATGCCTCTGACACTTCTAAGATATTCTAAGTTGAGAAAAATAAACTGTTTTCAATACTCTCTCAATACATTACTTACAATCTTTATGACAAACCTTTTTGACCTGAAGAATAGTTTTTTGATGCTGCGAATGAAGCTCAGTGAAAGTATAGAAAAACTTTTGAACTGGCAAATAACTTATAGGAAGCTACTAAAGGAAATCAGAGTACATTTGATTGAGCTGTGAATCTCCATTGGTTGAGATGATTGTGCAAACCATTTCATGGCCTCCTTTTTCTGTCTGATGCCTTAATGAGTCCCTTAGGGCATAGATGAAGGTGTTAATAGAACTTTTGTTTCTGACACAGATTTATAATTTTTTACACTTGTCTTGTTTTCTTTATATTGAAAAAAGAATAAAATTTAAAATCAAACAATTTAAAATACATTGCTAAAGAAACTGCAATCAACTAAGTGTTTTCTAGTTAATTATTTTGTCTCCTGATGTACACACAGTCTAACATTCCTCAACAGCTGATTGGTCCACAGATAAGTTTAAGAACTAGTTGAAGTCTATAAGCTCAGATTTAAACTTTCAAGTACAAGGATGAATAGAGGCTATAGTTTTCCACATATGAGTCTCCACTTACAGATGGGACTTATTTGAGCAAGTGAGACTTTAGAACCAAAGAGCTTGTATCGCATACCCCAAAGGTCTGACTAGTCTCTTGTCTTGTCTCCTACAGGGCAAGCATCTATAAGTGAAACTCCACTTTATTACTTTCCCAGTCTCTGGTTTTTTGATTCAGGGTTTTCTGAGCTGGATGAGTTTTATATATATTTAATAACTCTAGTGGGATTTTGCTTCCATGAATTTGTCTGATCTTTCTTCCCCTTAAGCCCCTGCTTTGTTACAAGCTTTGTTCGGAACTTGTACCACTGAGCTGATTTTGCACAGAGGAATCTGTAGTTTCTAATGTAACAGTGACCTGATAATTAAGTGATTGAATGATCTAAGTACTACTTTTTTTTAAATGACCATTACATCATTGCCAGTGCCTGCAACTGTGGATTCTCTGGACAGTAAGGGAAGTGCTTACAAAAAATTCATGCATTTTTTTTAATTTTCTGCTCTCTTAGTCCTTGTTCCTTACCTCACTCACACTAGCTTATTTGAGTCTCTGTGTTACCTGACAAAGAACAGTTGCTGTGTTGAATTCTAGCTCTGGCAACCTAGTCATGATGCACTTTTTTGTGATGTGATTGGTTAAACAATTTAAATAGTTACATGGAAGGGTGTCAGCATATTACAAGCAGCTGTTTCAAGAGATTACTGCTTGCTGTCATAACCTCAGCTGCGTGTCTTGCCCTCCTGCCAGAAGTCATCACCCATTTAGATCTACTTGTAGAAATTCTTCTATATGATAGTAAAAAAAAAAAAAAAGGTCTACAAAAGAGCTACAATTTAAGATGTCCAGGCTACTTTTGACTACAGCAGACTTGGAGAATCTGATTCTGAGTCCAGGGATCAGTTGTAGAAGCAACCTAATGGGCATTTAGAGAAGCAGGAACCTCTTTTATTAGAACAGCTGGACCTGTCAGGTTGACTAAGGTTGACCCCATGTGAGATGAATTTCTCTTGTGTATTCTAGAATGATAGAGTTACTTCAGTTGGGCAGGTACTTTTGAAGACATATGCTTCAGTTCCCTGTTAGGTCAGTTCCCTGGAGTTAGATCAGGTTAGTCAGGGCCTTGTGTAGCAATTTGGTATATCATAAAGATAGGCAATTTCTCAGCCTCTCTGGCCAACCAGTGGTCTAATGGTTTAATCCCCCTCCTTGTGAAGACCTTTTTCCTTCTGTTTTATTAGAATGTAATTTGCTGCAATTAGTGCTTTTTCCATCTGAGTCTTTTGCTGTGTATCTCTGAGGTGAGTTGGTCTCTGTTTTTTCTATAACTATCATTTAGGTGGTTGAGGATGACCACAAGGACGCTGTGGTAGATTGCCAAAACCTCCCTAAATTTGTGGTAAATTGCAGTCTTTGCTCTGCCCTCATCTTTTGAGTCAGTCGTCTCACTGTCAGGTTGGTTAGGCACTTCCTCTTCTGTGAGATAGAAATGACTTTCAGGATACTTTGCTTGACTACTGTGACCTTTGGAAGAAGAGATTCATGTCACAGTGACATTAGTCAACTTCCTTAGCACCCTTGGATGCATTCCATCTTGTCCCTGGAGACTTGGAAGTGCCCAATTTTGCATCTGCTCATGATCCAGTCATCCGCTACTGTGTGCAGTACTTCAGTCCCACAGACACCACTGTGATGCTCAGGAGGAGCTCTGATCAACGGAGGGCCAGGGAGCAGATCAACGAAAAAGAAGGCAAAGAAAGCACTGAATAATATTGAAGCCTTTCTGTGACATTTGCTGTACTTTTTATCTGTCATTTTTTGCTTGGTCTCATACCTCATTCACCAGAGACCCATGTATTTACTTTGTTAAATATTTTAAGGTGCTAACATGCTTAGAGAAGATCTTCTTGTTTCCCTCTAACTCTGGCCCTTACTCCCATTTGTGCTCATGTAGTTGATGTTTCTGTATTGTTCTTAAGTGGATTGTTCCCACTTTCACTTTACATACACTTTCTGACATTCTGGAGTTCTTCCTCATTTTCCTTTGAGTTGTTGTATTTGCTGCATCTATATTTGCAGAGGGAATTCATCATGAGACTGTTTGCATGCCCAGTTTTTCTACTTGATGACTGCTGGTGAAATTTCATTGCATTCAGTTGGAGAAATACTTATCTTTGAACAAATTGTTCAATAACATGAAGTCTCTTCTCATGAGTAATTGACTGTGTTCCCTAATTGAATTGCAGCTCCTGCTAACTCATGTGGGAATGTGATACTAGAAGTATGTTCTGAAATGTAAGAGCTAGGTTGCAATCCAAAACCATATAATAATTATCAATTTACATAGAAGAGTAGAATCAGATTAACCTTTTTCTGATTTTTGGAGTGGTTGTTTCTGTTTAGTCTGCTCATAAAATGGACAAAGGCAATTGTAAGGTGAGTCTTCTTTTTCAAACCTTAGGAGGGGCATTCGGAGGTTTCAAGTGTGTATTTAAGCAGTTTTCTGTCTCTTTTCTTTTTTTCAGTATTTGAGACATTCCTTTAAAAATAGGCAGCTCTGAATACCTGCTTTGTACCTCTTTTTTTAAAGAATCAGTCAGTCATTCTATGATGAGTAGATTTATTTTTAACAGCAATTCAGAGAATTAGAAAGATAGCTTTTAATATCTTTATTATAGTGGCTTTATTAGAAAATGTATATTTAATTTTATTTCACTGAAAGACATTTATAAAATGTTGTACTGTTCATTAAGAGTTATCTTATGGCAATGAAATACAGAAAGCTTAATTACTGCAATCTGTAGATGTAATGGATATGTGTTTAACAGAGTTCAGGGCTCACTAACCAGTTTAATGGGCTCATCATAATTTTCTTGTAATGTTATTGTGTTTGCAGCACTTATCATGTACAATAATTGTGTATTTACATTTTGTATGATGTATGAAGAAGTACAGAGCTTTTTTTGTCAATGTCTTAAATTTGGCAGCTCCAGTAGTTTTTCAACTAGGAGTTTAACTGCATCCAAAGCCATTTAATCATGCCCTTCCTAAAAAGAACATGTTCTCTAATACTGTCTTATGGGATGATGGCTTGTCTGGAAAGGCAAATTGCACTGTTGGTGTAAAGCAGTTTAGAAAGTACAGATCATATTTTTCGAATGGTTTGATTTAATAATTTACAGACATGTAGGATGTTCAGTGACAGCTTCAAGCTTTATGTGGCGAATTAAAATGAGTTTTAAACTCTGGTGACTTCATGTTGAACAAAGTAAAATTTCAGCTTTGATCCTGCGGGATGGAATGTGTATGATGATTCACTTGTGGTTCAGAATATGATGGTTGTAGTAACTTGTTGAATGGTGCTACATGTTGGGAAGTCTGTAGGAGTAAGTGAAACAACTTTTGTACTGTATGTGCAGTTCAAATAATTAATGTTTTAATGGTTAACCTTACCCTCATAATCAGCCAAAATTGAAAAATAATTTTTTTTTAAATAAAGAAGCAAATATACTAAATTTCAAAGCTTTTAAATTACTTGTTCTTTCTGTAATCTACTTAAAGCACAGGTGTGTTAGACTAATTATCAAAATCCCTTCCTGATGATCTTTCACCGATAGAGGAACAAAATACAGTCACAGTGTAAGTATTACAGAAAATTGCATTTGACATGTAACAGGAGTGAAGGAAGAATTTCAGTATGTTGTTTCATCCTTCGGCTTCTAGTTGAACCTAAGATGTAATTACTTGTATGTAGGTCAAAGCCTCTTTTACTAGTTTTTTTTTTAAAGTACCACAAAAATCTCTTTTTGGAAAGTTAATTTTAGAGTTGAAATAAGAAAGAAACTGATGACGAAAATATTACTGTTCAGTCACCTGGTCAGGGACTTCTGAATTAGGAGGCAAATGAATGATAAAATACTGATGTTTGCTGCTATGGAATTCTAATTGGTGTTTGTATACTTTTAGTCCTGTCACTTTTGAAAAGTGTATCCTTTTTCATTTCAGTTTAATCTGTGAGTTATAGGAATAGTTTTAGAAGTTATATTCAGACATATAAAATACACTACAGATAGGATAGTAATGACCAGAAGAAAAATCTTGGACAGATAGAAAATGCAAGGAACACACAGCTATCTAAAATATCCTTTCAGTTGTTGATTTTCTATAGGAACTTCTTTTATGTAGGCAGTAGATGAATATGTGCAGTGTGTCTCTTAAAAATTTTAAATGATTGTGGGGAAAGTAATGATGTGTCAGAATTAAAATTAGAATTTCAGAAATTATCTGTGGCATTGAGAAAAACTGCAGCAAATTTATCAGAGAATTGAAAACTAATACTGGACCAGATGCATGAAAATTTTAGATATCTTAGCACAACTCTTGAGTTCTGGATTCTGGCAATTCCTGGCCTGAACATCAGGGCAAACAGGGTCTCAGTTGTGTAGCATGAGCATCCTGACCTACACTGTGCTGCCAGGGGAGCACTCCTGTACAACTTCACTGAGCTCTGAGATGAGCAATGACATGCAAGGCTGATGCAAGTAAAAATAATGAAATTCTAATCAGAATTTGATTGAAATGTAGCAGACCATCAAAGATGCTGATTCTTTTAAAATTATTTTTCTTTTTTTTTCTGGTCAGAGTTTATATGCAGCGTCATATGTTTGGGTGTCCTACCTGCTTGACTAAGATTGGTTCCTTTTGAAGTCTACGTGCTTTTTAAATTCATAGTAGAGTCTGTAAAATTTCTTAGCTCTGCAGCAGGGAATTTAAATTCATTTGATATCTCAGCCTAAAAATCACATGCCAAGGCTTTGCAGAGGAATGGATTTTGGAGACCTTAAGGTCCTCAGTTCAGCCCTGTCATTAATACATGAGCTGCTAGGAGACCAAGAGGGCTCTAGAGTGCTCCTTGAATTGCCATTTGAGGGCTTTTGTGTTAGTGTACAAAAACTAGAGTTAAAAGATGCAAGATAGACTTCATATCCAAAACCAAGAAAAAAAATTGCTGAAAGCCTTCCCGAGACTCTGTGTTTCGAAATACATACATTTAAAATCAAGGGGATTTTCAAAATGTTCCCTAATGAAGTGTCAACAGAAGCTAAAAGTTTGAAGAGAAGGTGTTTGACATGCAGGAGGGTACTGGAGCATTTAGAGAAGCATGCAGATGGATGACATTTTATCATCAAACTGTGTTGCTGCAGATTGTACAGAATAGGAAAATGCACTTAGTATAGCTTGTTCTGGAAGATATTTAGTGTCTCCCGTTAACGTATGCCCACAGTTATGTTGAGCTTGCCCTTTTAAGTTTCCGTTTCCATTCACTTTAATAAGAAAATAACTGGAAAGCCCCCAGTGCTGACAAATTCTGTGACACGTACAGAATGCAAGCATGAAAGGTTATCATACCAGTAGGTACATTGGTTTTTAACATAAATATATGTCAAGATTGTACTAGGGACATGGTATATTTAAGTATGACGTTAGTATGTGTTATTTTTGTCCTGACTGAGAGAGCAAAACTTTGGAGAATATTGCTATATTTCAGCTTCAGAAATGAAAGTGAAACACTTCAATGGATTCAAATCTCTATGTGCTGAAGAGTGAACCTTTGTTAAGAAAGGTTTTTGAGGAAACTGTCTGAGGGGCTGCTCAGGAGGGAAAAAGAATTGCTCGTTATATTCAGGATTTCTTGCCATATTTTGAGTTTTCCAATTGGAATTTCCTCATTTTTCATTTGAGAACTTTCGTGGTCTAAAAAGTTCATATTTTGAAGCAATTCATCAGCTTCACTGTGGTGCTCTTGAGGGTGAAAAATTGTAAACCTTCAATTCCACAAATTGCTAAGGCAAGTGATTGTTTTGAATATAAGGTACAAACTGATTTCCTGGAGATGTAGATCTACGCATCTCCAACACCTCATGTGAAACACTGATGTACTTTGCAAATGCAAAGGGTAATAGCTCTTAACAAGTGCAAACATGATGTTACATTTCTCTGTGTTGTGTTCACTAATTTGCTTTAAACATAAGCTATTGTTTGTTTATGAATGTCAATGAAAATTATAATTTTTTCTTGGCACAAAGAGTTTCAGAAAGCCAGAAGGAACTCTGCACAAACCTAATTGGTAATGCTATCTCAAAGTGACTCAAATATGTGTATATACATATTGTGTATATGTTATATATTTGTTGCAGCTGTGATTTTCTAGATTTGGAAAGACAGTCACATGCAGTTTGAAAACAAAGTAGATTTTCTAATGTTTCATGGCACTGGTGTTTCAAAATTGATTTTGAAAAGTACAGTACAAGTTGACTAATCTCCTATTTAAATTAAATTAATTAAAGGTAGTTATTATTCACTCTGTTTTAACTTTTTCTATCTGAAACTATTAAAATTATGGAATATATATATATATATATATATATATATGAGTTGAGTTGTTTGGCAGAATAATGTCTGTGACACTGATTCTGGTTGTAGTGCTGTGTGTGATGAATAGAGATTCCTGTGTCGTTCAGTTTCATCCTCAAAGAAGTCAGATTGTTGCAAGAAACAAGACTCGATACGTGATAGAGAACTACTCTATATGAAAGAAAAACCACAAATAATAGCTTGAGTGGATGTTAACCTCTCTCTGAAATCTTTAAGATGTTCAGAGAAGGACATGAGATTCCTTGGAAAGGTTGCAAGGACACTTTCCACTAAAACAGGGAGCTCAAAGCTTCATCCAGCCTGGCTTTGGCCACTTTCAGTGGTAGGGTATTGACAGCTTCCCTGGGGAACCTGTTCCAGTACATCACTACCCTCACTGTAAAAAAAAAAAAAAAATTCTTCCTTATATCTACTATAAATCTACTCTCTTTTTGTATAAAGCCAATAACTCTTGTTCTACTGCAACAGGACCTACTAATCTCTCTTTCTTATAAGCCTCCTTGAAGTATTTAAAGGTTGCAGTAAAATCACCCTGGAGCCTTCCAACCCCAACTCTCAGCCTTTTCTCATAAGAGGAATACTCCAACCCTTGGATCATTCCTGTGTTCCTCATCTGGACTCACTCCAACATGTCTATATCCATCCTGTGCTGGGACCCCAGAGCTGGATGCAGGGTTCCAGGTGGGCTCTCACCACAGTGGAGCAGAGGAGCAGAATCTCCTCCCTCCCCTGCTGCCCACGCTGCTTTGGATGCAGCCCAGGACAAGTTTGTCTTTCTGGGCTGGGAGTGCCCATGGCTGGGTCATGTCCAGCTTCCCACCCACCGGCACTCCCAAGTCCTTCTCCCCAGCGCTGCTCTCCATCTGTCCCAGCCTTTGTTGATACTCCATAGCCCAGATGCAGCACCTTGTACTTGTCTTGTTAAACCTCATGAGATTCACATGAGTCCAGTTCTTGAGCTTGTCCAGGTCCCTCTGGATAGCCTCCCATCCTTCAGGTGTATCAACATCACCACTCAGCTTGGTGTCATCTGCATATTTGCTGGGGGTGCACTTGATCCTGATGTCTTTGTCATTGCTGAAGGTAATAAACAGCACTGGTCCCAAAACAGACTCCCTGAGGGACATTACTTGTCACTGATGCCCATCTGGACATTGAACTGTTAACCAATGTCCTCAGGATGTGACTGTCCCAACAAATTCCTCATCCACCAAACAGTCCACCCATCAAATCCATTTCTTCAGTTTAGGGAGAAGGATGTTAAAGGGGAGTGTGTCATATTCTTTACAGTCCAGAAGTCCAGATAAATGATAGCTTTCTTTGTCCACTGATGTAGTAATTCCATCATTCAAGGCCACTGGGTTGGACAGGTAGGACTTGCCTTTGATGAAGCTGTACTGGCTCCCTCGAATCAACTGCCTGTCCCACATGTACTTCAGAGCTTTAAGAAGGATCCATTCCATGGCCTTCCCAGGAGTAGAAGTGAGAAGTGAGGCTGTTGGGTCACTAGTTCCCAGTACCTTGTTTCCCCTTTTCTCACCCACCTGGGTCTTCACCTGAATGACGTGACTTTTCTGTGAGTGGTTTGGCAACTGCATAATTAGAGAATTACAGAATATTCTGAGTTGGAAGGACCCACTAGGATCATTAATACCAACTTTTAAGTGAAATGCCCCATATGGGGATTGAACCCATAGTGTTGGTGTTACTAGCACCAGGCTCTGATCAACTGATCTCATCTCAGGGTCTCATCAGCCAATTGCCTCAGGACTCTGCAAAGCATTTCATAAGGTCCCACAGACTTATATATATGTTCAGGTTCCTCAGGTGGTGATGAATCGATCTCTTATAGTGAAGGAACTTTGGTCCCCTAGTCCTTGTCTTGTGGTATGTCTGCTTCAGAGATGTGGGAAGAGAGTTTGCCACTGAAGACAGAAGCAAAGCAATTGAGTCTTCACATACTATTTATTTGTCTGCTGCTTCCCAATGACATTTATTTGTTTCTGTCCAGGCCTGAGCATTATTTTGCTTGTATTGAGAGGCTGAAGTCAGGTGCCAGGGCAGAAATCTTAGGCTTTTGCCTATTTTCTTGGTTACCCTTTTGTAATGCACACCATATTACAGCGTATGGATGGATGCAGACCAGCCCAATGGATATTCACAGCTCATAGGGACTGAATGGAAGGAACACACAGCTCAGGACCTTTTCAGCAGGAAACTGTACTTCAACAGGAAGCAAAATTGGAGAAGAAATGGGGTTTTGGGAGGAGTTACATTAGCTTTTTTAGGAGAAGAAAATTGGTAGGTGATCCTGGAACTTAAAGGATAAGGTTTTAAGGAACTAGTAGCTGAGGGAGAGAAAAGCTGAGGGAGTTAAACAGCCACAGCACTGAGGAGGGGGCTGGGGCTGATAACTCAGTGAGGAAATGGGAAAAAGGGCAGGGCACAGAGTGTCCAGATGGACAGATGGTACATCAAAAACTTTTGGATGGGAACATACTAGAGATCATTGTGCCTGCTAAAACACAGTCCCTTATGGGGCTGGGAATGGAGCTACTGTTTTTTGAAGACACTATGCTGGAAGAGGGGAGTCACTTCAAAATGTGTTTAAGTATTACTTAAGCTGTGTGGAGCTTTTTGGACTCAAATTATTCTCAGTTAGAATGGACTTAGCTTGCTTTATTTAATTAACTTTGAGTTTCCTTAGTTTAATATAAATCAGTCTGATATTTTTGAATGCTCCCATACACTCATCCTGCAGGTTATATTACTCTTCTGTCATCAGCAGTCCCAACTGCAGTATGTACTGTGCTCTGTATGGCATTCAGTGTTGCTGTAGGAAAATCTTACTGTTTTCTTTTAGCAGCAGAGAAATCCAGGACCTTGCAGCTGAAGATAATATGCCTTATATGGTTCCTCAAATAGTCTGCTTTATATGGTTCCTCATACAGAGTCTGAAAAAACAGAAACAGGGACAGTGCCTTGAAGATTATACAGACATATTTAAAGTGCATTTTTGGCAAAGACTGAAAATTGAAGCACACAAAAATTAGTTACTTAGATTCAATTCTGCACAAAACTGTACAATATAGCTTGTAAAGTTTTAAGCCAGCTCTTCATTCTTTATTCTGTATATTCTTTCATTTCATGAGCATATATTCTGATGCAATTCATAATGAGGAATTTTTGAAGACTGAAAATTCCCCAAATATTTTGTGCCGCTTGCAAATGACACTGCTACCAAAGTCAAGGCAAATTTAACTCTGTATTCCAATGTCAAAATGTTAGAGTGACTCAAAACAAGGCTTTCTTTTTCTTCCTTTCCCTTCCCTTCCCCTCCATTTTCTTTTCCTTCCCTTTCCTTTTCTTTACTCTGCTTTCTTTTTTGAGCAAGTCACATTTTCCTATGAGCTTCATTCTTAGATACAGCTGAACTTTTTTGGCTGAATTAGGAAAACCTGTGACCAGTCTAGCAACTGCTGAACTCCTTATAATACTTAAAAAGGGAAGAGCTTTTTAAAAACTTGAGAGATTCTGCCCAAAAAAATGACATTTTGTATTGGGAAATTTTATATAATAACAATGAAGGTGATGTCACCAGCACTGCCTGAAATAAAAATACAAATGCATCATATCGCTAAGATTTTTTATATTAAGTGTTAACTTTAAATGTATTTTAACTTTTTTAGCACCTAAGAAAAATGAGATCTGTAATAATCTGCTTACACTATTGTTTCATACAAAGGAAATTAGTATGGGTATGAAATGAAAACTGCACAATAGTAGAAAGCTCAAGATTGTTATACAATGCAATAAGAAAGGAAAAATATAGTACCTTAATTCAAAGAGCTCACAAAATTCCATATTTACTTTTGACTCCTGAATTTATCTTAGGAAGATTAGTTTGCACTTGAAATAGCTAAATTAAATGAACTGTCAATGTTATCTCTTTGACCAGAGGAGTGTGAGTAGTCTGGATAACTTGATATGTATGCAAGGAAACTGAAAACAAGGAAGACTATTAAGTATAATCCCAACAACAATAATAGTAGGTACTATGGTATTGTGCAAAAGATACTATCATTTCCTGAAATTGAGGAGACGGGTAAAATGCAGTCAGAACTCCCTTTGGTATTGTCTTCACACAGAACCGTAGAAATATTTTATTAAATATTAATAACAACATAAAAGACCTTTGGTCTTATTTTCATTTTAATTAGGCAGGATATATATGCCATTCACTTTGAAGCCAAATGCTACTCCTTTGTATTAACCTGCGGGGGGTACTAGAAAATTGAACCAAGTAGCATTTAGCTAATTCTCCTCCTGCCAGAGATAATTAACATCTACTCTTTTGCAGACTCTCTTAGTGTTACCTGATCCCCATATACAGGTTTCATATTCACTTCCAGAGTTTGAGCAGTAGGGTGTGAAATGCTGCCTCAGCCCATTTCTTACAAATCGGCAGAACTCAGGAAAGTTATTAACCTTCAACTTTAACCTGCTAAACTTACAAGGGAAACCTAATCTTATAATTAAATCAGATTGGTGAGACAAAATTGACAGTAATTCCAGGAGGGAAACAAAGCTGTGTATAATGCACTGAACTTTTTTTTTTTTTTTTTTTTTTTTTTTTTTTTTTTTGTGGTGAATGATAAAGACTACTGAAGAGCCTAAGAATGATAGCTGGTATGGCAGAAGGAAGTAGGAAACTTGGGTTTCTACACTTTTGGCTGGCTGTTTATGCAACCTTTCTGCCTCATACATAGATTTTCCACGCCACATCTAAAGCCTGAGAATTATCTTAAATGGGGCCTTGGAGCTCCTGATGTAGCAGCTATTGATCCTGGGCCCTCCACTGACAGAACCTTGAGGAGCTGCCAGGCTTCTTGGCCAGCTTTCTCCTTTGGCTAATGGCCTCACTTTGGCCAGAGCTTGGTGTACTGCAGTCAACTGTCCAGGTAGCCTAGTACTTCTTTCTTCTTAAAGCTAACATATTTATCTTGGTCAGTCCACTGCAGAGCTATAATCTTGCCAGTGCTTCAGTGTGGGATTGGACCATCATCTTGGCTAAGTTTCCTCAGAGTGAAGAGTCTGGGGAACTTAAATGAGTTACACACATTAACTGATAGGAAGCAAGCTGCTTTTGCAGAAAACCCACCTGTGTTCTGCTCAAAGAAAAGTATGTCTGAATACTCCACTTTCTGGTAAATTCACGTTTTCTAATGGTAGGCAGAGAAACTGTAACAAGTTCAACTGTCGCTATAATGCCTTTTGACTGAAGTTATCTCCTTTGTGCATAAGCATTATGAAACATGATACATTTTTTCACTGACCCCCTCCTTCATAAAGTAGATATTTCTCATTTGATCATCCAATACTCAATATTTTGTATGTTTTGTTTCCTGCTTATGCCAAATTAACACAATTCCCTCTTTCCTTACATTTTTTAGCCTAGGGAAAACAGTTATTAATTTCTCCATATAAAAAGTACACGAAGGTGATAATGCTTCATCCTACAGAAATGTTATGGAAGTAGATTTCAGTAGTATCTATGAGGAAACTGTGTTGTGGTGATGATAAGTAGTTTGCTTTTCCCAAAACTTCTGTGTATTGAAGAAGTATAAACAGCTTTGTTTTGTTAACAAGGTGAAAATCCAGCAAACAGCTTCCTTCGTCCCCTAATTGTCCTGACTTTTTAGACACAATTTTAAGTGGGCAACAAAAATACTAATCTCCACTTTTTCTAAATAAACTCACATTAGTCAATTTGTGATACACTGAGGTATTCTCCTGCGTAGTTTGTTAGTTTTAACAGGTGTAATCAGATTTGTAAACTTAAAACTTCCACATCTGCTGTAACATATATTAGATTTCAGCCCTCTGCTTTTAGAAAAGCCAATTTAGCCTTTACACAGTGATTACTGGACTTGGATTAGTCATGATCACAGAGGCTGCAAAACAGATTCTGATGTGTCTCAGTTCCTTTGTTCACAGATACATATGTAATGTGTTAGAGCAAACTGAAATTATTAAACCTTTTTTAGACTTCTAGAGCGGTTGGTTTGAATTTGAAAATTCAGCCTTCAAGAAAAAGAAATCCATGTCTTTGCATGTAGGGAGCTGTAAGAGTATGAGCTGTTACTGAGTGGGTGGAAATGGGGAGGAAAAAAGCTTTTGTTAGTACATACAAGTTTCAGCACTTTTTTGTGTCAATAAATAACTAAAAATAGCAACCCTCCCAGCTATTAATTTGTGGACATTTTCTGTGTTTAAGAAGCATTACTACTAAAGAATTTTGAGGCATAGAAGATAGATAGAAAATATAGGCTAAACTTTTGTTTTTACTAAATTATAAAGTACTTAAGGGTTTTGAAGAAAAGAAGATCAGAAGTTATAATCTTTGGTTTCTACTGAAAGAATAAACAAAACCACCTGATTAAGCTTCAGAGATAATCAGACTTACTTGTTTCAGAGGTACAGTAGGATATTAAAAAAAATACAGTTATATGTCATTTATCCTGTATAAGATAAAATGCAATAGTTCAAAAATGTTTGAATTATATTGTATAGTTGCCATTATGGCATTATAGAACACTGAAGGTTACTTGGAAAACACAACTAAGCCATCTTCTGATCTCTCAGCTACGAAATGTAAAGATATATGAAACATCTGACATCTCTGATAGTGGAGCACAGCTCTGTAGTTTGTTTTGGCCCCATATTCAGCTGCCATGGGATTGACAGCTGTGAAGGAAGTCGCATCAATGTGTCAGGCCAATGTAAGACAAAACTCTAAATTTGGTCTACTTATGGTCAATGTTAAATTTGAAGGAAATTAAAGATACATATTTTATATCAGTATGAATTCTGTAGCTCTGTTTTAATTGAATAGTTTACTTATTTGGAGATCTGTCATTACTGAATAAGAGTACAGAATCTAATTATTTCCATTTCATATTCATTTATGACTGTATTATTTGAGAAAGAAAAATAGTTTCCAAACTCCTAATGAATTCACTCTTGTGTCTGGCATTTTTCTTCAGCATACAGAAAATTCAACAAATGAAATTGTGATTGTGTAGTCTGCCTCAGAAGAACAGCTGCACAAGTTAGTTTACCACAAAACAAGCTGAACAAAATGATTTATGAAGTACTGTTTCCTTAATTATTTCACAGAACCTTTCTGGCTCTGGAGATTTGTTTGAGCAAACTATTGCAAATCTCTGAATTCCAGAAATAGTAGATTCCTGTCCTTCCTTCTTTACCTCCATTTTTCATCCTGAAAGCAAAAGCTGATAATCCTTTGTAACTATGCTAATAATTCTATGTTAATATTATTTATATTTTAATAAGAAATTGAGATCTTGAAAGACTGTTATTCAGATGACTGAGTTAATTTAAGTTTTCTCTTGAGTAATTCTAAGCTAATTCTTGTTCTGGCAGTTTTGTGAAACTAAAGAAAACTGGAACAGAGTGTAATGTACTTGACATAGACATGAGTGTTTTAAGAATTCAGTCTATCAGAAGCCTACCCTGGTGCATATTTTGACTTTATTTTGCATCTGAGTATCAAGAAATATGAATACTACATTGAAACTTGATTTATCTAAATATAAAGGATGAAGAAAGTTAGTTTAATTTTGACCTTTTAGGTCAATATGCTAATCTGAAGAATACCTGATAGAAGGAGTTTCATAGTTCATTATGGATAGAGTGAAATTCTCCTCTTACCTTGGGCCTTATGTGATCCTCATAGCTTCTTGGCTTCCTTGAGTATGCAGAATGATGAAATGTATTTATCGGCCAGAGGGAATTTGGATGGTCCTAAGAATTTTTTTCTAGACATTTCTAGAAATCAAGCAAGCTAAAGGAAGCCTTTATTTGCCCAGTTTCTAGAAAATAGAGTGATGATCTTACACAAAAAGGAAACGTTTAGAAGCTGTGTACAGGGTCACTGAAACTTTTTCTTCCAATTACAGTCATGTCTTCTAACTCCTTACAATTTCAGGCTTACTCTCTACCCTAAATTTCCCAGTGTTTTTTGCTTGAAAAATGTCTTTCTCCCCATACCCTACCTTCCTTTCTGTGTGCCTTGAGCATCAGCTGTATGTAGTTTATATTTGCAGAAAACGTTTCTTAATTTTGAGGGGGAAAACACCATTGCTCTCATATTTAGGGACCCAAGCCAGAGTATTGTAGGGGTTCATGACTATTTATTCAAAAGCGGGTGAAATTGTGGGATTCAAGCCTAGCAGCCTGAGATCACAGCTGCACCTAGCCTTCTCTTCTGTTATGAACCAATAAGAAGAGGATATACTTATTACCAGGGCTGGGGAATTGTCTTTGCAAAACAATTAAAATTGCTTCTGTTCAAGGATACTCCACACATTCAGTGTGAGTACCATGTAAGATCACTGTCGCATTATTGGTCTCATTTTTATTAATTATATTTTATTTTTGTCTGTTCAAACAACCAGGGTTTTCTTTCACACAAGTCTCACTGGTATGAATTAGTACATGGCTTGAGTACAAGCAACAGTTTAGAAGGGAGGGATAAATTCACTTCAATAAGGTTTTTTTTCAGGTGTAGGTAAGACTATTAACCTTTGGAGGGTTCGGTTCAATGCCTGCATTTAATTATCAACCGAAAACAAGTTGTAAAACTATAATGTTTTATTTCAGATTTTTGGATTTTTTTTGTTCGGTTGTTTTTTTGGGGAGAGGGAGGGCTGTTTATTTTGGTTTTCTTTACTTCATCAAAAATGTTGTTTTAGAATCTTAAAAACACCTAAAGAAATAGAGATGTATGACACGGAAATAGATGAGAGAGACGGAAAGAGAAAAGGAGACTGTCTCAAAATCATATTTATGTTTTGTAACATAAAAAGGCATAAGGGCCATGCTAACACATTGCAAGCTTATCTTACTTTTGGTATTTCACCAGATAGCTCCACAGTACACCTACAGCTTTCTGTGTGACCTTCAATTACATGTGCATGGTAAGATACAACCCTGTTAGACTAGGATTAAAAATAACACTTTCAATTTCTGAGCTGTTTCAGTGGTCTGCTTCCAAGAAGAATAAATGTTAGAGTTGAGTCCGGATAGGGAAGAAGGCTGGCATTAACTAGGGTGAAACACATTGCAGGCTTAAAATGAAACAAAAGTCTTTTAAAAAATACACTTCATCTGAGAAAGAAAGAGAAAAGAGACTGAGGCTAAGAAGGTGATGTAGGTTCATGCTTGCTCATCAAATTTCTGGCTGTGCAGGCCAATGGACTGTTAAAAGGCTTGTCATTTAACCTTTTTTTCGTTAAAGATTCCATGATTCTCTTCAGATTTCAATAGATAAGTTTCCTTTATTTAAAGATTTCTTTTAAAATTTTAGTTTCTTTCTCAAATGCCATGTGTTCTCTGAAGGACTTAGGCAGTAATAGAACTTTTGATGTCTCCAGGCTCCAGTAAAATGTTCCTAACCTGCTGAGAGTTTGGGAGAGCTCTAGCACTGAATCTTTAGTCAAGCAGATGGATTGCTGCCAGAGAAGGGTCAAAGGATCTTCATATAGGAGTGCCCTGAGAGATCCAGAAACTAGGAGCCAGCAGTTGGGCTGTAGCCACAAGTAGAAGCACAAAGTGTTAAGTGGTGGGCTCTGCTCACTCCAGAATAGTCCTGCCTGAAAAGCACGATGAAGCCAGCTAGTCAGAAATGAGTGGTGTTCCCTATGTTGTTGAACCTTAGTGTTTTTTATACAAACTATTCTTAATGAATTATGTTAATTAAAATATATTTGTAAGTTTTTTAATAAGTGCAGTGAAGGGCCCCACAAATGCAGGGCAGCTATTCTAGCTCTTGCTGTTGATATGGGTTAATTTCTTCATTACCTCATGCCTGTATAGCCCCTAATGTCTTTCTTCCTGGAATTTGGATGGAGGATGTAAGGAAAACAAAATTAGCGTCTAATTTCTTGATCCTTAAAACCATAAAGATCCATTAAATCCAACTCATGTGTGCTTGATTAGGTGACAGAAGAATATAACTAGCACTAGTTTCTTCATGTGTGGGGGAAAGATTTGCCATTGCATACAATACATGTTGCATTGCATGCTAAAAACAGTGACTTCTGTCCTGTATTGGTATGTCACAGTAGCAGGTAAGGCGAACATAAAAGGTATTTTCTTAATGTATTCATTACTGTAGTGTTGTAACCATCTGTCAGATGACGACTGGGAATAATTGCTTATTTAGTCTCTTTGTTGATTTCCTCTCAAACATTGATTTCTGGGTTGGTTTTTTTTTAAGAATTAAAAAATATGAAGAAGGTGATGGAAGAGCTGAAGTTAAGGAAAAATGTTTGACTCGTCCCAGATAATAAAGTTAAAATACCAGTTTGTGCTTGTTGGAGTAGGTCCACTGTTGCACAGGAATTGGCTTTAAACTGAAATGTTGATACTAAGGTATCTCATGTTCCAATTTATGGAACAGTTTCCTTTTTGCATTGCATATTACTATATTAATGCATGCCAGTAGTGAAGGATTTAGCCATTTTTTTTTGTACAATCTGTGTTTTCAAAGCCACCCCCAAATTGTTGTAGATATTATGTTATAGCCTAAGTACTAGGTTAGCTGCAGTGTAGCTGTAGTGTATACTTCCTCTGCTGGGAGTACATTTTACTTAAGGTGGAAAATGTGCTTTGTATGAACAACTTAATTTGGCATATATTTATTAGTAGAGAGAGTGCTCTGCCTTCTTGGGATTTGGTAGCTGGACCAGGTGAGATTGTGTCCTCCTGCTGTCTCATTGACTTTGCCATTTTCCCTGAGCTTCCATCATATTAGCTACCAATTCTCCTTTCTTTAGTGCTGCTCAAGTCACAGAATTTCAGGGATGAATAATTTCAGACATCAATTCTTAAAAACCCATTACTCTGGAAGAGTTGAAAGCAGATTAATTTGATAGTAGTCAGGATGGGAGAAAGAACAGAGTTAAGGAATAGGAATTGGTTGGGGGGTTTAGCAGATTTCTTTGCTGAAAGAAGAATAAAGTGGCAGATTCCTGTAAGAAGAGCACTCAAGTGAGGAAAACATTCAAGTCACTTGCTTTTACGCAGTGAAGACTTCAGATTTATTAGTCTCTTTTTCAGTTTATTAGTTAATTTAGTCTATTTTTAGTTTATTAATCTATTTAGTCTATCTTTTGCTTTGCTTATTGTTTATTCATTTCAGTTCCATCCACTGAAATCTAGAGTAATTGATGCAATTTCAGACTGTGATCTCATTAAAAATATAAGTAAAATAGGATACTAACATGATAATTACTTTTTCTCTTTCACTTGCCATAGGTAGTGATAAGTTTTTCTCATGTCTGTTTCTTTCTTGTCTTCATTTTCATATGAAATGAAGTTTAGCTGTCATAGTCAATTGAAAATTATAAGAATACGGACTAGTAAAATTATTTGTTTAAAATACAAGTTAAATAAATGCTTTTACATATATTACATATAAATCCCACATGATTTATGAAGTATGATCATATAGTGTAGCACTGGTCTAAACCTCCTACCTGTTGTTACAGCTGAGCAATGACTTCATAAATCTGTAGGTGTAATTTTGAAACTGGAAAATGCCTTCTTGTGGGCCATTAATATCTATCTGCAAGAAGACTTGTGTTTTAATGTGTATCTACTTCAGAATTTTGTTTAGGGTGACTGATTGCATCATCAAACAAAATACCAATCTCCTATAATGGAGTAACAGGAAGGCACATGGTCTTACTATCTCTGTGTGCTCATGCTTGTTGCACTTGTGTACACTTAAGTAGAAGTTAGTAAGTACATGAACAGTCTTTGCCATCTCTGATAGGTTTTTTTTCTCAAATAATTTCAGTTTAAAACCAAATAATATTGTCAGCGTGTGCATTAGCTTTGCCTGGAGTCACAAGTCGTGGGTGTCCATTTGGAATAACACAGATCTGTGCTTCTCAGTGTTTTGTCTGACAGTGGAGTTGTTTGTACTATGTTTGTGAGTGAAATGTGGAGTGAGCTCCTTATGCCAGGTGCAGAATCCCTTTTGAAATGGAGTCCATTTTATAAACTTCAGGTTCCAGATGCAGTTCTTTGGTTCCATCCATTTCACGTAGCAGCCATCTGCTAGGAAACCATCTTCTGTTTTCTCAATCTACAAGACAAGTACTTATTTTGAAAATAAATTAGTTTTTCTAATTTACATGACCATTTCATCTTTCAGTACAAAAGCTGTAATTATTTAACTGCTAGTGAATTCTTAAAGTGTATTTACACTTCCTCTCATGCATCTTAAGCATTCATACATCTTCAAACCAAGTACTGCATTCTTCTGCTTTAAGCTCTCATCTTCAAGCCACCCATGCATGGCGGTTTGGTGTAGGTATTTTTCAGATAGGTTTTTAAATAAACCAATCCACAGATGCAGATTAATAGAACGGATTGTGAAAGTTAAGGACTGATTTGCAAATTAAGTGAGCTGTTTTGGAAATGGGGTTTGCCACAGCCAGGCTGGCACAGACAGCAAGTTGTCCTGCCTCTTGAACCTCGGCTAGAGAGATTGTGTCTGGCATGCCTGTGGAGCTTTCTTTGGCTTGACTGACAAGCCAGACTTGTGTGAGCCCTTTGGGCAACTTACTATGAAATTTTGCTAAAAAAATTTCTTTCCTCAGTTATTACAGATCCTAGAGCAACCTCTGAGTCAGCCTCAGGCCACTGTCTCAGTCTTTCCTCAGATCTCCAGTCTTTTTCCAAACAGCTACTTGTGCAGCCGTATATAAGAGTGGCCTTACCTACCGCCTGCTCTTTGTCATCTCAGTGCTTTTTTCCTCTTACAGAAGTAGTGTTTTGTTTCTTTTCTTCTCCATCATGTTTTCACCCTGTCATCTTTTTTGCATCTTTATGGGTGTCTTTCTAAGCTGGTTTTGGTTGTTATTTGGTTCTCTGGTTTGTGCTGGAGAAGGGCTCTTCATGTTTTCTTCTGAGACAAAATTGGGGATGCCTGAGCCCATAAAGATTTATACCTGGATTTAAATTAAATAAAACATACACAACTTCTCAGGATCAAGACATAATTTTGGAAATAGTCTGTTGGAAAATTGGTGTTAAATACTATCTAGGTACAGTGTTTAGACCTTTAGCATGTTTTGTATTTTGAAAACTTCTTAACTTAGCAGCAGATGGCAGGTACTTTAAAAGTGGAAGCTATGTTTGTTACAGAGACTTTTAAAATAGGACATAACATGAGTGATAAGTGTTATACTAAAATAATAATTTTATCCATATTAGAGTTTTTTTGTGGACTTATATTGTTGAGGATTCACTATTATAAACAGTGGCTTTCTGCTTTCCATATTTTTATGAGTTGCAATGGAAGAGTGAAAAATCTACTTAGAGTTTTCTGCAAAAAAATCACATGGATATATTTTACTTCTAATTAGGTTTGTGGATGACTGGTTTTGGTTTTGCCACTGATTATTAATAAAGTATAAGATGTTCACAGTACTCTTTAAAACAAGAAAGTTAGAAACCTGTCGGTTTAATTCATCTGCTGTGAATCAAACGGTAGGATAGGATAGGATGGATAGGATAGGATAGGATAGGATAGGATAGGATAGGATAGGATAGGATAGGATAGGATAGGATAGGATAGGATAGGATAGGATAGGATAGGATAGGATAGGATAGGATAGGATAGGATAGGATAGGAGGACTGGTTTTTACTTGATTTGGTAAACAGGATTATTATTGAATTAAATTTTGGATTTTTTTTATCAGAACACGATTTTTTCCAATATGTTTTTGACAGTGCCGTTAGCTATGAGAAACTACTGACTGTAGATATTCTCTGCCAGAATGATGAATCTGTTTCCAGTAAGCTGGTTGCTTCATCTTGTTGGATATACTCTTGGGCATTTATCATGTAATTCCCTTAATTCAAACCAGTTGAGTAAATATTTTGTAAATGATGAATTACTCACAGTAAATAAATATTCATACAAAATCAACTATTTGTTAAATTTTTAAAAATACTGTTTGATAGTTCTTGTACCAGAAATTAGCAGTCTTTTATTTACTGTGTCTTTTCACAGTAAACAAACTTTAAATATGAAATAATGTATCTAAAAATGCTATTTGCAATTATTACAACATTGACTCTATACCATTTCAGGTAAGAACACATTTACATTGCAACTGTATGTTAAATACTTTTATCAGCACAGTGAGTAATACCAGATCACTAGTCCTTGAAATAACATGTCATTAAATTTGTGAAGATGAAACAACTATTCTCCCATCAAATTCTGCACTACATTTAGATGAAATGTCTTGGTTAAGTAACGTCTTTGAAGACTGGGTGTTACTTCCTTTAGCTCTGATTATAGTTGGCAGACACTATGTGTTCTTTGTGTATTACCAAAACAGAACATCTATCTGTAGTATACTCCATCTTTTCTTCATAAATGGATGCAACTTCAGTGTGTTGGACGTATTATAGTGTGTTGTTTGCATTTGATTAATTCGGTCTTACAGCTTTTGTGTGTGCAAGTTTGTTACCTCTACTACTGAATATTATATGATTGATGCAGTGAACTGTTGGCTTCTGTTCTGTAAATATTAATCAAAGAGTATGCTCCTCTGCTTAATGGCTTTTCAGTGTAGGAGGCAGGCAAACAACTGTAGTCTGGTTTTTGTTTTTTTTTTGCTCTTTAATCACTATTGTGTAAGACACTGGCAAGAACAGTTTTTTTTAATCTATAAACACTCTTTCATGCTTCAACATATCCATTGTTTGGTCAAAGTTATGAAATATTGTTGCTCAATGAAACTTTGTTTTCAGCATTTCCTGGTAAAGCAGTAATAGAAGAGATAAAACAGTAAAGGAAGGGGCAGTTAATTAAGTAAAGAAAAATACTAAGTATACATGCAAGAAGGAAGCATAAGATGCAGCCTCATATGGTTTCAGGTCTTATGATTTGGACAAATAGTTTTCTTTAATCAAAAGCCAAACTGGATGCTTTTCTAGATTCCATGGCTGCCATAAAAGAAGCAATTTGTGACTAAAATATTCTTAAGGATAATGACATACACATTTGCTATGTTCCAATGTGTGCTTAAAATGTGTGTAAGAATAGATGTTGATTAGCATGACAGCTTATTTGGGTGAGAAATTAAAAGACGTTCAATGTTTAAATAAAAAACCCAATGAATGTTTGGTGGGGATGGTGGTGGTGGAACAGCTCAGTATCAGAAGCATGAGTTTCTTGAAAACACAGCTCACATTTTTCTGGCATGTACGTCTGGTATAAATTTGATAGATACAGCTTTAGTCATTCTCCATGAATGTCACCAGTGAGGCAAGCCAAGGCTGAAGGGAATGCTTATGCTTCAGGGTTTGTAGTTTTTTTTGGGATCCAGTGTGGGGTTACTTTCATGTATGTGCATCCCTTGGCGCTTTCTTAAAAATGTCTCTAAATTTTGCTGATAGCAAAATTTTACCCCTAGCACTATCACTGGGTTAGCTTTCGAAATGAGCAGAATTAGCAGAATTTATTGGATATCTGTTGTCCTTGACCATTAGGACTGACTTGCTAAAATCCTCTCAAGCACTACAGGATCATAGAGAATATCACATTATTTGTATTTACTAATGCTTTTGTTCTACAAATTTTATTTTCATTGTTATAATAATTTTTTTCATTCCTCCAGGTTTTGCCTCGAAAATGTAACTCAGTTTTTGTTATAGGCCATCATCATCTACTATTCTAGAAAGGCATAAGGCAGAAATCCTCCAAGCCATCTACAATTTTGTATTTTATAAGGTGTTCAAAGCCAGATCTAATTTTATGGAAAAAATACAGTAGTACTGAAGCTTGTGGTTCAGAAAAATAGTAGTTGAAAGCTGAATCTTTAAATCACAAAAACTTTTAGTTTATTTCCAGTCAGTTTATTTGTCTCATAATGTATTGAAAGTATTTTCAGGAAACATCAGTAGGAGAACTGAATGGCTTGAATAAAATACTGATGGCTTAGTCCACCTTATGTAGTAGAAATTAAAATATGTTGTTAATTGAACACAAATTTGCACAGTGTTATACCACCCGGCTTTGAACAACTCCTATAAATATTCCTCTTGCATATATACATATATTTACATTTAAATATATTAGCATGCTCTTGCAGAAATAACTATTTGGAAAGAAATTTTTGCTTACAGACTGTATAAATTGAGTATTTGTTTCTGATCAATGTCTAAATGGTAGACCTTGTGATTTTCAAAATCCTTTTTCCTGGATAAAGGCCATTTCCTCTCTCGTAATTCATAAACATGTGCTTCAGTGATTTGAATCTACATCTTCCATTTTGATAACAATTATTCCCAGATTCTCTTTGTTTGTTAGTTCTCAAAAGTTAATTGTTAGTACAGCTAAGCAATCTTATTGACCTTCTGAAAATGCTGATAGGTCAAAGAAGTTTTAAATGTGCTAAGAAATACTAACTGTCATAAATTTAGATGCTTTTCTCCACTGATCTGCACCTGTCATTGTTCTTCCCTAGTTTTTGTAATCACACTTTAAGGTTGCAACAACTATGCGGGAGTAAGATGAGGCAAAACCATGGCTTCTTAGAGACCTTGTCTAGCAGTACTTTTAGTTTAGTTTACATATAATATTGTCCCTAAGTGCAAATTCTAGAGCAGACTTGTTAAGGTATATTTTCTTTTTAAGTATAGTTCTTTGGAAGTGGTGATTTATATTGTAAAAATATGTAGCATTCAAACGAAGCAGAGGGTTTGGATATGTTTATTACTGTCAAGTAGTTTTTGTTTGGCTTTTGACTGATATGAGTAAGGTAACTTGTTGGTAATAGAACAGAATCTCTATTAATAGTATCTATTTTCAGTTATTTACATGTCTTTCTAAGAAACGGGGCAATTAATTTCAATTTAGATGTAGTCTGAAAAACTGAAGAAGGTATTCAATAATGCCTTTGTACTAGTTGAATTTTCTGTATGTCTTATGTATTGTTTATGGAATTTAAAATGAAGATACTTAAGATGAGCAGGGCATCTACATTTGTGTTATAGATACATGGGAAACTAATAGTTGCATTTTGTCTTTTTACAAACTCTAGGGGGGACGCAAAGATTACCTCGCACAATTGGAGTGTCATTGGCAAAAGAACTAATCTTCTCTGCACGCATTGTAGATGGTGAGGAAGCAAAATCAATAGGATTGATTAGCCATGTGGTAGAACAGAATGAAGCAGGGGATGCTGCATACAGAAGAGCATTAGCTCTGGCGAGAGAATTCTTACCTCAGGTAAAATAAATTACTTTGATTTTGGTTTTTAGTTTTTACCAAATAATACCACTGAAAAAGAAACAGCTTTGTTAAAGAGAACTGTCACAAAATTATTTCATGGTGAAGAAAAAACCTCCATCAGTCCTCATCTTGCCATGATCTGTTCTGTGTTTTCATTATATGGTCTGGCTTATTTTTTAGTATAGCAATTATTTTAATGGATTACTTTGTTACTGTGGAACTCCTCAGAAGAGAGGCAAAAGGTTCTCGGTAGAAAAGTCATAGGAGGCAGAAAAAGAAAATAATTAGTGAACCACTTTGTTGGATCACAAGTGTAACAGCTAAAATTTTTCATTGGAAATGTAAAATGTTATAGCTTAGGTATGGCGTTTATTGGTGGTTATTTGTGTCTTGAGCACCTTGATAGAAAGACATTTAAAACTATAGTAAAAATTTTAACATTCAGTGGTTCTGGAAAGTTGATTGATGGTTACAGCTTCTTGTTGGTACTGCCTCATAAGCATTTGGCTTTTCCCAAATCAGCAGGCCTGAATATCCAGAAGCTGATGCTGATGGATAGGCACAGGACTGAGATGATTCCCAAAGATGTCTTGTAGTTCTGCAGTACATTGGAGGCAAGCATGGGAATCCCTCTGCTTACTGGGGATCTCAGCTGCTCACGAGAGAGTGTCATCACTTGACCAGAGCAGGCTTTTGCATACTGTAGGTTTGAAGCTTGCATCAGTTAATTTTATTTCATGATTACATATTTTAACGCCTCTGTTGTGCAATAGTAGGAATATAGGACTGACCTTGCAAAGACGTATAATAATGTATCTTAAAGTGGCCATTCTGAGCCCTGTTTTGAAGGAAATTGATAAAGCTTGACAAATGTGGACACACTCAGCACCTTTGAAACATAAATAATTAGTTTCTTTTGAAAATAGTATACTTTTACTTTTTCTTAATATTCAAACTATCAGTTTAGAAGCAAGTGTCTACTATAATGATAAAATCTAGGATATATGATTTATATACTGTAAATTTAACAAAAGTCCAAAATCTAGATGGTCCTAATATAAGATTATTAATGTGCAGACTCTTCAGCTACAAATCTTGCAGGTTTTGATGACATGTAAATAAACTTCTTCTCTCATTTTAGGGACCAGTAGCAATGAGAGTTGCAAAACTGGCTATCAATCAGGGAATGGAGGTAAGGATCTGTACTTTCCATGAGAGTAGGCTGGAAGTCAGGTTGGCAACAGTTGTACTGTGGTGAAATTCTTTATCTAGAACTGTTTTTATTTTATCATTGTGTAGTCTTTCAAAGGCTGTTTGGTCAAACTTTCTAAAGAATGAAATATAATTTTTTAAATCCCAGGCTCCTGAGATGCTAATTTCTGTAACAAGGCTTAGTAATCTCAATCTCAGAGTAGTGTACTCTGCTAATTATTAATAGTAGAAAGTAAACATAAACTACTGTGAACAAATTGTGTTTCAAATCTCAGGTGGGAAAAATGATCAAAGTCTGTTAAGTCTGTCAAGCTCTCAGTGTTTAGTAACTAATAAAGTTAAAGGCTGAAGGGCATATTATTTTTTTAATAGTTTAATAGCAGTTGGTGTTAAAATTGTACCTGGAACCTGATTCCATGTTGGATTCTGATTGCCACTCCATTGCCATGCTATTGACCTAGCTCTAAAGCTCATTTAAAATCCCATCTGGACATGTGTTTTACTTCAGGTGTACATATCCTAATGCTGACTTCAGCAGGTCTGTTCATTTTTAAAGTTAGGCTCTGCACCAAAACACCTTGTAGCTCAATCTGTTACAAGGGAAAGAGAATCATACAATGTGCAGCATCTGAATCCAAGATTAATTTGTCGTTTTTTCTTAAAAGTCACAAAAGCAACCAGTGAGCTCAGCAAAGCATAACACCAGTAGGTGGTGGCCTGAGAATCCAACTCAGATGCCATTGCACAGAGTATGTTAGGTTTCCACAGCAAGTAATGGGGGGTGGAATTTGAGATTTATTTCAATACCCAAGGTTCAAAATGCTACAAGCTAAGTTATCTGATACAGTGGATTGAAAGGTCAAAATAATGGTGTTTAGACAATTAGGGATGATAGGGTTAGATGAACTCTGAGGGATCATCTCTAGTTCAGTCTTGAGGCCCAAGACAAGATCTACTGTATCAAAACCAATCAAACCAAATGTTTGTCCAAGCTGTTGTTACAAAGCTACCATGACACAGATTTCATGGCTTCCTTTGATAACTTATGCTCTAACTTATCTCTCCTTGAAAACTGCTTGTGGTGCATTCCCATGGTCCTTCCAGTGGTCAAGTGGAGAGCTAGTGAATTCTGTAGCATGTGGTGCTTAAGACAGATGGAGAAATCATGAGGCCAAAATTCAGCCTTTTCAACTGTTCAGGACAGCTCACAAAGAAATTAAATGTATTAAAAATAGATGATGATGATGATGATGATGATGATGCAGGACAGACATGGTCCTCTTTATTTTTCTGTTTTAAATCCTCTTGAATTTGTGTTTATTTTGTGGCATGCTAGCCTATTCTTCTACGATATTTTCAAGACTCATTGTTTCAGAAAAAAGTCTACATAATCATACAGTGCATCTTTTCCTCTGTAGCATATGAAATTATTATAAATGTGCAGGTAGCTAGTGGTTTTTACTTAACCAGATGACTCATAGTAAAGAGCAGACATTTTTTGAGTGTAGTGCATGCTAGTTGTATGGCTAAATCAGGAGTCTGTTACAGAAATATTAACCACTCTTACCACATGTCAGTGTAGCATTTCTATGTTAAAGTAGCGTAGAAGAACTTTGCAGAAGTATTTTAGTATGTGGCATATAAAACCACAATATTTACGTTAGCTGTGAGTTGTAATTTAGATATTATAAATAATATATAATAAATAAAAAAATTCTTGGTAAAATGGTATTGTATTCTTTTCCTCAGGTCGACTTAGTCACAGGTTTAGCAATTGAAGAAGCTTGTTATGCGCAGGTATGTGAATATGTAAATATGTTTACATGAAGAAAACACAGAAAACAGGCTTGGTTGATGCCTTTTCTGAAATGTGCAGAAATTTAACTAGAAATTGCCTTGTGATTTCTTCTTCAGACTTCTAGGCATTTTATTTAAACTTCCATTTACTTGGTCTGATTTTGTAAGAAATTTGAGGGAGGAGGTGTAGTTCAGGACACATCGGTAGCAGTACTGGTAGGGTGAAGGTAGAGAAGTAGTACCAGCCGTACACCTAGCCAGTCATACACTACCATGCCAGTCCAAGAACTACCTTGCTTTTGCTTTGTTTTGGTTTAATATGAAAGAATACAAAGGACACTTCACTAACATGTGCGCAAATGGCATATGTGCTAACCAATAAAACTTTGAGACAAACCTCTTTGCCAGTGAAGCATGGGAATGATGTGTTTGAGATTATATGTTCTTGGACTTTGAGACAAGATTTTTGGACTCTGAATGGTCATCATTATGATAGAAATAGATGCATCAGCTGTCTATGCTTATTTAAGATGTGGTAATCAGATTAACCTTCTTCCTCCTCCCAAAAACCCAAAATTAACCCAACCAAAAAACCCCCAAGAAACCCAAACCCCACTTTCCCCTCTTTCCTCCCCCCCCGACCCCCTGCCCCCAACAAACCTCAAGCCCTACAGAATTTTTTGAACTCATCTGTTTGGAGAAAAGGTACTCCTTCTCCACCCAAATTGTTCATCAACCTTTTGTCATGCCCTTGAAGTGTCTGATACCTTCATAAATCTGACTGTATAGTTTTAATTTTTCTGTTGTATTATAGTTTTTCTGATGCATCTTGGATGCATTGAAGAACTAGGATTGCATGAAAATATTTTTCTTGGTATTGTTTTTGGTGTCAATAATGAATTGTTACTCTGCTCATTGCAGACTATCCCAACAAAAGATAGAATTGAAGGCCTTCTTGCATTTAAGGAGAAGAGACCTCCTCGCTACAAGGGAGAATAAAAGAATATGATGCCTTTAAAATACAGGGGGATAAAAGTACTTCTATGAGGACCATTAAGGTGCACTTTGCATCCGCACCTGGAATATCACAATCACCAAAGTGACAGCAAATCATACAGATGTTACAACATTTTCAGCGTGTCCGTACTTGTGTGAAGCCAAGATAGAAATGTGTGTCAGCTCATGCTCATTACAGTTTCTGATGGTTGATCTGTGTAATGGCAAAGTCACAGGTTCATACAACATTTTTAAAATTTCACATATATGAAACATACCATTCCACAATTGAAAAAACTCTGTAATTCTTTACATAGACAAAATGTATCTGTGATGTTAAGCATAAATCTGCTATATCATTTTATCAAAACAAAAGCAACTACTGAACACCAAAAATAAGAAATTGTACCAAATATGCATTTAAATTATTCTGTATATCAGTAAAAATTATATTTGAGTATTCTAGCGGAATATCTATATTATTAATAAAGCTAGGGGAAATTAAAAGGATTATAATTTAGAAAATGTTAAGCTTTGTTTATCTTACTTCCTCTATCCTAAGTAAAATGAAAATCACTTTAGCACTTAATGGTGTCCTTTTGATAAAGTTGTTGCCATTATATTCATTTAATTGTATTAAATGAAGACATTTTTGAGGCCAGCCTTTAATTATACATTCTTGTGTGTTAAACCTGTCTTTGTCTTGCATTTTTCCAACATATCATCTGATCATCACTGTAATGGAACTTTATTTCATTCGCCCCAGTTATTTTAAATTTTTGATGATTGTATTAAAGATGGTTGTGCAGGGATATGACCAATATGCTGTAATAGAACCTAGAGTTATCTT
This sequence comes from Motacilla alba alba, assembly GCF_015832195.1. Lineage (NCBI taxonomy): Eukaryota > Metazoa > Chordata > Aves > Passeriformes > Motacillidae > Motacilla > Motacilla alba. The sequence goes on from NC_052046.1 coordinate 46,394,518, forward strand.
AATCTCCAGAATATTCCATTTTCAAGTTTTATGAATGTATATTTATATACAACAGGGATGATGGTGAAAGGTTCTTTATTTTGTTGGCCTCAGAGTTCTTTTCATGCTTTGCAAGAGAAATGCAGTAGGTTTCAAGGTAAGAAAACTTATGTGATTCATACTGTGTATTTGCAGTGGATGCAGCACATATAGCAAATGTCTGGAAATAACCTCGTAGAAAGTATTTTTGTTAATTTGACTGGAAAATAAACATGGCTTAGCAGTCCAAGGCTGTCTTTTTATATGAAAACAAATTTATTCCTGCTGGGTTATCATTGGCTCATAAAACTTGTGCATGCTTTGCTGTTTCTGCAACATTAGCTATGGTCACTGTCCATATCTATGATGATAAAGCAGCTCATCAGCATGAAATGACAAGAACTCATTTAAATTCATATTTAGACATATCATTACATGTAAATTGATTATGACTGGTAGAGCTCGCACTTTGTTGACTCGTAAACTTGCTGAGTTGGTAATTTCTTGCACAATAATTTGCAAATAAAGTATTGGTACTTGTTTTGGTAGTTATATAAAGCCTAGAGGGTCATTTTCTCATGTTTTTGAAATGCTAGCATGTCATTTTCATTTTTACTGACTACAAAATAATTATGTTAATAGGTAAAAAAATGAAGCATTTGCTGATGGGTTTCTGTTGCATAACTTTGATATACATTCTGCTTATCGAGCTGCCTCTGTTTCTACCAAGCACTGATTAAGTAGCTTCTCTAAATGTCTATTTAAAAACATCTAATAACTTTATATACTGTGGCATATGACTGTAGATTCATGCCTTTAACTAGTAGTTTTGATCTCAGAAAATAATTTTACTGTCATACTGGTCTCTGCATTCCTTTTCTCAGGAGAAGATAGTGTCATGTCATAACAATTTGAGTTCCTTCTTTGAAGTGAACAGTTTGAATATTATTACAAAGTGAGTATCAGTAGGACAGTTTTTAAAGGTCCTTTGGTGTAATGTTGAAGTAGTTCTGGAGGAACAACATTTTAGCAAAAGATGTGTTAATCACTTACTATCTCATTTATTAAGTGAAATGTTATGATGGGTGCAGTGCTCATAATTAGTAGTAGTATTAGAACTATGCTTCCGTGAGAAGGTTATTTTTAACAAAAATGCTCATATAAAGGCTGACTTTTCCTTATGAAAGGTGTATTCTGGCAAATACTCCTTCAAGCACTTAGGCTCAACTCTTTCAGTTCCTGGTAAAGCCATGCTTTTCTCCATAATACCTCATGGATGAGTAAGCCCTGGTCTCCACTGGTTTTCTGAAAGACTATCTCATGGTCCCTAGACATAAGCAACTTTTTCTCCTGCTTCTGCTGAGCTCAAGTGGATAGTGAGTTCTTCTGCACTTCACTGAGTTGGATATTGAAAAGTTATAACACAGGTAGGTCCATTACCCATTATTAATCAGCTGATAACTTCTCAACATTTGTAAGTTCAGTTTGCTGAATTGCCTAGAAATTGTCAGTTTCATGCAGAAATTAATGTGTGACTTTACATAACACATATAATTTTAGCCTTTAATGTAGCAAAATGTTTATATTTTCAGCATTGCTGAAGTAACTCACACTCTTAGTAAATTTACTAAATTTCTGGATAAAGTTTTCATGATTGTCTGCATGGCTTTAGTCAGTTCAGTGCTTTTGAGTATATCACCTGTAATGAAAAAAAGATGTGTTTTATTTATTCTAATATTATGTAATGATACAGTTAAGTGCTTTTGGAGATGTTTTCTGTGGAACCTTTTTATGCCGTTTGCAGTCATTGGTGCCCAGTTATTGTTGAAATTCTGTCAGTCTTTGTTAAATTAGTCATAATCCTACATCAGCATTCATGTCAATGCTTTTCTAGAACTGCTTTCAACCAGCATTTAGAATAGTAAACATCAGGATAATTCCTAACTGCTTCATATTTTACTCAGCCATTGCTCTTTGATGCATTTAATCATAGTCACATTTGTTGAAGAGATCACCACTGGAGAGAGCAGAATATCATGCTACTTGGAATCAGGTTTTGGGAAACTTAGGGAGTAAAGTAAGGGGTTTTGGCAATAGTGTCACTTCACATACCAAACCCAACTCAGCAAAGTGAAAAGAGTAGTTGAAATCTTAATTTATCACTCCATAGTCTTTACTTACACCTTTTTCATGCAAGAAAATCCCTGAAAAGATGTCTGCTGAGATTAGAGAGGGGATTTATTTGCAATTTAAAAAAAATATACTTCAAAAAAATCATTATTCATTTGAGTGGTGTGCATTGAGCTTTCAATGTGCTTTCAAGTCTCATTTGTGGAATTTTAGCCTTGTTCTTGAACCTAATGGCACTGCTATAGGGCTTCATTGTCTTCTGAGGCTGATACAGTCAGTGTACTCAAGGTTTAATGAAGTTCATGATGATGTGGTTAAGATGTTTTTTTTCACGCTTCTAGAAAGAGAACTATCTCCAAAAATGAGAAAAAGAAAAAATGGCAAGCAGATAAACCAAAAGAAGAGTTGTTTTCAGCTAAAGGTAATAAAATTTCTCTTATCTACCTTGTGAAATTACAATGAGGTTTTTTTGTATTTGTGCCCTTTTTTCCTGTTGGCTTTTCTTTCCTCTAAGTCTTGGACATGAATGTGCAAGGAACAGTTTTGAAAATTTTTAGGGGTTGTTTTCACTTTAAGAACATTGGTATTTTATAAGCAATGTTCGTAGAGGTTAAAAAATTTTCGTGAAATTTGTTTGAAAGATGTAATCAGAAATTATTGTGTTATCACTAAAGATTAGGTAATATGATTTTTTATAATAGATTTAAATGATGCTCTGTTTCAAACTTGGAACACAGTTGAATAGAAGTTTCTCTAGTTATGCAGAATGTGCTGTGTTTACACAGTGTGTTCACTATGCTTTATAATATATGTGTGTGTATACTGGCGTGTCTTATGCATGTGTGTGTATGTGTATGTGTGTATGTATGTGTGTACATGTAAATAAAATTATCCAGACTGTCAGGCAAGACCAAATCAGTCCCTCAGGATGTGATACTACTATTTTGCTTCAGGAAGTTTTGAATTTGTTTATGCAAGAGCACAACCAGTGAAACAGTGGACCCCACACAGCACGTACCATGACTGCTACAAGTGTGTTCTGTAGCACAGCAATTCTGCTGCAGAAGCAGAATGCAAGGAGTGAGGGTATGCATGTGTGTTACTGTGTATCTGGTCATGTACATATGGGTAGTTCAAGGCTAGAATAAATGTAGTAGGAGTCAACGTGAGTTCTCAAGTTTCAACAAAGGTGTGGCATCCAGATAGCACATTCCTCCCAGTCCTATAATATCATTTGCTCCTGCAGTTTGGAGAGGCCTGCAGCAATCATGAGCAACTCATTAATCAGCCACTGTCACAGATTATAAGATCAGTGTCTACCCTCTTTAAATAAGTCTAGACTTAGATTTCATCTTCAGCTTTTATCTAGTAGATAATTCTTCCAAGGACACTCATTCACATTGGAAGAAATATGAAGTATGTTAAAAGAATTTATTACAGAGGGTGTGAACATTCTGTGTCAAAGCTAACTCCTATTTGCAACACTTGAGTTCAAAATAGTACATTAACCCTCTAAGGCATAGTCTGTACATTCATGTTTATAAAGTCTTCAAAGTTCTGGCTAGTGAGTACAATCCTTTGATTATAATTTCTGAAGCATATGCTAATAAAGCTTTTGTAACATTAAAGAACTGAGAATATGGTGAAGTTTTCTAGTTGCATAATATAACCACTTTCAGAAGAACGTGGAAAGTTTGTTATTTTTGTAAGAAACTTATACATCAAATTGTTGCTTCTTTATTCTGGCAACTGCTAATTGATTTAACATTTTCCCTTAAGCATAAGGGACTTTGTGATATCATCTTTGGCTCAATTCTTTTTAGTATGTTAAAAATTCTGATGCCAGTTGTACAAATTTTTTAAAATATGTCTCTTTCATGCAGCTTAGAAAGACAAAGTTTAAAAATATAATTGTGAGGATAGAGTTGTGAAGGTTGTGTTTTCACGATTTATAAATGTTAATAACACATCTGTAGGCTTGTGTGAAAAGAGTCTGACTCCTCATCTTTTGTGTAATAAGTCTTTACTGCTGGGACTGTTGTATTCAAAGCTGAAGTATTTTTATAAATGCATGTGAGCATCCCCAGCTAATGACCCCTCAGGTGAATGGTTCATTTTGTCCCATAGTTATAATCTTATGGCCACTCCGTCCAAGTAGAGGTATAAGGAGAAGAGAGCCAGGGAGCATGCTTCTAAGAAGCAGTGGAAGAGTGTATATGAAAGAGGTTTTGCAGGTTTTGCTGGCTGGATTCAGGCTGCATTCTTAGGTCACAGTTAATTTCAACAATTTATAGTATCTTCATGAGCAGTGCCACAAAATAGATCTTTATGTATTGGTTGGTTGCAGCTCCTGAGTTCTGTACCCAAAAGACTAGTAGAGATTGTAACCTCCAAACATGATTCCTAGAGTGTCTGTATAGCATATGAAAGGAGACAGGAGCCACAAAGACAGCATAACAAGAAGGATTCTGTTTAAGTTACTAGTTCATAAATAACCCATGGACATGTTTTTTTTCCACTTTGGGTGTAATGAAATTCCTGTCTCCATTTTGGATTTTACAAATCTTAGCTGACGTTAGTTTTTTTTTTTTGGAAAAGTGAGAATATGCTGTATTGCTTCCATCTGTATTACTGCTAAGTAGTTGAAGGACTTGTGAAACACTGAATGAACTCAGTTTCTGCTCTCCCCTTTCACTTAACTGACCTGAGCCAAAATTTCCTACAGTAGTGACCTGTTCACTGGATTCTTTACACACGAAGGAATTTCTCTGCTTTGATTATTTATTCTACAAGTTAATTTATTGGGATGTAAAGATAATGACATTCACCTAATAGTTTATAGAGGTAAGGCCTGTCTTGCAGTTCCCTCATGTACGAAGTGCCACACTGGTTTTATAATAGATGCTGTAGCAAGAATGGGAGACCTGCTCACTTTGCTCTTGTTCCCAGCACCTTCTTTGTACAGACTCCTGTCTGCTAAACATGAAGCTCATTAATGAGTAAGACTCCTTAGACGTGGAAGGTTTAATTCATTAATCCCAAAAGGCCTTGGATACAGCACTTTCTAAGTGCAGTTGCCTAATATCATCACTTCCTGATGCAAAATCTCAACATGAATTTTGAGAATCTGAATTTTGGACTAGGATACCTATGTGCCTGTATAGAGATGTCTTAGTTTTGTGATTGTGCTTTACTCTTTAGAAATATTAGTTAAGCTTTAAAATACTTCCTCAGTGTAAGCAAGGGATATCAGAAATCACTTTTCAGACATTAGTGCCATATCATAGATCACATGGTGGAACTGAGTTGCTGTTAACAGGTAATAATATTCACAGATACTGGCTGTCCCTGTCTACCAGCTCTCCAAAGTAGAAAAGACAGTCATCAGTGAGAGAGAAGGACACACTGGCAAGTGAAAGGAGAAGTGATGTTGGAACAACAGTGGCATAGCTTCACTGGCTGTGCTGAAATAGTTGTATGAAGCTGGTTATTCCAGCTCAGTAGCCTGATTCTGCCAACAGACACAAAGTAGCTGTATATAGGGCAAAGCTTTTGATCACACTGTGTGTGTGTGTGTGTGTGCATGCATTGGATATAAAATGTATGTCCATGTGTCCACTCTCCTTCCAGCACATAGTTTTAAGGTTATTCATAGAAGCTTTAAAAGCATGGATTCAATTTTTAAAATAGTTCACTCAAACCACATCCCCACAGGTATGTGTGCTGAGAGTTACAAAAACATTTTGCCCTATACATGTTTTTATATTTTGTATAATTACAGCATATTTATCTGAAGTATTTCGCAAGTATAGTTTTGTGTAATACTGGTAGGAGATTAAGTAATAGCTGCTTACTAGCACTATTGCACAAGAACATCAAATGTAATAATGATGTTCTGAGATTTGAGGTACCAAGCATGCTTTTGGCTACTTTGCTCCTGTGACCTTTATGTTCTTCTGGTTAGTACAGCAGTCCTGTAACGGTGCACATGCTTTCCTTTACACAAATGCCAGTAACCACTTGAGCTGGGCACTTGATTCCAGTTTTGATGGGAGGTGCCTATAATGGACAACGGTAGTGTATCCAAGCCAAGTTGGCTATCTTTGTGCTTTACAGTGCCAAAAACTTCAAAGCTTCTTCCTTTTAGAACTCTAAAGCCATACAAGTTTGTGTTTCTTCATATCATCAAACTTAATTATTGGCAATAAGCAAATGCTGGCAGGAGCAGCACATCACATGGCTCCATTTCTACTTTAGAAAAGGTCAGCATATGGCATAAACACTTTGCTGTATTATGCAGCCTTGTACTCTGATCACATAACACATGCTTCAGAAAGCATTATGCAATGTTAGACTCACTGATTAATGACTGCTTGCACAAGAAGTTTTTCATTACCCCGAATGCTTGCATCCTGGGAATGATTAACTTTGTGACATAACTCTCATCACATAAATATGGAAGATTCAAACATAGCCTCAAAATAACGTGTTTCAGAAATAACCGAACACTTTGCTGCTTAGTACTGTGTACAGTATTTGATTAACAACTGCTTTAAACCTTCAGAGTTGAATAGAAAAGCCTATTTGTGAGAACTGAAAACAAGATTTATTTCTAGGGTTTAAAGTTTTACCCAAGATGAATTTTTGCACACAGCAGCATCTCATTTGCAATGTTTTTCCTCTGCTTGTGTAAGTTTGAATTTCCTGAGAAAAATTTGTGCCAACTATTTTCAGTTCAGCCAGTGAGTTAAACAGAACAAGTCAAATCTAGCCCTTATTTAGACCAGCAACTGCATGTATGTAAAATGACTCAGTCCAGTGTGTTCAGTGGTACCGTACATACAGTTGTGTGCTTAAATCAGCATAGTGATAGCTCATTAAATTCACAGTAATTGCTGATGTTCCTGCAGGCAGAGTAAGAAAACAAAATGTGGTCCCAAATGAAGTGTCTTGCAAACTTACAGCCATTGCTACACATTCATATTTAACATTTTCATATTCTAATGATTAATCATTCCATGTTCGAATTATGCAGATTCCTGTGTTAAAAAGCATCATGACAGTACATCGCTCATATTATCATCTTCAGGATGTACAGAAGAGGAAAAGTCTATAAAAAGAAATGTTCCTTACCGTATTCCCTCACACATGAAGATTCATCCCTGCTTTTGAAGTAATTGCTACAAGTTATCTATGTTTCAAGAGCTTTATTAAGGAGAAAGTAAGTTTGCCTGCTTGGAAATTCAAGATCAGTGTTCACAAGGAAATATCTATATTAAACTCCCACTTACTAATTTGCCTTTAAATGTCAGACTAAAAAAAAAAAAAAGACATATGCTTTTTTTATGATTCTCTCTCCTTGAAGTAATTCTGCTCGTGAACTGCCACATTAAATAAAGCTACTTAAAGTCCTTATAATGGGTGGGGTGGTTTAGGATGTCACCACATTAATGCATATGTGCCATGTCTTCAGAACTAATCTTCATTGAGAAAAAGTACAGAAGGTAAACATTGACCTTCAATATGTTCACTTTAGTTTTTGCCTTTTCCTGCATTCCAGCTCCTGCAAGCAGTAGCAAAGGCTAAAGGAAATGGCCTCTGACTAAGCATTAGCTACCAGCATGCCCTCATTATAGCTGAGGGCTCTTATTCTCACTTAGCCTACGTGCAGAGCCAGCTACTCTTTCAGCTGTGATGACGAAATGCCATGCATTTCTTCCTGGAATAGTACGCAGATAAGAGGCCACTTGTTATGCTGAGGTTTCAGATGAACTCCACTAAGGGTTTCAAAACACTCTGTCACAATTATATCAGGTTTCTTTAGCAACCAATTCATTTCAGACACTTTTAAGATAAAAAGGGAAGAGAAGTTAGTTTATTTTCCCTTGTGGTTTCACTGTTTAAACTTTTACAGGATATGACTGGATAGTTTATACATGGCCTGAATTAAATAATTTTAAAGAAAAATTGGTCAAAATAGGTCTGTTTCTCTCTTGAAATTTGCATTATTTGTAGTCCCCTATGTGTACCTACACTTCAGAGAAGAAACAATAAGTCTCATGCCTCTGATATGCTGCTAGAACAATCCTGCTGTGCAGACTCAGTTGCTGAGTGCCTTGAACTTATTCTGGGTCCAGCAAAAGCTGAGAGTTTTGAGAACCTTGCAGCACAAAAAGTTAATCCTTTATCCTGGAGTTGGGTTCAGATTCTAGGACATGTGTGCAGAGTACGAGCCCAGTTGGCCTAAGTGTTACTTAGCAGTGGTGGGAAAACCTGTTTGTGAGATCTTTCAGCCTTGGCACTCATTTAGGTGATTCCTTGCACTAACAGAACAACTTGACTGGAATCAAACAAATCACAAAAGCTGTAAAAGAAGGAGGAATCTATGCAGTGTTTGTTTCAAACCAGGTAATAACTATTAGAACCAGCAAGAACTGTATGCTATTGAAGAAAGGAATAAATTGTCTGGAATAAGGAATGGATCCTATGCAGGTTAAATGGCTTTCTTTGCTCACCCGTAGACTCTAATGAAACATTAGAATCTGTGGTATGCCCCATTTCCGCTTAATCTGAATAGCACTTTAGATAGATATAGTCAGCAGGAGGAAGAGTCTTATGATGATAAGCCTTGAGTAAATTGCAACATAAATAAGTATTTAATTAAGTAAAAAACTAACCCAACCCAAAGTGGCATCTCTCCTTTATCACTTCCCCTGCAATTCCCAACATTTACTAGTATCTCATTAACTGGAAACTGAAGGCTCAATTCAATTTCCTTTTAAGACAACAAAATTTTCTTTTTCCATTTACATAATGGAATTTGGATCAGGTTTTGCTTCTGTAGTCTTATTTCTTTACTGCTTTCCAAATAAATATGTAATTCCCAGTGAGATCACTAGGAATCTTGGCTATTCGTACTCTGTTCTTTCTTTATTTTCTGCAACTGTTCTTTAGTAAAGAGGGTCCCCTTTGAAAATGTCCAAAGAACACTAAAGTTTTCAAACCCACTGCTTGCCTTAATTACTTTTTCTTCACTTTCTTGGAAAAGTTCCTTTCTTTAGTTAGTGTCTGCTGACTCAGAAAAAAATAAGAATGTATTTCCCTTACAAATAAAATATTTCTTAATTGTTTACTAGAAAAAGATGATGCTTGTGCATCACTTTGAAGATTTCCTGTCCCTGCCAAAGTAGGATATATCAACAAGGCATATGTTTCTCCATGATTTTTCTGCTCACTTTTTTTTTTGTCAAAATGTTAGTTTAAATATTGTTGCTACAGTGGTCACTAGCAGGCCTTTTAAATATTAGACAACTCCTTTCACAAAAATTTTAATCCACCAAGTATAAATATGAATAATTGACATCTCCTTTTTTGAACTTTTTCTGTTGTGAACTTTTATTTTAAATAACTACAATGAGACAAATCTGTTAAAAAATGATGTTAAATACTACTAATTCCAAAATGTCTTTATTTTGTAAACTTGTTTATTACTCATCCTATGTGTCGCTTAAAGTATCTTGCAGTATCTTATCTCATTTTCTATTTTAGAAGATTTAGTCTTATTCTCTGAAAAAGACATTGCTTTTTTAACGGAATATCATGGAGAAAAAAACCAAACCAAACTACATTTCTTGAAAATGATACTAAAAAGATAAATGCTCTTCTGTGGTTCAAAACATGGAAATGTTTTAAACTGAAATTACTGCAGTTGAAAATTTGTCATCTTTACTGAAATCACAGAACTAGGGAACACCATCCCACCAGCTCACATACTAGTGAAACTGGTTTTCTCCTCCTCTTTAGCCTTTGCCACCTTCTGACCATTCTTTCATGCAATCCCTGCTCCCACTTGCCCAGTATTCCCTGCTGAGGAGAGGGTATACATGCCATCTAATCTTGGGTATGTGCTGTTTGTGTCTGGAGCCCCCACAGAAAATGTGATGACCAAGTTGCTGCGATTTTAATTCAGAAAGGAAGCTGAACAGGGACTTTAGCATGGGCCTTTTTTCTTTCATCAAATCACTTTTCATGGAAAACTAATGGATCCTCCTTTTCCACCTTTTTCAAGCTCAGTTTACACAGTGTAAGGTTCAAAAGATACAAGGGTCAGGACTGACAGATAGCAGTAGTACCATGTTATTTTCTAAGGGTATTGATGCATGGGCAGAGCATAAGAGATAGGGGCCAGGTTTTCTCTTGTTGAGCAGAAAGTCATCCAAGCTGTCAGAGACACAAATGCTGAGGATGGGAAAACTGCTGACAGGCTTCAGCCAGCAAGCTAGTGTCCAGGTTCTGAGCCATCTTGAAATGACATAGTGATTCATTGTTAGCAGGATCCAAACTAGCTGGATGCAAACAAGCTCGGATTTCTTTACACACATTTGCAAATAATACTAACATGCTAATTGCAGAATAGCTCTAATGGGCATTACAAAAAAAAAAAAAAAAGTCCCTGCAAATTAGAATCTTTCCCTCCTTAACTAAATCAAAGTTAAAGAAAGAAATGTGGAGAGTCTTTATTGTGCTGTAAATATCAGCAGCTTTATTCTAAGTCATAAAAGCCATAGCAATAGCACTTGCTAGTCAGTCATTCATGACGTGAGTGTAAACAGTTTATGGTGGTGATAACTGATAAATAGGTATATTGAACACTTACAGAGGCGTTGTGACCCTGCAGTACTGTTTGATGAAATAAATGATGTTTACAAGTAACATGTGACATTCAGTCCTGCTGTGAAAGATCTGAGAGCTAGGAGTAGGCTCTTTATGCCTATTATCTATTCTTCAGAGAATTATTTAATTCCTAGAAGCAGATGGTGATTTTTAAGCCCACTGCTATTTTGGTGTACTTTAAAAAAAGAAAAGAAGCCCTAAAAATAGACCTAGGTTACCATATCCAGCAAAAAAAAAATACGTTGTCAGCTCTTTACTCTGCTGTGCTGAAAACAAATCTGTCAGCAATTTCCTTGGGTTAAAGTATCTGAGCACTGTGGGGGGAGCAATTTTTGTAGTTTCCTGGTGGGTTTTGGTTTGGTTGGTTAGTGGTTTTTTAAAAAGAAATAATTTAAAGTGGTTTTGTAACAGAGTACATTTAATGCTTTACATATCAAAAAATTACCATCTGTTGTTATAGAAGACACTCTACCAAATTGATGAAACCTATACTCCAGTTAATTTTGTGGATCAACTGCATGAATTACACTTTAAAGTCTGAATCAGTCTGAAATCAACATCTTCAGCTCTGCTGGAACAGACATTAAAAATCAGCCCATTTTCTGTAATTACCAAAATGAAAATGAGAGTGACAGTTATTCATGCAGGAAAAAAAAAAAAACCCACTGGTAATGAATCTGAGTCAAATAGGGCTCTTATGTTTACCTTATAATTTAATACATTTCTTGTATTAAAAGTGTGGTTTGACAAAGTTACTGAATGGGAAATGAATAAGACTTTTGGATTCCCTGTGCTGGTGATTGACATAACAAGGGACTGACAGTACCGTATTTTCAGAAGTATTTTCAGTATTAGATGATTTTGGCATAACTCTTGGCATGAGGATGAAATATAAGGGTACAGGTAAAAGAACAGATACAGGTGGTATCTGTTTTCTCTAGATCACATGAATGTATTCTAAAAGGATTGGGGCAGAAAACCAAAACCAAACTCTCTAAGGTTGGTGTTTCATTTTAGTGATCTCAGTGCAAATATTCTGGCTGGCAGCATTTGTTTCTGAGGTACAGCTCCTTAGAGCCAAATCCTGTGAAGTACTAAGCATTCTTATTATCTTTTGGAGATTGGCAATATCAGTAATTCCCCAGATCAATATTTTATCTTACTAATTCAGTGCTGTGAATGCTCACTTCCTATCTGGAGGTGCTCAGATAGATGTAATCATGCATCATCCCTGCTGACAGTATCAACTGCTTTCCATTGACTCCTGAGGAGGCCCCATAGTTTGGTCCTCATTCACATGTAAGTTACATGCTTACAGCAAGCAGTGTGGCACTTCTTGTCAGAATTCAGCACATGCTCGTTGCAGACCTTTCCTCAAGGGTCCTGAACTTCAGCTGCAATGTTTCAGTTGGAAGAGCTCTCTCTGTAGGTATATTACCAGTAATGTTGGCATCCACTGCAATGTGGAATCCATTGGGCTGGAAACCAAATTGACGGAAGTAGTCTTGGAGAGAAGCTCTAGAGCATGCAGGCTGTCATGTAAAAGAAAGGTGGGAGAAGAGCCTCTGCTACACTTGGAGCACTCTGTTGTAGTGCACTGAAGAGTACACTCCTGTGTAGCTGCTGTGCTGGAGACCGTCAACTCTGCCCTGACCTATGGCTTCAGCTTTCAGATCCATCTCACACTAGCCAGCACTGAGTGTACAGTGCAGTGTGAGATCCTACCCAGAGGAGCCTGATGCTGCTTGCTGCAAGGTCAGGTAGATTGTACGTGCATGACATCAGCAAAGTGTGCTAGGGTCATGGAAGTGCTGTAGATTACAGACCATTTCAAGGAATGGTCATATCTGGTGAGGTGTATATGTGTGTATATATATATATATATATTTATATATACTCTGGTGTCAGTTTGTTGCTCCATGTTTCAGATTTATAACTGTGCAACTGTGCAGCAATAGGTGCCACACACATCTGTGTGTTTGCCTATGTTGTGGAATCACACCGTGGCCTGACCTGGATCTGGCCCTGCATAGAACCCTAGGACTGACTGGGACAGATTGTGAGTTAGGGGGAAAACAGAAACCACATGGAAACAGTCTAATTTCTTTTTAGAGTGGTGAACTAGTAAAATTTTGTTCTAAGAAAACCCTTCTCTACCTTTTAATCTTGCACAGGCTTGACACTTTTTGACCACAATTATCATTGTCTCAGTATTATCTACTAAGACTGATCCTGAACCTTCTTAACATCTTTCTTATCCTCCAAACACTGATGTTTCTGTTGCCTTTCCTTGCAGTAACAAATTAATTCCTTTCTCACACCAACTCTTTTGGGAGTATTAAAAGCCTACCTTTCCTACACAGATTTGCTATCCCACAATCCTGAGATGAGAGAATCTGTGGGATGATGGAAAGTGTGAAAAAATGCCTGATGCTGCCACGACAGGCATGTGATTAACTGTGATGCTTGTGCTGAGGCAAGAAGCAGACTGGTGCTTAAGGGTTAACTTCCCTAGGCATGGCCACATGATCTGTGATGATTTTGAGAGCCACTGTCTTTGCTGGAATTAAAGAAAAGAGGAAGATGAAGTGTGAAACTACTTTTATGTGAATATTGTCATTCAGAGATGATGATCTTAGAAGGAAAGAAGTCACTAAACAAACAAACTGTTATGTTCTTGGTCAGTACGATTTGCTTTGCAAACATGAACATTTGGCACCTTTCTTCATATTCTCTTCAAGCTGATTTAAAAGCTGACAGAAAGAATCAAAATCAATGTTGAGGATATTGAGTTGCCCTGGCCTAGCTGAAGTCAACAAGATTTACATGTTGTAGCAGAAGAGAAGGCAAGAGAGACATCCTACCTTCCTAAAAAAGAGGCACAAATATTGGGGTTTAATATTGACAAAGGGGTCTTAATTTGAAGAGAACAGGAAATGAGCAGAAATTAAACTACACAGACCTTATTGTACCAAGTATTTTTTTTGGAAAAGGATGTAGACTGATGGTGGGTATATTGTTTTGTGTGTTTATCTTTGTATCTATGTAAGCACAAGGATATGTAAGTGCTTTTCAACAGCTCCAAATCTCCACTATCTGTCAGTATCTCCAGGTGCATGTAAGTCATCTGAATCCTACAGCCTTAATTGCATAACACAGACATATTACAAAATATTACCACACCAAGGTCGTTTACATTATTTCATAACAAAAAGAAATACTATTACAGAACATTTTTACCCTTAAGGGAAAACTACTAATTATTTAAAACATTGTCTGTATGTGTGCTTGTATTTGTTGTGTGGGGCTATATGAACCTTATTATGGAAAAATGCAGGGAAGGATTAAGGCAGGACCCATGGGATACAGCCCCAAGGTCAGAGGAGTTTCAACAGACAAAAATGTCAGAAGCCGTGCAGGAAGTACCAGCATGGTTGATTATAATGAGATTTTTGGGCTGATGTTGACCACTTAAGTCAAGGGGAAAGCAGCTCTTTTGGAGGGAAAGCAGTTGTGTGAAAGATTATTATAGGCATAGTCAGAGGACTTTGGTGAAGAGCAGATATTTGGGTCTCCAGGTAGAATCCAGGCTGGTGTTAAACATGTGTTCTTTAAACTGCAAGTGGATTGCTGACTTCTGGTACAAATTAATTCAGACAGTTACCTGTCTCCTCTGTTCAAATCCATATTTGTTTCTTCCTGCATGGCAATAGTAAAATTACTTGGCTACTGCCTATGCCTTTCCTAGTTGGCGATTTTTTTCAGTGTATAGAATTTTGGTGGGTTTTTTTTTCCATGACTGGTGAGAAGAAGACCTGTGTTCTTGTTCCTACTCATATGATTGCTTCCATACTTCATTTAGTGACCAAAATGGAGAACTCATCACCCTCAGGTGGGTGTGCTACCCGTCTAGGCTCATTTTTTTCCACATGTGTTCATGCATATCCCATGACCACACCAATGATTTGCTGGTCACTAGTGCAACTTCAGTGGTTTTGAGAACTCAGCCCTCTAGGCTGAGGCACCACTCAGGATGCTTTCCTGTGAAATGAAGACCTATAGCACTTCAGGAAAAGAGGCAGTGACTCATGATTATCCCATATCCAGGGTAAAACACATATCACTTGCAGCTGTGCTGAAAAAGAAAGTGAAGAAAGTGGTGACTATAATTTTTTTACATCAACCTGACCTAATGAGTGGAGTAGATGTACACTGACATGTGTTGGATTCAACTTCTTCAGGGGCTGACTGAAGGAGGAACACCTGGCTTCTATGTATTAAGATAAGGGCTTGGGCATGAATGAGATGTCTCATCAACTTGATTGAGACAGTTTTAAGTTATTCTGGAGTGCAGAATCCATGCAATCCTGTAAGGCTTCAGGTGTTTTCATGGACTAGACCAAGGCTGTGCATTTTGGGGTTTTTAGTTCTGAGGATTGTAACGTGGAAACATAGGGGGTTTTTTGTCTCTGAGAGTCAGACTTTTCTTGAACAAATAGTATTTGGAAAATACTGGGTTTTATACACACTTAGGCCTAATTCTTTAATAGAATAGGGCTTATTTCTCAATTTCCTGGTTCCCCAGAGAAGTGCTCACAGCATCAAGCCTATCTGAGTTCAGAAAGTTTTTGTACAATGCTTTCAGGCACATGGTGTGATTTATTCTTGGGTTGTCCTACACAGGGCTAGGAGTTGGACTCGATGGTCCTGATGGGTCCCTTCCAACTCAGCGTATTTTGTGATTCTATGATCCTAATGGGATGAAATACGAGATACCGAAGACTATCTGCAAAGTGCAAGGAACTCTGCTAGAAGACACCAGTGACGGCTGGTGTACCGGTGGGAGATGTAGCACACTGTGGCAATGGGCCCTCAAGATTTTTAAGTTGAAACATACATCTGGTCTGAAAATATTTTTTAAATGCCTTTTAAGGCTTTTTATTCTTCTCTCCAGAATTCTACATTAATACAAGTGAAACTAAAAAATAAACCCCAAAAACCAAACCATGTAACCCCTAAAAGTGGTACTTGGGACCTTCTATCCCCTTCATGGAACACCAGCATGAAGGAGTGTTCTCAGAGGGCAAACCAGGCTCTGGATGACAGCCAAGAGAACACTGTCCGCAATCCCCTTTTCATGGTTCCACTGCCTTAAATTCTCACCTGCTGAGCTGCAACGGAGGAGTTAGCGTGATGGAATGGAAACTTTACTGTTAGTCAGAGGAATTCCCCTCGCAGGTCAGGAAGTCCCTTCTTGGTCAAGTGTCATAAGGCAGCTTGGGAGCAAATGTGTGCTCTGCTGCCATCTTTCTCCTCCAGCTGAATTGTCTGTTGAGAGAGGGGTCTTTATGGTATATAGATTCGGCCTAGAGTTTAACAACTGACAGTAGCAGTCAGGATATACAAGATGTTTCTGAGCTTGCTGTCGCATTGCATATGCAAAAAAAGAGTAATATGTCACCCCAGGATGTCAGGACTTAATTCCTGTATGCCATCTTAATGCTTTCTAATTCAAAGAAAGTAGTAAGTATTGCTTTAGCAGGGCTGTGCTGGCAAATAGTTTGTGCTTGTGCTTATTAACCTGTTTCCATATAACACAGGTTCCTTGTGAAACACATTAGAAGATGTTATTATAGAAATGCACAACTAAAAATTCGGCATGATTTTGTGGCAGCTAGCACAATCCGAATATTTTCCACACCTCTGATCTATATCTTAAAATGATTGCTACCTTGTGGGTCCCCATATGCCCTTCCTCCCAAAGCTCCTTCCAGGTGCTCCCACATCTCAGCTAGCTGCAATACAATACTTGTCTGAATGTCCACTCAGAAGACAGGGGGCTTCCATCTGTCTGACCGTGTAAGACATATTTTCACTTGGTAGAGGTGGATCAAAGCTGTAACTTGGTGCACCATGTCTTACCTGCTTGTCATTTAAGCCTGGTCTGTCACATCTTTCTTTCTTTGCTTACCCTAAACACAAGCATACCTCTGCAGATAGGAGAGAAAATGAAACTCCAGATTTGGTCAAGTTACTCAAAGCTACTAACAGAGAAGTCTTTATAAAGAATTTGCAATTGCAACTGCAGCTGGTCATCAGCTGGACTTAATTTGTGAGTGACTGAAGGGAGCTAGAGATGCAGCAGCTGAGAGAGGGTCTTGCTTACATAGTACATATGATGTGCCAGCATATACCCACTTCATTACCATTCATCTGAGTAGGCTTCCCTTACAGTATTCTTTGAACTGACTTTTAGGGCTGCACTTGTCAACTATTTCAATAATCAATAGATGACACCTTTTTATACAATTGTTTTTATTATCAGAGTTTTCATCTCTGAGAATGAGACTATAGTTGGTGTGTATATTAAAAAATGTCACATAATAGACAGGCTGTCTGTGGCACAACGCGTATATGCCTCTGTCTGTTTAATAGCTGTAAACTCAGAATTCACACAAACTGTTGCTACTTTTTTGTTATCCAAGTCCTTTTATATTGTAATTACAATGAACTCACAGGTAAAGTTTACTCCCCAGATTATAAAGAGAGTGAAAATAGTTCTTGTGCCAGTTTGTAGCTGTATGTTACTAGGCTTCTATTACTGGCTTTGGTTAGCACAGCAAAAAATAGACCCATCTGTGCTTATATGCTAAGCAAACACTGTTTCACAAAAAAAATTTATTAAACTATAGATGGGTTCTCTGTTGTCATTGTTCCTCAGTTGCAGCCTCTCTGCACAACTCACCAATGCCACAGGCAATGCTCTGTGTGGCATTGCTTAAGCTGCTAGCAATACTCTGAAGAAGAGTATCCTGTGCAGTGCACTTGGGTACGTGGGTCTCATTTATACCTCTTCCTCTTAGGTAAAGGGTCTGTTTAAACATCATAAACGCTCTGTGGGACATAGTGTTTGATAGTTTCAGTAGATATCAGTGGCTTTAATATCTGGAATGGCTTAATTAACATTAAAAATTAAATATACCTTAAATTTTCAAATAGCCCTAAAATTTTCAAAAGAATGGGCACAAGCATTCTTTGGGTGGGCATTAACTGAGTGTACTGAGGTGATGATTACAGAAAGGAGTGATGTGTAATTCTGTGAAATACATGTGCAAAACCTACTACGCTTCTATATGTTTAGAATGTCTCTATTACATATAGACATTAATATGCAATTAATGTAGTCACATATATACCTGTGTGCTTATAATACCCTCATATGTGGGGCATACTAGAAATGTTTTTTATGAAAAGAAAACAGCCTCCATAGACTTTTCAACTATCTCATTAGGAGCAGAAAGTGAATTTGGACATCATGTGTGACATGTCTCGTGTAATTGCTGAGCACAACATCTTCCATCAACACCAAGACTGGCAATACCAAGGTCATTCTAGCTTTGAAGAGCAGCTCTGCCAGCGTAGCACAGCCCTGTCTCTGGGGCTGGAAGAACAGTTTAATTCTCATCATTATCCTTTTGGGCTTGTCTGCTTGAGAAGGGTGCCCAGCAGTAATGCTTTTCGGGCAGGAACTGATGTACCTAATTTGGCTGGAATGGAACAGCAGAGACCTTGTGTGTGTGAGTTACTAAGTTCCAGCTATCAGGCTTCACTTAGACTGACATTTCTCAGGGCTAGGGTGTCTGCCTTCTGACTTGGGCCAATCATTTAGCATTTGTAATTGTGATGTCAGCTCATTTTTACTCAAATTACAGCCTCAGCAAAACCCCAGTGCATAATCTGGAAGCTGGACTGTCATTTTCAGAGAAAGCATCCTTTTGTCCACAGTAAATATGGAATACAAAATTTCTGAGTTGTTGTCAGTTTCTTTTTCAGTCATCATTGCTTCTTTGCACTCATGTAGTCTCACAGTGAATAAACTGATACTCCTGTTGTTTATCCTCCTGCTCAGAAGGAAGGAAGATCAGGAAGTTGGGAAGAACTGGTAAAGAACACAGGGAAAAAATCCCTACCTTTGGCTTGAATCAGTGGCATAACTGTCTGGTTTGAATTTGTAGATTCTTGCCTGTCCCCAAAAATAGAACCTGGGGGTAGTGGTGGTGGTACTTTCTGAAAGTAGAGTCTGTACTTCCTAAAAATAAAATTAATTTATCAGCATAAGCACTACGGAGTACCAGCATGTAATCTTCTCCATCTTCACTGGAATTCAGAACTCCTTGTCATTGGATGAAATTGTGAAACCCAAGTGGATATTTTTAGCAGATTTCAGTAAAATAGATTCTTCTAAACCTGAATTTTACTGTGTCTGACAGGGCATTTTGTCTTTGTCCTCTATCAGGTTGTTTCAAAGACAAGAATGGAGGAAATAAACTGGTTTGGTTATTTGTGACACTATTAAAAGACAAAAGTTGAATGGAAATCCAAATATACTGAAATAGTATTAATTGTGCATGTACAATATTCTGGCTTGTGTTACTTATTCAAAATGTTTCCTTCTCTGAAAAGGCTAAGACTGAAAATTTTTTGTTATACAAAAACTTATGCATTATTTGACTTTATGTGACTTGACAAACTGTGGAAACAAAATTAGCCGCCCACTTGGTAGGACTAGAACTTTCTTCTGCTTTGTTTAATTCAGAATTAAAAAGCATCTTAAGATCTGAAAGTTAATTCATATGATTCTGACGGGGCAGAATGGGTAGAGTTAAGATTAGAGGATAGGTCTTAGATTTGTGTCACCTTATTTCTTTCAGCACCTCCTTGTGTCTTTCTCAACCATAGCATTGTTCTTATCAGTCAAGCTGGATTTATCTGTGATTATGCACTTGAGTTCCATTAATAGAAGGATTTATTTTTGTTTGTTGTAGCTGACAAGATTATATACTTTCTGGACCTGCATGGTGTATCATAAGTGACCCATGCAAAAGTCTGTGTTGCAGTGCTAGAAGTTTCTGATACCTCTAACAACTTGCTTAAAACATGTTAAAGCAGTCAGCAGTACAAACTGGCATTCACCTAGAATGGAATATTTTGCAGTGTTTTTATTACTGAAATACGGTCCATCAGAGTTTTACTGATAGCTCTTTAGTAAGGCACTGTCTTGATGTTGCTGCTGCCTAGCATGGTGTACTGCTCCTGGTTCAACCTGACCCTGAAGTGATCTAAAGTGTCTTGAAGTGGAAGGCAGAGTCATGCAGCAGCTGACACTGTGTGATATCTGGGACTCTTTTCCGAAACCAAACCTAGGCTAGTTTTCAGTTTTGAGGGACATTTTGCTCTAGCACCAGAAGCATCTTGGAAACAGTGCACTCCACAAATGCAGTTATTCTTTGCCTTCCTAGTGCTAAATGAGATTAATTTGAAGGCAGGGGAACTGCTGATTCTGCCTTAGGCTGTCTTCCAGAGCAGACAGAACTGGTTCCTGAAGGCTGTCTGTCTCTGTGGCTGAGGCAGTTGTGCAGGCAGATTTTTGGGTTACCAGTGTGCTGGAAACCTGTACTTCAAAGCTGATGTACTGGCAACAGTTTAAAACTGAAGTCTGGTAATCCATGAGCTCTCTGAAAATTGGGGTTGCTTTGATTGCTCTTGTGACAGAGAGGAAGATTTTTTTTATTGCCAACTCTGTAGTTAAAAAAATCAATATTTTCTTCAAATAGAAACTCTTAATTTACCACAACACAGAAAATGGTATTTTTCTAAAGATGTCTTACAAACCAGTGAGCTATGGCTTGTGGCCTTTAAGTCTAGGCTTTTATTTCCTCTAAATATACTCTGTTCTGTTTTCTATGTGTCTGTCATGTTGAATAAGTAACAGGCACTGGGCACAGAACCAGGACTTGTGTCCCATGTATCATGTGAAACAAGAGGCAGCTCTTTCAATTGTGAGGCTAGGATGCCATCAGGGGCTTTTTCTGCAGTCACAGAGCTGGAATGGAGATGCTGGAATTCTGAGATAGAGCTGCAACTTCTAACACAAGATGTGCTAAGAGTTTTCTTCCTACATATAATATGTACTATTCTAGTGCCTGCTCAGTATTCTCTGTAAAGCAGCCTTATCTTTAAAAATTCTTCTTGTGCTGCCTCAGGTTCCTCCTGAGCCTCCTGCAGTCTCCCTTCTCTGTTCCCTTCTTTGCTGTCCTTGACCAGTGCAGCATTCTCTCCCGTCACATCCAGGGTTCTCCTGGTCATCCTGTCCTGGCGCCACAGCTCTTCTCAGCATTAGCCCAGACATCGGTGTGCTCAGGTCTGCCATCTGCCCTCTCTCTGAGCACACTTTGAGGCATTGAGTGACACTATTAAAAGACAAAAGTTAGTTTGCCAGTTTGACAAAAGTTAGTTTGCCAGTTTGACACCAAGCTGTGTGATGCAGTCACATGGGAAGGAAGGAATGTCATCCACAGGGACCTGGACGTGCTTCAGAGCTGTACCTGCCTGAACCTTATGAAGTTTTACAAAGCAAAGTGCAAGGTCCTGTGCCTGGGTTGTGGCAGTCCCAGGCACATCTACAGGTTGAACAAAGTGATTGAGAGCAGTCTGGATGAGGAGGACTTGGGGGTGTTGATTGATGAAGCCAACTACATCCTGGACTGTGTCAAAAGAGGTGTGACTGGAATCACCAGGGAGGTGATTCTACTCTGCTCTGGTGAGACCCCACCTGTGCAGTTCTGGTGCCACCAAGATAAGAAGGACATGGAACTGCTGGAGCAAGTCTAGTGAAGGCCACAAAGTTGATAATGGCACCTTCCCTAAGAAGACAGGCTGAGGAAGCTGGGGCTGTTTTCCTTGGACAAGAGAAGGTTGCATGGAGACCTCATAGCAACATTCCCGTATCTGAAGGGGGACTACTGAAGAAAGCCAAAGAGGGATCCTTCTTCAGGAACTCTAGTGACAGGACAAGGGGGAGTGGTTTCTAACTGAAAGAGAGTGGGTTTAGATTAGATGTTAGGAAGAAATTCTTTACTGTGAGGGTGGTTGTCCAGGGAAGTTGTGGATGCCCCATCCCTGGAGGTGTTCACAGCCAGATTGAGCAACCTGGTCTAATAAGAGGCAACCCTGCTCATATCAGAGAGGATGGATCAAGATGTTCTTTAAGGTACCTTCTAACCCAAGCCATTCTGTGATTCCATGACATTCAGGCACTCATAGGAGCCAATGGTTTATCAATGGCATGCTCCACCTTTGTGCCGTGTATCTGTGTACTGTGTCTGGGAGAAAGAGAGAACAGGATCCTGTCAGTGAGTTAGCTGACTCATACAATTTTCTAGCCTGACATTTTCTCATCAGCAGTAGATTTTAATAATTCACCAAAGTAATGCTACTACTGCAATTTAAAAGGATTATTTGCAAAAGCTCTCAGATTATTTTGGATCGCAGTTCTGAGAATACATTAGAAGGTTCATTTCATGCTACACCTTCCTTAATTCAGGGCTTATTTTATCTAAATGTTGTGGCCTATGTGTTCAAAAGCATGATTTTGGCAGCTCTCAAAGTTGGTGTGCCAAACTTTTCCAAATCTGCAATTGAACAGCTATTGCTTTATGGGCTGATCAGGGATACCTTGCTCATGGGACAGATAATGGTTATTGAGCCCCTGAACAGTGACCCATGCACTCATGTCCCACCTTTACCATTCATGCTGTCATCTGCTGGTTCTGGCAGATAAGAAAATAACTTGCTCTTTTGCAATAAAAATGCATTTTGTGCATGTCTAAAGAAATCAAGTCTTGTGATGTCATCTGCAACAACGGATTGAATGTAATGCTTTACAGGAGATTCTGCACGATTTTTGAAAAATATTGAATTATTTTCAGGTTACATTAAAATTACATACCTGTTGAAATGAAGAAGTACAGTTGATTATTTTCTTTCTTGTTTGTCCTTGCTAAGCACCTAGAGGGTAGTATTTCAGTGAGAGTTAACTGGATACCTTTCAAAACGCAGCTGTTGATCTTTCCCTCTTTAGGTTTCTCTTGCCTGAGAAGTGAATGCCACTTCTCAGATGTTTTCTGTTTTGATTCCTAAATACTGTGATAGATGTTAGGGTCTGTTAAGTTTCAATTTTCTATTTTTATCCATTAGTAAACACTATACCAGATGTGGGTGTGAAGGACCTCAGAGAAGCTGAGGGAGTTCTGCTTTTATTCAACAATTTTAGCTTTCATAACTGAGTATTTCAGCTCATTTTGTAGGGTTGTGTATGTGCTGTTTTTGATTTTTTTAAGAGTTGAGAAAAACAGGCTTACGCAACTTAGTTTGCATAAGTGCAGTGAGTCATTCATATTTTATTTTTGCGTGCTTCTGTGTGTGTGTGTTGTATTGCTTTATGTAACCCATCTTTGAGAAAGTACTACTGTGAATACTAAGAATAGATTTCTCCTATAATGTAAAAAAGGAATATGCCTGTTAGGAAGGTAGCTGCTTCTCGGAGATATCTCCCCAGATACTTTTCTCCAGGAGGGCACTTTGGTGATTCTTCCTAAGGTTGTAGTTCTCCAGTGGCAAAGTTTATGATGTGTAAAGAGAAGGCCAGGTAGCTCTATGCTTCCCTTTTTGTGAGCAGAACTGAGAGTAACTCCACATGATAATGGTGGTTTTACATGTATGTACGTATATGTGTGTATATATATATATATATATATACACACACACACATATATATATATACACATGCACACACACACACACACAAAAAATATATACATATATATATGTATATATGTATATATGTACGTGTGTGTGTGTGTGTTTAAAGTGTGTGTAGTCCTTTCAGCAACTGTAGCTTCTGCTTCCTACCACCTAGGGAAGAGTGGAGCTTCCAAAGCAGTGTACCTCTGTGCATTGCTGAAATAAATTTGAGGCTTAAATCCTTCACATAGCATTCAGACCGGTATCCTTCATCAGGCTTACTTACAAAGAAACTGGAAGGCTTCATCTTTTTCGACACTGCTTCTCTGGTCTTTATGATCAAGCGTACCGTGAGCATCTGGCTGTATAGAGTCTATTGTTTGGAAGGCAGTTACAAGTATTGTGTCAGTACTCTTTAAATGCTAGAATTGCTGTTTTATTTTATTTTGTGGTTATATGTTTCAGTTGTGTTTTTCTTTGATGTCTGATGGATGATGCTGTGACTGTGGCATGGAGCTCACTGTTAGTTTTCCCCGAAAGGAGGAATGTGGTTCATGGTGCAGTGGTGAGTGCATAGGTCTTCTTGCCTCATGGCTCTTCTGAGTCTTGCCACATTTCTCCCCAGCTCTCTGCTGTACCATCATTTTTCCTGATCTGATGAGCATCCTCTCCATCCATGCTAGAAAGCCCTGCAGACGTTGAAAGTTCACCACCACAGCTTCATGCTGATCACTTCCATGCACACTCAGAAATCCCTCCATTCTGCTGTATTGCCCTGTGTTTTACCAAATCAGATTGAAGACTTCTTTCTTTCTATAACCCAATTCTTATTTCCATTAACACACATCACAGTTTTTATTTGATTTCAGTGCTATCCTGCATTTGATGCAAGTAGCATTGTTCATTCTTAATGGCAACCTTTTTAGTGACAGAGAAACTGTGTGTGCTGTCCAATGCAGAGATGTTTGCAGCTGCAAAATAAGGGAGTTGCAAAATAAGTGTTCTTCTACTACCTAGCTGGCAGATAAGAGCTATCTGGGGTCCGCAGAAATGCCATGAAACATGGGGCTACTCTTCTGAATTGTCTTTAGTAGTGTACTTAAATGAACATTATATATGAGAATAAAAATTAATTAGAATCATAGAATGGTTGAAGTTGGAAGGGATGATAAGATCGCCTGGTTCCAATTCTCCCTTCTAAGGGCAGGGACCCCTTCCACTAGACTAGGTTGCTCAGAGCCCAATCCAACCTGATCTTAAAAATTTTTAGGGATGGATAACCCACAACTTCTCTGGGTAACCTGTTCCAGTGCCTCACCACTTTTACAGTAAAGAATTTCTTCCTAATATCTAATCCCAGCCTACCCTCCTTCACCTTAAGGTCATCATTCCCCATTGTCCTTTTCCTAAATGTCTTTGTGAAAAGTCACTCTCCAGCCTTTCTGTAGGCCCCTTTTAGGTACTTGAAGGCTGCTCTAAGGTCTTCCCAGGGTGTTCTCTTCTCTATGGTAGGAGAGGTGCTCCAGACCTCTGAACAAATTAGTGACTCTTGTCTAGATCTATTCATGTCTTTTTCTGAAGGGTAACCCAGAGCTGGGTGCAGAGTTTCAGGTGGGGTCTCACCAGAGTAAAGCAGAGAGGCAGAATCCCCTCCTTTGTCTTTCTGGCCACGCTGCTTTGGATGCAGCCCAGGATGCAGATGGCTTTCTGGGCTGTGAGTGCACATTGTTGAATCACATTGAGCTTTTCATCCAAACACCCTCAAGTTTTTCTTCCTAGGTCTAGTCTCAGTCCACCATCATTAAGAAATTGGTTTCATGTAAAGAATTGTAGTTCCTGTCTAGCTTCAAGAATATGATTTTTTGAAGCAGATTTCATCAATATACTTACATGTGTAAAATCAGCCATACACTTTTAGATTCCTTGTTTGATTGATGTTCAGAAGAACAGCAAAACTGGTTTGGTCTTTAATCCAATTAACATGCCCAAAGACAAAAATACTAGGTAGGAGTTTCATATAGATATAACTGTGTCCTTCAACATCTCTTGAAAATAAGGCATCTCTCTGCTTCAATCAGCAGATAATAATTGGCATGACATCTGGAAATAAGAAGGATCTTTGAACTTTTGGAAACCTCTACAAATTAGAAAAAATTCTGACTCACACACACAAAAGCTATAATTGAAAGTTGCTGCATAAATACGCTTTTGCACATGGTTGTGGACAATCTCTACATGGGCATAGTAGTTATTCTTAGCACTGCTTGACTGCTTCAAATAACCCCTTGTATGAGCAGGCAAATAACTAAATTGCCTGTGCCTTTGTATTAAACTGACCTCAAATGTTAGGTGCGAGAAATTGGAGGCTCTTAAAAATAAATTAAATAAATTTTTTAACATTTATTCTTTGGTTTCTCATCAGTCCTTTATCCCTAATGGGTGTTATCCTTGTGCACTTTTTTATACTAATGCTGCATTCAGTCAGTTACAGAGTCACAGAATCAGTCAGGTTGGAAGGGGCCACAGCCGGTCATCTGGTCCAACCTCCCTCCTCAAGCAGGGCCATCCTAGAGCACATGGCATGGGATTGTGTCCAAATAGTTCTTGAATATCTTCTGTAAGGAAGACTCCACACCCTCTCTGGGCAAACTATATCAATGATTGGTCACCTGCACAGTAAAGAAATTCTTCCCCAGGTTCAGGTGGAGCTTCCCATGCATCAGTTTCTGCCCCTTGTTGCTGGGCACCATTGAGAAGAGCCTGGATCCATCCTCTGACACTTTTCCTTCAGATACTGGCAGACATTGATCAGCTCCCATCTCAGTTACCTCTTTTCAAGGCTGAACAGGCCCAGCCCCCTCAGTCTTTCTTCATAAGAGAGATGCTCCAGTCTCTTGATCATCTTCATAGACATATTCTGGACCCCCTCCAGGACCTCCATGTCTGTCTTGTACTGAGGAGCCCAGAACTGGACACAGCACTCCAGATGTGCCTCATCGGGGCACAGTAGAGGGTCAGAATCTTAACCTGCTGGCAAAGATCATCCTAATGCATCCCAGGATCCCACTGGCCTTCTTGGCCCCCAAGGACACAGTGCTGGCTCATGGACAGTTTGTTGTCCACCAGGATCCCAGGTCCTTCTCCACAGAGCTGCTCTCCAGCAGCTCAGCCCCAGCCTCTGTTGGTGCCTGGGGTTGTTCCTCCCCAGACGCAGAACCCTGCATTTACGTTAGTTGAATTTCAGAAGTTTCTTCTCTTCCCATCCCTCCAGCCTGTCAAGGTCCTTCTGAAGAGCTGCACATCCCTCTGGGGTATCAGCCACTGCTCCCAGCTCTGTCATCAGTGAACTTACTGAGGAGGCATCTGCCCATTCATCCAAGTTATTGATGACTAAACAATACTGGGCCCAGTATGGAACCTTGGAGGGCACCACTAATGGCAGGTCTTCAGCTAGACCTTGTGCCACTGATTACAACACTCTGAGAGATGTCATTCAGCTGTTTCTCAGTACACTTTGTCCATAGAAGTCAATAATCTAAGCCAGCCATCTCAATGTACCACATACAGTACCAGGAATTTAAAAAGTCTTGACAGAAGGTGAGTGTCCACTTAAAGGGTGGTCCTGTAAATTCTTTGTAGAGTGCTCTTGTGTGCGCTCTAAACACAAAGAGACTAGAGAATTGGGGTGGGCTGAGCACACAAGATCATATGATCTATTCAGGGAAATATACCCTCTTTCTTAAAAGTCATTGAATCTCAAGTTGAAATTAAACATTTGCTTCCTGCTAATGCCATTTTGCAGATTTTTTTCACATACTTTAGTGAAGAATCAAATGTTTTATTACTTACAGAAAGAAATAATTAAAAGTCAGAGCATTAAAGGAAAGAATTAAAGCTTTACAAGGCTAAAATTAATCTTTCTCAATTTTTTTCTCTTGCATGCTCATCTGACTGCTTGAAAACCAGTCTCTAGAACTAAATTTTTAGCAACTGGGTTTTAGAAATTTCATAGACGTTCATACAAAACAAGTTAACTTTCTGTAACCATGATAAAGTAGCAATAATTACACTTTAAGTGACTCTTATGATAAGTTTCCAGATGCCTGGAGTAGAAATCTGGTTACAACTTCACTGAGAAATGATGTATGTCATCAGTACACTGCTTTATTCCAGATTAAGTAAATTGCCCTCATCCTACCGAAGTCAAAGAAGCGATCCTGCTCATGGCCACGAGGTTGTTCTGAGCTTGCCTGAACTTTGTCAGTGATATGTTTTCTCTGCATAAACTAGAATGCTGATGCTGGTTAAGCTTTTTAATACATTCTTTACTTATTGACTTGCCTTTGCCTTTTCTTCATCTTAATGGAATTTTTTTCATATCGCCTTTTAGATGGCTGGAAAACTAACCCAATCTATTTTGGATATCTGTGAGTTGAAATTTATATGAAACAGTGTGTCCTTCATCTTAACCAACTACTTTGAGAAGTTATTGCTACTGTTTTTAAAAGTACATGGCCAACAAGTCACAGCAACAGAATAGCATGGGGATCAGTTCATTATTAAAGTTTACTTATAAAGCTTCTCTGTGGAAAAATTCCAGAGAACCCTGGCGAATATCCTATCAGAATTGAGGAGGATTGTTTATCTTATTCTTTGGGTGGATTTTTGGCACTAATGTAGCCTGGGATGCAGAAGCCACCCCATGCCAAGCTCCTGCAAGGTTATCAGATTACATCAACAACATATTGGAAAGCAGGTATTCAAGCTTACCAGCCTTGCTCTGGGTCACGGGAGTAGGCTTGAAATAATGCATATGGAAAATCCTTTTTAGAGGTATGTGTCAGGGCAAAAATAAGCTTCAGCAAGCTATTTTTGGAGGCTTCTTGAACCATTTTTTTATTTGTTGGCCAAATGCTGCAGTAATTAAGCAGTAAAATGAAGGAATATGCTTTGCTTTTAGTGGAAATTAACGTTGGTTTTCTCCAGGCATTCAATCACTTAGCTCAGTTGTCTTTTTATATTATTCAAATATGATACACATTAGTTAAACATAAGTGGTTGAAGAATCTTGTTGCAGAATGCTCTTGAGAGAGAAGTATGTTATAAACATTTCTGCTAATGGAATATTTATGTTAATGTAAATTAACTCCATAAGGGTGGTAAACCCTTTGAAAGGTGAATGTGATGTTCCGGCTGCACAGTGATGCTTTTATTATTTTGCTACTTTTACAGCACAAGGAGTAGTGTACAAGCTTCTGCTCCAGCCATGAAGGAATTTTCAAATGCAGATTTGGTGACCCTCAAGAATGCAGGTCTTTCACACAATGAAAATATAACACAGAATCCTGTGATGCTGTAGACAGGAAGGATGTTTTGCAGAAATAATTGAAACAACTGTGATCTGAGAAAAAAATGCAAAATTAACTGAATCTGTAGGAGAGTAGAGCAAAACAAAGAGCTACAGCTAGCAGGTAGCAGGTTTACTGAGTTTGATAGTGATAGTTTTGAACTGATCAGTTGCCAAGAATATTAGGGATAAGAACCTAAGAATGACAAGAAAGACTACAGTGATTGTCATCTCTGTTTCCTGTAATTCAAGATATGAGCATTTCCTTAGAGGTATGAGATCTGACAAAAGCTGCAGGTATGCAGGAGACTGGTAGCAGACCTTGCCTGGAAAGCATTTCCATTGATATAGCTGAATTCAAGACCCAAACACTTTTCAGGGAGTGGAAGCAATGGTTTTGTAATCCCCTCTGGATAACCTGTCTGCAATGTCTCAGCTTTTGTATTTTCATCTGTATATATACATAAACATACATGCATATGAACGTGCTGCACACCTGAACCCTGCTGTGAGGGAGGGGTTGGGCACAAGAGCTTTAGAGATGGTGGAATGGAAGAAACGGTTGCACCACCCTTGAAGATAGTGCAGCAGGCAAGAGAGCCATGGCAGTTTTAATAGTCTCCAGCACTCTCCCTCTGCTCTTTTGTGTAAGAAAAAACAGAGGCCCTGGAGGTCAGGGAAGAGCCAAGTCCAATGAGGTTGTGCCCAGGGTCTCTGAGCACATGAGGATTTATCCTGCTTTTTTGAAGTTCGCTATCAAAGGTAAGAGCAACCTGCTAAAACTGCTTCAATTCTTCAGGGATTTTTTTTGCTTGTTTGTTTTTGCTGTATGCAAATTTGTTATTGAAATTATTTATGTTGCACAAAGTGCTCTATCAACTGTGTTCTATTAATTCAGGAATGGCAGCGATAAGATCTAGTTCTTTCCAAAGAATTTGGTATGTCACATCTCCCAAATGGGATCAGATTACAAAGACAGTTCAGCTCCCAGTTAGGCTCTTCAGTGAAGTGGTTAGATTTTTGACAGTGCTCAGCATCCAATGAGTCTGGTGTTCATTTTCAGGAATGGAAGCTGGTGAGCTCTTCTGAAAATGTAACCTTTGGTACTTGAATATTTGTGTGTTTTCTCCCAATCCCATTTTCCATGAAGTTATGTGATATTTTTTCTTTGTTATTTTCAGAGTTTTTTCTCCTTGCTTAATAAACAAAACTAAATAGTTCTGCAAGAGTCCCACTGCATTTCTGTGCAATGGGATTTTCATATTTTTGTGATTATTTGTTCATATTTTTGTGATTTTCATTATATTTAAACCCCATGTGTTCCTAAATAAGTACACAAAAGAAACCACAAATACCATGATGAGTTATACAGTAGTGATAACTCCAAGTACAAATACTAAATTTAAAATGTAAGTTGTTATTTGTATAGCAAATTAACATGAATGACTGATGAATCACAGTAAATCCACAAACACATGCTGAACTGGGATTTTTGCACATGTAAATCCATTTGCCTTAACGCCTTGTTCCTTGGATAAATATGGCAGTTTTATGTGACTTACATCTTTCCAAGAACTACAGATGACTTTCTTGCAATGGAAATCAGTATGGTGGCCTAACCCACATTCAAGAAAAATCTGGAAGAGAGGAATATTTAAAGATCCTCTCAGTTGCAGGTGTTATGGAGGCTGTTAGCTTCCAATTGCTGATGAATACCTTTGAATACTTTATAAAATTTACATCATATGGCCAGACTGATACACTGGTGATGCCAGATAAATCCAAGACACCCCTAAATCACGGTCACCAGTGTCATCTTACTTATCAAATAGTCTCTGTTGTTGCCTTTCCACACTATCTTCACCCTGACAACTCTTCTTGCAGTCTTCATGATGCACACCATGCCTCTGGCATTGATGCTACACATCTGTAGGTTCTCCCTACACATTGATGCCAGTTGTGAGATTCTCATTCCTACACTTCCCAAAGACCTGCTTTCTATACTGTGCTGAAAAGGCACTCATTGCTGCATTAAATGTTCTCAGCAAGAAAAGCCAGTCATGCTATCTCTTGTTCCATTTTGCTTCCTCATGTCAGCTGTCCGACTTTTATCACATTACCTTTGTCCTCCCTCTATGTGTCAATTTGACTTCTGCCGTTTGGATGAATAAGTAGCAACTCTTTTGCTTGCCACTGTAGCATGTCTGGCATGTTCTGGAGTCTTAGTTTTGATATAGGTAGTGATTAACAGTTTCAACAATTCATGAACTACTTCTGGTCTGTGTCAGATGTCTTAGTGGTCTCTATTTAAGTCCTACAAATCACTAGCTTGGCAATAAGCATGGTCACCCTGCAAACAAAGTGAAGGTGAGCAACGAGCTGTGACTTCTTTTCTCTAAACTATTTTTTAAGTGCTACCTCATCTTCCCATGCCACCCTCTTCACGTATTCACATACTCGTTGCCTTCTTGGTCTGACTCTGAGCTCAGTGTCCCAGGGACTCTTCATGCTGGTATTTACTGCTACACACTATTAGCACAGTGTTCTGTAGCTTGTGTCCTTGCAGCGTTCCTGATTGTGATGTTAATAGATTGCTATTCAGGAAATAATAATGGCAAAGGTGGCATGAGATGGAGAGGCGTGGAAGCATTATGCTGATCTTTTTTCCCTGGAACTGGTGCCTGGTGTAATCAACAGAAAGGGGTGGGTGGGACAGGGGTCTTCAGTTGCCCCATTCTCAGCTGAGCTCTGTCTGTTCCATGTCTGTTGGAAGGATTTCATTCCTCAGGACAGGCTGTCCATCTGACCCCTTTTACAAACACTCAGATCAGTTTCAGCACATGAAAAAAGCAAAGGTCTGGTTGCATGGATCTGGGGGAGAGGCAGCAGTGCATAACTCCAG
This sequence comes from Motacilla alba alba, assembly GCF_015832195.1. NCBI lineage: Eukaryota > Metazoa > Chordata > Aves > Passeriformes > Motacillidae > Motacilla > Motacilla alba. The sequence goes on from NC_052046.1 coordinate 46,426,170, forward strand.
CAGAAAGCTAGCCTTTCCTTCCACTTTTCTTCTGCCTTTCCCCCTCCTCCTACTGAGCCCTGCAGAGAGATTAGCGATCAGACTGTAAATTCCCCAAGTACAGAAAGTAGTAAACCTCCCATCCCCTCCCCAAGAGGACTTGAATGCTGACAACAGCCTCATTCAATCTGACACCTGTTTCACTTTAAAACAGGCCCCTATAAATAGAGTGAATGTAACCCTAGGTGGCATTGCAAAATATTATGGAAAACATGGCTTACAACCCTGACAAAAAGGGGGAGTAGAGAGTGGGGGTGGGCAAAAAGACACTATCTACCATAAAAACCTGGCAGCTTCATGCAAGTGCTGTTGCTTTTAATTTAAATGCTCATTTCTTATTCTATTTTCAGATCCTCTCTGGGATTTTAGGAATGTTGAGACGTGCTGGTTATAAAGCCCTAAGTACAAAATGGTCACGGATGGCTGGAATGAGGCATGTTCTAATGGAAACAAATCACTTGTCAGTAAGCAGCCTTCAAACTTTTGAACAAAAGCTCAAAAGGGTCAGGGAAAAGACATTGTTTGTTGATTTAAAATGGCTGGATGCAGGTCATCAGGAAGGCACAGGCTTCAATATTGTTGAGGTAACTCTTCAGTTCTGTGAGTTTTAAACAAGGTTAAATACTTTGATGGCAACCACAAATGGAATGAGGAACTTAAATTAAACAGAAAGCTCACACATTATAGAGTGAAGTGTTCATAATACCAAAATGTAAAGCATGTACACCACTGCAAAACAGCCGCAGAATGGAGCTCAGCTATAGGAACTGTATTTAGGTATATAGACATGGCTGTTTGTGAGGAAGACTATGCTGTATCTACTGAAATTTAGAAGGGTGACCAGTATTCTTCTAGGTGCCTGTGATTCTTTGATATTTTAGTTAGTTAAAATAGTGTAGCTTAGCCTTATAGTGTTTTGATGATAAATCCAAATCCCAGTTCTGTTTATTCACCTTTATGTAGGTTTTAACTCTAAGTGAAATTCTTCAATGCTGTAGTTAATCTTTTTATATTTGCTTGCAAAACGCATAATGAGGTTCATGACCCCTAGAACAACTATAATGAGGGATCAGCTCTTCTTTTTCCTGTGTAATATTTTGTGGTGCTTTGTGAAATGAAAAATGTTAGTGTATAATAAATTGAATAAGGTGAACAAATTACAGTCCTTGTGGAACATCATGTTGAATCTCCTAATTCTACCGTAGCTTGGTTTCATAAGAAAATTATGCTTCTGCAATCTTTCTTTATAATCAGTCTGTCTGTCTGCTATTTGCCCTTGCAAGCAGCTTCTGAGCTTGTTCAATCTTCAGCTGAATTTGAAGAGTGTTTGCAATAATTATATTTTGACTAGAATTATGGAAACTGCTTTCTGTCTAGAAGAAGAGAGGCAGTACCTCTGCAAGAAGGGAAGGCAGATAAAGAAATTGTCAGTAGTCAACATGGGGCTCTGTGGAACACTATTTTGTGGAACACACAGTTTTGTGCATAAAGGAATGCAGTGAGGACTGATAAGGCGGGTTTGGGCACAGGTGACTGGGGAAAGAAATCTGAAGGGACAAAGGTTTGACCTCCATTAGTAACCAGGTTTCATTTTAGTGTTCATAGAATCATTTCATTTTAATATGGAAAACAGCAGCAGGAGAAAAGGGAATGACTCTGTTGTATCTGGTACAACAAATGGTATCTGTGAGCTTCAAAGTACAGGACAGTCTTTTGGTGTTTCTGAGGTTTACTCTGCTAAGTAAACATTATTCTGCTTTCAAAGGGAAGAATCTGAGACACTTTCTTCACAGAGTTTAGACTTGCACAAAGGCACCAAATGACTCAGCAGCAACCAGGTACAGCATGTAGGTGTTTAGCTAGCTTAGAATTGTTTAATCATTTAGGTTGGAAGCCTTAAGATCATCAAGCCCAAACATAACCCTAACACTGCTAAGCCCACCAGTAGATCTGCCCCTAAGCACCACATCTCACATCTTTTAAATACCTACAGGGATGGTGGTGATTTAACCACTTCCTGGACAGCCAGTTCCAACTTCGATAGCCCTTCTGCTGAAGATATTTTTTCCCATATCCAATCCCTCCCCAAACTGAAGTGCAAGTTGAAGCTATTTCCTCTCAGTCTGCCACTTAAAACCTATGAAAGATGCCAACCCCCACCTTGCTACTACCTCCTTTTAGGCAGATGTAGACAGCATAAAGTCTCCCCTGAGCCTCCTTTTCTCCAGGCTAAACAACAGAGCTCTCTCAGCTCACAGGACTTTGTGCTCCAGACCCTTCACCCAACTGAATTGCCTTTCTGGACAATCTTCAGCATCTCAATGTTCTGGTTGGTTTGGTTTCACCAGAAATGAGGCCATGCTGCTGAAGAAGGATTGCAAAATGGCCTGCAGAGAGGTCCAGGTGGTATGGACCAAAGCAGCCTGCTACCTGAGTTGGCTTTGTTTGAAGTTAATTTGAGGTTGTCCATAGTATCCTGCTCTGTTCACCTGCCTTAAATATGGCAGCTGATAGTTAATCCTTTTTTCATGCTGCTCTTCTTTCCTGACCTATCCATCATGTGAAGGACACTCTGAGACCATGGGGAGGAGTAATTGTGGGAGACACTCCATGTTTTTTCTTCAGGTGCTACCCTGCCTGGATGAAAGCTTATGGACAGCTTAGGTTTCTCAGCATTAATGCAGATGGGTTTGCAAACACCTTATATTTACATTAGAAATGGCATTGCCCTTACCTACAGAGCACTGCTTCAGTTCTGCTGCACCACTGAAGCTCTGTGTTGAAGCCCAGTGATCCATTGTAGAGTATTCTGCATCCTGGGGTAGAAGAGGCATGAGGCAAGGACTAGATTTGCTTCCACTGCTGTGGTTCATTTGTATATAGGAGTGCAGCAGTACTGGGAAAATGCTAAAGGCTGAGGTAGGAGGGAAGGCAGATGTACTACTGCAAATTGCTGCTGTGTCTCCCAGCAGGACAAACAGATTTCTCTTTGCTCAAATAAGCATCAGATAGGATAAAACACTTTTGGAAAACTTAAGCCTTGATACTACATTCATTTCTGGGACAGAATTATGCCTGCTACTCATGTGAATTGAATTTAACATACTTGTGCATGCACACACACAGAGTTTTTGGGTTTTATCACAGGGCTGCCAAAAATAACTTTGAAACATGTACATTAAGCATGCTGTTAAAACACAATGGCACTTCATTACTATTGAGGGCAGCTCAGGTTTCCTTCTGAGCATATCATCAGCAGGCAGTAATGGAGGAGTGCAGAGGGCAAATGAAAAGAACAGTGCAACCTCATGGCATTTTATCCTAAATGTCAGGCATGGTCAGCCTTCCGTGGTGACTTCCCCAGTGTATGGATTTAGCATCTTTAGGAATCATCTCTCATGTTGGTCAATTCAACATAGATAAGGTAATTGTGTGATTTGATAACCCTCCTTTAGGGTTTTTTATCCAAAATTACAGCAGTTGGCCTTATAAATAATTCCTCTTCAATCAGCAGAGTCTCTCTTTCCTCTGTAACTCTTATTATCTTATTTTCATAACTTGTTACTTCTCTGACTTTCAATTAACACTTCATTTAGGTTCTTTACTTAGACACTGTAGGTGTAGCCTTTTGAAATTCTTCCCTAATGCGCTTTTAGTGCTGTCACTTCAATTAGGGGCATGGTAATGACTAACCTCTGCTCCTGTACCTCTGTTGCTATGTTGCATAATGACTTTTTAGAAGTTCTGAATTAATGCAGGTCAGTTGATAATTTGGGACTACATGGCAATATAGTGCCTAGAAAAAAATCCATTAGTAATCTGAAAAATCTTATGGGAGTGTTGCATAACTTGAGGAGTACATTAGCTCATTAACTAGAAGTCTAGTGTGAGAATGGGTAAACATGATTACGATCACTAAAAAAAAAAAAAAAAAAAAAGGCAGTATTTCTAAAGTCCTGTTCTCACAATACAACATCATAGTAGCTCCAGGTAATGGTAGATGTTGCAAGGAAACCCTTCTGCTCTGGAGTTCTGTCGCCTACTAACGCTCATACTACATGCTGGCGCAGCACAACCTCTGCTCTGAGTTTCCTTGCTAAATGTGCCACGTCTGGTGCCGCTGTAGAAATTCTTGCTGTGCCATTTGCTCTATTCTGACCCATTCTAGCCTCCATGCCACCCAGCAGCTGTCAACAGGCAAAGAAGAAAATTTATATCACATGAGGTCACTAACGAGTTGATTTTTGGGAAGTTAATGGAAGAAGACACAGCAACTAATATCTATACATTGTGAGTGCATTTTCTGTTTAGAATATAAGGGGGGTTTCTGCACTGATAACAAGATACTTTTTTTTAGCTCATTATGTAATGACAATTCAAGATGAGATCATGATAGCAAGACCACACCAGTTACCAGGGAGTGCCCTGAAGCACTGAGTTGCTGGCGTGGTGGAGAATGTTGTTACGAAATTGTTTTTTAAAATAATTTTGGAGTTCTACCCTACTTTTTGCTTACTCTAAGATTCATATGCAATGTCTTGAATGTCAATGTCCTGAATTATGCTTCTAGTAGATCCCCTCAGCTGGTCTGTCCAGTAACTGTTGGCTAGTAGTATCACATTTCCGTGTTAAAACTTTAAAAATAATTTAATGATAGCTATGTTTAGTGACATCGTATTAGCATCCATATGACTTGACTCTCCCTTGCATTCTGCCTGAGACCAGACAACAACTATGTTGTGCCCATATATGTCACATCACTTCAGGCACAGTCAAATTTTTAGAAAGAGGGAATTATACTTTCACTGATTATTACATCTCCCTCAGCTGTATAGGCTCTAGAGTCACTACACAAATGCTTGAGCCTTCTTTAGCCTTCATAAACCTTTCAAGAAAAAGCATTGGAAATTTCCTACAAGAAAGTCTGTACTAATTATATTTAATAATATTACTCCTTTTAGTGTGGAAAACACAAATTTGGAGACAGAGGATTTCTTCTTAAAATACTGTAAGGCCTTTATTGTCACTTAAGTGCTCCAGGGCAATATTAATAGATTTCTTCTATTAAGGAACAGTAGTGTTTTCAAAATAATAGTTGAAAGATACTGATCTTCCCACTAGAAAGCTTTTGCACAGAGAACCTCTATTGTTCAGGGACAATTATTTCTGGAAAACCTTTTATCACCTGTCTTCTCTATCTACCTGCTTTGCTATTTTCCTTCTGCTGTGATTTGCTATCACTTTGCATGCTAGTAATTCTTTTAATATTAGGATGAAATGCAACATAGGTACTGGTCAGAATTTGCTCTTAGCTACATGGCTGACAATTCAGGGTAGGTTGGCCAATATCACTGACAGATGCAGAGCTGTGAACATAATTTTTTTGCCTTTTTCTATCAATCAGAGATTTCTTTTTGTCCATTTAAGAATATATGATTTTCATTTTCCTGTGTAGAGAAATAGTGTTTCTCTTAGCCAACATCACGTTACTTTTCAATCAATTAAGAAAAGTTCTTGCTGGAGATAACAGTGTGATCTCCTGATGTGGGTAGAAATGTACTCTATGAAAACTTGAGTGTGATACCTCATGTGTCTCTAACTGGCATGTAAGGCATTATGTTTGTATGTCACAGGACAGCTAGTTCAGATGATGCTGTTGAAAGTTTTACCCTATCTTTACCATGGGAGAAATACAACTACTTTGCTCACTCTGGTTCCAGTTCAGGTATAAAGATGTCATATTGTAGCCTTGAAGTCTGTGTAGCAAAGATGTCTGAGCAATGTCCACTACGGGCCATGTATGGATTTAACTGTCCCTGCTGCCTCTGCTTTTGAAGTCCAGGTTGCAGAGTGATTTGGTAGGTAAACCTGGCTGTGCTGTCAGTTTCACCCTGGAGAACATGATTTTTTAAAATCTGATTTACACGACAGGCCTACTTAAAGAGTCTGTCCTAGGTCTCTGGTGGCAGGTGACAAAACTTAGGTATTAATAAAAAGAAGAGCTGATAATGCAACCTGTGTGATCAGTCCTGTGCTGTGGTCTGGGTCCTCAGAGGGATGAGCAGCAGCCAGGCTTCTAGGAAGGCTGTGTGGTCTGCCACAGCTGGCTGCTGGCTACTTTTCCCATCTTGTTATAGAATTCATTCTGGTTAATAATTTGGTTAAAAACTATTTAAGTAAAACAGCCTGACATAGCTTGTCAGATACATTATTGTGTCAGGAAGCCAAAAGATGCATTTGCTCCCAGTTTTCTGTCATGTTTTATAACAGTCGGTGAATTGCCCATGTCCCCACTCAAAATAAATCCATTGTTAGTCCTGCTTGCTAGGCAGACAAATTGTTTTGAGAAGAGGCTCTATTTCAGGGTGGCTTCTACAATGTCCAGATAGGCCATGGTCAAGACAGGAACCCCTATCACATACGAGTATCTGCTGTAGCACGTGTCACTATTACAGTGCAAAATGAACCAAAGTGCCCTTGGATGATGACTCCCCTGCTCTCTGTAACCTGCAGTAGGTATGGGGCATGGCTCAGTAAAACCAGTTTTCATAGAAGAAATTGGGTCTTCAGAGGAGAGAGAGGGAAATGAGAGGGACAAGAAGATTGATGCTGCTGCCCGAGTTAAGAGGATGAAATGTGATGAGATGTGGGATGTGGGCCAGAGCCTTGTTTGAGAGCAAAGGTGCAACTGACTTAACGTACAACAACAAATCTGTGATGTGGCTCAAATAAAGGTCCTAAATGTTTTGCCTGTCCTCCATACCCATGGCAATTTCAAGTACAGTTATCTGGGCTGAGCTACCAGGGCTTAGGGATCATCCTGTGTGGGGGCTTTTCACTCTCCCCAGTTTGTGACTGACCATGAACACAGAAGTGATTTCTTCTCTTGCTGGAATTGAGCAATTCATGTCTTGATCCCAAGCCTCATGGGAGGAAACTAGAAAGCAGATAATGAGTCTGCTTTTCCTCTTGTTTACTGAGTTTTAAATGTAAAGAAATTCAGCTGCAGCTGGAGATGGAATATTGCAAAATTGTGTTAGTCAGAAGAAAATAAGGCTTTTCAGTTTAAGCAAGAAGAAAAGCTGGGCAACTTCATGGGGTCATTTGTTCAGTTGCTTTTAAAAATGTGAAGAACATCCAAGAGAAGAGTGAAGAAAATATTTTAATAACATTAGCACCTTATTTCATAGCTATCTTGTTCTCTTGTTGATCCTTCACTAGAAGTAAAACCTGGGGAACCGATGGAGTTCAGAAAGTAGCAATGAAAATCATTAATGGAATGCTGTCATTTGCTTTACTAGGAAGATGGTTGTGGCTGATGTATACAAAGTGCTCTAAAAGGACCCGTTAGCATTATGGATGGAAATGAAATACTAAAAATATGATTAAGATTATTAAATTGCCAGATGAAACAAAAACTAAGGTATGTCATATATTAGAAGGTAGAGTAGAGAGGTGAGGATTTAGTCATATTTATTAACTTTACTCTAACAGAATCACTTCATTACATACCTTGATTTTTAAAGGCAATGTTTCCAAAAAGGTAGGTTAAAAAAAAGATATTTTCAATGCACTGCATAATGGTGATACAGGGCATCAAAGTTAGCATGAGGCACTAGAGAAAAAAAGAGTAGCTGCACTATCCACGCAAGTATTGTATTGTTGCATGGCTTTCACGGATCACCTACAGACTTCTTCCCTCATATTTGAAGACAGGTTACTTCATGAAATAGGATACTAGGGATTGTGCATGTATCCAAAAGCAACATAAATGCATTGCAGATTGGTTTTGCTGTTTCAGAAAGCATGTTCACATACACAGTCTTGAAAGAAGGTGGGAGCAAAGCCAATGTAGAATTAACCACACTGAATAACTTGCACATTTTCAATGAAGTCTTTCATGTATTCTCTGCTTTTCAAAAATGAACAAGGGCCAAAACCAGCCACATCACTTGGATTTGCTATAATGAACTCCTGCTTCTCTGCAGTCTGAATCTAAGCCACTATCCTACACTTACCACATCATAGGAAACCACTAACCCTAACCATGAGACCAGTACATTCATGTCTCTACAATGTGTTCATTACACTCACATTAATAAGTGAATATAATGTTACAATGTCTGTGCCATTAAACAACACCTGTTCCATACAATGGAAACAAGGCACTCCATCATTAAATATATTATCTTCTTAACAAAGAACTGCACAACTGTTTGGCTAGAACTGTGAAGCAAATGGTCTATTTACATATGAAAAGAAATTTGTGTACGTTTGATGAATGACAGAATAATTGCTATATATGGCAAGGAAAATGGAAGTAAAATATTTTGTGTACTCATTACTGCTATTGCAAGTAAGTTGCAAAGGCCTTGATGTAGCTGTGAATGTACCTTTCTTGACCACATCAGCTAGGCAAAGCTTACACGGGCTGCTGGCGGCATCACAAGAATAAGCTTTAATTCTAGGAGTCTTAGCCAGAAAAGGTCTGGTACAAGGTGTTCAAGTCATTCCCCTACAAACACACATAAAATCGGTTTTGTCCATTTGATTTCATAGCTCTGAGATGTGGGTCTTCCACCACTTCACTTAGAATTCTGGTCTGGATTTGAATAAATTCCTGAGTGTAATAATTTTTTCCTTTTTATTTAGTGAACATTCTTCTTTTTTCTTGTCATTCTCACTATACCTTTTAAACTACTCACAATGAACATTCTTCTTTTTTCTTGTCATTCTCACTATACCTTTTAAACCACTCACAATTATGGGTCTTGGCCTGAGATAAGCAACCCCAGCCCAAACCTCTGTGGTAGCAGTGGTGGAAGGGTTAAAGGGGTAGAGCACCCCAAACTAGGTCCTACACCTCCATCAACAAGCTGCAGGATAGGGAAAAAGATGTGATCAAAGGCTTTTAGACAAGATGCTAGATAAAGACAAGGGAAAATGATAATTTGCTACTTCTGTCACCTCTGCTACACACACATGGATGCACATACAGAAATGGGAGGACACTTTTCATTGGAAATTTCCCTTGAAATTGCTGCTGTCAGCAGTTATCTGGAGCTAAATACTAAGCACAAGAGTAAAGATGCTACCCTTGCTGCAATCCAAATCTTACTGACCTGGTAGGAGGGGAAGATGGCAGTTTTGGTGCAATGCATCAGTGAAAAGGTGAGAAATAGCAGGTGAAGAGAAGGACCTAGATGGCTGGGGAAGAACAGTAGGTTCTTGATTTAGGAATATCCATGTTTAGAAGTGTTGATCTGATATGCAGAAATACTAAACCCTCACAGCAGAAACTAATGGCAGTGAGAATCATATTTGGCAAATATAGAGTGCTCTTGAGTACTGAGAATTGGAGCTGGCAACTCCACTGGCCACACAAATTAGCTTACAGTATAGACAAAATTAACTTTTTTTTTCTCACTGAAACTCATCTTTTTGTGCATCTAAAAATGCTACTAATAACATCACACTTTTAGTAAATATATTCAGGTTTATTTAAAGGGAAAACAAAAACCAAAACAGGAAACAATGTGGACATATTATGATGTAGTAGCCAGATAAAAGCCTGAGAAAAAGAAAATTTCTCTTTTGCTTGTAGGGTTTGAAAAGCATGCAGCAAATGACACCTGAGATCTCATGCTGAATGACTAGGACAAACATAAGTATTGAGTAACTTCCCATTCACTGAAAGAAGGCAAGGTTCCAGCAGAATATCTCACCATGTTTTATATTATTTACTTGTCTGTAGGCATTGTTATGTTTGCCCAATTATCCAATCACAAATAAAAAAACCAAACAGAATTAACTGTAGCAGCAATTTTAATGAAGCACTTTAAAATATATGAAATTGAATACACTCAAAATATTTGCAGTATAATTTGGTTAAAATGAGGAATAATCTGGTTCTGATAATAACGCATAAGCAAAAAATTACCGCGGGATATGGAGTGCAAGGGCTTTGAGACCCCTGCCACCTCATGTACAAGGTCATCAAGTTACAATTCCCCTTTTTATGCTGTATGCCATCACCATCTCCTCCCATTTTTGATTTCTCACATTTGTATTTCCACCCTTATCATCATCTTCATCACACATGCGCCACCATTCCTTTTAGGTGATCGCACCGGCTATTTGGGGTCATCTGAGAAAGGCTTCTCCTCTTCTTCAGGTGTCCTTTATTTCACCTTTGGATTACACATGCGCACCAAGCTGGTATAATGTGAGCCAAAACTAACATTATATAAGCCAATACCATGTTCTAACACTAAAGCAATAAATTTCATAAAATTAACATGTTCCTGATTTCCACTCAAGTTTTCCCTCTCTTTAAGATAAATTTAGTAATAGTTATCTCTTACTTCTTGTCCTGTACATCTGCAGGAGAAAGGGGGGGAACGGACCCCTCCCCTCTTCCTGGCATTACACTTTTTAACCATTTTGTTATCTCTAAATATTAATTACTGTATCAATATTGATTACTGTTTCAATTTTGTCAGCATGAATCACACCTATTTATCACAGTATGAAGTGTGTAACTGAACTTGGCCACGGAAACTGAGCTTGGAGAGCATGGTGGGGGGGCTCAATTAGGAGGCAGAGAAAAACCTTAATCCTGTTGCTTAATTTACACAGGTTCAAGGGCTTGATTTTGTGAATCTAATTATTCTTTTCACAGTTTTCTTCTCCAGTGCGGTTCATGGATATGGAAAACAACATGAACAGTTTTTGAAAGACAGCTGGCACAGCTGGTTCCTCAGCACACATGACCACAAACCGAATCTCATACTGTCAGCTTAATCTTTGCTTTGGCTTGTTTATATTAGTAACCCATCAAAATGTGTCAGTGTATACCAACCTCTTCTTCCATAAACACTTTTTCCCTCTTGTAGCTGATTTTTATATGTACAGCATACTGCAAGCTGCATAAATACAAGCTCCTTGTGGTACATAAGCATACCCAGGAAATACTGATTGCCTGGTAAAGCATTTTAGGCTGGCAACTTGGGAACTCTGTAATGAGATCTTGCACAATGTTTGTTCACTCTTAGAAGATCAGAACGTTCCTTGCCAAACCCTCAACCTTTAAGTGGAAATAGGACATATTGCCCTTCCAAGAAGATACAGATAGGATGGCACAACTCTTCTGACATGGGCAGAGGCAAAGAGACCTAAAAGAAGCAGGTATTTTCATCTAATAAGATGTGTAACCACAATTTTTCTCTCCTTACTGACTCTTGCCAGGAGGTTTGTGCATTTGTGTTTTGGAACATAATGCATAGCGACCATGTGTGGTAAAGCAAGAAGACCTACCACTATTAGAGCTTTCATACCTGTTGAATAGAACTACAGCTCATAATAATGTGATTTGATCTATTTTCAGTTCCTCATATTATTTTTAACAAAGTAAAGTTTCTCACAATCACAGTGAAAAATCTGATAATTAAAAACACAGCATTTTATCAAAACTAGAAATTGCAGTATACCCTAAATAGGAAAAACTACTGTACTGACCTTTTTTTTTTTCTGGTGTTTTATTTTTATCTTCATTTATCTTTTCAATAATATTGACAGTGGATAAAGCTGGTAAAGGAACAAAAGAGAAGGGCAGCTATTCTTCCTTCTTAGATTATCCCCAAATTCTGATCCTCACATGATTTGTTGAAGCAAGTGACCCCAGCAAAAGAAACAGGCAAAATGAATTTTTTTTAAACAACAATTTAAAAAGTAATTTTTTGAACTGTCAAATGATAAACTGGCCCATTGGATTTTTCAGAAGTGCCTCAGGTCCATTTTGGAACAATAAAGTTTTAGTATATGGTCATGTATTAAGTAATATTACATTGCACTGAGATTGGTATCAGACTCAGTATACTATGTAAACTAAACTCCCACTGTCATTCATGTGTGCTTGTCACTGTCAATAATAATAATTTCAAAGAAGGAAATATTCAGTAACTGGTTTAACTTTAAATGAGATCCACTGCCAGAAAAATTTACCTGGATAATACAGTTTCTCCTGAAAATGTTATTCTTTTTTTCTACTCTCAGTTAAACAAACTTTGTGGACCTAGTGAAAAGACATGGTTTTATTCAGTGGAAAAAGGGTTGGGTATTTTGTTCAACAATAGAAAACATTGTGTTTGTTTCTTTAGATCAATGCAGAGATGCAATATCACAAAGTAAGTAAACTCTTGTTGCTTTCTGGCATCATTGGCCAGTTTTGCCTTAAGCACACAGTTATTAGGAGGTGATGAGGTAACTGTTAGTCAACAAATGAACAGAAAGGATGTTAATCCTAAAATATGCCAAGGAGGCCAGCTAGAGCACAGAAGAAACATTTTTGTCCTACTTTTACTTAGGCCAGTCAAAATTGAAATCCCAAGATTTACATAGTGTAATATCAGATATGCTCAATGCATAGCATGGTCATAGCGCAGTAAGACAGCAGATGTTATGACAGACAGCCTTCAGCTGAGGTTGTCAGAAATTTATGTGGCATCAAAGCATCCCCATCTCACCAGATGTCCTACTCCATGAGCCAGATAGGCACCTACAAGCTGGCTCCCTGGCTGGCTTTTTCTCTGGGGCCCCAAGCAAAAGACAAAGCTGATTAGCTTGAGATCCAAGCAGAATAGAGTACTAAGCAGAACTGATAAATTAAACTCATTTACATTCTGCCCATAAAGATTCTTTCTTGAAAAGAAAAAGTTTCAGATGTGTCGTCTACTCCACATATATTATTACACACCCCCCTCTTCTTCCCCCCCCCCCCCCCCCCCCGCCCCAGTTTGGGCTTTCTGTTGAAGAAGAGGTATGTAGCTGGAAAAAGCTAGATCTAGACTTTGAATTACAGTGCATAATGTTGCTTTCGCAAGCAATAAAGACCAGGCACACCAAATTTGGAATGGAAACGACAGCGTGTTTCAACCTCTTACGACTCTTACCCAGCAACAGCCCACTTACAAGGCTGGCAGAAGGGAACACAGAGGATCACTGCTTTAGAGCAGCATGCACGTGTCTGTCATTTGTGGAAAGTTATGTGTCTTATGTGGCATTGTCATATACTATATTTTTCAGTCTTTCTCCCTATCATTTTTTTACTTGAAAAGGCAGACGACTATTTACTTCATTTTTTACATTGGATGGATGTTGTTTCTTTTCCCTTCATTTCTCAAGATTATTTAAATAAGATTCTAGTGATTTTAACAGACATGAGAGATGTGATATTGAAAACCCTGACAATGAAGTCCTGCATTAGCTTCATTTGTGAAACGATGACACAACAGTGTTTTACAGAGGCTGCAGCCAGCCGACCTTCTGAACAGGTCAAGGGCAGGTTCTATGCATTTGAAATTATTTCAGTTTTTCTTGTTTATTTCCTTTTGAACTCTCTTCTAAAGCTGTTTCACAGTTCTGATGCTAATGATGAGAGTGATGGCACTATTTGTATTACCCTGATACCACAAGGAAGTCTTGGTAGGGCATATGTTATACTCCAGCAATTAAAATGCCAGTCACTAATGACCAAAGATAGCCTAGTGCACTAGCTTGTATTTTTTAAAAGTATGTGTTAATTAGATTAATGAGATCATTTACCACAATGTAGCCACAAATAAAATTAATAAAAACATAAGAATTTCCTTAGCCCCCCTTCCATGTACTTATGCACAGATACGTACTTTTGTATTCATATAGTTCCTAGTGATGTGGTGATTCTTCCAGAGGGCACAGTGGTGGGATAATTGCTTAGATATCCATTTTCAGTTCCAGTGAATGACAGTCTGTCTCTTTAAGTGCGGCAATTAAACAGCTTTGAAAGATTTTTTTATTTACATTTTTAAAAAATAATTGATTAGGTTTTTCAACTAAGGAATTAAAAATCCCTACTGTTTTAATGTCAGCTTTAAAAGGGCCAGGAAAGCTGCAAATAGTACATGCTGTAAATCTGTGCCACGGCAGAAACAATCAGAAGAGTAAAGAGTAATGATTAAACATTTAATCAGACGCATTATACTTTGTTGTGTTCTCATTGTAGCTGCAGGAAAAGATGCTGTAACAGATCTTTAAATAGAAAACCTGAGGCTAAATTCTACTTCATCCATCAAAAGCAGCTGCTAGGAGATGACCTAATTTTAGTGGCTTATCAATTCCTTAGTGCTTGTTGGTTGATGTAACTTTGATCCTCTGATGCTAGATGACTTTTGTGCTGAATATAGCTAGAATTTAATGTGAATCTTTTGGATGGATGCCCAGCCAAGCTGCATAATCCAAACAAAGAGAGCGAGCAGTACATGATTCAAGCTACTCACGTGTACAATAATACAAATATATGTATCCTGATTCCTTTGGGCAATCAGCTCCATGTCACCAAGCACATATTTCAAACACAATGTCCTTGTGGGGTTTTTTTTTTGGTCTGTTTTTGTTTCTGTTTTTGTAGGTTTTTTCCCAAACAATGCTCTGCTTTTCACTGGAGAAACAAGACAAGATGCAGTGAGACTCAGCTGCTGCCAAGAAATAATGATAGAGTCAATAATTGCAGGACGTTTTTAATGAATGTTTTCCAAGCAAATCATTGCCATTTCAAAGGGCTGTTATTTCTATTTATGTAGAGATTAGCCCACACGTTATCAAGGAAAGGGAATAGTGATTTTTTTTTCATCATTAGTTTTTGTAGCATTTTTAACTGGTTTTTTTTGGTTTTTTTTTTTTTTTTTTTAATAACAGAGAATATCTTTGTCTCTCTTTCTAGCTTACCCTTTATCTGGACTTGTTTTCCTTTTCCTTTCTCTCCTTCTCTTTTTGGCTCTTCACTAAAACCATCTGTGACACACATGCAAGTTGATGGGTGTGTGAGCAATGCTTCACACATATTTACTTGCCCTACTTGGCATTATTTGCTAGTCATTAAAGATTATGCAGGAGTTTTTCATGTCCCATTTTTTTATTCTCTTAGCAAATTAAGATAGGAATAAGAGTGCGGTCAGGCTATTCGACAGATTTTTTTTTTTCTTTTATTTCTTGGAGAGACTGTGCCTAGAGTTTAGACTGGGGAGGATTTAGACTGGGAGGATTAGACTGGAAGGATTTCTGGGTTTTCTTCCTGGCACTGACAATCATGCATTGTGTGAGCTTGAGCCAGTCACTTAGGGCCTGTTTTTCACACTCCAGTTGAAATAAATGGAAACTGCATGTGCTCAGCACCTCTGCAAACCAGGTCATTTATCTCTTCTCCTTTCATTTATGCACTGATAAATATAACAATCTTTGCCTTTGCATATGCAAAATGGATAGAAGGATACAAATATGGGCAGTTAAACATGCAAATCCCTCATTTTGATGCACATCCATCCATTTCATACAACCAGGGATTTCTACATTTGCCTTGGGTCCTTTTTGAAAAAATGGACCATAAATAACAAAATCCATACAGACTTCTCAGGGAGGCACAACTGAAGTCAATATGTTTCTGTAGCTTCTTTTCTGTATTTTCACTTCTGTTAAAAATACTATTAGCTAAAATAATAATCATTTTAACCTACTTTATTACTGGATTAAACCATGTTGTCAATGTGCAAATGCCTTGGGCATTTCATGCTAATTGTAGGTTATTACACAAGACTCAGTGTTAGCTGTTTGACACAGTTTGGGATTCTTAGGTGGGCTTAATTATCATTTCATAGTACCTGCATTTCTTCAGTGACAGTAAGGATGTCCAGAGTGCTACGCAGCAGCTCAGGATTGCCCCAGTGAAATGCCTACAGTGTCTCAGTATGCCCTCTAGACATATAGTAAGGGTCAAATCTGGTACAAAAAGCAGGACAATGTTTGTAATAAGCAGTCAGATTGACATCCATTTTCACTCTGCCTACCACTGCTCAAAAATAAAAAGTAATAAGAACAAATTTCTTCAATGGATATTAGCATGTTCATTTAAATGCTACTGTTCCTGATATACAAATGTCAATGGCTCATGGCTCCTGGCTTCTGTGTCCAGCTTTTGCAGAAACTCAATGGAAGTCAGAAGCACTGAGGTCTTTCTTGCAGTCACAAGGTATTGTCCACCAGCTTCAATGCAATTCTACTGCTTAAAAATGATAACATTTTGGTGAATATAGGATTTAAAAAAATATAATATCCTCAGCTTTGTTGTGGAAAAAAGTTTAAATGCTTATGTTTTGCCCAAAGTCTCAAAAATATACTAGAGCATAACAAGGACATCCTACCTGGGATGGGCTTCAAATCTGGATCCTGCTTTGCCGGGACAATTCTCCTGGCTATACACTCTTATTAGCCACTTTCCCTGGAGCCCCACAATGCTCCCTTTGTCATGGGATGGACAAGCCCATCACACAACCGAAATGCAGACGGATGCTCATATATCCTAGAGGAAGCCTTTTTGCCCAAGCTATTGTGCATTTATGTCTCTGGTGCCTGCATTGGTCACAGGCTGGGGAAATGCTTGGATTTTCCTTGCAGAAGGTACACACCTCTAGCAATGGCATAGGAGGATACACAGAATGCATGCAACTCTCAGCTTAATTTCAGGCTACAGGAATTTTCCTGGCCGAAAGACTGACCATGCTTGTGGCAGAACAAAGCTGAGTGCACAGCTTTTGTGTTACTGGCCCAGCCCTCTGCATGTACCACTCAGCTTCCCAAACTGAACCTGATAATTACAGAGTTGTGTGTAACCGTGAGTTTACCAGGAGTCTTCAGTGAAATTGGGCCAGTTTAAACATCTATGACCCAATTTTGTTCTCACTGGACTGCGCAGATTATTAACATAAATGGAAATAATCTTAGATGCTCTATAAGTGTTAGAGAACAAACAGCTGCTGTCTCTAGAAAGGAACTATGTATTTTGAGAATGGGGCTGGCAGCCAGGCATTCCACTCCTCATGCTGGCCTTGGGCAGGTTCTGTATTCTTGCTGCCTTGTCATCCCCATGTAGCACAGACAGAATTGTTTTGCCTTCCTTCATTGTGGATGTGTGCAAAGATTAAATAAATCACCTGAAAATTATAAGCATTAAAGTCATTATTACTTTATACAAAAACCAGTAGCCTCTTGCTTCTAACCAGTCCCCTGGCTTCTGATGTTTTGGTTAAAAATTCATACTGGTAGGATGTTTTTTGTTGCATTTATGTCTCTGTAGTTTGTTGAGGAGTTTGTGGTCCTTGTTAGTAACTAAGAAAGCTCTTACCTCATGTTCTAAAGATTAATTTAATACTTCGTGGCAGTGAGTCAATATTGCAAAATGCTGGGCTTTATAACTGTCAGGACTGTGTGAGCAGTTTAGGCTAATAGTGAAAGTGTCCTCCTTGCAGGGTGAGCTGCTAAGCAGCATCTCCAACTGGCCCGGTTGTCTGGTTTACAGAGGAAGCCAGCTGAGGCAAAGATGGGCTGAGAACCCAGATGCATCTCATTGACCTGGATGTGGCAGCTGTACTCTTCCACCTCTTCTACCTGTACATAACCCACATTCTGGATATCTCTGGATGTGGGTTAACCTATCTGCTGAATATCCCTGTGCATTTTTCAACCCACTTGCTAAGTTTGTGAACACAATGCAAATGAGGCTGCAGTACTGTATATTACCTGGGTGAAAACAGGCTTTTAGATCCAGGAGTGTCATAGTTACAAGACCAGATGTGATCGAACGTGTGAAATGACCCTGAAATGTTCTTAGGAGGCCAACTTGTTCTACCAGCATGCTTGAACTTTTACATTTCAGCAATGTGAAAGCCAGTTTAGACATGAATTACTTGTTATAGAGACATCATCACTGAGTGTTACTAAATGATCACAAATGAGCAGTTAGCAATTTGAAAGCACTCAAATTATGAAAGGTTTATTTAATAGAACTGATATCCTAAATAATGTTTGCTACAGGTCAAGTGAAAAAATGCAGAGACAAAGTCAAATAATAAAAATACATACCAAATTCTACCCTGCTTTTAGATTTTTATGCTTATTTTCACTTTACCCATAAAGTGCCATTTACAAATGCTCATCTTTATAAACCCTTGTGCTTTGTACCACTGTAGTTGTTGTGGTGTGCTAAAACTGAAAACTGAGTTCCCCTATACAAAATACTATTTATTATTGCAATCAGACACTTGTGCATGGAACAGCAGAATAAAATACCAATCTGCTTTTCAACAAATGAACAGAGACTTTAGGGCATTTCAGCACCTTCTGAGGAAAAGACATATTCAAGAACCTTCTGGACACAATCCTGTGCCACGTGCTCTAGGATGGCTCTTCTAGAGCTGGGAAGTTGGACCAGGTGACCCACTGTGGTCTCTTCTGACCTGACCCATTCTGTGACTTTCTGATGTGTGAATAAAGTACCAAACACTGATCACAAGTGTACAGTCCCTGTGCTAGTAGTCCGTAAAGTTCCACCTGTCTAACTAAAGTTTTGGGAAAAACTTTGAGTACAAAATTTTTTTTGGTAGTCCAAGAAACACCTGAACTGCAACATGTGAAACCCATGGCACTGGAAATACAGTGTCAGTGATGATCTTGACTTATTTGGAACTTTAGAAGCAAATTAATTCATGGCTTTTGCTGTAAATGGTGTAACAAACATCATCAGCACTGCTTTGGGCCAAAACCCTACAAGTCTGTGGTTCTTCCCGCTGCAATGGGCTGAAATCAAGGAGGAGCAACTGTGCCCTACACGAGCCAAAAGAGCTCTGGAGCCATCTGACTGAGGCTGGACAGGCACATCAAAGTTCTGCCTCAGTTTGTTATTCGAAATAGTTCTGTATATGGCTTGTACAGGTTCACACATGATAACCATGGGAGTGAGACCAGGTCTTAGGTAATGCATCAGTTTCCTTACCTTTGTCTGATGTTCCAAGGCACAGAAGAAACTGGGAATCAAGAAATCTGCGAATTTGCTATAGCAGTGTGACTTAGACAACTGTGAATTTTTCTGCTCTCCTGGTGATATGCTGTGTGAAAAACCCCTAAAAAATAACAGCACTGGAATTATGAGGGTTGTAACAGAGGTAGTTATCAGGTCTAGGTTTTCAAAACAAATTTCTTAAATTTAGGTTTTTTATTTTCTTGCCACTTGAGAGAATTCAGGACACAAGACCTGTGTTATTTAAGAATGCTCAGTGTCGTTTTTGGAAGAAAGACCCAGACTGTGCTACATTACCATCAATGGAAATGTGAGTTTGGAGCCTAAATCTTTTGCAGCAGGAGAGATTAGAGAATATTGTGAATATAATTTCAGTATATATACTGAGTTTCCCAAGGGAATCTCATCAACAACAACTTCAAAAGTTACTTTTATGCCACTTCCACTCAGCTGACAAGAACACTTGACATTTTGAGAAGGTTTAGAATAGAAAACATTAGCAGTTCGTGTTGATCATGCAACTCATTGGCAAAAACACTACTGTTTAAATATCATGTTAAGTCATCGCTGGATTGCAATCTAATGAGCGTAAAAGATGAGTACTTCTCAAAAGTGACTTGTTTTGTAACTTTCACAACTACAAACTTGCAAAATGAATACTGTGGACTTTTACTTCCACCCAAATACTATTTTCAAGGTCAGTGTCCTTTTGTGCCTTGGAAACGCATTCCAAAGAGCTGTTAATAAATAGTCAGGATACTGTACTTTTTGCTCAGCGAAGTCTCAATAGGAATTTTCATTATTATGAACAGGATGAGTAATCTTGCTAATGGTATAGTGACCAAGTGTGTTCTAGCTTGTCTTTGAGCACTTCTTGCTTTACAGATGTATTTAGCCCTTTTCAAGGAGTAGCATTCCAGGTGAGTCTGAAATAAAAGGAAATGCAATGTCCTCTCTCTTCCAACTGACATAATCACTGCTTGACTTTTCCTCCAATTGAACCAACTAGTATTTAAAATTCCCTTTGGCATGGATCAAGAATTGGGACTGTTGATATCTTTAACTTGGTTGTTTATTTAACTTCCCAGTACATAATAATTTGTATAAAAAATGACCTTCCCCTAAATATATCTGAGTGGCTATGTTATATTATACTAATGACTGCAACATGCAGAAAGCCAAAACAAGTACTTTGCCAGTATCAACAGAAATTATGAAAATACAGTTTGCAGCAATGTATGAATTATTGCTGCCAGCTTGCAGCTCCCAAGTTAACTCCTGATGAAGTTATAAATTGTGACAATGAGTGCTGTTTCTATCTTGAGTAACAGTGTGGCCCAATTTCTGCTGTCATAAATGGAGACTAAATCCATTACAATTGGATGGTTCTATTTCTGTCCAGCTAAACTCAGAGTTATCCTTTCAACAATCAAATAATGACAGTGTGAGTTGGACACAGAACTACACAGTCATTTCTTTTGTGTGGTTTCAGCCAGTTCAGGTACAGAGGTGGAAGATAACGCAGTGACTCAGTCTGAGAATTAGCTTTCACCAGGATGTGTCGTTCAGATCTTTGTTCACTAGCAAGGTGGTAAAAGAAATCTAATTTCAAGCTCCATTGGAAATTGAGGGAAAGCAAACAATATCCAAGAGATAGAAAGCAAGGAAGGGATAGGATAAAAATTAATGCCAGATACAAGGGGTAGGGAGAGGAATGGAATTGTTTATCTGAATCTTCCCTAAATGTCTTCAGAGACTTCATTCCAGGCCATACTACTTTTAGCTTCTCAAAAACACATCCTCCCTCTTGTTTTAAATAGGAGTAGGCTAGAATTAGAAGCACTTACCCAAGCCATTCAGATTTTAACTTTCAGGGCTCAGAAAAAATGGGACCTGGAACTGAAACAGGTTTGGTTTGGCTTTTGCAAAGACCAAACCACCCCTTCCCTTTCCCCCTATATTTAGGCTAAAGCCTTAATCAGAGAACTAGCAGTGAATGTATAAAAACAGCACACACCAGGAGAACAAAACAGTAAACACTAAAAGAACAACTGCAATTCAGCTGCTTCCCTCTGTGCAATGCGGACTTATGGGCTACTGAAAAGATAGTAGAACTGTTTCCACCCAGAAGTAACTATGAAAGGAAGCAGGATAATTTGGGGCTGTATTGATGCAAGGTTGTCTCCATAGACTTCCACTGATGTTACATCCCAAATCTATCTGTGATAGATAGCTTACATTTTGGTTGAGGATATCTGAAAGCCTGAAACATTTTCAAATATGGTATGTATACCCTGTTTTACTTCATCACTTTGCTTCTTTACTGGGGTAATCTTCAGTCTGTTTATAGAAAGCTTGTACTTCAGGTTAGAAAACAAGAATTGCTTTCATTGTTGGACTTCTTCCAAGCTCCATCATTAATTATAAATATATCTTCTTCAAATCTTTTTTACACAATCTTTTGTTTGGAAACTTCATTATTTAAAGACCTGTAACATCACAGTTTGCCAAAGGCCATATTATCTGAGGGGAAAGAGTATCCAGGATGAAATGCTTTTCTTCTTTTTCCCCTTGTACTATAATGCCTCATTACTGTTATTATTTGCAAAAGGGATGATTTTTCTATTATCAGCATAACTCTTTACTGCACTGTCAACATAATAGCTATTAAAAGAAATAAATTTTAAACATGTTTTGCTACAGATAAGTTGAATTAACTCCCTGTCAACCTCTAGAATCTTTGGAACTTTTTAAAGTTGTTTTCCAAGACTTTTTAAAAAATTTCTGGAGCACAGAAAGCTTGCCTATTCTAATCACAATGGAAGCATTTTTAAATTAGTATATTCCTTCTGAGGATACATCCACTAACAAAAAAAAAATCATATGGAAAAAAATTAAAGATATCTCAGGAAAATCTCAGGCAATCCTAGTGCATTTGTCATGAGATAATTCTACATTTTATGAGCATTCCACTGATCCTTTTCAGTTCTTTAATCTTCTTTTCTGTGGTTTTTTTTTTTTTTTTTGGAGATTAGTTGCAAACTATTTGTCTCTTTCAGGTAGAATATGGAAGGGTTGTTGTATCTATCCCTGGAGTGTCTTGGTCAGAGTTTTTACTGAAGAGAATCATAAATCATAAATACTGCAGACAATTTCATGCACAAGGAAAACTGGATGCTCTAGGACACATTTTGAAATAAAATTATTGAGTAAAATTTTAAAACTTACCTAACAACAACTTCCTCACCATGGAAAACATCTGTACATGATGATGATGCATACAGAACTGTGATTCAGTATTAGTGTAATTTCCTGCTAGAGACAGCCAAATTTTCGGACTCCGCATAGAAGACAAACATCTTCTGCTGACTCACCCTCATCTTGCTCCATATTCAGGTGTTACAATATCTCTGGTCAGTATCACTTTTGGGTTAATACACATCTGTCTTGCTTTGAGTCCCTTCCATGGAAGGAGTTCAGACACAACTTAAGTGAGATGTGAAAACAGGTGAAATTTCCACATGCTGTTTTATACCCTTTTTCCTATGCAGGAAAAGACCTCTGGGGTCTGGGTGGATTGTTTTTGGAGGTTTTTTATAGTTTGAGCTAACATCACAGATAGACTCATGGATGGGTATATATCCGATATAATATTGCTGTAAGAACAGGTGGGAATAGCTGTGGGGACTCATTAGTTTTACTGTTCCAGTGTTGCTGCCAAAAAATTACATGCTGCTTTTCCCCAGTCCATTTTAAACAGGAAGAGCTGCCAGAAGCTTACCCACTGTTTTCACATAAGTAGTATATGATCTGAGAGGTAGGAGTTTTGGGGCGTCACATCCATTCACTCACATCTCTGAGAGACAACAAAAGCCATTTGGTTTAACCTGGAGAGAGAGGCTGTTCAGACTCACTGGGGAAGGAGTTGCTGCTACCAGTAACAGACATGAGTTCCCTTCTCTGCAGAAACACATTTGCTGGAGCCTGATGGAGGGATGTGTTCGTTTCTTGCTGGTGAATGCAAGGGCAGTGCACAAATGCTGTGTGAGACTACACAGTAGCACTGCTGGTAGGCAGACAGTAAAGTATAGGATTACCTGATGTCTTACCTTCTTGAGAAACTAGGATCACTAAAACGGGAAAACAGTTACTTCAACCTACAAGAGAATTGGCATAGAGAAGAATTGTGAGATTGTTTATACTCCAAACAGAAGCAAAAGGGACCTCAGACATCTCTGCTATTTCTGCCTATCGTCTTTTTCTGCACTAAGTGTTGGAGAATGCTGTCCTTCTGGCTTACAATGAAATTTCCTTTCAATTTCAATGAAGCATTTCAATCCATGGTTGTGCCAGGGAACAGAATGTCTCGTGGAAGCTCAGTGTCATCCCAAGTGAAAAGAATAAAGTATTGGGTTTGGGGGTAGGTGCTTCTACTGTTGCTGATGTGCCTTGGTGATTCAAATTTCCAGGGAGTGGAGCAGATCAGCTTGCTGGGGGAGCATGCACCATGCTCTACTGTGCTGTTCTACTGGCAGAGAGGCTGGGAGTACTGCCTTAAAGCAACACTCAGTGACCTGCTTTGTTCCTAGAAAGAAGAACACCTCACCAAGGAAGGATACAAGAGTTTTTTGAAGGATCCTGTAGTAATCTGTGGACTGAGATTATACACCATGCATACCATAAGCATGGGGTGAGGAGAGAGGAAACACAAGATGCTGTTGGGTCCTGGCCTAAGAGAGGAAGAGTATGTAGCAATATTAAATTTGGTTTGTCTCTGTGTGTAATGCTCTTTGTTGTGCCAGATGACTTCAAATATTACAAACTGCCCTTATGAATAAACAAAACAGAGAGTACAATGTGTATATGAGATGTTATATAGTAAATAATGGGATGTTGTCTTCATGATATTATGGCTACATGCTTTGCACAGAGCACTTCAACATTTACTATAAGTAAATCTATTAGGAAAGACAATCATTCTCTCATACTGACTTTCTCCAAGCCAGTGCATTGAAAATAGTCTGTTTCCTGCTCCAGACATTCCTTTAGAGATGACAGGAACTCCCCCACCACAGCCTTAGTGCAGGAACAATTTGTGTTAGTGCTTTCTTTTTGCTAAGAATTTTGTATTTTACACTTTATTGATGTACTGCTGCCAACTTAACACAGATCCCAATGTGATCTTGAATTTAGGGAATGGAAAATCCTGATAAACATCCGGGCTGCTGTGAATGCAAAGGACAAAGCCTTTGTAGTAAAATGTCTCTGACATACGCCCATGAGAAGTGTTTGATGTGCTGTAAAAGACATCTGTCTGAAAAAAAAATTGTTTTTCCTCTTTGGCTTTGCTGAGCAGACTGTAGAAGTAGATGACACAAAGTAACCCTCCTTTTCCTCTCCTACTGCCCCTCTCTTTGTTTGATCTTGCAGAGACGTGATAATGGTGAGTCTGTAACGTGAAAGTAATTTCTGTAAAGACTTATACTGTGAACAGAGGGGTTTTATTTTCTGCTGCTAAAGGGAGATCAAAGCATGATCTAGAGATTAGACCTGTTTTGAGAGAGAAAACTGAGTGGCCTATTTCTACCTATGTCACTGAATTGCTGCATCAAACTGAGTAAGTCACTTAACTTCTCTGTGCCCTGGACCTTTGCTGTGTACTGAAGCATTCAGCTCTTTCACTAATAACAAACATTTTATATGGCTTAATCATAAATGATTGCTAATTAGCCACAGTCAGTGCAAACTTCATTATACTTGTTTTCAACCTTTACACCAATTCAGGGAACGTGATGGCTGGTTTTGATTTCATTTTGGTCACAGCTTGCAGGAAGGAAAGGAAGAAAGCACTGAGATCCACAGAGGAGCTGGAGGCAATGACACAGACTGCAGGCTGATGGGAATTTCTGGACTCAGGGCTGTACTTTACAAAGGATGCTGGCATCACAGAAGCATTATTACAGTGTTTTATATTGGTCTGGATGAGTTTAAACAACCAGCTGAGCTACTAGCAGCAATGTACACAGTGCAGACCAACCTTCCAAATAAGTCCTGTGTCTCACACTGACTGTACTTGACTTTTGGTCACCAGTTTTTTTCTGTTGCTCAACCCAGTTCAAATATCACTAGCTGAGGTATGCTGACCTCCTCTTACAGCTCTTGTTTGGAGGTAGTGCTTGCTCGTGAGCTCAGACCAGCAAATGAGTAAGTCAGGTCTGCAGTCTGCCAGTGTGCTTGCATCTGCACGAATGCACAATCTGCTGAAAAGCACTCAACTGCCCAAGCCCTTCAAATACCAGGGTAAAGCTGTGTCAACAGTTGTCTCCCTGACAACCTTCTGAGCACTCTTACACGTGGAAGAAATCAGTCAAAATTAGTCTATAAGGAAAAAACTTGTGGAAATCTCTCTGCTTTAGGCAAGGCTGCAGTTTTACCGTTTGCAAAAAGAGAAAGATGTCAGGAGTGTCCCATTCTGTGGCAATACTGGAAATTTAATCTGCAAGTACATGAAAAGGAAGTGTGATTAAATCAGAGGTACAGCAGCAATACAATACTATTCTGTGCACAAAAGCAGCCTCACATCAGTTCTGCATTTTATGCACAGGCAGCCTAAGAGAAGAGACTCCATGATTCAAAATGTCTGCAGTCTACATCCCTGGAGAATCAGTAGGAGTTGAAGAAAACTTCCAAATGTTTCATGTGTATGTGAGGGAAACAAGAAAGCTGCCTTCTCCCAAGGTATCAACAGGAAAAGTGAGGAATAAAGGGATTAACAAGTTCTGTGCAAGGTGACACATGTTTAGGTTTGTTTGTTTGTTTTTTGGTTTTTTTCTTTTTAATTTTTTTTGACGCATCTGAGAAAGAAGTAAATTCCCTGAATTTCCCAGTATGACACGGCAAAGCAAACCCCATGAATTCCCGCAGCGGTTGCAACAGAAACTTCATGCCCTCTGTCCTTTGTCCTTCTAAGGGGAAATGTTGGGTGGCATACAATATTTAAAAGTTAATGATAGGCTAGCCAGTAAAAGTGAAGACTTGCAGCTTTGGGTTGCAGCAGAGAAACAGGACGGCAGCCTGTTCATACCAAATGCCTGAGAGTACCTTATTCACGGGAAGCACTGGCAGACTATAAAGTACTCTGTTAATTATTGTTGACATTGCATAGAGAGCTTCATGCTGTTCTTTCTCTGCCTGCTTTGACTTAATTTGTTTGAGAAAGTACTTTTTCTGTGCTGCAGATTATGTAAATTCATATACTCTACTGCACTGACAGATGTGTCTTTGTTTTAGAAGAAGCCATTATTTTTTTCAGTGCTGAATGTGAATGGAGCATTTCACACTGGTGGCTTCCAAAAATATTTATAAAGTGAAGCTGAGCAGCTCAAAATATTTTGCCCTCCTACACTGACATTCACAAGCCTTTATAGCTGCATTATCAAAAGCATTTGCAGTGGAACGTGCATGAGTTGACCACAAAGACTGTGTTAGTCAACAAATGACTGAAGGCACACATTTTAGTCATCTCTACCCCACACAGTGTACCGAAGAATCCAGTTGCAACTGTAACTAACAGGGCAATTATTCTATATTGTGGGTCAAAGACTATCTTATAATGATCCTTTTCTCTCGTTAACTCCTGCATATCTGAGGAAACAGGATGAAGAAGTAGAAAGTGTACAAAATTCTCCTTTCTTCCTCTTTCAGCTGGTAAAATATGGTTTGACTGTGCACTGACTATCTCAGGCAGTGCTCATTCTGAGGGCTAATAGCTGCTCATGGGTCTGATATCTGACTGTGAGGGGTGGCATTGTTTGCCTTCCATATTTACATTCCACTTCCACTGACCATTGCCTAGGTGTTCTCCAGCTCACTCTCCCACCCTTTGATTCTTCCTGAACATGCTGCTAAGAAACAAAGCATGCTGCAGCCACTTGGGCAGAGAAAAAGGCTGCCTGTGAGTACATAAACGCATCAGACTTCCTCTTAGATTTCACTATAAATTAAAATGACCTCTCTGCCAACTGATTGTAATGACTTCCATAGTCTTCACTACTGTATTCCATATCTATAGTCTTCATCCCTACACAAAACCAGGGCTTCCCACACATTTCTTCCCACTAGGAGTAACCCAAGAGAGCTACCCCAGCAATCTGTGCCCTCCAGGTGCAGGTAGAAGAGCTGTCTGGCTAACTTTATTAGTATGGACATGATAACTGACACACAATGATTTCAGTGATAAGACTGGGTGTACTCCATGTCCATTCTCAGCTTTGTACATTTCCATCTTTGAAGTTTTAAAATATATAGTGAGTAGCAGTGAGTCCAAGGAATCCTACTTATAAATCCACTAAATAATGTTAGCCACATTGGCGTTGGTCAGCCCCTCCCTGTCCCCAGGAGTGGAGGCTATGCACCATGCTTAAACACTCTGATTATCCTCAGCAGGCAAATGGATAGAAAAGACATTTTAAACAGGGGAAGTCTCCCCACCTGAATTGGTACAGTGAGGCGCTCAACAGCAGGGAGAGGGAATATTTGTCATACACTATCCTGTCTTCCTAAACATGAGTTTGCATTGATGAAAAAATAGTGAAAAGTTTTACTCAGCAATGAATAGGAACTCCAACTAATTCCCCCTTCTTCATTATTTAGGAGATACTTCTCTAGTATATCCAATGATTGCACACTGCGTAGGATGCCATTTCCCTTCAATGGGCATACTTATTTCTTTCCTCATAATCCTTGCATTGTTTGGACAAAATCTTTTTTCAAACATTTGCATTTTTGCATTGCTAGATGTTAATTTTTTAGTTCATGATGAGCGTGTGACCCTTTTGTTGTTTGTAGGCAGTATTAATTCTCTGATATTTAAGCATGGCTAAATGAAAAGTGTCTCAGCTGAAGATCTTTTCTCTTTTTTCTTTTTTTTTTCTTCTTTTGTAAGAAGACAGTTATTTTGGTTTTCTTGCTGCATTTTGGAGGCATGTGCATTAAAGTTACTTCTAAAACCTTGGAACAGGAAAGAATAGCACACTTTAAATGTATTGTTACATGTGTTGCCATGTATTTGCTACCCTCTTGCTTATAGCTTGCAGCAGGTGAAAAAGCAGTAATGGGTGATTAAGAATGCAATAAAGGAAAAGAAGTCTGGAGAACAGTAACAACAAACACATGTGGTCTTTTGTGTTCTTTTGTATCCTGTGAGGTATTAATTTCCTTTAATGAATTTGTAGCTTAAGTTAAAAAAACAAACAAACAAAATCAAAACAACAAATAAGCTGAATTTTCCCTTTGCTCAGCAAAAAGTAAGAAAGTACTAATAATTTTGATTAAAATATTACTGAAAAAGCTGTGATTCTAGTACTTGTGGCCTTGTTTTGAACAGAACAGAGTTTGCTTCTAATGCTACCATGCCAAGGAAAGAGGGAATTGATATGACAGTTCATTTCAGACTATATGAAGAACTGGGTTATAGCATGAGGGTTGACAGAGATGTTCTTCTAACATGAGGTAGCCCTCCAGATGGAGGGTGATGTGTGTCTGTGCAGAATGCATTTGTTTTTGATGGCCAAGCCGTGACTGTGAAGTAGGCTTCCTTTCCTCTGGGACCTTATCTCAGATTACACCAGCTCCTACTGCAAGTGAAGAACACCTTTCTTTGACCTTGACATTACTGGAATAAATGTTTAGAGCCATGTAAAACCTCAAAACAAACACTCCTCTCCTTGGGGAACAGATAAGTGAACAAACACGTGACAGATGATAGTGACGTTACTTAACGCGTGACCGATTCGCACATATATTTTGCTCTCACTGGAGTTGTAAGTGGCCACAAAAGAAAAACAGGTCATGTTACTGGTGTGCCTGGTGTATTAGTGAGCAGGTCTGTAGGTGTATGCCTTGACATAGAAGCAATGTTTGAAGATACTGGATTTCCCAAGGAAGCTCTGAACATGATGCAGAAGTCTTGCTAGAGCTCTTGAGCTTTGTAAAAATTCAGTTTCAAAATTCACCTCCCACCCAAAAAGTACAAATGAATTTTTGCAACCAGCTCATAAAATCTTCCCATTGCAACATGGTGACTCTGTCTTGAGAAAGACTTTTTTGGAAAACGTTACTTGGGACTGCATGCTTATGACTGGTAGGTGTACAGTCCTTATGCGAACCACCTTTTATCAAGACCAACCTTGCCACTGCCCCTCATCAGGTGGAGACAACAGATGCCTAGCAGCAGCTATAGGTTTGTAATGCTCGCTGAGATGTCCAACTGCATGGAGAGACAGGAGAAACAGAAACTGGTCAAACTGGTTCTGGAGGCCCTGTTAGGGGCTCCCTGATGCTGGGTCTTGCTCAGGCAGGCTACAAAGCCCGGCGCGACAGGGTGGCTTCCACTGGAAAGAGCCTCGCACTCCCATTTTTTTAATCATCTCTCACTCCCATTTTTGTCCTAATTCCTTCTCCCCCTTTTATAGCATTTTGTGTGAAAGAATACACTGGCAATGCTGAGTACCGCTTTGGAGGGAGGCCCCAGATAAACTGGCTCCAGATGTGCTTGAACTGGCCTGGCTGTGTGCTCTGAAGAGCAAAGCCTGCCTCCTCGGCTGGGAGCAGGCACCCATGTGCCAGGCAATGCACGTGGCTGGCTGCCACAGTTACTAACCTAGTATTAACTGCATTAATTGTGGACATAAACAGTGTTTAGTGCCAAGCATGTCACAAGCTGATTATAAAAGCTGTGGTGTAGGCAGAGTTTCAAATTGTGCTTCACTTTTAATTTCTAGCGCCCTTCCCCTCCCCTCCTATCCCCCCCTCCCCCTCTTTTTCCCCTCCCCCTCCGAAATTCCTTGAATGTGTCTGTGTATTTACCAAAATACAAATGTGTACCGAGCGGTAGAGCTATCGTGTTGTAAATACTATGAGTACCTGCCAATGGCTGGGAGCAAATGCAGACGCCTGGAGTCAGGACGGGAGCGCCGGCAGACCCCGGCAAGGGAGAGCCCCCTGCCCGCCCTGACCCGTCCCATCCCATCCCTTCCCTTGTCGTTCCGTTCCGTTCCATTCCGTTCCGTTCCGCTCCGCCGCTGGGCGCAGCTGACCTACTTTTTCTGCATTTCTCCCCACACTGCCCCGACCCCTCCCACGCATGGGGCTCGACGGCTTTTAACCCTTCGGAGCGCAGCAGCCGCGGCTCCCCGGTGCCGGCCGGCCCTGCAGCTTGGAGCCGGGGGCGCGGGGATGCGGCTCGTCGGGCTGCGCTTCCAAGCAGCCTTTGCCCGCAGCACCACCCACTGGGCAGCGTGCGGACACGGACCAGCCGCACCGGGCTGAAGCGCCGCTTCTGTCCGCTCGCCTATTGCCCTAACCTTCCCCGGAACTGGTGTCCACTCGGCTCCCTGTGATTCTCCACTATTTCTCCCATTAACGAACCTTTAACAAAACAAATAAAAACTGTAATGAAATTCGAAGTACCTAGAATTCGCAGAAATGGCGCTGTTTGCATTTCTGTACAATGCAGCCCCACCTTCCTGCGAGGGACAGGACATCAAAGCGTTTTGGAGAGGCTCTGCCCTTTGTGGCTCATGCTCTGGCACCTGGTGTGGGAAAGCCTGTATGATTATGGTGACAAAACACGTCTGACACAGCATACGCTGAATACTGGCTTGGTGTGAAGAGCCCATTGTAAGTGCTTTGTATTTGATGTGCTTAATGTGGTCAAATAGTGCTCAGTATGATATTCAGCTGATTAATTGTAACTCACTTTTGGATTGCACTTTGCCTCCCTGTGTTTTTGCTAAAACAGTGGGTTGTTTTTTGCTCATTTTAGAAGAATATTAGAGGAAAAGCCCTTTAGCTGCACAGAAGTCTGGAAAGGGGGAAGATAATACTTTCACATTTTTAGATATAATACTTTCACATTTTTAGATATAATACTCTTTCTAGAAAGGCCAGAAGCAAAATGTTCTGAAATAAAAAAAATTGCATTGGGTACACACCTTTTAACATGCAAAAATTTTTGTGTGCATTGAAAAGTATCTCCTGGGTTTTAGTAAAGATTATTAGACAACTGTGGAACTTGTCAGCATTTCCTCAAGTGTGTAAGCTCCACTGAGTATACAAACAAATTGCATTCAGGTACATGAAGATAATGGCATGGTCACTCTGTCCGAAAAAGTTGAAGTTTCCCTGGTGCAGCTGGTGAAACTTGGAACAAAAGTAAAACTGCTGGGAAAGGAGTTTCCTAGCAGCATGTATTTCATAGGTTCAGGACCAATGGGTGTCCATGGAGTAATCGAGCTCTGTGGTCACTGTGACCGTGGAGTAACAGCTGTGGGTCACTCTTTTGGCTGTTGTTGAAGGATGGTGGGGATGGGCAATGAACCTTGTTTCTGTTCTAGAGGAAGGCCGCTTACACTGTTGGTGAGAGCATTATCTGTGTTTTGAGAATGTGCTTAGCTGTGCTCCATCGCTTTAACACATTTCCACTGAGTGGCCACTGACCTATTTGTAATCTGTTTCGCGGAAGTTTTATTTTGAGTGTGGTAAGTGGAGAGTTGCAGGGACATCTGAGCATGATCTTCCCCCTCCCACAAAGGAGGCACCTTCAGTCAAGCTTTGGGCTGTCGAACACGGTGTTGGATTATCATTAGCTAATGTCATACTGTCTTGCTCTTAAGGGTAATAAATAAATAAATCCCCTCCTGACTGTCAGATCTTTCAGCAGCCTTGATAAGAATAACTGCCAGGTGTCTGTGATAAGTCTGTGGTCCTTGGCAGCACTTTAGGGTACTGTTCATGAGGAACTACTGAGGTAGTTCCTGAAAAAGCTGTGATTTTATAGAGTGATTATAGGTATTTGTTAATCTAAATGAAAAGTGCTGCTGGTTCCCCTATGTCTTTCTCAAAACACAGTGTGAGTATCCAGTTGCAAATGGCTGTCACTCAAAAGTATAAATTAGAAGGACTACAGGGTACTGCCAGTAAAACTCTACCTCCTTTGCAGTTGTCTTTGAGTACCAGATGGTTCAGTCAGGGTTTGTTTCTCTTGTTTGTTTTCAAAGAGCTGTATGCAAGTTGCAATGAACAGCTATGTCAAGGGACGAAGAATTTGCACTTTACATGGGGAGTAAATTTTAAGTACGCATGACAGCAGAAACATGAAGATTCTGCAAAGTAATTGGTAGGAAAAAACATCTCAGCTCAAATTTAGTGATCAGTTACTATCACAAAGTGATCTTTGGGAGTTTTTTAACAAAAAAATGAAGTATTTCTTTACATCATTAATGATTAAGTTTAAAAGTAAGTAATGACTGCAAAAGTTGGTTTTAGTCCCAGAGTTCATAGGATACACTTACTAAGGGGAAATTTTCCCATGTTTTTAGGTTAACCCAGAGAATTCTGTAGTATAGGAAGTAAAAACAATGTTGAATGAGTGACACCAAGTGTCTTCCTGAAGAATATGAAAGCCCTAGTCTTTAGTGGGAGCAAAAACCAGACTGCACCATTAAGTTCTGTAATTTTGTGTGAGACATCTCAGAGGCAGTGAGTTTTGTTAGGGTGAGAGGAGTTGCAATTATTATTCCACTGAAGTGCAAGAGCAAACTCTGGAAAGCTGATGACGGTGAATATCTGTGGTAGAGGCAGAAAAAAAAAAATAATGCTGTGTATCCATCCTGTCTCTCTGTTCCATTTTGCTTATCTTCCGAGTGAGTGCTCAGTGTTGACACGGGACTATCTGTGTCTGTGCTGTGCTGTGTCAGATGATGGTATGATGCACATTATCTATAGCAGGGCTGGTACGTGTCACAGGACCTCCTAACAGGTAACATGTGTTACAGATCTGGCTGTTAACAACTCTATTTTGGCCCTTCTTCTGCTACTATTGACCCCAATGCTGGCCATATTAATAGCTGGCATGGGGGCAAGGCTGAGACTTGATGAACATCAGAGATTCAACAGAAGAAACAAGCTTGGTGTTGTCAAATGCCCTCCAAGACGGTTTCATCCTGAATTCCCTGTATATTAAAAGTTCCTGAAGGATCTTTAGATTTGCTGTTCATACACAAGAGTGGGTTTGAAGGAGGAAGATTTGTGTCAGCCTTACAACTTTCTGAATTTCAGTTTGATTCAAGAAATAGATACCCAAGTGTGTTAAAACTCCAGTTGCATTTCTCTGCTGTATGTTGGGGTAGAAGAGTGATGCCAAAAAGCCATTTTACATTGCACGCAAGAATAGCTGCTCCTTGTTATGCTGGAGTTCATTGCCTGAATTTCCACACTGCAGCCAGAAACCATGTCCAGAGCAGCTACACAAAGAGTTGTGGTGGGCAGCAAACTTAGTATCTCTCTTCAGATATCTCTCTTCTTTTGTTCTGGTTAAACAGCAGAAGGGGGTGGACTAGGACAAGGGTCTAGCCAAAGAGACTGTTTATTGCAGGGTTTTGGTAATGTACTTATTTGGACAGAAATAGTTTAGGTCATGAAATGCACTGAAGCCTGCATACAAAAATTGAATTTTTTTTCCTGGAATGTATTTATTTATAGATAAACAGATCAGTCTGTCATGGCACCCATTAAACTTGGAGGAGTGCCAGGGAGCAAAGAGTACACCATATATTTTGGGGACTCTGGGCAGTGAGCAGGCACAGAGTCTCTGTTTAATCAGCAGCCCATTGTATGTCTCAGGGCCTTTCCACAGAAGTTAATGGGTGAACAGACTTCTGCTGGCACAGTTTTTCCAATGTAGCACTCTTTGTTCTGCTCTGTTTTATTATTTCACTATAAATTAACTTAAAAGAGTCAGGTTTACCATTGTCTGAGCATACTGTGAAAAAGCTCACCTTTGAAACAGTGTATAACTCTTTGTGTGATGAAGGGTGGTACTGCTAAGTACAGAGACAGGCATCAACATATTGACCTTGAATTATTTGGAAGAACTTCCACTATTTGTATGGGTGATGTATATTTTGTGGTACCTATTGTGTCCAAAGGGGGCAACTCTCAAGGAATTTGCTCTCACTACATGTAAAATTGGTGCTGTTGATTTGGTATTTACCAGTGTGCAGGGATATCTAAACACCACTGTGTGGTGTGCTGGATAACTAGACTGCCCTCTGTGTGTCGGTAGGCAAAGCTAGGTGCTAGTTGTATACGAATAAGGCGAGGAGTACCTTTGGAGGCTCAGATAAATGTCTAAGCTTTTATTTAATCAAAATTAACTTTCTATACAGAATATTAAGTAATTAGTTGTCCTTTTCCACTTGTGCCCTTCCCAAGCACAATAGACAAAGTTATCAGTATTCTTGCCAGTAATTCACCTATTATCTCAGTTTAAAAG
The DNA here is from genome assembly GCF_015832195.1 of Motacilla alba alba. NCBI lineage: Eukaryota > Metazoa > Chordata > Aves > Passeriformes > Motacillidae > Motacilla > Motacilla alba. The sequence continues at coordinate 46,460,426 of NC_052046.1, forward strand.
TATTTCATTGTTTCATGGACAGGTTTTAATATACTGGAGAATGTTTCTGTCAGACTGTGATATCTGGGCATGATCTCATCATTCATTCAAGAGGAAAAATAAAAGCTTCTTCTCTGAAATAGCCAACCTTACTACAGCTTTAAAAGCACTCTTTGGGGAGCTGAATAAAAGCAAATGGTGAACTAAAAAGTGTTGCTAAGGAACAAATCCAGATGCTTCCAGAACTAACAAAACAAACAAACAAACAAACAAACAAACAAAAACCCAAAGAAAACCACAAGGACACACCCACTAAATTGGACTAATGATCTAATGATTTCCAAAAGGAAATGATCAGAGAGATATTCTATTATCCAACAGTGCTAGTTTACTAAATAGGGAAATAGTAAGAAAATAAGAGCTTTGAGAACCAGTATAATTAATAAACATGAATGAGGAGGCTCTCCAGAGGAAAAGATTTGCACAGGACCTGAATTTATAGTGAACATTCTACTTTCTACTTTAATAATGTCCATGGAAAATCACTTAAACAAGTTGCGCAGTTGATTGGACATGTTGAGTTGGCGAGAATCAGGTGGAAAACCCACAGTAATGGTGTACTTTGACACAAGGAAAGTTTGTGTTGTCATGACAACTGATGTGTGATATGTACAGACATGCCCTGCAAGGCAGTCCCACACTCCCAGCCACTTTACCATAGCAAAAGATGTTCTCAGCTTCCACTTTTCAGCTATTCAATAGTTGTAAGAGAATGACCTCACAGCTGTAGCTGTTCCCAGATAAGTTCCTCCTTAATGCACACAGCTTCAGGTGTTTGGTTTTCTGTATTACCTATCAGCACTTCTTCATGTTTCTACTGAGCTTAGCTGGTTGATGAGGCTAGGTTTTCCTTTGGTTCTTAGTCTTCCAACAGTGTGGGTTTTCTCATTGCATATATTAAAGACTATGTTAATCTATCTTAATATCTGGCTACAAAAGGTCAGAAGTTATACAAAAGAGTTCATGAATATCTGATGCCCAAATATGTCCTATTTTTTTTATAAATGTGAAATCATGTATTCATGAAAACTTGCTACAAGAAATGCTTCCTGTGAACAAGTAAATGGCCAAAGTACAGATCACTGGGTACAATTTACCGGAGCAGAAAGCTATGGAATACCTCTCAAAATGAAATGGCCAGTATGTTTTTGGTCTTGGAAAAAAATATGGTAACCTTAGGTTTTATTTGATTAAATAACATAGGAATATATTGATTTTATGTCTCAATTCTCCCAAGTTTCTCTTAATGCAATTATACCTTTATATATCTTTGTAGAATATTTTTTCCCAAGACAAATAGTGTATATGTTTTATTACACAGAATTATGTTAAAAGACAAAAATTATTTTAAATAATTACATGAGAAAGAATTTCCCTCCTTTAACAATGAAAATACTTCCATTTCTAGCTAACGGCAACAATAAAACCCAGTTTATTTTGTTGAGGACAGCTTTACTAACACCATGCTAATTGATGCTTAATCTAACTTCATTTTAATTATTTCTGCTAAAGGCATTTGGAATGGACTTTGAAATACTGGTTCATACAGAGGAAGATAGTTATTTTGACATTTTTCCCCTAAGGTTTATTGGACATCCCTTTGACTATAGGGTGAAAAAAGTTGGCTTTCTTCAAAGAGCCATTTCCTTTTATTAAAATCTGCAGTCAGAAAAACACAGCTTTCATTGTGCTTTCTCCTATCTGAGTCATGTTCTCAATGGGTGATTGATCTACACTCTGTCAAGCCTGGACATGGTAAACTACAAAAGCAACATGATGAATGGAATTTAAAATGTGTTTCAAAAAAGAGTTCCTTCTTTATGATCAAAATGAAAGAAAATATTCCACCAGTATCTTGAATCCAAAATAAAACTGCCAAATTAAACATGAAAAAGTTAATTTAAGATTGTATTCTTCCATGTAGACATTGAAGAGAAAAATCAAACAGAACAAGACAGATCTACAAGTTGACTAAGCAATGTTACCTTTGGATCTCATCATTGCTCAAACATCTTGAAAAGTCAAAAGAAAGGTGACAGTATTTGACCACATTCCTGGACTAAAGTGTGTCTCCTGCCTCTTCTCCTCTCATGTATCTCTAGTCCAGATCTCTGTGGATAGTGTCCAGAAGGAAGATGGGAGTTCTCCCTCCTGGAAGGTGAGGCTTTTGATTACTGTGATATTCAGTCTTCTGGTTTAATTACATTTTTCTTAATTTTTAAAAGAAATGATACCTGGAGATATCACAGTATTCTTCCTTTAGATGCCTTTCTTTTTTTCCCAGCTACTAACCTCATGTCTCATACTGCTTCACCAGGTGACACCTGCATTTACCTTCAGTCCGAAGAGTGTTCTTGCAGTTTTAGACTACAGGCTTTCTGGGATGATTCCTTTCCCAAAAAGCTGGGCAGCATGATTTGACTAAGTGCTTAAACATAGCAGCACAGTAAATAATGAATAATGAACAACTTTTTCTCATCTGTAATAGAATAGTTGGATTTTAATGTGACTGTTACTTGAAATAAGGATGAAAACATTTTACAAACTTACTGTCAGGAAGCTACCAGTGAGTAGTGGCCTGATAGCAACACCTTGTGATCAGTTCCCCAAGAGCGGCAGTTTCCAAGGTATCCCTGGCAGAATCTCAATGCCATATTTTAGAATCCATCTTCTGGTTGATGAATGTTGGTGGCCTAGCACGTGCTTCTTGTCATCCAACACGTACAACTTGGATGTGCTCCTTGTTAGATTATGTGGTTAATTATGTGATTATGTGTGTTCTTCAGCCTGACTGGGCAGGTCAGTGTGCTGCTGGAGTGGTGGAGAGCCCCAAGAGCTCTGTGAGAGACCCTGCTCCACGTCCTCATGGCTGCTCCAGGAGCCGCCTGCTGGAGGGATGGATCCATGCTGTGTGTGTACACTGACCGGTTTCTCACTGAGGGACGGTCATCCCAGCTAGCCAGCAAGGGAACGAGACTTGTAGCACTTGTGTTTGTGTGAGAGCTGACCATGCCCTGCATTCACACTGGCTATGCTGGGGCACACGGGGTGGTGTTACCCTGACCTCTATCAGGCCACCAGCTCTGTCAGCCACAAGGTTTTGTAAATCCTTTGCATCTCAATGGGTTCCTGTCAACAGGGAAAGTGCTACAATGCAGCAATTCTAAGATATTTCGGATGTCTTCAAAATAGCATGTCTGAAAGCTTAAAAACCAAAAATGCCCATTTTTACATTTATTAGGAATTTTAGGTTCCATGCATAAAGTTAGTGGAAGCATGCTCTTGTAGTTTGATTAATAATATCTTTTTTAATAAGTGGAGTTTTGAATGAATGGCAATTGTTTCCTTCAGTGTCTTCTCACAGGCGGCTAGTCAGAGTTTGCATAGGCTAACTTAACTTTCCTGTATCCCCAGAACATAGATGCAAGGAAATCCTTTGATAAAGTTGAAATGCACTTTGTTATTTTGTTTGGTGGATACTGTTGCCCCCTGGAGGCCATTTCTCGGTTATCAAAATATTAGATTGAAACTTAAATTAAAACTTAGAAATGTTTGCTATGATAAACAAAATATTCCCTTCAGCAATTAAAAATATTGTGACTTTAATTAAAAGGGTTTATGAGCTTATCAGAGAAATAACTTATTTCTTACTATGCTAATTATTTTTCTACATTTGCTGTTTAGATTTGCAAATTGCTAGAGAGTAAAATTTAATTGGTTTTTAAGGGAGATGAATATTTAATTTGAATACAGTACTTGGGAAAAATAAGGATTTTGTGAATATGTGTGTGTTTTTTAAAAAGTGTAGATAATCAGCTTAGGGAGTGTGAATGTCTCCACATGAACTGTAGACAGGTTTGTATGCAGTGCTCTTAGAAGTTGCTAATTTTGCTCACGGAAGCTGCTTGTATTGCTTATATTGCTCGTGGAAGTGCACAGGAAAGGGCAGTGCAGGGCTGTGACTAAAGCAGCACTGGGCCTCACTCAGGCTTTGTAGGTGCTGCATCGCACCTGGCTGGAAGCAGCGCTGAAATTGAAGGCAGCTCGCAGAGCTCAGAACTCTGTGCAACCAGTGACAGCAAGGCTTCAGCTAATGGCCAAGTAAATTAAACCTCACATCCATCTCCTTCTCCACCGCAGGGTCTCTGGGAAAGGAAGCCCCGCAGGGCTTCTTTCTGGAGGCACATAGAGTGACCTTCTGAAACAAGAGTGGAAGCAAGATCCTGTTATCTGTATGAAAAGCATGTCCTCTTTTCCCTTCATTTCTGGGTCTGCTAGAGTCTTTCAGCTTTTTACAACAGTTTGGTTCATGGCTATCTGCGACTGAGATTCAGACTAGACAGCAATGAATGTCAGTTACTGACCATTGGAATAAAATCACAGCTACCGACCTAATTCCACTGTTAATAATTAATTGGCCTGCTCATACAGATTTTTTTTTTTTATGTGACTACAAGCCTATTTCTAAACATAGCCTATTTCTAAACATTTCTTACTGGCATTTCTAAACATTGTCACTAATGGTATGAATTGTTAAGTTGTACATGTTAAATTGTTGTTTCGCTTTTGCAATTATTCCCTTGCCTATACTTGTAATAGACTTTTTTCTTCTTAGGTGCTGTACTTGTCAGCTGGTGCTCTGATTTCTGCTGCTTCCGCTGCCTCCCAGAATTGTTCTGCTATTCTGCACCAGGCTTCCTGCCCTGGTGAGCACCAGCATTTCAGAACATAGCCATGCTGGCAAAGAAATAACCCCATACTAGTGCAAAGAATATCAGGTCTGTGAAGGGAACAGAGTAAGGGCAGTGCTGGGTATTACTTCTCCTACATAATGTCTAACCCCAGTACGGCTGAGGTATCTGGTGGTTAATGAGCCATACACCAGGACAGACTCCCTGTTCTAGACCCCTTCTTGGTATTTGGCTGTTTCTTACCATCCTCACATCAATCCCATGTTGCAGGGAGTCTGGCAGCTTTCTGAACAGGCGTATGGAGAGCATTTGTTTCTCCTTGCAAACTCCTTGTCTGAAGGCTGTAAGTGTCCCTATTTCTCCTGCTCTGTCTTTTCTCCCTCTCCTCATCATTGGGTTCAGTACTTCATTTTATGCAAAATGGAATCTGTTTTTTTGTACTGAGCTTCATTAGCACTTCATGTAACCTGAGTTATGGCCTTTAAAACTACTGAAAATCAAAGAAAGGGTGCCTGGTAAGGAGCGCAATATCTGGGCTTGAACTGGTTATTTTCTGCCTGTAATGTCAGTACCACATGCAGAAGGTTCAAGTGTTATAATATAGCTGTGTAATATCAGTGGAAATTATTACTGTGTTTTTCTGGGTACACATGTGAATAAAGGTTTCACATAATCTGAGATGCCAGGAATTTGTAGTTGAAGCTCTCTTGATATGCTTCCTAACAAATGAAGAGAATTAAATTTTCAGCTGGTGGAAATGTTCAGTCTGTGACATAGCACAGCAGTTTTGATAAAGTGAAAATACTTAAATTTTGAGGATGATCTGATGATTTGAGTTTTATCAAATGAGATTACATTTATACCCTTCCGCCTTGTTTTTACATATCTCTTGCATATATTAAATTTAAATATTTACATGTAAACCAGCATCAACATTGTTCCTTCCAAAATTCTATCTTTAGAAATTAAGGCATACATGAAAATTAAGACAGAAAAGCATGGAGGATGCTCATTACAGTGAATGGAAAAGTCTTTACTTTTCTGCCTCTCCATAGGTTCCCTCTATTTCTTCCTGCTGGCTCTCAGCCTGCTTCTACATACCTGATCCTCTGACCAAAATCCTTCTTATGTTGCTTTCAGTAGATACAAATATACATAAACACAATTATAAAAGTTCTCCCCAGTTCCTGAATGACCCTAGGTGTCAAGTAAATGAGGTTACCCCACAGTTGCCTCCTGCACTCTTACTACAGAGGTGCTGGCACAGCCTAGGCAGATGGAGATCCTGGCTGAGGCCACAGCCCAAGGGATCTGAGTAGCCACTTTCCAGACTGAGGCAGAGAAGAACATCAGAGAAGGAGGAGGATGTAATATGGAAGGAAAGAGAGGACTGCAGAGACTTTCACCCTGTAAACAAGCCAGTTCAGAGGCAGGTGGGATGTGCAGTTCATCAGTTTTGAGAACAGCTGGGACAGGCCTGCCAAAATGGTCAGAATAGGTCTGATTGATGAACCTTAGATTGGGGTGTAAAGGGGCTTTTTAGGCATTCATGATTAAGTTTCACCAGGTTGAAAATGGATGAAATATCCCTTTGCTGTCCTTTTGAAAGGGAAAAATATAAATCTATGCATTATTCATGGGCAAGAGGCTTAAAATGATGAGCAAATGTTTTGGTTTCACCTGGGATACAGTTAATTTTCTTCTTAGTAGCTATGGTTTGAATTAATTATGATACTAATGTGATAACACACCTATGTTTTGGTTGTTGCTAGGTAGTGCTAACCCTGAGTCAAGGACAGCTGGCCTGAACTGATAGAATGGCATGCCCAGTGTAAACTGGGGAAGTTGGCTGGGAGCTGCTGATCTCTGCTGGGAGATGGGCTGGGCGTCCAGCAGGTGGTGAGCAATTGAGTTGTACATCACTTGTATTTCTTGGGTTTTATTTCTCTTTCTGTTTCTGTTAGCTCCCTTTTAAATACAGTTAGCACTATATTTATGTTATTACTATATTTCATTTAAATTATTATGTAAGCCCACCTCCACCCCCGCACTGGTGTTTAGGGTGGAGTGAGGGGCCATGTGGTACTTAGTTGCCTACTGGGGCTAAACCATGGCCAGGAAAAATCATTATTTTTGCTTTCAAAATGTCATTTTTAACCTTAGTATGCTTCCGACTTTGGTCGTGAAGAAAAAAGACTGCACATGAAATGAGGCCTCTTGGGAAAACAAAAGGACTCAGGCCTAGGACTTAAGCTAAAGGAGGGAGACCAAGGTCAAGGCAGATCAACAGCACCATCTGCAAGATGAGTGTGCTCGGCTTGCTCTCCAGTGAATGTGAACAGAGAGCCTTTAGCATAATATTTAACACACAGAGAGTGCTTTCCCATCAAAGCCTTTGAGAAACCTGAACAGCCATTATGGGGAGTCTGAGGCACAGAGGAAAAAGGAGGTGTCTCCCCACAGAGCAAACATGGTCTCAGAGATAAATAATGCTGGTATGCTGACTTCTGCTCTGTACTCGTTCTGTTGGTTAAAAAACTGGGGAGGGGGGAAGGTAGATCTAAAGTCTCTTCTCTGGAGAAGAGAGGAAGTTAAAATATCCACCTCTGTTTGAAATATGCCTCCTTTTCCTGTTAAAACCTCCAGTTTTAGGAACAGAGCTTTAATGGTGACCACAAGGAAGGTTTAGGCTAACCGTGGTAGCATGGACAGCTAATCCCACTTTCTGTTTCCCCTCTGACCACAAACTGCAAACCCTAAGAGGTTTGTAGGCAATGACAAGGTGAGAGCTGCCCTGCCTGCATGCTGGGTATTTACAGCTACAGAAATATGAATAAAGCATGCTCCAGAGGGGCGTTAATTGCCATCAGTTATGAATACGGCAGCAGGAAGGAGAACTAAAACCAGCATGCAGCTTCTTTTGTTGGTGATGGAGGGCAAGTATAGCCACATGTGGAGGGTTTGTGAGAGAAAGAGTTATTTGTAATTAACAGCAAGGAGAAACTCCAAATTGAAGTAACTCTGGTGACCACAGTGCAGCCCTGGGGCTACCTGCACTGCCAGCATGGCTGGGGTTTGGCTTTGTCTGCTGTGGCAAACATAGGAGATGGCACTGCTGCATGTGTGTGCATGAAGCAGCTGGCCAATTGGCAGGACTTCTGACACTTTTCTCCCTGCTAGAAGAGAAGTGGAAAAAAACCCAAAATCAAATAGAGTTACTGACACCAAGAGGTGTTGGGCATTGTGATAGACCAATGGCCCCATCCTTAAAACCCCTGAAAATCAGTAGCTCAGTGCTCTTCTTTCTGGGCCTAAATTCCTCAGCTGAGTAAACCCTGAGCCTGTGCACAGCTGTTCTGGTCTAAGACAGTGTCACTGACTAGGGGAAAAAAACACACAAGACTTTTGGAAGGTCCCTTCACATAAATTGCTTCCAATGAATTATTTACAGTTTACATTAGCAGCCACACTCTACACAACATCATTAAATTTTACAAGGCTGTGATGAACAGTTGCATCTTACACAATATTTTTTCATCTTTGCACGTAAGACACAGGTTCTTTCAAGGTTGTTCCCTAGGCAAGTAGCATTATTTTTTTCATTCAGCCACAGGGAAAGCTGCCATTGCTTCCTTACAAAATTGTAGCTCTCTTTACTGTGAAGTATTAACAGTATTTCTTAAAAGCTAGTTTACTTTTGCCTTACAGGTAAGGTGTGTAGGGGGGAAGCATGCTCTTGAAATAATTCAACAGATGAGTTTATTTCCTAGTTATGGTTACAGCTTACAGAGCTAATGACTCATGGCATAGAAATCTTCTGTAGAATACCTGCGCTGGAGAAAGCTCCCTGGCCTTCAGTGTCATGTTAACATGGGAACTGAGCAGCTGTTAGATCAAAGCCTCCAGGTGTTGCCCCTGCTTAGGGATTGGAGATGCTCCAAGCTTGGGCAAATTTAGCCTACTGGGTTTATGATGTTGAAGTCAGTTTTGCTTACATGCAAGCTGACACAACACAAGGAGAGTTGGAATCTGGGATCTGACTGGACTTACAGAACTTTCTATGTAGAAGGGCTAAGGTACACAGGGTCTTCCACAATGGACTACAAAGGAGTCTATTCCACAGACACACCCAGCTGAAGGTGAAGATCAGTGAGCACAGAATATAATAATAAAATATTTTTTTTCCTGTACTGCTAACTCTGGAAATGTTAACTGGAATCTATATATCTGTGTGCTAGTGGTTGGATAAAGCTGGCAGCAGCTGTGGAATACCTGGAGCAACTGTGTACCAGCCACACTTGGGCATCTATCAGACCCTTAACCTCTCCCAAATTTAAAACTAAGAGACAGGGCTTGGCAGTTCCTTCATGTCTTGAAACACCTTCACAGCAGAAGTGATATGTCTGTACTTCCCTTCCCATTCTGGGCCCTCCTTCTTGAAGAGACGTGATGCAAGGATTTCCAAACCAGAGGAGAGATCAAAAAAGGGCGATGCGTCACTTGGGGGAGAAGATGATAGACGGGGAGAGATGGATGGGTGCCCTAGGGCACTCCTAGCTGTCTTGCACATTTGTGATTTGTTTCTGACTTAAGGAACAACATCCAAGTGTGATTTGTTAATTGACAAATAGCAAGATATTATGTGGCTGCTCTTCTGATTTCTCTTCCCTATAAGCAAGGATTCCCATAGGATACCCCCTGCTGCTCAGCAGAAATAAACAATATTCTCTGGGACAAATGTAGCTTTCCTCTAGCTCCTTTTCCATAGCACTTAGCTCATGGCAGTTAATGCAATTAGTCAGAGACCTCCAGGTAAAGTGTCAAAAAATATTAATTATAATAAGGCGCTCAATGTCTCTCCCCAGGTGTACCTGCTCAGGATGCTGTTAAAGTCCTCTTGGGTAGGGATTATGGGGACAGAATGAAAAAGATGTTTTATTTGTGCTGTGGAGAAGGTTAATTAGAAAACTTCTCACATTATTGGTGAATCTAATTAATTTGATTACTTTAGAAGAGAGTCCTGATTACACCTGGAAAAGAAAAGCCTGAAAGCAAATTATGAGTAATTTGATACAAGACCACTCAAGTTTATGTTTACATGGCAACTGCATGTTTTGCTGCCTTTTGAGTAAGAGTAGTGACCAAAACATGGACAGAGGGAGCAGCACAGAATGTTCACGGGTCAGAAATTGCTTTGTTCTGATTTCCTGGGAGGAAGTCCTGATGATTTCAGGGAGTAAAAGAGAATGTTGCCATGGAAAGAGACTCACTGGTTGTTCTCTATTTTTACTAAGAAAATTATGTCTAGAAATCAACTTTCCAATGATACTATTCATCAAACCTTAGCTATTTGCTCTATGTCTGAACTCTGTTACACAGTATTAATAAGCTCCTATCTTAATTCTCTCTGTGGGTTTATAAATGACTAGATTTGGTCAGAGATGTTATACACATAAACTTACATGAGCTCTAAGTTTCTATGACTTTCAGCTACTCTTCCACACCTGTAATTTGTGAAGATGTATTTCAAAAGCCATTTTCCCACCAGTGGCTGAGCTGTGATATATGGGATGTTATTAGTAAGGCAGATAGATACAAACTGATGCCTTGGCTGAATCAGCTATTGGAGCTGGAGGTTACAGAAAATCCCTAGGGATGCGTGAACAGGCACGTTGCTGAAGCTACCAAAGAAAAGAGCAATATAAAGAAAGTCTATAGCTTTAATACTGCTCAGAGCTGTGGTAGTTGTCTCAAAGATTAGTCTGGCTTGGGAACTACTGTACTGAATTTAAAGAGAAGTCCTATTGAGCTAAACTGAGCTAAACACATGCTTTTTATTTTGCAGCATCTCCTTCCTTATAACACATTTATTAAACCTTGCATGTTAATATAATAAATACGCTGTTAGATCTGGCTTTCTATTGCCTGTTGCTATGAATGACTGGGAGGCTGGCAGAGTTTCCCATGGGTTCACCAATGTTAAGAATTCCTCCTGAGGTTTTTGGGGCATTCCTTCCCTTAGCTGCCAAGCCCAGTCTGGGTTCTGGCAGCACAGGCTGGGGGCGCATGGCCTCCTGGGCATGTGCTGTCCCATGCCACTGCAACATGCGGCAGGGCATGGGCACAAGGCCTGGGATTCTCCATGGAACTGGGAGGTTGTATGTGAGCATCTGGCTGCCTTGAGTGGTCAAACAGGGGTTCTGTTGTAAAATGAAGGAAAAATGAAATCTCTTCTAGGACCTCTGTTAATACAACGGGTAAGTTTGGTTTTTTTTTCGTAGAAAGTATTTTCTTTTGTTTGTGTTGGCAATTATTGGCTTTTTGCCAAATTGATCTTGCATCCAGAGGTTTTGCTATTGTAAATGTGTCAGGCAGTGAATGAAAAGAAATCAAAACTGCATTGACAGTACCTTTCAACACTGATGAGGAATCACATAAAGAAATGGAAGGTAAGAGACTCAAAGCCACATTCTACTCCAGCTGTGCAAAGACAATATGGTGAAGAAAAATAAAGTGCAGCAGTTTGCTTAGAAAAGTCTCTCGGGGATGTGGGATTTTGGATATGTCCCCCTAGGCTTTAGGAAAGTAATAGCATTAAGTCATGGAGAAGAGAAAGGAAGACACACATCCTTCTGAAAAAATGACCTATTTAGTGTCTGCTTTTCTTTGTATCGGTCCAGGGGAAATATTGTGCAATACAGGTGATGGATATGTTGCCTTTACAATATCCAATGATGAAAAGTCAGTTCTTGCAAAACTCAAACTCAGGTTAGATTGTGTAAGAGAACAGGCTTGACATTGCACATGATCTGATCCTGAGTGGTAGGTTGTATGTGTACTTCCATGTTTCTACAGATCAGGGATTGGTAGCAGATTGCATCCTGCCCCATCAAACTTTCATGTGGTTAGTGGAGTTAGGTGGTATGAGACAATTTCTGTCAGGAAGCTTTGGCAAGCAGAGTCTCCAACTGCTCTGAGTCTTGCAGCACCAACCTGAGTGTTTGTGACATGCAGATTTTTGATCTACAAAATTTGAAGTGTTCAGGTTTGCAAACAGACTGGCAGTCTTATCTTGCAGCCTTACCTTTATGCCATAGTTTAAATCTTTAAGTAGGATCTCAATAAAAGACAAATGTGAAGTATTTGTATAAGCATTGTTAGTCTTCATTGGATATGTAATGTATATATTAAATCTGAAGATATTCTGCCCACTTCAAACTGTCAAACCCACGCCAAAACTTACACCACACAACTTGCTATAAGTGTCCCATACAAACTGTAGTAATTCCACTTCAAATATATTATTTTCAATGCAGAACTAATATGACTGCAAGGCATTGTTTTGGGTTTTGTTGTTTTGTTGGTTTTTTTTTCTCTCTAATTCAGTTGCTAAAGATCTGGCAGCTCCGTACCTACTAGCACTACTGAAACGTTTATAATCATGCCAAGCTGAATAGCCATAAGACACTCAAGAATACATCCAAAAAGAGCTAACACCAGCCTGCATATTGAGTGGAGAGTATTTCTGTTAACAGAGAAAGAAATCAAGCATGCAGATGTTTGGGAACAAGTTTCTTAATTTATGGAACTCATTCCTGCCCAGTGGAAGTTGGTGAAGCTATGACAGCTCATTCCCTGCAGCAGATCTGTCTTTTGGCTTCTGCAAATGTGTCTTTGTATGGGTGATGTGGCACAAAATGAATGAGCCCATCCACAGTGACTAATGTCCTCCCATGGGAATAGAACACCACTGTCAAAACCATAACTTTTGCAAAGTTACTGTGTGCTGCATAGGAGCTGGTTTCTTTTTGGCAGTGCAATAGGATGTGCCACAGTCTTCATTTATACTCTATTTCTTACCAGATTCTTTTTAAAAGCTCTCAAACTACATCAGTGATAAAACTCCTGTTGTCTGAAAACTCCTGTTATCTGAGAACTATCTGGCCAAGCCAAAATACATCTAAAAACTTCAGTATATATCCTTACAGATAAGAATATGAAATCACCTTTCAAGGTGTTGCCATTGAAGGCCCCAGCATGCCTCTAGGTCTGACCTCTAACAGGAACACTATCAAATAGGTTCAGGAAAGATTTCAGTACTCATCTTCACATGTTTATATGGATTTACTGTTACTAATGGGTTTTCTGAAGCAGATAATTTTGCCAGCATGTGGAAATTAATTTGGCCCAAAAAGAAAAAGGAAAAACCCATAGCTGTAAACCAGAACTACTTACAATTAACTTGTAAAGGAAAACTGTTCGCTGTCCCTCGTTCAAAACACAGTGTAATTTCTCTAAATTGATTTCTACTCATTTTCTTGTCCCTGTTGGTTATGACATGAAGGAACAGAGTCTAAGTAAGGTTGAAAGACTTAAACAAGGCATTAAAGCAGAGATAGTGAAGTGCTGGGACAGATTGCCTGGAATCCCTACTGTGGAATCCCCACTACTGGTGTTTGATGCTTGCATTATCCCATCTAAAATAGGAAAAAGCATTTGTAGGCAATGACAGAGATAGCAATTTTTGTCTTAAGAAAAAGAGTGGATGGCTTCTTGAAATTTCTTCCAGAGATTTCTGCCATCTGCCCCTGTAAATTCCCTGTGATTTACATTTTCTCAGGGTTTCTGCCTGCCCTCTCCTATTTTATAAATTGTGTATTATGGAGGACTCACATGTAATTGTTGAATATTTGAGTGTCACAAGCTGTTTTTCATTCTCTTTGATTTTCCAACTACATTTTTGTTGTTACATTTCCAAAATAGCATATGACCTTGTTAAACTGCACTTCAGTAAACCATACTTTGGAATGAAGGATGCGGATTTGGATTCGGAGTTCAAAAAGAACAAACCAATCCCATGCCACTGTCCTGCCAAGGAAAGATGTGGTATATTTGAGCTGAGGGCCCTCAGAAGCTGCTCAGAGACCAGTGAGCCATCTCCTCAGCCACAAAGTACATGGGTTGGATCATAGGGAGGGTATTAACCATGGAGTGATTTGGGTGGTCTTCATGCCTCAGCCGGGCTGATTCGCAGACTGTGCAAATTTTTACTCAGCAGATGAGCAAGTGAAAAAATGGAAGACTACTTTTCATGTTAGGTAAACAACATATTTCACTCTGCCCTTCAATCATGTTGCTTGATGATGAGTGGTTAAGTCATGAAGCCAAAGGAACCACTCTCTTCCCCTGTGATATTGAAAAGCTAAATCACATTTTCTAAAAATAGAATTTTGCAAACACATTGAGATGTCCTTTCTTGAGGAATTTCAGAAAATTTCCAGAGTAAAATTTTAGTGTTATTCTCTCTTTAGTGGACACATACATCACATACATACATATATGGGAAGATGTCTATGGCTAAGTAGGCCTATAGGCCAGGCCTGGGTGCTGCAGCTCTTAGAGAGATAATACCCTGACTTCATTTAGAATATGTGCCACAGATAAAGCAAAACGCCTCAGGAGGACTTACAGATCTTGACTGCACACTACTTTCTCAAAGACTCAAACATCATTACTTCTGACTACAAATTGCCTGTGTGTTTTATCTCACTGTGAGCACAAGTGACAAGCGCCATCTCTGCAAGAAGCGGAGCAATTAGATTGTGACAAGATTTTCCTTCTCACATCAAAACTGTAGTGGGCCAATCTGAAAAACCATCTACTGCTTCCTTGCCCACTTTTTGTGCTCAGAGCACACATTGATGCTGACAGATACAGGCTTAAGAACATGGGTACCTTGGATTAGGACAGGGGACCTAAGTACTGGATTTCACATGACAGAACTGACCTTAAGAATCAGCTGTGAAAATAATGCAATGGTTAAAGTGAAGAAAAAGAATACATTGAGGCTATTGCTGTATATTTGTATTGTGTTGCCATGAAGGAACCAGCACCTGAAACTGACACTTGAATGATAGATTATGAGAAAGTGAGTGTGAATGTGCGCGTGTGGGGAGGAGGGGATGAAGGGTGGGGGGAGGCAGGGTGTCTTTCTGTTAGTACAGAACAGGATTCCCTTACAAATGGAGGCTGCAAGTCATGATGTACTGCCATAACCATGCTTTTACTTTGTCTCCTCTCTCAAAAATAGGATTTGGGGAAGTACAGAGACATGCTGTGGATGTTGCAGGTTTTTGGATTTTGCACAAGGTGTACCTGACACAGTAACTCTAAGCACGATTGATAGCTGTTTAAAGCAAGCTGGTTTGTTTTGTTCTGCTGTTAACAAAACCCAAGAAGAAGTCCAGAGCTGTGGCTTCAGCAACCAGCAGTGTGAGCTGGCTGAGCTGTGTACAAAGGGGATTTGATTTTCAGTGGATGTGTCAGACACCATGCCATTAGATCCCACCACAAAAATAGCTGTGTAAAATGTTTGTGCATTGCTTCTGGCCTGACAGCAATGGGACTGTTCCCCTTCACTGCGTGGCTTGAAATATCCCACTTGGGCTGGGGCTTCTGTCCAGCAAGTCTTCTTCTTCCATGGGATGGCAACGTTTCTCTGTGTGGGAATGAGAAAGGGAAGAGATATGTGGGAGTTTTCCCTTCATTTTTGCACTTATACATTTAGAAACTGGCATGCATTTTCCTAGCAGGCTGCTGACATGTAGGTTTGCCACCAGAAGGGGTAGGAGAAGGAAAACAGCAAAGTTAAGGGCTTCTGACTACTTTTTGGGATGTTTTTGGCTTCAGGAAAAGAAGGACCTGTAGTCAAACTCACAGCTGATGCCAGCTGGCAGACATCAATAATGGCAGCACTGGGAAGATAATTTATACTGTCTGGGCATCTGGCCCTGTAGAAGAGGAGTGTTTTACACTGCAGAATATGAGATAATTTGGAGCCTGCACAATCAAGAGTATTTTTAGTGTCAGGATTGCTGTTGGTCATTCTTCTCTTTTTGGTGTCATGTTTTTCCCACCTATGGCCTTTCCTGGCCTTGCCAGGGGCATAGCTGTGCTTTACAGAATTTGAAGATGGTGACCACTACTGACCACCATATACACATATTTTTCAGCTAATCTCACTATAAAAATCATGCCACAAATTCTCCCAATTTCATTCAAATCAGTGAAATCATGCAAAAATGCTGCTTTTGAAAAAATGTTCTTAGGCAGAAGAGGCCATATGTTTTTTCAGGGGGTTTCAGACCTGGCTGAAAACCTGGCTCTGGTGTTTCTGTTGTTCTTGGCTTTATGGGATGTGTACTGTTAAAATGAGCTGTGAAAATGGGCCAAGCACCACAACCAGAAAAGCAATAACTGGGCCTTCATCAGCAAAGTGATGGCATCACAGCCCCCTTGTGCTTCTGTGTGTGACTTCTTTGTCACTTGATTTACAGGCAGACTGAACTTCCCCTTGTGAAGTTCAAATGTGTTGCAGCCACATGTACACATGGTTTTTGCAATCTTCACAGCCTACAAGAGGCTAGGGGTTTGTTTGTTTGTTTATTTCTTTCAGAAGAATCTTTAACCACAGCTGATTTTTCCATTTTCTAGGAGAGGCACTACAAGACAAGAGTGAGAGTATGAGCAATGACAGGAAAAACTAATAAGTTTATAGAGTGGTAGAATCATTTAGGTCAGAAAAGACTTTTAAGATAATTGAGTAGAACCATTAACATAACATTGCCAAGTACACTACGAGACCATGTTTCTAAGCACTACGTCTTCTAAATATCTCCAGGGAAGGTGACTCAACCACTTCCCTGGGCAGCCTGTTCCATTGCTTGACAACCTGTCTACTGAAGACATATTTACTAATATCCAATCTCTACTTCCCCTGGTAGAAATAGGGGCATTTCCTCTTGCCCTGTCTCATTACCTGGGAGAAGAGACTGACACCCACCTCACTACACTCTCCTTTCAGGGAGTTGTAGAGGGGAATAAAGTCACCTCTAAACCTCCTTTTCCCCAGGCTAACAACCCCAGCTCACCCAGCTGGTCCTCACAGGATTTGCTCTCCAGACCCTTCACTGGCTCTGTTGCCCTTCTCTGCTCAAGCAACTCAATGTCTTTCTTGTAATGAGGGGACCAGAGCTGAACACAGGATTCAAGGTGCAGCCTCACCAGCGCCGAGGTCCGGGGAAAAATCTCTGTTCTGGTCCTGCTGGCCACACTATTGCTGCCACAGACCAGGATGCCATTGGCCTTCTCAGCCACCTAGGTGCAGCTGGCTCATGTTCAGTCACTGTTGACCAGCAGCCCCAAGTCCTTTTCCACTGGACAGGTTTCCAGACACTGCCTGAAGTCTGTGGCACTGCCTAGGGTTGCTGTGACTCAAGTGTGGGACCTGGCACTTGGCCTTGTTGAACCTCATACCACTGGCCTTGGCCCATTGATCTGGCCTTTTGCAGATGCTTTCTACCCTCCAAGAGATCAACACTCCCATCCCACTTGGTGTTATCTGAGAACGTACTAAGGGTGATCCCCTCACCCAGGTCAGGACTGACCCTGATTGTGAGCCCTGGAGGACAGCACTAATGACCGTGCATCAGGTGGATGTAACTCCACTCACCAGCCTCCAGTGGCCATCCAGGCAGTTCTTAACTCACCAAAGAGAGCACCTGCCTGAGTCATGAGAAGCCAGTTCCCCCAGGATAATATCTGGGAAATGGTGTAAAATGTTTAGCTAATGTCCATGTTGACAACACTCACAGACTTTCCATCATCTACTAGGTAGGTCACCCTGTCACAGAAGAAGATCATGAGGTCAATGAGGATTGGTGTTTCCTAAGTCCATCCTGACTGGGTCTTATCATCTGTCCTGTACTTATTGCATGATGGTACTCAAAATTATGTGTTTAATGACCTTCCCTGGAACTGAGATCATGCTGACAAACCTATTGATCCCTAGGTGCCCCTTCCCACATTTCTTATAGATGGGCATCACAGTTTCTAATCTCCAGTAACCTCGGACCTCCTTGCTTGACCAGGACTGATTGACAGTGGCTCAGTGAAAGCTTCAGCCACTATTATTTGGTGGATTCCTTCTGGTCCCACAGTCTCGTGTATGAAAATCTTGTAGCAGATTGCTGAGCACTGTTCTTTCTATTAGAGAGCTTCATTCTGCTCCCCATCCCTTTCTTCCAACTCAGAGGGCTGGGTACTTGGGAGAAGAGCAGGCCTTTCTATTAAAGACTGAGGCAAAGAAGGCATTAAGCATCTCAGTCTTTTCCACATCCTTAGTCTCTATGTTTTTGCCCTGCACTCACTATGTGGGAACCCAGGACATCCCTCTGGGTGCCCTGGATGTCCCGAGCCGCTGGCAGGGGGCTCTGAGACCCTGGCATGCAGCCAAAGACACGTGGGGTTTTGATCTTAGCCTGTGGAGCAAATTAGCAACTCTGTATGAAGAATTACAAGTCACAAAAGTTTAGATGGCATAACAGTAGTAATCACAAAGTGAAGGGAAAAATTTCTGAGTGCTGTACAGGGGGGGTTTGACCTCTGTACAGTGGGGTTTGGATTTTTTACATGGGGGTCTGAGGCTCTAAGATGGAGGAATCAGGGTGTGCCTTGTCCTCCTTCTTCCTTCTTCCTAGCCTCCATGATTTGGGTGATGTTGGCACTTTTAGATTAGTTTAGAATAGAAGCTGACTGTCTAACATAGGTGGTAGCTATTGGTACAGAATTGTAAATATAGTACACGTAGTTTTTAGTATAAAAGACAGCACCAGCCTCGGAGGAAGGCGAGAAAGAGTGTGCAGAGAGTGTGCAGAGTGTGCCTTTGTCTGACCTTCTGAACGGGCCACAGCAGTTCAGGAAAAGAATCTTTAGATAACCTACAATAAACTACCTTGAGACTGGACAACAGAGGACTACTGAGTCTTTCTTTGAAGGCACAGGTTGGAGGAGAGACTTTTCCACCTTTTGAAGTCACCCTGACCAGAGGAAGACTCCGACACCACTAAAGAATAGAGATTCTCCTTAACACTCCTTGTGTTGCTGATGTATTCATAGAAACCATTTTAATTCCCTTTTACATCTGCAGACAGATAGAATTCTAGTTGGCCTTTGGCCCTTCTAATTTTCTTTCTTCAATATCTCACTAAAAAGCAGAAAAACTGAACTGACACTACAGAACCAACATCACATGAGTTCAGAAGAAAAATTCATCTACTCATACATCCTGTCTCTGACATAAGCTTAGATCAGAAAAACCACATGCTCCTAGAGAATTCTCCAGTATAAGACTTTCTAACTACTAGCCAGGCTCAGAGACTTGCCATGCTGGAGGTTGTTGCCTCTCTTTCCTCAGTAGACCTTTTAAGAACCTTCAATCCCTGGCTTTCCCTAATTGCTTTCTGCAAATTTATAAATCTGTTACACAAAGCATCTTGTAGGGGTGAGTTTCTCCATTTCACAAAATGAGGACAGAGTGAGGGGATGGCATTCCTCAGTCTGCTGCAAGAGAATGGAAGCACAGACAGCACAAGGAACTCCACTGCATGTCAGCACCAAGCACTGATGTGAAAATGAGATATGTAAGGTGGATTGGGATTTGTCTTGTGCCATGGAACTAAATAGATGTTCTTGCTAGCTTCCTTCCAAGTTAGAATGGTACAGAGGGCTGGCGCCAGGTCCTGGTCCTAGGTGAGTTCCTGACTTCTAGGATATCAGTACTATTGATCAGTTTTAGTCCAGCAGTACCTAAAGGCCTTGGGTTTGATCTGCATTGTTCAAATGCAGCAAAAAGGCAGCTCAACTCAGCAGAGCTGGCCATCAGAACACTTAGTGAAAAAGAGCAGGCGGATTTCAGTGGGGGCTGTAGATAGCCCCTACAATTCTTTACCTTTTCTAAATTTGCTGGATGCCTGATCTAGTGCTAGACCATGCAGGTTTCACAAACACCTCTTAGACAATAACCAGAGAAATGAGGAGTACCAGTTGCATTCGCAGCAACCTTTGATGCACTTTGAAGCACCCTCTGGCCTGGGACGAAGTACAGAGTTTTGTCTGATGTATCTGCCAAATTCATTTCTGGTCCTGATATACCCAGAAGGTGTTAGTTCAGTCAAAACTGAGACTTTTCTTGCCAGCACTAGACTCTCAGAAAGGTATCAGAAGTGTCTGCATGCTAGCCAACACAGAGCTTCCCTGCGGAAGAATTTAAAGGGGAGGGTGCCCAGATCACTATCTTTTTCTTTGCTTTCTCTGAGATGTTTCAAGTCTGAACTATTGCCTGACAGTGAAGAAAACAGCTTCTTCCTCTACTACCTGAAGGGTGTTTTGAAGTAGGTTGCCAATTTCCCTGCTAGCGATAGAAACCTAACCTTTTTTTTTTTCCTGTCAATAGACCAGAATATGTCTGAACAACCACACACAAATGATAGTTTACAAATATGGATTATTTTCTATAAGGATGGAAGTGATTTAGGCGCTTAAGCTGCAATGGATATCTAAAGGTGTGTTTCTCACAAGCACCTGAAGTGTCAGTGATACTCTTGCTTTTCGTATGCAAGTGTATTAGTCCTAAAAAACACTTTAAATTAATGTTTCTCATAAGCCACCTGCAAAAGCTGTGACATGCTGTAGGAAAACAAAAGCAACAACTGTGTTTGTACAGTAAGCACACACAAAGGATTTGTACCTTTTCAGACTGAGTTTTAGATCAGAGTTGAAGAACTGCCAAGAGAGTTCTGCGGGCAGAAAAATCTAGTGGGAACAGGGTAGAAATGGCCCAAGTTGTTGAAACAAGCCAAAACAAGATAATTTATTCCTAGATAATTACATCAAATCAAGTTTGACGTACATGCAATTGTGCCTGTGGAGGGAGATAATATAATGTAGCTAATATAGAATAGGAACACAAGACGTCATGAGCAAAATTAAATCCTAGTCTAGCTTCAGTGCAATTGGTAGATATTATCCTGCAATGAATATGACTCAAATTATCATATAGAAATTATATATGACTGCAAACTTTTCAATATACATCAAAAAGACCTTCTTCATATGTTAGTAATCACTTTTAATAATGCTATTATTAAATGCCATATTTCCTAATGAGTTAGCTAGTGCACTGTAAAAGCATTTATCTAAGAATTTTTTAAAAGTCTTGGGAGAGGTGCAGCAAAATGACATACCTGCTTATTACCACAGCATTTTGTAGTAATACGATAGACCATAGTAGGTTCTGAATTAATTTGAGAGAGGATGATTATTCTGCCAATATCCCAATAACAAACAACAGCTTCAAAATATAGCTGTAGTGTCCCTAAAACTAAGATTTGTGCTCTGACCAGACTACATTGTCTAGGCTTAACAGCGATTCCTGAAATAAAGTGTAGAACTACTAATAATGTAAAACTACTCAATCTAAACCAATGAAGAGCTTCACAGAGGTAAAGATTAAAGGTGCATCTAGACTATCAGAAGATTTCACTCTGGTATTACTGTCAGAGAAAACCAAAGGAGGGAGACGTGTTAAGATCAATAAAGAGAGGAGGTTGTGCCAGGTTCCTCATGTGGGAATGGCTCTTGGGGAGCAAATCTTCCTTTTCTGTCTAGCTAAAGTCTGTTCCAGTCAGAACATTGATCCAAAAGGTACCTAAGAAGACACAAGAGTGGTGGCTAAAACTTGCTAAGACAACTGGCTTACCTTTATGTTTATGTTTATGTTTATGTTTGTCTCTTTTTTAGTCCATTTCCTCTTACACACAGCTTGAGGAGTGTATTGAAGATGAAACTAGGATAAAATTTGGATACTATTAGGAATTGTACAAGGAAGCCCTGGAGGGGTCATGTTTACCATTAGTCTGTACCAAATACTGCTCATGATCTTGCTTATTGCTGCCAAGAGCTGTAAGGCTGCAGTATGTCTACTAGGCAGACTAGCAACAACATTGAGAAAATATGAAAAATATATAAGTACTCAGAATCTGAAGGGAGGATAGTGAAAATTGGTTATTTCACATTTTTTAGCCCCCTCTAAACACATAAAGAGTCGAGTGAACGTTTCTATTAAAGAAATAATACTTGAATGAGAAATGTGAAAGGAATGCAGTCTAATACCGCTTTGGGCAGCATTACCTTTCCTCCATACCTTCCTCCTTCGGCCTTGCTATGGCCAAAGCAGCTGCAGCCCCTGCAGTGTCACCTGTTGGACAGCCAAGGAAGGCAAAGAGGGTGTCCAGCAACCACATGGGCAACTTGCCCTGACAGGCAGTTTTCCCACATGGTTTCTGGCACAGGTGCTGTGGGCTTTGGCGCCTGTCCTCCGCCATCCATCCTGTCACTGCTGGGGACACCTTGGCTCCTGCCCTCATCAGCACAGAGCCTTGCTCTGCCAGGACCAGGCATTTCCCACTGCAACCACCACAAAACGTCACCCAGCCTAAAAAAATTCCCAGGAGAAGGACATTTTCATGTCTGCCCCCCACAGCACATATTTTCTGGACAGGTCAAACAAGAAATCATCAACACTATTGTTTCTTGGCCTCTGAAAAGAGAGACGGGTGATTTTCACAGACAGAGAAGGAATCTGTTTTTTTGTAAATACTTGTTTTTACTAGAGGGATATTCTTGGTAAGGTCAGTGGTTCAGAACAGGGGTAAGAGTGGATAATTTCTTCATTTTTTTTTTCTGTGGGCTCACTGAATGGTCTGTAGTTCACCAGAGACCCCAGGACAGTGTAGAAACATAGTTTTCTGTATTTGTTTTCAAGTAAAGGATAAGACCCTTGAGTTTGCTTGGGAAGCACTGAAGCATGAAGAATGTCACTTCAGTGCAGGCTTGGCAAATTTGTCTTAATTTACTCCTTTGAACAACAATTTGATCTATATATCCATAAAAGGTTTCCTGATTGTGTATGTGTGTGCACATGCCTGACATACATAAAAGATGCAGTAAAGAACTGAAGATATTGAAAAGAAATCCCATAAAACATTTTTACACGAAACAGCTGTTTCTCAGGTCTCTTTAGCTTTATGCTAATTTCTGACAAGAAGCTTAAATTTTTAAGTGCAAGAATCTTGCTCTTTCAGCTATTATGTAAAACTTCTCTTTTAAGCCCAGGCATCAACATTGCTCTTTTTTCTCTTCTTTCCACATACATCTACATCAGACAGATTATACTCGTTCAGCAAGACAGATAGTCACTGCCTTTCAAACCTGTGCTATGTAACGTATTCTCCTTGACTCTCACTTTGAATAAAACTTTGTTCTTCATCTACCTGTAGACCAGGAAAAGGACAATTTGGCTGCAAAAAGACACGCTCTGGGATCAAACAGGGTGGGAGAGAGGGGCTTGTGCAATGGGTACAGCTCCACACTTGACTTTCTGTTCACCTTTATCTTCCATCATTTGGGGTTTTGGGGTTTTCTAGCAGTAATCCAAGCAGCTCATTTTGACAGATTTAGAGTGTTTCATACTCTGATTGGAATCTCACTGCTTTAATGTCTTTATTCAGACACTTTCTCTGATCATGGCACTGAAAGGGAAGTCTTCTGTTATACATAGCTTTATATGAAAGAAAGGAAGTTTATGTGATTATGGTAATACTTCTTAAAATCCATCAGACAAAGAATAATTTAGAATTCATTTATTCAGAACAGCAGAAGTTAATATTCTTTCCTACAAAAGATTTTCTGACATTAATATTTTCTTTTGAATTTCTGCTATTTTTGCAGAGGTTGTTTGGATTGCTTCACCATTACCATAGCCCAAACTTATTTTTATTTTCTTTTGGTTTTGGTCCTTTTTAGTCTTTTCAAAATACTGTTTTTCCTTAAGTAAATAACACTGCTTCCATTAAGATGGTATCAGAGCTCTCCTTCAGCTTTACTGTGGATTTATGTAAGTATTTGAACAGAACATTCAATTCTGTTCTCTGTTTTGCAGCTAAACATTTTAATGATACAGAACAAATCACTCCCCTACAACTGAAGGTTTAGGATTTAAACGACTTTGGATATCCTTTCATAATTTGAAAATTTCTGGTAATGGTGCACACTTACTGAGGCAATAGGGGAATAACATGTGTAAACATCGGTTTATATGTAATTTCTATTCTTTCAGTAGGAGTGATTGTTCTTTTTCTTTTTTCTTTCTCTGCTGATGACCTCCTCTATTTCTTCAGCATCTTTCTTATCTAAGATGCTTCAAACCTCCCTAAATGTCATTTTGAACTGAGCTCATAAAAAAAAGCTGGCAACAGCTTCAAATACTTAACTAGTTACTTGGGACCAAATTGTGTACTCCCTTGGCCTGACTTTGTTGAAAGCCATGCAGTTGAAAGCAGAAAAAATTTGGCATGCAGCCCTGAGAGAATTGAAGAGTGACAACCATAGGAGCAGTGATTCAGATTAGTCTTTGTATTAAATTCACTGAAGCAATACATCTGGAATGTATTAAAACAATTTTGTTGTGTGATCTGTCAGTTCTGTGCTATTATTCCAGGGTCTTTAAAACCCTTTCCTCTAGGTTAAATGAGTTTTGTGATTGCAAAATGACAGATGACAGGAGATGCTTTTCCTTTCCATCTTTGTCAGGGGAATCTGATGCATTTCATGTTAGGCTCAGTACCTTCTCATTATTTTACTGTGGAGTTGAAAATATAGGAAAAATTGCTTGCAATAAAATTTGCAGATGACAACAGAAACAGAGATTTGCTAGAGAAATATGAGTATAGAGAAGGCAGGAAATTTCAGAATCAGGTCTGGCTATTTGCCTTTTATTAATAAGGCATGTTGGCTTGTAAGCATCCCTGACCAGTGATGCCTCTGTGTGTGTGTGGGTGCATGTGTGTGTGCATGTGTGTGTGCACAAAGACAGAAATAACAGTTCCCTTTTTTGTTAAACTTTGTTGACCTCTGGTGATCTTCTTGCACACTCACTTCACCCTAGAACTCTTTGGCTGGAAGGGAGTTTTGTTCTTTGGGTCAGAGAGACGTTGGATGAGACCACGTGTTGAGGCCATTCTGATCTACAGATGTGTGTCCCAAGCTCCCTGTCAATCTTGGCAGTTTTGGAAACTTGGTTGGTTTGGGCTGGTTTTCTCTGTGGCCTTGTTGAGTTTATGGCTGCAGAGCATTTCCTGGAGAGCTTTAAAGGAAATGACCTTTTGGTTTATTCATTGTGACATGCAGACTGTGAGGAACAGAAACAAGCATCATAGAACCAATTTGAAGTGGTTTTGAGTTGCAGGTCAAATAATGATAAAAATAGACCTTGAAATTTATGGGCACTTGTCTACCCACTGTACAAGACTTCTTTCTGTGTCCTTCAGCTTCACTTGGTCACTTAAAGCTAGGTGGTAGTTTTTCAATCTAAACTAAAAGAGGGGGAAAGCTCAGCTCAAAACCCATACCCTGACACAGAAAAGAGACACCTTTCCGGAATATAACAAAAGATCCCCACCAACATGAAAACTTGCTCTGCGCATCATCATACCTGTGATGACATCTAGAGCCTCATTTCTTCCCTCGCTTTCTTTACTCAGACACGTAGACTGGCACTCCTACTGGGAGAGCCACAGAAGTGCCTGTCTAAAATATGGGAAGAGGAAACAATTGATTAGGCTGATCAGCACTTGTCTAAAAGACAGAAACAGCACTGCTGCGAGCCCTTCAACTGAGGTTTTCATTGGCATCCTCAGACTTTGCCCCTGGCTCATCAGCTGCTAGTGGTACTGCAGAACAGCTGTGCTGCATGGCTGTGCCAGGGTTGTTGACATTTCAGTGGAACAGGATCCTTGATCCTGTTCCCCAGCAGTGGCAGAAGGTGGTACCAGGTGTTCTTTGCCATTTCACCATTGTCTGGAGCATTTTCCCACAGAAGCGTCTTATGGCTGGCAGCTGTCCAGGGCCCTTCGCACAACTTACTTAGGGTCAAAGCAGTTTCTCTGGGTGGCAGGGGAATGATGGTTATGGTCAGCACAATGGGAATACAAATGGCCATGCAGAAGCAGGGGAGGAGTGAGCATGCAGCAGAATCTGCATGTTTTCTTCCTTGAAATGAGTTGGTCTGAACCAAGTTTGTCCTGCTGCTGTGGGCTTCCTGCAACCAAGAGCAAGACTGGAAGGTACTTGCCTGTTAATTAGTGGTGAGAATAAAATATTTCTGAAGTAAGGCATATTTATACATGGTTGCACGTTGCTAAGCACAGCTAAAGGAAAATAAACAAATCAGCCAAAGAACAGAATTTAATGTTACACAGGCATTGTTTTTACAAAATGAAAGACCTTTGTAAAATTGTGCTCTATCACACTGCCTCTACCACAAACATGGTACTGCTTGCTAGGCTGAAAGGTGAGCCCTATTGGTGACCTGAATGTTCCAGACCCAATTTCCAGCTACTTCAAATTTCTTAGCTTACGAGTGAAAGTGTGTTTCATAGTTTTTTTTGCAAGAGATGAGTATAGTGTCTGTCCCCCTTCCCTTCCCATCCCAACCCACCTTTTGAAGTTATTGATTTCCTGGTGACCTCCAAAAGGTATGCAATAAAATCTAGCCAGAACATCTAGCTAGTAACATCCAGCCAGGATATGCTGGCAGCAGATGAGCTCCTTGAGAGCAAAGACTTGCTGCATTTACTGGGATAAATAAATTTAAAGGCTCCTTCCCTTTCAAGTACATGTCCCAGTTTGTATGACATTTTCACTGTATGATGTTTATGTTAGGTGAAGAGGGTGCAGTATTTGGGTGTTTTTTCCACAAATGTTTGTTAATGTGCAGTAATCAGCAGGTTTCTGCTGAGGCCTGGGAGCCAAGCAATGGGACATGCTGGATTTGTGGGCCTGGCAGTGCACCACCACCAAATAAGACAGTTTTCAAGCAAAAAGTGTAGGTCTCACCAGTCTCACAGCTGTCTCAGAGTCCAGTTTTGGTGTGGCATCTGATGGCTTTATTCCTTCTAGCCATATTTCAAATGCACTGGGACCTTTTCATTTTGGGGGAAAGAAAGACAGAGACTGTCCTCAACCCAAGCAAACCTTGAGTATATTTCTTCGTCCAGGCCGCGGCTCCCTTGTAATTAAATGACTCATAAAATTGCTCACATACAGTTCTGCAAACAAACACAGGAATGTGTCATATTATTAAACGTTGTTGGGTTTTGGTGTTTGGTTAGGTTTTTGTTTTTTTCTTTTATATAGCTGGCATGGAAAAAGCTGTGGGAGTTTTGGGAACAAACTGTGAGCTTTGTACTTGCGCTTGTATAGCAGGAGTTCTGGTTTGCATTAACTCGGGTACAATGTGACACTGGAGGGAGAATTTCTGAGACATGATTCAGTCTTTGCTTTTTCCTGTAATCTGACTTGTGTAGTACTCCAGCACCAACAAGAACCACTACTTGTTCTGCTTATTCCTTATAAGTAGAAACCACAAAAAGATGAGGAATGCCATGCTCATTCCCTATGGCAGCTACAGAGTGGACAGACAAAAAGGAAGTCATGGCTGACTGAGGAGTTTAAAAATAGTACCTCACTGCTGCATGCCCCTGGGGAAGCAGTAAAACCAGTGAGTACACAATTTTAAAATACCCAATATGTGCATCCTTGACAGAGTCAACAACACATTTACAGAAGAAAAAAAAGAGAAGATTTTGTGCTCTAGTGCAGTAGAAGTGTGCAAAACATGAGGTGGATCCTGAGCGCAAGGTGTGTAGCTGTATGCATAGAAACAGCTCAGTTTGGGGCATTTACTGGCAACAGAGGAAATCGTGCTGAAACAAAATGATATTGATAATCTAGGTTTTTATACCCAACTATGGGTATAAAGATGTGTCACTACTGGGGAAAATTAAGGAAAACATTGAATCTAAATATGTATATTTTGGGAAAAGACACATCAAACCTAGCCAAACAGTTAATCTACATATGCTCCAAAGTAGGGCGGGCAAAACACCCCAAAGCGCTGCTCTTTGACAAGCTCAGTGAGCTTGTACCACTCATGCATTTCTTGATGTGTTTCTGCACCCTGCAGCCATCTCCTCGTTATCTAACAAGATAAAAAGTTTTCTTTTTATCTTCCAGAACTATCACTGAAAACTAACATTATTAATTCTTGCCAGATTACTGGAGGTGGAACCTGATACACCAGTCAGAGAGAAATCTTTTGGTAACACAGGTGAAATCTGTACATAAATTAGAAAAAGACATGAAGATGCAGCTACAGTGTTGTGCAGTAACAACTGAGGAACAAGTAATTATTGAACTCAAGTATGAAATAATGACAAGAAATGTTTGCATATGCGCATAAGGGTGTAATATTTTTAAAGGAAAGTCTTCAAGCTGTTCAAGAGACAACTATTAAAGTTCTCTGCTACATGTTCTGCTGCTCAGTCATGCAATTATAGTCTTGCTGTGGCTGAAACTGGCACAATTTCTTTTTATTAAAGCAGGAAGTAGGAAGAACAGATGTTGATGTTAATGCAGCCACTGGAGGTGGCAATGGAACAGGACAGTGTCATTGAATGGTTCTTCGCAAAATTTTTTCTATCTTTTTTGTCGTGGCAGAAATGTGTTGCATTTCTAACATGGCAGAGGCACAGGGAGCCTGGCACTCAGCTGACTGAACCTCTGACACATGGAGTGCTACATGGGCAGTGTAGCTGCAGGCGCAGGGCAGTGGCATTCCCCCATAAGCCCTTTGATACAGATAATGGTTTCTTGACTGACATTTTAAGGCATTTGCAGCAATGGATAGACAAGGGGAGTTAATGATCTCTGCACATTTACACTGGACTGGTTATCCAGGGACTATTTACATTTGAAGTAATGAATTTGAATGGACAGTAGTGTAATGCTTTCACCAGCTGCCTCTTGTTTCCTCTCTTCTCTGATTATCAGGAAATGTGCACACCTCCACTGCCTCAGGGAAGCAGTCATTATACTCCATGCAGAGTTAATTATATGTCAAGGAACCCAGTGGGTCTTTGTCTCAATTATCACATATGTGACAGAAAAGAACAAAATACCTATTTGGACACAGGTGCACAGCTCTAGCTTGGCTTCAGTGAGTGATTGGAGGACTGTTCTCAGGACTGGAACAGGACTGTTCTCTTACATCTCTCTGACTGCTTTTTTAACAGGAATATATAAGTTTTTTCCTTCTTCTTCTGCATGCCTTGCAGTCTTCAAGTCTTCTTGAGTCTGTTCTCACTAAACTTGGGCTGGTAATTACAACTGCTTGCTTAATGTTTCCCTATATTATTCAATCCACATGTCACCCTCATTCCCTTCCAGGCACGTGTGGGGCGTAGTCTGTATCTTTCCACGTGCAATCCCTCATTGCTGTGATCACTTAAAAGACAAGGGGACACTGAGTCTCAGAAATCTTGGTTAATGATCCACAGCTGACTACTCACCATATAAATAAATGATGATTCGTCCTCACATGCAACATTGCTTCACAGCAAGGAGCAAAGAGAGTGTGTCCTCTGTGACACGCAGGCACAACAACAGCCGGGGCAGAGTACAGAGTGCCAGAAATGGCCAGACAAGTGCTTCACTCCAACTGTGCTCAGGCATTGCCACCTCCTGGCAGGGCTGGGGTGACGACATCCTGCTGCCTTGGTGCACGACCTGGCTGTGCAGGCCAGGCCGCTTGCAGATGGGTTATCTGGCAAACTGGCAGGGCTGACTGTGCTGATTTAAGGGGTGAAAATTATGGGTATTTCTCACTGTCTGATTAAAAGCCCCCTTTTTGCACAGTGTTAGAAGCAAGGACAGGCTGAAGCAGGGCTTTTAGGGTGTCTGTGTGTGTCTTTATGGAAAAGCCCATGTTTCCCATACTTCAAAATCATACTCCATGGTTTTGTAAATTTGAGCCCTAATCAAAGGTGTAAATACACAGTTTTCCTCCAGCGAAAAGCCCTCCTAGCATGTTATCACCTAGTCCTTCTTTTCCACCAGCCTTCCTAACTACATCCTGCTGTTTTCTACCCCTTAACTCTGTCATGACAATCATCTGTAGGCCTATACCACCAAGTGGCACTTCTGAGACAAGTCAACCTAAAAATAGACAACCAGATCCAGACAGCCAAAAGAGAAAAAGTCCCTTCATGTCGGTTGATGATGCAGCCATACAAGTAGGAAGGTGAAGCAATTAAGCCAGATTTGCTCTAGGAAAATATCACAGGAGAACAGAGTCAGTCAGTCACTGACTGAACCTCCCCAAAGGTAAGTAGCTGCTTGAAGAGTTGTCTACCTTTCCGCCCTTCCTGTTTATTATTCAAATTCACATTCACAGTCATCCAGCTTTAGCTTTCCTGAGAACCTGAGAATGCAAAAAAGCTAAATGAAAGACTAAGATGTTGCTGTTATTTTTCTAGAATGCCTAGAACAGCTGTCTGCATCTGAGGGAGGCCCCATGTCATATAATGTGACTTACATCTTGCATAGCTGACATCTGTAAGGCAGAAATTCTTGGCTAGCTGATATAGTGCACTGACTCCTGGCATCTCTAACTTTCCAGATTCAGCACAGTATTGTTGTAAATCACTTTGAAAAGACTTAGGTGCAATAACAACGTGCACATTTTGGGAATTTCCTGCTATTTCTGTATTGATCCAAAAGCAGCCCAGGCTTCAGTGGCCTTATCTGTCCCGGTGAGTGCCTTTCACTCTCTGTAGGTAAATCTCAGTCTTCCTCAACAATCACAGTAACTCAGTACTTATACACACTGCACAGCATCAGGATTTTTTACAAAGCATGTAATTATGAAAGGATTCTTGTTAAGACAGCATATTTTATAAAAGTATCTTTAATTAAAATGTTAAAACCAAATAAATTTATTTCAAGATACTTTATATTCTCATTGTAAACTTTTATTTTGTAATAGAGAAGTTAAAAATAATCAAGTAACTCCAGAAAGCAATGCTGACATTCACTCAGAAGAGAAGAAATAATCCTCCAGGTTTGTTATATCAGACATCACTTTTAAAGAGAGTGAGAGCTAGAGATGAATATTTCTCTCATTCTGGAAAACTGAGTACTGTCACTCGCTGGTTCATAGAGATTTGTGCAATTTGTTTATAGCTAATATCCCCATAACTGTACTAATTGCACATGTAGAGATAACAAATTCTCTGCAACATAACTAAAGTGACAAAACACCTCTGTATAACTATGGCTAACTTCTACAAAAACTGGTCTTGTAGAAAAATGTTTCTTAAAAACAAAACAAAATTAAATCATCTTCAAGGCAAGTCACATTTGGTCACATTTGAAACATAGTCTATTACACTCAGTATTTTCCAGTAGCTTGTGGTGCCTTGCACTGGACAGCCAAGGCACCAGATATTATTTAACAAATAGACCATAAACTTAGTAAAAAGAAAAAAAAAATACCAGTAGCTTCTATATTTGTTTATAGTTCTGTCTTTTATGAAAATTATTTCACTCTTTCTCAGTTTAATTGCTCACACAATTTAATTACTAGACAAAAAAAATACCACTGCCTCTCTAAGAATACTCTGCTCACACAAAAATTAAACACATATATACTAACCAGCCATTTATATGCAATAAATATATCTAAATCTAAATCTTATTCTCTATATTCTTCTAAAATCTCTATATCTAGCAGAAAAAATGTAAGTAGATTCCTGAGATATATGCAAATGACAATAAAATAGCTGCTTGTAAGTAATAAGTGATAGAAATGCCTCTATTGATAATATTTAAAATGAGGTTGAGCAAGCAAAGCATAAGGGTAAAAACAGAATCAGAAATTGATTCCTTGATTTGTTATTACTCTACTATACTTCCAATTTAATGGAGACGTACACTGCATTACAGAAGAGTGATAACTCAAATGCCTTTTCCTGAGATGCCCACTGAGATTTGTCCCACAGGACAAATACTAAGATTTTGGAGCTGGTAATCTTGTTGTCCATCTGCCCATTATAAAATATTTGAACTAGACATGAAATTTAACTTTAGAGGGGGTAAGGTGTCGTGAAATTCTCAAAAGCTTTTTAAAGAAAGGTTTGAAGAAAAGATAGAAATGACTGCTGCTCAAAACCCAACACAAGGAGCCATGGTATACCCAAATAGATACATAGAAAAAATATGTCTGGAGAAGGATGGAAGAGCACAGAGAAAGGTAAGCGCTGCTCCATCACAGGTGTATTTTCAGGAATGCAGCGTTGGAGTTTATGTCAAAAATACAGAATCATAGGTGCTGGTATGTTTTCTTTCAAGATGAGATCAAGCCTCTGAGTTCCCAGTTTTCACAAGGAAAAATAACTCCCTGAGGACAGCTGGGCTGAGGAACAAATGAAGAGATGAAGAACAAAAGAAAATGGTCACATTTAAAGGATGTGATGGTGTTAGAAAGTCAGAACTCCCAATTCCCCTCTGCTTACTTTACTACTAGGAATAATGTGATTTGGTTTAAAGGGGCTTGGTGATAAAATCAAACACACTGTCAGTCAAATCATGTGACACACTTGCACGGTGAATTTGCTTCCTAGTGAGAAATGTTTATGCTATTCTTCCTTGAGGGAAGGGAAGGCTGGAACAACTAAATACATTTAAAGGCTAATAATGTTGATGACAAGAATTTGAATTCCAATCTGCATTCCAATATAGGAGAGGAAGAGGGCTCAAAGTCACTAAATAGATTTTACAAGACTGAAAAATATAATGCAAATAAAGCTGTAAATAAAAGGAAATGGAATGTAGCAAAGTACAAGTATCAAAGTACAAGTAGCAAAGTACAAGTATCTTATTCTTGCTGCGCACTTTGAGACTGTTACACTTCCAAAACTCTTCTGGGGCTGGATTTTGTGCAGAAGGTAAGAAAAGGCTGGGCAACCTTACAGATGCAAGGCTCAGCTCTGAGCTTTGCAGGTTGAAAATGGAAATACAAAAATTGAGGTTGCTTGGTTTTGGAAAATGTGCTGCTTCTCAGAGGGCGCTGGCTGGAGACAAGGAAGCTGCTGCTCTCCACGGTGTTAGTGGGAAATGTCATAATAGTAGTTACGTAATCTCATTTCGACTGCAACAAATCCTGGTCGGTCGTCAACACTGTGGGAAGATGACAAGTGTTACTGCGCAGGAAGGACAGAGCTGTCAAGGTTCATGGGCCTTACAGCCCTCGAGACTCTACCTCAGTGACAGACCACTTAAAGATGCTCACAGTATTTTAAGGCTACAAAAATGATACTACAAAATTAATACCAAGTGACAAATACTACTACAGGCATCCAGTCAGTGGATTTCCTATCACACCTGTTTGTGGTTGATGAAGGTACTAGAAGAAAGAAATGGTAAATCAGCTCCATTTAATTTTCTACTTCATTTACTTTAGTAATAATCTGGAGAAAAGAATATGTGCCGTGCAATATCTGCCTTACAATGGGTAGTACCATCACATGGAGTGGTTAAAAGCACTGAGAGGAGCCTACCCACACACCGTATGACTGTACCATCTTTCTTTTATATCCTCAATTGTTTCTTTATTTGGAGAACACAATTAAACTGACAACAAGCCCTTTCAATTTTACATTACATATTGAGATAGTTACTCTGCCTGACCTGAACCTTCTTTTTAAAATTTACTTTCTTTGTAATAATAAAGATATTTTAGTACAAAAACGAAACCAGCATGCTTTATGATATGTTTATTACTAAAAACAAAACCTGATCCCTTTCACTGGAGAACTGCTACAGCACTCCTTGAGTCAAACCAAAAGGTAGGAATTACTTTTTGGTTGCACGTTCTCTCTAGAGTACTAGGTTTAATAAAGCTAACAAAGAAGCAATGTACCTAAAAATGAAGTACCAGATCTCCTTAACATAGAACTTTTGGACAAACCTATTCTGATGGTGAACTGGAAGAATAAATGATATTGGAGTAATTTTGGGTGCTCTCTGGAGACTTCCTACAGTTAAAAGTAACTTCAGCAGACTAGTTTAAAACAATAAACTGTGAAAGAGTTTTAACATATTTTTGCAACATACTAATTCAAAAAAATCAGGTAGGCTTTATTTATTTCTGCGTTTCATAATTCTAATTTCTAAATGGGTATGAAAGAGAAAAAAATGTTTCTGACATTAGAAAAGATGACTTGTCTCTCACTGATAAGAAGTCAGTGTGGGATCCAATTTGAATATGTTCCATTATTAGAGAAGAGATAAACAGCTCAAAAAAATTAAATATTAAGAAATAGAACAAACATTTTGGCAATATGACTTTGAAATTTCAGTAAAGCTAAAGCCTTGGAAATTAAAATTAAATGAACCACAATTCAAAATAAAACAAAAATATTTGCTTACTTTCAAACATTCTTTTCAAAATGCACTAGACTGACATTTTTTGTATACTTACTTTTTATGATACCACATATTTTGTACATAACTGTTCTGGCAAACTCTGTTCTACAAAAGTGGCTTTTTGTAGTACACTCTGTAACTCAGATAATTTTCACCTGAAAGTGCAACTGACTTCTGCTCTTGGAATATGGTTGTAAGCTAAACTCCAGCTGAAAAGATGTATTTTGAAGTAATCCTTACTCACCACTTTTCTGGCTATTAATCATGTAGATTAAAATGTAATTCTATCAAAAGAGCATCCCATCACACTTACTTGTATGTCCAACACAATTTCATTAGACTATAGACTTCTGTTGGGCAGACTTCAGGACGTTCCATTCGTTCTCCTCTTTCAATCATCTGTGCAACTTCACCACCTTTCATTCCCTGGAACAGGGTGACCAGAACAGTCATCCAAGTTGCAAATGATTATAGCACACATGACAGCGTAACTCTAACACAGGTCTGGAATCGATTTTGGGCTTCCCTTTGACTCATTTGTTGCATCAAGTCCCTTTAGTTAGGAAAACATATTGGTTCAAATTTGCTCTGAATTTTTAAAGAAAAAACATGGCTAAATAAAACCGCTCACCTTGTATGGCTTTTGTCCATAAGAGAAAGCTTCCCACATTAAAACCCCAAAGCTCCAGACATCACTTTTGCTAGAAAACTTGTAGAAATTCATGCATTCTGGAGCATACCATTTGACTGGCCATTTTCCATGACTTTGTGCCTAAAATATGTCACAACAGAAAGAAAAAAAAGCAGACTAGATAAAATGATAAGTAGTAAACGACATCTGAATGCACATAATTAATGTTAACAAATCTACACACATTTGTACTAAGTACCATAACATTTCTGATGCAGTTAGCATTAGAGAAAATGGGTAACAGCTTCTTCAAAAGTGTTGCAAAAATGTTCTAATCTTCCACTTTCAAAATAATGCATTGAAATGAAATCCATGGTAAAAGAAAGCGTAGCCAAATGACTTTGAGTCACGCTTCTAGTGGCATTCAATTTAAAGTTGCTCTTTAGAACATTTTTTTTCCATTTGGATCTCACAAAGGCTAAGAGACATGTCCAGATGGTTGAAATGGGTGCTCTATTTCAAAGCACAGTGACTTTCTTGTGGCAAACTGCAGTTTACCTAAATTATGCCATAATACTGCTTTATGACCATTCAAGTGTCAAGCTATACCAGCACAGTGCTCGATCTAGTGACAGGGCCCTACTGCATCCTGTGGAGTTGTAAAGAAAATGGACTTTGATACTAATTCTCAAGGCCCTAAGACTGGGATTGACAAGCTAGGCTTGGCTGGTGGCAGTGATTTAAGATGCCTTTACTGGCAGTGATTTAAGATGCCTTTACTGGCAGCAGCGACTACTGTTCCTACACAGGAAGGTCATCACAAGGGAGCATGGGCTTGCTTCTCCTCTGCGGTGTTTCAGGGGTTGGATTATTACTTTCAAAGAGCTGATAAATGGAAATAAGCAGAAGGAAGAAGTAATTTGAATCGCAAGAGTGATATATCAGGAAAACAAACATAGACATGGTAACAGATATTGTCTCCCACTTTTTACCTGATTAAATGTTGAAATTATTTTAATCACTTGAGGTATACAGAGGTCCAAAGATTTAAAACCAACATAAACAAATTTTGCTTAGGTTAATTTATTATTTAAAAGTGGTATTCTTTCAAAAACCTCCCCTAATTCTGTTCTGTAAGACAGTGTATTAGTGCTACCCTACATTTTACTTGGACATGATGAGAACTGTTTTGCAACAAACACATTTTCCCCCATTTATATAAGGTAGTATCTCATTTCCACAATAACTTTCAATCTTCTAATGACAAGTTTATCAAAAGGAAATGAAAGTAGTCAAGTAAAAGGAGGGACAAGCTTTTTCTTCCCTACATGTCTTAATTTTGATCACATATTTTGAATTCGGTAATCTAATATCAGGTTATAAAATAATGAGTGATACATAATATTTCTCATATTCAACTGCATTTCAACTGGAAATACCCTTATTAAGCTATGATACTACACAGTTTTCATGTTGTGTTTAGACCTTACCTTGTAATAATTTTCATCAGCACTAAGAGCTTTAGAAAGTCCAAAGTCACTAATTTTGGCATAATGTTGGGTGACTAACAGCACATTTCTTGCAGCCAGATCCCTATGAACAAAATTATTCTCCTCCAGGTATTTCATCCCCATGGAAACCTGATGCACCAGCTCTGTTATATTCTTCTCTGTGACATGTCTGAAAATCACAATTGAATTTTAAAGAGGTCAGCAGTTCATTTTCATGACTTTTCATGGAGTTCAGGTACAAATCTTTATTCTGAGCTTGTCCACATTACACTGGGAACTTGATTCACTTACATTTAGCTAAGCTTCAAATTTGAAAAGGCAATCTAAGCTCTTGTCCTGGGCAAGATGATGTGTGATCACATCAATAAAGGGGAAGTTGAAGGATATATGAAAAGTCTTTCATTTATTCAAAATACTGTATTTTGGCAGAAATATTTGACAGTTTATAGATATGTTCCAGTGAAGAATAACTACAATCATTTATTATTACATTAACAACATATCAATTTTAATTGTCCTTGAAGGAAAAGAAAAAATAAAAGAAAGGAACTTTTCCATTCCCATGGAATGGAATCAAAGTTTACATACCTATTTTTTTGCAAAAATTTGTTCAATGGCCCAAGTTCAGCCATTTCCATTACTAACATCCAGGCCTCAGCTTCACATATACCTATCATTCGGACAATATATGGGTTATCCAGTTGCTGCATTACATTTGCTTCTCTCAGTAACTCATCCTTTACGGCTGGATCATTACTCTCATTCTTCAGAATTTTTACAGCCACAGGCTTGGCACCCCTGCAAAAAAGAATCCAGTTCTGAGACTAGTTGCTGAAAAATCAGTGCACCAATGCAGTCTTCATCAGATATTTACATTCACATAGTACAAACTGTGACAAAAGACAGAATTGACACTCAGGGAAGAAAAAACCAGCCATAACAGGAGCATCTATCAAATGCTCAGAAGACAGCTTAGCAAAAAAGCAAGAATAAAAAGAACCTGAAAAAATTACAGATTGTCATAAAATGCCTAAAGAAGCCTGAAAAAAAACATACTGGACAAAATTTTCTTGTCCACTCTGGCAAGGATAGCATTTTCTGGCAAGAAAAGCTATAAAGAGCTTTCTAAGCACTGGGGTGTTTTGCGGGAACATGCAGAAGTGCCAGGAGAGGCAGGGCTCTGAAACCCTGAGAATCCAAGCCTACTTCTGCAACATTCCATTCATACAGCAAACTGACAGAGTAATTGATGAGATCAACATAGCTCAAGTGTGAAACACGATAAAAATATACACAAGGTGAGATCAGAGCCCTTCAAATTCCTGCATCCTATTATGGGAAAAATAGAAATCCTTTCTGCCTCTGAAAACCTCGGTTAAAGAAATGCCTCCAACTTCAAGAGATGAGAGTGTGTACATAATCAGCCCATGCATATAAACAGCATACTGATAACATTTTACAGTGAAAATGCATGAGAAGTCAAGTACAAACAGGGTCTGTTCCTACTGACATGATGTGCTGAAAAATGTTAAAACATGTTCTGTCTTCTTGAAAATCAACATTCCAGCTTCAGCAAACTGGTATTTATCACACTTCAGGCAAAACTCTCTTTGCTATAGGTAAATTGTCCATGGCACTCTCCACGTTTTCTGCCAGAGATGTTGTGCAGATGGGAAATACTGCGTAACATTAGTACTTCTGCAAACTATGGAGCAAGACAGTGGGGTTCCCACTCTACTATTCCCATCGGGAGAGAAAATAGTCATGAACAGTAATTTCTGACTTTACGACAAAAATGAGTGCGTAAGTGTACATACAAAGAGAGAAACTGGTGAAAATTAACTCAAATTACTTACAGTCTGTCACCTCAAATGACACACAAAGATTACTGCTACTCCAAAAAGTAAAGGCTAGAACTTTTACATATTGGATTTCATGAAAACAGAAGGCAACACTCACTTTTTCATCTTATAGAAACCTTTCTTTACAGTACCAAAGTTGCCAGAGCCAAGTTCACCTTCCTCCAAAGTCAACAATTTCCTGTCAAGAGTGACATTTTTTGGTTTAATTTCATCTGGATCAGCATATGGACTTTCATAGACCTCAGTATCCATGGGTAAGGCCTCTCTCTGATCACCTGCAGTTCAAACAATGAAAAAAATTAGACATGATTTAAGAAATTTTTGCTGTCACAGCTAATATAGTCATCTTTTCTATGTTCAAGACCATCAGTGTGTGGTGCAAGGCCATTATAAAGAAATCACATGCTGTCCATCTATATGCATTTTAGAGCAGACCAAAAGACATTTGTGTCCTCCTGATGACATGCTGTAACTACTGAACATTTGTGCAGGGTGAAACCAGGAGGTTCCTTGACAAAATGAGGATTAAAAGTTGGCCCTTCTCCTTGGTACTTCCCATTAGTTACCTCACACAATTCTTCACTCAGAATGCTGCCTTATATGTACGTCATTCTTAGGCACCCAACTTCAACTGCATTATGCCTGGCACTGTGGATGCAACAGGGCATAATTCTTCTTGTGACATGCGAGAATATAGTTTTTAGAGTCCAGGAAATAACACTCCATTTCAAAATGGAAAAAGGGGTTTCTGCTAAATGATTTTGGTTATAGATGGTGACAGCTGGTATCTTCAGCTACCAGGCTTCTGTTATGATGGTGGCTATACCAATAAATAACAGAATGTGAAATATATGCAAGAAAAAAGAAATAAATATTGAGAAAGAGCTCTGCCACAAGGAAGAAAATTGCATTAATGGTATATATTACTCTGCCTACCTCTTTCTGCTCCTGTAAGACCTCTGTTCCTTTGCAGCACATACGGATTAAAAGGTGCTTCTTCTGCTGGGTGGCCAATAGTTGACTGAAGCTGTAGCACACAAATAAAGTTTTTCTCTTTAACAATGAATAGGTAGGTTAAAAGCACTTTCTTTTTGTCCCCCCCCGCCCCAAGAATTTTGCCATAATGTTTACAAGAGACACACAGGTGAGAATAAGAAAGAAAGGGATCCAAAAGAGGTTATTTCATTCTGAAGGTTATTGATAGAGCAGGCTAAAAGCACAGAAAGATATTACAAATATTTCAGAACATTAGATAAGAGAGAATTAACTGTAGTGGGTCATGCAGAAATCTTATTCTGCAGATATTAAATTTACATGCTCTTTTCAAATTTGTCATGTAACACAAGTAGTCAGAAGGATTTCTCTTTAATCTGTCCTTCCTCCTTCTTCAAGTTATCTCTACCCATGTCTAGGCCATAGAGAAATGGCCTGGCACAAATGAAAACAAAAACCAGTTTCCTGTTTCTCTTGTGGATATTACAGAGGAACTCTATTTTTAAAAAGTGGAAGCAACTGTAGTAAAAAGTTACTACTTTCATAGGCTTGTGTAGCATCAGGGACAAACATCATGGACCAGATACTAGGCCAGTTTGTCTGCTCTGAGGAGGGACATGATTACTTAATTAAGCACCTGGTTCAAATACAATTCTTCTGCCTTTACTCTAGACAGAGAAATAATATGGTGTACACAAACCATCTCACCCATTTTGTCTTCTGGAGCTCCTTGCCTGGCACAATAAAGTATAGATTAGAGAAACTACTAATCTGGTGACTTCTGTTTGTGAGCTGTTGGGAACATGGAATTACAGAATCTATTTCTGCAGGTTAGTTTCTTCTCAAGCAAAGACAGGCAAAGCTCTAGCGGAAGCTGTCCCTGACCATGGCAAAGAGATTGTAATGAAGTAACCTTTAAGGTCCTTTCCAACACAAACCATTCTTTGATTCTGTGAAGTTTCCTATAGTGAACTATTGGATGTAATAGAAGTTTTATCATTTGGAAACTGCATTTAGTAGGGGAAACATCTGACCTGGGAACTACAGACGTTGAAATCATAATTAAGTTATCTGCCCAACTGGATGAAATAGAAAAAGTTTCACTACATAGGTTTTACTGCAAACCATGTGTAGGAAGCCAGTTTTCAGCAATATTCTGGCCTGGTAGGATGAGCACATTGACATCAGGCACAGTAAGGGTAGTATTTCTGACTTGGAACAGTGTTAAAAGGCCATTTGCTGTCAAGGCAAGCCACGAAACCCCAAGACAGTTCTGGGATACATCAAGGAACAAACTGACTGATCTACCTTTCTCAAGGCAAATGAAGGTATAAACCAAGATCCTTAGCTCTAGTTTTGTTTTTCTAGACTGATTCACCCTGACAGCTTTCCAAGACCTGTGTCACTCTATTTTACATTTGGGGTAATTCACTCCCATTAAGACTGGAAGTTAACTGGCATACTTTGAACTGGCCAAATGTAATTAATGTACACCAAATTTTGCACACCTCAAGAATCCAATCACCAGTGGAGAACAGCTGGTAAAAACATAGCTCTGGCCAAGACATAGCTGAGTCCTCAAATTAGACACGTGAGATATTACTGCTCTTTGAAATTCAATAACAACAACAACAACAACAAAATCCAAAAGGATTGCATGATCTTGCTCTGCATAAAAAAAAATATATTTCATCACTTCCATGCTTGCAAATAAAACTCTGCAGCTCTGAATTGAAAATCACAGAGTGACACCAGATATAACAAAGTGGGTTCTCAGAGAGCTGCTCATGTTTAAGAAGACTCACAGTGTCTTATTTATCATTACTTAGCTTGGTTAATACATATAGAATTATTTCTAATTGTTGCAGATTCAGATTGATTAAATAACTTAGTAATGTCTTTTATGTTAATATTCCTACTTTCCTTTTTATTTACCTATCATTTAAATGCAGAGTCCTTTCTGCCCTACCCTTTTAAAATGGCAAGTAAAATTCTGCAGATCTTTTTTGGACAAAAGGATCTTTGTCTTAATACATCTAAAGTATAGGATAACTGATTAATTCTTGTAGTCTTACAAGAAACAGAGAATGGGCAAGATGACCAAGGATTTATTCAACCAATAAAAAGGAGTACAAGAAAAGAGTCCTCTAGAGGAGCCTTTTAAAAATGTGACATATGAATGAAACGGCTCCAACTACTCTAAATCTGACTTTTACAGTGCCAATTGTAGTTTTATAGTAAATAGCAGAGTTCGATTCTCATGGAGGCAAGTTGTACAGCAAGCGCAATATTCCTTAGGTTAATAACTCTGATTTGAAAAAATGCATAAAGTCATCTTCTTTTATTAAAATCTAATAACTAAATATTGCATGACAAACATTTCATTCACCACTAGATGAGAGGAGCTTTGGCTGTGGCATCTCAGTTGCCATTAGGTGGCAGGATTTGACTTAAATTGTGCAAAATGACAATTTTACATTAGTAAAACAGACTGAAAAAATTTTGATCTGGATCTAAAAATGTAACACAAATAGTGCATTTGTGAAATTTAAAAAAAAAATCCCAAAAGTGAATAAATATAACATAACAAATAAAATAAATATATTTTTTCTGGTTTATGGTCTGAAAGCTTTTGACATAGTAGAAGCAACAGTGTAATTAACCTAAAGGTCTAAAGTAAACTGTGCTTATTGGGGTTAATGAATCATTAAAATCTTTGAATACTTCAGAGCACAACTTTTGTCTAGAGTCTAAAATCTGGCAGTATGATGTGGGTCTAAGTATTCCAGGTAAAGTACATGTAAATGGCAATCAAATTTGGTTTCTGAAATTATTTTCCTAAATTATTGCTTTTACTCTGCCAATATGCTTCAGTCTCTACTTTGTATGTTGTCTAGAAGGCAGGAAATAGGTATTTGACAGCAGAAAGTGACCAGAGCATGACACAGGTTTTACCAGGTTAACAGACAGCTGTGAGACCAAAAATATGTCTACAGAGTACAGACCCGACACCCATTTTTTTTGAATCAGCCCAAAATGTGTGATAGTTTGGCATTGTATTTCAGATGGTTGAGAGCAGATCATGAGACTGTGTCTGTACTCATATATGACAAACACATATTGAAAAAGAGGTATGGGTCCTGTAGGGATACACAGCTGACAACAGCTGTTGGCACTTCAGCATAAAAATGAACTGAAGCTGTAGGAAAATAGTATTTGTTATTTATCAGCATTATCAAATACAGTATATAAAAACCACAGCTTTTTACTCTGAACAGTAGCCTACCTCTAGGGCTTGTCATGCCTGCTCATTTTTGTTGAAGAGAAACTGGAAATAAATCAATAAACATACAGACTCATGGATTGAATAGGGGCATACATATTATTATTCTCAGCATGCAAACAAACTCATAGCTACATGCTTCAGAACTACATCAATTACTGGACAGCACCATTTTCTGGCCATGTAAAAGCATTTTCAGTAGGACAGG
Source organism: Motacilla alba alba (assembly GCF_015832195.1). Classification (NCBI taxonomy): domain Eukaryota; kingdom Metazoa; phylum Chordata; class Aves; order Passeriformes; family Motacillidae; genus Motacilla; species Motacilla alba. The sequence goes on from NC_052046.1 coordinate 46,502,864, forward strand.
GCAGGGCTCCCCTTGGCTCCCTGGCATCTTGCCAATTTTCCCATTTTACTTGGTCTTGTGCCATCTTACACTTGCCTAAATGTAAGTGAATGCATAAGAAGATTTGTGCACACAGGTTCTGTAAGTATGCATTCTGTTGCTTTTTATTGTTCCCTAAATGTGTTCAGTAATAACATAATTGTGTAAGCAAGACAATTTTCTCATTAGAAAGTAGAAATATAATTTTGTTTAGTTATAACTGAATGGTTTTGAAAAATATTTTATCACATTTTATTTGCAGAAATAGTGAGATCTGCATTATTTTGGCATGACAGAAATAAAAATAAAAAAGAGTCCCTCTATTTTTAAAACTCCTTCAAACCCATTGTTTCAGTTATAAAATCAAGCCCATAATTATGCAGATGATTAGGATAGATGCAGAAAGCTTACAAAATCTTAACAATCTAATTGTTAGTAGTCAAGACAGCAAGCAAAAAGAGGGGGAGAAGAGAGTGAAATTAGTCATTTAAGTATTTTTAACTCAGTCAAAAACCTAAAAAAGTATATGAGGCACCTTTTTGCTGCCAGCCTTTGGGAAGGTGTACGATTTGAGTCTTGAGATAATTCCACCTCCTGCCCAACTCTAGAAACCACAATGTCAAAGAGGAACAGTAAATGTGTCATGAAAATAGCTAAAGATATTTCACAAAATAAAAACACTCTAAAAGAACAAAACATTCCCAAGCTTTCTGTTGCTTGTGCCTTCAAGTACACACATATGATGCATCAAAAAACACAGTACAGGAGATCTTAGTACTAAATTTTATTTTGTCTATATTACTGTCAAACCATTCTGAACCTGTACACATACCTTAAGGCAGTTTTAAAATTCAAATGCATTGCCCTTTGTCCAGATCTTTATTTATGGAGTACTCTGTATGTTTCTCCTGCCTCTGCTACTGAACTTTAGTCGCCCTCCCCCAACCCCGAAACATATTTAGAAACGAGTGGATAACTTTTGTATCTGGAAATATGACTAACGTATCAAGCAAAATTTGAAGCACACTTTGGTCATACAACAAACAGTGTGGTTACTGAAGCAGAAAGCATGCTAGGGAATATTAATTCCAAACAAAAAGAACAGGCTTTACATTTTACACACACACTTATGTTCTGTATAAAGATACCTTCAAAAGATATGCAAATATATTTTACAAGAACACATTAACCTAATTAAATGTGACAAATTAGCATTTTTAGGGGTCACTGAGAGATCATACATGACTATTAAAAACTGAGATGGAGCACTTACTGTTCAAACATTTAGTCTCATGCTGAGGCTAAAACAACAACCTGAGCCACATTCTCAGTCACTTTGAAGTCTTTGAACTTAGATGTTCTGAACTTTTTAATAGCCCATTTGAACTTCTTATTTTCTGAAAAGGTAACTTTTTTAATTGATAGGGTTGGCATATTCCCCAGTATTCTTTTAAAAGAAAATGTCTGATTTCACATTAAAAAGGTATCTTTTGTTTCAAGACACCAAGAGCAGCCACATGGTCCCTGATGCTGCTGGAAGAAGAGAAACTTTTTTGATGCTTGACATTCTTCATAGCTGTGAGACATAAAAATTCAGTGTACTGCATATTGAAAAAGGTTGCTGAGTCAGCTATTTTCTTTTACTTCATGAATTTTTCTTTCCATATTGGGAATAAATGAAACCTGAAGTACTACTTAATTACAGTTTTAAAATAGATAAATTCTCTAAGAGGTCAAGCGCTCCGTTGCACAAGCCAAGCATGGTTCTCATTATACTTTGTCAACAAGAATATCTCCCAGCACTTGAGAAAGCAACTACCTGTAGTTACGGTAACACCGCTTAACTCACATATTTATATTAGACCTACAAATGCATGTTGAGATTAATACCTCATCAGACACAGCAACTAGTTACAGTTAGGCTGTACTCATAAAGGTTAGGTTTATCACTACCACCTAAAAGACTGTGACTAAACAAAATACTGAGAAAGGTTAAGAGGAGAATTTGGGAAATGGCCAGAACTTGGCAGTTTCACTATAATGTCATCAGTTGGAGAACTGAACTAAAGACTCATCTCAAAAGCTCCTCTGTTGGTTTAAATATATATTGGGATGAAATTGATTGCAGGGAGAAAAAAAGTAATTTACAAAATGGAAGGGGTCAAAATCACCTTAAATCTAGCCATGTGAAAAGCAAGAAACATCCCAGTCCATGCATGTTCTGGGAGAAGCAAGAACAAGCAACTCTCCATATTCTGCATGGAAAACTACCTTCAATACAGACATTTAGCATGAAGTCCTTTCTTTGGCAGAGGAAACGTGTTAGTATCACTAAAAAGGAGATGTCCATATTACATTAAACTTAAGCATTTTGTTACTCCAAATGTGTCCATGGAACAATAGCAAATATTAGACAAATCTGATGTGGATTTATGTCCCTGATGTAAATTTTACTCCAAGCTCTAATAACCAACAGTTTACAGATAAATCATTTGGACAGTCTACCTTGCACATCATCCAGCAGTTGTTTCTACATTTCATGCACCTTCTTAAATTCAAAACTACTTCAGATTTGGGCATTCTATTCCACCAACACTTTGGAATAGCACCACTGTATTTTAGGCTGCAATATATACATAAACGAAAAAGATATTGGATATTGAAAAATTAGTCTGGATGGGAGCACCAGTATTAGACTGTTGCTTAGAACTGGCCATTATGTTTTGTTCCTCTACTTCCTCTCTTTTGCTTCTTTATTATAATCAATCCTTTCTCACAAGTCAAGATCATCCCTGTTGCCTTGCTCTGGATTATCTCCTGCCAGACAACGTTCTTCTGTGCAGTGTCAAAAACAGGTGAAAGTCTTTCAGTTGAGACCTTGCCAGAGTCGAACAAGCTGGAAACACATTGATGTTTCCCTTTTCTCTACCAGCATGGTGGTTGCTTGTTCTGTTCCCATCCTGATTCATCGTGGGCATAACACCCTCTGAAAAGCTTTGTCTGCTCACCATTCTGTGATTTATATCTGACTATTAAAAGTGCACTAGTTTCTTGCTGAGCTTCACCCTTTTTATTTTTTCCAGGACATTTCCCTAATTCCTCACAATTATTTTGATATCCAATTCAAAAATTCACTATCCCAATTTACGTATTTTGGCAGTGCTTTTCATAGATGAAAAAACCCCATGCAGTATATTAGAAACGTCAGAAACCCCTAAATGTTAATTATCATAGTGTAAATAATATGAAAATAGATTGCACATCTTCCACATAAGATTTTGTTTGCATTACATATGTTGGTGATTACATATGTTGGTGATTCTTTCTCTTCAAGGTGGTTCAATTTCTGGTTTTGTGTAATCTAAATAATTGTATTTCAGGCATATTAAAAATCTCCATGAGTTACTGCTTTTGCACACAAGTATTAATGTGTGAGAACCTGGAAATATTAAGTGAAATTTTTGAGCTCCATAAACAGTATTAGTTATTTAAAATATTCAATCGTCTTTATTTCTATTACAATAAAGTAATTTAGCAGGTTCATTTTTAAAAAGTCCCAAACACAAAACTCAGATTTCAATTTTAAGAAATTCAAAATATCAAATATATTGAGGATTAAAATAAAATATGCACTTTCACTTAGTTTTGGTGACTTTCTTTTTTAGCTATCATGACAATTCTTAAGCAGTAGCAGTTACATTTACACTTATATTGTGAATTTTTTTGTGGCTATTATGAAATGTACACAGTATTACCACACTGAATGTGCTTGCCCTATCTCTATAACTGAATGTATACCAGATGATACACATGTGGTCTTGTGTGCTTAAACTTCATGGACATCTTTGTAAATGGCGTAGATCCAAACCTCAAGGCATTATTTTTATATTTAATTATTTTTAATTTAAAAAATTATTAATAAAGAAGTAATAAATTTTCAAATATTTTAAATTAAAAAGGAACTGATTTTGATTGCTTAATTTCCAATTCTTTATAAAGGTACCTGATTTTCAGAAGTGAAGGTATGAGAGTGGTTGTTCACAGGCGTGCTAGGAGTCAATTGTATTGAAATAGAGGTAATTGCTTATTTGAATAAATTTCTTTTCTGTAATATGGGACTGCATCAAGATAATGATCTAAATGATTAAGTTATGCAGAGAAATGACTGAAATTAACTCCCTATTTCAGATGAAATCAACCACCTAGAAAAAGACAATATTATGTGATTCTGTGGACGTATCACACCTCAGACGGCTTCTATAGTCAATGGACTTTGAGAACTCAGGTAATTATAGTAACAGGTGGACTTGCTCACTCTTCAAGGAGTGGATGAAAGAATCCCCCCTAAGGCAGTGCATAAGAAATGAAAGCCTTGTGTAAAGTCTGATGTTAACTGCACAGACCAAATATGAAAATGAATTGAACTCCCATTTCTGCTTCAGTCAGCAGATTCTCAAAGTGAACAGCATAAGCGATGTGGTATCTCTCCTCCTAGTGTTGATACAACATTATAGAATATGACCATCAATAAGGCATCTTGCCTATGCAAAATACTGTTTTATCACATACATTATATGTGTAAAAGAGGTTTACAAAATTAAATTATGATTAGCACATCCTAAACACTGATGAAAGCAATACCATGATGGAGTACGTTAAGTTTCTTTAAAAATCACTGTTTATAACCCAAGAAAAATAAACTCACAGTGAAGTAATATCCAAGAATTAGGATTCCCAGAACAGTATGTGACTGTAATCCTCCTCAAATGAATGCTATGGCTATACCTCCACTTTCACTTACCTTAGGAAGTGTTCCAGAAGAAGGATGAGTATTAAAACCAAGATTATCTGCAAAATAATCAAATGTAAAATGATACTGAGCAAGGTGAAATTTTGTGTAAGAACACAGAATTTTACAGAGAGGACGAACTGTGTAGTTTTTAGATCACATTACAGAGTTTCTCTTGAACTATTTTCTTTGCTTTTGACTCATATGCAGCAGACTATGGTACTTCCAGCCACAGAGACAAAAATAAGTGCAGAGCCTAAATGATTCAAAGGAGAATGAAAATAATGGTGGAAAAAAGCATGTAGTGATTCAAATGAATGGAAAAAGTAAAAACTTCAGGGTGGGACTTGATGGTCCTAGTGTCTTTTCTAACCTAAATGGTTCTAAGATTATATTTTATTATTCTCTATCCTCTCACCATGGCACTGGCATCCAGTTAAAATGACAGAAGTTGGCTTTAGAGAGAGAAAATCAGTTCTGGAAGAGCAGAAGTTGGACATAGATCAGTCAGATACATCTCTTTTCCCTTTTCAGTCAGGGCAAGAGGGAGGACAAGGTCTCTTCAGTGTGACATGCCATTAAAGAAGAAACAGGATAAAAAGCACACTGACACTTTCCTCCACCTCTTCTCCCCCTTTCCCACAAGTTATCAAGGAATGTCCCTCTGAGCCCACTTTCAGTGTTGGGTGCAGCCAGTGCCTTGTTCTGCCCTGCTCTCCCCAACACAGGAACTCACCTGCTGGATGCACGACTCACTGCAGGAATGATTAATTCCTGCAGCAGCACTGCTGCTGTGCCTGCTTCAGCTTGGAGTAAGGACCACCGGAGCAGTGCTGGGAAGACCACCTTGTTCATGTTTGTGGTCCAGGTAACACACACTGCCCCACTTTGAGCAGCAAAGCACATTTCTGATCTAACAATAATTAAGACCCAGCAGTAATTCGACTTGGTAGCCCTAAGCTACAGGATCTGCCTCCATCATGCGCAGTCTGGCAGATATTGCCTCATTTGAAAAAGTGGAAAATCTGCACCCACCTATAGGGCAAGTGGAAAAAATTCACACATATTTATCATAATTATCATGTCTTTCAACACATATAAAAATAATAGGAATAACTCACCATTTTCTGAGCCATGTTGTGGACAAGGAATGGTAAGAACCCTTAATAATCCATCTGGTTTGTATGAATAATGCTCAACTAACTAGCAAAATGAGAGGGAAGGGGAAAAAAAAAGAAATAATGAGAGAAAAAGATAGGAAAATGAGGGTGGTATCATTAAATATATTGTCTCTAGAAATGTGTGCCTATGTACAATAGCTGATCTGTATCACAACAAATGACCTTGGAATACAACAGATCTTTACTGCACATATAATTTACTTTATTTTTATTTAGCAGGGGTGCATGTTTCTGAAGGAGCCTTGTGAATAAATGTGCAATATTATCCAGGAACTGGATTTATAAGGGTCAGTATTCCCCCCTGGTTCTGCTACTAAACAGCTTTGTAACTCTGAGCAAATAACTTATTTTCATGTCTCTGAGTTCCCACTCTCTCTTTTTTTTCTTTTCTTTTTTTTTTTTTTTTTTTTTTTTTAATTTTTGGGGATAATTACAGTGCAAGAATTGCCCTAATATGCAATGCTTTCTTTGGACCTTAGAATCACAATGGGATGTGCACAGTTAATAAATGTAGCACAGTAGTTGTGGCCATTTGTGCTCCTGGATTGTCCTCTCCAATCATCTTTTACAAGTTTGTTACAGCTGTTTTCCATTTGGGTATAAAGGAGAAGGTCTGTAAGTGTAAGAGTTGCAGGCATGTTCACAGTTCACAAAAATTGTAAGATAGCAGCGCTGCTTTTAAATTTCTAGTGACATCAGGAAAGAAATACAAAGATCCTAGGAATTAATACATGCAAGCAAAGATTCACATTTTAGATCTGTGACTCACTTAACTCATTTTAATAGATTTTTAAGCAAGAGGGCATAAGAGATTTCTGCAGGGATTTCAATTCCCTTAGTATTTTCAATTTACAACCACCATTTCACCAGTATACAGTTTTAGTACCAACTATGGCATGGACTTGTTAATTGCTTAATCTTTACCAGGATTCACACATTTTTTGGAGGTAAGCCTCAGCCAGCCATGCTTTAGCAGACTTGAAGGTAGAGAATTTCAAAGGTAAAGACTGCATTATGTGTGCAACATCTTAAACTATCCTCTTTTTGCTTGCTAGAATTCTGTTGGTTGCTGTCATAAATGACATTAGCAAAAGACTAAACCAAGCATATCCATTACTGAAGATGGTTAGTTGCAAATGCAAACGGACTTTCATTCTAGAGAATGTTCAGCTAATAATATAATAACTAATAATAAACACAGTTTTGAACTCAGCCAGGCTGCAATATCACATTTAAAAGTCAATAAACTCTCTACACTCACATAGCGTTGTACTTTAACATTTGTTTTCTTCATATAGAGAAACCACACAATGTTGCAAACATATCACAAATAACCTGCCAAAGCATGTTGGTTTTAGCCAAGAACTATTGTCACAAGGCAATATAAAACAATGTCGGTCAGTTGGTCAGTTATATGGAAATGTGATGGTAGATATTCATGTGACATAAACTTAACAGACCTGCCACAGGGTGTCAAATCTTTTTCCATCTGGTATGGAGAGTTTTCCTGTCTTATCTCTGTCAATACGATAGTGCAGTACTTTTCCATCATTCAGTAGGCACAGGGCATAGGAACCATTGCTGTCTCTTTCTCGGATACTGTAGAAATAAGAAAGACTTTCAGGATTTACCAGGAATGAACATTCTTTTTTAATCACCCTTTCCTTAAAGCTTTTGAATTAAAACCAAAACAAAATCAGCATTGCAACTTCTGAAAACATTTTGTTAAGCCCTTCATTTATTTCTTAATGTAATTAACTTTCAGGTAAATTGACTAAAGGTTCTCTTTTTTTCCTTCCAAAAAGGCAACAGATGAAAACAAAAAATCAATAATGTAAGGCACTGTAAGGCAGCTACAGAACACTGTACACTGCATAAAGCACAGTTTGGGCAAATATGCATTTTAAAGGTTCTGCAGTACTGGCTTGCTTCTCTTGTATCTTTTATTTTGAAATAAAGAGATGACAGAACAGAATATAAAATACTAAAAGGATATAATATGAAAAGGCAAAATTTTTGTGTTTGAAATAGCTTGCTGTGTGGCTGGGAATTTAAAGAAAATATGTATTTCTGTAATCATCAATTCTTATAATTTCAGGAAACACATCAATGGTTTGTTGCAGATTTCACATAAAATTCATATGAAACTTAACATGGTATTGAAGTGTACATGTCTCATCTAAACTTCACCACGGAGAGGACAGCAAATGTAATATAAAAACTTTGTCTAAAATTCATAGGTAGGATGATCTCCTCTTCTTTCAGGAGACCTTTGAGTGCCCTCGGAGATGCCCATAAAACATGACAGAGTTCTTATATGTGCACTCAGGGCAAGCTGACACTGAGACCAGGATATTCTAATTACTGGACCCAGAACAGATTGGAGTTTGTTACTAGCTCCATCACAGCTGGTGCAACATTTCTTAGTTTAGAAAGAAGGTTTTTTCTTTCAGTCAGGTTCCCATGGTCACTGACAGCTGACAGTGTGACAGCAATAGAATAGAATAAAACTGACTGCTTTTTTCCCATTTTTTTTTAATGAAAAGCTTAGATTCTGGAGCACTAAAACATTTCTTGTTCTGGTGTGCACAGAAATCTACTTACTCTCCCTTGAATTTTTTAACAGCCTTGAAAAGAAATATAGTGGTAAATTCTCACAGAAGCTTTGCTGGTGCAACACTGGCACTTGCTTTTATATCTCAGGAGATTGCAGAGGCAAATATTATTCTCCTCAGCTGACTCTCTCAAGGCTGAAGTAAAACTGTATTTTGTCTGAATTACTTATGCACCTTTTTCTTTCAAATAGCATGATTCTTGTTGCCTAAGTTATGAAAAGGACACTAGCTAAAAGAAAAGGGAAGTAGGGTCAGTTTTTTGTTTTCTGAAACTAAAGTAACTTGTGTAAGTCTCTAAAGCAAATTGAAACACATTGTGGTTTCTTCATGGCATATAGGTGTTTTCTCAGCATGCTGATTTCCTGTGCTGACTGACCAGTGAAGAGCAACAGGCTCTGCTAAAATGAAGAGTGACTTTTACTTTGTCTTCTTCTGACCTGCTCAAAGCAAATAAACCTTAGAAAAATATTTTCAGAATAGAGGGCATTGTTTCTAAAACACAAACAAATGGCATTTCATTGCAATCAGGCTTCTGTTCAGAATAGCACAAGTAAGATTATAAAAATGCAATGGATTGATTCTCAGTGACAAATATCCTTCATGTTTCACAGGAAGAAATGGAGGCTCCAATACAATTCAGCTCTACTAAAACTGGTTCTCATTTGCAAGAGCTGTTACTCTAATGAGAGGCATTGCAAATATTTCTTGAAAGCATGGGCACCCGTGGGAGGGGAGAGTCCTGGTTTCTGAAGACTATGGCACAGACTCAAACAGCTCTATCACACTTCAGGGCAGGATTTAGGTGGAGTTCAGGTTTATAGGGTTGTAATTGCACTTCAGAGCTTTTCCTTCCCCTGACCAAACAGCTACACAACTCTGGAGCCATCTGCAGCTCACAGCCATGTTAACTTCTGTCAGACAGCTCTGTCACTGCACATCCTGAAAACACTTCCATTCTAACACATGATCAATCAGGGTCCAGCGGCACCCCTTCTCCCTTAGGGTTATGGAGCAGATGGGTTTTAAACTGTAGTCAGTCAACTCCAGCACAACCTAGATCCCTACAAAAGACGAAATCAGGAGGTACACAACCTGGATCCCCACAAAACATGAAACCAGAAGATACTACTATCTTTCCAAAGATGTCTGAAAAGCAGGCGTATCAAGTGCATTAAACTGACAGTTTAAGTCTTAGTTTTGGCAAACTGAACTCTTACTGCATGACATGGATTGCCCCAAGCCACGTTTCACAATTTCACTTTGATTTTGCAGACTGCAGTTATAGCTGTCTAGGTTAGGCTAAGCCTCCAGAACTGCAGCTGGGTAACAGTATCCCACTCTATGTCAACAGTTGCTGTAAAAAATAGAATAAAAGGCAAATGCTATTCAAACAAAAAGGTTGCAACCTGAAACCTCTTTAAATGGACAGAAAAGTTTCCCATCTTGATGGTACTGCTTGTGTTACCCAGGGCCTTCATATCAGATCTGGGAGCTCTCTTCATATATGGAATTTTCCTTGTATGGCAAGTAACAATTTTCAGAATGTTGAGAAAAAGAAATCCAAATGCACTCTCTGCTTTAAAGTGCTCTGAAATTAAACACAATATTTACTGTTCTTCAATAAAAACTGCTAAATAAAAAGGTCTTAATTGAAAAATTTTGGCAAGGAAGGAAGCCAGCAGTGAGATATCACCTGGTCTCCATTTCATGATGTTGCAGAGATTTGCAAATGTACAGAAGAAAAACATAAAGATAATAAACACCTGAAAATAACACTGTTGCTTCATCCACTGAATTCATCATAAATACGAACAACTTCATTGAGAACAGATTTGAGTACATACGTAGCATATGTAGCACTTAGAGAAGAACCAAGGTATCTAGATTTTTTTTTTTTGTGACATACATTTTTAAAACAGCAGAACAAGGAATGTAGAAAGTAAAATTGTTACCTGATGCAATGCAGAGAATATTTAGGTATTGATTTTATATTTCATGCAAGGTGTGTTTGAGTATTTTTTGTGGTTTTGGGAGTGCAACCTAGACCAATAACAACCAATAACAATTTGGAGCATTATTACAGACAGTGTAAATAGCTATCCACTCCTTCCTTTGGTATTTTCACATGGAAGCAAAAAGAACAGAGTCCCAATTTTTTCTGTTTCCATCTGAAAGCCCAAACGATCCCTCTCTTTCTAAAGAAAAATATCCCTGAGGGTCAAAGAAATAAATTGCTATTACAATATGCCTCATTGACCGTGTAGAAGAAAACAGAATTCACAGCATTCTGCAACAGAGAATTATGAAGAAAATAAACAAGCAAAATGCTTGCTTTAGGAATGGTGTGAAATTATTCTTGCTCCTGAATCCAAAGGCATGCTAAATTTTATTCTTGGCATTGCTTTGCCTTCTCAGCAATTACAGCTTTGTTGATGCCAGAGATACTGACACTCCCCACTGCTGATAGAGCTCCAGCCATTCCCTGCTTGTCTTGCCCTCTCTCTTCATGACCATCTCTCGGGTAACGCTACTAACAACATGGCTACTCATTATCATGTCAAATATCTGCTGCACATTGCATATGTTCCAAGTCTGCGGGTAATAAGAAATGAAGTTGGTGCCATCTGTAAAAGAATTATATAAAGGGCAAAATGGATTGACTGCTGTCTTCATTTGCATCATTTCTTCTCCCCTGTTTGCTAACACATTCAAAGCTGTTTCAGAAATGTCAGAACACTACAGAATTTAGGAGATATCTCAGCTTCACACTATTGCTATCTACAATGGAACCTAAAAATTCATCTCCTGGTGAGTCTGCTGCACAGTTACAAAATACTTTTGTGAGAAGGATTGCATCAAATTTGTCTATTTAGTTGACTTCACCTTGGCAGCAAAATACACCATGGTCCACCAATCCCCTAACAAACAGCTCTGCAGTAAAACTGCACTGAAATAGGAGATCCTAATACAGCTGTCTCAGTTAGGTCACAGCTTTTCTTCACATCTCAGATCCACTCTGCTGAAGCACCCAGTGCAGAGCCCATCTTGAGAGGCCACAGCTCAGCTGCATTGGTCTGCAAGTGGCACCCAACATGTACCTAACTGAAGATCAATAAACAGCTCTCCCAAAGTGTCATGGGCATCATCCAGGCTGCTGGGGAGAGGCAGAAAGCACCTCCAGAAACACAGTTCATTGTCTGTGTGTTATCTTTTACCTTGAAAACTTTTATGGTCTTTTATGGCTCATCTAAGCCTAGTAACTCCTTGGCACTTTCAAGAGGAACTTCATCATTAATAAATAACCCTGAATTAGGGTCACATTTAATAGGATTGTTTTCATCTTCTATGATGTCAACAATGTCCAGTCCCTATTATGAATAGAAACTTAATACTGATAAAATTATCTAAAAAATTCTCTACATGGTCAGAAAAATGACCTAGCTCAGTACGCAGTCTGGTAGCAGCAAACTCCTACAAGAAGGCAGCAATATTAGTGTAAATATATACTGCTACATATATATATATATATACATATATATATATTTATATATACTGCTACATTTTATGTAGCAGTATATATAAATATATACTGCTACATGAAACAGAAATCTTTGGTCAGACAAAAGACTCTTACAGACAACTGCACTTAAAAGCTTATACTTTTGAAATACTGTTACTAGTACTAAGTATCGTGACATATAAGAGACAACTTAGTTTCTAGTTGTCATGGAATGCCAAGATGTGGCATATTACTGTGGCTCATTATGAAAGGCTAAACTAGATTTGTCCTCTTTAATATTCTCATTATGTACTGAAGACACTCATTGGACACCAAAATAGTTTTCTACTTTCCTTTTACACAACTGTTCGTATTTTATGTGAACTACATACAGCTGAGAACACACGTAAAAAGTTTATATAGACCAAACCGCTAATTTGCCCTGCCTTCACTCACAATTTTCCTAATATTGAATTTTTAAGTTTAACAGTATTTCTGAATTTTCTTTATCCTCCTCTAACTTCAGAATTCCTGTTTTTTAATGCATATGCAAGACCACATGCTTGTATAACTTAAGTGGTTGCTACTGATGGCAAGATATGCCAACCCTCACCACATACCAGAAGTGTTTCTTCTGTGAAACTACAGAGGAAACTAACTCTTCTACTGTTTGCTTTCAGCAAAGTTATAATTTATTATTCAACACTTCCACACATGCATGCATGAACTCACGTAGATATAAACAATATTATAAATATTTAATGATGCATTATTAAAAATACTATTAAAATATTAATAAAAGTATTACCAACATTAACAGTTTGATCTATGGTTAATGTTCCTTACCAGACAAAATGTAATAAACCCCAGATGTTTGGTCAAGAACCATCATCCAACACAGAATGTGTTAATGTAGTTAAGTGGGGCTTCAGACATAAAGTTCTCAATTTTCAGTTTCTTTTCAGATAATTTTAGAAATATTTTACTTCTGTTCCACTGCTTCCCCACCCCCGTCCCCCTCCCTCCCAAGTTCGTGCCTAGAGTGGCAATCTTACATAAACATTCTTCGCAGAAGAGGTAGAAAATAGTTCCATTTCATGTCATGGTTTCTGTGTTTGGTTTTGAAAACAATCTCTCTAGCATCCACACACATACTTCACTGACTTTTAAGCCATGAAAAAAACTTTTAAAAGATCTTTGAAAATTCCCTGGTAAAACATCCACATTTAGCTCAAAAGTTTTTCTTGGATGCATTGTAGTGTTATTTTTATGGTGCTATTCATGATATTTTGAAGCGCAGTCAGGAAGCTTTTCTACTATTTCCATATTTAAACCATTAAAATAATTCTTGATTTGATAAGCTTGTATTGCAGCACAGCAGTGCTGAAGAAATCTACATTATAGCTGTATACACAGAGTGCTGGACTGGATTTTGTTTCAAGGTAGGTAGGTAAGATGGATAGCAAATTTCTGGTGTAATGAAGTTTTGGGGAGCCTTGTTAAAAATATACAGAATTATTATATCCTTCTAAGATTTATTATTTTCTCCAATATGATTTTTGTCACATACAAGTATTCACTTGTGGACTTGTTAAATAACTTCAGGAGTACCTAATCTCTTTAAAAATCTAGCTCCTATCTTTGTTCCCAGGTTCCAATTCCTACCACAACAATCAAATATCTCTTACACTTACATGTTTGAAAAAGTTTTCCCTTTCAGTCAGCTACTGGGCTTGATTATCTTGACCAGTGTTAGAAAAACACTAATTCACTAGTTCACTAATTCACAGTCACAACTTCAAAGCCTTCAATCCACAGATGTACAGAATATTCTGGCAAGCACTGCTGCTGGGTAAGTAAAACTATGTGTGTGCCTGAAATGTAAAACAATGCCTTACACTCACACTCAACTGTTTTGCTGCTTATGCTTCAGTTGGCCAGAAATGAGTGGTTTATTTCTCAACGCCTGCTGAGCAGGCCCATGTTAAGCAATCCACTGCAGAAAGCAATAAACCCCTCTGAATCAGACAGTTCTTTTGCTATTTGTGATGAGCCTCTAAGTGTATGGGTCTGAGAGCTAGAATGGCTCAGGAATGTAAAATAACTGATTCCAACATAAATGAACAACACATTATTTCTCCTCCTGCACTGGCTACTGAACTGTGGGGTAGATGAAGTTCTCTCCCTGTGTCTTCCCTGAGCCTACAGCAGCAAATGGCAGCTGAGTGGCTACTACACTGGCCAGATAGGAAGTCTGTGCAAGAACAATTAATACATGAGAAAGCATCCTACAGATGCAGAAGTAAACAGTCTTGTCCTTAATAACAGGTACCCAAGATCAACACACTAGCAGTTTATATTATTTAAGCTTCAATGGCAGTTCTCGTGGTTTAAACAGAGCCTTAAAATCAGCATTTTCTCCTCTATGAGCTTCTCCACCCGATATGAAAGCAGCCACTCGAGTTCCATCAAAACTATGTAAATATGGATCCATTGACATAGCCAGTCCCGTGGGAGAAGGTCTGAATGCTCCCCCACAACTCATTAAGCATGTCACTACAAAGAGCATCAGAAATGCCTCCTAGGCCATCTTTAAGGAACACAGGAAAATGCTGGGAAAATATTTCTGGTCAAAGCACTAGGACTGTTTAAAGATTAAAAAGAAACTACTGTTTATAATAGAGGCTGAAAATGTCAAATCTCTTAGAAAATTTCACTCCCTTACTCCAAAACCCATCCCTGTTGTTAAGAAATGCTAGCTAGTGGATCCTTCTCTTGGAAGAAAAACTAGATTCCTTCCCCCCGTGCCCCCTGCCCCCCCGCCCTTGCCCCAAAGAGAAGTACTTTGGCCACAGAGGAACCAATGTGCGCCTGAGGCAAACTGGAAAAGCTGCCAGCTCTAATACATGAGCAACATCATGACTCAGCTGATATAAAGTTGATTTGCTAAGGTGTTAAAACAGAAAGCAAAAAGCAATATATTTTTAGGTATAAAAATTGTCCTTAAAATAAAGGATTGCTTTTTCTTTCAATTACTGGACCTTCTGTCTAAAAAGTAGAAGGAGCTAGCAAAATCACAGGGCAAGAAAAAGGAGAGTTTGTGTGGTGATGTTGGGCTGGTAACTGGTAACAGCAATTATGTTCATCAAATCCTCTGAACTATGCAGCAGAAAGATATGTATCTGGCTCCACAAATTTTTGTAACTTGTGTAACAGTTTCTTTTTTTTTTACTACAAGAATGAAAAAATCTGTGACAAGCTTTTTACAGTGTTTTGTTACACACAGCAGCAAAAGCAACTGGGTAAGCACCCCTCTGGATGTGGTCCCCATCAATATGGAATATGAGGCTGAAAACAGACATTCATGGCTACTTGGGTGAGACTGGCTATGAAACAAAAAATTGAAGTACTGAGGGAAGAAAAGAGAGTTCAAGAAATGAGATATCACTACAGTCAAAGCATTTGTGATTAAGACCTCATAGGAATTCACTCTACAGGAAATAGGACTTAAAGGAGTTACCGGTTCCTGTCAACTAAGACTGAAACATGGAAATATGCAAGGGTTGCACCCACATTAGCAATAAGTATGGCACAATTACAGAAAATCAGTAAAGTGAAAGAATTGGTACTGAAGAATCATATCCTTACTGCACTCACTTGTGGGGTTTCACTACTTCTAAAATAGCCAAAGAAGGCTGAGTGCTAAAGAAAACTACCTAGGTAGGTGATGAAATTTCCCTCAGAAATTATACAGTTCTATGTGATCCTTACTTGACCTTGAATTTTAAACCTAATTTTTCAATTTTTTTTTATCATGATATAAATACTTTCTGGGTGGGGGTGGGAATGACAAAAGACAGCTCTGTTAAAATACTGGTATTTTTCAAATGAGGATTCTCCAAACAAACCCCTGGCCCTAGTCCTTGACGGCTGTCAGTCACTATCCTAATGCCACATTTGTGCTCAGAAAACAAAAGATCATTAGGTTTGGTAAATACAGAGGGTAAGCAGCAGACACAAAATAGTGCTGTCAAGGTAGAAGAGATCATTTTATTGCTTAATGACAAAACAAAGCACTACCACTGTTCCTGGGAGACTTGACAGATACAGATCCCAACAGCTCCTAACATAGGGAGTTTGTATCTAATTGTACCAGTTTAATAAGCCTGTGTTTTGGGTGCAGGTGGTCAGGCTTTAACAGTGGGACTCCAAAGGCCAGGGGGTGCCCTGGACTGGTCACAACTGGTACCAGCAGGCCCTAGTGGACACCCTTGCAGGTGTTCCAGGCTTTTGTTATATTTTTCCATCTTCAGTTAAGTGTGGGACTTGAGGGCAGGAAGCACCAAGTCACGTAAGTTATGCTGAGCTGGGTGCACTCACTGTGGACAAACCACGTTTTAGGGCATAGTCTCATTTGATATTTATTCAAAAGAGTTGCACAGTAGCACTGGAGGCAAACAGCAATACCACAGAAAAATAAACTCACAGAAATTTTCCATTGTTTCTTGATCCGATGAGGATACGGTGTTCTGACTCCTCCCGAGAGATCCTCCCGTGGAACCATGGCATCTTCTCATGGGCTGTAGTGGCAATCAGCTTCTCCAGCTGAGGCTTCTGACTAATGATAGCTTGTTCAAGAGCATGCCCCTAGAGAGAAGTAAAAACATGGTGAAACAGTCAAACTATCTTCTGCAATAAAAAGATGACAGGTAGACTCTCAGTCTTTTGTGACTGCTTTTGGGACATCCAAAAGCTACACATATTTGTAGTGTGTGAAGGCCTGGTTGCTCTAAAGATTTTAAACCAGAAACTAACATATCACAAAACTAGGGTTCTCCATCTACCTCTGAGAAAAAGAAGGAAAACTAACTAGTAAATAAAACCACCTATATATCAGTATTTAAGCTTAAAATAAAGTCATATTGTTATGCTAATGAGACATGGCTAAATGAAGTTAGTGTCAGTCTGAGCTTTCAAACGCACCTCCAAATTTCATATCCTATGGCAGTATACTAAAATAAACCGAATGTGCTTTGCACTATTGCAGCATGTCTATGTCAAAGACATCAATGCAAATTTTCCCAGACAGAACAGTCCCCATTTTAGAGTGAATTATTCAGAGTAATATTAACTTAGACATTTCTAACCTTTTCTACAACCTACCACTTCTAAATTGGGCTCAGAATCTGAGGGCAACCCCCATTAGTTTCACCAGTGTTTAACCAGAGCTCATCAACTTCCCTCTAGATTGAGCTCAGACTCATCAGAAAAGACACTCTGAACCCCAGCAGTTACAGAAAATGTTGTATAAGTGTCAGGTTTTCCCAGTTTGGGGGTTGCTCCATGTATTTTACATAGCAGAATTCACAGGGTTACTTGCTAGCAGCAAAATAGATTAGGAACCTTGAGTTTCTTCATGAATTCATAAAAGTAACCCATGACATCTCAAGGTGAAATAATACTCTCTTTGCAGCCTCCTATACCGGTGTTTCCATGTCAAAAATGGCTTCTTCATAGTCATTCCCAGGAAATAATCCAACATCTTGTCCTCCACATGGAAAATTCCTGCTTGACCCCCGCAGCACTGAAGATGTATAGGCAGTGCTCTGCAGTGTAGAAACTGTTCTCTTTCACGAACAATTTCTGTTTTGGACATAATTTAAATTAACAACACAGAAACAAGGCCAGCTAAGAGAGTAAGATGTGAAATAAGTCATCAAGTCACCATGCCTGCCTGCACATCAATCCATAAAAAAATCAGAATTAAAAGCAATGAGACAAACCATTTCTGTATCTTGTTCATGAAGTGTATTAATTTTTGGTCCAAATCTGACGGCATACATGGCATACGTTAGTGCAGAATTGGGTAAGATTATACTAGACCAGGACATTGTAGAAATTCTAAGGGCTTAAATTTCAGGAAAACTACACTTATCGCCAAGTTACTGCATGTACTGAGGAGAAAAACCCCTCACTGTTAAATCTCAAACAGCTGTGATTTCATTGTGAAAAAATGCTACCTAGCAGCACCAACTGCTGGCAACAAACACTGCAATCTCTTTTTTCTCCTAGCTCAAAGATTAATTTATGGTGAGATCAGTCTGATTTTACCTGCAAATTCCAAGTCTGCTTGACATACTCTCTGATGAGGTTCTCTTTCAAATCTTCGAAGGGTCCTGTTTTGGGTTCAACACCTGGTGGCCGGTTGAAAGGTTTTCTCAGTAGACAGATGAGGCCATCTGCTTCTCCTGAGTGGTAGTTAATGAGTTCAGCAGGACTGGCATGTGACTTGCCTCCTGCAATAGCATAGGAGCCACTCAGCTCCCTCTCAATTGTATAGTGGTGAACCTTCCTTCCATGGGCCAAGGATAGGGCAAAGCCCCCCAGGTAATTCCGGCTTTGGCGGAGCAAGTATAGTCCATCACTTGCTCCTCCCTGCATCAGATACTCCTCGGCATCCTCACGTGTGATATTACCAAAGAAGTATGGCAAATGGTTAGCAGGGTTTGATGTGTTGGAAGCCATGGTTTTTTCTTTTCTAAGCAGCAAGCCTAGAATACTGTATCTGAAAATACAAAGACAGCGACATGAATGTCAGTAGAAAAAAGAGGATAAACCAGTAAGCTAGCAGTTCACCTGCAGTATCACAGAATGATTTAAGCTGGAATAGACCTCTAAAATCATTGAGTCCAAACTTGAACCAATCACCACCTTGTCAGCAAGACCATGGCACTGAGTGCTCTGTCTCCACTTGTTTCTTGAACACCTCCAGGGATGGTGACTCCATCATCCCCCTCAGCAGAGCATTCCAATGTTAAACAGCCCTTTCTGTGAAAAAATTCACCTGATGTCCAACCTGAAAATCACCAGGGAGCATAGCTTAAGGTAATTTTAGTAATACATTTGTTGGTGATACATATGTTGACAATTAAAAAATTATTTTAAAGTGAAGATTCCATTTTTATATTTATCTTGTTAGAAGTTGTTTGCCTAAATCCCATCAGCTCTCTTTTCCTGTTTCCCAGCACCTTGGCTAGAAGTGGACAAAGTGATCAGAAGTTCAGTTTCTCCTTCTATAGTTGTGAAGCACATAGGAGTTAAAATATGAGCCCTTCACAATAAAATGAAGCATCATTTTAGGGAAGCCATTCAGAAATCTGTGGAATTAGCATCAAACAGATCAGGCTATATGGGAATAGGATTAATACCACATTTGTCTTGCAGCTGGCCAGAGTGTGCAACTGAGTTACATGAAGAAAAGTGCAGAAGACTTTATGGATTACTATGTAAAAAGGGAGGGTTCATATGCAAAGGTGTAACTGAGGAATGGGAGTCTTAATGTAAGGCCTTTTAGCACACAGCACTTCAGACTGACACCTTCCCTGGCAGTCCTGAAGCAGGCAGAGCTGTTTGTGCCTACTGCTTAATTCATATTTGATCCATCAGCGCTGATTTGCTGTCCCTTGTTCTCATATCAAAAAACAGTAGAGCGTACCTGTGGTACGCTGTGAATACGTAAAGGGTTGATGTGGGAAAGGAAAGAGGAAGAGGAACACAAAGTCAAATCAACAAGGCTCACACAGTATAGAAAACTAGATAGGGCACAGTCATGTCAAACCACACGCTGTGCAGATGTTCTGGTCTTCTCCCATCATCCCAAATAAGGGAGATCTCAAAGTTGCAAATATATTGCACCTACAAAATAGAGCTTTGTGCAGCATTTTATTTATTACTCTTGTGATCTGCAACTAAAAGTTACTGGTTTGAGTTCCCATACAAATCTAGTAACATAACTTTCTCTTGCTAATTGCAAGAAAGAAAAGTTGTAACAGAAGACACAGGAGGCAGTCCTTAGTTGGTCACCACCAAACATTAATTCTGTATGCAAAAGGACCATTCTGACTGTACCAGACAAAGTTTTCTTCAAATGGAATAGATTCACTCAGTAACTTAATGCAGGGCCAGAGGATTGCAATCAGTAATACAATGCCCATTTGGAGGCCAGTTATTAGTATTGTAACCCAGGGTCAGGATTGGGGCCAATGTTATTTCATTGAGGTGGTGGACAGCGGGGAGAGCACAGCCCCAGCAAATTCACAAATAACACAAAACACAGTGGCTAAACATCACAGGCTCTGATACAATTCAAAGGGACCTGGAAAGGCTAAGGAATTCAGATGAAAGTAATTTAAAGAGGGTGAACAAAGGGAAACATCTGGTGGAGCAGACTTTGCCCTTTTTGGAGCATCTGTCTTCCTGGCTATGCAGTGTCTCACACCCTTGTGATGTCACCATGGAAAGAAGGTCTGTGACCAGGATGTCTTCCAGCAGGATCTGTCTGCCCACAGTTTGTCCAGGGCCCCTGTAGGTGGACACAAAAGGCATGCAGGCTCCATCAGAACTCTTGGCTTGCTCTGCCAGCTTTGGCATAGGGGACAGCAGCAAGACTGGGTGCTGCACAAGGGCAGCCCCTGACAGCGCTTCTCCTGCCCAGCTGCGCAGTCTTGTGGGTTTCACAGGAGCCTGTCCTGGGACAGTGGGTGCAAGAGTGCCAGCGCATTGGTAGAAGGGAACTCTCTCAGAAAACTCCTCTTTCTTCCCTAACCACCTCCCCCAGGTAGACTGTGCTAAGCTGGTGGTGACTGGGGGAGGGTATGGGGGCATAGGGTTGTGAATATACAAGCTCTTCTCCCAAGCCCTCCTGACATCTTGCCAGAGCCTGTCACATGCAACATGCATCTCAGCCTCAGCACTTGGGAGATGTGGAAGCGATCAGGGCTTTCCTCCAACTCCTCCTACTCCCCACCCCTGCCATCTTTCCCTGCCCTCCAGCAAAGTGCAGAGATAGGGACACAGACCAGCTGAGCCCCACATCTCACCGCCCTGTTCCAGGGCTCAGCTGCTGCTTTCAAGCCTTCAAGGAGAGCCAGCAGGAGGCTCTTTCATCATCTCCCCTCTCCCACAGCTGTCTGATGCCCGCTGACTTTTCTACTCCTAGCACACAGCAAGCCCCATCACTTTGTACGTCTGTCTTGGCAGTACATGGCATCGGGCACCTCGGAAGGCACAGGGGAGAACAACTCTGCTGCAAGGGACAGTGGCATGGGGCAGACACCCCAAGCAGGGCTGGAGTTAGTCTCTTCCTATGCATGAGATGATGTAGTACTGAGGAGGTTTAAATTGGATACCAGCAAATATTTCTTCACTGAGGAAGTTATCAAGTATTGGAAAAGTATTTAAATCACCATCCCTGAAGGGATTTAAAGACCTACAGAATGGTAGTTAGGGACATGGTTTTGGAGTGGATTGGGTAGTGATAGGTTTACAGTCAGACTTGATAACCTTAAGGACCTTTGATTCTATTGTTCTGAAAGTCATTACAAATATGGATGTCCTGAATGTGGTAGTTCATGTTTCCTTGACTCCTGCTTACTTGTTTCTTTCACACACACACTTTTTTTTTTTTTTTTTTTTTCTTTTTTACTCCACTGTGCACCACACATACTGGTGGTTAGGAGACGAATATACATCATCCAACTTCTAGCAAAATGGTCCTGGAAGACAGGTTCCAAGTCTTCAACACCACTTTCAGGAAAGATGGAAGAAAACAGATTTACTACTAGGTTTTTAGTAAGGAAAGAATTTGGATGCATGACTGATTGACACTGGCTCTTCACCAGCAATGTACAACTTGGAGAAAAGAAAGAAACAATCCCATAATGTGTCTCATGCCAGGAATGCTACTGCACTGCAGTGCCTGCTCAAAACACCTCAGTAATACATACTGAACAAACATCAAACAGAAAAATATCACCATACTCTTCATCTGTAGAAATTTATTTTAATGAATGTATTTCATTGAAGTTAATTTCTGCCATACTTCTAGTGTCAGACTTAAAAAATATAAAGAACTTTAGAATGAAAATAACAGCTAATAAAATAAAAGGGAGGTGGAGGACAGGGTTAGGAGGGATAAAAACATCACCCCTGGCTACAAAAACCTTTATGGCTAATGAAATTTAAATTCACTTTGACTAGGATGCGTTTCAGATCAGGCTACTCTCCAGAGTATTGCTTTGTCTCATATTAATCTCAGTATTTTCTACACAATCTTCAGGATGATTTGCCCAGAAAAAAGTTCTTAAATGGTGGAGGGGGGCTGGGGGAAAATCCACTGGTTGTAATTTAGATGAAATGTCAGTGATGGCACTGGTGAGGGACTGTCTCTTAAATCTTCAGAATGAAAAGGCCTGCTATATAACAAGTTTCTAAAACATGAAGAATATTTCTCAGTTTTGAAAAGAACAGCAGCAGGATTCTTATGATCTCTAATATTTCAAAAACTATTTATTTATATCTGTTTCAGAAAACAATGGTCTGATTTACTTTCACAAAATAGGTTACTGTTGGTAGATTTCAGGCCAGGTTTCTCTACCCCACTCTCTAATATGTGGAGAATATTTAATGTTTAGCAATGGAAGGAAATGTTTCGACTAATGCAGCATCTCCTGGGCATGCACAAAGGAAAATAATCACAAAAACACAAAGGCAAATAATCACAAAAACACTTTAGATAATGATTAAAAACTACTTAATTTTGGAAGAATGTCTGAATTTTGGATGGCCGTTCTCTTTGTTTGGAATTTCAAAATCTTGCCTTCTTTTTGGGAGCATAATACCCTTCTAGGATCAGTAATGGAATAGAAGAAAATGCTTCCTCCCCCTCTAAGTTTTTCCAGGTGCACAAACAGTACAGCATTTTTCAAGCCAGCGTGGTTACAAACCTGAAGCTGTAAAATGGAGATTTGGCCACCTAAGGTTGAATGTCAGGCTCTACCCTTATGAGTGCTGGAGGAGGTGCAGCTGGCTACCCAAGAGAGGCGCTTGAGCACAACAGCCATGGAGGGTCTTAAGTGCAACTCTCCCCTTAATCGTTAAATATGACCTTTAAGGAAGCTACAAATGCATGCAAATATCTATGCGAAAGAAAAGGCTTATTCTATGTGAAAGAAAAAATATTACACAAACACAGAAGAAAATTAGGTACCACTTCCCTTCAGGCAGCTTCCTCATCAACTCTGCAGGGTAGTCCTGACATAACTGACAAGAGTTTAGTACCTCACACATTTCATGCATACTAGGAAGCAAAACATTCTCTCAGAACAGATGAGCAAAACTAAGGAGAAGTCACCTGGAAGGTGTTAGAATCTGTGCTAACTACACTGCTACACTTAGCTTAATCCTATTTCATCTCATATATAGCCAAGAATAAAAGGAGAATAATTGCTATATTGAAAAGTTTGCCTAGCAAAGAGTATAATATTGCCAAGGTACTGATCTCCATTCTAACATTAAAAAAATACAAATAGGAATATGAATCTTTCTAAAAAGACCAAACAGTAGTGTGGTGGGAGACTTAGGGATGTCTTATTTATAAGTTTACTCCTTCATGGGTAAGATGACCGAAATGTGACAGAAGATGCCATGTAGCAGTGAAATAGTGTTACAAAAAATGTTCCTTATTTGAGTAGTTATTTTTTCACCTTTTCTTGTTTTTCAAGATAGTATTCTGTGATCAGAGGATGAAAATAAAGAAGTAAAGTTTAAAGTCTTACATGTCTACAAGGCACACTAGACAGTGCTGAATGATGAAAATATGCTTACTGAAACAATTCATTCTAGAACAGGGAGATATTTCAAGCACACACGGAGCTTCAACAGTTCTCTAATTATACACAGGAAAACTATTAATAATAAAAGAATAATATGAAAGTGTATTTTTATGAAGCAGTTATTTAATTAGGATACTTGGAATCAAGATGTGTGCCTCTGAGAAAAGCAGTACAAGTATTTTTAAGATTCTTCCCCACATTTTTAATTTATGTAACACACCTGAAAGCTGAGAGAAATTCAGTATGCATAGAATTATAAATACACTTTTGATGGTGACTTGATATACTATATCAAATATTTTAGTAGTTTCAGGGTTCAAGGAGAACCTTAAAGGAATACTCCATATTGATGTATGCTTTGAAATAATTAGCATTGAAGTATTATAAATTCATTGCTACTACAGCACTTTTAAACAAACTATATTTGAAGAAGTTTAACAAAGTAGATGGATTTCTCATTTTTGCACCTTTAAAATCATCTTCCAATGGCAGCTGAACGGTGGTCTTAATTTGATCATCAGATTACCTCTAAATGCCTCCTTTACTTTTTTGTACAAACATGAAGATTTAATTTCTATCCACACTTTAGGAGAGGAGTTTTTATGAGCAAATTATACAGAAACAAAGGAAGAACACAGCAAGGGTCTAAAAGGAAGTCATCAGGGCAGGAAATGCAGCACAATATAACTTTATCAAGTAATTCAAACAAACTAGAGTTTGATCAGGACACTAGAGTGAACTTACTGATCAATTAAAAACATTTAAAATCCTGTGTAATTCACCTGGTAATACTGGTGATTTTGCAACTTTTGTAGACATCTTCAAACAATGTCCCACTCATCACACTGAAGGGGACGTCCTGTAGTACTGTCTAAGAGGGAAAAGTGACACTTATATTTCTTTGAGTTGCTGACCTTCCTCAGGGAAGTGCCCTTGCTGAGTACTGATGCTTAGGGCACTGTGTCTCAGTTTGCACCTACCGTGTCTCTAATCAGCTTACAGCCGACAGCAACATTTCCATCACTCATGCTTGGGCATCCTTCTCCATGTATTTTCTCCAGCTTCCCCAAGAAAAGTTTTCTTCACACAATCAAACACTCATCTCTGAATTCTGCAATGTTTTACTGACAATCTAAGCTATGCTGCTCTGTTTTTTGCCTTATTCTTCAGACTTTAAAAATGCCTCCATCTGCAAAGACTTTCCTGCTATCCCACATGGGCTTCTGGCCAGTGCTGACAGATACAAGAGGCATGTGTTAATTTTTAGCAAGTTTCATATTGTTACAGGTTTATACAGTCAATTCATATTGACAATAATGCAAAGAAGCTCATATTGTCAATTTTTTATTATTTCTTCAACATTGGGCTCTTCCCTTAGCACTTCTATTTAGTAAAAATACTTGTCTCAGGTGTCAAGTTCCATATTTTAATTTAACAGTTAGGTTTCAGAAGCATTTTCTTTCTTTCAGATATTTTTGCTTTATTGTGATGCTTTCGGGGTGACAGTGGTGTTTCTGCTAAGGTTTTTAAACACTGAGATGTATTCTTCACCAGAAACATAGCTTAATTAAAATCTCTCTGGGAAAAGTAGGGAATATGGTAGCTTTGGCCCAGACTTTTCTGATGGAGGATTCAAAACCTGAATCTTACAATACGATCAGTGAGCTTTGGGCTTGTCCAATCCCCAACAGGTTCATTTTTTTTATCATTATTATGAAACTTAGTGGCCTAGCTAGCCTCTTTCTGAGGTTAAGAAGAAACAGCTTTTGCCCTCATTCATGTAAATCTTCAGCATTTTGGCCATATCTGAAGAAATACTTGGCTACTAAACAGGTGGCACTGGTATTTAATCTACTAGGTTTAGGGTTAACACCATTTATCTTCCCTCTGGTATCAAGGAGTCATTCATAAAATGAACTGAAAAGGAATATCACACAAACACACCTGAAATCCTCATTAGCTTCAAAAATATTCTGGAGTCATCTTAATACTGAAGACAGATAGATAGATTTTTTTTTCTCCATTGAAACATTCCAGAAATGCCCTCATTTACTCTAAATTGCATCTGACATTCTGATATCATCAGACTACTCCAGGCACTCTAGCTATTGAAATATTTCCTGAGGAGAAACTACTTGACCTGTCAACACAATTACTGCCCTATTACGAGGCAAACAGATGCTCAGAAAAAGTACCACAGCATTCATGCTCTATTCAAGGCTTTTCTACAAAAGTTTCTGTACTGAGTTCATGGAGGAGCATTCATCACTGAAAAAGCATTCCTCACTGATGCTAGGAATCTATTGTCTCGTACAACACCTTCTTCTTTTGGGATTCTCACGTATTTGGTAATCTTTTCACATTCCTCTAATAAGGTTTTTCTGCTTTGATCTTTTAAAAAGGTCAGAAGGCTACTGTGAAAGAAGAAAAATGCCAGGTGTTTATGGATAACAATTCTTTCCCTGGAAGTAAAAAATCCCATGATTTTTACACACATTAAAAATAGACACAACCGAAAAGCTCAAAACCAAAACAATTTTTTATGTCCTTTTAGAAAAAGAAAAAAGATCACTTACATAAAAATGTGAACATTTTCTTTTACATCTTGAATGTGCTCTGTCATTCCCTGACCTCCTTTTCCACTCTTGCACTGTCACCAATGCAAACACTGCCTCTTGCTAAACTCACCTCTTGTCAAATCAAGAATTTCAGACTTAAAATGGGTGGCACCATTTGTATGGGGAAACATGCTCCCTTTTGGACAAAGTACTTGACTGTGATTGGTCCCTATTCCAATAAATAATGGAACCACTGGGATGAGGTATATCTGCAGGAAAGCATTTCAGATACTGTGGGCAGATCCCTGTTTTTCTGCTGTGACAAGATGTGAACAAACTTCTCTGACCACAGACAGATCTTCACTAAAACCAGCTGTGCCTCTGTAGTGACTGCAGAACAGTACAGGTATAAATGCATCTTTGAAACGCTGGGGGGAAAAAAGAAAAAAAAGCCAGTGTTTAAAGGGGTGCAGTTACACAAGTCTTACTCAGGGAGCCCCGATTACCTCCCTTCAGGAACTACTGAGACACACACAAATGTATATATATATGTATGTATGTGTATACACATACACGTATTGTTCAATTATGGTTTTGTTTCAAACATGTATTTACTTCCCAGAACTACAGAAAAAAGTAAAACTCCTTTGCATACAATAGATCCCACTATGACTGAACAGAAGGAGCTGTGAAATGAACTTACAGAGGCAGTGAAAATATGTGAAGAGCAAAAACAGAAAAAATTATCACCTTTCTTGCAAGAAATCACTGAAATCACTAAAAAGAGATTGAACTGCTTAGCCAATGGCCTGCATATTCTCAGGTTCAAAGTTACAGTGACATTAAATATGACAGTATTTAATATTAAAATACTGTCAAGTATTAAATATTAAATATTACCAAGTGGAATATATTTCCATTTTTACAGAGACAGCAATAACAAAACTGATATCACAAGACAGTGATAACACCAAAGACCAAAAGACCTCTCTAGCTATGACTGAATTTTCCCCCAGCCCCTAATTACTCCAAAATCTTCTTTCAAGGTTCACTGCAGTCTATTGTTTGTCACAACTCAGAAAGAAGTTGCCAGACAAATATGTATCAGAGTGTTATACCAAAAACATTGATTCAAAACATTCCTCTTTTTCCAGGAAGTCAAAACCTGGAGTATCTGTCCAATTTCCAAACACACAGAAAAAGTACCTTGGGCAGAGAGCTGAAGATACTTTAAATTTTCATTATCATAAGACCTGAGAAAGGCTGGTTTCATCCAGAAAGATCAGGGTCCAAGTCTAGATGGATCCACAAGCCATAACTTTGTTTTTCCTTACTTGTGACATTTTTAGCAAATTTGCTGGAAAGCAAGACATCTCAGAACTAAAGCATCATCAATTCTAGAAAGAAGTTGCCACAATCAAACAGAAGGTGAATGAAAAGCTTCAACCATTAAAATAAACAACCCAGGAGAAATTCAACATTATTACAGCAGTCTCAAAGTTCTGCAGCCTCACAAGACTAAGAGAAAATGCCACACTTCATTCAAAGTTTCAGATAAAGACCACTGTGGTCTTACTAGTCAGCAGACCCACAAGATAGGTTTATTTTACAGTCCAGTAAGTGTCTTCATTTAACTTTTTTAAAGCCAGTAATTGTTGCAGGCTGGCATTTCCAAAGCTATTATGCAGGTATGAACTCCCCTTCTTTGCGCAGGTCTGTCTCTATTTAGTTTCAAGTCTAGAGGCTACAAACATATAAATGATCTCAGTTTCTCAGCCATGAATATTAGCCTTGACTTAATGTTAAGCAAGAACACTTGGACCCCATTACACATAACTCGTTATCAGAAATGTATTGGTCTATCTTTAGAATTGCTAAAACCTTTGCTGAACAGACGCCTCAATGGACTGGCCCCGTGAGTCAGAGTGGCAAAATTAGGCAGTTCCTCTTTCAGACCAAGGTTATTTTGTAGTCTGAAACAGTCTACAGTAGCCTGCTTTATATATAAAGCACAGAAATTATTGCAGGAACAAAAACAACTTGTCTTTCATACTCCTAGAATAGGCAAGCTTCTATAAAACTGGCCAAGCCTTCTCAGTGCCCCTTTCTAGAGTCGGTAAAACCCATGCCATGTTACCTCATTTTTTTAAAAAAGCTTCTGCTAGGAGCACAGACCAAGTAAATGTTCCGCCATAGACACTGTAAGCACCTTCTCTTAGAAGAAATTATACTCACAAAGAATTGACAGCCACAGAAGTATAGAAAAAATGGCCAAGCATTTCTGCTTTTTTTGAAAGGAAGATGTGACACTAGCTCACACAGCCAGAATATCTATCTATTAAATAGATGAAATCTATCTAATAATTAGAAATATAGAAGCACAGCATTGTTCAGGTTAGAAGGCACCTTAAAGATCACTTACTTCCAAACCCCCTGTAATGGGCAGAAACACCTTTCACCAGACCAAGTTGCTCAGAACCCTATCCAATATGGTCTTGAACACTGCTAGGGATAGGAAATTTACAAGTTCTCTGGGCAACCAGTTCAAGTACCACAACACTCCTACAGTAAAGCATTTTTAATTTAACAACATTTTTGTTAGGAAAGGAACACTTCCCTTAAAAAATACTCTCATCCAACAATTGTGCCAACTCTCCAAGTTTTATGAGGACACAGACATCATAAAAGGCAGGCTGCTTCGCAGAAGAGGCTCTTCATAACAATTAGTGCATCAGCAGCCGTCCAGAAAAGATTAAGTCTATATCTCTCCCCATATCAACCTTCATCATCAGAACAAGCAGCACAGATAAAACTTACTTCTTATTGGTATAAAGACAGAACAGTCTCTTAACAAGCAGGAACTTATTTTAGCAAACAAACAAACCAAAACCTAACCTCTCTTCTGACATAAAACATAGAGCATTCCAGAAACACTACACAGAGAGAGAAAGAGAGAAATATGAGCACTCTCTTCCCATCCTGCAAAGTAAGCCCATTGGCAACCCCTGGACCAACTAAATACTCTTGACAAGGCCAATTTATCACTCTAGGCAGAAAGAGGATGCACCTGGCCTCAGTGTGTGCTGGGCCAATAGGCAGTATTTCCCTATCTTTTGCATGACAAACTGCCAGGCTGGAAAAAACAGCTCGTAGTCAGGCCTCTTTTTTCATGGGGTGTAGTTCTCCACACAGCATCAACAGCTACATCTCTAAATGGTCCACTGGTAATTGTCACTATGTTGCTATGTCAGGATAACAAAAGGGCACCTCCATTTGATGCAACTTGTGTCTTGAGAGTTGGAGGCAAATGGATTTCACACTAGCAACATTATGGCCTCAACACACCACTGCTTCCAAGTGAACACAGCTCTGCATCCTTTTCAGAAAGCATGTTCCAGTGGGTTTGAGTTTACTCATCCCATACTGGGGGGTCTCCCCTGCACTTTTGTGCATAGAAGTACCTACAGAGCAGACCTTTGAGGCATTTATTGGATGATGACTGTAACACAGTTATTCCCGGCACCTGAGGCAGCAGGAGATTTCTTACCAACTGCACCTGGTAACTGAGGACTGAAAAGTTACTCAAAGCCTCCCTTAATGACCACCTGAAGTCTGGGGTGTCAGAACTGTTCAGAGCAGCGCTCTCCAACTTGATACTTATCTTAAGGAGTGATCATTTTCACTTCACAGCAGCAAGATGCTCACTGATTCAAAAGACAGCTAATCCAGTTACACGACTTGGAAAAATAATCTTTACTTAAACATCCTGCTTGCTTTACTAACTCTTGAGCAAAACACTGTGGAATTCACATGAATTCTATGAAATGCAGCAATGACATTTATAATTTTATGCCAAAGTTGATAATACTAGTGCTGCTTTCTTCACTCAACATTCCACATATTGCAGATATTGAGCAACTGGGTTTAGCAAAAGGTGTCCCTGCCCATGGTAGTGCAGTTGGAAATAAATGATCTTTAAGGTCCCTTCAAATCCAAACCTTTCTGTGATTCTATATCAAAGATTACCACCTTGACAAAATTTTAGTTTTGTGGTTTCTTGCATAGATTAATCTTCTTGATTCAAGTTATCAATATGGTCTCTTCCCCAAAGTAGGAACTTACCCATAAACAACTGCTTATTACACACATACCAGCTTCCTTTTCTATGTTCTCTACAAACAAGATAACTAATAGATTTTTTTTTTTTTTTTTTTGCAGTCGAAGCTTTTCTGTAATGCACTTTACAAGAATTTTAGGGGGGAATGGGTTGTCTTTATAGCTTATTTCTAACCTCAGGTTTTGAATCTAGATTAAGAAAATCAACTTTTCAGGCAACCCTATAAAAAAATCAAGAAATCAATTTTGTAAAACACATTTAGACATTGTTTTAAACTGAGCCAATTTTGAAATTGACACTAGAACTTTTAAAAGCAGAACTACACACTCAGTGGTCAGCAGC
This sequence comes from Motacilla alba alba, assembly GCF_015832195.1. Taxonomy (NCBI): domain Eukaryota; kingdom Metazoa; phylum Chordata; class Aves; order Passeriformes; family Motacillidae; genus Motacilla; species Motacilla alba. Next base: position 46,533,655 of record NC_052046.1, read on the forward strand.
AACACATATTTTAGCATTTAGATCTAGCATGCCACATGTTCTCAGTCACACGGGCTTTAGCTAAGACATACTGTCTTACATACTGTCTCTGTAGGATCTGGATTCTATTTCTTCTGTGGTCTTAGAAGTTTTACGGTTTCTTCCTCTTTTTTCCCCCCACTCATTTACTTAGTTTTTTTAAAATAACAAACGGGGGGAAATATGAGAATGTCTCTCCAGGAGGGTAGGGAGGGCTATGGCTGATGCATGAAATTGTGACACCTTACTCATCTTACTGAATCTGTTGTTTAAGATAAGGATTTATGACATTAAAACATTTGAGTCATTGTCAGATTCCTTGGTACATATCCTATTCTAACACTTCCCGAATGTGTTTTCTCTAGTAGCCTCCAATCACGATTGTGTTTCCTGTCAATTTCAACTCGACCCCTAGCCTAGATACTGTCTCAGGGATTTACCTGGCTGAATTTACATATTATCATGCCCAAAGTCCTGCTTTTTTATCAAAGCTTTTAGCACCTTGTATCTTACTTCTGCTCAGTGTCAGTGCTGAAAAATTCCTTCTGCTGCCTCTTTCCATTTTTAAAGAAGGCAAAGTTGGAATTTTTACTGGACATTTTTTCCACTCAGGCACCTGGAAATCTATATCTGTTTGGAGGAATGCTATCTAAAAGCAAATAAGGGTAAAACTGGAGAAATTACTAAGTAGTCCTAGCTAGTCAACCAACATACTCTAATTTTAGTTTACTACACACTGAGTGATAGTGAAACTGGGCAAACTATCTGTAATCATAGTTCTGTATGCTGGTTATTTAGGTTCTAATACATGCAAATTTTAAATTATTTGCTCTGGTACATGGTACAAAGGGAAGGCTAGCAGCATTTTGCATATCACAGAATCACAGGGTAGCTTGGGTTGGAGTGACCTTAAAGATCATCTAGACTCAATCCCTCTGTCATGGGCCTCTCCCTGGACCAGGTCTTCTTCCAGCCTAGTCTTGAACACCTCCAGGGATGGTATACCCACAACTTCCCTGGGCAAACTGTTCCAGTGCCTCACCACCCTCACAGTAAAGAATTTCTTCCAATTATGTAATCTAAACCAACTCAGTTTTAAGCCATTCTGCCTTGTCCTGTCACTACATGCTCTTATGTCTCTCTATCCTGCGGATTTCCTTCAGGTATTGCAAGGCTGCAATTAGGTAATCTGGAACGCTTCTCTTTTGCAGGCTGAGCATTCTCAACTCTCTCAGCTTTCCTCATAGGAAAGGTGCTTCATCCCTCCAATCACCTTGGTGGCCTCCTCTGGACTCGCTCCCACAGTTCCATGTCCTTCCTGTGCTGGGACCCCAGGGCTGGATGCAGAGCTCCAGGTGGGCTCTCACTGGAGCAGAGCAGAAGGGAAGAATCCCCTCCCTCCCCTGCTGCCCACGCTGCTTTGGATGCAGCCCAGGACACGTTTGGCTCTCTGGGCTGGGAGTGCTCATGGCTGGGTCATGTCAAGCCTCTCACCAACCAGCACCCCAAATCCTTCTCCCCAGGGCTGCTCTCCATCTGTTCATCCCCAGCCTGTGCTGATACTGAGGTTTGCCTCAACCCAGGTGCAGCACCTTGAACCTGGTCTTGTTAAATCTCCTAAGGTTCCCATGGCCTCATTTCTTGAGCTTATCCAGGTCCCTCTGAATAGTATCCCAGCTTGCAGGTGTGTCAACTGCACCTCTCAGCTTGGTGTTATCTAAAAATTTATTGAGCATGCACTTGATCCCTTTGTCTATTTAATAAATTCATTCATGAATTTAGTAAATAACACTGGTCTCAATATAGATATACTGAATTCACTTTGTAACATTAGGATCCCTGTGAGTCTCGAAAGTATTTTTAACTTTTCTTTATTTAGAATATTTTTAGAAGAACCACTCCCAAGAAATACCATTAATCATTGTATGCAAAGTCACAGAAAGTTATAACCTAATTTCAAATTTGGAATGCATACACAAACTACAAAATTGTATTTAATTTCTTTGATGCAAGCAATATTTGTGTGTCAGACACAATATTTATTTATTAATTATCATTTGCTACAGCAAATCCTGAAATTTTTTCTTTTTGGTTCAGGGGCATACAGGCTCCTTCACACTTCTCCATTTGCAAGGTTGGTGTTTTCCTATCACCCCAACATGCAACGAAGAAGTCAGTAGGAAATGTTTTCTTCTGCTTAACTTCTGCTTAACTGTACGCCTTCACATTACCCTCTGTCCTGAAATTTAAAGGTAAACAGTATCAGCTATGTGCCCTTGCTGCTGGAACTTTAGAACACAATGCAAACACTAAGCAAGAGCTTTGTGATCAAATGATTTCACTGTGCCTCAAATGAGTATTTATAATTGCGTATTGTACTATCCTACACCATACAAAGGATTAGGGAAGGATACTGCAAAGCCCAAGGTTTCTTTTTCTCATGAGAGTGGTTGAGAGGCTTAAATCCAACTAAAGAAATTAATGTTTTTCTGTAAAAGCAGTACAGATATTAAGAACCCTTTTTTGTAACAGCATTTCTAGAAATGCCAGCTGAGACATCTAGTGAGCTGCCCTCTCCTCCTCTACCAAGATTCTCTTCTTTTGTCAAATGCAAGGAAAACTACTGTGAAACTGAATTACAAAATTGTTTCCCTACAATGAGCTGGTATTTTACTTTTTCTTAAATTAGAAATTAAGAAGATGGTATTGTAAATACTAGCAAGATGAGAAGTTTTCATTCTTATGACTGAACCTTACTACTGAAACCGACAAACACCTGCAAGTCCATCTTCAGCTTCGTAACAGATACCCTGAATGGTACAAGCACTCTTGCCCCAGTGGAGCAACTCACTAAAGCACATGTTTACATTCAAGCAAAAAAGAGGCAGTTTTTAGAAGCAGCTACAAGTTTATTTTGAGCACAGCATAACAGAGAACACTCTTTTGGAATGATTTTTCTGTGACTATTGCTCACATTCATAGATAACTCTTGTATTCCTTATAATTATGATATAAACCCTGACAAGCTCCCCTTTTCAGCTGTGATATTCTGGAGCTAAAACCATGTAATTGAAGGCAGATTCTGGCATAGTCTGTGTAATATGTACACAACAGATACTGGGGTAGTGACCCAAAAGTCTATAAAGCTGGAAAAAGGATAACACTACCTAGAATTTTCAGTAGATTCAGATGCAAACAGATTTCTTACACTTACAGTATTCAAATCAGCAGTGGCATTGGACTAATTGTTTTCTACTAAATATTGTGTCTTGAAAAAGGATTAGGAAGAAAAAAAGAAGTGTAATTTGCAAAAAAGGAGAAAATTGTCACTGACTTTTTTCATGAGTTCTGAACATAACATACTTTTCAGAAGTGATTTCTCTCACTTCGAATACTTCTATCCAACAGATCCAGAATAAAAGATGGGAAACTAAGGTAATTACTGTAGATTTTTTGCCTTTTTTTTTTTTGGTCACTGGTATCTCCAAAGGTGCTTAAGACAAGCTTATAATTTCACCATCAGACTTCTAAACTGTTATTTTGTGCTCAACATAAACCGCTAGCTAATTCTAAAAATAAATATGTTTTTTGTCTTCCTGTGGCTTTGGATCTAATTCTGCTCTTCTGTCAAATTGCAACAATGTGCAAAAGGGAAAGCCGCACAAGTCACCCTTGCTTTGACAAGAGCGCTATTATTTTAACTGAAAAAAACCCCTGAGCATGCCAATTGTATTTATCATGGTATTTTGTAGTGATTTTAAGTGATTGTGAGAACTAAAATAATTACATACTTTTATCTAATTCAACATTTTTTTAAAGAATCACACCTGATTTCAAACTCTTTAGTTAAAATATACGTATCTATGACTATAATCTTTCTCCATCACAAGATAACTGCCACAATATAAAGAACGTTCAAACTTCCTTATTTATCTCTCAATGCTCAACAGAGGGATGAAGAAAAAAAAAAAAAAAGAAGGAAGTCACAGTTCCTCTAACGGGACTGCCTCAATCTACACTGCTACACTGTATGGCCTCCAAGCCTGTAAAAACACAGAGCTCTGCATGCTGGCTGTGTCCATGATTACTCCATGAATTCAACCCAAAGACTCAGGAGATCTACGCTTCTGTGGATAAAAAGAGCAAGAAAGAAACCTAACGGATAAGAACATTAAAAAATCCTGTAAACTGTTAATACCCTAAAGAAGAATAACTTTGTTTTAAATTTACCTTAAATAATTGTTCTACAATACATCATGTAACTTGGTCAGACTAGGAGTCTACCTGCCACTCTTCTAATGGATTGTTTCATCTAACAAAAGTCTTGTTTTACTTTGTCCAAGAAAACATAACATCACTTCAAACTAATCTAGACAGCTACAACACAAAGTGCATGCAGTAACAGTGCTAACAAACATAACTGAGTAACGCCGGCAGAACACAAAACTAAGAGAAATTTCTCTGGCACCAGGCTTGTAGAATCGACTACTACTGATACAATACCCATAGATGTTTTCTTGGAAACAAAATAGGGAAGTTTGGTTAAGAGAACCCGCTTTTTAAAAGGTATTTTTTTCAGTCATAAATCTTTCACAGGCTCTGCACCATGCAAACAGTAGCCCTAATTTTGTGCACATTTGGGTCTGTTTAAAACCTGCCACCACAGTAACGTCTCTCAACAGAGCAAAATCAATTTTCTTTCGCACCTAAGTTTTAGATTTAAATTCTTGAGACGCAGGGCTAGTGGTATTTTTCGAAGCACCGCAATACAGCAAGGTTTCAGGCTGGTGGTGCGCTTCCAGCCGCCCACTCCCACCCTGACACGAGCGCTCCTCTCTGCCGCCGCTCCTTAGGACTCCTGTGTCCCAGGCGCTTCAGCCTCCCTCCCACCCAGGAGAGCTCCGGCTCTCCTTTCTGCCGGCGTCCGCGACACCCCTAATCCCGCACCGGGGGCAGCAGCGCCGCCCGCTCCTGCGTCCCCGTCCCCGTCCCCGGCCCCGGCCCCGGCCCCGGCCCCGGCCCCGGCCCCGGCCCCGTTCCCATTCCCCTTCCCCTTCCCGGCCCCGGCCCCGTTCCCATTCCCGGCCGCGGCACCGCCGGGGAAGGGGCGGTGGCGCCGGGTTGGTCGCCCTCCGGCTCCCTGTGCTGGCGGCCGGGGGCCGCTGCTCACCGCTGCCCCGGGGTCCCTCGGCTCCGCGCCTCCTTCCGGCGGGCAGCCCTCGGGCGGGCGGCTCTGGCGGGCCGAACCGTGCCGGGCTGCGGCCGGACCGGGGCCGGACCCTCTCTCAGCGCCGCCGGATCCGCCGCTTCCTCCTTTTCGCTCGCAGCCGCGGCCACTTCCTCAGCGCGCTGTGGGCGAGCGCTCCCTCCTCTCCAGCGGGTGCGGCCGCCGTGCCCCCGGACCCCTCTTTCGGGCGGTGGCCGCGGAGGGAGGGCCGGGCACCGCTGGAGCACCCGGAGCCGCCGGCGTCGCTTCTCCCGCGGGCGAGGGAGGGTCCGTGTCCTCCGGACCCCGCGGCACCGGCTGCTCGGGACCCGTGACGTGGGTCCCTTGGTGCCGCCTGACGCGGCTGTCCCTGGGACCCCGCCGTGCCGGGTCCCCTTGGGACCCCGGCTTGGGCTCCTTGTAGCGCCGGTGTCGCCTCGCGGCCATCTGGCTTTGGAAGATGGACATGTCGTTGCTCAGCACCACGCTGGGGACAGAGGATCGAAGTGTGTCGATTGCGGCTTCTGGAAAGGGAAAAAACGAGTGTGTGCGTGTTGGTGCACATGCCAATTGCAAATTGGTGAATTCTGGAATATTGAAGTTCTTTGGTGCTTTGTGTGTACTTCGCCGAGAAAAGGACTCCCAGAGGGTTTCCTTTTGGAACAGCAAAGGGGCCTGCCATAGCACAGTATCATCCTTCCTGCTGTATGTCACACAAAAATTTCTCTCATATTTTGATCAAACATTTGTAGCAACTCCAGGTGTGCAGGAGACTCAGTGTCCCAGACACTAAGCTTGAAGGAAAGTCCCTCTTCAAGGCCTCCTCAGCAGCCTGTGTGACGCAATTAATTTCTGTGGAAGCTGAGACCACACAGCCAAAAAGTGCCGCTATCCTTCGCCTGTCACTGCCCAGGGAGAAACCACTCCTGATGCAGGTCACACAGGACTGGGTGGCACAGGACTTGGGTGAGGCCGGAGTGGGCGGGTCTCCCTCAGCCGTGACTGTGCCACATGACACAGTGTGATGTCCCGTGATGGGCAATGCTTGCAACAGGAAAAATCCACTTCCTTCTTCCCCCTAATAAATTATGGTGTTAGCACTATTGTGGGATACAGGCATTATTTGCAGTCAAAATACTGTTTCTCTTTCCTTATTGCAAAATGGACTGTACACCTGATATTCAATACAGCTGCCAAAGTACAAATCTCTCATATATCATGCCATTTGAAAAGGTCTCTGGTTTTTGTTTGCTTCAGTGAGACTTTTGGCAATTGCTGTAATGGCAGCGCATTTCTTATTGGCACTGTCTGCATGTTAGAAAAAAGACAGTAACTTAGAAAACCTAATTCTTAGACCTGTTCTCATGGTATTGTTCTTTTCCTATCAACATCCAAGTGTGAGCAGATCTGCAGGAAAAGTTTTTGGGAAGTCATTGTTGGCCTATGAACTGTTTTTTTAAGGGGAAGTCTTACCTTAAATTGGTGAAAAAAATCACCACTACTGCATAAGCAATTGTACTGGACCTTGCTGGGAAGGAAGTAGCTTTCATTACAGCAGCCAATATGGTGCTGTATCTTTGATTCTGGCTAAAAGAGTATTGATACCACACTAATAATTTGTCTATTCCTGTACACTCCTTGCACAATGTCAAGGCTTTTTCCATTCTTCACTTTACCCCTGTCCCCAGTATGTAAGCTAGAGGTGCACAAGAAGTTGAGAAGGGACAGGGCTGGGACAGTTGCCTGCAAGTGAACAAAGGGATAGCTCTTATTATGGTTAGCACTCAAAACTGGGTATAGATGAAGGAGGGTGGAAGGATGTGGGCTTCTTCCAAGGCAGCCACTAATCTGATATTTACTGGTTGTCGCTGTGCTCGTGGGAGGTGGTAGGTGACCAGCTCTGCATCATTTGGTATAGTTGTGATCTTGTTTTCCCCTTCACCTATTAAATTATGTTTATCTTGACACATGGCTTTTTTTGATCTCCCTTCTCGGTCGTCAGTCCCATTGGGCAGGGGGAGCTGAGCATTTGGCTGTGTGGGTGCTTGGCTGTGCACCCAGGTCAGCTTATGGCACCAGTGCAGGGGAAATCCAGTAAGTGAAGCAAAGAATTTTTAGGCTGTCCACAGTTTACTTTTCCTTTCATTTCATACAAGATTTTATACATATAACTGCGTTCTGTGATCCTGATTTTTGGTAAGGTGCTCACAGCAGGGGGGTATCTTATTTAATGTGTTACATGTAATGTTGTATATTAGCATATTCTGACATATATATTATCATTCTGAAGCTTTCTTGTGATGTGTGGCCAGCTCTATTTAAGGCCAGCAACCAACAAAGTAAAATATTTCTTCTTTTTTTTTTCTGGAAACACTTAATAAGTGTAAATCTGGATTTTCTGGAAGGATTCAGTAAATTTGAGGATTTTCCTACCCAACATGAATATATACAGTAGAAATTAATAATATTTACATGGTATCCAAATAGTTGTGCAGTATAAAAACTGCAAAATTTAACTTTGTAATACTCCATACTTTTTGGGAGTATCTGAGAGAGTTTCAATGTTTTCACTATGGCAATATATTTTGAAAGACCTTTGCTTTCAGCAGTCATGATTGTTTGCTTAAATGATTTATTAGAATATTCTCAAACCTCATTTATTTACAATACTGACTCTGGGTTAAGTAAAATTTATAAGATAAAATTTAAATTTATTAAATTTATAAGATTAAAATTGAGCCTCTCCAAAATTTGCAAATTTGAATAAAGTATCTATTCTGTTGCCTTCCTACTACTTCTGTTGCCTTCCTTCTGTCTTCATTGTTACGGGGACTGGGTGGTTTGGAGAAAATACAGGTAGGTATGTTGAAATAAGACTTTCTTCAGTGAAACTGCTGTTTCTGTCTTACAAGTGTATGCAACTTTTGCAGATGCTGTTTGCCCTGATAGAATTCTGCTCGAGCACGAGGGGTAGTACTGTGGCTTACACTTTCGGAAATTACAGGCTGATGGTGGGCGTTTTCTGCACTGCCATCTCCATTTCTATAGGAGGGAACGCTGAAGTTGAACTGATGCTTTGTTGTCTGATTAAATGTGAAATTCTCTAAAAAGCATAGCAACGAGAGACACAATGCCACTGACAAGACAATTTTATTTGAGGTTCAAATTCTCAACATGTGACCATACCTACAGCTAAAAGGGTCTCTATGATAGAAGAAGTTAGTGTCAGTAAGATGGGACTGTACATCTCTACAAAAAAAATGTAGAAGTGACACATTTTGCTTAAGGCATATAAAACTTCTGCACAGATCATTGAATTCAGTCATGGTTTGAGAAAAAAATATGTGCTATTTGGGAGTTATTTATTATCTGCTTCATTTTAATTTTGGTGGAAGTAGTGATTCCATGTTAGCACAATATAGCATTGAACATCATTTAGAGAAAATCAAGAGTCAATAGCCTGAAAGCAATGTTGTGACACAAAAGCAAATGTCATAGGATCATAGAATCACAGAATGGTTTGGATTGGAAATTACTTTAAAGATCATTTAATCCTCTGCCACAGGCAGAACCACCTTTTATTACAGATGTCCTGTATTAGTCAGAAAAACTGAACTTGATCAGAAGCTTCAAAAAGTCAGGACCATAATCTCAAATATTTTGGCTTCCTTCTGTTATCCAAGGAGTTGCAAAGATCCCCATTTTATGTAAGAGCGAGGCCTGAAATATTTCATAGATTTTAAATACAAGCTATATGTGTTATGTAAAGTTTTCACTTACTTATAGATCAATTTAAGTGGAAAACACTAGTGGCAATCCCTAGGGGAAACTCAGTACACTTAAACAGAAATAAACTGGGGGAGATGTCCAACAAATTAATGGAATTGCCTGCTCATTGTAAGAATCTATAAATTATGACTGTTTTGGTTACATACTAATTTACTGCTTTGACCAGAAATGTCAGTAGTGATACTTTTTGCTATATGAAATCAAGAGCAATAAGAAAATTCAGGGCTGTGAAGGTATTTTCTTTGTCAGTTCATAGTAATTGTAGTTACATCTGTGTTATTTTATATCTCTATAAATATAACTATTTTAATACTATTTTTTTTGTTTTGCATGCAATGGCCACATTTATCACCTTTCCCCTCTATTTTTTTTCCTCACAAAAAGAAATGTGTCACACTTTAAAGTGCTGATAGTTTTGCTTACCAGTGATTAAGAGTAGTTGTAGGATGCACTTTTACACATTAAAGAGTGCAATATGAGAAGGTATGATGTCTAAATTTAAAATTTTATGTGGGGCAATGCCAGCTAAGATTGTAGATTAGTTGAGAAAAGATGTGTTTTGAGTCTAGATGGCTTTACAAAAAAGGTATTTACATGGAAATGAAGATTTAGGCCAGTCTGGTCTTTATGACTTCCTCTGCTGCTTGCCCATGACTAGTTATGGGTTCTAGCTTTTGTTTTTGTAGAAATAATGTGTCTGTTTAAATGAATATTAAAGAATGGTGCATTGCATGAAAACAGTGACTGAAAGATGGAAAGGCATATAAAATAGCAAGTTATGAATGGACAAAAAAACAGGGTTTTTTAAAAAGTAAATATTTCTGTAAAATAATTACCTAATTGTAGCACAGAAAATAACTATGGGCAACAAGGAGATGATAAACTGATTTTTAAAAAGATTTGAGCAAAATTTTTAAGAACAATTTATTAGCTCTAGCAATCTCTGCTTTGAATGAAAACCACCATGAAGGTGAAAAAAAAGAAAAGAGGGAGAATGCATAATCACCTTTTAACTGTCAGAAGACTAAGTAACTATGGGGGGATTCTGTTTCAGCACCATTTCCAGGGCACTTCAGTCTGTAAATTGATGGATATGTCCAGAGCCTCTGACAACCATCTTGGCCTCTCACAGTTGGCAAAAAGAAGAGTGTTGGAAGCCTTTGCATCAGAGCTGATGATTGCACTGACATGTAGTTACATCATCAACGGAAGCCCTTTTTTTTTTTCATCATTGCTTGTGTACATAGAGCATGGAGAGCACATTTTCTTCATCCTCTTCCATTTGATAAATGCCCCCTGGTTGCAACATTAGTTAATGGATGGGGTAATCCACCTTTCCTCCTCTTGTGTACTATGATGATTAACACCTAAGTGGGCATTCCTCTTCTGCCATCTTAGAAATGCAAAAGCAGAGCAGTACTGGATGGAAATATGCTGTGAGGGGGCCTGCACTGGGTGAGAGGTGTGGTATTATTAGCTGTCATACCTCCTGGTCATATGCGTTGGCATTTAAGCATCTCCAATTTCATTCTAAGGCTATTATACATTCATATGGATAATAAAAGCAGACACATTTATACTGAATCTGGGACATAAGTAAATAGAGACAAATAGGTGAAATTCTCCTGTCATTTAAGAGATGCAGAAATTAAAATAGTAAAAAATATTCCCATTGTAAGCCTACAAGAGGCACACAAAACTGATTTTTTAGTTTCAACTGAAACATGATGGTTGTACTAAGTATAACCTGTAAATAGTAAAAAATTACTTCAAGAGTTTTATATATATATATATATATATATATATATATATATGCATGCTTACAAATAGAAGTCAATTCAGTATAAACCCACTTATGGGACTTTTCTATGCCATTTCGCCGAAATTCTCCTGTCATGCCTTTGTCAATGTTCCCCTCTCTAATCTCAAGGAACAGTGAGGAGGCATGAAGGAGAGAGACACTGCAAGAATCAGCTTGGATGCAGCTGTAGTTTTATTCTCTGTGTAACACTTGTCTGCTGTTTTCTACAGAGCCAGTCACACAATCTTTGCAGTGTGGTCAAGGGTCTTGTATTTACTTAAATGCAGTGCTGGCACAGGCTGCATCTGTGTATTTATACTTTAGTCTATTAAACACTTCTAGAAAATGAATTAGCTGTCACCCATAGTGCTCAGAACTAGTAATCTGAGATGGACCCACACTGCTTTCTGAAGAAACAGAAAGAGAATACCAAATAACAAGAAATACTCCTCTTTGTGGAGGCACACAGTATGTCTTTTTGTGAAGCCAGTTTATAATTGTCTCAGTATCTGATTGATGCACAAAAGGCAGATGTACTATTTCTGGATTGTGCCAACTCTGGAAGAGCTATGAAGCATTTCCACACCACTGCACCTGAACTAATGAGTCCTGCCAGATCTGAGCTGACCTTTCATCCCAGTCATAAATATCTTCCAGGTGAACAGCATGGGCACCTCCAATCCAGAATTCACTGTCAAATGAATCAGGCTATAAAATACAATAAAATTCTAATCCAAAATATTAACAATCTGTTAACATCACCTAAATTCCTGCCTTTCCAGTAATAAATACTTAATTAAAATTAGAGTGTCATGAATAATTTACTTTTAACTTGTTTGCTGCTGCAAGGTATCTGGGGTCTTTGCTGCTGCAAGGTATCTGGGGTCTTCATGCTGAAGCAATATATCTGAGATGATGTAGTCTAAGGAATGCCTTGAAGTTGCACAAATGACACTTTTCAGTTTTCCATTGTATTTTATTTTCTGAGACTTTGTTTAGCAGTGATGTAACTTTTCTACAGCCTGTGTCTGAATAAAAACTGCACTAAAGTGAGTTAAAAAAAATCTGAACTCTTCCAAAAGCTTTGAACACCACTATCTTATCCATGATCAAATTGATTTGGGAATCCTTGGATTGCAAGAATGTTAATATTGTTTTCAATTTACAGGAGGAGCAGAAGTTTTGTTATTTAAATGAATATGCCATTTATACTGATACTGATACTTGATACTAATTTTGTGCATACAAAAGAATTTTACCAGAAAGAAACTATAATATTAACAGCAATAATAATGCATGCCATCAAGAAGACAGATTTTCTGCCAAAAGCAAAAGGGTTTTACGGTCAGGGGTCAACAATCCTGAAATTTTAATCTGGTTTTCTAGTTTTCCTTTAGTCCAGAGATAAGAAAGAAATTCCACTTGATCAGGTCTAAAAACATGTTTTTCCCTATAGTTGTACAAATACGCACACACACACACACACACATTTTAAATTGTTAAAATGTTTAAAGACTGTCTTTAAACAGTCTTTATTGTTCTATCTTGGACTAAATCAGTTTTAACTTAAACATTACTTTAAACACACACTTTCTTATAGAATTATGCAGAGCCATCAGAAGGAATTAAATCAGTGTAATAACTTTTTTATTCTTTCTTTTTCATTGTTACCCCACAGAAAGGGTGTAGCTGCTCTGTGCAAGAATGGAAGCATCACATGCCCATAAAAAAGCTTTTGAGCTCTAGGGGACAAGACAGCAGCAATATCCATTTTAAATAAAATTGAGGTTTAAAAAATACTTAGAATGAATCATAAATATGGCAAGGTGAAAGATCTCTTTTATCTTCCCCAAATAAGAACATGGGAAAAATAAGCTCAACCAAATTTCCGTCAAAGTTCACCCAAGTGCACACACAAAAGCATTTGTAGCTCCTTGTGAACTGAAACCATTTGAGAGCTCATAGTTTTGAAACAGAAAGCAGAAGTTACCTTGATTTTAATCTTATTTACATTGATGTTATACAACAGTGACTTCTCTGTGTCTGGTAGACTTCTTAATTAATGCTGTCAAAATTTCCTCTATGCCTATATTATATGTTGTTTCCAGATATTTTCATAGTTAAACAAAACTCTCAAGAAGCTGCATAGAGAAATGGAATGAACAAACTTTATATGAAAAAGGAACATTTTTCTAGATTATTTTTCTAATGTAGACGTGCTTGTGACAAAGAGAAAAAATAATAGTTAGAAGACCAGCACTTGGGGTGTACTGTACTGCAGGTATCCCTCATTGGGGTGGAAGTAGAGGCACTAAATGATGCCTTTCAACATTAATCACATATGAATAATGTCTTTCCAAAAGAGTCACAATCACATCACAGCACCTCTAACAGCAAGTGAGGGGTAAATAAGTAAGGCATGCTATATATGAAGCATCAAAGCTTTTTTTTTTTTTTAATGTATTTCTAATTGCGTGATGCAGCAGGCACAAATAATTCAAATAAAACAGTTTGAAATTTGGAGTTATTTAAAACAATAGGTTTCCTTTGCCTCTCTGCATTTGTGGAGCAATATAGGGTGGTTTTGTCGGGGGCTTTTTGTTGAGCAAAAAAATTTCTTTTCTATATACAACATTTTTCAAGTGCAAATCATGAGGGTCTACATGTGAATGCTGTACATATGGCCATGATATGATGGGGAAAATCATACTATGTGTTTGAAAACAGGCACACTATGGGAAAAGTTTGGAGGCAGATGGGTTCAAAAGACTCCAGATGGCTCCAGACACCCAAATAACACTCAGATCTGGTATGGAGTTTTGGAGTCTCACTGAAATACCTGGAGAGCTGTTGCTTGTTTCCTAGTCCCTACCTAGCCTGATTCATCTCTTGCAAGTCATACAACAGTGTAGAACCCAGACTGCTAAACCAAACTGTGTATCTGACCCTACATGATGTGTTTGCAAGGATGGAAGACATGCACAGAAATAATTGAACTTCACCGAGATTTTAGATAGACACTGCAAGTAGATACCATTGCCCTAGATTGTATTCAATTGTATACTTCCATCTTCTGGTCTTTCAAATAATTTAAAGGCAGCTCCACAGTGGTTGCACTATTTATCAATCTCACTAGTGATACAAGAAAAAGTTTATAAAAAGATGCTGATGGGTGAAGAAGATTATGATTGCAAGACTACAGAAATACTTATACTGTAATAACTTTCTTTGAACTCTAGCTTGAATAGGCATTTCCATTCGTGAGAGGTACTGTATTCTAGCTGGGGACTGTACACTTTTTCAGACCTCACTTTCATGGATTTTTCCAAAATCCATCTAGAAGAACATTCTGGTTACTTTCCCCTCTCCTCACTTATTTTTATAAAATACCACTTAAAATTATTTGCTTCTCTTTGTGGGCTGCAGTAGTTACAGCCAAAGTGTAATTGCTTTCCCAACTTATTCTTACACTTTTTATAGCTTGAAAGAATGGATCAATAGAAACTCAGACAGGTGGTCCTACTTGGCTTTTGGATCTCAGGAGCCGCATAGGTTGTCGATTCCATAAGTTGGGTGTTTCAGGGAATTCAGTGCATCCTGAAGGTATCTCCCGGTTTCTTCATTAAATGTGTTAAGAGAAACAGTGAGCTATTGAGGTGATTTTGATTACATGGGATAAACAATTTTTATGAGAGATTTTAGTCAACTTTGAGGCTAGCCCTGCGTTCATATTTTTTAAAGCTGCTATTGCCTTAGTTTGCAACATTTATATTGTTACAATTTTTGTTTTCTACATTTCTGTTAATATGTCTCATATTGTTTATGTTTCAATGCTTAGAAATCTGTGATGAGCATTGTTTTGAACTGACTAGGATCTCAGCTGTGTGTATTTCTATTGCTATAAGGCAGTGGTGGATCCGTGACCATAGGGAGAAAACATTTACTGTCTGTGATTCCCTACATCCATTCATGCACATGTGTAGGTTTGGAGTGCCCAGCATTCTTCTCTTTCTCTCTTCCTGTCTCTCCACAACATATATTCTTCTTTTGTAATATTTGTGCTCTTGTAAGATGAAAATTTTTTTTTTCAGTTAAGTAAATGTCAGTGAAAGAGCAGCAAGTTTTGAACAATTTGGCCATATGTAAATACAGGCTGCAAGCATTACTACCTTTGAATTTCTGTCTCCTTAGTAAGTAGCACTGTGTGCTGCATTAGACCAACTAAGGCAATATAATTTTGTATCAAATACAATAAATTACAAAAAAATATTATGTAAGAACATTTATTTTTAATTGTACCAAGTCAGTAAATATCTGTGTGAGTCGACACAGGCAGACAGCACAAAACCGTGGCTGAAATGCAGAGTAAGTTTATTTCATTACCTTGCTAGTGGGAGGATCCTGCAGCAACATCAGGAGGTGTTGAGAGGCACTCAAGCAGGAACAGAGGCAACATCAGGCTCTGCCCACCCTAATGACCTTGTTTGTGCCCATTTATAAAGGACTCATGCACCTGTAGTTCCACCCTGCTGTGAACTCCCTTGTACTTTTTTTATGATCTCTGATCATTTTTATGAGCTTTGATCCTCTCTTTCCCAAGACAGGCAGCTTAGGCATGTCAACAAGGGTGCCTCCAAATCTCTCCAAACACCAGTGTTATCTCTGCACAGAAATTCTACTTCTCGAAACAGACAAAATATAAAAAATAGTAGGCATAGAATATGGCATTTCCCACACCATTATTTTCCAGACTTTGGCATTCCCAGCTGCAAGGTTACTTAAGATAATTTACTATCCTCCTCATCATTCTTTTGCTTTCAACCCATTTGACCCAACTACATCTAATTCAGAAGTTCAGCAATAGTTCATAGTGGGATTCCACAAATTAAGTTTCTGATTTCTTTTTTCCATTTATTATTATTGACTGACATAATGGAAGCACATGACAATTCAGGGATTTATAAGGCAAATCTCCAGCCCTGTGACAAACATGACAAATAATAATATTAATGTGTGTAGACATGAACAATACGAAAATAAAAAAGAAAAAAGAAAAAAGGCAAGATATTTTGCCTAAGGAACAGTATGCATTGAGATGCATATAGAAATAATACAATAAAAGACAATTGAGGTCACAAAATTAAATATTTGAAGGTAAGAAGTGTAGAATTGAAGATCCTATGCAGCGTTTTAAGTCATTCTGCTTGACTGCATCTGTCTTCTGAAATTGCATAGCCCATAAGCTGTCTTTTCCAGGAACCCTGACTCATAGCATAGAAAGGGTAGACTTGCTCTGGTGGTGAATCAGGTTGGACAGACATGAATTTTACTGATGAAATTAATTTGTTTTTTTTTTTTAAGCTGGATTGGACATTATTTGATGAATGAGGATTTTGACTGTGAAAGAAGTGCTAAACATTATATACACATCGACTTTTAAAGGACAGTAATTCTGCACTGAGCCTTCTCTGTAGTTATTTTTCAGCTGAGAGTGTCTTTCTCTGTGTTAGTTCACGGCTCTTTCAGAGAGGAAGGCCCTTCCTCCCATCTGCCTCTCCTCCTCCCTCCCTGTGCTGGGGGGTTGTCAGTGCCTGCCTGTGCAGGGGGGTTAGGAGCACAGCTGATGTCCTGTCAGCCTGCATTATAGCCTACTGCACTGCACATTCTGATGGTAGATGAGCATTAATAAAAAACCCAAAATACTGGCTTCCCAAAGAACTGCAAATGCCCTCATGAAGTGAATGAAGCAAGGGCCTTGCAAAAAAATTGTGTTTGTACAGCTAGTGATCGTGTACTATATGGCATGCACATAGTGGATTTATAGTGGGTAACATGCGACTTTGGTCTCGAATCCGATCTTATGGGATCCTAGCTTTGTAACTAACGCATAACTTAGCCATACTTATATGAGAAAACCATTTAATTTCTCACAAAGTATCCCATAATGTTTATTAGGCCCTTATTTCACTGTACAAATACTACAATTCATCACTGAATAGCAAAAAAGACCCCCTTTATTCTAGCATTCTGAGGGGGAGAAAAAGCTGATGGAGTTTAAATGAAATTATGAAAGATACAATTTTATGCAGATGATGAGGCATGCAAAAAATCATTGTTAAAGGTCATGGTCTGATGAAGTTATAAACGACTGACATCAGGGCTTTCTGGAAAGGTCATGAACCTCAGTGCTATACAGTGCTGCAGCTCCACCTACAGCATTCACCTTTTTCTATGTTTTGTTTATATTCTTTTTCCCAATGGGTAAAGATATTTGGAGATTATTTCAGGCCTTGAATGTGAGATGGAGGACAAACTAAATAAGCCTTTAATATGACTTTGTTTTTTTCATGTGTTCTTTTATGTTTCACAAGTGTTCTTAAAAGCTCTCCTTGTAAATTTAAGGGCCTACAACAAAATTTGTGAACCGTGTGATCAGCTGAACTGTGTCTTCCCAGAAGTTCAAACTGAAGAGAGGCAATTTATACACCAGGTAAATATGAGTAACATGAAATGAATGGCTGATGACTGGTGATTTATATGGAAGTCTTTGTCTACTTGAAAAAAGTACAGTGTCTGCAGAAATCATTACCTTCACAAAAGGTATTTAACTGATACCTCATTTGTTAGTTTTGAAGAAAATAGAGAATGATGGATAGAGGGATCTGCATATACTGGACACTAACAGCAGTTGAGCTGAGTCTTACCAGAGGCACATTTTTTGAATATGCTGAATATTCAAATTTAATATGCTGAATATGCTGAATATAATCTAAAATTATGCCTTTTCTGTGAATCAGTTAAGCATCTTTATCCCATGCTGTCAGTCTAGTACTAGTAGTTACTGCTATGTCTGTCCACAGTTTCTCTCTTTTTGATTTTTTTTCTTAACACGTGGCAGTGCTTCATCACTTAATAGGTACTTGGATGTTGAATGTCAACAAAGTGGATGGAATAGACCTTGGGGTCTAAAACTACTTTTTCAATGCACACTTCAGTCAATATGAGATGACTGCATATAATATTTAGTTATGCAAATATTTGTTAATTTAAAAAAAACAAATATCAGAAAAGTCAGCTGGTGTGGTGAGGAGGACTTCCCTAATGTCATCTTGACCTCACCATAAGCTTTACTCAGTCACAGAAAGAAGCAATAACAACAGTCTGCCTTCTACTGTGCATGCATTCCTTAACAAAACTCCAGTGTGACAAAAGGATCACCTTGAAAATTCGAGTAAGGCAGACAGCTGTATGACACAGCAGCACAATACATCACAATAAATCTGTCTGCTGCTGTTTTATCTTCAAAATGTGGCAGCTGAGATAAAGAAGTAGTTGGGACAAAAAAGAACACAAAAATCCATAGGGAGGTTCGAGCTTCCCTAACAGCAGTGACAACTTCTACAGTCCTGATCTCATATACTTGGAGAGGTGTGGTTGAGTACATAGCTTCACAGAGCTTCAGGCTTTTACTCACATGACAATAGAGCTCTTGGCATTGTCATTTTTCTGCACAGAGTATTTATCCAGTTATGCCTGAATATGAAGTGTGTTTACGGAAAAAAATGTGGGTGAAGTGAACAGGAAGGCTGGAAAGGCTGGAAAACAGTATTAGATTTCAAAACAGATAACAGATTGGAGAAAATTAGTTTAGGAAAACTAATTCAAATTTGACATAAAGAAATATCAGAAACTACATGTAGGAATGAGTATCAATGGCACAAATGAGGAAGAGCCAGCTAAAGATAAGTGTTGCTCTGAAAGTGATCAAGGTGTTACATTTTATAACAGCCTCAGTGTGTGTTAAAAATATCATGATGCTACTAAACACGTTGTACTGGAATTTAGGAGAGCAATCATCAAGGCATCTGGAATACTTCTAGTCTAGACAGCATTACTACAACTGTGGCTGGAGTGCAATTTTCATTTGTGAGCACAGGTATTTCCAGAAATATGTAAAGATGCTGTCTAGAGCAAAGTGATTTAGAGATAATCCAGTCCAGTCCACAGAATTTTCAAGAGATCCAGGAGCCATGACCTGTGGGGCTCTTAGCATGAGCGAAAGACTGAACTAAAGACAATGACCTTTGTGTAACAGAAGGAGTATGGAAAAGGAAAAGAAATAATGTATTCAGCCTGTCTGAAAAATAGCTAGTATGAGAAATAATATGCTTAAGCTACAGCTAAAAATGTGCAGGATAGAAATAAGAAAAACACATTCTAATAAGGAGGTCAGTGAGTAACTGCAGTAAACAATATGGGCAGGTTATGGAATCACTGTCTCTTAAAGTTTACAGAATAATTCTCTGGCATATACCTCATCCAATCCTCCTCTGGAACAGAAGCCTGACATAGAAGACCGCTCTTTCCCTCCAGGTTTCATTTCCGAGTATTAAGTTTGACTTCTACATTGAATTTGAGAGTGATAGAGATCCATAATAGATTTTTTTTTTGTTTCCAGCAGGCAGCTTACAGCCCTCCTAGCCCCAGCTATAGGCAAATGTTCACGATCCTTAGTTGTTTCCTGATTGCACATGAAGTTTTTGGCCTTTCTCGCTAAAGAGATATAAGCTAAAAAATACTCTCAAGGTGATATTTTGGTACCTAGAAGTTACAAATTGCAAAAAATAAACTGGAAAGTGTTCCAGCAAACCCTGTACATGTACACTGATAACATCACTTTTTGCAGATTTCTTCTATTACCATCATATCTTCCAGCAATAGTACCGGAATAATGCACTGCTCCATCTTTTGGAATCTCATGCCTGGGTGAAAATTCGAGCCTGTTGGGACAAAACTCTGAGAGACAGAATGAGTGTGTCATGCTTAGAGGTAGCCTGCTTGAGCAGAATAATTTGTAACATGTTGTGATGCAAATTTACACCGTTCATATTCTGCATGAAGACACTGTGTTAGTCCACAGCACGCAGAAAGGGTGAGAGTCATCCCATCTAATTCCAGACATCTTTTATTATCTAAATGATGTGTATATCTAGGAAAGACAAGTCATCTAGAATCCAACAAAAAAGAAATGCTGTGCTGAAAAATGACCAATTACTTAACTGGAAATACTCATCTTCTGAGCACTTTACTTTCTCTCTTTAAAAACTGGAAATAATTTAGGCTCAATGTTTAACTTCTAAGAGGCTGAAATTATGTGTGCTGTCTAACTTTGAAAAGGTTGAAATTAGGTGAGCAGTGATTTCTTTGTCATTGCAACTAGATGAATGAAGGTCTAACTGCAGGTTTACCTGTGCAGCCATCACAGTTACAGCATTTAGGAAGGTAGAACACACTGTTGGAAGAATACCCTACTGAAATTACTGGGCATACATTTTGACATATGGGTTTCTCTTATTCATAGGCTTCTAAAATCATGTCTTAACTCACTTACATATTTTATATAAACTGTTGATGAAAGAGACCAAAAAAGAGGAATAAATTAATTGTATTTAGATAGGGACTTGATTAAGATGACAAAACTGTAGCTAGCTTGATTTAATGAGTTAATCTCTTTCAGTGAAGTCTGGGACCATTCCTAATAATTAAATGATTTTTCGTGTTCTGTCAGCTATGTACATTCCTGTAAGTGACTACAAACATTTAAATATTTATTTAAAGTTAAGGCATCCATTTATCCATAAAGTAAGCATTGATATTAAATATTCTATGACAAATTTTTCTTTATATTGGCAGTTGTGAAGACAAGAGTGCACTACCTCTTTAAACAAAGGAACATAATAATTTCTTCAATGCCTGAGCTGATTTTGTGTTGTTTAAAAATAAAATACTTATTATTTTGGGCTATTCTGTAGCCCAAAAATTGGGCTACAATTTTTGAAATCTGAAAGAAGGTCAGTGCAGTTAGATGTCAGATGGGTTTACAGAGTTTATTTTGACACTGCATCTGCTTTCTTGGATGTCTTAGCTAGGAGGTGTGTCAACAAAAAACAGAGATTCAGAAGAGTCTGGAAGAATTAACTTGACAAGCTCTTATTCTCTCTCTACTTATTTTTCTCTTGATGTTTATTTTGAACATGAATAGGAATGTCACTCAGCCAGGACAGTAGATATGGATTGAACAAATGGATATCCCACATCATGTATTGCCATGCTCAGCGGACTAGGGAGGAGGTTGCCATGAGGGCTGCTGCTCAGGGGCTGGCCAGCCTTTGGTTGGTTGGTGCCGAATAATTATTTTCAGTTGTATCACTTGTCTTGTTTGGTTTTTATCACTCTCTCTTTGTTATTTCCCTTTTCACTAAAATATTATTCGTATTAGCTTTAGTATTCATATTATAATTTATTCATATTATAATTTTATGTTCATAATTACACTGTTTTTATCATATCTCACTGGTTTTCTCACTTTTACCCTTTTGATTCTCTTTCCCCATCTCTTTTGGAGGGAGTGACTGAGCAGATGAGCATGGGCTTAGTTGCCAGGTGGAGTTAAACTACCACACTGAGTATTGCTGTTTCTGGTTTACAGGGAAAGATTCTTATTCAGAATATTGTCATACACAACATTAGAGCCAAAGTAATTTGAAATAATCAGCAAGGTTCCAGGTAAAGTGTAAGGTCTAAGGCAGTATTATAGAGTGTAATATCTTAGTGAATTAATAAGAAATACTTGCATATATTATCCATAGAATAGAATTGGGTAAACAATCAAAATATCCTGAATTATCATTTCCCATGTGTAACCTCAGTTGCAGTTTCACCTCCTAGTTTACAACTCCTTTAATAATACTCACTTCTGCAAGTTTATTTTTGTTCAGTTCATCCCTCTACTGTTACGTGCCACAGCACCTACCAAGGTAATTTCCTTTATCTTGGGCACTACTGCTTCTGATGCAATATCTTAAGTAGCATTTCACACTCTAGAAATTAAAACAATATCAAACTGGAACCTAGAAGGCAGCTTTTACAGACATAAAATTGTTGCTATTTAATTCTTGTATTAGTCCGCTCATATTGTACTCCGTAAATTGTTTATCTCCTCTGTGAGCATAAAGCATATTCTGCTGTATCCAATTAGCCTTTTATCAACATTCCTTCAGGGAGATATGTTGATGGCTGCTATTCAGAAAAAGTTTGAAATGAGGACTAAAAATTTTCAATTCTAAGGGTTACTTCTTTTTTCATCTGGGTTAAAAAGTACTTTTATAATCAGATGTCTGTAACTGTTGCATGCGTACATGCATTTTGTAATACTGTCATCAATGAAGTACCACTTAATGGGCATCGTGAAGTCTTCATCTTTCCTCACTCTCAGTGGGGAAGCATTTGCCTAAAATAATTTTTTTGGTCCCTTTGTATAATTCCTTGTGGGGTGTGAGCATAAGCTACTATTCAAGCAGGGGACACCATTCTGAGATTTCTGTGGAAAAACTTCAATGTATTACTTGCAGCATTTTTATCCAGTTGCAGCATTTTGTAATGGCTGTATTCAGTCAGAATGTATCAATATTACTATAAAGCATGACCACTGAAAATACACTTCATTTACTTAATCCATGCCTTACCACTGTGGGCTGGTCAAAAGCTAAATTAACTTGCTAACAAAACCTCTATTCAGAGCATGATAATTTAGGTTCTATCGTCCAGAAAAGCAGAAGTAATCCTTTTAAAATAAAAAATGCTTCCTAACAAATTATATCTCAATGCTGAGCAAAACTCAGCATGATGAACCCTTAGTAAGCTTTAGCAGGGTTTGAGTAGAATATCAGACTGGATATGAGTAAGGAGTATCCCATTCACCTTAATAGCCACAGGAGTCCAGTGCAAGACCTTCTGTCCTTTCCCTGCTCCATGTGCCTGCACTTTTCTTAGCAGCATCACAGAGACAGGTTCTTTTCACTGTGTTTCCAATGTCCACTTGATATCATTTAAGTCATGTGAAACCCTTTGATTTTCAGAGTGACTATAGAATCTGTTACTGCATTTGATGTCTTGCAGGAACAGCATTTTCCTCTGGTACTTCAGGGGAATTGTCAGAGATCTCAGCAATGTGTTGTTTGAATGCATTGTTGTGGCATGAGTGTTAGGTAGCAGATTATATCGTGCCTTACCTCCATTCTGCCGTGCCAGGTGGTGCACTGGGAGATAGCTCACGTGCTACGCTCACAGGGCTATTACAGCATGTTCTGTTTAGTGGAGCTCAGTTCCTCACTCAGAGTTAGATAAATACAATACTAAATGAGAGGTAAGTAGTTTGCGATCTCGCTGTGTGCAAGCCTCAACAGAGGAAACTTTCAGTGCTCCAGGCCTCACTGCCTCCAAATTGTTCCTGGTTCTGTAGGATTTAATAGCCTGTTTGAAAGTTCCTATTTCTCCTTTTCTTTTTTTCTCAACTACAAGATTTCTGACATACTCCTCTCCTACCTCTTGATTTTGACCCTAATACTTATGACATACAACCTGAAAAAGCTCAGCTTGACAGATTAAATGCAAGTGTGCCCAGGTGTGGGGTTTCACCCCCGGATTGGGATGACCCCGAAAGATGGAAAAGTCCCTCCTCCAACCCGTGCCTTCGAAGAAAGACTCAGTAGTCTTCTGTTGTCTGTTCTCAAGGTTGTTTATTGTTGGTTATCTACAAGATTCTTCTCCCTGAACTGCTGTGGCCCGTTCAGCAGCTCAGACAAAGGCACTCTGCCCTCCCAGGGGGCTGGTGCTATCTTTTATATCATATATTACGTACTACATGTTTATGCTTTTTCTCCAATGCCTACTATCTATATTGAATGGTGACTTTCTACTCTAAACCAATCTGTGAGTGCCAACACCACCAAAGACATGGAGGTTAGGAAGGAGAAAGAAAGAGGACAGGGCACACCCAAGTCCCTCCATCTTAGAACTCCTGACCCCCATGTACAAAACTTGGACCCCTGCGTACAAGGCTTAAAACCCCCCTGTACAGCACTCAGAAATCCTACCCTTTACTTCGTGACTACTTCTACTACAATATCTAAACTTTTGTGACTTCTTGTTCTTCCTGCAAAGTTGGTAAACTGTTCCATGGGTCAGATTCAAAGCCACAGGGGTTTCTGGCTGCATGCCAGGGTCTCAGATGCTTTTGACCTGGGTCTGGAACATCCGAGAATGTCTGTGGGACATTCTGAGTTCCGACATCTCCCCCTCCTGTTTGCACCAAAAAAAAACCTCTCTTGCCACTTTGTTCATGACCCGCCAAATACAAAGAAAAATGCATGGCAGAACAAGCAGAAGAACTAGAAGTCCTATAAGAATATAAATGGCTATCTTTACAAGCTCCCTCCACAATGGTGAAAGACTAAAAAGGTTAATGAAATCATCCCACCAGGATCCTGTAACTTTTTGCAATTTGGTGATGCTATTTTGCATTTGTTTTATATTATCATGGATAGACTGATCAGACAAGTTCATGCAGCACATGCCTTCATACTCTTCACACCCATGCCCATGTGACAGCAGCAAATAATCAATTGCTGCCCTATTCTGAAGTGTTGCTTGTCTCGCACTGTCGATGTCTGTTAACATGTCACTCAGTGCAGAGGAAATGGCATGAGTATGCTTGCTCAACCAACACGCTATGTGGTCCAATTGTGTCAAGGCCTCCCCTGATGCAACTTGGGATGAGAAAATTGCTACTGCAATTTTCCGAGCTTTGTTCCAGGTATAAACTTCATCATCACAGTTTTGACTGTATTGTTCACGGGATCTTATTTCCCTGCGTGTCTGTTCCCTTAAAATTTTCAAATTAGGTGTTATCAATGTAAGTTCTCCAATGCTGCATGGACCGCCCTTGATTTTTGCAGGGATAGCAGGCCAAATTCTGTCCCCACAAATCAAGAACACTCCTTTTGGCAAAATTGCTGGAGCTTGGAGGGATGATTTGCTCATCATCTTTGTGTAATTACACCAGGATGATGCATTTCTATAAAAAGGCTGGTTTGGAGTGACATCTATTGTATGGTTATCTGTCTCCATCACTCCCAATGGATTAAATATGATACAAAATTCCATCCTTGTCGACCCAAAGATGTCCAGTTCCTGAGGTTCAAAGTGAGCCACAGGAAGGAACTGTGTCCAAACACTCCATCCCTCCACTGGATCCGAAAAAGATTTCAAAACCTTTGAAGGGATGTTCTTTGGGATCGGCCATTCTTTCACTGGCACACCTACTAAACATGTGGAAAATGGTTTCCCTGGACTTGAATGAGTCAGACAAATGCTGTCTGGACCCGCTGCCTTTGCCAAAGTCTCCCACACATTTCCCTTTGGTTGTCTCACGGGAAAATCTGTCCTATTGCCCAAAGCAACAGGCAGGAGAATGAAGCACATGAGCACTATCTATCCAAACCCCGTGCCCATGTCCTCACTTTCTGCGAGAGACCCCGCAATGCAACAACACCCAAAAGTCACTTGAGTCCCAAGAAAACCCTCAAGTCTCTAAATTTCAATTGTCGTCTGATGCGATGTCTGCAGCGTTGTCGTCTGCCTTCGCCTGCGTGCTTTCTTCTTTCCTCCTTGAGTCTGTGTCCACTTTTGTCTGCATCCGGTAAGGTTTCACGTGCCTTGCTGACACCCACTTCAGCCCTCGCCCTGTGGAGACACAAGCGAAACCCTTGCCCCAAGTGATTAATATGAATGGGCCTTCGATTTGTCCTGTCTCTGGGTTTCGGATCAAAACTAAAGGATTCTCCCTTAGTTTTGCTTGTGTGCTGTTCGTGAAATGCCTGACAATTGGTGGAGTGGGCTCTGAGAAAGAACCATTTAAAAAATTCAACACATACAGAGCTTTGTTCAACCACATGTAAGGTGTTGCACCTGCCTCCCCCCTTTTTTGTTTATCCAAAAGGGATTTCAGGGTGTGATGTGTTCTTTCAATGATTGCTTGACCTGTGGGAGAATAAGGAATACCGAAAGTGTGTCTGACTCCCCATTTTTTTAAAGAATTTGTCAAGCACCTTGCCTGTGTAAGTTATCTGTTTTTATTTCTTGTGGCACCCCTAATGATGCAAATGCTTGTAAAAAGTGTCTGCAGGCATGTTCTGCGGTTTCCCCTGTATGTAATGATGCGAAGATTGCCCCTGAAAATGTATCAACTGAAACATGGATACTTTTGAGTCTCCCAAAAGATGGGTATTTTGTGATGTCTGATTGCCACAGCTGAAGACTTTCCAACCCTCTCGGATTGACTGCTCCTGTGGGTGCAGGTGGCTGCACAAGCTGACAATCTGGGCAAGCACTGATGATCTCCTTCGCTTGGCTTTTTGAAAGGCGAAAGGATTCCATCAATGCCTCTGCATTTTGATGGAAAAGTGCATGGTTCAATCTTGCTTGTTCAAAAATGTCTGGCAATGTCTGTGAGATGGGCATTGTGAGTTTGTCTGCACGAGCATTCCCCTCTGCTAAAAACCCTGGACGTGAGGAATGTGCTGTGATGTGTGTAACAAAGTATTTGTGCTTTCTGTTTTCTAGGATTGATCTCATACATGATAAATATGAATATAAAATGTCATTGTCTGTGTGCTTTAAAAGTGATCCCTCCAATCGTTTGACCACATTTGCAACATATGCTGAATCTGTGATCAGATTGAGAGGCTCCTGAAATAATTGAAAAACCCTGACTACTGCTGCCAATTCCACAATTTGTGGTGAACCCTGTACTGTTTTGATGTCAGATTCCCATTTTCCTGTTTTTGTGTTTTGTCATGTGATCACTGATTTGTGAGTCTTCCCTGAACCATCAGTGAACACTGTCACTCCTTTCACTGGTTCCTGACTTACTTTTGGTTTTTTCCTGAAACTTATCTTTGCATTTAACATTCTGTGAGCTGAAAAGTAAATTGTACAAATTCCTGGGTACCCTAACAACGCAAATGACAAATCCTGTGATTTTTGCATTGCCCACTCAAAATATTTTTTCTTCAAAGGTAAGTGAATGATTGAAAAGTCTTTGCCTGACATTGTCAGCAACCTTGTTCTTGCCTTGATGGTTATCTGAGTCATCATCTCCAGATCTGTGAGGATTCTTTTCGAGGGCCTGTAAGCTAAAAAAAAAACCCACTCTATCATTAAAAGAGGATCCCTTTGAGATGAATCCCATTGAAAAATCAACCCATACAGTTGTACTATTTCCCCCAGCAATGCCAAATGGAAAGGCAGTGATTTCACAAAGCGATGTGCTTGTCTCTGCTGGATCATTTTTGTGATCTTTTCAAGATCTCTTTGCGCTTCAGGTGTGAGAGTCCTGGGAAATTTGATGTTGTTGTCCCCTCTCAAAAGGTCGAGCAATGATGAAATCCACCCAAACAGGATCATTTGTTTTCCAAGTCAACTTCAGAGTGGTGAGTGCCACAGTGACCCCTGTTAAAAATCCAATTCCAGTTTCAGTCCCCATTGTGCCAAGAGGTCTTTCCCCCAAACTGTGATGGGCCTCTGCACGATGAAAGGACGGATGATTGCCGTTTTCCCCCTGGACCTATGACAACGATTGCGTTCTCACTCTGCGTGCATAGGGAACCTCCCCCTATGCCTGTGAGAGAACCCAAAGGTGCAACCAAGTCCCATTCCTGGGGCCAAAAGACGTATGAGATGACTGTGATGTCTGCCCCTGTGTCGAGCATTTCTGTGATGATCACTGTTTTCTCGGTACAAGTCCACTGACAGGTAACAATTGGTCGATCTCGGCTCAAATGTTTCACCCAGGATGCATGTATTTCCACTTGGTCACCAGAAAAAGAGTCCTGTTTGTTGAACACTGGCATGATTTGCTTTTCTGCATGGGATGGCAAAACCATGGCCTGGGCTATCGATGTATTTTTTGGGATTGTCAAGGATGGTTGAAGAGCTTTTGCCGAAACCATGGATGGATAAACAACAAGTCCAAGGATGCTGCTCCTGTCTCTGGCCGTTATCAAAAACTCCTGCCTTTTCCAAGAAGTCCCAGTGACACCTGTGGGTATCATCACATGACTGTCATCCAAAAGACACGTCAATTTGGAGGCTGCCAACATGCACTGGAAGCCGGGTGGTACCAAGTCTGGGTCGCTGGGGATCCTGGAGATTGCTCTGCTGAGTGGTTCTGTTTGCTGTTCCCCGATGATTTGCCCTGCTGACTTTGCATCACTGCCATTATTTGTGTCGGAGCGCACTGATTGATACAGTTTCACATTCTTCACTGAAATCCACCTGTACTTTGTACCTGTTAAAACACAAACAAATCCACGTCCCCGCAGGGACTGGAGGATCCTCTCAAAATCCCAAAAATGAAGAATAGGTCTTGATGTGAAAATGAAACCTTGATCTGTTCTGTTTTGCAAAACTGCATAGAGAAATGCAATACAACAGTAATTAGAAATCAACCAAATAACACAGACTATCAATAACACGTGTGAAATCACACAATTATCAAGTACCACAACATTGGACTGTCATCCCAGAGTCTGCAACAGCTGATGAACCTTAAAACAACAGAAGATTGAAGAAATCATGTCCGGATTCATGTTTCTCCAAGCTTCCTTTCAAAACCACCTCAGCTGTCATATATGGTCAAATTGCCAAGTCAAAAGGACTTGAATACTTTTTGATGCAGAAAACTTCTGGGTTGATTGTCAATCACTCCACCAAGTAGAGCTAAAGCTTGGCCACAGCTCGAACTCTAATTGGTGAGTATCATTTAACACATTCTAAAACAAAACTCTTAAAAACAACAGTTATGAATAAGAAACCTTAGGATTAGAAATCTTTCACACCATGAGATAACATGATAGGGATTCTTCAAATACAACAAACCTCTTCTTCAGAGATATGAACTTCATCACAGTCAGGATTGTGAACCTGGATCTGGACACTGAGAGTGAAAGAAGTGCAGCTGCATGAAAGACTCATTACCTAATACAATATTGAAACTCAAAAACCTAAGAACTTAATGTTACAACTGATTTCTCTGCTGAAGTACCTCTGTAATAATGACTGAAAAAAAAAACATGAGACTGGCAATCTGGATAGAAAAACCCAAAAAACATGTGAGTAGTTAAGAAATCAAAAAACAGGATCCTGAAAAGACATGTGTCTTGCAGATGATCACAAAAAAGATAAAAAATTATCACACAAAGACATGAAAGCCGGCTGTAAATACAACACCTTAACAATACCTTAACAATACAATACCTTAACAATACCTTAACAATAATTCTTATCACAAAACAATCTTTTTAAAGCATTCATATAACATCAACAACCATCATTATTTATCATTATTACTTATAAAAATTAAAAATAACAAAGGTTACAAACTCAATACCAACAATTCCTAGAACTCTGAACCATTGGGAAATCAGCTGATGGCCCCACAGACTCTTTACATGATGTTTTGTTTCCCTAGGAAGCATTTTTCACAGTAGAAAAACAATAAAATCCCAAGAAATTACTGATATGAAAATACCTATTTAGAAATTCAACCCTTAAAAAACTTTGTTTGACTGCAACATAGAGCTCTGCACTTATGGCATTGTCCATGTCTTCTGCATCTGAATCATGGTCCTCTGGCAAATACTGTTGCCATCACTTCTGTGGAACCCGCCTGTGGAAGAACTGAACCAATTGCCCCATATAACATTTGCTGCTTTTTTTTTTTTTTTTTTTCTGGAGTTGACCCTGTTGAAAAACTGGATAAAACACTGTGAAAATTCTCAGAAGCTTCTCATCCTGCCCTTGGAAAAGTTTCCAGACCTGTTTTTCCCCAAAAGCCTGCCTTGAATTCTGGCTACTGTGGTTGCCTAGCAACTCTGACAGAGCGGTGCCTTGAAGGACATCTCCGCCCTGACCTTGTCCCGTCTCTGCCTGTGCCCTGCTCTGCTGTCCACTGGGATCCGCCTCCCCTGGCTCCGTGCCAACGTCCACAACCGAGCGCGCGATTCTTGTCCCGTCTGTGCCCGTTTCGCGTCTACAACATGCGAGCTGCCCCTCCCCGACCAGGTAGGGTTTCGCTCCACCGACACGCGCGCGCGCACTGGCGCTGCCGCTCCGAGACGAGCATCTCCGCGGATCTCTGCTCAGTCTCATGAGCTCAGTCCTGCCAGCGGCACTGCTGCAATGCGAGAGCGGCCCCCCCCGCCTGTCGGGCGGCCGTGTCCGCGGCCGCGCGGGCTCTCAGCATGGAGCTCGTCACGGCACCCTGGGAACGCGCAATCGCCGCGTCCGAGCTTCCCGCCGCCGCTGCCTCTCCTGCCGCCGGCACTGCGCATGCGCGCGCCGCCGCCGCCGCCGCCGCGCCCCCGCTGCCGGTGTGGCCCCCCCGCCAGCCTCCGCAACCCCCGCCGCCGCCTGTGCGGGTCCCCCGGGCTGCCGGCTGACCGGTGCCACCTCGGCATGGGTTCTGTGCCAGCCGCCGAAAAGCAGCTCCTTCTCCCGTCCTGCAATCTCTCTGCCCCCCATCCTGCCGTCGCCTCTGTCACAGGCTGCAGTTCTGGGGAACAAGCCACAAAGAAGGCAAAATCCCAGTCCTTCAAGCCGCGCTTTCCCGCAACTGGAAGAGGTGTGCCTGGGCACCCTATAAGTCCTGAAGGTGATAACGATCCCCCCTCACCTTTTGGTGAGAGTCAGTTCTGTTCCTCCTAATTTCATAACAGTAAACCCCGTCTGCGGATGGCTAGACAATTCCCTCTCTTGCGGATGGCAAGGAGGTATCCCCCCCCCGACTGGGAGTCATTTCTACTGCCTGCTGATAAAAGGTACCCCCGCGGCACTCCGCGAAATTTCCTCCCGCATTACTCTCTCTGGAACCAAAAGTTTCAAGGCCTTGTTTTCTTTCCCTGTTGCTAAATGATAAAGATGTCCATTAATCTCCCTGAGTTGTTCCTGGGAATATGCTTTCCCCATGTTCTTAGTTTTGACTGTTCTCACCAAGAGCTGAATCAACGCAAGGTCGGTCCGGAGATGGTCCTGGTCCCTGTCCAGCAGTTTTCCAGGCGAGGAATTCCAGACGTGCATTTCTGATTTTCTTCCTCTCCGGGCTGCTCTCGAGGTGATTTTGTCTTGGTGATGTTTTTGTTTCGGGCTCTCTGCTCTCTCTCTCTGGAACTTCGGAGTGTGCCTTCTTCCCAGATTGGGTTTGGAGGTCGTCTGATGTTTTTATATCTTTGCTTCAGTCGTGCCCACCCAGGGACGCCAGATGTGGGGTTTCACCCCCGGATTGGGATGACCCCGAAAGATGGAAAAGTCCCTCCTCCAACCCGTGCCTTCGAAGAAAGACTCAGTAGTCTTCTGTTGTCTGTTCTCAAGGTTGTTTATTGTTGGTTATCTACAAGATTCTTCTCCCTGAACTGCTGTGGCCCGTTCAGCAGCTCAGACAAAGGCACTCTGCCCTCCCAGGGGGCTGGTGCTATCTTTTATATCATATATTACGTACTACATGTTTATGCTTTTTCTCCAATGCCTACTATCTATATTGAATGGTGACTTTCTACTCTAAACCAATCTGTGAGTGCCAACACCACCAAAGACATGGAGGTTAGGAAGGAGAAAGAAAGAGGACAGGGCACACCCAAGTCCCTCCATCTTAGAACTCCTGACCCCCATGTACAAAACTTGGACCCCTGCGTACAAGGCTTAAAACCCCCCTGTACAGCACTCAGAAATCCTACCCTTTACTTCGTGACTACTTCTACTACAATATCTAAACTTTTGTGACTTCTTGTTCTTCCTGCAAAGTTGGTAAACTGTTCCATGGGTCAGATTCAAAGCCACAGGGGTTTCTGGCTGCATGCCAGGGTCTCAGATGCTTTTGACCTGGGTCTGGAACATCCGAGAATGTCTGTGGGACATTCTGAGTTCCGACACCCAGGGATCATCTCATATGCTCCTGAAATCCTGCTTCCTGATGCACTGCTGTCATGTTCCACTGTGGGGAACTGCAAGTTATTTTAAAATTTCTAGAACGAAATTAGGTCAAACAAGACAAACAAGGACAGAAATGGGAAAGGAATGGAGGTGGAGACAAGAGCCAGTGAGGGCAGGAGCGCCAAAAGCCAGGCTGGGGCCAAGGCCAAAAGACAAGTCTCCAAAACCCCTAAAAGACAACTCTCAGAACGCCCCAATCACCAAGCCTCCAAAGCAAGACGCACAAAGCCAAAAAGCAAATCTCAAACTCCCCCAGAGCTTGTGGTGCAGTTCCTTTTATGCTCCCTCACCACTCCCAAGGTCCACCTGCTGATGAGAGACCATTGGCCCAATCCAAGTCTCCACCAATCGACTGCAGTGGAAACTTGGAAATTTGCCTTCTGATTGCAGAGCCTTTATGGAGGGTACTTAGGGTTCTTGGAGTTCTTGGTGGTCTCCTGCTGTATGCCTGTGCCATGTGGGATATGAAACAGCTGCCAGACAAAGCCTCCCCACAGACCAGGCTTCTTCTTGTTGCTTCCTGCACATGGCACATGTGCACTCTCCTCCACACGCCTCTGACAACCTGTGTTGAGACAAATCAAAACTAAATTGGCTCCTCACAACTGTGCAGTGAGATTATCTTGGGTTCTATAATTGTCCCAGAGCACCACTATTCTCCTAACAAGTCTAGCCATCTTCTTGTATACACAGCAGCAGAAATCATGTTTGTTAAACCAGGCTGATAATCTGATAAATCAGGCTGATAAATATGTAAAAATTTAATTGCTCACATTAGCCTCCAGTTCATGTATCAGCAGAGTCCTTTAGGATTCTGTCCCTGCCTGGTTTTTTGGCTTCTCTTCTTCAGCTACACATCTAAAAATGCAAAGCCTCTCTCAACCATTATTTAGATAAAAGATATAGAATATAGTCTGATCTGAATGTTAACATGGAGGAGAAAATGAGGTTTTCCAAAATCCTGAATGATAGTACCTATAAATAATAGACCACAGTGGAGAACTGCAATTTCATACTGAACATTGATATATACATTGAATACTCAAATTAAATTTTAAATTGAGTAATTTTGTTTCAGTTTTACAAACTGACACACTCTTTTTTCTTTGAAAAAGGAAAGAAGGCTTTTCTCCACTCTTATGCACCCATTCTAGAAAAACTTTTATTTCATGATTTCTATATATTGTGTTATAAAATTTATGTTCCACATTGGATGTATAATATAATTTTGTAGGGTCGGTAGAGGAAACTGTGTCTTATATTTTTGTTTTGGATTAATTCTCTTTTTTACTTGGCTTTTCTGTAAAATTATTAGACTCATGTTATGCATATGTTTACATCATTAAAATTATGTAAGGTAAATCTGCACGTAGGTGTTTAGCTATGATCTACTTTTTAATAACATTTCCTGATTTTCATTTGCAGGATGAAATATGTTTTTTTAAATTTTGGTTAGTTCATACAAAAAAGGAAATTCATGTTCTACATCAAGAGAGGTTTTTTTGAGAAAATTATTTATCAACCATAGACTCACTGACAAAAGTAGTTATTTTTTACAAGTCATCTAGAATGTCTGTGCACTTCCACAATGCGTGCATGTATGCTTGGGTGAGTGTGTATGTGTGCATTTTGTGTGGGTGTGATTACATCCTAAATCAGCTGCCAAAGTGTGATGGAATAATGCAAAAATTAGAAGAAAAATACTATTTGTTATATTCCATAGCAGGAGTTCAGGTGGCTCTCTGGCTAGAAAATCAAAAGACAAAGTAGAGAGAAACATGAAAAGCAGGTTCTGAGGAAAATGTATTACGACTTTTTCTCCCTCATGGTTAGGTAGGTCAGGTAGACAGGCAAGTACAGACTTTATGATTTTGTTTATGCATTTCTGTATCACTTAAGGGGAAAAGAACTTTGGCTATGAATAGTCTTGTGTTATATGAGTGTAGAAAAACCTTCTGTATTGCCAATTAACTGGTTTATGCTGGGTCCTTACTTTTCTGTTGATTTTGTACTTTAAATGCAGCTATTTACGCAATGAGAGCTACTGCAGGGAGGGCTTCTATCTTGAAAGCAGTAACTAAGACAGAGGGAAAATCACTAAGCCTCTTCAACCTAGCAAACAGCGTGACAGGAAAGCTTTCATAGGGATCTATAAAAGATCAAGTTGTATAGAGTGAGTGAGGGCAACAGTTGAAGTTGAGAGGACATGCTCAAAACAAAGGCATTGTTCTTCACACAGTCCTCTTCACAAACTTTGGAGGTGCAGGAGGCTCTGAAACCTATTGCTGTAGA
Organism: Motacilla alba alba; assembly: GCF_015832195.1. Classification (NCBI taxonomy): domain Eukaryota; kingdom Metazoa; phylum Chordata; class Aves; order Passeriformes; family Motacillidae; genus Motacilla; species Motacilla alba. The sequence continues at coordinate 46,567,647 of NC_052046.1, forward strand.
CTTCAAAAAGTTGGTGCTAGATTAAGAGGAAAATGGTGATGCTTACAAAAGAGAATTCTCTGAAGCATTTTAATACAAAAATCTTCCTATTTGAAGATATGATATCTGAATCAGAACATCCCTAAGACTCAAGTAGTTGACAGGCAAGAAACTTTAATCAGATTTGCCCTTTTCATAAGGTTCTTTTCTTTCTTTGTCATTTCTGTTTAGACATTGTTGTAATCAAGATTTTAAATTAATGTGTGTGTGGTCTTGTATATTCTTTTTAAAAAATATAAACTACAATCTGGAATATTTTTAATAACAGAGGGAAACCTGAAAGTCTCTGAATAATTTTCTTCTCGGAGCAGAACTTATGAATGATAAGGGAGCTTGTAAGTCAAGATATTCTGAGATTCTTGAAAAACAGAACAGAAATATGGCTTTTACATAAAAGTCAGAGATATCTGCAACACTCCAAGTGTGGTCTCATCAGAGCAGAGGGGAAGAATCCCCTCCCTCCCCTGCTGCCCACGCTGCTTTGGATGCAGCCCAGGACACCTTTGGCTTTCTGGGCTGGGAGTGCCGAAGGCTGGCTCATGTCCAGCCTCTCACCCACCAGCAGCCCCAAGTCCTTCTCCCCAGGGCTTCTCTCAATCTGTTCATCACCAGCCTGGACTGATACCTGGGGTTGCCTCGACCCAGGTGCAGCACCTTGAACTTGGCCTTGTTAAATCTCCTAAGGTTCCCATGGCTAAATGAGCTTCATCCCTCTGGATGTCATTTGGACCTTCAGGCGTGTCAACAGCACCACTCAGCTTGGTGTCATCCAAAAGTTTTCTGAGGGTGTACTTGATCCCTTTGTCTAGGTAATTGATGAATTTATTAAATAACACTGGTCCAAATGAATTCCTGAGAAACACCATTTGTCATTGATTGAGAACCCATTGGTTCTCTGACCTATTGACCGCTACCCTCTGGATGCCACCTCCAACCATTTTCTAATCCATCTAACAGTCCATGCATCAAATCCATCTGCCTCCAATTTAGATAGAGATGTTATGGAGGACTGTGTCAAAGTCTTTACAGAAGTGCACATAAATAGCATCTGTAGCCATTCCCTTGACCACTGATGTAGCCATGCCATCACAGAAGGCCACTGGGTTTGTCAGGCAGCACTTGTCCTTGGTGAAGCCATGCTGGCTGTCTTGAATCACCTCCCTGTCCTCCATGTGCCTTGACACAGCTTCTCGAAGGATCTATCCATGGTCTTCCGAGGCATTGCAGTGAGGCTGATACTTTGGTAGTGTCCAAGGTTATCCTTTCTACCCTTTAAAAAAATATGTTTCCCCTTTTGCAGTTACCTGGAACTTTTCCTGACTGCCAAGACTTTTCAAATACCATGGTTTGGCAACTACATCAGGAAATTTTGTCAGAGCTCTGGGGTGTATTTCATTTGGTCCCATAGTCTCATGAACATTCAGGTTCCTCAAGTGGTCATGTGCCAGATCTTTACTTAGTGGGAGAGACTTGTTCCCCGTCCTGCTGAGAGGTGTGTTCACTCATCCACTTGAGAGATGTGGGAGGAGACGTGAAGAGGTTGCCATTGAAGACTGAGTCAAAAAAGTTATTGAATACCTCAATCTCATCCTGGTTACCAGATTTCCAACACTGTTTATCAGGCATGTTCACCTTCTTTGACCTTCTTTTTCTGATTAGTGCACCTGTAGAAGTTACAGGTCCTTTGAGTCCCATGCTAGGCACAGTCCCAGTATCACCTTGGTCTTCCTCACCCTATCCCTACACAGCTGAACTTCATCCCTATACTCTTCACAGGTCACTAGTCCTACCTTCCACTGTCTCTGCACTTGATTCATTCCCTTTAGTTTGACCAGCGGCTTCCTACTCAGCCATGCTGATCTCTTGCCATCCTTGCACAATTTCTTCCAACGGGGAATTGCCAGCTCTTGTGCTCTATGGAAGGTGTCCTTAAATATCTGCCAGCTCTGCTCTGTTTCCATGATCTTCTGGGCAGTCTCTCAGGGGATCCCACTGACTTGAACAGCTGAAAGTCTGCTTTCCTAAAGTTGAGGAGCCTATCTTTACTGCTTGCCTGACCCATATCCCTCAGGACTGCAAACTCCACCAGTGCATGGTCACTGCAACCCAGGCTGCCTCCAGTCTTGATGTCCCTGGTTCAGTCCCTTTGTTTGGTGACCATCAGCTCCAGTATCACATCCTCTCTGGCAGGGCTATTACCTGGCCCAAGAAGTTTTCCTCCGTGCATTCCAGGAGACTTCTGGATTGCCTGCAGCTTGCTGTGCCGCTTTCCCAGCAGATGTCAGGGTGGTTGAAGTGCCCCAGCAGGTGAGGAGCCAGCAAGAGTAATGCTTCCTGTAGCCTGAGCAAGAAGGATTTGTCCGGACGCTCCCCTAGATCAGAGACATAAGTTTGTCTCTGCAATACCTTGCACACAGACTGTCATGAAATGGTAATGATGACAGGAAAAGCTTTGCTTTTTTCTTTATTTTAAGGCTATTTTAATTGTCTTTTTCATTTACTGTAATTCCATTGTGAGCCTATGTATCATGTTAACTATGCATAAAGGAGAACATAAAAACAAGAGGAAGATTTGCAAAGAAAGTACATCAGTAAGACTCAAGCAAGATTCTGTGGGTCCTTTTCTTCCTTTTTTTTTTGTGAACAGTTCCTTTTCAGGGGGAACTCATGCAAGATAAAGTAATAATGAGAGAAGGAAACTCATCCTGTAAGGTTTTGAAACTAAAATTTTTGATGCGTTGAGAAGAGGTTTGAAAATATAATGAGGGACAGATTTTATGTGATAGAGTATATTCAAACACAGTGAAAAAACAAGTTCCTAATTCTTCAAAGTTCATAAATTAAAAGGTACCTGCTTGTTTTTCTCCTAGGATATTTTTGTTTCAATTTAGGCTTTTGATTTTGTTCTGGGTTTGTTTTTTGTTTTTTTTTTCTGAGTTTTTCTTTTCTAAAATACACCATGCTGGATTTTTAGTACAGAAATTTCAAATTCTGAATAGGGCAGGGGTTATGTGTTGCTTTAAGTAGTTGCTGGAGTAGGTAGGTGTTTTTGTACATCACTTCACAGTTTTCAGCTGAAAACAATATTTTTAGTATCTCATTTTCCCGATCTCCAAAGTCTTATTTAACACCTAGCAGACAAAAAGAACACAGAAGAAAATGTTTATGTGAGTTATAACACTGAAAGAAAATATGAAATATAGATGTTTTAAAGCAAGGAAGTCTATCAATAATTTTTATTATTGTTCTATCATTTGGGCAGACTTTTTCCCCTGCCAGCATTCTGTAGAAACTCTGGTTTCTCACTGCTTTTATTGGCTTTTTTATCCACTGTAATTTCATTGGGGTGCCTCTATATCATATCTTCTCTCAATACTCATATCATTTTTTCAGAGTCTGTATGTTATGAAACAAAGAATTGTTTATTTTTTTCCCTGACAATTCCAGTTTAAAATCACTATTTTCTCCTCTTGTATTGCACCCAAAGTGTTCAACTGTGCTCACACCCTGCTTTCAGTCTGTGAGGCTGTTAGTAGTCTTCAGACTAGAATGTTCTAATGTAGTCTAGGTTCTAGACTGGATTAATCTTCAAAAGCAGTTTTTTATGGCAGGGTGAGTTGACTATGCAGATTCAGGATCAGATATGCAGCATTACATACTTACAAATAATAGCACATAAAGCCACTAAATAATGTATTATAAAGAAATGAAAGGATCCTTCCCCACACTGTGCTGGTGTTTTAATCTTCTTTCTTTTACTTTTTTCTATACACAGGCTCAAATGCTATTGTCTGTACTGCTGTGTTGTTTGCCACCACTAAGCTGATTTTTAATTGATTTGACACATAGTTTAATGTCAAACTGTTGCTTCTTAAATAAGCCAGAAGAATTACTTTCAAACTAGAGGAAATTACTCACCATATCTTTGATTATTTGGTAAAAAACATGAATGTGAAGGAACTCAATATGGTTCAAGATGAATGAATGAAGGATTCCTGTCATATTTCTACATTATAAAATTACAGACATTAGTATTCATCACTGATAACAATTTAGATACATTTTCAAACATCAAACTGATACAAACACTGCAAACAAATCTTCTCTTGTCCATGCCCAACTGAATGGATGTGTCACAAGCCTGTGGCTTGCTCACTGGCCTCTCAGGCTCTCAGCTGATCCTGATATCCAACACTACCCTGTCCTGCTCTTCCAGTGGCCAGGGAGGCCACTGCCTGTCCTGCTCTCATTCCCCCATCTGTGCAGCACCCCTGCCCTTTCAGGGTAGCTCTTTGCTTCTCCTTTCATTTTAAAGGAGAATTGCATGAACATATCAAGTACTAACTTTACTGGAGTTCTTTGAAACCTTAATCTGTGCAACCATCTGTTAGAAAAGACATGCTTGTCAAAGGCCAAATCTGCTGTCAGGAAGTGCCAATTAAAAAAAAAATATGAAAGGAAGAAGCCTAACTCTCTGCTTCATTAATGACAATTTTCTTGACTTAATGAAATATTATGACAGAAACCTCTGAAAAAAAATGACTGAAATATTCCATTGCACAATACAATAACAGAATATTCCAATGACTTTAAAATTTGTTTTATAATTAGTATAATTATAAAGAATTTAAAATTTTTACTTGTCTGTAGAATTGTTCCTATTTTGTTGGTTTTTTTTTTCTTTCAGGTTGAACAAGGAGAAAAAATTAAAGTAGGAAAATTAAAAAATGAAATGATAGAAATTCTAGAAAGAGAGTTATCTAGTATGGAGATATTACAGAAATCTTCAAAGAGATTTGTCAATATCTATTTCCATGGGTATTTTGATTAAGCAAAAAGGAGTTTTTGGAATCCAAATCTATCATTTTACCATTGGTAGAACTGAGTGCAAAAAAATTATTGTTCAAGGCATATCACATAAAGAGAAATGCAATTTTAAAACAAAGTATGAAAGCAAAGATGCTGCTGTTTTCAGTTCCCTGACATGAAAACATGTGTTTTGGTTTTGGAATGGGGACACAATTTAGTGTCCCCACTGAATTACTCCAAACCATGCACAGTTCCATCATTCCCCACTCTCTGCATGCTCCTGCAGTGGGATAGAGAGGAGAATTGGAGGCATAAAAGGTAATGGTCATGAGCTGAGATAAGTAAGATTTACTGGAAACAGCAAGGAAAATGAGACAATTAACAACAACAACAATACTAATGACAGAGTGTATGAAAAAAGGTGAACAGTTCACACCTGGTTGCTCACTGTGGATCACCTGACAAAAGGAAATTTGCTCCCTCTGCTACACTGCATGACCCAGAAGGGATCTCTTCCCCTGTTCCCAAAAAGTGATGTGAGATTGTATAGAATAATCCCAGGGTTCTCCTGGCTACTAAAAAATTAGCTTTGTCCTAGCTGGAACCAGGACAATGTGGGATAAGGAAAAGAGAAATAAAAATTCCTGGAGGTATTTTGTCAGCAGAGACCATGAAAATCTCTCAAAGTATTTTGCAATCATTTGCTCCTATGTGAAGGAAGAAGTACATCTGCTGAAGAATCAGTGTCCAGATGGCTACTCCAAGAGTCAACAGGATGGCTTAATCAAATGCTAAAGGTGAAGGATGCTAGAGCCAGAACTGGATTTAGTTCATATGCTGTCACGAGGCTGCCAATGACTAGCTTGTAGAACGGCTGCTTTCTTAAAGAACATAAAAATATGGCTTGCTAAAATTCAGCAATGTATAACTCAAGAACACAGTTATATGAATGCTCAAGGAAGTCATCTTTGTGATTCTTTAAGTCAAAACCAAAATTGTATGTGAACACGAACATCATAGAATGGCTTGAGTTGCAAGGGACCTTAAAAATTATCCAGTTCCAGCCCCTGACATGGGCAGAGACACCTCCACTTGTCCAAATGGCTCAGAGTCCTATCCAACCTGACCTTGAACACTTCCAGGTTTGGGCATCCACAACTTCCCTGTGCAACCTGTTCCTGTGCCTCACCATGCTCACAGTAAAGTAATCTAAACATGCCCAGTTTTAAGCCATTCTCCCTTCTCCTATCAGTACGTGCTCTTGCAAACAGCTAGATACTCATGCCAAGCCTTTTGTGACTATTTGCTCTCCATTCTTTCTGTAAGTTCCCTCAGGTGCTGAAAGGCTGCAATTGAGTCACCCTGAAGACTTCTCTTTTCTGGGTTCAATATCTGCAATTCTGCCAGCCTTTCCTCATAGGAAAGGTGCTCCATCCCTCTGGTCATCTTGGTGGCCTCCTCTGGGCTCGCTTCAACTGGTCCATGTCCTTCCTGTGCTGGGGATCTCAGGGCTGGATGCAGTACTCCCAGTGGAACCCCTCTTGACCTCCTGGTTGTGCTGCTTTTGATGCAGCCTAGGATGCAGTTGGCTTTCTATTTATCTATCTTGGTTTCATGCCATTTACTCTCTCTTGGATAGAATCAGATAACTACAATGTCCCTAACTTCTGCCAGGGCCTGCCACAAATCTGTGGATCAATGGTAGACTAAAGTATCCTGTGACTAGTTCCATGCCTTTCATCTAATGCATTTTAATGCTTATGGAAGAAATGTCAATTAGTTCTATGAAATTCCTAGATGTGAGAGAAGAGATCTTCAGAAAAGATAACTTCAGTCTTACAAAAACATTGGGTTATAAAAGTAAAGAGTAGATCCAAATTATTTTATGCACATATGCAAAAACAAAGACTTAAAAGCATTCATCAGTATTTAACTAGACAGTGGGGAATACAGAGGATCAAAAGATGTACCACATCCTTGCTCAGGTGTTTTGCTGAAAGCAAAAGAGTACTTTTAGTATGTCTCCTCTGCTTCCTAAATATAACATGTACTGAGAAGAAATTTTGGGACCTGCAATTATTATTGCAACTGTGTTCAGCAAAAGACTCCCACAAATATTTCCAGGATGTCAGTGGAGAGACTGGTTGCCATGGCCAAGCAAGGATCAGGAAGACAATGGTAACTGAGGGTTCTTTGTCTTAGTAGGCAATGTTTCAGCAATGTTTTTGTTAGTAGGCAATGTGTCAGCACTGAGTATGTGCCCTGACGTGTCATCATTAGTGTGTTAGGCAGATGGAGGAGATGGAAGAGATACAGGAGCATTTTCACAATCTGCAGTGGCACAGCCATTGATCCAGGGTCAGTGACAATCTATCTTTGTCAACAAGACACTTTCCTCACAACTGCTTATCAAGATGAAGCAACAAATTCAGTGTTAATCCCCTTCTCTTTTCATAATCAGAAAGGGAAATAAAAGTTCAGTTTTCTGTGGTAGTTGTTTATTTTACTTTTTGAGGGGTTTTTGTGTTTTTTAAACAGCAGGAGGAAAATGTTGAGAATCAGTTCCAGACTTTTGTGCATGGAAATGGGCAGAAATTCACACCATCAGGACTTAAGTCATTCTCTCTTCCTTCAGTGAACAGAATAAGGCTGGGATGTAACCATAACAGAGCTATTAATTATTAATGGCAATAGCAAGCAAAACACTCATGATATGTGGAAGTAAATAAAATCAGTTTATTTCCCTTTTTGGGTTAGTAAAATGTTACTTCAGAGTGTTTCTCTTTCATCTTTAGCACTGACTCAGTAACAGGTGAGCCAAGGATGGATTTGTTCCATTGTATATTTATGACTCCTCTTTAATATTTTCTTGAGAATGAATAGGCTTTTTTTTTTTTTTGTTTTACATCTTGATTTATAGTTGGCCCATTTCATAAAAACAAAGTTTTCCAAAATATTACTAATATTACTAAGTAGAACTTTGGCAACTTGATGTCTTGCTTAAAGAGGTCTGTTTCAGAGAGATACATTTTCTTTTTTTGGTCCGGATTTTTTTTGTTTGTTTGTTTGTTTGTATGTTATTTAATTTGGGGAGCAAATGTCATTTCCTTTCTTCCACCAGTTTACAGATTCCATTGCAAGTCATTATGAATTATTATTCATTAGAAGATGATAGAACTGTTTTGAAATAGAAGGTAAATCATTACGCAAAATAATTTCTTAATTTTATTTTGTTAGAGTTAATAATTTTCTATTTTTTGTGGACATAATCCTTTCTGGTTCTGTAGGATACCAGTAGGACTTATATGTCCAGCTTAATTATACTCAGCATGACGTAACTGAGCTGATATGGGGTGAGAAATATATCCTAACTATCATACCACTTGAACAATTTGATCTTTATAATCAATACTTTGGAGAATTCAAAGTTTCTTTGGGTTTTTTTCTAATAATTTCTATGCTTACTCCAACTCAGACATGTAATGGGAATGGCTATAAAAAGAGATGTACAAAACAACCAACTCAATCTGAAGCATGCCTGTTGCAGGTGTTTGGTTAAGATTTCCCTGTAGCAGTGGGATAGGTACATTTTATTGTGGTCACAGACTATGCCTGAAAGGGGGCAGGTACCATTAAATGCCATGTAGGAGCCTGAGAACTGTCCAGTAATTGGAGTTGTAGGTGGGTGAAGAGCAGAGTTTCTCAGAATGTTCACAATTAATTGGAGAAATTGGCCTAATGCACTTTAAGACTATGTTAACTTTCCAGCTCAGAAGGAGTCTTCACCTTCAGTAACCTCAGATGATGAGATGAAAACTGAAAAGCACAATTTGTGCTTCAAACTCCCATCTGACTTTTCAAGACTGACTGAAGAAGTCCAAATGTTTTCTGCCAAAATATGCAGATAACACTGAAAGTCAGAGTAATACATTTACAGATTTATTATTTGTTCATATAAATTTAGCTTAAATAGAGAGTGCAGTATGTTAGTGAGTTAGTGAGTTAGCATCTGTTTTAAATAAAAATATTCCATGCAAAGCAATTAGTTGAATGCTTCTTCGTCATCATCATCATTATCATTTTCATCATCATCATCATCATTATTTCTGAAATACTGTTCTTCCCCTAGGGTTTCTGATGTTCCATACTCATAAGTAGGCTTGGTATAAGAAGATCATGGTTGTGGGCTTTGGTGACATTTTTCCCAAAGATAATCAAATCTATTTTAATGTATTTTAGCCATCTTCTATGCAGGGTTTGTTTTGGGGTTGTTTTTGTTTGATTTTTTTATTTTTTCACTTTTTAGGATGATTTTGCTTTGGTTTTATGTTTTTATTTTGGTTGTATTTACTGGGCAAATTTCCAAACCCTTAAGAAATATTAGCTTATGTGGGTTTCAGTTCTTAAAAGTGTTCACATGTTATCACTTTTAGAAGCACATGGTTGGCAGCAGCCCACTGGGTTCCAATTCAATTACATCAGCCATGTTGCCCTGCTTAAAGCAGCAAAAGATTTAACACTGCATTTTCTTATTTTGTACCATCATCTCAGATGATGAAAAGACTTCAAGATCTGTACTAAGTGCATTTTCTGGACAAATTTTAAAAATTGCATTAGCTATCCTTTCAAAATGTGGGACTTTTGCATTGGTTGGGCTGTGAAAATTGAATATATAACTGCACAGTACCCAATCTGTCCAATAAATACAGTCAGTGTGATGTGGCCAGTAATCTACTCAGATTCAATGATCATTGCAGCTGAGATTCTCCAAAAAATCAGGCAGCAGCATGTGTTTAATGAATGAGCAAGACACTGGGAATTTGTCCAGATCCTTTAATTTCAATGGCTCTGTCTGCCCTGAATTTTGAAATGGAGGTAGGGAACTGACAAAGTAGCCATGAATACAAGTGGGGTTTTTTGTACAGTACGTTGAGCATAGTATGTTTTCTTTGCTACCTGAATGTACTGTAGTACCAGTGCCACTGTGGTATTAATTGTTAGATACAAAGAATAATTATCTGACTGATATATTAATTTCTATTATATGTACTGTTATCCAAAATCAAAAATCTGTTTTCAAGCTTTAAATGTACGTCTTAAGAAAATAAATTTATTTATATATTTGCATATAGCTACATACAGACACATATATATGCACAGAGAAATAAATGCATAATTTTAAAATGCAGTATAATTGAATGGCAAAATTGCATATATATGAAGAAATTATTGTTACTGCATTTGAGATGTCCAACCATTATAATACATGAATGTGAAAAATAAGTCTGTTCTGAAAAACAAGGAAATTGGTGGAACATAGAGTACAAATCTGCTTGGTGTCATGCTATGTTCACCTCAAGTTGTAATTCTGACAATTATGGAGAAATTCTAGCTATAGTAAAACAAATGCTCCATATTTTTGCCTGCAGATTTCACTGCAGTGTAATCAAAAAAGGCAGCTGCAATACCAGGGTCTTTTCAAAGTATTTCTTTATCATCTGTTAAAATTGTGGTAATCTCTGACTTAATGCACTTTTGATGCATTCTGTTAGAGGCAGAATGACCTTTACCACATCATTCAAGTCAAAGATGCTATTTTAACTTTGTTCCTGCACACTTTGTCCCTCAAAGGGCTACAGATACAGTACTTTTCATTTCCCATTTCTATTCCATTTTCTGATTGCCCTTTATCATATGTCCTCCTGTTCAGTACATTAAACTGGTCTTTTGGGAGCTAGATCCTGAAACTCTACCCTTTTTGAAGCAATTTAGTCTGTCCAGCAGCCCCCTTCCTTTTCCAATTATGCAGAAAGTTGGTTGTATTTAATAGCTTCTGACTATTTCTGTTCATATACACTTAAAATCCTTACACATGTAAACTAAGTGGATGAAAAAATTTGATATAAAAATAATTTTTGTGAGTAATATAGAAATTTTATGATTAAGCTTTGTCTATCACTTGCAGTATTAGAGGTGGTGCATATTTACAGAAAACTGTTGGGATATTCTGTCAATGAAAAGAGCTCTGATAAGATTGCTGGTTTAACTTGCTCCACTCTAAGGTACTTTTTGTGTGAAAAGGCAATTTAAAGGTAGCTAAAATGAAAAAAAGCACTCTTGATAAATTACAGACCTGATTAATTTTCTTGGTTTTGTTTATTCCTGGTTTGCAAGGCCAGAATTGTCACAGCAGGACACTAAGTGAAAGGATCACTGGAAGACCAAATGAGTGCAGCATTAGCTGAAATTTACTATTTTTTAAATAGGATGCAGAAGATAAAGCAAAAAAAACCAAACCAAAACAAAACAACAAAACCCCCATAATCTGAACTAAACCTATGGTGCTAATGTAGGCAACGCCTCTTAAAGACAGAAATCAGTGGGGGTGCTGACAGTCTTTGTTGTTGTCAAACATGTACTCAATTTCACAATCTGAATTTTTGGGTCAGCTCTTTTTACTTCATCAAGTAGTATATGCCATAAATAATCTTTTGAATTATTAAGTGTTCTTTTCCCTGTTTCTGTTGTACACCACCCAGGAAATGCAGAGCAGAGCACTGAATATCAGTTAATTCAGTTTAAGTTTCTAGTGTTGCCTAAATTTTAGGCAACAAATGTAATATTGTCTTTAGCCATCTGTATTGGATTTCACACAGACTGCTGTATTTACATAGACCACACATAAAAAGTGCATAAAAATGCATCCTGGATAACAATATTTTGAAATACTACTAAAAATATCACTGGAGTCCTAGAGTCATATATTTGGCTTCAGTTCACATCTTGTATTATTGTGTGGTGAGAAGAGAAAGCTGTAGCATTAACTTGGTCCCTCATAGGCTGGTGATAAAACATCTTGGTGATGGTTAAAAGCTGGACAGCAAGGTCACCACTGTCCCATTAGAAGCCCAGAAGATCCAGTACAGGCATCACAAAAGGCCTAAAGCAGGAAAATTGGATGGAAAAATGATCCAGTCAGCCCTGCTGCTCAGAAGGGTAAGTTAGAAGCAAGGTGTAACCTCAGCATGTGTCACCCTGGCATTGTCAATTCTGAGGTCAGGCACCAGCCAGACACTTTTTTTGTGAACTTAGCAGTCTGCAAGGCTTCCAAATACAGTCATGGTACTCCTGTGTCCCTTGAAGAGCCACAGTCAGCTGCTGAGGGAGACTCCCCTTGGCACAGACCTGGCGCTGACAGATGCCATGAAATGTATTCTAGCCATTTTTGAGTCCCACCTTACAAAGTGTTAGACCAAAACCAGATGGGGGACATCTTTTCACTCCCACATTGCTCATATACATGATCGACCTATTGTGAGATATGATAAGCTTCAGTTTTATACCCAGGCTATTCAGTCAAAAAAAATTTCCTGGAAGCAGAGTCTGAAGAATCAGATTTTGATTTGCTGTGTTGACTTGAAAGGAGGTATTTGTGAAATACGGTTTGAAGGAAGTACTGCAGTGTGGCAATCTGCACCTACACGTCAAGAAACTCTGAGGCAGAGCAGAGTGCTAGTGATTTGTTCCACAAGGACCTCTGTCTTCACTTTCTTAGCTTTATGATTAATCATAATTTTATTACTGTAGAATGTTTCTGGTTAATTTACATAATTATAAAGATGGAACAAAACCATTACTTACTGATAAAATCCAAGCATATTAACATGCTACCAATCCTGGTCATAGTATGGTGGCCTGGTGTCAAAAAAGACCTTCTTCAGGAAAGGTGGATAGTGATATACCTGTAAGTTTTTTTCTATATCTCATTTAATCTCCCTAGCAAATACATGTTTAAAGCATCTCGTACTTATTTTAACGAGTATATTTTTATTTTATCATTTCTACCAGCCACTCAAATTCCTTTTCTGTAACTTTCACAAACATTTACCAGTATACTGCCATAGTACGTTACTCCTATGAGTTTTCAGAATATTGGAATTTCTATGAAACTACCAGACACTTCAATGTTTTCAAGAGTCAGTGAAGAAATATTTCTGGTATAACTGTGTAGTACACCATAATGTCATATAGCACAGTGCAAGAAGTTATCAAATTTATGTAATTTTTAGCAATACTTTTCTGTATTTTTCTGATTAAAAGTATTTTTCTCCATTGTGCTCCTGGTGAATCATTCATTTGTCTCATAGATTTCTAAGACAGTGTCAGTACTTTTTCTCGTGAGTATAAAAAAGTGGAAATTTAAACAAAATACCAAACCACGAACTTTTTTTTTTAAGCCACTAGAAACTAGATTTAGTCTTAAAGATACAGAAAGCTTGATAAAAAGATAGATTCTATAAAGATCCATTTTGCCTTTTCAATAAGAATTACACTTTTGGGTAATGTTTTATATTTTTGAAAAATTATTTATGTTATGTATGCTATAGGAAAAATTTGTTGCTGGAATAAATAATTTTAAAGCCATTGGTTTCAACAAAGCATCATTTTAACTGTTTATAACACTGCCCTTTTAATCCTTTCTTAGAGAGGTAGAACTAAAATTAATATCTTAATATCTTCCCAAATATAACTTGGCAATTAAAAAAAAATCTGCCTTTATCTTACTCTTGTTCAGGGTGAGATATTTTCAAATAGATTTTTTTTTTACCCCTGCGGCCCCAGGGGACACACAAGGTTGTCATTATTGGCTAGACAGGCACTGATGAACTGCTGAAAATGGAACAGATAGAGAAGTTTCACTCTGTGAACTCTAATAAGATGTAATCTAAGATAAGTTATAAACTTCCCTTCACAGCTTTCTTTAGGGATTGATCAGAGGGGGATCAATTCTGGTGACTGTAGCCTCTCTCATAGCTTTCTGTACTGGATTTCCAGACAGACAGAGGAACTTCAAAAGAGCATTTGCAAAAATTATGTTGGTAATCTTATTGAGAGACTTCCTATTCCTGATTCTTAAGGTAAATCCTGGATGCTGGGTTTCTGAATATTCCTTTAACAGAAAATTAGAGCAACTTGTGTTGAACCATGCCCAGCAAAACCTGCATAAAAAGACTACAGTGCAAATGAAGGCAGCCATATCTATCGTGTTGAAGCCAGCTCTCCTGAACAGAATAGGACTGCACTCAGATGCTGGGGCCAGCTTTTCCCTGTTGTGAAAGATTTTCCCTATTGTGGAAGAGTTTTCATAGCATGAGGAATCACACAAGGCATTCGTATTTAAATTCATATCAGCTTGAAAGAAGACCACAAGCTGGGAGGGGAAGCCTTCAGTCTGCAAATCTTACGCTACTCTCATACTGAGGCTACACAAATTTCAGTGTATTTAATTGTAAAAGCTGTGTTATAAATCTTTGTTTTCAGCTGTTAAATGTGTGCTGTGAAGAGTTCAGACCATTTGTGGTTAAGTTTATTTCCTTTGCAGTGGAGCAGTAGTAAGGACCTCATCAGAACTTTATATCATATAAAGTCTTTGCTGAAGTACTAATTGATGCAGTACTTTTGGGAAATGTACACCAGATGTGTACCCTGATGAGGTCAGGGGACTGGTGTGAAGTACACAGACCCATACAAAAGCAAGCAAAGAAGGCATGGCTAGTGAGCATAGAATAACCCTACCACTAATAATGTGAGGCCACAACATGACCAGGCATAATGCCTTGGTAAAAGATGCTGACTCATTAAAAACTTAAAGGTAGTTAGCAACATTTTTGTTTTGTTTTGTTTCTTTTTTTTTGTTGTTGTTGTTGTTGTTGGTTTTGGTTTTTTGTAATTTTTGTTTGTTTTGTTTTTGTTGGGGGGGAGTCTTTTGATACTTTATAAAATGGTAGGTAAAAAAATGGGTCTCTAGACCTGGCTATTTGTGCCAATGTTTTTCAATTTTACTACCTCATGAAGGTGAGGTTGGAAGTTCTTGCTGACAAGAGTTCACACTTGCTTAGACTCCTGAACTGAGTTCTAGATTTTACTGTGTGGAACAATAGCAATGCCAGCAACTCCTGACTTTTGACACTATAACAAGGTCCCCATATCTGACACTGTAGGGCTAATATTTATTTTAAAAACCCAAACAAACAATCATGAGATTACTGGATTCATAACTGTGAAAATATCCAGATAATCTTTTGCCAATAGAAATTTAGTGAATTTGGGGTTATTTTGTGGTGATTGAAGATCAGAAAATCATGGTGAAAGTTTGTAAAGTAATGATATATGCCCAAAACAACAGAAAGGAAGCTGGTATACTTCATGTAGTCAGATTCCCCAAACCAAACAGGCATGTATGTTTACAATTTTGCTTTAAATTGGAATAATAAATTGCAGATTTACAAGGAGCAGTTTCTCTCCTTTACTAAAAGGTACATAAAGAACTTCAATGAAATCTTTTAAACTATTCTTTTTTCTAGCTTTCTCTGGTAGCTCTCCTCCTTAGGGAGAAGCCTTTGTGTTTAACTGAAAGATTAAGAATCCATCTCTAAGCAAATAATTTCTATGCATAGTGTTTCCAGACAAAATTTGATTTAATAAAATGTTTGCCTGATTCCAATTTGTATTCATCAACACAGTTCTTTCTGAAATTATATAAGGCGTATTTTATAAAATGAAATATTTAATGTCTACACAGCAATGAATTAGAGTGTATCTGTGAAGTATCAGCAAATTTAACAAGGGAAGAGCATTTCCTAGATTTAGTAAGATTGTTTTACTCTCAGAATGATGAAGTGGTAGCAGTTAATGCAAGTGTATTTTCTCTGTCTATGCCAGCACAAATTATTTGGGAAGAATAAACTGCATTCATCCTTGCTCCAGCACTGCAGCAGCTTTACAGGACAGAGAGGTCTCATTTATTTGGAACAGTCTTACTCAGAAAGTCTCAGCTGTGCTAATTAGTACATCTTGAAGTCCAATTTTGATGAAGACAGGCTGTCACCCGCTAAGTGGGGCTTAAGTCTGCTTTACCTCTTACAAAACAATTTCACTTTATTCTGAGAAATCCAATTTTTCAGCAAGTTCTATTAACAGAAAAAAAAAAAAAAATGTTTACTAGACAAGTTCTATCTACTAGTTAAGTGGGCTTTTCAGGAAAATTATTTTCTTAGGTTCATTTATATGCCTGAATGACTCCCTCAGAATGAATACAGTAGTGTTAGTGGTTGTATGGCTACACAGTAAGTAAAGCTCTTACTTATAGCAAGGCAAACCTTGAGTTTTCTGGTCATTGTGGCTGTGGGCTCTTTGGACACATCTGCATGCAGGATACCACTGTGCAGCACAGGATCCAGGCACTAGCAGGAATCTCAGGTGTACCAGCATAGTGTCACTGAAAGTGTTGCACTGCACTTTTCATCGGATTGAATTACTTTGAGAGAACTGATGAGCCAAGGTAGTTGTACTGGTTTTGACTTTGGAGCTAGCTTCTTCAGCTAGCTGAAGTTTCTCTGTACCCTCCACACTTGAGACATACTCTAAACGTGTTCTTGAGACAAACTCTAAATGAGCCAGAGCATAAAAACAGTAGTCATACACTCACCATCCAATTCTACCACTTTTTGTCAGCATAAATGTTCAAACAACTCAAGTTTTGATTTAGTAGGTGCCTAGCTGGTTGTCTGCACAAAGACTCTCATGACCACAGTTACAGTCCAGGTCTTTTGAGGCTTTTAAAGCTCCAAGCAAAGCCATATTTTTGTATGTTTATAAAAACAAATATTCCAATAAGAGTGGCAGAGAAAAGGACAGAATCAACTTGCTTTATGTGGTATAATTCTTTAATTTTTTCTTTGTTTTTAAAGAACTAATTTTCTTAAATAAATATGATTAAGTTACTCTGAAAATTTTGCAGAATAACATTTCTTATTTCTTTCAGGGAAAGCAAGTTCTGTCTATTCCTACATGTTGTGCAGTATAATGGCAGGCAGCCCACACAGTGGGTAATTTGAATGAACAGCAGGCCTTCAAATTACTCTAAAAGCGTTGTTATATTTCAAGCAGGGAACATTTTTATTACAGTCACATTCTTGACATCCCACAGGATACATTTACATTTTTTCTTCTCTATTGATATCAGACCAACAGGCAACTAGCTGGAATAAATGGGCATCTCTAAATAACCGTGAAGAGTTTACAAATACAGGTGTCTCTGCTTCTTGATGCTGGGATATTTTGTACTGAGAGAAAGCTCTATTTTATACTCAGGAACTGTACCATGAATTGCATGCAGGAAGCTTCATCACATACAATCAGTGATTCACACTTTCATTCAGAGCAGACAGCTACCAATGGCATTACTCACCCCAGTGAGCAGGGATATGTGTAATGGGGCTTTCCAAAAGCATTAACTCAGCAGTGAAGGGAAGTGGCAGCTCAGTATTTTCTATTAGTATTTGACCTTTCATCATGCTTTGGACCTTGATACAGCCCTAGCTGCTTCGCTCTTTCTCTGGAAAAAGACCTGCCCTTTTTCCTGTAGTTATGAAGGACTCAAGCAGATAGTAGACCTACACCCACATCTTTAATCTATGTTTGCTTTCTCACCTTGTTAACTCCCCCCTTCCTTATCCTCACTGTCTCTTTCCATTTCAAGGCTACAGAAGCTGCAGTTCATTATGATGAACTTCAGTTCATTAGTGGTGCTCTCACAACCATGAAAATTCTTTTGTAAAGACCTCCCACCCAAACAAAGTGAGATAAAAGACTGCAAATTTCACAATGTTCAAATGATAGCTTGCAAGATCTCTATCACCTAAAAAAGAGAACAAACACACCTTGTGATTCATAAAAATGCGCACGTTTTAATGCATTAAACGAAGGGCAGTAGAATTATCTAGGCATTTTTTTAATCTTTCCATGTGGCTTAGGTTTTGTCTTTACTGTCAACTGATATGCAGCACACACATATTCAAGAGAGCTATCCATAGCTTCTGGGAAGGGCTAGTGACCAGGAAGTTCTTAAGGACTCAGCAAAGTCTATTCTTAGCACTGCTACCAGTGGAGAAGGTGAGCTTGGACATGTGAAGTCACCTCTACTATACCCACTAAAGTACAGTGACATCTATTTGTCCTTGGGTTATGATCTGATATGTAATCGGGAAAGTTTTAATGCCCCTCTTATTGTTCATTTTTCAGGGTAAGTGAAGAACATGCAAACTCTGCCTATAATCTATTCAAACTTGAGCAGTATTCTAAAAATTGAAGGTCTATGGGTTCATTTACTTGGCATACTTATTAGAAGGGTAAGTAACTTCTGTCAATGAATAGAATTCATTCCAAATGAATAAAATCTCTGCCAAGAAATTTTACAAACCCAAAACTTTCCTTGGGGATATTTTTTCATGATGCACTGGCTAACATTGTTACAAATCCGGATTTGAATTTTGTAACATCCACTAAGCAACCTTCACTTTACGTTCTGTAAGAAAATTCGTTAAAAATTAGGAAAAAAATAGTAAATATTTTAATTATTTGTTTGCTTCATCATGCTATTTAATATTGCTTGATCAAGCTCCCTAAGTCTATTGTGGTTTTCCACTGACACAATTCCATGTTTCTGTGTGGCTAACAAATTTACCCAAGATGGTGTAATACTAAGAACATGCAGAGCCGTTCAGAAGAGAGACTGTATTTGCAAGGAGGATAAATGGCTCTGACCTGCTGGCTTCTGCACGGAGTCCACAGTCCACAGACATGATGAACATGGAGCCATGGCAATTGGTGAGAAGGATCAGGTGTCATTGATGCCATGACATTTTATATGGCTTTATATAGCTCTACAGATAATGCACAAGTGTATAGATAGATGCCTACAAAGGCTGTAAAAATGCTAATACACTTCACAGAGACATATGTAGTAAGGATCATGGAGAAAATGGAAAAGTCAGCAAAAAGTAGAGGGCAGATAGAAATATTTCCATCGTTTATGTGGAACTCCTCAGAAAATTTAGCAATAAGGCGACAAGGGGGAATTTGATAGTAATATTGTTAACAAAGTTTTTAATTCCCATTATTTATACAGTTTTCATCACTGAAAATGAATGCAACCTTTTCCTTGACTTTGGCAAGTACGGAATCCTAGAGGGGAAGGGGTGGATCCCTGTAACATGAGGTGGCACAAGGTTCCTGCCATTGCTAATACAAACTTTCCTGATCAATGCCAAGGGGAGGAGTAGTCTACTCAGCTTTCGCTCTGACAAGTGTTAGCTGAGCAAGCTGCCCTGCAGAAGCAGCGAAGAACGCAACATACCTTCTGCACAGATTGTCAGAGCTGCTGTCCTAGCCTGCATGTTCTAGTCACCCAGGAGATTTTCGCAGACTTGGCCATCATGCTGGAACACAGACAGGTGGCTGTGGCATTCAATATCTTTCTTTCAGCCTTGACAGGTAAAAATTAATTTCACTTGAACGGGTAAAGGGCAGAGTTTCTTCTAGCTGAGTGGGGGTAACCTGGAAAATCAAGCTTTTCTTGGCAAGCTGATGGAACATTGCTTGTTAAAACATTTCTAGAGACACACAAAATCTCTGCAACAACAGCAATGCTGATGAGAGTGTTGATTCAATGATGTAAAAGGCTGACACAGTGGGACAGGGAAAGTGAAGCACATCAGTCTATCACATCAGTCTATTACATGTCAATGAAAAAGAAATAGACGTTCTTAAACTTGCTTCATGCCAGATGTCTTACTCAGGGTCTAGTTTCTGACTGATATTGATTTCAAAAGGTTTTTTCACTTTGTCAAACACTGCTGTAGTATTTGACATTTCATGACACAGTGAGGAGAGCAATCCACTTGATGATCAAGCAGTGAAAGATCACAGGGCTCAACTTAGAAGATACTGTTGGCAGATACATGACTCTACTTCCCACTGTGAATATCCTCAAGAAAGAGATGTGTAACACCTCTGTTAATTTACTGTGAGTTAATTTACTGAGGTCAATGAATGACATGTAGTTAATGTCATTCCTCTATGTTTATAAGGTCAAAATTTCTTAACCTTCCTCCTTCAATGAATTCTCCTTCAGGATGCCTGGCTGGTTATGGGTCAAGCACACTGTGAGTTTAGTGTGAGTAGTGATCGGTAAATGGACAGACTGTTCTTAACAAATTTATATCCAATACATTGTGCCATGGATGCTTATGCATACTAATAAAGACAGAAATACTCTGGTTTTCTATAAAGGGCTCCTAACCTGAATTTAGAAATTTCACCAACTTCTAATAACATTCCTAACAACAGTAAATATGGTTTATGGCTTTCTAACAAAGCTTAATTACTATTTTCTCCTCAAATAAGTTGAATGTGACTCTTTTTATGCTTAGAACAAAGAAATTTTCTGTTCTTCTGGTTATTATAAATGCAAGCAATATATTCAATATTTTTTTAAACAATCATGTTAAATACTGCACTCTCTTACTCTTTCACAGGAAATCAGGTTAAAAGCAGTTAGCTATCAATTTTCAGTGACAATTACACTCTCCCCTGCATAGCCCAGAAAGATATTAGAGAATGCACTCAATGGTCTATCTCTTTCAATCACCTTTGTGGTATTTGACATCCCAGAAACCAATGAGGTTTATAACTTGTGTTGCTTTCCCTGTAAATCAGCAGCAAATCTCTTGCTCTCAAGAGCTCAGAAGCAAGTTCTGGAGTTGTGACCCTCATACAGACAATAAGGCAAAAATGTCTTCATTGCAAGCTAAGAGCTAGACAGGATTTATTGCAACAATAATTTTTAAATTTGTGTGAACTTTTGTGTGCAACACAAAGTTTCCTTGCAAAAACAAACAAACAAACAAACCAAAAAAAAAAAACCCAATACACAAATGAAAAATCAAAGCCAAAACAAACAAAAACCCTGAAAGTCCACAGCTAGCAAAAGCAGTGTTCCATCTATCTACCAACAGGGCCTGAAAATAATATAGCATAAGATGCCCCTCTCCAGAAGAATTGCTTTCTGTACAACACAGAGCAACACTGGTTGTCAGGTGAAACTTTGCCGTTTAAACATCTTGGGTAAGGACCCACCTTTCGAATCCAATCAAATCAAGAGGTAGTCCGGAGTTCCTTCAACATAAATGAGAACCTCGATTACACCAAAGAGGAAATTGGTCCCATCATCTTGTGGTTTGGGTGTAGACCACGTGCAGCCTGACATACTACATATGTTTTAATCACATTTGATTTATACATAAGATGTAATTCTACCAGAGGTAGTCACCTGCACCTCCAGTGCATTGTAAATTGTCTGTGATACATTTAGATGAATAGGAAAAGTAAAGTAAATAATTAGATTATTATATTTTTTAATTATGTGCATTATTTAGTTGATAACTGTCTTTATTTTTTTTTTTCTGAGTTTTACAGCTTCTAAGTAGTATGCAGGCACTAAAAATATCATGGAAGTTTTATGCTTCATTTACAAAATGGTGGAAGGTGCCTAGTATTCAGATGCAGTGCACAAATACAAAACACGGTCTTGTGTCTACTGCCATATCATGGCAGGAGCAGGAGTCTAATTACTGTACCAAATACAGGGCATTAAAAGATCCACTGCTGACCATCAGCTGTCCTGGAGAATCACTCCTAATAATAATTTTTTCTGAAGACTAATTTTTCCTTCTTGGAAAAAGATTCCAGTAAATATTTCTGATGCTAAAATCTTTTGCAATGTCCTCCATACTGGTGATGTAAACAACAGATTAGCCAATTTTTTAGTATAACTAAATACAGCATAGGAAGACACCAAAGTATTATTATAAATTTACACTAACTATTTGCCATTTTGAAGGATGGTTGGAAAGAAGAACTAAATTTCTTTATGATCTTGCATAACTAAGACAGTCACTTCCCAAACATGCAGGAGAAAAGGGAAATATTTTAGCCAGTTTGTGGTTTAGTGAAAGCATTCCAGAGAAACAGGGTAACAGGAGGAAAACCATCCTAGAACAGGAAAAATTGAGCTTAGTCCTTGCTCTCTGCTGTCTTCCCCAAGATTTTGTTCTGCCTTGCAGAGAGAAAAGAAAAGAATTTACATGTGAGCCACTGTTTTACATCTTAAACTTTTCCAGGGAAACTGAAGACTTTCTCATTTTCCTATGCAGTATATAGGCCATGGATTGAATTTTGACTCAAAAGCTGTACTTTCAGTACTCATGCAGGTTTGTGCTAAATGTGCATTCAAGCTTTAGGCAGCTCATATTTTGCTAACTAAGCAGATCTCTTGTTCCTTAAATGCCCTCTCTAGCTCAGATGCAGCACAGAAACCTGACAATCATGTAGCTTGCCTAAGACATTTCTTCGTGAGGAAAGCTTGTAACAGAAATACTCTGGTAGAGCTTTGTGCCCTTGCCTTCTGCACTTTCTCATCTATGCAGTAACAGATGATGCACGCTGTGCTTTATAGAGTGGAGCTCTCTGGTGCAACTGGGAGAAGGGAAGACCTTCACTGCAAACAGATGCTGTCCATTCTGCCCCATGTTCACTTGCATCAGCATCCAGAGCAGTGCAACATCCCTGCAGCTTAGGGTAGGAAAATATTTACCCAGCTGTGCCTCTGCTTGCTGTGTGGAACTGACACGGGTGTAGTTCTGTGGGATTCTCTGCTGGGATCCCGTGTAAACAATATTATTAGGTGAGGCATGCCTGAGATTTTGGAAGTCTGTTTTGCCTGGCACACCTGAACATCGCCATTTAAAGCATAAATTTTACAAAACCCTCACTGAAGGTGGTAACTGCCGTGTTAGTTTTTAGCAGAGATAGTCAGGGAAATCCCACACAAGACTCTTTTACAGTGAATTATAGCATGACAATTCAGTACTGTGCTTCTGATCAGAAAAAAATATCACGGTGGTTTTGGTAGAAGAGAGCCTAGGTGGAAGATGTAGAAATTGTTGGACATTTTGTTTCTCAATAAGTAGCATATCTGCAACCTATATATGAAAAATTTCAGTTCCTTGGACAGGTAAGGAAAGAATGAAGACAGGCTATACCTATAATTTTCTTTTCAATAAATTCAGTTTTGGAAAGAATCAGCATTTTGAAAAAGTATATTTTCAAAGTTTGAACATCCATCCTGTTAGAATATAGTGCAAGAACTAGATTTTCTCAGACTTGAAATATGAACTGAGTGATTGAAAGTTGTGGCAAGCCAAGACTCTAAAATTCTACAGATGCTTGCACTCTTTTTAAGCAAAATTGAAAGATGTATTCACAATAAAGATGCACTCACTGAGGACTGAGATCTGTTAACCTTTGAAAATTATGAAGCCATATTCTTTGTAAATACAAGAGCACTTTGACTTATTAAATAAATGGGTCTGGATTCTGGAACCTATGCTCCCATGGGCAGAATCAGGAAAAATCACAGGCAAAATCCCTGAGCAATACTGTAAATTTTATAGCTTGACCTTTGCTGTGCTGCAGTAATTATTAATTTAATACAATTTTTAATTTATAGTACAATTTTTTTCTTTTTGTGATATTAATTAGCTAATTCTCCGTGCACACAGGATTAAGATATTGCTTATCTTAAGAATAAGAAAGAAGATATTGCTTATCTTATCTTAAGAAAGAAGCTGTGACAAAGCCAAAGGCAGGGCTTTGCTGTCAGGCTCTGGGAGCAGGCCTGCAGCTCATGGTTTGTTCCACAACTTGCTGCCTGGGAGCCTGTGGAAACAGGGCACAGGATTAATCTGCAGCAGAACCACACGTTAATGCAAATTATTTCCTCAGGCCATATTTTGCAGGTCATCATGTATCCTAACACACATAGAGGAGAAACATCTTCATTTCTGTGTTCAACAAAAGTATTAGCACAATTAATGAACCTTTCATAAAAGCAATCAAAACAAATCAATTTTTAAAAAGCAAAAAAAAAAATATTTTAAATGACACTGAAGGTGCCATTTAAAAATTATCACACCAGGAGTAAGAAGCTAGCTGCTCAACTGGTCAATCACAGCAAACATAAAAACTGAATCCTTTTCTTGCTGCTATGACAGGTTCTGAGTGCCACCAGCCCTCCACAGGGCAATGCTCCTCAAGATGGGCATAGAGCCCTTTTATGTCACAACTCAGCTACATGTTGGCAGCTGGCTTAGAAGAACCATAGTCCCTCCTATTTGTTTGTAAAGGTAGCATCTCAGGTCACACAGTATTCTGATCCACAAAGATCACCAAGTCCAAATCTTAACATACTTGTTGTGGGATTGAACCCACAATCCTGGTATTTAAAGCACCATACTCTAACCAGCTAAGCAGATCTAGGGGTCCACACACCTTCCCTGGGGATTCACTTAGATTCATAGGGAGACCCTGTACCAATGTTTCCTTTCTGCAGTGACAGTTCACAGACCTTCAGTGGACCTCACTTTTAGCCTAGAAAGAAAAGCAGTAGAAGTTGCTTTAAAAATAAACGGCTGAAAGAAACACTGGATTTTGCATTTGGATTTTTCACAAAGAAATCCCCAAAAAAACAACCAAAAAACAAAAACCAAACAAGCAAACAAAACCAAAAAAACCCCTAAACCAAAACCCACCCCAAAACCCCAAAAAACCAAAAACAAGCTAACAAAAAGCCCCAAGCAAGCAAGCAAACAAACAAACAAAACAACCACAACAACTACAACAACAACAACAACAACAAAACAACAAAAAACCCTGCAAAAAACCTCCAGTTTATTACAAGTGGAGAAAACCTCTTAATTTATCTTTGTCCATAAATCTCAGGAATCCTGTTTTACAGTGCTGTCAGGAAAGAAAAAAAATCTGATCTATTTCAGAATAGTGAAATTCTGAGGTGCTATCTTGGACAAAAGCTATTTTTAAAGGAATGTTTTTCTTTCTACTGGTTTGGTTTTTGGTTTTGGTTTTTTTGGAGGGAGGTTTGGGTTTTTTGTGAATAAATATGAGACCAAAGGGATTAAATTTCCAAGCAATAAAAATCAGCACAGCTCCATTGATCTGAATAGGGCTATGCTGTTTTTTACCCTGGGGATTAGCCTCAGCAAAGGCTTTGTAAGCTTTTTTAACTTAAAGAGACAGGCTTGTTCTCTGCTTCAGAGCTGAAAGAAATGGAGAATTGTGAGTTCAGGTTAATGTAATCTACAGCTTTAAATTATAAACTACGGGTAGGGTGTTTGTAGGCTTTAGAGACTAATTGTAAAAATCTAATACATTGGTTCAGAGAACCAGAACATTATAGCTTATGCCTATACAGACTTACATTCCACAATTATTCAGTAGGTGGCAGTTAAAAGCCTAGATGAGCTTTGCAGTCGCCATTTAGGCAGCAGCACTAGCAGAGGCTGGAGTCAGTGCGCCCGTAAAAGCAGAAAGAGGGAGGCTGCGATCCAGCCAACAGGAGCTTTATCCACGACCCAGGTACCGGGGAGCAGGCGGGAGGGGAGAGGAGCCGCGGGAGCGGAGGACGGGCAGCAGCCAGCCCAGGGCACGAAGGGGATCTGCAGCCCCCCGGTTAAGACAGGGGCTCCTTTCTGGTGGAGGGAGCCCGGGGCAGAGAGGGAGAAGAGCTGGTGCAATGACAGGAAGAAACTGAAGAGCGTTTGAAGCTTTCTGTTCCTACACAGGTAAATTTCTTTCCATTGTTTTTCTACGCTACCTTGCACAATAGGCGTAGCTTTGCATCGAATTTCGAGGTCTTCCTTTTCTTCAGACAAAATCCACATTGCTCACTCGGGCAGAATTTCCTCTGAAGAGTTTTGCCTGAGTTACAACTGCAAGATATGCTCTAAGCGAATATCTTATGTAGAGAACACGGCATGCTGTGAACTGGGGCTAGCAAGGAAGTCAGATGCTGGTCATAGACACGCTGGCCAGTTAACTATCATTTTTCTGTGTGCTGGGATGCTAGTAATGACCTTTTTTTCAAGCTGCTTTTCATTAAAACTCGATGTGCTGAATTTTGCCCTAGTTTATAGGACTGCCACTGCAGTGGCTTAAGGAGAGATTAATTTTTTATTTCTTTTAAATGAAAGCTACACTTTAACCTAACTGATAGAAGCATATAAAAATGTGGAGTCTGAATAAAATAACACAAGGTGCTTCTTTCTCCAAGACAGATACAACTTTGCATCCCACATGTATCTTTGCAGATACATCCCACTGACAGGCAGGATTTTTTTTTTTTCAGTAGATTGTCTCTCTCTGAACTGAATGAAAGAAAATAAATTGTGAAAGACCATTCCCAAGTGCCTGAGAGCTGCTGAATTCAGATTTGATAACACTTTATCCCTTTCTATCTTCCTTATGAAATGTGGGATGCTCTGTATGCTGCACCACAGAAGAGTGAGCACAGAATGGAACAAAAAAATTGCATGCATTTTAATTTTGAAGAATTTTCTGAATGTCCTGTTCTCATGAGTATGTAGTGAGTGGACTCATATATGCCTGTTTATAAATGCACACACATACAGCTGTGTAAGCTGTGTACAGCTATGTACACCCCCACTCCTTTCCAGGCAGACAAGGCTGATGAAACTGACTGCTGTTGTACCTTTGCCAAGCTTTACAGTTTATTCTAGAATGTTTGCAGGTCTCAACATATTTAATTCTGGGTTTTAGAAGGCTATCTTGGCTTGCCCCCCTCCCATTCTCTGTTTTACTTTTCTGACTAATGGACTTCAGCTATGCTCAGGAGCTGCTCTCTGGGGCCCGTCTGTCCTTACTAGATGCAGTAGTGCCCAATTCATGCAGAATGGGTTTTGTGCCATTGTTCTGGAGCTCTGAAATGTGATATTCCTCCAGGCTTCATGCTTTCTCTCACACCACACACAGCATATCTGAGGCTCTTGCATGAAGAACTGTACAAACATGGAACAAGTTTGACCACACAGCTGCAAATCAATGGTCCCTTGGATCTGGTGGTATGATTGTGATGTACAGCTATTTATCTTTATTCCTGGTAAGAGAGGAGAATTAATTGGTATAAATGAGCTGTGAATACACTTAGGCTGGAAGATTTCAAACCATTAGAGCAGCAAGGTTCTTAAATTACATTCTGGTTGAAGTAACATATAGAAAACCTTTTAAATACCTTTTAGTTGTAACTTGATGGAAGAGATTATGTGAAACGGTTGCCTGCAAAGGCAAAGCACTGAATTTGATAATCCAGAAAGTCTTTTTCAGTACTAAATACCATTTTTACTTTTCTCTGGAAGTTGCCTGCACTAAGGAGTCCCTTTGCAAGCGAATGAAGATCTTCAGAAATACAGTTTTCCATATATCTCACATCAGTCAGATGAAAGCCTATTTCTGCACTGTGCTGCACTATTGCTTACACCAGCAGACTCACAAGGGCTGATGAACCTCAGGCTGAGTAATATCACTTTCTCACAGTGCAGACCAGAGCTCTTTGGAAGTTGATTGGAGTTCAGAGGCTCCTTCTGGCCAAGTGGTCATGATTATATTACAACAGCATTGCAGTCTCTGTAGTACCAATAAAAATAGCGGACTATATATAAACTGATACTGCTGTTCCTGAAGTCATTACTAGCACTGTTTCTAGTTTCCTTTGAGGATAACCTGATAGCTTTGTTTTCTGGATTTCTCTTGTGCTAACCAACACAGCTGCCCATGTAGAGATCCCAGCATCATGTGTGAAAAATCAGACTTGGACTTTCATTGTGACAGAGTACGTGCTATTGCTCCCAAAATTAGATTTTCTAAATAAATATGCAATAAACAATATTCTGGTTCAAAGATGCTCCTACCAAAAGGCTGCATTCGATTTCATATTCCCATTTTCTCCCATTCTTTGTGTTTATAAACTTATCTTTTTTTTTTTATTTTGTGGTTTTGATGTATTTTCTACACTGGATTGCATTCAATTCACAGTGTTCTTCAGTAGATCTTCTGTAATACATAATGAGCTGCATTTGAATGTGCCCTCTCCCACACTTAGTGTGAGTATCAGGACATTTGTACATGTAAGCTGGAACAGTATTCACTGTGGGACATTTCATTTGGTATCTAGACTGATTCCAAATATTTATTAATTTTCCTTTAATATTTTATGTTACTAGGACTAATTGATCAATAATTAATTTTAATAGAGGAAGAAAAATGGCAATTTTGAAAAACATGGATATTAGCAATATTTATTTCTTTTTAAAATTACCAATTTCCAAAAATGCACCAGGAGAAAATATTTCTTGAAATTCTCTTTTTCATTTGGTATTTTAACTTAAATACAGATGTTTCCACATATCAGCAAACAGATACTTTCACTGCATTTTTATTATGACATTAAAATTAAAACATGCATTAAATTATCTTACCTTACTGCAGGAAGAGCAATGGAAAAGACCACCTGAGTGTCTATGCAGATGTACATAGTAATTGAAGCAGAAAATACTCAAATTTGCCTTTTTGAGAAAAGAAATATTAATTAGTTTTCAACCACGAAGTAAAGTATTGATAACAGAATAATTCTTGAGATGGGTATCAAAGAAAGACAAGAAAGTATGAAAAAGTGTATGTCAAGTCTGTGAGAAATGTACTTTTGGCTCACACTGAGGTCAGGAGCACCTCCTCTTCATGAAATAACTTTAAGTTGAATGCTGATTTTCTCTATCTGAGATTAAAATTAGTCTCTCTGGCTATGCAGGTCTGCAATATGTTATGGCAGGAAAATCCAGTCAGCATCAGCCTGGCTGCAGGTAATGAAATTGGTTTTAGCTGAATCTGAAAAGGTGTCTCAAAACTGAAGTGATGTCAGCCTTTCAGTTTCCTCATTCAAAATATATATATATATATATATTAGAGAAACCATATGAAAAGGGCAAATTCCTGGACTGGAGTTGTTTCCTTCCCAAAATGCCCAGTAGTTCTTACTTATAATTAATAATATATACTATAAATTATATAATATATAATGATATATATACACCTATAATTAATCTGAAGCTAAGAAAAGAACACTCGCCCTTCTTTTATTTTTACTTGTTTATTTTTATGTTCTTCCCTGAAAATTTAGCTGACAAATTTTATCTCTTCTGGAAGAGTTTATTTAAATAATCAAAGATTAGATACTATCAGTAACTAAAATATTGCAGTTCACCCAAATAAATAACATTACCACTTTCCCAGTCTGTACACACAAAGCTTACAATGTGTTACTCAGTGTGTTTTTATCTTCAAAATATGATTTTTATATTTTTTTAATTCTACAAGAAAAAGAAACATGCATCTCGAAAAAATTCTCTTAAGGCTAAACCTAGTTGTCTTCAGAATTGAAAGTAGTGCAATTTGGAGTGCTGAACACTTATAAACAATCAGAAAGCTGCTATTACTATATTGTACTCCACAGCTATAATTTAATTGTTGGTTTTCAGAATACTCTGATTTTCAGAAAAATTTCAATAGAAGAACAGGCTTCTTACTAGTGTTTGGGAACATATCAACAAACATATTACATTTTTTAATTAATTATCAGGGATCATTTTGGATCCTGAAACCCACTGCATTAACCTATTCCCAAGTTATTGCCCAACAAACCAGTGGCAAAATGTTCTGTTTAATACATTGCTTTGAATGGAATATTGATTGGGCTGTGAAAGAGCATCAGAAATATTCCACTGGTCAGGACAGCAATCTAGCTATCCTTCCCAGCCAGGCAAGGAAAATTAATGACAGGAGTTATATCATAAAAAGACACTTAACCTTTAATGATTTTGCTTCTACAGAAGATTTACATAAGTAGTCTCAAATTACATTAACATTATGGAATTGAGAACTACAGTGAAAGGCAAAATGGACACCAGTCTTCAGTGTTTCCTCTGCTGAATGGAAAACAGTCTTCCATGAATGTACAATTCTTCTGTGTGAATATACATATTTATATGAAAATAGCTTTTTGTCTGTGCTGGCATTTTTATCTCACAATACTGAGATCCATCAGTCAAAACCTATTTTTTTCCCAGTGTACAACTGGAGAAGCAGAAGTTCATGACAACATGTAAAGTCATTGCTCAATACCAAAAATTAGAAACCAGAGGGGCTGAAAATTCATACTGAGTCTCTGTTCCTGCATTTGCAGGAGTGACGAATTCTGGTTTCTAATCATACTGCTCTGTCTGATGGCATTATGTCTTACTTGTTGAAAGGCACATAAATGATGTTTTAAGTTGATGTTTCCATTTTTACTTCAAATCTATTGAAAACTGAGGAAAAACTACTGTATTTTGTTATTTAATTTGGGAAGAAAACTTTAAAAAATCAGTTCCAAAGGGAGCTGAATAGAATTCTAGTTTTTTTGACATTTTTATTTCTATGTGGGCATTAATGACTACCTAACTACACATATGGAAAGTCTTCCGAGTTTCTGAAGAATTCTTCTGAATTTCTTTCTGAGTTTTGATAAGCACTTAGAGATTAATAGACTGGTCTACCAAAATACTCAAATAGGTAAATCAATAAATTATCTGACATGCCTAAAGCAAAGCCTGAATTTAGACAGGAACTGTCATGAAATTCTCCCTTTTAAATTTTAAGATTAACCAAGCCGCTAAATAGGAAGTAACAACCAGTAGGACAGCTATGCACCAGGATAAGCTTAGAATATTTCTGTTTCTGCACGAAAGTGAGGGTTTTTTTAATGTGGTAAATGTATTCAGCTGTCCATCCTGGATAAATTTAGCTTAATATTTCTGATGCTAACTGAGAGTAAGGTTGTTTTTTTTCTTCCACATGGTAAGTGTGTTCAATGAAGCTGAGTCTTGTATTATGGTAATGGTTCATTAGTACGTATCTGTTACGAAAGGGTTAGTTCTAGGGCAACAGAGCTCTCAGAGAGCAAACAATTTCAGTATATCCCTGTGTGTAAAGCTCTTTGTTGGATCAGGTCCAGCACCTTCTTCATCTTCTGGACTTGAACCTTCATTGGCGAAGGGAATCAATAGATCCTACTGCGTCATTCATTCTTCTGCCACCAGTCCTGCTGTCTTCAACCAGCAATGCCGCTTTAGTTAAGCCTAGTTCCAAAAATCCATGCTATCTGTTGTTCCTACAGGAAACATTGTCTATTTGTCTCCCCTTTCTTTTTTCTGGTTCTGTTCTGCCTAGCAAAACTATTTCTGCCACAAGATCTGCTGGCTGTAAGTTAGCCAAAGAACAGGTAAAGACGATTTTCTTACAGTGACAGATGTGCACGTGGGATTTTTTTCTTTTACCAAGGGTTTCATAGGGTTTCAAGCAATTTTGAAAAGGCATTGTTTTGAGAATGAGATTTTCAACATGCGTGTGATGACAATATGACAGTTTGCTAAAGCACAGCACCTGTGACTACAGGACAGCACAGCGGCTGGCTTCTACCTCTTTTACATACAGATGCTCTTAAGACAATATTCTCCTGTAAATACAGGGAAAAAAAAAGGCAACAAATTTATCTGAAAGCCTCCTGTCCTTTCTCTTCTATGTTAGGCTGGGATCATGAAGGAAACCCACAAAACCTCTTAGGGAACTCTCTGAAAGACTTTGTAATGTTAATTTCTGTTTAAAGATTCTAAATTATTATTTTTTCATGCAAATTGAAATGTTTTCAGCATTGTAGAGAACTTAGCTCCAAAATGTAACCTGTTTTGGTTTAAACAAATTAAATTTTTAGTTTGAATTTTTGCTTTTTATGAATAATAAATAATAATTTGCTTTCATTGAATAATGAAAATGTCTGATTTTATCCCTTACTTTCAGATAATCAAACAAATTTTACAATAAGGACAATGTGTCAGATAAGATCAGCAAGTTTATAACAGTACTTTTTTTGTGAAGATGCCATTTTTCTCAGGAAATCTCTCTGGTCATCTTTCTATAGCTGGAAAGAAAAGCTGTAAATGCTTTTCTCTCCAACTGTCATTGAGAACAACATAAATAAAAAAGTGCTACTGCATTTATGCAGTGAAAAAACCATCATGATTTAGACTAGCTGATCATCAAGAAGCAGACTTTCAAAGAACATTTTGTTTCACATGAGAATAAAAAAGTTCTTTCATATGGATTAGAACCTTATGTGGTAGGAAAAAGTTGTTTTAACAGTCATCACATCTTCAAATGCGTCCAACTTTCCATTGACTTGAGAAGACCAAATAATACAAGCAAAGGAATAGAATGAAAAAGCAAGTCTTATATTAAAAGATGAAGGCACTGGAAGTAGGAAAGTCCCCATTCTTGACGTGCATATTCATTAGCAGATATGGTGAAAATACTCCCTGAGAAATGCCTCTTTATATGCACAAAAAGAAAAAGATCCTTGCAGTGCTCTCTTTCCCTTTTTTATATAAATAATGTGACACTTTTCACCCTTGATATTGGGAAATGGACATTGATCTTACAGTCTTGCTGAAATCCATCTTATCTATGGCTACATTCTTCACCTTGCACCTTGTATCTTTGTATAGTGGTGTCATCACCAGATAACCTCATGGACTGTTAATTTAAATTGAGGCAAGATTTTGAACTAAATACATTGCCTGTACTTTATTGGTTTTTCACAATAACAATGACAAAATAAACAGAGGCATCGCCTTAGAGCTTAAAAAAAAGAAAAAAAAATCCATGACTGACATGAGATGGTTTTACCTGAGCGGAAAAAAAAAAATCAGGAAATTAATACACAGCATCTGACAACTGCTGAATTTCATATCAGACTGACATCTCAGTAGGACATCATAAGACCTCAAGAAACTGGATCAGTTAAGATGCAATCAAAGCCTCTGACTCCAGAAAGCAAAGGCAACATCACACTGTTTTGTAAAATGAATGCTGCACTAAAAGATATCATCTAGTAAAAAAATATCAACTAAACTTACAAGTTGTGACATTTTGAGGTAGTCTAACAATGCAAACATGGTGAAAGTCTTTTGCAACAAAACCCAAGACTGGAAACACTGGAGATAGATTGATTTCTTTTCTGTGCTTATTTTCAAGCATAAACTGAAAGAGTTCACCAGTTGTGAGATTCTAATCTCATATTGCTCTAAGAGTATTCAAGTAGATAAGTTTTCAGAAGTTATTTTTCAGGCTTCCTATACCTTTTGCCTATGCTGCCTATAGCTTATACCATTGCATATGTTGTCTATAGCTTAAATACCAACATGACAGGCAAGTCATAAATATATTTGACAAAAAAGTTAGACTATAAAATCCCAATTAAAGATAAGAGAGAACTGTGGAGATCCAGTGGCTAAGTACAGGATCAGTGACATTGATTTAGTAAATGCTAGTATACTCACATGTAATTAATTAATCAGCCAAAGAATGTTAGGAGTTTAAACTATGAAGAACATATTCTGTAACATGAGGTACTTTATTTAAACATTTAAAATGCGTATCTTTTCCCATTATATAATAAAATAAGTGATTTTATGTCATAATTACTCAGACCTTGAACTATATCCTTCTGTCAGAAAAACATTTCAATTCTTTCACCTGGCATATCAGAAATATCTAGGGAAACCATGCAGACTAACATAAAGGCCTGCATCTGAGTTTGAACTGGAGGCAGTGGTTAAATATGTTGGCCCACTGAATAACCCATCAAGCTCACCTGCGGCAGGTGAAGTAGAGCAGCTCCAGTCTTGTGCTAGCAGAGTATCTGCAGAAAACATAGCTAAGTCAGCAGGGGTACAGACTCACTGTTTTGCTGGTCTTTGCAATCAAGCAATTAAAAATGAGGGGTATAAATGTATGTTTCAAAAATTGCTTTGGCTTTTGAAATAAGGGTAATGTTGATAAACTGACACTTTAGAAGATATTAATAACTTTTCACTGTTGTAGTTTGTGAAAGCAGAAAAGGCAGCAAATGAGGCTTCATTACAGAATAAGCCCATGTTGTAAAAAGCAATTATTGTTTTCTGTGCAGATTATGAGAGACTGGTTTTCTGAATCAGAAATGATCTTGTACATCTGAAAAGTCAAATTTTAAAGTTAATTTTTCCATACCCTTGCTGGCCATATGGGCACAAGCTGATTAAATAATACCATACTTTATTTTGTCCTTCTGTGTGTTTCAGTTAAGACAGAGAGACATTTTAAGACAGAGAAATTTTAAGACAGAGACATTTTAAGACAGAGAAACACCAGTAAGGTAACAGGGTGGTATGAAAAGCATTTACAAATGAACACCTGTGTGCAAATTCACCACATTCATGTAGAATGATTGCCACTGCAAGAGATTCTGTGACCAGATCCACATAGAGAACACAAAAAATGATAGAAAACATTTGGGGAATTCTTTCTCCAGTGTGATCATAAAGACTTGCGTGACTAATTTTTTGGGGTTTTTTGTTGATTTTTTTTTCTTTTAGCTCCTGAGGGTGAAAAATTCATAAAAATCCATAGTTTTTGTTTTGGCAAAACTGAGGATCTTCAGGACTCACAGATCAAACATTGATTGAGGTTACTGCTCCTTTGCAGTCACCCTGGCTGGAGAGAAACAGCTCTGTAGAGAAGCTCCTGGTGCTCCTGGTCATGGTCATGGTCATGGTCATGGTGATGTTCAGCAGTGGCCCCGGCTGCAGCACATCCCCCCTGTGCCCTGGTCTGTATGAACAGGAGCACGGCCAGCCGGCCGAGGCAGGTGATAATCCCCGTCTGCTCAGCACTCACGGGACACCAGCAATGTGGTCTGTCCAGTTTGGGCACTCCCAGCCGGGGAAACAGCCGATAAACTGGAGCAAGTGCAGATGAGGGCACCGAGGTGTCCAAAGCTGTGGCGCTGTCGCTCTGCAGGCTGAGGGACCAGGGACAGTTCAGCCGGGGGAAGGCAAAGTTCAAGGGACAGCAAAGTATAGCCCTCAACCTACAGGAAAGCCATCAAAAAAGTGGAGTTACAGTCTTCACAGCAGTAGATATTGGGAGGAGAGACAACACGTATGGGTTGAGAGAGCTCCTTAGATTCGGTATAAGAGGGAAAAAAATAATCCTGATGATAATTTTGCTTTGGAGTTTGTTTCCCATAGAGACTGTGGGAAAGACTGGGGATTTTCACATCTGTAACCTTCTCTGGTGTTGTGGCTGACCCAGCTGTGATAAGCAGTCTGGACCAGAAACCTACTCAGGTCTCTGCCAGCGGGAATTATCCTTTGATACTTTGGCAATTTCTAAAGAATATCTGCAAAATCTCCTTACACATTAGATCTGTTATTCTTACCACTGTGGAGTTTTGCTATTGTCTAATGTGAATTTCTTCTAGAATGCAAGCACATGACGCATGACGCCCTTTTTTTTTTTTTCCAGTACACTTTCCGTCTTTGCAACAACTTGCTGTTTTGAAGATTATTACCATGCTTTTTCAGGACCCCTTAGAACTTTTCTGTATGCTTAATACTTCAGGCCATTAAGTGCCCATTTCAAGCCCATTTCAATTTGTTCTGTCTTTTGGACTACCAGATGTGTCAGTTTTCTTGGAGATTTCTGAGTATGTTTTGAGTATACAGTGTAATAGAGCAGGAGTACACTCAGCTAGCTTTTAAAAGTTTATTTCTCTAGTCCATGTTTCACTGATTTTCTTAGTAAATATTTTCACAGTGCATTTCTTCTCCTAGTCCTGTAGTTCCTAGGTTACATATAATATGACTGTGCAATGCTTAAGCTGCTTCTGAAGTGGAATTTGCAGATATTGCTCTCTTGCCTTTTTATACAAGAAATTATTGAACTATAATTCTTATGGTAACTCATTCTGTGCAGTCATCCACAACTGTAAACTCTAAGACTGTTCCAAATTTGCATGTCTGCAGTTCTTACATACAGATTTATTATCAGTGGAACAGCACTAGGCTGGCTTCTTCTCATTTTTTTTCCCAGATATATTTTTTCCTTTATTTTTAACATAGTGAGCTGCTCACTCATTTTCTTTGTTCCTCAGAGGGTTTTGCATCTTCTATAAACACATACATGAGCATTTTTTTGGAGGCTACCTTTTCTTTCTGTTCCTTGAATTCTGCTGTCAGAAAAACAATTTTGCTTCAGTGCCTCAGGATGAACACTCTTATTTATGAATCTTTCCTATATTTAAACAAGCCTTTCAGAGTGACAGTGAATGTAACACAGTAGAGATTGAAGGGGTGAAGCTGCCTTCTGCCTGAAGCCAGCCTGGGAAGACAGAGCTGTGGCAGCTCTGCACTTTGCCTCAAGATCAGCATCCCCAGTTGCACTGCTTATTCTGCCTATGGTATGGTAGATGAGGAAGTACTTCTTCATCCAACAAATTATGTAAGGACAGATGTTTTCAGCTTACTCAGACATTGGAATTAGGACACTATAGGATGCCCTGTACAAGAAAGATAACTACATCAGTATATGCTTGAACAACAAATTGAAGACATTAGTGCAGCATGAATTGTCATAGCTTAATCCTAACTGGCATAATGACTAATAGTATCAAAATGCAGGAACAGAAAATTTGGCATGAGCTTGCAACTGGAATAAGGGCATGGGAGGTCCACTAAGATCCACACCTCTAAAGCATCAGTATTGTCTTGCTGCTAGACAGGTAAAAGGTAACTTGAAATCCCCCCCTGCAATGCAGTGACTCCTTCTGCTGCATTGAAGAAATAGCTTGAAGGCTTGCTTTCAAAAGGGAAGAAATTCCTTGGGTTGTTCTAGATTTATTGCTACCCAGGCAAAATTACAACAGGCAAATTTAATCACTTGGTGCCATTAAGGCACTTGGGCAAAGTTCCCTGTAAAGCTTGCCCATTTTCTTCAGAACAAATACATGCAGCAGATTTTGCATTTTTTCCCATATGTACCCCTTATATATATATGAATTTAATCTGAAGAGTCACAATACCCTATACTTTCTTCAATTTTTAGGGTTCATTTTTAAATTGTTTATTTGCTTAAATCTCACTGAATATAAAAAGACTGTGTGTACTGATGTGCTGTGTACCTATTGAGCTGTTACTGATGGGAGGACAAATTAATCTTCATTTCATTTAAATGAATTCTAAAACATCTACAGATGTAAACATGTAAATATTTTACAATTTCTGTTATTTAAAAATTGTTTCTATATTTTTGGTCCAACTATACACAGATGGGTTCTTTCAAGGGGAACTGACTGCAGGAATCACAGAATTTTGTGACCTTTGATATATGCCCTCGCCAACCTTGGCAATGCAAGCCACTAAAAATGTTATGAATATATCTGCAGAACCTCTCTCATAAGTATAGCCAGTCTCATGTCAAATATCATCTGCTGCAAGATAAATATTGGAATAAAAAGGCAGACTGAATGTGAGCAATCTGAGTTTATCAAAATGTACTTTTTGACCTGAAATGCCAGTGGCAAAACACACTCTCCCATGGACACACGCTCCCATGGAGTTAAAAACAAAACTCAATGAGTGCTGTTGCTGAATAATCCACAATTACATCTTAGTTGTCATTTAGAACTGTCACTGAACTGTAGTCAGTCATGGTGGGGATAAATTCCTTAACTACTGAAGAGCTGGAATATTCTGAGTAAATGACTATCATACAGTGATCAGCTTTGACTATTATTTTAGATCTATTTAAGATATAGAAGGATAATTTCCTTTCTACAATTTGTTCAGGCCAAGGCCTTGTTGCCTTCCCAGGTGCTACTTTTTAGTTTTGTGAATGTTAGTCCAGTAGGAAGAATACTGAAACATATGATGTTAATTAAAAATCAGCCATGAAGTGACCAAGATGGTATTTTGCCACCAGTCCAGACTGGATTGCAAACCCTGATTTACTACTGAAATAAATCGTTCTGTATACCTCTGCAAGACTTATTAAATCAGTATAACTGCCATCACTTACATCACTTACATTACATTTATTTCTCTTACTGGGAAAGATATCACAACATGCACTCCACACTTAGTGTCTGTACTAATGTCTGTCTCCTTGTATTTGTTGTTTTCTCTCCTAGGTTTTCACCCCTAGCTGAGCAAGTGACACACAGAGAAACATGCCTGAGCAAAGCAACGATTATAGAGTAGTTGTGTTTGGAGCTGGAGGAGTGGGAAAAAGTTCTTTGGTCTTAAGATTTGTGAAGGGCACTTTCAGAGAGAGCTACATCCCTACCATTGAAGACACCTATCGTCAGGTGATCAGCTGTGACAAGAGCATATGCACTTTGCAGATAACTGACACTACAGGGAGCCATCAATTTCCAGCCATGCAACGTCTCTCTATTTCTAAAGGACATGCTTTCATTTTGGTTTACTCTATCACCAGCCGACAGTCCTTGGAGGAACTCAAGCCAATCTACGAGCAAATATGTCAGATAAAAGGAGACATAGAAAGCATTCCAATAATGCTGGTGGGGAACAAAAATGATGAGAACCAAAATCGAGAGGTAGAAAGCAGTGAAGGAGAAGCCATGGCTAAGAAGTGGAAATGTGCCTTCATGGAGACCTCTGCCAAGACGAACCACAATGTGAAAGAGTTATTCCAAGAATTGCTAAACCTGGAGAAACGCAGGACTGTGAGTTTGCAAATTGATGGCAAAAAAAGCAAGCAACAGAAAAGGAAAGAGAAGCTGAAAGGAAAATGTGTGGTGATGTGAAATTGCACTGTCAGGAATCAGCTGTGAAGACTCATCTGACAATACACATGTAAACCAATAGACAGCAAACAACCATGCAAGATCCAATTTATTAGTATCTGTTTTAAACTAAATACTTGGAAATTGAAAAACATGAGGTACTGTGATTGCTATGAAAAAAACGGAAAAATAAAAATATGTGTAGTCTCACAGTCAATTAAAGCATATCAGGAAGAAAACAAAAGATGTCCAGGAATACTTTATTTTGTACTTCACAAAAAAAGATTTGTCATTATTCACATAATATGAAAGATTGGAAAATCAACTTAATATTATCTGCATTTGGATATAATTGCAAGAGAAAACAATGTATAATATCAGAAGAAAAACAAAGAAATGGTAGTGAAGAAACCTAGAACATACAAATACATGCTGGATGGTGTTAATAATTTCCTTCAAGAATGCTGTAGATGAACAATTCTATGCTGTTTTAATTACTGACTGGTGGGAGAGTCATGCATAAGCCAGTCTTGGATCACCTGAATAAATGAACTGTTGCACAGTAAAAGGAAGTGTGGGGATAGCAGTGAAAAGGGACAGATATTGTCTCTGTGCCCCCAGCATGATATTCTTTCTAGTATGATGCAGTGTTTTAACTGAAGGTTGTGGAAAAGCCAATTCCTGTGAGAGAGCTGGAAATCACCTTTACTGGGCTCATTGTTTCCAGGATGACCTGAGTTTCTGGCCCAAAGATATTTCAGAAGAACAAACATTTATTTGTGGAGAATGCCAGATGGAATGGTGTACATATAAAAGCAGAAAGCTTTCCCAGGGAGAACTGACTGGGTAGTCGCCTACGAAAGCCTCTGTGGGAGAGACTCAGTTCTGATGCTGCTGCCAGTTAAATGAACACATAATGTGGTTAGTGAATGAATAGAATGTCTTTTGAACTGGTGGTACCCTTGGAGTGGGGTTGGCATAGTATACAAATTATCATATTAACTGACTGATACTTCTTTATATTACTATATTCCAGTTAGATGGGTTTATGCTCATGCCCTATGAGATCTATTGCCTTTATATTGTCTGAAGTATTTTATATTTGTCATTTAAATTAATGATTTGAACTGCTGTGACTATTTATAGAATCAAATATATATCTGAAGTTACTGCCCACAAGAGTCTCTAAAATGAGGTTTTTTTGGGATAAACACTACAGGATCTGGAATATTCGACAGTCAGAACTGTGTTATAATGCAATACAAAGTTCAGAATAGAAAACACATTATTTAATACATCCTGTCAGGGGAAACTGCTCTTCTCAAAACCTTTGAAAGAGGAAAAAAGAGTAAAAATTGTGAGCTTTCCTGGATGTCTGTCCAAAGCTTTTTAAAGAACTAATATGAATGACTGAAGTATGTATCCTAGTGATACAAAGGCCATCTAAGATAAAATAAGCACATACAATTTTTAAAGGACACATTAAAATTGTGTAAGTCTCAATTTGTACCTTAGGAACTGCTTTCAACCAATAAAAAGAGCCTACCATATTTTTAGTAAATGTTTATGTCAAGAAACATGGGAAAGTGAAGTAGAGTACTAATATTATTAGCCTGCATGCTAGTGCATTATAAATATTTTCCAGGGGATGTTAAAATGCAGTGTTTGCATTAAAATTTGCTACCTTGTTCCTTTCAAAGTTAATGCTTGCTTATCTTCCACATTTCTAGCAAATGTGCAGATATTTCAGAGGTATAGTAATAGCATACACAAGAATTGCTACTAGCGCTGTCGAGAAAGGAGCATAACTTCTGTCATGCAGTCAGAAGAAATGCTAGCACCTGTAGAATTGAATGTGAAACTCCTACTGATTTCAAAGAGACTTTTTTTGGGGTGTTTATTTTATTGCATTAAGAAGAGAAAACTGAAAAGAGCATGGAAAAGCTAATCCTCTTCATTAACAGTAAATTCCAGGCTCTTACACAACACCCTTCATAAATCTGAAAGCACTTTGCAAAAATGACGACATAATCTTCTTAACTTCTCAGGTGGTGAAAGTGAGGCACAGAGAGAGGAAACAACTGCACATAGATTGTCCAGCAGGATAGTGACAGACCCAGGAACAAAAGCAGATCTCCTCTGTCAAAGTCCAGTGCTCATTCTGTGTTTTGTCAGACTGTCTCTTCTCATTCTTAAATAGTTCCTGAAACACATAAAGAAGCCTGGTTTGACCTGTATAGCCAAGTGCATCTTTCTTGACAGTCTGTCAATAGATCAAAAAATATTTCCACATCAGGGATGCAAAACACTTGAAAGCACTATGTTTAGTAAGACTTTTATAAATGTTTATACATTTACTCTATGTAAAAAAAATTGCTGATGATGCTCAATGTCACAGCAATGGATTCCGTGGATGAAGCTGGAAAATGAGAAAAATTATCAACCTTAAGGCATAATGGATCACATACAGAGGTCAAAAGCAGAGATGTTGCCCTCAGATGTTAACACACCGATGCCAAAGGTCATCATGTGTGGCACATGCCTTAGCAGCCAGCATAGAATTATGACAGAATCTCAAAGAGAAAAAAAAAAGCTATGTATAGAACCTTTTAACATTATTGCTTGAACTGGAGTAATTATTTACATAGTAAAATATCTTGCAGAAGTACAATATAGGGGATCTAAATTACTTAAAATGTACTGACTGCAAAGATATTAGAGGCTGGAATTTAGCCCTGGACTTTTTTTTTTTGAATGTGCCTCATAGCAAGAATAGACTAATTGTATAGCAAAGATGGAAATAAAACAAGTACCTGCCAATGTTTAGGCTAGAGGACCATATCCCTTTAATTCCCAGCTGACTCCTCACCTGCTATGTAATAAGCCATGAAGTATTTCATGGACTTGCATGTATCAAAGCAAGGCCAGAACAGAAGCAATATTACTCAAGGACCACAGACTCAAAAGAGAGCATATTTTATACCCTTGCATTGCCATCCTTGTTTCTACTATTAGATTTTGCATATCTTGCATAAATGTGAGCTGGTTTAAAATGTTTTTTTTGCTATTACATATAGAATTATTTTTTTTAACATGGAAAAGATAAGGTAGAACAAGAAAATATAAAGCTTTATTACATTTTGTGTTTTATTTGGGAATGTGCTTTGACTGTAATAGCCTGTTTAAAATACATATGCAAAATATTTAAAACATGTAAGTTCTACAGTGAATTTTGGCACAGAGAAAACACAATCTAGCCAAAACAAATCTTTAAAATGCATGACTTTTATATGTAGATTTGAAATATTAAGGTATGGTCTTGTCATGAAAATGTGTTGTTGCAATTCCTTTAGCAAATATTTTGTTTTGAAAATGAATAAGAAGTCATTTGTGTCTACTAGTTTCCATGTTTGTGATGATCTAAACATTTAAAATAAAGTTTTAAATCTTAACACAAGTTTGGAAGAAGTCTTGTTGTTGCCTGCTTTTGTTTGATTCATATTATACATTTTTTGAAATTGCAAAGGCAATTCTCTAAATCAAAACTGACTCTAACATGCTAGGCAGTGTCCCGAAGTCTTCAGCTATACAAATCAGTTCCAAGAGAATTGGAGCAGTATTACCTTACCGAATACTTCTTCCATTATACTCTGGCAAACACACAAAGAAATCTACCTCCATAAAATAAAAACTAAACCAAACAAAACCAAACCAAAACACCTTATCAGTGGGTGCTCCTTTTGGCCAACAAAAAGCAAAATAATTCTGGAAGCAAAATAATTCTAGTCTATTATCTATTATTTGCTTTAAAATAATGTCAGATAGAACTGTATGCTTGTGGAAAATTAGTAGTTATTGTATGGATCCTGCTATTCCTGCTCATTTCGAAAAAAATTCCTGATGTTCTTGCAAAACTTCCTACTATTGCATTCTATATTACCACTTGTTGCAAAAAATGTCAGAAGTAATAGTTTATCACTTCTTGCAATTCAGAAGATGCAGCCACAGTTGTTCAGTTAAATAATTATTTCCATATGCAAGCAATAATTCATATTCAACAGGGGAAGGGATTAACAAACAAACTTGAGTAGATAGACGCAATGATAGGCACTTGAACCAGTGATGAAGTATTGAGCCTTGAATGTAAATTTAATGTTACTGTGGAGTAATTGCATTTGTCAGCCCACAAAGCTTTTTATTTCTTAAGACCCCTTATGAATTCTTTTTTTTTTCCTTCTTTCAATATGCTATCGGTTACTGCTCTTGGTCCTGATTCTGACACAGTCTATGGTAAAGCAATGGA
This sequence comes from Motacilla alba alba, assembly GCF_015832195.1. Classification (NCBI taxonomy): domain Eukaryota; kingdom Metazoa; phylum Chordata; class Aves; order Passeriformes; family Motacillidae; genus Motacilla; species Motacilla alba. Next base: position 46,610,282 of record NC_052046.1, read on the forward strand.
TGTGCCAATTCATAGTCCTGGGTTTTACATAATACAGCCATGAATTACTTTATAGATGTTATCATATTCTGCAGAAACACCAGAATTCCCTTCCTTTTAATATTTTTCCCATTGGTCACTACTCCCGTTTCCCAACGGAAAATATTTTAATTTTTAACTCATACCCTCATTCAAATTTGTGAATACCTGTCACGCTTATTTCACTGGCAATTTAACTGACATGTTTCACCCACCTTTGAAGCACATTTTCTAATTAATCCACAATTTTTTTTCATGTAGTCAAGTATGTCTAAAGTTTAACTCCACTAAAACTGCAAGGAGAGAGAGCAGAGCTTTGAAAATGCATATCAGATGTTCCTTGTGAAGGATGCAGACTCTTCTGAAAATTAACCAGATGTATTTGCAGTTTAAAGAAAGCATTAAAACTCTTCTGTTTCATATAATTTATCTCAGTTGAGTACACTATTTCATAGTGGGTCATAGCATTCCCACTGAAATCATAATGAAACTGAAGTTTGAAGGAGGAGTTGTTATTCAGTCTGATATATTTATTTCACACTCAGATGCCAACAAGTGGTCCACAATGGATCCTACAAGAGCATTTCTATTCTCAAATTCTCAGATCGTAGTGCAGTTGGCAAGGGGAAGGGGCAGGGCAGGGATGCAGTGCCAAAATCCACCCCAAAACTAAAATCAGCTTCTCAGCCTCCATACCTGGTGCTCTAAAAGCTGTGAATGACAGTGTCTGCCACAAGGAAATTACCACTGTATTTGTATTAATTTCAGTAGAGAAAGCAACAAATAAAGAAGCGGAATTGGTGTTCTTCCATAAGGCATGTATGGCAAATATTTTTTATATTTGGATGAGGAGAAAGATTGTTCTACATTATCTTTCAAAGAGAGGTGGGATGATCATTGAGGGGCCATTCATGCCAATGTATATCTGCTTTGCTGCAACTTCTGTTCAGTGTTATTGAAAAGATATTTTGCCTTTGGAATTTGTCTTCCTTCTTTACTGGCTCAGATCTTGCTGCTGACCAGGATGGTCCAAAAAAATTATTCTTGACCTATTCATTAATTTTTAATTACAATAAAATAATGCTGTATGCTTAGGCACATGAATTTAATTCCAGTTCTTTCTGTAGGCCAGGTGTCTCCTGTGCAGGGGGGGTCAGTGTAACAAAGTAGAAAAAAGTAGGAGAATTATAATTTGGGCGGGGAGCTAGGCCCAAAGAAAATAGGAATGCCAGAAAATTTTACATTTTACAGAATTTACTGTTTCTCAGAAAATTTGAGATCAGCAAGGACTCCTAAAAATATTTTCAAATGAAAAGCTAATGTAGAGGGTCATGCTGCGCTACACTAATGAACATGGCTCTTTGGAGCAGCACATCAGTAGGTTCCACAAGGAGAGCAATTGCTTCTCCCTCAATGATCTCATCAAATCTTTAAATCCTTATAAAAGCAACTTTACCTTGGATGGCTGAGGTCATGTTACCTTGACTTACATGCCAGTGTAGGAGAACACACTCTATCACCACAGGGTTTCAGCTCTCCTTTTCTTCCTCTTGCACAAGTTTTGGCCGAGGTAGAATTAATTTTCTTCACAGTGGCTGGTATGGGTGTGTGTTTTGCATTTGTGCTGAACACAGGGCTGATAATGTAGAGATGTTTTTGTTATTGCTGAGCAGGGCTTACACACAGTCAAGGCCTTTCTTGCTCCTCATACTGCGTGCTGGTGAGGAGGATAGGAGTGCACAAGAAGCACAAGAAACACAAGAAGCTAGGAGCAAATAGTTGATCCCAACAGACCCTACCAGATCATAAGGCATCACGCTCAATATATAAAGCTGGGTGAGGAAGGAGGAAGGCCAGGGGCATTTGGGGCGATGACACTTTTCTTCCCAAGTCCCTATGTGATGGGGCCCTATTCTCCTGGAGATAGCTGAACCTGCTTGCCCGTGGAAGGACTGAATTAATTCCTTGAGAGGCTTCGCCTGCATGCGCAGCTTCTGCTTTACCTACCAACCTATTAATGTCCATTTCATCCCATGAGTTTTTTCATTTGTACTTTCACAATTCTCTGCCTGATCCTACTAGGCGTGAGGAAGCAGCTGCTGTGGTACTTGCCTGCTGGGGGTAAGCCATAATACCTATTTAGTCCAGGCAGTCCTCTTTCCCACTACACAGAGAGAGACCAGATGTCCTCCACAATGAGAGGAGATGACCTCTACAGCCATGAGCACCATGCCCTTTTCTTCTGCAAACCTCACACTGAACCAAGGCTTGCCTTTTACAATGAAATTAAAACCCAACTGGCACAACAAAGTCTAATACAGCAGCAAGGGAAAGCAAGATAGTTCTATAGAAACATGTCTGTATATGTCGAGATAATAGTATCTTTATATGTATCTCTAGGAAGTGCATGTTCATGTGCCAACAAATGGTAAAATATTTTGTTAGAATACAGAGGCTGAATTATAGACAATGGCTTTTCTGGGGACGCTGAATGCAGAGAAAAGGTGAATGTGTTTTGTTTCAGTGGTAATATTTCAGAAGGTTGACAAAAACAAGGAAAAAGCCAGTAAGATATCCTTTGAATTATCCTAATGGTAAAAACTATTAGGTCACTGGTGAATCACTCAGTGCAAGTAGCAGTCAATATGAACCTTAGAAAAAGATTGGGGTAAAAGAATCCTGTCCTTCCTTTTTACCGCCATAACCATATTTGTCTATGGTTCCTCTCCTGTTTCTTTTCAAACTCAAATCTGAATCTAAGACTGCTTAATTCTGTAAGTTTGACCTTCACCTAATTGTTTAATAATCTTTTTGTTTGTCTAGTGAAAAAATCTGAATACACTTTGCAAAAACACCAAGTTACCCCACTGTGGTGGAGAACAAATTAAATTTATTTATTACTTACTAGAAAAGAGTTCAAAATAATATATTAATAAAGTTATGAGTGGTCAGTACGCAACCACTCTGTTAAATCCTTCCTATGAAAGAAAAAAATCCTATCAGTTATGTAATCACACTAAAGTGTGCCCAGATTGTAGATCTGGGAAAAACCATGAAAGGCAGATGGCTGCAAATTCAGAATTTTATTATGGTGGGATAGGGGGGCTGGCAGGCTGGAGGGAGGATGGGGCTTAGACAGGGGAAGTGCATCTGTCTGTCTCTTTTCCCTGCCTCTCCATGTCCTGGAAAGAGCAGTCAGCCACACTGCCTTTGCCACAGCCAAAGTACCCGCTTTTCTGCTAGAAAAGATTATTGAGCAGAGAGAAAAATCAAATGAGCGCCATTTGTTGTATAAATAAGTGATGCTTGTACAATGTTGGCAAGTATGGAGATGTGAAGGGATTCAAAAAATATGTGAGTCAAAAGTAATGTTAAACTTCAGCATTATGGTATGGCCTCAATTGACTGTGCATTAAGGCATAGCTCTGAATATCTCAGAAGTTACCATGTCTAAATATGGCTGGGTCCATTCGGTTGTACAGCGCACTTTTAGCTATTTGTGGAAGCCAAAATATTTAATTTTAAAGAAACAGTTTAGTCAAGTAAACGTATTATTCTGCACTACATAAATGTAGGAGATAATTTATTGTTAAATGCAAGCTAGCAGTCAAAACTGTATTCTATTTGCTGTCGTGATTTTTTTTAACATGTCAGTTGTGTTTCCTCAGAAGCTTGAAATTAGTGCTCTTCTACTGGGTCCTAATAGGACCCAGTAGAACCTTACCCAGTTAGGTTAGGAAACCAAACTTTCATATCAACATTATTTTCAGCAAGAGATTTTTAAATTACATTCAATGTTAATTAGAATATCTAATTCAACAGAAACTTTTAACAGTCATTTGTAGAGACAGTATTAGTCATCCTTTTCTCCCACAAATACACTTTATGGTTTGAAATATCACTAAAATAAGTATTTTAGAGAAGCAGAAGTTCAACCAGAAGTTTGAATAGGAACAGGTTTAGCTTGTATTTTAACTTTGAAATACATGGAAGTATGTGCAAGTTCACATTTTTCTAAATGCTAGAGACCAAATTTATTCTTGGTTTAGTTTGTAATAAATTTGTCCTGAAGTTTTCCCATTTGCTTTCAATAGCACTGTATTTGGTGTGGTCACAATGTAGGAGGCAGATCAACCTGTCAGTTACAATAGGAGACTCCTAGGAAACGTTTTTCTTTTCTGTTTTCTAACTCAAACTTTGTTTGAACTATAGCAAAATTACTAATACCCATGTATCCAAATTCCTCTAGCGCACAACTGCAGCAACTTTTTTTTCGTTCTTGAAGTTGCAGGAATTGTACAAAGCATATAAAGTGAAAACTGCATTTCCCTATGTCCTTTTGATACTGTTTCATGAAATAGCTATCAATTTTTGAAAGTGTATCATGTCTTCCAAACTTTCAGCGCAGGGTGGAAATTTGTTCCCTTTGCATACACCAGTGCTTACTCCCATGGTTCTCATGCTCAAGATTTGTTTAGTTTCTAAAATATGGCGTTATTTATGTATTCTTTGCAGAAGTTTTTAGTAAAAATAAGATTTTAAAAAGATGAAAGACCATGTTAGATGAAAGCTTTCTTGAGCATTCATTTGAAGATAGCTTTGCTGAGGAAAAAAAAAAGAGTTCTTATCTCAGTCTCAAAAGGAACATCAACAGAAACCTATTGACTTCTGCTTTCATTGGCATGATTGACTTAGCATACAGGAAGTAAGGCTAAAATGACAAAATGTCTTAATTGTACCATGATGTGAGAAAGTCAGAAAGCATCTGAATGGTAAAAATTCCCTGCAGGAGATGATGGTGTCTGCTGACTTTGCTTTTAATCCATTGTCGGTGGGAAAAGAGGCAATATTCCCATTAGAATTTTAATGCAAATTGTAAATAGTAAATATTCAATATTTAAGAGTATTAAAGTAGAGAGAAGTTAAGTAGTCATTGGCTTAGATTTGCTTGTTGACTGGACATGGGCACTTACTGACCAATAGCTCACTTCACCTTTGATTAAGTGCCTATTTTAAAAAAAGAAATTAATGGGTACCACTCCTCTTCTCTTATTCTATGACTTTGTACAGGATTATAGATACAAAAACATCCAAATTAGTGGGAACAGGTCAGCTTTCCTTATTTTTGGAATGTCATATTTCCAACTAGCAAAACTGGAACTTCCCAGATGCACTGGGAAAGCTTTCAGTGTTTTTTGGCACATCCATAGAGCTGGCTTTCAAAGACAGACAAATGAAGGAACCTGAATGGGTGTTCTTTCCGGGAGTAACACTGGCCAATGACCTTCAGTGAAAATTATATATCAAATGTCTTCCCTTCAGTTTTTTCCTTTTGAATAATAAGAATATCAGACATAATAAATTTCTGTTGCTATAGTTGAATGAGATATGAATAGCATACATACTTTTATAAGACTTTCTACAACAATAGACTAACAAGAAAATTTGTATTATTTAACACCTAGGGAAAATATCGCACAAAGACTTGGTCTTGGTTTACAAACTAGTGAACGGTCAGATGTAATTCAGCTTTTCTGTCTCAGTGCTTTCTCTCCAATGGAGGCAACAGCTGGAGTGCTGTGTTCAGCTCTGATCTCCAAAGTACCAGAGAGACATGGAGCTCCTAGAGCGGGTCCAATGAAGAGCAAAGATGATTAAGGGACTGGAGCATAACTGTGATGACAGGCTGGGGGAGATGGGCTTATTCAGTCTTGAGAAGCGAAAACTGAAAGGGGTTTTCTTTCCTCAGTTCCAAAATTCTCAGCTGAAATGCCAGGGGCAATACAGTTTAGACTTGGTTAAAAATAAAACCAGAAAAAAAGAGAAAGGCAACTCTGAGACAGTATTTTTAATGCTGTTTTTTCTTTTAAACTATGTTCATGTTGCTTAGATTTTTGCCCTTTTTTTTCTACCTCAATTAAAGAGAAGATCCTGGGAAATCCTCGTAACAGCTCATAATTAGTTTCCATCCTCTTCACCCACCTCTATGGCTAAACTTTAGAGAGATAATACTTACAAGGTTTCTTTCTCCAGGAATTACAGTTTCCATGTTACTGGACTTTTTCTGGCCTTTGGACATACTGTGATAAAGTAGAAAAATCTCCACCTGGCAACAGAGGTTGCCAGGTTGGCAGCAGTGTGACAGGAAAATCCTGCTTCACTGCATTTTTTTATCTTTCAGTTCATCTTTGCACAGTGAAGAAGTGTATCTGCCAGAGGATTACTTTCTCGATTTTTTTGTAATCTTTTGTATTCCGAGATATGAGAAAAAATAGACTGGATTTAGTCATTAATGAATCACAAATGTGTTTTCCAGAAAAAATGATGGCAGATTTATGAAAAATTTGAAGCCTGGATGAATAAGAATCTTAGTTCTCTATAAATTAATTTAATGCCAGACAGACAATATGATTAGTATAGCAAGCAATCTTAAAGGGAGATTAACCATGAGAGATTCATTGAAAAAAAAATGCCAAATCTGTAAAAACAACAAAATAACTTATTTAGAAAGTTGAATGTCTCTCAAAAGTGTTGATAATTGGATAGCCTGTTTTTTTGTGAAACTATTCTTTTGTTTCTTAACATCTTGAAGCATTCTTGGAAGGGACATTATGCTTGGAAGGGACATGGAAGATCTCATGGAATTTGAGGATGATAATTCTATTTTTTTTTTAATTCTGCTTTATTTCATTGACTGAGAAAATAAAAGTTTTGACTTATTGGCTTGGTTGCAATGGTTCTTTTTTCTCTCCTGTAAATAAGAATTCTTCATGGACTTGAAAAGGGCAAGTCTTGTTTCAGCACTGTACGTATCTTTTTTGTTTTAATGAGCCTGCACAGTCCAACACATAATGTGATACTTTGAGGTGTACACTACTCCACTTGAGACTATGCTAACCAATGTAGTTTACAAGATTGCAGATTGCAGATTTTCCATTTTATGAACAGTTTTAATTTTTTTATAGAGAGCAATAAAAGCTAGGGTACATAAATTTGTTATTCCTACTAAAACTCATTTTCTGTTACCTATATTTAGTTACAGTGGGTTATTAAATATAATTACCTAGTACTTTTGAAAGTCAGTTTGCTGTAAAAAAGTAATGTAGCTATTAGAATGACAATTTTTTTAATGTACAGATATAAATGTACTATCTCAAACTTCAGAAAAAAAATAAGAGCTGTACTGTGGTTCCCTCAACATAAATGAAATGCTTCTGTGTATATTACATGAGGCATTATTGATACCTAAAGAGACATAAAATTATTAATATCCAGGTTTTGCTTCATTCTCCTGTGTTTTGTTTTCAGAAGACATATGATTGTTTCCAGAGTGTTCTTCTGCCTATCTGAAGGATAGATTGTCAGGTCATTTTCTAAATTTGAATGTAACTACAAAGCTGAGAGGATTTACTTAACACAGAACCAGGAAGATAAATGTTCAGGATCTTAAGGCTCAAAGGTTCTTGCTTTCTTATTCACTGCTACCAAGTTTGGTAATATCAGGGCTTGCTGAAATAACTATTGCTTAAAATGTCACCTTCAAGTACAAATCCAAATGTTATTTAATTCAGACTTTCTAGTCAATTATTCAGACTGCAAAATAATATAACATCCAGATTCAACTTTTCTAAAAGCACAACTTTTTGAGGATTTAGGGTGAGAATAGCCATTGAATATTTCAAAATTACCTGAGGACTTATCTTAAAAATATTTTTTCCAAAGTCACTAACTGATAATCAAGAGATACACTGATAATGTAAGAAGCAATATTTCATCTAGATAAATATCAGTTTGCTGGTTTTTTTTGATGCTACACAGTATTACTATCAGATTTTTTTTCAAGATAAAACTAAAAAAAACCCACAAAACCCAAAAACCCCACAAAACAAAACAAACCTACAAGCCCCCCAAAAAAACCAAAAACAAAAGATGCAAACAAACAAAAAACCCAAAGCCAAAACCAAACCAAACCAACAAAAACCCACAAAACCCCAAAACAAACAACAACAACAAAAACCAACCAAACAAAAAACCTAAAAAACAAAACAAAACAAACAAACAAGAAAACCAACAAAAAGCCTTTCATAAAAGCAGAAGAAAAATTTTAAAAAGCCATGTCACTTAGCAGAAAATTAAGATTTTTGCACTGGTAAGTTAGGTCCAAATTATAGATGACGTAATTGAATCTGACTAAATTAATTGTCTTCCTAAATTTAGATTCACATTTCTGGACAGCATGAGATGTAGTTGACATGTCCCACCACACAGACAAGCATATCAGTTGTATGTGGGGTGAACACACCCAGTCAGCAGTATATTCTCCAGGGATTATTGTCAGTGACAGAATATGCACTGCTAACAACTGTCATGCTCATGGAAGAATGCTCTTTCGCAGTTCTTAAAAATATTAATTTTAAAAGAGGATCACAGGGAAATCCCAATTTCATGTTAGGAATACAGTATCACATGAGCCCAGCTTTGTCAAGAAGCAAGCAAGAATTTGTGTTTTTTAGCACTCTGTTTTCACTGGTCCGTGATGCTACTTTTTGTTAGTTCATTGACAGGTTTCCTTCATAATCTGAGATAAGCCAGTTTTCCTATTGTTGGGCTCCTGCCTAAACTCCTTCAGTGGGGATGTAATGAATAGAAAACCAAGTGATTGCACCATGGATGACAGGTGTTGCTTAAAAGTTTCTCCTCATAAAGGAAAAAGGTGCTTCCAAATTGAAGAAAACCAGCAAGTTCATGAACCAGTTGCTGCCCAGATATCCTTGATGGAGTACAGTTGATCTTCCCAACACAGCCAGAGGAGGGTGAAAAGCTGAGGGATGCTTGCAGAGATTACCAGGACAGCAAGTTCCTTGCTGGCATAAGGAAGTAACTACATCTTAGGTTCAAGAAACTTTACAGAGCCTTCTTCTAGGAAGCCATCCCACATCCTGATTTGAGAATGGGGACTTCTTCAGGGAAGGAGAGAAATGGAGAGGCAGCTGCACCAGAAATGAAACTTTAGGTATTTGCAAGATGTGAAAACTTTATGACTAATTATTTTCTACAGGTCCATTTACTGACAGATGAATAAATACAAATATATAAAGTCTGTCTGAAAAATACTACCACTTGAAATAATATCCTATTCAATTCCACGGCATCAAATAAAGTGGAGAGCTGTCAATATCTGACATGTTGAAGGTTGTGGCCAGCAAAGCATAATGCTAAATGTCAGGAAAAAGATACAATAAATATGAAGCTTGTTGTATCACAGGGAAAGGTAGTATTAAAACTCAAGGACATCTAGTCATCTTTCCAAAATCTTTGGGAAATGCACGGTGTGAATGTAATTGTTATCACCCAGTTAAATATGTTTTAATAGACTTACTTTAACCCAACTATTTTTAGTTAGTTGAGGTGATGTGAAATGATACAATTATTGCTGATATCAAGACAAAATAGTGTTGTCTGCTGCTCTTAAAAGGCAGCCTGAGCTTACTGTGATAGGGGGAGGATCCACATGGAAGATGCCTGCAACATCTGGAGACAAGTGGTCCAGTTTGCCCAATAACCAGCAACAGTTTACACCTTCCTGCAGGCTGATGTTTACCAATGTCAATCCCAATCATCACAGCTCCCTCCCACCCCGGCAGAAGGTGTGTGTAGGGACATACACGCAAAGACCTGACTATCGTTCATCACGGTCATACCCCATCCCACCATGCCACAGCCTACCCACTTTTAAAACTCTCCTAGGGAAGGCTATTCCACCACTTCCCTATGAAGTTAGTTCCAATGCTGGACCACCATTTCAGTGAGGAATCCTTTTCTAATATCTAATATAAACCTCTTCTGTTGCATCTTGAGGTCATTTCCTCTTATCCTGTCGCTCACTGCCTGGGACAAGAGTCTGACCTCCATGTGGCAACACTCTCCTTTCAGGTGGTTGGAGAGAGCAATAAGGTCCCTTCCCAGCCTTCTTTACTCCAGGATAAACATCCCCAGCTCCTGCAGCTGCTCTCTAGACCTTTTCTCAGCTTCACTGCTCTTCAAATAATACTATGGGTATAGTTCTTGATACACAGTCAATGGACTTGCACACTCAAGTTGTTGGAAAGATAAAGTGGGATTATTGCAGAATAACTTTACTCTGGAAATTTTGTGTACAAATCTCAGCACTGATATTAAAATCAAATATTGAACACAAATATTGGAAGTACTTGTTAGTATGTATTAATTCTTTGATGAGAGGGGACTGGATTAGTACCTTTAGTTCTTATTGTGATTTGTCCTAGATTTTTATCACTTTATCTGAGCAGTTAGAAAATGTCTGGCACTAAAAAGTTCCATATGTTTTCTTAAAATGGATCATACTACATTGTTGCTTTTATGTTAAAGTCTTGATGATTTTTTTTTAACTGACAACTTTAAAATCAAAAGCAAATTAACAAGGTCAAGAAATGCAGAGGAAAATATTCTTTTATATAGTACTTGCAAGTGTTCATTTCATAGTAAATAAATTGCTATATAATTCAGATTTTTAGAATGCATAAGGACATCCTAATTGATGTAGCAAAATCAGACATATTTTAATGTAAAATGTGAAAATGAGGCATTCATTAGAAGTTCACTCAGATGTACAGTATTACTACTGTGCTTAAAGGTTTAGACTAAAAGTTTTCAATCCTTAAACATGAGCAATAGTTAGGTAAAATAGAAGTTTAATTTCCATTTTCACAATGATGCTAACTAATTTGTGTGGTCTTCTTAACAGCATCATTTTAAAGGAGACATAAGAATGTAATAGCAAAAATTAATTTCCATACCCAGAAAGCTTGTTGGATAATTCAACATAGGTATAATCCCAGATTATTGATGATTACAGACTGCAGGATTTTGAGTAAAATGAAGAAAAAAACTGCATAACATTTTAAAATTAATACTCCTATACTGCATTCACCAATAAGTACATTTAAAAGTTGCTATGGCAAATAAATTTTAAAGATTTTAATTTGATAATCTTTCCCTTCACCAGTGCTTCAAGGCCAGAAGACAATTTTCTCTTACCTTTGAAACGGGTGACACTGCCTTACATTACAGTGTAATGACATTTAAAAAATGCCTTAAAAAAAATGACATTTAAAAAATGCCTTAAAACCCACAGTGACAAATCACGTGATAATCAGCTTAGTTTAGATTTTTTCCATATTTCATAATAATATATTTCTATATACTTAATGCAGATGACAAGGTTTCTTTTTTGAAAACAAATAATTCAGCTACATTCTTAAGGAAAATCTTTCCTTTAATATTTTTCAGATTAATTTTTTCCTCTTAAATGTGTTTGAGATTAAAATATGTTAGCATATGTGACACAGCAGTTTATTCATATTGTTGACTGTCCAGGGACAGCCATAAAGCTACAGAAATGTAGATAAGGATTTTGACATAGAATCTAGAAGCATGTAATGAATACTGCCAGCAGACTTTTAGTGTTGAACCACCACACGGCCATAAATTTTGTGCTAGAGCTATCAACTGAAGAAAAATTCAGTCTAACAAGATCAAAAACCATTGTAGAAACATAGTGCTTTTCAGATTAAAACTGTTGTAGCATAGCATGTATGTGTATGAGATTTTTTTTTTCCCCCACCTTTCTGTTTATTCTTTCATGTTCTGTATCACCTTATTATTTCAATGTCTGGAACACAAGTCAGAGAATTTAGCTGTAGGGAAAAAAAATAGGTTTTTTTATTCAATTTGGAGGGAAGAAAATGAAGTCTAAAAAAGCACTTGACATATTCATACAGACAATTTATTAAGCATCTATTAGCAAAACCAGGAAGTACATACATATCAAAGATATATACAGTGCTGCTACAGTATCTCTCTCATAGCACTTTCTACTGAATGTAATCAGAGTAGAGAAGCCCCATTACACTTCCTCACAAACAGTTATTGTCGTCAGGGCAGAGGATTAGCTGACACAAGCAAACTGTAGCAAAGGCAGGACTTTCATTGACATGATGCAGCTCTTGTGCTAGTGGCTTGCACATTGCACTTGATTTCACAAGGGTAAAGAAAAAAACAAAAGAAAATGGCAGCCACTGTCCAGCTCTGGGTGGACAATGGTACCACAAACGTTTTATCTCCCAAAAAAGATGACTGCAGGAGGTAGATGCTTTGGGCTTTGTTTCTGAGGTACATCTACAGATTTAATTAGCCTTCACCTTTAAAGCATGTTAATTCTGTGCACGCGGCCTGTGCTAATAATGTAAAACCTAGTCTTTTGTAAGTGTTGACACTCAAGCAAAGGTAGAAGGTGAGAAAAAGTAGTCAAGACCAAGAGAGAAGACCAAATTATTGCAACTGGAATTCAAGGTACAATTTACAGGCAAATGAAGCATTCTATTTTCAGAGCTTATTGCTTTTAGGTCTGTAAGTTCTGTACAACACAGTTGTACAAGTATCTGCTCAGAAATCAGTATCTCAAGTTGGAAGGATTATGTGGTGGTCAGGTAATAGCTTCATTTGTGTATAGAGATTGACAAAGGATGAAATTACATAATTTATGGTTCTGTTGGTTTGTGAAAACCTCCTCCTTGGCTGGAAGGAGCAATTGCAATTCTGAAGGAAGTTGCAGCATGCAAGTGGTAGTAGCACATGAGCTATGGAAGTCTGTGAGATGGATATAGCAGATGAAGATAGGGAAATGCTGATATGAGCAAAATTTCGGTTCATCCAGACAGCCACTAGCTGTAGCACCAGGAGTGTGGTTTGACGGTGCTGCAGTGCACAATCACAGAAAGCATCAGTTGGAAGGCACTTCTGGTGGTCACCCAGTCCTATCTCCTGCTAAAAGCAAAAAATCATTGGTGAATTGTGTTAACTAAAAGCTTTTTTCAGTCAAATCTCCATATCTCCTAGGTCAGAAGTGCTACAGTGGAATTTTTTTCTTTTTCCCTCACTGTAACATCAACCTGCTACCTTTCATCCTGTTGCTGCTTTACTTCTGCCTCCTGGCATGCCTGGATCTCACTATACATGTTCTGCAAACCCAGTACTCTCAGTCTTTCCTACTAAATGTGCTCAAGTTCCCCAGTTATCTTGGTGGGCATCTTAAAATTCGTCAATATCTTGTTTGAACTGGGAGGCACAAAACTCAGAATAATGATCCAGCCGAAGTTTGTGAATCCTGAATAGAGGCAAATAGCCACTTCATTAAACCTGCCTCCTACACTTAGCCAGTGCAACCTAGTTTGCAGTTGGCCTTCATTAGTGCAAAGACAGACTGCTGACCCATCTTCCAGTTTGTTCTCCACTAGGACCCTCAAAAATTTTTCTTCAAAATCCCTTTCTAGCTGTCATCTGGTTGTATTGAATTTGTTGATCACATGGACATGAGTGCAAGTGTTGTTGCATTTTGCAATTCCTGTCCTCTCTTCAGATAATAGTCTTGAGTTCCCTTTGACCTTAGTTGGTTCCTTTAAACAGCAGTGCTCTCTAGTTTATCAACTGCTCCATACAGGTCAGTCTCATTTGCAAACTTGCCGAGGAAATACGTCCCATCACATGAGTTGCTAAAGACATTTAACAGTGTTGACTTCAGGATCAGCCTGTCAAATGCCTGATAGCATCTGTAACCAACGTTCCAGCTGTCAGCACTAGCCTTTGAGCATAATGAACCTGCCACTTTTTAACTCCCCAGTGGTCCATTCATTCAGTCTGTACCTCTCTCTGGTTATGAGCATGAGAGGGATCCTTCTGCAAACTACAGTGAAGGTAAAAATAGCTGCTGCTCTCCAGCTGTCAGGAAACACACCAAGCAATGGCAGTGAGGTAGGTCATACACATAATGCCCCCTATAAATCTAGGCTGACTATTCCAGCCTTGTTATTTTTGAATATGTATGCTTTACGGGTAGAGATTCTGTCATGCAGTGGAACATGTAATCAAAACCCAGATATCCTGATATTTCCTTCTAATACAGCAGCTAAACTGTGTGCTTTGAGTGTGCCCCAATAGCTAGGTGCATCAAGGAGCCAGGAAATAAAATGCCCTCAAAGATGCCTGCAGGGCAGTGAGAGTTCCCCCTCTGGGCCAAGTTGGACCACACTGGTTAATACATCCAGCTGTGTACAACCAAGTACTTCTTTCACTTTAGGCAGAAGAAGCACTCTTCCAAAGTACTTGGCTTGGTTCATGCAAACTGGATTTAGGCCATAAATCATGGAAGCGCTTCTTTGGATTTTGGATTTGAAACCTCTCTTTTAAATGCTGCTGTCTCACACTTCATTAAAATTTATAAATAGTTACTCTGATTCTCTACATCTTGCAACATTCCAATTGCCTCAAAGATTGCATTATTTTTACATGACCATGTGGAGATTTCATAAGAAGAGTGATCTCACATCCTGTACATGTTGCATTTTTAACATACTGACTGATGGATGGTGTATTTTCAGCACAGAATTTGAAGCAAGACACACTATATAAATGAGAACAAAATTTACAAAGCTTATAATAATTTTTTTACTTCCTTGAATTGCACTTGGAGCCTAGCCTGATGACTAAAAAAAAAGTGCTAGAAAAAGATTTCAAGATTAGGTTCCACACAGTTCTTTCTTTCTTTTCAGATAATGCTGGTGTTCCCATACTTGCTCTGAAAGGGGTATCTTGCCCTAACACTCCATAATTTTAAACCTGGACTATCACTGCCCTCAGTTAAATTACAAAATTTCTTGCATGGGTTGCTTTTGCACAATTAGTCTGTGCTACTGGCATATACATTTCACATTTTGTTAGAATAATTAGGTTAGAATGTTTTACAGGGTCAATATTAAACATTATTAAAAAGAACATTATTTTTCCCTAACTGCAATTTGTAACAGCTCACTAAAAAAAAAGAAATTTAATTTCTAGCAGGAGGATTATGCATCCATTAAAGTAGTCTTCCAAGACAGACATAGATGAATTGTGGTGTTTCTAGTATGCAAGGAACTTATTTCAGTATTTTGCAATTTTGATCCAATTTATCAGAAGATTTTCTTTATATGTGTGTATGTGTGTGTGTGTGTGCATTTCATAGAATCCAGTCTAGTAGGATAAGGAAGCTCTGTCCCAGGAACTTTAAGTCTTCTGTTTCTTCAAGAAGGATCTAGGTCACTCAGGACTTCCAGAGAGTCCACTGTAGCCCCAGGAGCCAAAATCCTGAAAGCCAAGAAGGAATTTGAGGAGACCAGGGATTCTTAAACTACTTTTTGGAAATGATAGTTGTCATGAAATACTGACTCAAAAAAACCCCAATCAATAACCAAAATAAATATTATCTTCTATTAAATAGAGGAATCTAAATACTTAGACTTCATCTTAGGATCCCTATCAATAACCATGAAAATTATACATCAGTGTTCACTTTAACGAAGAGTTGTCTACATTCACAAAAAATTTTGTACTGGAGACATGTCTCATGAAAGACAACACTGATTTTACTGGGGCAGCAAAGTTAGGGGGAACTTAGCAACTCAGTGAACAACATGACAAGCTTTGACATATGCACTGTGCATTCCACAAATGAGTTGTCCAAACCAGCCAACTCTAGAGCAGGATTGGGGTAAAGAAGAGAAAGAAATGTGTGTAGCCAAATACCATAATCAGGGATTTTTCTGCCAAATTACTATTGAAGTCTCCTGCCACTAAGCAAAGGCACACTAATTTTAAATATTTAATTTATTTAACAAAATTGTGTACTGAAATGCAGAGAGATATTTTCATTCCACACGGGAAGCAGTTAGCACACCTAAGTGTGAGAAAAGCACTGTAAATCTCCATTTAAGTAAACCAAAGAAATAATAAAGAGGGGAACATAAGGCTGGCATATATCAGAACTATATAGAATAATAAAGTAGTTTGAGTTAGGAGGGACCTTTAAAGTTCATCTGCTTTAAACCACCCTGCCAATAGATCAGGTTGCGCAAAGCCCCATCTGACTTGGCCCCTGAACACTTCCAGGGCCTTCCCTCTTTGGCTCTTTGGCCCTCTAGGCCCCCTTCTATAGCCCCTGCTATAAGCAGCCTGAATCCTTCTTTTCCCTGGCTGAACAATCGCAGCAGGTATTGCATCTTCACAGGAGAGGTGCTCTAGCCCTCAGATCATCTTCACAGCCCTCCTCTGGACTCATTTGAGTAGGTCCCTTCCCTGTCCTTTTCATTCTGAGGAACCCAGAGCTACACACAGTACTTCAGGCACGAGGGCAGAGCCCAGGGGCAGAATCCCCTCCCTCCCCTGCTGCCCACTCTGCTTTGGATGCAGCCCAGGACACGTTTGGCCTGGGAGTGCCCATGGCTGGGTCATGTCCTTCTCATCAGGGCTGCTATGCCCAGCCTGTATTGTGTTTGCAGTTGTCCTGATCATGGTGCAGGACCTTGCACTTGGCTTTCTTAACCTTCATGAAAGAACCTTCTCAGAGACCTGACTCACAAGCCTATCAGTGTCCCTCTGGATTGTATCCCTTCCCTACTGCATGCCTGTTTTATCACACATCTAGTACAATGCCCTTGCAGTGAGCAGGGACAGAATGATATGATAGATGAAATAATAAAATTTCTAATTAAAGTTCCCCTTATTATTTTGCTACCTTTTACTTTTTTTCTTTATTTTTTCTTTTTTTTTTTTTTTTTCTTTTATAGAAGCCAGAAAAGAAAAGCCAGGAGCAAGAAAAAAGAAAAAAAGATTAAAGAGCACAGTATCAATTCCAGGACTTTGACCTGCTTTTTTCACAATAACAGCCTTTCTAGAAAAACAAAGGATTTTAAATTTATTATTCATCTAATCCAGAATGGGGGGGCAGGGGGGGATCAGAAAAGCTTATGGTCGTGCCAGACAAAAAACCTGCTTTCAGGTCTGACTTCAAACTGAAGAAAAACATTTTATGCGCTAAGTCTTTTAAGTTTTAAGATAATTCTACCATTCAAAAGCAAATGAAAGGCATAACATCTCAGGGAAAACCCTTCATTAGCTTTAAGGAGACCTATCTGTATAGTAGTGTGCTATTTAATATCCTAATTTAGAGATCGTGATGTGAACATCAATTTGTGGCTGGAGTGAACCTGTTCCTCAACAGATAATTTATGCATTATATGAGAAAAGAAACGGAAAAATTATTCTCAATCTATTGTGGAAGTTATCTGGGTATTCTTATGCAGGAATACTTCTTGAACTCAAGTCACCTTAAGGCTTATGAATTTCAAGCTTGTGATAGCAGAAATAGACAGGACACTTTGACATATAATGTCATTATATTTTGTCTCTGTAGCATGGCCTCAGCTCTTGAGCATTTCCTTATTTTAATGTGACTGAGAACCTGCCCTGTTCTTTTCTTCCCATTGTTGCTCATTCTGTCATACACTTCTGAAATGCCACGGAGATATTTGTCCTGAGGCAGGGAGCATAAAAGCTCCAATTTTGACAATAATGTGATGTAACCTGACAATGCGTCATTATATGTCATCCGCTGTAAACCTGAAAAAAGGCAAGTAGCTCTAGCTAAGATTGTGTAGTAGCATAACACAGTCCCACTTCACTACAGAGAAAATATCACTATCCTGATCTACAACAAAATGTCACATTTTACCCTTGCAATCCTTCTCAGTTAGGAACACTGAATTTCTTGCTGCCATAAAACCAAAAAATTCCTTAAAGTTACAAAGAATGAATAAATTACTGGTGGAAAAATAAACACATTCTATTAACAAAATACTTCAGCTATAATAGAAACTGGCAGAAACAAATACTCAGTCTTATTTTCTCCCATGTGATATGCTTTACTTCAGGTTAATATTTTTTTTGCTGGTGATTTTACATTCTTTTCCAAGCCAAATGCATCCATCATGTTTGATAATAATGAGAACACTTTTTATTTTTTTATTTTTTCCTTTGCATACATCAGAAATCAGTCAGAGCTTCATTTCAGCTTCATTTCAGTTGGAATGAGTAGCATCCTGTTCTTATGCACTAGGCTACATTTCTCATCAAAGTCCCTTCCCTCCATTGTGGAAGGAGGAAAATGCCTGGTGAAGCAGCAAAAAGTTTCCTTTTCCTAAAACTAGTGCTTTATTCTTTGCTTTTATGTGGTATTAAGATTGTGAAAAAGAGATGTTTTGTCTAATAGTTTCTTTGATACACTTTAAGCAGCTCAACTGAAGATTGTCTGGGAAATCTTGTCATAATAAACAGTTCCTCCTCCTATGAAAGACAAAAGAACTTGTTTACTAATTCTTAGTCAGACTAAATTATTGCCTGAAATATGTTTTTTTTTTTAATATTCTGAATTTGTACCAAAGCTGATGACAACTTGAGGAGATCAGTTCCATTTTTACAGTTTTACTTCATTATTAGGTCAGAATTAGGCTGCTGTGTCCAATTGCTAAAAGAGTAATTTAGATTAAGTTTAATAAAGATACATGTTATAAAGTGGGAACATAAGGCTAAATCTAAATGTTTTGGCATAATTTTCTTTTGCAAAATAGCTTTTATTTTTTTCATCTGTTCCATTGCATCATGTAACTGAAGGGTTTTGAAGCTTGGCTTCTACCGAATGGAATTTTACAAAGAAGCAAGCACAACAGCATAATTCTGAAATTAATGAATAGCACTGAAATTAAAATTTGAAGAGGTAAACTAAAGATATCAATAAATAGAAAGGAATTATTATATAATTTTGAATGGAAATTAAAAGATATGTGTAAAACCAATTAAATTACCAAAATTTAAAAAAAAATTATATACTTTCTTTCCCTCTGCCCTCAAACACTGTGATACCTTCTTTCAGAGTCATAAATCACAAGTATCTATCTTTTACAAATATGATTTAACTCACAATATGTAGCAAACCTGTACACTCTTCTATAAAAGAACTACTAAATATTGCATGCTACGAGATAAATGCCTAAGAAAAATAATTAAAAATTTATAAAATATTTGCTGGTGATCAGATTCAAATCTTGTAGAGCAAAATTAGAAAAAGTAATCACCTAGCACAATTAATTTTCATCTTTTGTTCTTAAGAAGTTTCACAAGCTAATGGATCATTCTAGCTAAAGTTTCTAAATATTTTCATTACTTGTATCGTAAGACTAAAAGACTTCATAAATCTTAATGATTAGTTGTTTGCCCTAGAAAGAACAGAGTGTAGGCATATGACATCCACACAGAAGTACTGGCTTTGAGGAACAGGACTTGAGGTTTGTTCATGCAAATATTCATTTCAATTTGGGCAGCACTGATGCTTCATGACTATTAGAAATTAGCTATAAGCTTTGTAGTCATAATTTTCCTAAAAAATGGAATTTCTTGTTTAATTATGAGATAGACATATTCACCAACTGTTAGTAGCAATATATATTGGTATAAAACTACCTTATGAAAGTAATGAAATACTGTGATTAAAGCAGTATTTGCTTATGAGGTACTAGATACAGTTAATTTAGAGCTGAATGCATTTTAATTATATATTTACATTTTATTTCAATTTTTTTATGACTCTGAGAAAATTAAAACTATTACATCTCTTCTTGGAATATCTATTTTATTTAGATTTGGAGTAGGGCTAAGCAGTGACTATTTTGCATCAATGAGGAAAAAGAAATAGAAAAAAAATTCACCTGCAGCATGTTTGCATTTTCATTTTTCTTCAACTCTATATCTATTTGTATATTTTGTATATTTTCTTCAACTCTATATCTATTTGTCATGGTAGAGGAAGCCTAAAAATGATACCTGCATATATCAGAAAATTTTTATTTGTGAATTTTAAGTCATATTTCTTAATTTAAGTTCCTCAATTAATTACTGTTCCTCAAGAACTTATATTTAGCAATAATGTGTATAATAGTAATACTTCTAACAAGTCATAACTTCTATATTTGAGCTGAGTCAGTTACGTAGACTCTCTGAGTTAAACAATGGTAGTCTGTCCCCCTGAACAGTTAAGTTCCAAAACCATGATGAGAGATAAACCAAAACATAATATCTGAAAAAGTCATGTCAGAAAATATAAAGTCATATAAAGTCACTTCTCAGCTACAAATGCAAGTGGGACTAATCCACTGAAATCGTGACAGCAGCATCACACAGCAAAGTCATTATTGAAAGACTAGTTCAGTTCTACTTAATTCTATTTTCTGTACAGATCAAATTCATGATTTCCCCCCCTGAATGAAAGACACCTGTGGCTAAGAAAATATTTTATAGAAGTCTGATTATGAGAAGGACTTTGGGAATAAAAAATATACAGCATGAACTTTTTGCTGTGTCAAAGGAAGTGAAGATTTCTCTTCAGCACACACAAAAAGATCTGACTGTTCTTCCTCACTCCAGTTTTAAATTGAAGTAATGTCACTGAAGTCAGCTAGAGTCATATCTATGTAGCCATAATTTATACAGTGGAGTGAAAATTCTAGACTTGGTTTTTATAGCACATAAGACACCTACAGATGAGCTAGTATTCTAGTATAAAATGAGAGAAAGAAAGGCAAATAAGTGAATAAAATATTGAATATAAAAATATTTAATATAAAAATATTAAAATATTATTGCACAGTTACAAGGTATAGATCCATAAATCTTGGTTCATGTGTATTAAAGGATAGGCTGTTTTGGGAATATCTCCCTACCCTATGACTCAGATTCAAGATTGATCATATCTAAGATCTGAAAAAGTGTGGTTAACTTATTTCCTATTCATTTTCATTCTTTTAGCATCATCAATTCCAGAATTTAGCCAGGTCCAGTAGGGAAATGCCAGAGTATCTCAATAGGCTCTTCTCTAAACATCTCCACAGTAAACAATTAGACAGAAAAGGAACCCAAACAACCCTACAAAAAACCCAATAAAATGCTCAACCAAAACCCAATTGAAATGCTTTTGCTTTTGTCTTAGATGATAGCCATCTTTGACAGATCTGTGTACCTCAGCTAATTCTGTGAGCTCTTCAAAAGATGGGAGATGCGCCCTATCACAGCTCTGAGAACTGCTGCTTTATAATCAACTTAGGTAAAAGTCAGCATAAACGTCCTTGATTCCTTCTTTAGAACTCAGGCCTGAGATCACCTATATAGCTTGTGGTCAAAACAAATTGCAAATTAATGTCTGAAGCTTCTTTTCTGCTCATTGTTTGAAAAACAGATCGCATCAGTGCTTTTAAAGACCTTGGGGTATCTTGTTGGAAAATAAAAAGGACTCCTGAAATCGTAGCCAGATAGAGGCTCTGCAAGATAGTCTGTATTTCAATAAAAGCATACAGACAACGCTGCCGGGATGTCTCTTACAAAACGGTGGTTTGACTGATTTTTTTCAGTGGTGTAAGATTTTGGCATATCTTGAAAGTAAAACCAGTGGCAGCTTGAACAGGGCTTATGTTCAGTCAGTGGGAATCTTTGCAAGGCAATGAACCTAGATTTGGTCCCATTGAAGAGAGCAAACCTGCAGTACTCATTAGATTGTGGCATTAGTATCTGCGAATACAAATTAATTGTATGCAAAACTAATGCTAAGGTAGCATGCTTCTGGTGCACAAAAACTCTGAAAATGGAAACTTGACAAATATTAACTTCAACTACACATTAACAAGACAGGAAAAAAGAGAAAGCCTTGCTAAATGCCATAAAACATCAGTGGCAATAAGGTTTTTAGTTCTCTCTGAAAAAGAGGAAGTTGAGTAAGAATTCTGTAATTCCTATAATGAACTATGAAACCACTAGCATTTAACTGAAGAGGAATTACTAAATGAAGTTCTGTTTACAGTTATACTCGTTTATGTGTGCATTTTTTTATGTATACTAGTCTAATATTCACAAAATCTTGAAAAAACCCAATAATTTCTTTGAACTATGTCTATTGTACCAATAAACAGTATTTTTAATGCCAGCAACAATGTTGCTAAATCATCATAAATTAGACTTAATTGATAAGACTGCACCATTATCCTGTTGTATCATTCCTGTATTATGCTGCTGTGTCTAACTTATCGTTGAGCCCATTTTGTAAGTGTATTGGGTCTGGCTGAGGTAAAGTTCACAGCCCTCACAGTGCTGTGCTTTGCATTGGTTGCATTGGCAGGGTGTTGATAGCACACCCCTGCTGTGGCTACTGCTGAGCAGCGCTGTCCCTCTGACATTCCCCCACATCGCAGGGCTGGGAGGGGACAAGGTCTGGGAGGGCACACAGCCAGGGCAGCTGACACAAATTAGCCAAAGGGATGTTCCACTCCATATCACACCAGCTCAGATAGAAAAGGTAAGGGAGGGAGGAGGGATGGGCGGGCCTTTGTTGTTCCACAGCGTTCTCCTTCCAGAACAGCTGCTATGTGTGCAGAAGCCCTGCTTCCCAGGAAGGATCTGACATCACTCGCTGATGGGAAGTAGAGATTGACTTTTCCTTCTGCTTATGTGAGCACAAACTTTTGCTTTTCCTGTTTTTGCTTTAGAAAACTGCCTTATCTCAACCTAATCATTGTTTTCCATCTCTGTCTTCCCTGTCCTACTGAGAAAGGGAGTGATGGAGCACATGGCACCTGCCGCTCAGCCAAGGTCAAACCACTACAGTAAGTAATGATAAAATGTGTACATATATTAATATTTGCAAAAAATACAGACATTACTTTCAGACATCAGGAAATGTCAGTAACACTTTGGGAGAAGATCATCTGACTTCTTGCAAAACTATTTTCCAAAGATCTTTCTCCCTTCTAAAAGACTATCCTCACAACTTGATTTTTTCATAAGCAGAATCAAATGATCAGACCTACTGCAAAGTATGCCATTTGCTCATTCCTATATTTAGAAACAATGAAGCTGCCTTAAAAAAAATTACTGTCTTTTGAAATATGTATGCATAATTCAAACTGCTTCTCTTCATACTCCATGGAGATAGACATCACATATTCTTTTGCCATTTTTTTATCATAAAGAATGTAATTATATTTCTGTAATATCAGATAGGCTTTTCTTTCCAAGATTTTTTAAAAAGTAATGATCTTTAATGAGAGCCAATTTTACCATCATGCTGGTTTCAATACCAGCCAGAAAAAAAACTACAAATATTCACTCCTGTTCACCCACTCCTTCAGTAAGGGAAGGACAAAAGCTGAGACTACGGGTTGACATAACAATTTACTGAAAGCACAAAGCAATGGAATCAGATCCACACAGTAACAGCAGTATTAATAGCAAAAAGTATACAGAATGAGAAGGTACTTTATGCACCAAAAAAGTGTCTGCCGCTAGGAACACAAGACCAAGATGGCACACACTTCCTGAAGGTCGTGTCTGTGTGGCCTCCGCACACGAAGCCATTATGGTGACTGTCCCTGTGTGCCACCCACATGGCCATCGGGACCTAAGGCAAGATGCTGGGGGGGCTCCCACACCTAGCGTTTCCCACTCGCCCAGCCTGAAACAATGACACACAATGGCAAACAAGCTCCCCCAAACCTAAGTCATCCTAGTCAGAATGTCATCCCAGTCACACCACTGGGATGTTGAGCTCACAGTTCTGTTGAGCTCAGTTCCAGGCAGGTGCCTGCACCACCGTTTTTGCTACTGTGCTGCACTGGAGGGCAACCCCATGGGTGGCTGCCCCTTTTTCCCCAGTCATTCTGATGTGTTCCTTTTGGCTTGGATTTTCTGGGCTCATCTGGGGCCCCTTCCACTTGGTTCAACCATCTGACCTAGGCTGGGGTCCCTGCCCTCTGCTCCTTTTCCTGTGGCAGGCTCCATGCCAGTGCTGTCAGCTCAGAACTAGTGGGATTTTTCATTTTTTCTGCTCTCCTTTCAGCAACATGTCTTGTAGCCATGCTCTGGAGAAAATGGCCAGGGGACGGGGATGGCTCAGCAGCGGGAAACACTTGCTGGAATGTCTGGTGTCCAGACCTTCCTGCTGCAGAGGAGGAGGCAAAATGATGCATTTTGATGGGGCACTCGGTTTTCCACCTGAAACCAGGCTTCCCAGCAACAATGTGCCAGGTATAGAGTAATAACCTGGCCTCACCCACACTGCACTAAGTGCCCACTCCCACCCCCGACACAACGGCAGGCATCAATTCCGATCTACTTGAGATACAATCTGTTTAAAATCCTCAACCATACATAATTTTGTTCATTCTCACCACTAAAATTACAGATTTTTTTTATTCTGTTTATCTTACTTTTAGCTTTGTTACTAATTATAATAAGGGCAACCACTAAAAGCAAACCAAGGTGTTGCAATTGCTGAAAGTTTGCTGACTCATTAAAACAGTCACTAAAAGGATCAAATAGTGAAAAATATCATAACACAAAACATCTATCATGACAACAAAAATTTTAGTAGAAGGTGTACCTCACAACTTCCATTTGTGGTACTGTCATTAAATACTCCAGAGAAACAAGATGGATCAGACAAATTGAATCAAACCTATTGCTAAATTCTCCCCTGGAAGAGTCATCTACCTCTCATCATGCTTCAGATTTCACACTGGAAACAGGGCTCAAATAATAGTGAGCTGCTTCAGAAGACCACATCTTATTTAATTAACTACTCCCACATATCAGCTCTGTCACATCTGGTATGGCCTTAAATCTGCTACCATCAACCACTAGCTAGCTCTGTAACTTGAGAACAAGTACTGCCAGATAAAAGAAGAAAGTGAAACTGGGTGCTTTACTGAAATCCTCTGCTGCAACACTCCTGTTTAATTCCCTACCCCCACACACAAACACTTCTGATTAAACATCGAGTGCCTCAGGATTAAGTGATTAGTGAAAATGTATGCATGAAGGCATATTTGTGGCTTTGACCTTTAAATTTTGTGTTCTGTGTAAGAGAAAACAAAACCACAGACAAAAATGACTCAAACTTCAGAAAAACCAGCATGACAGAGCATCTTCCAAATTCTCTTTTCTATGGGAAAGATCCTTACAAAAACTTCAGGAACAAGGTTGAACCTGTTTTCCTAGAAGAAATGAAAGAATGGGCCAGACAGCTGAGTGTAGATACACAGAAAGGCATGTGTCCCTTTAAAGGAAAAAGGCATAGCAACCTTTTTTTTTTTTGCTGTGAAAACCTGTTCAATTTAGACAGTAGTAAAACTAGTAAATCACTGAGTTCTGAATGTATTATGTCACAGTTACCTTTGAATGTAAATGCTCAATTGTCTACTTTAGGAGTGAAGTATGGATCCAGTTATGACTTGTGGAACCCCAAGAATCTCAGTATGTGCGACCTGCAGTAGTACACCGTCACTTCCATCTATCATCTACTCCGGGTATGCTATATAATCATTGTATTCTTGTCTGAGCTCAACACTTGGCAGTATTCACTAAATTTCACTCATTTGTGCTACTCTTGCTAAACTCCTATCAGAAGCACAGACCTGTCTTTATTAAAAGTCACAGTGAGATGAGCAAATGGACTTATTTCCACTTAGGGGTTTTGTGTTCATGCATGATTAATCATACACAAAATAAATGTGAAAATATAGGTGTTTCCATTCTTCATTTGGAACTGGAATACACACTCTTCAGTAAAAACTTTTCCAGGACAGGAATACTTTATTAAAATATGTATGGTATAGAGAAACCCAGATCTCAGGGGAATATGTAATGCCCATATTTTTAAGGCTGTTAATGAAAATGTATTTGCATAAAAATTTAGTTAGCACACGATGCAACCTTAATTGCACATGCACTCAAGCTAATTCTAACTGTATGTTCACAAATATCACATTTAGGCCTTTCATAATCATTGTATTAAATACATCTACTTACATGAGAGATTAATTAAGTAAAGCTATGTGATACTTAAGTAAATAATTCAACCTGAAAATTCTTGACTACCTTTGGATTTAATTAAAATAATACAAAATATGAATGTAAAATGACAATATAAAATATAATTTTAATTTTGCCTTTATACCAAAATGACTTTCAGCATAGTAGCTACTGATGAATAGCTGTTATATACAGAAGTCAAGGGAAATGCATAAATATCATGTGCATTTCCACATCACTAAGCAGCCCTCCGAGCCACTCTTTCTTCCTCTTCACCTTTGCCTCTTTTCTGCCAGATGGTGTTCAGAGACTCTATGTTAAAATGAAGGAAAGGAAAAATGAAAGGAAAAAGACGCATGAAACGCAGAAAAAGGAATTAACTGGAGAAAGAAATTGAAGCATAGCTAACCAGGAGGGAAGAGCTGAGCCAATGCCTGAGAGAAGTCTGACACACTATCAATACACAAAAGCAGTGCAATAAGGAATTATTCAATCTAAACACCTTTGCTGTCCGTCCTTTCCAATGACTGCTCAGCCTGTACACCTCAGTTTTGACAGTAGAGAGTTTTAAGGAAAGCAGTGGACTCTTCTGTCAGATCGTGGTCACTGCTCCTCCTGTTCCTCTCTGAAGTCAAACTGTATCTGAAAGATTGGGTAACCATGCCCAAGCCATCCCCACATATTAAGGATAAAAAATGAATGGGAAAGAAAGGTTACATCACACACTGCTAACTATTACGGTAGTTACAACTGAATTAGATTTCCAGCAGGACAGAAAGCAAAGCAAACAGAAGTGACATATGTATGAATACTATAAATAACTTACTACTGGTGAAGGGATTTGTTCTGACTAGCTCACTCGACGTCAAGCATGGCACATTATCTTGGCAAATATCTCATTAGTCTTTGCAGGAGAAGTCTGTACTGTCAAGAGAAAGGGAATACTTGCTACTTTTAAAATACTGTATATAGGGTAAAATAGAAAAAAAAGAAAAATCCTGCAGACACCACGTATTTGCTTGCTTTCTTTTTATTTCTTATCACAGCATTTCCTTCTGTGAAATAAACAAGTTAATTAAATCATAGAATAAAATTAAAATTAAAAATGAAATTCAATTAATTAAATTAAGTAACTTCACGTTTAAAAAGCCACACAAAACTGTGAAGGAAGTAAAAACTCCTCCAGCCCTCTCTTTTTGTTCCCTGATTTCCATTGCATTCCATTAAACCCTTCAAGTTGCAATGCTAAATCACACTCCTGTATATGTATCTCTATCTCAAAAGAAAACAACTGTACTTCCACCCATAATTACCAATAATTCAGCAAATTCATGAAAAAATATCCGCTGATATGACACAATATTGCTTTAGCATGATGCAGTCTTTCACGGCATCCAGTCAATTCCTGATCTCAAAGAGCAAGGCTACTTTATCCTGAGGCGCATTTTTAACTCAGAAAAATGTGTGGAAAAGAGTCTAGAAAACTGTATCTGAACTTGTGGTTCTCATCTTGAGCATCGGGTAGATGGAAATTGTTCGATCCCACATAGCAGCTCCTTGAATGAAGTGTCTATTTGATAAGGACTTTATCCTTTAGTAAGACATGTTGTGGTAAGAGATGGCAACAGAAACTTTAGTTCCTTAGTGCTTTCCAGACTTTTCTAGAGACTGACAGGTTTTCTTATTTGTGATACTGTTCACACTTTATCACAGTTCTATTAAAGCCTGATTTTATTTGGAATAGAAACAGGCATTTCAAAATTATTCACAGGGAAAAGTCCGCAAGAAAGTAACTGTGTCAGCTACAACATTCTGATAAAATTTGAATTGACACTGTTTCACACTGTTGGGATTTTTCCACCTTAAGTACTATTATGGTAACATTGAAGAATTATTCTTTCACAAAGACTTTACATATCAGCAGAGGTTAGTTGAAAGATAAATCCACTGAAGCTTCTTAGGCTGAGTGCCAATATTTTTCTGTCTATGGCCTCAGTTCTTCTCTTACCCACTGAAATTAATATTGTTTCACAGGAGATACTGAAAGGAGCATGGGCTCCATAGCAGTAAACTTATAAAAACAAATAGGAGTGGATGACTAATTCCAGCAGAGCTGTAAAAAAAAGGTTTGTCATAGCAAATGTGAATGCTGTGCAGAGGAAGGAACTAACTTAAGTGGGAAAGGTTACATACATATTTTTAAGTTTAAAATAAGTTTTCCAAAAGAAGATGTCCATGTCATCTCGTGTTTGAAAGGATTTCTCAAGCACAAGGTTAAGTCACATCAAAACTCTGGAAGTATAAGGAGAAGACCCAGGTGTTTTCCCATGGCTATTTAACGTGTGTGTTTTGGGCAAACAATAGTAGAGATGACATGATGCACTGACTTTAACATAAACTAGGTAACAATATTCTTATCCAAATGGGTTTCAGGTTTTTTTAGCCATGGTGATTCCAGAGCCATGAAGTCTTTCACCACTACGCCACCCAAATTGGTTAAACTCTTTAAAAAAGTACACCTGTCTGTTACAGTCATAATTTCAGTAGCAGCAAAGACATGTTCTGTAATCAAATATGCCTCTTTTAATTTTTTTTAACTGAGCCAGTACTGAAATACCATTATTTACCCTTATATTTTTTAGTGTCAGATACACCTATCCTTTGTGCATCCATTGGAAAAGATGGATTTTTCTGCTGAAGGAGGACTAAACATCTCCATTAACAATGAAGAGTGATTAAAATCATAAAAGATGCCAAAAGTGTTCTTTATTTTAAAAATTAAATTTTAATTCAATTCTAATATAATTGAATTATATTTAATTTAATTCAATTCTAATATAATTGAATTAACACATTTTAAGTAAAATTTATAAACATTTAAAATTTTACAGTAAAAAGTGAATTAGAGACACTGAAGGTTCCATTGCTAGATTGTTATTTTTTTTTTTATTTAAGTTAAGTAACATTTACAGAGATGTTGTAAAGACCATGTTAAATTTACTGAAATTATATTATAGTTAAAGGTTAAGAAGCACACATTTAATAGAAACTGATGAGCATAGGTTGAAATATCTATAGTATTAAAGCAAAATTTTGCTTTAGGTGGTGTCATGTTTGCCACACATTCACATGCAAGCTGTTTAAACAGGTAGGTCCCTCAGAAACACAGTTTGACACTTCTCGTTTTCAGAACATATTTATTTAGAGAAAAAAAGAAGGGGTTAATTCTTCTCTTGAGTCTCTAACTTCCACTATTAGTCTGAAAGGAGCATTTGAAAGCCCAGCTAGGTTTGATGTAGGGCTATAGTCCATTTTTGTGTTTCAGTCACACCTCCCAACCTTTGTGGCATGCTGGTCCCTAACCTGCAGGCTTAGCATCCTCTTTTGTAGACCTGTTGTGTTGTCTGTCCATGATGAGATTTGTTTACAAACCTAGCAGATGCTATGTATTTCTAGTAAAATCCAGTTAGTTCACAACTGAAAGAGGTGAAAGTAAGAAGAATATTCTTTACCAAACACAGTTGAATCAGAACATCCTAGAGATGACCAGAGACAAAGGTAGAAGTGGCATTTAGTAAAATGTTGTAACCAAAGCGTCAACTTACATGTGAGAAACTGGTCAGATGACACTGCATTCTTTACAGTTCCTTCTAGTTATGCAGAAAAAGTAATGGCTTCCTAAGACCTCATGGGACTGAATGGATTAGTCTCAAGGTTAGGCTGCTGTCCCTGGAGTTGCTATTTGGGGTGGACTATGCAGGAGCATCCTGAAAACAAACTTTTAAAAAACATTTGTTTCTTTTGTGATCATAAGCAGAAGTCCAGGCTTTCTAACCTGGCCCATCAGAAAAGCATTTAAATAGACTCAGCCAATAACAAAGTTGAAGCCCTTTAGTGGTGCTAAATTTCAAACACAGAAGCTGAACCAATTAGTTGAATGCAGCCTCTGAGTAGAAAATAGCTTTTAAGAAGTACCTTCACCTTCTATTTGTCTCTCTCCCTAAAGCCATCATTAAAATCTTATGCACTATGACACAGGACGTAGGAATGCAATCTTTTCTTCACAAAATGCAGCCACTACTTTCTAAAAGATGCAGTCTCTTATTTGAAAGAGACATGCCTTTTTGGCATCGTTTGCATTATCTACTGGTCAGCACTTTGAATAGCACACAGTCATCTTCTTGAGGTTTCATGTGCAAGTCAGTCTAAGCTCCCTCCATTGGCTGAGTTCCTCTGAGTGAGCTTTAAGTAATTGGATTATACAGGGAATAATTCTATTTGTCATTAAGTTAAAAAGTGGAAGTGTTCCTTAGAAAATAGGCAAGGATATTATCAGCTGTAGAAAATAAAGCTAAGAAAAATGTAAAGAAGCCGTTAACAAAACAAGATATAATGTTAACCCAAGTGCCACAAAAAAAGCAGCATAAATTCAGATTAAGGAAATTTTAAAATCTTTAAGCATACACTGCTCAGCAAAATTGCTCTTGATACTGTATCAACCCTTATAGTCCTTACATTAATAAATTCGTAAATAAGGAGTATGGTCTTTATTGTCTGTATATTCCTTATTCCTATAGATGAGAGTAAGCAAGAAATATTGCATTTGGGCTAAGGGCTACCAAATTTTCAGGGATCACTGAGAACTCAGAGCAAGGAAGTGAACCTCTTTGAGCTCTTTATCATCATAACCTAACTTTCAGCCAACAAAGCCATAAAAACAGCCAATGCACTGAAATGTATTGCTTAGGTAACAGAAAACAGAGTGAAAAGCATGAATTTGACTGGAAAAAACCTCCACCCAAACAAATATATATTCACATGACTTTTATCTCAGCTTAACAATACAGCACAATCAGCTTGCCTTTACCTGGCAATATGCTGATCTTTTCAAAAGTCATCTTTTTCTTTTACTCCTCATCCCTTTATAGATATAAGACTGCACTACTAGAAAGTATGATTATGTTTTTAAAAGGATGCATTTTGAAATTCATCTTAGAGAGAAAACAAGATGAGTCTTATGTTTGCATACCATGAATAGAAATATTTTTCTTTAATTATATAATTTGAAATCACATCTCCTAAGAGTCATTCATATGTTATAAATTTTTTGAAAGCACAAGAAGCGGTTTGGTAATATATCAAAAAAATTAAATCCTACAAAAATTATCTTGTAAATAATACACAGTAATTACAACAATACACAAGAAAAGTCCCTTTGTTGGAATAGGGCACAAACAAGGTTACATCTGCAGGAGCACTAAATGGCATGGGCAATCTACCTCTCATATCCACATACTACGTTTATATTCTGCTGTTTTCAAACACAAGATAATTAGGCAAGATAATGATGTTCACTCCTGTTTTTGTTTTCTGACTATAGGCTATTTGTCAGTTATGTGCAAAATGGAAAGGGTACAAACGCAAGAGCAACATCTAACTTGTTGATACACGTACTCCCCTCACAAGAGGAAGGCAATGCTTCAGTGCCTCAGACTGAAGGGTTAGCTGGCCACAGGACTCCCACACCCCTTCTAGTTACTGAATTTCTGAAAAAAAAAGGAAACCAGACGTGGAAGTATTGCACTGGTTTGTGTCTGCTCCTCTATTGTTCCAGAAAAATAATTTATGAATTGATATCATTAAAACACCAAACATCAAGACAGATGCTTGGACATTTGGAAGTATTGGGATTGAGATGTTCAGTGTACTCTCAGAAACAGACCTCCATGGTAAATAATAGAGCAAGATGCTTAAACTCCTAGGATTTTGCAGTTCTAACTGTGCCCAGAATTGTACCACATGGCTTTCCATATTCCTTATTTTGTAGTGATTTTTGTGCAAGGAAAAATAAAAGAGTCATAGCTGAGGAACCTAGGGAAGAGGACAATGACAGCCTTTCTTTTTAAGGCCCTATAGTTTTCATGGTCAAGTTATCAAGGTCCTTGTACAGAAAGTGAATTCTCAAGAGAGTGATTCAGATTATCCAAATTACATGTTTACTTATTGTAAATATCCACTCTAGAGTGAGAAGTGGACAGGAATTATGTTCTAAATATTTACAAATCTTCAGCTACCATTTCAATACAATAAGATGTTAAAATCACATACTTATTTCTTTTACCTTTATATTGGGAAGGGGGAAAGGACAAAAATTAGTATTTACTTCTATTATCAAATTGATAGTCTAGAATTACATAAAAAATTCAACCCTTGTTAAAATTGCTTCTCTTCAGATGCTTGTTGATACACAGTCTATTGGAACAGGGTTATTTTTCGCTCAGCCTCTCTTAGGATACTTCATGGATGAATTGCAGAACAGATTTCTGTAGAAAATTGCAAGACTTCTTTCATGGTACTTGAAATAAAGTTGAAGTGGTTTGAACTCCAAAACATAACTGAAGAATTTACTTTACAAACAATGTACTGGGGGTCCTTCAAATGTCAAGAGAAAATTATCTATATATACCAGAGATTTTTACATTATTGTGAGCTACTATCATTTTTTTTCAGAAAGCACTCCACACATAATGGAATAGTGTATTGTATAATATTTATCATCTTTGCTAAAGTAATATTTTTTTAAGGCTGTTAGGGCAAAAACCAAAAACCAGAACACAACAACAAGAACCACATTTTCATTTATGAATGATACAAATAGAGAAATGTATTCAAATCATGCCTTTATTTATCTCATCAGATTTTTTGCTTATATCTTGTAGAAAAAGGCAAATTGACTATTTCTATACAAATTATAATGATCACCTTCTGGTAAAGTTCATGCGCATGTTCAGGACAAGTAGAAAGCTAGCATGGATTCAGTAGTTTAAGTCAAAATTTAAGAGTCAGTCAACTAGGATGCAGTTTGACATTTAAATAGCTGACTTAATTTTTAAATGAGTTGCATGCATGCAATATCCATAAAGGTTAATGCTTTTATAAACAAACCTTCTGTAAAGAATTCTTACTATCATTAAGCATGCACAAATTCTTTATAAAATGGATTCAGAACACTAAAGTCAGCATAAAAGTATTATGGCCTGCAAAAAAAAAAAAAAAGTTTCAGAAAAACGAGCAGCTCTGGAATGTGTCATCTAGCCAACAGTGGAAAAAAACTTTAGACACTAAGAAGAAAAAGTGGTGTCTAGATCCTCTCTGTTGTCAACAGTTGCATGAAAGATTGAAATCCAGTTGTCGCATTGCATCCTTCCTGATCTATCATGCATCATCCAGATTTATTTTAGCCTGATAAAACTGTTGAAAGATACCTTTAAAGAAACCAAAAATACTACAGCCATCTGGCCAAGCCTATGAAGGTATACAAATTTACACATTTTTTCCTCCATTGCATACAAATGTATCAGGAACCAGCAGGTGAATTATACATCCTCTGGCCATAGCCTTTGAGATTCTGATGACATGTTAGAAACTCCAGTTTCCAGACTGAGGACCAATATATGTCTTAGACTGCAGCCATGTAATCAGGATTTTCAGTTCCAGGTGTTACAATGAGGCCGCCTAAGTCTTAACACGGCTTGTAAATATCTCTATTTTTGAGATAAATTGTCAGCCTACACACCCCATTGTCTCCAGTGTTGTAGATAAAGATGTCATACTCCTCTAAAAATGATGTGGATTGGAATTGACCATGCACAGACACACACATCTATGACAGCATGTAGACTGCAGATCATTTTAGCGACCTTCTGCAGGCTTATGCAGGGAGAAAATGGGAGCATCCATTGCTACTCCTAAAGTCTCTGTGGAGAAATGTATTCCTTTCTCTTTGTCCTGGGTAACAAGCAGATGGTGAAACCTTCCATTTAGCTCTTGTACAGAAAAATGCCTGCTCAGAAACATAGATTCATAGAAAGTTATATAAAAAGACTAAAAATGTCACCTCAGGAGGTGGTGCATACAAACATCTGCTCATCACAGAAACATCTTGAAACAACTTCAATAATTGTTTCTTTCCAAGCAATGGTATCAAACAAAACAGGGAAGTAAGGAAACACTCAACAGTAATAAGGAAGATCACACTCTTTCCTCAACTGTTTCTCAGAGAAACCTGCTCCTGAGAAAAAGAACTCTCTATCCTAAATTTCTAATACAGCAAAAGATACTGTTTTTTTGTATTATCTCTGCTGGACTTTTTTTCTGTTTGCAATTCAACCTACTGACTACTGAGCACTTTTTTGAAGTTTTCCAGAAATACTCTGAATTATATTAGCAGTATTTGGAGAGATGTAAAATCCATAACATGGTATATAGTAAGTGACCTGCCCATATGACCCTCAGCATGGTGTGTGGTAGGGCCAGCACAATGAGGGCCATATGGGCAGCTAAAACACGTTGCTCTTCTGTGGCTACCAGTTTCCCAGATTGTCAATTACTGTCAATGAAATCTTGATTAAAAGGCTCTCTTAGATCTAATCTGAGTGGAATCAGGGCCCTGGCCATTCCTAATTTCAACACTGCACTGCTCGTTGCTATTTTTCAGTGTTTCTGGGAGGATGATAAGACTGTGATGTAATGGTGATGGCTGAAGTAACAGGTTCAGGAAAATTGAAGGAAAAAAGTGAAGTGTCACAGATAATGTGATATAAAGTGCAATCATACAAATTGCATCTAGGAACATAAAAGGAATAGAAGAGGAAAAGAAATCCCAGTTAGTCAGTATTTACAGAAGTAGCACACTTCTGCTGTGTTAGGCCTGTGTAAGAGAATGCTGCATAAAATACTTTAAAATTATTTCTTATCACTACATCTGTTCAAGTACTGCTGGTTTGCAGCTTCTATTTAGAAGAGCATGGGACAAAAGTGGCACTTTTGGGCATTGTTTCACTACAACAGTGTACAGGCAGTTATACTGGTCTTAGTATAGGAAACCTGTCCATGCAAACGTTCCAGAAACATACATGCAAACAAATGGGAACAAGGTCTCCTCTGCAATAACACAAAACCAATTTGTGGAAAGAAAATTCTCACCTCTGTGACTGCTCACCACTTCCCATTCCCTGTATCCATGAAAAAAAAAAAAAGTGTTTTCTGAGCTAGCCCAATAAGTTTATTAATTACACATCTAGTATATAACTATAACAGCCTTGTACTCCACATGTGGGTGTTTTAAAGCAGTCAAATAACAGCACCAATGGCATTAATCCCTTTGATAATTATAATGAGCAAAGAAACAGAGGAAAATTGCAGGTTTCAGCTGAGGAAGCTGCTGGTTAATTTGTTTGCTCCCTGGGATATGTTGAGGGACTAATTAGCTAAATCACAGTGGGTTTAAAATATGTATGTGTTTCCTAGAAAATAATTAGTTGTTTCCTTAAAAAAATAATGAGGTACCATGTAGATGGATATGCAACGTTAGAAATGTGTGGACAACAGAACTGAGGTTCCTGGTTTACTTATTAGTGCAACTTCATTCACACGATGATAAGTCTGCAGCTTTGCTCACTTGCTGCCTCCCACTACAGCCTATTCTGTACCTAAATCTGGAAGTGCATTGGCTTCTGCTTACATTCTATTTTGACTCTCTTCTCAAAGACCGATTTTGCTGCTAGCTAATACCAGCATGCAAACCGCATGGCCTTTTCCTACTGCTGATTCTTGAACCACTCCTGGCAGTTTTTGAGAATTTCAGAGGGCACAACCCAAAAGCACAGGTGTCACTTCAAAAATTTACCATCATAAGCAAGATCTCTACTCAAGCTGAGAGTCCAGAAATATACTTAGAACTGGTCATCTTGCTAGTTGTGATATCATTTAGAAGTTTAGGTGATTTGAGTTCTGTCTGTAGTTGTTAGATATGTTTCTATATCACCTACTAATCTTTGGATACTTGAAATTTTCCTTGCTGGTTAATGTTGACGCTATTTTAATTTTTGCATTGAGCATTTAGAAGTGATTAGTATTTTAGAAAATAGGAAAACAAATTTCAATGAAGTGTTGTTAAAGACATAATCTGTGGAGATTGATTTGCAGGCAGTGGACTTCTGATCTTGCAGAGGCATGCTCCCTTCTGGTGAGGAATGTAAAAAGGCAGTAGAGTACATGCAAGTAAGACACATACAATATGTGCAAATAAAATACCATGACAAGATTGTTATAAAATCATAAATATAGATAAAAACTGGGGGATGAAATAAAATGGGGTAGAGAAAGTTAGTACCCAGCTAGCCAAAAGAAAGAAAAGACATAATAGCTTTCACTACAGGTGTAACTCTAGCTGAGGACATAGCTTCTGGACATTATTATATCTCTCAGAGGTTGGAGAAAATGTATATGGATCTCTGAAGAAAACACAAATAGACTGATGCTAACAATGAAAACTGAGACCATTGTTTTGTGGCAGTTGTTGAGTGCATTTGGACTTGTTTCTTACAGAAAGAAGAACTGCCTGAGTAGTTGTTAAAGCCAACTGTGTTTCCTCTGTTTGTGTGAAACTTTTGCTATGTATGCAAAAAGGAATTGTATGAAAAGGACCCACATAACATGGATGATGTATAGTAAAGTTCTTGTCAAGACCCACAGTGAGAAAACTAATTACATTCCTGAATTTGGACAGTGAAAGCAATGGTAAGAAACTTAAATATCATTCTATTTTGCATTAACTGTCTAAAAGATAGGGGAAAAACCCCCCAGGAGTCCTAACCTGTTGATTTGGGGTTGGCTGTTGAGTTTGGTGTTTTTTGTTAGATCTGTTTGTTTGTTCTGGTGGTTTTTGTATTGGTGTTTTTGTGTTTGAATCTTGTTTATTTTTGTTTGGTTTTGGTTAGTTTGGTGGCTTTTTTTACATTTGTACAGGACATGGACTACAGGGAATCAGAGTAAAATTAAGTCTGTCTGGTTGAAAGGCCTCAGTTCTTCAAGATCAGCCCTGGCAGGTTAAAGGGGCCTACTGCCTGACACTGCAAAAATGTGTAGGAATGTCTGAAGAACAGTCAGCTGGAAGCTATAAACATCGTAGGGAATGAAAGTGGAAGAATACAATTTAAAGACCCCAAACTCTCAAGAGAAGTATTCAAGACATCCACATACCCATCTTATTGTACTTCCTCCTCCTCTCCATACTAAACTCATAGTAGTAAGTGGGTGGTAAAAATATCATGGTACTCTGGGATAGTATGACTTATAGCTGAGGTAACTTCCCTGTGCTAAACATTTCTATATCAGACATCACACAAAACATCCGTAAATTATTTCATGCTACTCAGAGCAGAGTATACAATACAGTATTTCAGAGAATAGAAACTATTTCCTAGAGTTATTTATAAAATACCTCCAAAATAGGCACTCACTACTTACTAAAATTAGATATATCAATATGAGATACATTAGATTGGTATTATACCTAGCAACTAAATATCAAACATCTGTTCTCTGTTCTTTACATCTTCATCTCTTTCATATTTGTTTTTTCCCTCTTTTTACTCCTGAAGGGCATTGTTTGTTTCTTACTAAGTACCTTTTCTCAGCTGCATGTAACTGCTTTAGATAACAACAAGCAAAAGTGAAATCCTGGTCTTGGCCCCTTAAGTCTTTGTGAGACACTAACCAAAAACTGTACAGGTGTTTAGGTGTTACTTTCCCACCATGAGCTCTTTACCTTTTTGTTATGAAATGTAACTCACAATGCAAAAACATCAATGATTGCTCATTAATTTCTTGCTGAAACTGTGTTAGTACAGAATAAAAAAGGCTGGTGACAGCCTCAGGGATTATTAATTACATCAGAAAGCACAGATTGCATTACAGAGTCTACAGCAAGGATTGCAAGGCTCCATTTGGGGAAAAGGATACAGGGAATAGTAACTAGCGCTAATCAAAGCAAATGACAGAAAACAGGAAAAGGGGATAAGGATTCTCCATGATATCTTGGCCTTAGTGAAGATTTGAAGTTGTTTACTAGAAGCTTCTCCTACCAAGGGAATAATACTGTAATTTTGTAATGAAATGCTGTGAAATGTCTGTTGATTTTGAATGTGCTTTAAAGTGAAATAGCTGCTACAAATCCTGAAACAGCAGTCTAGATTATGTTTTTGTACATTTGTACTTGAGGGCACCAGTGAGCTTCTGTCTAGGATGCACCAATTTCTAAGACAAAAAGGTTAGTGGTCTAATTTCATAGCACCGGACGACAATGCACGTGCACATAGGTACACCACTAGTGTGGCTGGATAGTGCTGGAGGTCCTCTGCATGGTTGCCCATGACCTGAGGAGCAGCGGTATTACCGTTGGTCTTCTGGGCAGTCTGGACTTGGTGAAGGGAAGGAGAGATCTTGACTCTATTTCAGAAGGCTGGTTTACTATATTAAGAGATATATTACATTAAAAAAGACCACACTATAACTATACTAAAAAGAATAGAGAGAGAAGAATCAGAAGGCGAGACAGGAATAGCAAGGAATGAATAACAAAGTCCTGTGACTCCTAGAGAGTCCGAGAGCTGCTGCCTCCTCGATTGGCCACCAAGTAGAAACATCTCACATTGACCAATTGAGAAAGCACCTGCTGCATTCCACAGTAGCAGATAACAAATTGTTTACACTTGAAGCTGAGGCCTTCTCAGCTTCTCAGGAGAAGAAAATCCTAAAAAAGGGATTTTCACAAAATATCACAACCACACAGCGGGGCATCCTGTGTGGCCTATTTCTTATTCCAGCATGGATCTAGAACTCCTCTGTGCCTGAACTGTTTCTGCTTCCCAACAGTATCTCATACTGCAGAAGTACAGCATCTATGAATAAATTAATTTCATTTTCCTGTTTGCTTGTGCAAAAAGAACTTCCAGCACTATAAGACAGTATGCAGACAAGTATACCTTCCCTTGCAAATGAATAGGACTGTTTGCTCTGGTCAGTTTCTAAGACCACACTACAGAACAGTATGTGGCTAAAAATGCAGCGTTATTATACCAACAATGCTTACTAGGAAAACTGAAATGGTGCAGCAAACACCAAGTACTCTTGGTGCATTGAAATCGCTGCCTTATGTCTCTTCCAGACTACTATAGGAGTTGCATTAATTGAAAAAAAAAAAAGCCAGTGGACACTCTGCACTCATATAAAGCCTGCTCATAATTTGCTGGCTATGTAGGAGTCTCTTTACACTGTGTTGCATGCTCGGGACTCTCTGAATTGCATGTATTAATTTTATTGCCTACCAGGAAAGCAGAAGGTTAGCTGGGAAGCTGAATTAGCAGGATTTATCTACCATGAATACAGCAAGGCAGTATTGACTTCAGGGGA
The DNA here is from genome assembly GCF_015832195.1 of Motacilla alba alba. Lineage (NCBI taxonomy): Eukaryota > Metazoa > Chordata > Aves > Passeriformes > Motacillidae > Motacilla > Motacilla alba. Next base: position 46,649,351 of record NC_052046.1, read on the forward strand.
GTATTTTTAGATAATCTACATCCGTACACCAATATGGTTAAAGGTTGCTGCAGTGGATCCAGACTCAGTCTGTTTCTAGAAATAGGCAGATGATGTAATTTTTAGAAAATCAGAGTAAATATTATTTTCTTTTCCAGCTAAGGTAAAACTCTGGTTTTATGAGCTGGGAAAACAAAACAAAACAAGAGAACAGAGCAGATGTTGGTTTTCATTGGTGTTTTTTTAGTGTAAAGTTAAATGAGCTTTACAGCTGTTAACCAGATGTGAGAAGCTGGCTCCAAAGGCACAGTAGGACTGCACCATTATAGACACTATAACAAGATTTTGTGTTTTTTACCAATCTTGACTTCTACATGCTCACACGCAAAGCAAGCAAGATGCTACTGCACAGAACATGTTCTCAAAGCTTTTCTAGAATGCATTCAAAACCACAGCAGCCAGACAGACATCCATGAATACCCCAGTGATGATTCATAGACCTAGACAATTGCCTTAATTTTGAAAGCTAAAAATCTAACAACATAACAGGCTGCTACTGTTAAAATAATTATTGTGGAGCTGCACAGACAAGATGGAGTTTCAAGACAAATCATTTGGACCTTCTAACCCTTGAAGACAAAACCCAAACAGACATTGAATGTTGATTTTAGCACTTTTTTGTAATTAATTTAAAATGCATATGTTTTTAAGCTATTTATGCATTACAGACAACTGAATGCTTGCAAACACTTGAATACTTTTCTGAAAATACTTAATTCAGAATTAAGTATTTTCAGAAAATATTCAAAGGCTTTTCCTCCCTGGTGATTGTTTTAAGAAAAGGTTGGACTCAGGATGAACTTTAAAGAAGTAGAAGATGAACATAAGAGATTGTCTTTTTAATTTAAAGTACCAGATCACAGCTTCAGCAAGTGCTAGGCAACCCATGTGCAAGTGCTGCTACAATGTTTGTGCATTATAAAAGACAGCTGTGATTTAAATTAACAGTTTTTTAGGTTTGGTTTAACTGTAGTGATTCCGCAACCAACGAAAACCACAGTCCAGACTTTGATCTGGATGTAGAAAATAAATAAATTGTTTATTTTTTTAATTCTGTGCAAATTCTTCCTCCTGCTGAAGGTCTAAATTTTGCAAAGGGGTGATTGAAAATGATGTCCTTCTATACTATAAAAAACATGACATCACTGACTCAATGAAATTACTTAAAATACTTTCAGGACTACCTGAAATACTTGGATATATGTGGTAAATAAACTGAGAAGGGCAGCAATCCAGGAATTTCCTCTCATAAGAGTCAAAATTTAAGTTGGACATGAGATAAAAAAGAGAGTGGTGGACAGCTACAAACTACAATTGAGGGCTTAAATTAGGTTCAGTGAATTTAAAGGACTAAAACCAAGAAAGAAAGACTCATCTACTGATATGCGTCTGCCTATTTTGTACAATAAGTCACAGGGCTTGAAAAAAACCATGGAAGTTGCCGAATTAAAATGCAAAAAGCTCTATTGTGCTTTCCATTTTTTATGTTGAAGATTGCAATTACTTAAGAATCTAATTGCTCCCTATCATTCCCCAGACAGCAACAAAATAGGCTCCTTGTCAACAGTTTCAAACCTCGCTTATACATCTCCCGAGAAGAATCATGCAGCCCTGTGTGGATGTTAAGTTTATTTAAATTTTGCCACAAGGCACTAGAAACTACATTTCAAATCAATTTCAGGATTATTTATAATGCCTAAAAGTATAAGTCCCAATAGAACTTCTTCCGTTTCTGCTTTATAATCAGGAAGAAAGTAAGCAGTACAGTAATATTTAGATAAGCTGTAGATATTTTTACTCTATTATTGTAGCTAATCTATTGCAGAAAACAGAAAACAAAGCAGTTACTAGTATTTAGAGAGCATTTTGCACAAGAGCCAAACAATCGGTCGTCTACATGCTTCTGTCACTATTTTCCCACTATCTTTAGAATCAGAAAATCCAAGTGGAATACATCCAAAGATGAAACTAGATTGATCCTACTCAGAAGAGGATATGTCTTCACAACAGTCTCACCTGGGAATTCAGAAAGTAGTCCCTTGTGTTAAATAGCACTTTTGTATACAGCCAAAAGCTGAATTAATTTAGCTTCACAGAGAAAATTGTAAAAGAAAAGAACTAAATGTAGATTAATACTGAAAGAGAATGAAAGGAAAACAAATAAAGATGCTCATCCTGGAACATTCCACTATCAGAAGGACTTAAGATGCAACGGCCAGGTAGCTATTTGCATGGGATAGTGCCAGCACATAGAATCCCACGGAAAATTAACAAGTTGGCTCTGTTTTCACAGCTTACCCATCAAATGAGAAAATTCCATACAGAAAAAAAGTAGTGCACATTTTAACTTATGAAAATCAAGATTCGCTGTCAAAAACTGTACTCTATATGCATACAAAAATCATCTTCAGCAAAACCTTTAGTACCTTGTGATACTGGGGGAAGGGAAGGTGTTTTCTGCTTGATCTGTGCTGTCTGTATCACAGCAGCACTGTGAACAAATGCTGAGGAAGTGTTCTGCTTTCCTTGCAACTCAGCAAGACAAGATAATATAAAATCTGTCCTCAAGAGTGGCATGTTCTGCGGCAGCTGTTCTAATGTTCATGGGCTTGCGAGATCAAACATTTTTACTGAAGTAACTGATAACTTGCAGGCTGACAGAGAGACCTATAATCAAACTGAGTGAAATAACAATTATGTAAATTGAAAGCATCTGAGAAAATAGGAGGGTTTTGGTCCCAATAGCCATCTGTAAAGTACGTAAAATTTCACCTCAAGATGTTTCTTATTTGAAAAAACTAAAAGGAAAGCAATAGTTTTCCCTTTTTCAAAAAATGTGGGGATTTTATTTTCCATTTAGCTATAACTGGTAAAATATGTTGCAATTTACCACAACAGATAGTTCAGTGTTATCCAGAGTTAAAAATTATCTTAATTAATTTGATCATTATTTGAGTCATCTAAAGTTATCATCCTGAACAATAACATACTTAATTGTGATTGTTAAGTGTTGGAAAAATTAGAAATTACTGAGATGACAAAGCTAAAGTTGGTGTTGGTAACAGAATTATCAACAGTTTTCTCATAGGATAAATGAGTACCAAAATAATGAAATTTCATTTTTAAATGTGTGATGAGTAATGTCTGATCTCAGTGTTCAAATGATCCATTCCATCAACCCTAACAGGTGTTAGAGACAAAAGGGCAAAGCCTATATTTGCCACAGGGGTAAAAGGATTGCTATTTCTGAAATTACTTGCAGACCTTCAGAGTCAACAATTTCAGTGTAAAAGATGACAATACATTACACAATCACAGAATCAGCTAGGCCAGAAAAGACCTTTGAGATCCTCAAGTCCAACTTGTGACCCAACGCTACCTTATCAACTATTGCACAGCACAAAGTGCCACATCCAGTCTTTCCTTAAACACCTCCAGGAACAGTGACTCCACCACCTCCCTGGGCAGCCCTTTCCAGTGCCCAATCACCCTTTCTGTGAATAAATTCTTCCTAATATCCAACTTAAACCTCTCCTGGCAGAGCTTAAGAATGTATTCTCTACAAACAGCAGAGAGCTTAACCTAATACAATCTTAACCTAATACAACACTTAATACCCAAGAAAGGTAAAATAAACTAGATGACCTGCCAAAGTCAGAAAGGAAGAAGGTAGACAGGTAAGCAGCAACATCCACCCACCCTAAATCACACCCTGGTATTTACGATAAAAGGAAAAGCAACACCTCTCTCTATTTTATTAGACAGAAGCCTCTTTTAGCCTATTAGTTATTTATACCAGCAGTAACTTTTGTGGACTGCAATATCAACTTAATTTCTAAAAAAAAGGGAGGGTGCAAAAATATGACTTTATTTTATTTAGGTCCTCAGAGTCCAGCATGAACCCAAGTGATAAATTTCAGAATAATTTTTTTAGTATTCTCCCCTTTGAATGTTTTCACTAAAACATTCAAAGAGAAATAAAAATAGAAAGTACTTGGCAAATTACCAATATTTAATAGAAGAAAGAGAAATGAAAGATAAGTCTCTTAGAAAGAGGTTGCTTTCAGGGATGTACTATAAAATAGTCCTTTTAAACATCTACTATAAGATTTTGTTTACAACAGGATTCCTTCTTATTTCCTCAGAATCTGTTTGAAATTCTATAAAAGCCAATATTCTTTTGATAAGTGATATTCATGGAAGAGATTAAGGTTTTCCTAAGGCGATGAAAATTGCAAAGACATGCTTTTATTAAAAATATAATTTTTTTTCATGGGGTCTCTCCAAGGGCCAGACCCATATTTTGAAATTTTCTTCAGTAGTGATATGAGAGAGAGCTGACAATATATGAGCATGAACACAGACAATGCATTCAGAACTGCTTTAAAAGAGGATATGGATATTTTTCCATACCTGACTGCCTTTTTCTAGGTAACTCATGGCCTGCAGTTTCCTTGCCATTTTTCCCCTGGACAAAGATTTCTAACCAAGAAGAAGTAACTATCATTGAGGGCAAACATGATGAAAGTAGAAAACACAGTAAGCAGTTTTTGATTAATTTATTCTACAATTGCAGCGGTTTTCTTTTGACTGAAAAAACCCTCAGTCAAAAACACTGCTTAATTTTAAGATATTAGGTTGAGAAGTCCTTTTGGAACTGGTACTAACCATGTCACAGCCCTCATTTAGAGACCCCATTTCCCCTCTAGATATGCGCACTGTGTAAAAGAAAAGTGGAAATTAAAAATCAGCAGTCACCCTACATCATACCCAGTTTTTGCTCGCCTAATTCCAAATACTGGAGAATTAGAAAGGAGCAACTACATTGGCAAGGCTGACTGTGGTGGTCTACTGGGCCCAGGAAGGTTCCCTTTCCTTTTTTGGATCCTCTCTTGAAATTTGCTTGCACCTTAATGTAGATCTCTTTGGCCTCTGAATCATTATTTGCTGATGGGAAAATCTACTACAAGTAACAAGAATGATGTAAGAAAACCTGTTTCTGAAAGGTACCATAAGAGAATGTTCACCCTATCTAGCCCCTTCCCACAGGTCACTGCTGCCAGAATATCTCCTGAGTGCTTTCTGTAAAACAGGGCCTTTGTAGTACAAAGTGGTCTGCAACTCTTCCTCACCAAGCCCTTTCCTTTGCTTATTTGTCACATCCAATTTTCAGCAATTCATCAATCCCTTTTCCTTGTTAAGAAGTTTTCTTAAAATGAAAGTCATTGTTCGGTGGTGCTTTTTTTTTTTTTGAAGTGTTTTCTGCTGCAAGTCCACTTCTGGAAAGTGTATTAATACTGATAAAACCTATAAAAAGTGAATACAGTATATATCCATAGATGATTATTCTGCAAGCCAAAGTATATTGGTCGTCTTTCTTCCAGGGGGCAAGTATGTGGCTATAGAAGGAAAAGAGCTTCGGACTACAGAGGAAACAAAAAACTGGCAGAAGAAATCTGCCAGGCTAGAAGCCACCAATGACAAGTTCATCTTTAGACATGGGAAATATCATGTCAGCCATAAAACTAGAATAGCAATGCTGTGAACAAGTGTTTTATGTCACTCAAAGAATCACCAGCAAAGGCGTTGGCAAAAGCAGTTTTAATATAGTAGTGACAGCATGACAGAGTTCATTGCTAAGATCCACTCTACTGCTAGCTAGACAGTTAAAGTGTGCAGAGAAAAATCTAAAATCAATCAATCTATACCCAAAATCAACTTCAAATGATCTATGCAAAGGCTGTTGATGGAAAAAGGATAAGGTGGGAAAGGGTAAGGATAAAAGGTATGAGGAAGGTCTTTCAATTGAATCACAAGTTTCAGTTTGGCATGCCTTGCCAAATGTAGCGCCAGACTTAACCAAGGGTTTAGGCCCAAAGTTTTTAACTAAACTTCAATCTAGCAGCACTAAATTGATAGTCTAATTTAAATAATTTAACAAAATATTCTATCAAATTTACTATAAGCACAAAATTAACTCATATAAGGCTTAACTTACCAATCTGAAGTACTTAAGAACCTAAGAGAGCATTACTCATAGTACATTTAGTTGCTCTAGAACATTCAGCCTCACACATCCAGAGCATTATATACGAAGTATAGACCTGTAAAAATTCCTCTCAAGTTCAGTGAAGTGCTCACATCAGATTTGTCTGCACCTTCCCAGTGGGTGAAGGGTTGTGCTGTAAGGAGTAGGGGTATCAGCCCAGGCTCCATTGGGAGAGTTCGGTCCTCTGTGTACTACAAACCTGAGAGTTCACTAGCTCTGATGTGTGTGCTTTAACCTGGGGAAATCCTCTGTAGCCTTTTACACTGTCCTAAATGTGGTGAAGCCAGCTGGCCTGGTGGAGCAGAGAGCAGAGTTGCTCTTGACAGGGGCTGTCTGGGTCTAAAACCTCTGTGCTGGAAAGTACGAACTTGTCTTCATGCATAAAAGCTTGCTGAGTTGTGGAGTGGGTGCACTGGGATACATGTTGGAGGGGGAAGAAGGGTGTGCTGTGAGTCCACAGGAGGGACTGCAAGAAGAAATTGGAAGAGGTCCTTGGGCACTGAGGAGCCATGGGGTGCAGCCTTCCTGCAGTGATCCATGGTGAGATGACATTTCTTCTGTTGCTACCCCATGGCTGAGACACCATCGTCCAGAGCTGCCTCAAAACCTATGACCCGCTTCAGGTGCTCAAGACAAGGATGAGTTGATGCAAGCTAGGGAAAGACATGAGGCAATGGTGGCAACAGTGGGATCCAGGCCACACCTCCTGTGAGTACCACAGAGAGCATCACACATGCTGGAAGGGATGAATCTCTCTCTCAGCATAAAGCAAAGCAATCATGCATCCACCCTGACTTATTCTGAGGTACCTGCATTCCCACAGACTTCTCCTGATACAACCAGCACCATGATGTATGTTACTGAGTGCAAGGGTACTCACTGCTTTCACCAAGCAGTAAAACACTCAAAAATACAATCTTCAGATTTACAGAAAATGGCATTATTTACATATGTGCCAGAGACATTCTACATTAAAGCAACAACAGAAAAAAGGCCTTACACTTACCTAAAAGAGCTTTCTAAATGACATGTATTATTTGGCCTGTGTATTGTTATTTCTATTCATAATTAATGGAAATGTAGCAATTTTTTAGCTAATGGAAAAGAACCACTGCAAAGAGCACTTTGATTGCATTATATTTATTACCCATCTTAGGAACTAAATATGCACTTAACCTGTAATTCAGGGTACACAATAAGAGCTTTGTAAATATTGCAGATGAAAATGTCCTCTCAACACCACTTAGTAGCATTAGGCAAAATATTTGCTCTAAGGACTGTCTCTTTGAAGTGCTAGAATTGTTTTTCTGGAAGAAAAAAGGAAGGAAAAGAAAAAGCTCAAATGTAGCACTGTCTTTTTTCCTTACAGCTTTCACACTTGCCAAATGCTGTGTGCTCAATCAACGCTGCATGTGAAAAATAACAAAAAATACAGTCTGTGATGGTCTGAAACTTCCCTCTCTGCTGGGAGCATGAGGCATGGATCCAAACAGGGAAAAAATCTGATGGACAAAATCTGTTAACAAAAAAATTTCAAACATTTTTGCTTGGAAGCTTTCCCATTGCGTAACAGCATACAGCAAAGTGGGCAAGGATACTGAGTCAGTGCTTTACAGAGGATGGTCACTCTTGACTTTCCCCAGTTTCTGACCACCTCTATTCCCTTTGCCAAAACAGACTCAGTCCTGACTTTCAGGCTTTATGCCATGGAAAAGATGGATGTTACTACAATACAGAAAGCAGAGGGAATTTGTGCAAACATGCTCTTTGCTTTCTGTGACCTGTAAAGAGGGCCATGCCTGACCCCACAGGTATATAACTGCTATCCTGACAGTGCTGCTGGAATATTAATATTCCACAAAAAGTGTTATGTGTTCCTGCCTTGTGCCAAAACAAGAGCTAAGAGTGCTTCTCATTTCGTGATAATTGGCAGCACAGTTTGACCTTAGAAAAGCTTTATATTTCAGTTTCAAAAAGAGGAAAGAAGACTAAGTGACATAAATAAACCTCAGATAACTTACAATTTCTTTGCAGAATTTAAAAAGCCTCTCAAATCCAAAAGCAATATTTTTTTTCTTAGGAATAATGAATATCAAAGCCTTAGGCTTAAATATTTAATCATCTAGAGATGATTAATCTTCCAGGCATATGGAATTATTTACAATTATACACATAAATCTTTAAAAAATAGACCTTCTAAAATTAATTTTTTATTTCTGTTTTTAAGATTTTGGATGCATACCTCACTGGATTGGTCTATTAATAAGCTTGCAATGCCATGTAGATGACCAGCATGTGGCACATGCTTATAGAAGCAATTTAATTCCTAGTAATACTGAGGAAGAGAGGAAATCTTCATGGCAATGCCATATCCTGATATTACATGAATAATTAACAAGAAAGGGTTTGAGATTTCCTGAAAGTGGGATTTTGATGAAATTAGCATTTGTCTTTAAATTACCCACTGTAACAGCTGTCCCAACGTTAATAATAACTTTGGCACTGCTCTTGGGAGATGCCCTTTCTTGTCTATATTTATTTTCTCTCAGCAGAGTTAGCTGCTGTTATTGTAAATTACTGATGCTGCATCAGAATGTCTTATACTTTTTTCTGGTGGAGCTTCCCCACTGGACATTCAGGTAGGGAAGAACAGCCACATTGCTGCAGTTGCGACCAAGTGTTTTTTTCTATTTAAGAGTCTCTCTTTGGGAGCCTAACAGTAATGCTTGCTACACACCACAGTCTGCAGATAGCTTGGAGCTGGCATTTCACACATTTTCTTTGGAGGTGTGCATCACGTTTTAAGTGAAATAATTTGTGACTGAATCAAAATTGATGGTTAAGCTCAGAATTGGTGTCATTAGAAGGTGGGATATCCTTTAGTCCTTAGATGCTGTCCCTGACCACGATCATGACAGCTATTTCTTCCACTCCCGGTGTGCGGTCTGAAAACTGCTCCTGGTGCTGTGTAGCTTGCACAGGATATTGAGTGCCATGACAAGGGCAGACTGACAACCCAGGGAATATGAGGTAAGACAGAAAATATTACAGGAGGAATTTGGTAAAATTGAGGCAGAAATTGCTCAATGTCTCTTGCCATGGCATCAAGTCTAGCTAAACTTCCATCTTTGTCTACCTGAAGTTCTAATTTTAATCCAGTGAGTATCACAGAGCAGATTTAGTTGTTTGTTAGAAAAGCTACAACAAACCCCTGAAATTATCTCCATTTCAGATACCCCTACTAGATGTGAGACTACCTCCTGTTCTCCAGCCAGTACATTTATTGAAAAACAGTGCCAGGCACAAAGTCTCCCTCATCTGACCTTCTTCCCAAGTTCTACCCCTGTAGAAATGCTATGAAAATAAAAAAAAAAAAAACAAAAAACCAAAACCAAAACACTCCTCCCATGTGGGGTTTCAGCCCTCGGATTGGGGTGACCCCAAAAGATGGAAAAGTCCCTCCTCCAACCCGTGCCTTCGAAGAAAGACTCAGTAGTCTTCTGTTGTCTGTTCTCAAGGTAGTTTATTGTTGGTTATCTAAAAGATTCTTCTCCTGAACTGCTGTGGCCTGTTCAGCAGGTCAGACAAAGGCACACTGCCCTCCCAGGGGGCTGGTGCTATCTTTTATATCATATATTACGTACTACATGTTTATACCTTTTCCCCAATACCTACTATCTATATTGAATAGTGACTTTCTACTCTAGACCAATCTGTGAGTGCCAACATCACCAAAGACATGGAGATTAGGAAGGAGAAAGAAAGAGGACAGGGCACACCCAGATCCCTCCATCTTAGAACCCCTGACCCCCATGTACAAAATTGGACCCCTGCATACAAGGCTTAAAACCCCCCTGTACAGCACTCAAAAATCCTACCCTTCACTTTGTGACTACTTCTACTACAATATCTAAACTTTTGTGACTTGTTCTTCCTGCAAAGTTGGTAAACTGTTCCATGGGTCAGATTCAAAGCCACAGGGGTCTCTGGCTGCATGCCAGGGTCTCAGATGCTTTTGACCTGGGTCTGGAACGTCCGAGAATGTCTGCGGGACAATCTGAGTTCCGACATCTCCCCCTCCTGTTTGCACCAAAAAAAACCTCTCTTGCCACTTTGTTCATGACCCGCCGAATACAAAGAAAAATGCATGGCTCAATCTCGCTTGTTCAAAAATGTCTGGCAATGTCTGTGAGATGGGCATTGTGAGTTTGTCTGCACGAGCATTCCCTTCTGCTAAAAACCCTGGAAGTGAGGAATGTGCTCTGATGTGTGTAACAAAGTATTTGTGCTCTCTGTTTTCTAGTATTGATCTCATACATGATAAATATGAATACAAAATGTCATTGTCTGTGTGCTTTAAAAGTGATCCCTCCAATCGTTTGACCACATTTGCAACATATGCTGAATCTGTGATCAGATTGAGAGGCTCCTGAAATAATTGAAAAACCCTGACTACTGCTGCCAATTTCACAATTTGTGGTGAGCCCTGTACTGTTTTGATGTCTGATTCCCATTTCCCTGTTTTTGTGTTTTGCCATGTGATCACTGATTTGTGAGTTTTCCCTGAACCATCAGTGAACACTGTCACCCCTTCCACTGGTTCCTGACTTACTTTTGGTTTTTCCCTGAAACTTATCTTTGCTTTTAACATTCTGTGAGCTGGAAAGTGAATTGTACAAATTCCTGGGTACCCTAACAACGCGATTGACAAATCCTGTGATTTTTGCATTGCCCACTCAAAATATTTTTTCTTCAAAGGTAAGTGAATGATTGAAAAGTCTCTGCCTGACATTGTCAGCAACCTTGTTCTTGCCTTGATGATGATCTGAGTCATCATCTCCAGATCTGTGAGGATTGTTTTCAAGGGCCTGTAAGCTAAAAAACCCAATCATTAAAAGAGGATCCCTTTGAGATGAATCCCATTGAAAAATCAACCCATACAGTTGTACTGTTTCCCCCAGCACTGCCAAATGGAAAGGCAGTGATTTCACAAAGCGATGTGCTTGTCTCTGCTGGATCATTTTTGTGATCTTTTCAAGATCTCTTCGCGCTTCAGGTGTGAGAGTCCTGCGAGATTTGATGTTGTCGTCCCCTCTCAAAAGGTTGAGCAATGATGAAATGTCATCATTGGTGATTCCCAAGATCGGTCTCATCCAGTTATCTCCCCCAAAAGCTGTTGCAAGTCCTGCAGATTGGTGACCTGTGTGTTGATTTCCAGTTTCTGTGGCCTTATTGTTTGCTTTGTGATCTTCCATCCTAGATATTTCCAAGGTGCAATTTCTGTATTTTTGAGGCACTGATCTCCAGTCCTGCTTTTTGCACCTCTGTGATCACACAGTCACGGACTTTTTGCACTTCCTGTTTTGTTGGTGCTGCAATCAACAAATCATCCATATAATGAATGATTTTTACTCCTGGATGTTTCTCCTGCACTGGATGTAAAGCTTGAGCCACGTACCATTGACAGATAGTCAGAGAATTTTTCAGACCTTGTGGAAGAACAGTCCAATGGTACCTTTGCAGGGGTTCCTCCCTGTTGATGCTTGGGACGGAAAATGCAAAACGTGGAGCATCATCTGGATGCAGTGGAATGCTGAAGAAACAGTCCTTGAGATCAATGATCACAAGCGACCAATCTCTCGGGATCATTGAGAGAGATGGAAGTCCCAGCTGGAGTGGTCCCATGTCTTCAAGGACCTCATTGATCCTCCTGAGATCATGAAGCAGTCTCCAAGATCCTGAAGTTTTCTTGTGAATGACGAACACTGGGGAATTCCATGGGCTGTTTGTTGGTTTGATGTGTCCCTTTTGCAGCTGTTCTTTGACCAAATTCTTCAATGCACTCAGTTTCTTCCGCTCAAGGGGCCACTGATCCACCCAAACGGGATCATTTGTTTTCCAAGTCAACTTCAGAGTGGTGAGTGCCACAGTGACCCCTGTTAAAAATCCAATTCCAGTTTCAGTCCCCACTGTGCCAAGAGGTCTCTTCCCCAAACTGTGATGGGCCTCTGCACGATGAAAGGACGGATGATTGCCGTTTTTCCCCCTGGACCTGTGACGACGATTGCGTTCTCACTCTGCATGCATAGGGAACTTCCCCCTATGCCTGTGAGAGAACCCAAAGGTGCAACCAAGTCCCATTCCCGGGGCCAAAAGACGTATGAGATAACTGTGACGTCTGCCCCTGTGTCGAGCATCCCTGTGATGACGACTGTTTTCTTGTTACAAGTCAACTGACAGGTAACAATTGGTCGATCTCGGCTCAAATGTTTCACCCAGGATGCATGTATTTCCACTTGGTCACCAGAAAAAGAGTCCTTTTTGTTGAACACTGGCATGATTTGCTTTTCTGCATGGGATGGCAAAGCCATGGCCTGGGCTATTGGTGTATTTTTTGGGATTGTCAAGGGTGGTCGAAGAGCTTTTGCCATGACCATCAGCTCCTCTTTGCAGTTTGCCAAAACCATGGATGGATAAACAACAAGTCCAAGGATGCTGCTCCTGTCTCTGGCCATTATCAAAAATTCCTGCCTTTTCCAAGAAGTCCCAGTGACACCCGTGGGTATCGTCGCATGGCTGTCATCCAAAAGACACGTCAATTTGGAGGCTGCCAACACGCACTGGAAGCCGGGTGGTACCAAGTGTGGGTCGCTGGGGATTCTGAAGATTGCTCTGCTGAGGGGTTCTGTTTGCTGTTCCCCGAGGATTTTCCCGGCTGACTTTGCGTCACCGCCATTATTTGTGTCGGAGCGCGCTGACGATGATTCGCGCTCTTTTTCCCATTTCCCGGATGCATCCCATTTTAACATTCAAGTTATGAAAAAACAACCAAAACCAAACTCATTTCAAAAAGTCAGCCTTGATACATCTCAACCGAATCCAGCTAGCTCCATCTGCTATGCCTCAAACACCACATTTCCTCAGTAATCTGGCTGTCATATCATGTTCCTGTTTATCTTGACACAAGAAGAAGGTGTTCTTCACTACACAAAAAGACAGAGAAACAGAAACAGAAACAGGTGATATTTTAATAAAATTATATGATTAGCATAAAACAAAAATTTCTTCTAGTCACTGTCTGCCACAGCTGTCAGAGTTGACCACAGAAGTCAGCCATTCAGTCTGTCCTCAGTTCCAGCGCTTCCCACAAGATGTTCACAGTCCTGCAGAACAATGATGCTAAATTCAAACATTTTGGATATTATTCACAAATCATATCACGCTAACAGTCACTCTGGCTTCAGTTTAATCTGAGTATTAGTCTCATATTTTTCTTTTAAAGTTCCAGTGGCTATGAGTGCTCCAATGTGCTGTGCACAAAAGTAAAATCAGCTGATATTTCTACAGGAGAACTAAAAAGTAGAGGTGTAGATGGACCTGATACAAAGCTTTACAGCAAATCAGAAACTGGATATCAGGATGCAGATGTCATTACTTACCATTTTCATTTCAATCTGTACATGTGGCCACATCTCTGGATTGAATGATACAGTCAAGAGAGATAAAGTTTTCTATAAGAAAAGAAAAAAAAAGGAAAAAGAGGAATAATTTAACCCCCATATTATAAAATAAATAGCATCTGAACTGATACTTCAAGCATCATATTCTGAGTTCTAATGTATTATGAGTTGTAATACATTCATAATTAAGGAAAAAATAAAAAACTGTCTCATGCATAACATTTCAGGGAATGTAAAATTTGCATTTCAGCCCATTTTTAAAATTACCTGCATAATATTCATTTAAGGAGGAAACTTAAAATGATCATCATTTAATGTTTTCTGAGGAGAACAGAAACCTAGATGACATAACAGATGTAATTGCACTTCATACTAATTAACTGAGAATTTTCATTGAAATTAATTAGCATCCTATTGGGCATACAAGGTTAGCTAGAGCAAAGCTTTATTAACAGATTCTGATGATAATGAATCTGAGGAAGATTCAAGAGGAATTTTAATGTGCTGCTCTGTCATTAGTGGTCTGTCCCAGTAGACAAGAGTTTTGCTAGATTATCCTAGATTCACAAAATTTGGAGTGTGATATGGGTTTCTTTTGTCCTTTTTGCAAAAACTAAAAGAAAAAAGAAATTAAAAATGGAGACTGTTCTATACTTGTTCTAACCTGTAATTTAATTTTTGAGTTCTTTCACTTCACATTTTATGCCAAGACTTCTTTTGGGGATAACTAGTCAGTCCACTGTGGTAGGACTAATAAACTATGTTAAACAGCAGGACATCTGTAGTGAATGTACACACCTTCAATTCTAGCTTGATTTTCATCTATTCTTGTCCCTTGATCTTCAATACCTTTCTAATTTCCCCTTGTTACTCTAAAACTCTGTCATAAAAAAGCAGACATCTGTCACATAAAAACTGTCATGTGAGGCTATCAATCTGCTGTTATGGGCAGTGCAAAACTGCCTGTAACAGCATTTAAAAAAGCCATTTTCAGATGATCCTAAGGCTTGTTTTTTGTATATTGTGCAGAAGAGTCAAAGAGACACTGTCACATTGTGACAATTTCAGACTATTTGCCACCTGGTAAGTATCCCACTTAGCTGAGTGAAATGGTATTGAATTCCCACCTAACACCACAATCACAGAAGATAACAGACACCTGTTGACTAAGGAAACCCAGAAGATGTGGGCTTCTTAGAGTTTAGCAAAGCTTTTGATATGTCTCAAATAGTATCCTTCTGTAAAAAATGTCCAGCACTCATGCAGACAAGTCCATAACACGCTGGATGAGCAGCTGGCTGGGAGGCTGGGCTCAAATGATTAAAATAAATGGGCTTGCATCAAACTAGAAGCCTGTCACCACTGAGGTTCCTCAGGGCTGTGTTTTAGGTTCCGTGGTTTAAAGTGTTTTTTATTAATCACACAGATGCAGAAATTGAATATACCTGTCATGGTTTGACACTGGCCAAACACCAGGCACTCACAAAGCTGCTTGCTCACCCTCCCCCGCCACAGCTGGGCAGAGGAGAGAAAATATCACTGAAGGTTGTGTGAGTTATAGAATACGAAGTGAATTTATTACTAACAAGGTCAGAGGGGGATAATGACAAGTAAAACAAGCCCTTAGTAACGCCTTTTCCTCCACCAACCCCTCCCTCCTTCCCACCCGCAGAGCAAGGAGACAGGGCACGGGTGTTTTGGTCAGTTCATCAACCAAGGTTTTCTTCCACTGCTCAGGGAGAGGAGCCTTTCCCCTGTGAGACTGTGGGGTCCCTTCCACAGGAGACAGGTCTCCATGAACTTCTCCAGCATGGCCCAAAATCTCAGGAGCAGCAGTCCTCTCAAAACTGCTGCAACGTGAGTCCCTCCCACGGGCAAACAGTCCTCCCAAAACTGCTGTGGTGTGGGCCACTCTTCCACAGGGTGCAGTCCTCCTAGGATAGGCTGCTCCAGCCTGGAATCAGAGGCCCTCTCTCCATGGGTCTCCCACTGGATCACAGCCTCCTCCAGGCAGCCACCCACTCTGGCAGTGGCATCTCTGCCACAGGCTGTGGGTGGATCTCTGCATCCCCCGTGGATCCCCATGGGCTGCAGGGGCACAGCTGCTTCACCATGGTCTCACCATGGCCTGCAGGGGAATCTCAGCTCCCATTCCTGGAGCTGCTCCTCCCCCTCCTTCTTCACTGACCTTGGTGCCTCCATTGTTTCCCTCACATGTTTTCACCTCCTTCTCTCCTCTGGCTGGAACAAAAAACCTGAGCCTCCCTTTGGTTTGATTTCCCTCTTAAATATGTTATCACAGAGGCATTACCACCATCTCTCATTTGCCCAGGCTTGGCCAGAGGCACACCCATCTTCAGAGCCATCGGGGATTGGCTCTGCTGAACATGGTGGAAGCTTCCAGCAGCTTCTCACAGAAGCCACATCTGTGGCCGCCCGGCTACCAAGAACCGGGCCATGAAAAACAAACAAAATACATTAAGTAGATTCGTGGATGATACTAAATTAGAAGGACTCTCAAGGCTGGACTCTCTCAAGGATGGAGAGGCCTGGCAGAGAGATCTGGATAGACTAAGCATAGGAAGCTGGGCAATCACCAGCCATATGAAACATAAGAAAAGAGAATTCTCCACCTGGGATGGGGCAATGCTGTTTACACCTTCATACATACATACATACATACATATATGTTGCTATAGAGCACAACACTGCACAAGCACCAAGACTCAGATCAGAAGGCTGTATAGGGCCATTTATTAAAGCAACATGTTGCCTTTATAGTTTTACAGGATATTTACCTTTGCTTAACATAAACATACACTGCCCATTCATCATGAAAAAGAAACAAAACTCTCAATAGGTGAAAAGGAGCCACATCACTCTGTGAGCCAACTAAAGTCCATATATTTTAACTTTCTCTCTTTCTTCACATTGTCATGGTGATAGCCTTGGTACCTTCCTTGAGAGAGATATGGGGCTTTCCTTATCTTCAGGAAGCCTTTGCTGGCTCACAAGAACAGTACAAAAATGTCTTTCCTACACACACATACACACACACACACACACACACACACACACACATATATATATATATGCATATATTATATATACATACATATATGGCAAGTTGAACATGAGTCAGCAGTGCCCTGGCAGCCAGGAGGGCCAACCCTGTCCAGGGGTGCATCAGGCACAGCATCACCAGCTGGGCAAGGAAGGGGATTTTCCCCCTTTACTCTGCACTGTGACAGCCTCACCTCAAATGCTATGTGCAGGTTTGGGCTCCTCAATATAATAAATAAGCTATTAGGGAGCATCCAGAAGAGGCCATGAGGATGATGAAAGGTCTGCAGGGGAAACCACACGGGGAGTGGCTGAGCCCACTTGGTCTGTTGAAGAGGACCAAGCCTGGAGAAGAGGGGACTGAGGGGAGACCTCATGTGGTTCACAGCTTCCTCAAGGTGGGCAGTGGGTGGGAAGGTGCTGGTTTCTTCTCTCCAGTGATCAGCAATAAGGCACAAAGAACTGGAACAAGGCTGTATCAGGGGAAGTTCAGATCTGACGTTAGGGAATGGTTGTTCAGTGAGAGGTCGGTCAGTCACTAGAACAAGGAACTCATCATGGCATCAAGCCTGCCAGAACTGAAGCTCCACCTGGACAAAACTTTTAGTCAGATGGTTTAATTTTAGATAGGCCTGACAGGAGTTGGGAGTTGAACATAATGATCCTAGCATGGGTCCCTTACGTACCATAAAGAGCCACAAAGAGAGACACCGCCTTCCAAAGACACTGCTACAGTCTGGGGTGCAGATTCTGATATTATCTTACCTCTGCTGAATTTGTTCTCTGATTTTGTTGGAATCTCCAATCTTTCCATTGTAGAAATATTAAGAAGTGGTAATGATTGCAGCTCACCTTGAAAAATTTCAAAAGTAATTTGAAAGGAAATGCTAAACTAAATACTAAATGCTAAACTAAATACTGACTGAGCTAAGCTGCTCCATTTATCTAAGTTGCATCTTATTATCTGTCATAGTCGGATTGATTCTGTCCATGTTGTCACTCATCCCAAGTTGTCCTTGGGAAGTAGACTACTTCTTAAACTTCTCTGGGTGTTTGGCCAATACTTCGGCACAATTCAAATAAATTAGGAGGGGCATTATTTGAATATACAGTATCTATTTGTACATATGCTAATACGTGCACATGACATTTTTACATAATTATGGACAGATTAAATGTACATATTACTGATGCTTTCATATTTTAATAAATTTATAGCAAAACAAATGGGTCTTGAAAATTCAAACCACTTAGATATGAAAAATACATAGAATAATATACAAAGAAAGAACACTTTGTTTTTATCTGTAGCCTTTTTGTGGAAGTTACAGCCCATGATCTCCCCAGTATGTAAGTGGCAAACATGCTTTCTTTGGACAAAATTCTGTCATCTTCGTAAGTAGACAGAGATATCTGTATTACAGTCACTCAGTGTACTTGAAGTTGGGTAGACCCTCCAATATCCCCACATGCCATAAACCCTGGAAAGCTGTCATCTTCTGTGGGAATACCAATGAAGACTTCGGGAAAAAATGGTCAAACAATGAATTTCTGCAGGTTTGATTCCTAGTTCCAGTATCTGTTAGCTACAGCCACCAACTGAAATGAAGGTGCATCCTTCTCACAAATACTTGTTTCAAAGAGTAGAGTTTGAAAGCTGAGAACTTTAAAAATACCTCAAAAGGCCATAGGTAGACTGTGTGGTCATTTGAACAGAGCATTTTCCAACTGCTATTATTGAATGGGTTATAGTGTTATCTAAAAAATGTCAGAAGTAAAACAGAATTATAATGGATCATAAGCCATGAGTTTTTGCTGGACATTGGATGTTACTCATAACATTTCTCTGCAATCAGTTATCAATATAATAATTAGCAGTACAAAGGGAAATTCACAAGAGGCTGAGGGACAGGAAATTTCTACAACAAAACCTTTGGGCAGAGTTTCTAGTTTACATTCTGGAGTTCTGTAGGATAGATATCCTCTGGAGATACAAGCTTTGTAGAGTAACTTCATGGGGATATTGGAAATGCAGTGCAGGAAGCCTTTTTACTGAGCTTCTGAACTGTAAATTCAACAGTGCATTTCAGTATCTCCGCCTCATTTGGCAGCTGGAGTGGTTTATGTAGAACTTGGAATGACGGCCCTAGACCTCCCTCCACATAACCTCTCAGGTCAAAAGAGAGAGAGTAGTTGTTTCCTTCCTAATATCCCTGAATATAAATCCTTTTCAGTTAAAGGACCTCTGTAAAAATTTCTTCTCTCACCATGTACTGGCTTTGTAACAGTAAATGCTTTTTGCAAGCCTACAAGCAGGGTGAAGAGAAGATTGTTGTGCCTACAAGGTATTAATATAGTCATAATTAGAAGGATTCATTTAGTTTTTTAAATATGAAGCCACTACATCAACTTTTTCAGCAATTACTTTGTAAGTTTCTAATTCCACGCTGGACAGATAGACATATAGAGAAATAGATAGATAGATAGATAGATAGATAGATAGATAGATAGATAGATAGACAGACAAACAGATAGAGATATTATTTTGGTGGCTGAAATTAATTTAAATTTTTTTAATTTAAAAATCCAATAGACCTCTCTGCTGGATATTTCTGGCTTCAAATACACATCTAAATCACACACTTATATCGGCACATAATATGTGCGTGCTGGTATGTGCAATTTTATTTTGTCATATCAAAGGTTATGCTAAATTTTCTTAAATAGTGTTAAGTACTAAAGTTCATTTTCATTCCACTTGGAATATAACACAGTAAAACATATTTTCAGGGAGCTTGTTTTACATAAATATTTGATTTCATGGGAAAAAGATTAATAGTTTTAAAAACTGACTAAAATATCCTCAAAGTCAGTTCTTATTTTCACCCATGCTGCATTTGTTCACGTTGAGTAATACAGCTCCCTCCAACCAGTTAAAACAAAATGAATAAGAGCAGCACAATCAAGCCCTGAGAAACCTAATTTGAATAATTTTATTTTTGAGGATTTTGTTGTTATTCATGTCTGTCAAAATGGAATAAAAAAAAAGTCTTTTTCAATATAGTCAACACACACAGTACTTAGCTTGTTCTTATCCGTATTACTACTTCTATTTTTAAAGCTAAGCAAGTGCACAAGTCAGTATTTGAAATAGTAACTATCTTCTGAGAAAGAGAAATTAGCTGTAATTCATTTCATCCTTGAATAACTGTAATTATTTTATCCCTGTAAATCCTACAGGGTCAGTAGGTCCGCAAAGAGGAAAAATGGTATCATAACTATGGATAAATTCTTATGTGAATATCATTTACAGAAATTTCCATGGCTCAAGCAAAGATTTCTGGTAAACTTTATATTTGTAGATAATTCCAATCAAAACATAGAATCAAATACATGTTATTGTAGAGTTAGAGAGAGAAACTGCAAATTAGTCTCCAGAGTGAAACGATTTATGTCTCTAGGCAGCCTAACCTCTTTCACTAAAGTGTGTTAATACCATTCTGCTTCCATGTGTGAAGACCTCTACCTCTTTTAAAGGTCCAGTTCACATATTAAACTCTGGCTTTCCAGCGTAGTAAGATCAGCTCTGAATACTGATAAGTCCTGGCACTTAAATTATATTTTCTATGTAAAAAAATAACTGAAATAAACTCAAACCAGTAATAGTTTGAGAGTCTTACAGAATTGACAGTTCAGGGAAGAAATTCTTTTTTCACCTACGCATCTCTTACCTACCTTCTTGGGTCCTTCAGACAGCCTACACTTCTATTTCTTCCACCAGGACACTGTGACAATCTCTGTTAAATTTAAATCTTCAGATCTCTGCTAAATCTCTGTTTTTACTGCTTATAGTGCTGATCTCTTTGTTCAGCCACAAGCAGAACCTAAAAACACAGCACCTAGTTCCAAAACTTGCTGACAATTAAAATTGCTTTCCTTCCACTGATGGAAAGCAGTGGCATTATCAGCTTGCATCTCACTGACAAATGAAGCTAGACGCATTGATGTATCCTAACGAAATATAAAAAAATAATCTAATGCATGGAGCAAGAAACAGGAAGAAAGCTGCATTTGTATTCAGATAATTGTTTTCAAGAAGCTTTTAGAAATACAGAATGCAATGTTGCAAAGACTTTTTTATTTGTAGCAGTGTATTCAGCTTGTCTAACTGAATGCAGTATAGCTCTGTTATGCATCTTTTAGATGCAATCTCTGTTATCAACAGTAAAAAATAAACTGCTCTTTTACTGGCTAAATGTGTGCAATGAATACCCTTGCCTTGTGACAAAGGAAACCTGAACACCGTATGTCACCAAGTGCAGAGATTGTCAATCTTCAGTGTTCTGGTTAGAAAAGTATTTTGTGCCCAGTTCATGGCCCTGGTTGTGGATATCATAAAGGAGAAAACTTCCTGTGATAGTAATTGGCATTTTGGGGAAAAATCTGAGGGAAAAGCAGTCAATTTGAGATGGTCTATAGTGTTACAATAACAATTTTAGGGTATTTTCTGACGTGAAAGTGGAAATCCAGACTTAATTATATGAGGTCTTCACCAGAATAAGTCTTCAGAAGTAGACCTTCCACAAACATGGCACATATGACACAGAAATTGAGATACTTAAAAAGTTTGTGTGTGTTGATTGAGCTACAAAGGAACAAGATATCTATGCAATGATTGTTAAAGAGTTTAAATGGCAGTGAGCCTTCCTGGATTTTGACCTAAACTTGGCTTCTCAGGGCTGTGATCTATTAACCTGTATGTTATTATGCCGGTTTTAGCCAAAAACCTCATTTCGTTATCACATCAGAGACAAGCTCCAAAACTGGTTCACGAGTGTGTATTAGCCAATGACAAATGTAGCTACAGTGCTGCCTCAGTTGTTTTGAGACCCTGCAACTCCTTGAAGTCTGGGGCACCGAAAGCAGATAAACATTCTGGCACTTCCAGCATGATTGTGCTGTGGATCTTCCAATGGAGCTTCCTCCTCAAAGTGGTGACTGCTTTGCTCATCAGGATGAACATAAGTGCTTCTCAGAGGCCTCATTTGTTTAGCCTTAAACATGGCAGAGTGTTTACTGTCTAAACACAGAATTGGTTAGCCTAAACCACAGCCCAACGATCCTCACAGATACAGCTCTAAACCTAGCATGAGCAAGAGTGTACTGAGCTTTATGAAAATGTTTCCAAGTTTTTCTTACAATTGTGAGCTGCAACTGGAAAACTACTGTTTTCTAACAGTTCCTTGCTAAACAAGCTATTAAAATACTCTTGATAGTATGAAAAAAGCATAATTTAAACTCCAAGCATAGTGTTGCAACTAATATTAACAAGAACTTCTGCCAAACAGTAATGGATTTGTTAAAGTTCATTCCACACAAATTTACACTTTCCTTGCTTGAAAATGTCTGAGGGGATTGCGGTATAAAAACATAGAAATATTATAAGATACACCAAAAAAAAAAACCAGATATGGTGATCAGTATGTGCAAGAAATAGTCAGATGGTATAAAAAGTATTTAACAATGTTATCTTCACAGACTGATTAGGCCCTTTAAGGTTATATTGGAAAATTTAGATTGCACTCCATTACTTTGTGCAATGTACTATAACAGGATTCTGATATAATCATTGTAGTCATCTTGTTGCCTTGCATTCTCATTTCTGATTTGTGATCTATTTATTGAAGTATTTTCAAATCCATTTATTTAGATAAATTTTCTTCATGCAAAAGGAATGATTCTCATATATTTGGGAGCACGAAATTTTTTTACAAAAATAGTAATTTTGTTTTAACACATTATGTAAATCAGAATTCTTTGATTTACTCTACAATGGTTAATTTAGATATATGGAGAGAGCAGCCCACGTGGAGCAGGTCTCCTGGCAGGACTTGTAACCCTGTGGGGGACACATGCTGGAGTAGGCTGTGCCTGAAGGACTGCACCCTGTGGAAGAGCGATCCACATTAGAGCAGATCATGGAGAACTGCTGCCAATGGGATGGACTCTTGCTGGAGAAGTTTATGGACAACAGTCCGCCATGAGACTCCAGAGTTGTGCAAAGTAGTGAAAGACCTCCTCTCCCTGAGCAGCAACAGGAACACATAATGAATTGAGTGTAGCCCTCATTTCCCCTTTCTCTATGCTGCTGGTAGGAAGTAGAATCTTGGAAGGAGGAAGGGGTGGAGGGAGGGCATTTTTAAGATTTATTTTACTTCTCATTATCCTGCTCTGATTTCATTGGTAATAAATTCAATTAATATCCCAAGTGGATTCCCTTTTGGCCAGGGCAGTATTTGGTGAATGATCTTTCCCAGACCCCATCTCAACTCCTGAACCTTTGTTATATTTTGTGTTCCCTGTCCAGTTGCACAGGGGAATGATAGAGCAGTCTTGGGGAGTGCCTGGCATACACCCGGGTCAGTCCACTACAGAAGCTATCACAAAAATCATGAGGCACTGGAACAGGCTCTCCAAGGAAGTAGTCACAGCCCCAGCCTTTCAGAGTTCATGAAACTTTTGAACAATGCTCTTGGGTACATGCACTTTTAGTGATGGCACTGTGCAGAGGCTGGAGTCGGACTGGATGATCCTTGGAGGTCCCTTTCAATTCAGAAATTTCGGTAATTCTGTGGTTCTATTTACCACACACATATTTTGTCTTTTGAAAGCTGCTGAGGGAAGGCACTTTAAAATAAGATTATCTGCTCTTCTGCTACATAGTGTTTACATCAATGTTATATAATCCTATAAATACAGGTCACTGCTTTTGAGGCAGTGACATCAGGGTGTGCTTCTTTCACCCAGATTTTTATAGCACCACCATCAATCTCGTGGCTGTGTGTCTAAGCAGTAAATGTGGTACTTTTGCTCAAAATAGGAAAAATATTCAGTGTTCCTCACTGAAAAATCTGTCTAAACCCTTAATCTCTGTTTCCCTTATAGCAATAAACCACAATGAATTCCATTAAGTAAAATGAGAAGATACCTAAATCAGATTGCTAGTTTCATACAAAACTGAAGCATTTATTAAAAATTACACAGCAATTAGTAAAAGCAAAACTGGCACTAATCACTTTACATATCAATGGTTTATCAAGGTGACCTTAAAAGAGTGATGAAGACATTTGAGGGTTTCAGCCAGTGGAATTTGGCTTCTTTAAAAGCTTGATAGGATTGCTATAAACTCATGCTTTGCTGCACAAAGAGGAAAATCATGTGATTACATGTATGACATAGTTATTCTATTACTACCCACACATTCTGGACTGCCTGTAATAGATAGTCTCATAAGTACCTAAGAGGAACAATGTTTTAATTCTGCATGGATAAGTAAATTGCAGATGTTATGGGCTGCTTTCACACTCTTCATAAAGCAAACTCAAAATTCAAGGTTCCTTATTCCTGTGCCTGTATTAAAATTATTTTATAAAAAATAGTTTTCCAGTTTTGGACATGTGCATTGAAAATTTTAATAACAGTGAACACAGAATGGCTGAGACAAAACTGCTTGTACAACAAATGATCTTTCTTTACTGTCTTGATAATAGAGAACAATAATAACAACCAACCTAACTAGCCTATTAGCTGGCTTTATTGTTTCTTTTTAGGCTTGAGAGAGTGAAAATTTAGCCACAAAACTAGACGCATAGTAAACATTTCAGGGTTTTCTTCTGGTTACAATTCTACAAAATTTGACTGTGTAGACAGAGATTTCATTGGCTTTTATCCATATAAGGGGAACCCGGAGAAGTGAAGTCTCCTGTGGACACTCGGTTGATTATGTCCTGTTTTTCTCTAAAGTAAGCTGCTTCTGCACGAACTTTCTGCAAATAATTGAAAGTTACTGAGTTACCATGGCTTAATGACATGTTGCTTGTGAACCAAACCAAAACAGATTGCCGCGTCTATGTCCCTACCGCTCTGCAAGAAAGAAATTAGAATGTTTGCCCACACCATCATTTCTTTCATTAACCTAACCCATCACCAGTGCCTGGCAGGATCATTTCACAGACTCAGTCATGGATTTTTTACAAGCAATTACGTGGTTCAAAATCTCATATAATTAATTCTTCATTTAAAAAAAGAGCTCTATCTGTATCCATTTCATTTATTATGCTGATTTTTGAATGGCAATTATGGATATCTTGTGACAGTATGTTTTTGCCCATTCTCACAGGTGCTAAAAAAACTTAGCTATGCATTCAACAATACCATCTGTTGAGGGAAGATGCATTATGAGATGCAAAAATTTGAGGAAGAGTCTTTAAAAATAAATTATGTTTTATTTGCAATATGTGAATGAATATATTAGTGCTGGAAAAAAATATTCCATAACATTTTAAAAGCCGTATTTACCCTTTTTAGTTATCCTCTCTATTTCAAGCCACCTAATAAGTTAGAATCAGTCTGAATAAAATAAACTAAAAAAAAAGAAAAAAGAAATAATGTAACATACAAACCACAAGTAGTCCTCAGAACTGTAGCAGAATATCACACATTCTACCAACAAAGTTTACAACAAGAAATATTTTTGTGAACTGGATAAAGGTTTATAAGTCCCAGAACTTGTTTGTCTTTCTTTGTCCAAGTGTGTCACTGGCTTAATGTAAGCTATTAACTCTCCTTGCAAATGTTTTGTAATAATCTACAGGACTGAGTCCTCTACTATGAAAATTCATAACTTATGATGGATATTAAAATTTACAGTATTGTTTTCAAAATATGAGTCAGGAACTCACCAGATCTTACTTAACTTCACAAAGTTCTATATTAGTCTTTCATTGTTGCAATGAAAAGTACCTCAGGCAGGGATTAGTGCTACACTATATTAAAAAAAAAAAAAAAAGACACAGTGTAAAGATTAGTTTTGAAGAATGTCTTTTTTTCTAGTAGAAAACAACCCTCAAAAATGTTACACAGCTGTTAGACAAGACAAAGAAGCAGAGGAAAAAAGATTTAGTGCTCTGCTCTGTGACTGGTAGAAGATACAGTCTATACACTTTATGAAGACCAGATGCTGACAACAGTGATTGTTATTCTTTTTTATTGTCGTGCTAAATAACCCCAGGTATTCCCACGAGTACACTATGTCTAGTGAATTCCCATTTGATAAGCATAACAGAAACACTAACTCAGGTGTGCCTTTTATCTTTTCTGCTGCTTGAGAATTGTCAAGCTGCAGGTACTTTGTGGGACTGCAAGACTTCATTGCTTGAGGTATCAAAGAAGATAGGAATAAAGAAAAGTGACACTTTCATTCTGTTGCCATGTAGATGCAGTTAAAAAATTATTACCTTTTGTGTAATTATATGCTAGCTAGCTTTAGCAGTGGTATCAAGTTCATTGAAGGTGGTAGGGACCAGGTCAGAAATTTTTCCAAATGGACAGCCTGCTCCACACTACTTATGATCCCAGCTATGTGCTTATGGGGCATCTGAGCTGGCTGCCTTGTAGCTGCAGTCACACCTGCCAGTGTAAACGATCCTTATACCTCAGTCAAATGTGGAGGTTTACTGGTTCAGTTGTTGTTTCTGTACGTTTGTAACATCAGCCTACACAAGATTTTGCTAAGAGGCTTCTCAGTGTGCAGGAGAAAGAAAAGTTTGGGGTGTCATGTGGTGACCTGTAGTGCAATTGTCCCTGATTTCAGGAAGACTGATCTTAGCCAAACCAGTCAAGCCCCCTTGCAGGCAAAGACTCAGGTGTGGAAGGGACCAACTACAACAACTTGGTATTGCTCTTCAGATTATCTAGTAACAGACTGAAGACAAAAAGAAATTTTGAATAAAGTCAGATATTCAGTTAAAAAGAGCTATCACGGTAGCTAAGGCAAGAGCTCTGCCCTTCCCTTCCAGCCCCTCACCCCACCCCCACTTAGCGGGAACACGGTAAATTCAGATGAGATACACAGTAACTAATCAATGAAAACAAATCCTCCGTGTTTTCTGGAAAGATTAGTTTTGGGGTAGTAAACATCTATACCAAATTGGACTTTATATAAACCTGTAGCATAACCTTGGTCACCTTTTTTGCACATTGAGAATAGTTGACTTGCGTGACACAATAGCACTGTGCCCTTTACTAGCACAGTACAGTCTATATCTTCTGTGTGAGGAAAATATTGAGGAAGCACTGTATATTTATTTACAGTTCAGTTCAACTACATGCCTTTGAACAGGTTCACTATGTTTAATTGTTGAATCAGTGCCATGGATTATTTTTTGAGAAGGTTAATTATCTCCTCTTATGTTATTATTTTAATAATGTAAGACCAACAAAGAAAATTAAAACAAGTATTACACATAGATTGCTTATCTTCATGCGACTTGCTTATCTTCATGTGACTAGCCAATAAAAAAATGAAGTCAATCATGTGTCTAAGAAGCACAATTGCTATTTTTACATGCATTTAAACAAGCCATTTTGAAAATAGCAATTTTAAATCTAGAATTACTAATGAACTATTTCTCTTAATAATTTATAACTGGCATGTTTTTTAAGTTTCATTCTTGGTGAAAGCCTAATTAAATGTATAATACATTTCTAGTTTAAGTCCTTTCTAATTAAAAGGTTAAGGATAATTTCTACAGCCTTTTTTAACAGTAAAAATGTGAAGAAATCAGGAGAAAATAAACATTTCTTCTTGATCTTCCCTATCTTCCATGCCACTCATTAACTTCAGTCTACAGTACTGAACAAAATCTAAAGCAGAACAAAATCTAAAGCAAAACAAAATACTTTTTTAGTGCTCTACAGTATAACAGCCATAGCCCCACCGATTTTTTCCTTCGCTTTTTGGCAGATCAATATAGTGAAACTTGTGAGTAAACAACGTAAACAAATAGTAACTCTTACAGTAATGATTATTGCCAAATCAAAATGAGACCTCTGAGGTATTCAAAGCTCACACTTATTGTTGCTTTTGGCTCCTACAGCTAAACAAGGATTAGCTCACAAGTTATTTACTTCTCAATAAAGCAAAACCTGTGTGCACTGTAAGCATTGTACACCATGTACCTACCTGTTCAGATGCAGACCTGTGCACCAAAAGCAACAGCCACAGAGGTTTTGGGAAGCCCCAGGATTATTTAGAGGGTAGTGGAGGTGCCAGTGCATGATGAGAAACTGTTAAGTGGCAGCACAATGAGTACTCAACACAGAGCCACCACTGCCACCCTCAGTGCCCAGGTGAGGTCAGGTCAGAGCACATCACAGACAGCTGCTGCTTGTGGATGTGCTTGCAAAAAAAACTGCCAGCAAGCAACCTATGGGCCATGCTACAACCGATAGCCTTAGCCCCCTGGCTAGGTGATAGGAGGAGGTCAGGAGGTCAAGTAGGACCTGCCTTTCCACACTAGCTGGGTCAGTGTTTGTCCTGACCCCCGGTTGTCTTGTGAGTGCTGCCTGATGTCTCTTAAGATAATCTATTACATAAATCTCCCCAGCACTGAGGTCAGGCTGACAGGCCTGTATTCCCTGGATCCTCCCTCCAACCCTTCCTGTAGACGGACATCACACTGGCCAGCCTCCGGTTCTCTGGGGCCTCCCTGGTTAACCAGGACAGAAGATAAATCATGCTGAGTGGCTTGGTGAGCTCTTCCCTGGTTAACCAGGACAGAAGATAAATGATGCTGAGTGGCTTGGTGAACTCTTCCTCCCTTCCCTCAGTACTTGGGAGAATCCCCTCCAGTCCCATACACTCATGAGTGTCCAAGGGGCACAGCAGGTCATTAACTGCTTCCTCCTGGACTGCACGGGGTCTGTTCTGCTCCCCATCCCTGTCTGCCACCTCAGGGGGCTGGCTGCCCTGAGGATCCCAGCATTTTTCTGACCCTCTTGCTCACTTCTCCAAGAATCAAAAACTCTATGATTGATTCCATGGCCACTGTGCCCAAGACGACCCCTGACCACCATATGTTCCACAGCCCTTCTCTGTTTGTGAGCAGCAGGTCTGGCAGGGCATGCCCTGGTAGGCTCCCTTATAACCTGTGTCTGGAATTTACCTTCCACACACTGCAGGAACCTCCTAGACTGTCTCCTCTCCACTGCTGAGTTTCCAGCAGACATTTTGCAAGCCAAAGTCTCCCACAGGAACAAGGGCCAGTGATCATGAAACATCCACTGATAGAATATTTCACTTCATCCTGGCTGGGTGGCCTGTGACAGACTCCCAGCAGGATCTCTGCCTTGCTGGCCATCCCTCTGACTGTCACCCACGGGCACTCAGCCTTATCCCCACTGTCCCTGAGCTCTGTACAGCCAAAACCCTCCCCAGTGTACAGAGACACAGCCCCTCCTTCCTCACCTGTCCCTTCTGAGGAGCTTGTAGCCATCCACTGCAGCACTCCAGTCATCCCACCACATTCCCATGGTGATAACCACATCACAGCTTCCTGCTGCCAATGGCTTCCATTGTTTGTTACCCATGCTGGGTGCATTGGTGCAGATGCACTTCAGCTGGGCTGTCCATGCCACCCTGAACACAGGCGTGTCCCCCAGGCTCATCTGTGGTGAGCCTGGTCTTTTCTCTTTCCCTTTCAAATCTGTCTTTAGGCCCTTAAAGCCCTTAAAGCACTGCCGGCTCATGGGCTAAAATTCTTTTCCCCCCTTTTAGACAGGTCTGATCCCATCTGTGTCCAGCAAACCTGGTGCTGACTGCTCTACAGTCAAAAAAGACAGAATTCTGGCAATGGCTTTAACCCACAGGTTGATTAAGAGGGATCTCCTGTTATAGATAACACATATATCTATATATCTGTATCTCTGTAAACATATATAGATATATAAATATAAATATAAAATGTACTAAACAAATGTAGGAGATGCCTGCAGAGCTCAGAGAGTTTACTACAACAGACTTTCCAAGGTAATTGAGGTTATTCTGTCTGGAAAGCAAAATAGATTCCTAGATGTGAGTTATTAGAGCTGTAGATGGTAAATTAGTAACATACTCTCCTACTAATTCAGTGGGCAGCATGGCAAAATGTTAAAAAAACCCACCCTGAAGCAATTTCAGATTAATCACTTTAAAAGGTGCAGGTAAAGGTATGCACTTTAAAAGATGTATGCCTTTCTGCTGTGTTACAGGTAAATCCATGGTAGTTTCAATCATAATCGCTATTCCCCCAAACCAGATGTTTGTACCAATATCTCTTCCAAAACTGCCATTACGGCTCCTCAGTAATCCACCCACCCCATTCTTCTACAGAATAACATGTTTTAAATAAAAAATCATGGTACTACAAAGGAGTAGCATTATTTAACATCGGCATCTGTTTGCTTATTTTTTGCTTCTGAGACAGGTGCTTAGACTAAGGAGTACTCTAAGATTGCTTTTGCAAAACTGCAAATAGAAGTTGTCCAAGAAAATAGAAGGCTGCCTTCCCTTCAACTCCCAAGTTGTACAGATGTATGACTATTACAGAAGACTGAAATCACAACCATATTAGTTCAGCTGTAGCCCACAAAGCCTTGGCATGCTTGTTTTCATGGAAACGATAAAATTATAATTTAGATCTGAACTGCTAATATTTTCCACAGCTTAGATGCCTGAAACTATCTTCTACATCCACCAGGGATCATTCATTTAGGATTAACAAAATCTCTGAAGGGTGTGGGGGAGTATATATACTTTTTTAATGAAAGAAAATAAATATTTTGAAAGACAGAATTAAGCTTAAATCTTTGAAAAATTCAGTGGTGTTAACACATGCCTTATCCCCCCCCCAAAAAAAAATGTAAAAGCAATCAGCTAGGAGACAGAAATTGTTCTTGATCTCTTCAGTTTGGAGGGATATAATTCTATGTCCCACGTCCATAACATTGTCATTTTTAGGGTTTGGGATAATCAAAACCCATTCTTTCTTTTTGAATCTGTGGCATAGTAAAAGACAGAAGTTAAATTCATGAGGCCAAAAAAATATTAAGGAAAATTACTGGAATCTTTTGTTTGAGGCAAACACCTGGGAAAGAAGAGACCTCAGTTTTGATTTCTGTTTTCAGGCTTATACAAAATTTACAATAAATACATAGGAAGACCAGATCTGTTTAATTACATGTCGCATAAAACTTTCACTGCTAACTTACCTCTACCACTAGAACCTGCACTTTTGAATACAGATTAAAGTCTCTATCAAAACAGATAGCTGAAATGTTGATGGATGTGATTGACAAGACCCAATTCTCAGCACCAGCCAAATGCCAATGCCCAGGGAAGTGCAGGAAAGTGCAGAAGAGGTGAGCCAGCATAGATGCTGCTTCTCTGTGTACTCTCCCAGGCTCCAACTATTCTTACTCAGTGACAGGGTACAGTTTTTATGTCTTCATTTATTACGAAAATAGCTCCTAAAATTAAAATCTGTTAAGTTTAGGTACCTAAATCCTTCTGTGACTCCTGTCATAGCTACCCAGCTTGGTCAATCTGTATTAGCAAGTCAGCACATGGGTAGGCTGTTGTTTTGGTGTGAATTATTTTTAGGTGGGATGCTCTGGAGTATTCCAGGGGTGAGTCTCAAGAAGGTCTGCTTTGCAGGCTGGAGCTGTCCACATAAGACATCAATGAGAAGGCTAGAGATGCAGTGTGGATGTGCACTTAGTGCTCTGCACATCCACAGCACATATTTAGGATCAGAAAACATGAACATCATTGCTGGGAAAGATGGTGTGAATGTGTCCTTCCTTCTGTGCACCACTTCAAATGCAGGTGCACCCACTGAGAGTGTGCATGGCCTGGTCATACACACCCTTTCAAAAACCCCACCTATAAAATCCATTTTGTCTCTATAATCCTCACAGACAGTGACCTTTGAATAGAGGAATTACAAGAGGCTAGGAAAAAGAGAAGTTCAATGAATCACTGTAAGAGCTATAATTGCAAAAAAGCCTAAGCTTAAAAAAAAAGAATTTAATTAATCAGAAGATCCTTTTCAATTAAAATTTAAATATTAGACCACAGAGAAAGAAAGTGTTCTGGGAAAGGCATTTTTAGAGCTATGTGATGACTTAGTCATCTGCAGATTCAGACAATCCATGGGTAACTTGAATTATCTTACTTTAGAAAAGGTTAAAAAAATTGGAGAATACTTCCAGTTTTTGTATTGATCAGGAAATACTAAGAGTCTGTTCACTTTAATGTCCTCTCTGGTTAAATGCTGATCACTGTAAAAAAGTGCTCTACCTAGTGGGGGTAGAAATAAGCATGTGGCTGTTGGCTGAGTCATAAAAGTGAGTCAATGGGAACTCACTTTACCTTTGGCTGAGCTAGGGTTACTCACTGAGCACCAATCCCAACATAAATTAAACACAGATATCTGAAACATCCCTCAGGATAATAAGATATGGTGTTCATAAAACACTACATTAGCAGCATTTATCTTCTGATGTGCTTTCAAAAGGACCTGATATAACTCAGTCCTATTATCCCTTGGCATTTGCAATAAGTTATATTTGTAGAATAAACAAAACTAAAGGTTCAGTTCACATACTAACATTTGTCCAACAATTATCTAACTTGTTCCAAAATATTTTCTGTTTCAGAGGCTTTTGTTGTTTCAGTCTTCCTCCTTAATGCCCCAATCAGAATGAATACACTACTTAAAAACAGTGCTTTCCCATCAGATAACAGATAGACATCATCCCTCAATATTTCATATAACTAAGTATTAAAATGACCTTTGTCAGCATAGTAGCTGGCACAACTTGTTCTTCAGTGGTTTTGCTTTCTTGGCAGTTATTTTGAGGTCATAAGCACAGTGTGCCTTAGAATCAAACCTTTTCAATTAAAGTTACTAAAGAATCACCTTTTAAAGACCCATAATGACCCTTCAATTTACCATCAGACTGTGTTGAACAAAATAAATCGCATGAGGTGAGCTGGAGCACATAAGCCAGGCAATCATAAGACTGAAGAAATCCTACGTAGGTCAGTAAGTCAGAAGAGTAGGAGTACTTGATTTTACATCTTGAAAAATAGAAACCACCCCCCTCACCCCCCTCACCCCCCAAACCATAGTCTTTTGATATGGAAACACAAAAAATGCTTTATGCCGAGGAGTTAGCTGTTATATGGGAAATCAACAGAATGCAGTGTCTTTAGTTAACAAGCCTCGGAATAATTATGTCAGTAACTTACAACTAACACCTGAAAATTTGTATGTAATGTTGTAAGTAAGTATTTTTATGGAGTAATTAACACCAAAAAGGTGCTTTTCTCTTGGTTCTCTTCCATTTTTGTTTTTGCCTTCCGTATGCTGAAATTGCAATAAAAGCTCTGTAGAGAAAAATGCTCTTTGGGAGAAAAGCTCTTTGGGAGAAAAATGCAATGCTGCGCAGTGCAGCTGTGCTGCAATGATGCTCTTTTCACTGAGTAGGAAGAGAGATTAATCCAGGAAGCAAACCCAGCTTTTTCCTGCAGAGAGCTGCAAACCACAGAGTAAATGTGTACAGGTTCTTCTTCTCTTGCTTTCTCACCTTTCTTCTCCACAGAGAGGTACAAAAAACTTGCATATGTCCTGAAATAAGCTAGTCTAAGGCCTTTATGGACTGTAGTCTTTCATGTTTTAATGGGTGCCATAGATCTGAGGTATTACCCTGAGCTCTCAGGAGAGATAGCATTAATCTGTCATAGATTGCATGAATGTATAAAATAAAAACTATAAAGTGGGCCAGCCAGAGTTAGTGGGTTCTGAAAATGTTAACCATATAAGAGACTCATCCTACATGAACAACTAGACAAATTCATCTTCCCAGAATATTATCTTTCACCACATTAACTGTTATGAAGGAGTAAATTCACATAACCTTTATAGGTGGGCATAATAATTGGTTTGAAAACCAATCTGCCTTTGTCTGACTGCCCCCTCTCTCACTGTACCCTAAGAGCAATAATTCAAGTGCAAGTACAGGGAGCTGAGAATGCACAGCACATCCCAAGTTACCTAAACAGACTAAGCAGTGCTGCAGAGGTCCTGGTATAAGGTCCATGGGCTTATAAAAATGTAACAGTCTTTCTGCGTACGGCAGTGTCTTCCAGCTATTCCAACACGTACACTTCTGCCAACACTTGTCCTATAAATATAGTATGTCTTATGACCTTAATTAATGGCAGAGCATATTGGCATGTCTGCTCTATGGATCCCTTCTTCATAGAGTCATGTCCAGGATAAGCAATTCCAAGTTCAAACAAGGTGGAATTAATAACAGGTTTATAAGGATTTTTGTTTTCACACACATCTTAGGAGGCTGGTTTAAAAAGCCAGTGTGATCATTGCGACAGTGTGACCAGCCTATTTTGAGGTTTTAAAGTATTTGATGAAATTATATAAATCCAATTATTTCAACAAATCCATCAGTCCAAATATCAAGTTTGACATATGCTTTACACTGTGCTATCAATAAAAATCCTTTTATGCAGGGTTCCTGCAGCTGCATAGTGCAATTTCCCTCTGATTCTGAAAAAAAAGTGTTCAAGGGCACTACTTTAAATATGGTGCTGAAATAACTTCTTGACTTACAATTATTACTTCTGATTAACTTTTCATGATGGTAATCCACAGGTCTGTTACTTAAGTCTGTAGTCTAAGCCACACCGGTTGCCTTCAGCCGTGGATCAGGACTATGATCCTGGCTTGTTTCTGTGATGCTGACTCTGGGCATAGATCCCAAGCAAGCTACCTGGCTGTTAAATTGTCATCTCTGATTATATGTCTCACATATGAGACAGTGATTCTGTGTAAAGTTACTCTTTAACTTTATATATTCATGTGTCTTCACTCTCGTTGCATTCATGAGCCTATATAGAAGATGTAATGGATTTTTCATAAAATCAGTCATGTCTTTCAGTTTGCCAGCTTCCTTTATCTCCTGAAACACCCCCTGGTAATTCAGACTAGGCCTTATCTGGAAAATACATATCCAATCACTCACAGAAGAATGATTTATCTCTCATTTCAGTCTTCACTGATTACTGTTCTCCCACAGCTACTTTCCTGCCATTTGTTCTTGTCAGAGAAGTTTTAGCTCTGGATTTATTGTTCTAGTCCATGTTGTTCTTCCAAGCCTACAGAAATAACTCAAGTCTGACTCCATCGTATCCTCTCTGCTGGTGGTCCAACCCAATGTAATGGAGTGAAGCAGCAAGCCCCAGAGAATTTTCTGCGTATTCCTTCCTCCACATGGGATTTTGTTTGTCTTTTGTCATTTTCCAAGTAATTCAGCAGACATTCCCAGAAGAATTTTGATGACATTTTCTTCTTTTCTAGGAAACTTAAAAGATCATCTATGCAACACATCTTTCTGAGAGACATCAGTTTTCGACTAAAGTAGAAAAGCATTCAAATTCTGATTACTTTCACAGAATACAAAGGTGTTTTGAATGAACAAAGGAATAAATGAATGAGTGTGTCATAAGAACAAGACCATTATAAATTAATGTTATTTTTCAACAAACTGATGTGAACTCTTAGAAAGTCTTGCCTTTGAGTATTTTCAAGCTCTTAATTGATCCAGCTGACCTGCTAAAGTTTTTGCAGAAGAAAATCATTATGGAAGCAAAACCCAGACTAAATGTGTATATGGGTTCTATGCAATATACACTTCTGCACCTCTTTCATGCTTGGCTTCAGCCAGTCACAAATCTGAGGCTTGATACCACATATTTTTCCCCAATATACCCTATTCAAAAAGCCTTGTAAGTGCATTTGATTATGGGGTTCATAGACATCGAAGATAAAAAACAAATAGGTTCTGAAATCCTACCTTGATCTCAATTTTATTTCCAGTGTGCAATTTCAAACCAAACTCAGATAGGAAAACATTCATATCTGAACAAGTCAGAAACCAGTTTGACTATGAGACAAGAGTACTGGTCAAGCAAAAATAGAGCTCAAATATAGTCAACAGTAGGCAAGAGAAAGCATTCAAAAATCCCTGATTTGCAATCCAAATCATTGCAAGGTAAATCAAAAGGCTTTTTTTTTAAAAGTTGTTGTTTTACAATTGCAGTATATCTGCTAATGGAGAGTCTGAACCAAAAAACAGGTATCAAAAATTAAAATTCATTCTTGTCACCACTGCTTGTGATAGTTCTTGCCATTAATTTTATGTTATAATAGAAGTTCCATGAAAAAATTAGATATTTTTTGAGTGCATGGGCTAAAGACTTGTACAATCCATTTTTGGATGGATTGCACAAAAACTCTGCTTTTACAGTGGACTTAAATAAAGCTAGCTTCACAGAGACAAATTTTCAATGGAAATAGAGAATACAAACTACAGAATTTAGATTAACATAGTACAAGGTTAATAACTGACTACAGTTTGGAGACATTTGTTACAGAAACTGAGTTGCAGCAAAAGATAAAAGGCAAGCTCCGGGGTAAATATTTATTCATAACTGCATTCCAGAACATTTTTATCCCTGTGGGCTAATTGTGTTTGAGATATTTACTGAAATATAATTCCCACTATCGCCGCACCACTGTACCTAGCATCATGAAAACCGATCAGTGCTTGCGCAGTTAAATATAAAAGTATACCTTTTCTTTCATTCTTTGCAGCTGCCAAAATATTTATATATATATATATTTATATATATATATACATATATAACTTCGATTTCAGTGCAGCTTAAACCTTTTTGGCATACTAAAGGATATAGTGACATGCCATTTTCTTATCTGCTGTATTATTGTATTCATTTGCTCATAGACAGCACAAGTATATTTATTTAAAAGATTTTTTTAAAGTTGAAAACAAAAGCCAAGATGAAACATGTCTAAACAACTTACTTTCAGTGCTAAGAGTGTGGATTTTTTTCTTTCCAGCTTATTTGAATTGTACACTTCCCTGCAGCAGTTTGAAATGCGGGTGGAAAACAAGAGTTGCATACATTTTGCAGCCACTGCTAAGGCTAGTGTCCAGTTCTCACATGCTGCCTCCACCCCACTGTCTCCTGAGAGTGCATGAGCTGGAGGTAAAGGAGCAGTTTGGTGAAGACCAACAATACTGGTGCCATGGTTAGTCTGCTGGTGACTAGGGGGTCTTAGCTTCGCCTCCTCCATCCTGTGACCCACAACTTGCCTGCAGTATTCTGGCTGCTTATATTAATTTTCTTAAAACAGTCTCTGATCTACAGATCTCACTATTTTATTCCATAACAATTTTTGGTCTGAATCTTCAATACTTGTGGTGTTGTCCATAGATAAGCCATGCATGCAGTGCACCTTTCCTCCATTCTTCCACAGAGAGCTTTTGTCTTTGTCTTGAAGGATGCTTCATGACTGACTGGTAATGGTACTTCTGTCCTTATTTTCTCAGATATCTTAATTTCCTCTCTTGCTCCTCCATTTTCCCTTCTCTGCATCCTCTCCCCTCTTTGGAAGGCTTTCACCTTATTCCAACCACAGATTTTTAAGCAAATTATAAATGACTACCTTACACATCTTGCTTTATTGCTGCTTCATCTTAAAAAAAAAAAAAAAAACACTATGCATGAAAAAAATCTGTTTTCATTTGACAACAAAATTGAAAGAGAAACACAAAATAAATGAAATAAAGGTATGCATAAAACAGTGATACTTACTTTTTTCAAATGACTGATATTTCCAAAGGAAAAAAAAAATCATAGGAGCTGGACAACTCCTTTATCAATACCTCTCATCCATGTGTCCAGAATCCCAGTTCCTGCCTTTCCCTCACCTGGAATGTTGTGAACACTTTGCTGGTCTGCTAGTGTTTTTCTCATTCTCAAGGATGTGTCTGTGAATTTCCTAAGAAATCATCGAATGACCTAGCATTTTGCAAATTCATACTGAAATAATATATGTGTTTCTAGTGAAATGTACATCTTGGGGACACAGGATGATCAGGTATATCAACCCAGCCTCTGTGGAGCAGGTAAATTCACACTGAGTAACGGAGCACTACCTGCTGCCTGCACAGCAATTAGCTTTAATGCATCCTTATACCCTGCATGTATGTGGGAATTTACAAATTCCATACATACAGTTAGAGAAAAATTATATCTCAGAGCCTGGGAGAGGCACAGCTGCTCAGTTCCACATCCCTGGGTCCGACTAGCAGGGACGAGACACATTTCCAGCAGGCAGATGTACACAGAGCACGTGTACATGCCACATCCCTACGAATACACACACCCAGCCACATGAATCAAACAGACACCCAGAGCACTCACATGGACACACAGCGTCCTGAGGGCTTCATTCTGCTCCCCTCTCATTTTCTAAAATCCCATAATAAATCCTATTTCATTCCAAAATTCATTCCCCCTGCATCCACAAGGCATCCCCCACTCCTGGGCAGCAACACACCTCTCACTCTGAAATGTGATCTGAAGGTTGCTCACAGTGACTTGTGGGGATTCAGAGGTGTTTTATCACATAACCTACCATACATGTCTGAGGAAATTAAAAAAAAGATTTATTTTTTTTTAATATGTGTGTGTGTATATGTGTGTGTATATACATGTATACACACACATAGTCACACACACTTGCATGTGGCTACATTGTTTCTTAACCTTTTCATGTACTTCAGAGTTCACATGCTGCAAAGACTTAGAAAGCACACAATACTTGTTATGGTGCTCAGCCAGAGCTTGGTCCATCCTCCTTGCCCGAAAGTCTGTGAGAGAACAAAGTCTAATCAGGCAACACACAAGCAGTCTGGTCTCAGGCCAGTAGTGCCTCTTGAATTGATCTCTCAACTGTTACCAAAAGACATGCCAAAATAGATCACTGTGTCCCCTGATATCTTAGTTCTTCCTTTTTCTGCTTGTAAATTTTTATGTGTCACAGAAAGAGGTAGAGATCAAGAGCCCTGGAAGGTTTAAAGAGGGACAGAACACTACCACTACTAGAAAACACTAAGCAGGCTTGGGGAAAGTGTTTGAAACAAAATAAAACCACATGATTCATAATGCATTATGTAAGTAAGAAAGATAAATTGGTGACATGAGGCTGAATAAACATGCAGATTCTCTCACATCTAAATATGGAATTTTGCGCCTCCCTTCTAGAAAATCTAGAATTGGCATCTGTTTCGAGGAGCATACAGAACAGATGTGATGCCATGTGGCTAGACACATGTTAATGTTATGTAGAAATAGAAAAATACAACTTCATTTCTAAAATTTGGTAATGAGTTAATCATTGAAGCAAGTAAGGGAATTCTGTAGGACTTAAAATAAACCTACTATTAAAAAAAATTTAGGGCAAAGTGCCAAGTTTCATTTTATTTCTTTTGATTTAATTTATTTACTTCTTTTGTGAGCATCTCTGCCATTTGATTATATTTTTACAGGATTCTGAATTCCTGGCATACTGTTAAGTTGTCGTGTTTGCAAACAGATGTGTACCCATACTGACCCAGAAATGCTGGTTGAAGTCTGTACTGCCTCGGGCTTAGTGTTGAGCTTAGTGCTGCTTCTCTCTGTGCCATCACATGTTTCAACCAGTCACGTGTTTCACTATTTTCACCTTACGCTGCAAGATGATGTGAAAAGCCAACTTTAAAGATGCTTTTCTGAAGCAGAGATTTTTCTTGTCTCACAGTTCCTATCAACTCGTATCCTACCCTAATATTCAGAAAAAAAACAAGTCTCTTCCGAGATTATTTACAGCCAGTAGCAGTCCTCTGTGGAACTAAGACAAAGGAGCTATTTTTAATACTCCCAAGAGAAGTATTATTGAAAAAAAGAAAATCATGGTTAAACTGGTTCTTGAATAGCTTATGGATAAATCTTTTCTGACATCTGTTTCATCAGAAGCTTAAGCAACCGTTCAAAATCACCCACATTTTTGTACAAAAGATTGTTTTTTGCAGCAGATTTTCTTGATTATGTGAATCATGATTAACATTCTTCTCTGTTGTCTATACCATACACAGAATTTTGTAGCATGCACCCACATACAGTATTTCTTAGAAAGGTGAGCCTATGAAGAACATACAGTTGCCATAGCAACATTTTTGTATTCTGAAATGCTATCATAGTACATTTTTTCATCTTAAGCTTTTGTAGACTGCAAATGCCATCTTTCCTCATTCAAGCTGTCAGTAAATCTCTCAAGATTCATTCAGGATTACTTTCATTTTGTGATTAAATCCCTCCACATTAAATTATGGGCTGTTCTACTGCTACTGTAAGAGAATTTGTGGTTAAATTAAAAATAATGCAAGTCTTCATAGGCTTGAAAAGAAATAAAAAGTTACAGTTTATACAATATAGATGACAGATTGATCAAAGTGATACACGTACACAGATATTACAAGATACAACTGTATTGTAGTGACACATACATATTCTGCCAGGGAAACCCTTAATAAAGAGACTTTGGCTTTATTTAAATCAGCTATACAAAATCAGTGTAGAGGAGAAAAGAATAAGGTGATTTGCTTGCATTCACACGATGATATAATAGAATCATAGAATGGCCTGGGTTGGAAGAGACAAGTCATTGAGTTCCAGCTGTGGACAGTGACACCTTCCAGTAGACCTGGTTGTTCAGAGCCCTATCCAATCTACCCCTGAACACTTTCAGGAATGGAACGTCCACAACTTTTCTGAGGAAACTGTTCCAGTGCCTTACACTAAAGAATTTATTTTTTTATCTATTCTTAACATCCTAAACTTATAATCTTTCAGTTAATGCCATTCCGCCTTGTCCCATCACTGCCTGCCTTTGAAAATGCCCCTCTCC
Source organism: Motacilla alba alba (assembly GCF_015832195.1). Classification (NCBI taxonomy): domain Eukaryota; kingdom Metazoa; phylum Chordata; class Aves; order Passeriformes; family Motacillidae; genus Motacilla; species Motacilla alba. Next base: position 46,689,679 of record NC_052046.1, read on the forward strand.
AACTTTCCTGTACGTGTCCTTCAGGTACTGGAAGACTGCTGTAAGGTGTCCCCAGAAGTGACTGAACAGCCCCACCTCTCTGAACCTTTCCTCACAGAAGAAGTTCTTCATCCCATGGATCAGCTTCAAGGCCCTCCTCTGAGCTCATGCCAACAATTCCATGTCCTTCTTGGGTGGGGGCCCCAGGCCTGGACAGAGCACTCCAGGTGGGGCTCCCAGCAGAGCAGAATAGAAGGTGAGACTCTCCTCCCTTGACCTGCTGATCACAAATCCCAAGTCCTTCTCTCAGAGCAGCTGTCAACCCACTCTCTGCCCAGCCTGTATTGTGTTTGGGATTGCCCTGACCCAGTACCATTATTAAACTTCACGAGTTTCTTACAGGCCTACCTCTCAAGCCCTTTGTGGCCCCTCTGGATGGCATCCCTTCCCATCAGTGTGACAATAATTTACACATTTGTATCACAGGTTTTGTTTTACCCACAAGGTTTCAGTTTTTCTGATTGCTCGTCTAAGTCTAGTTCATATTTTCAACTTTTCTACCCATCATTTATGTCTAGAACTTAAATTTTTAAATGACAGCTGATAATTTGGCTAAAGATATCCCACTTTAAGTCTTTCTCAGTATATTGTGAAAGACATACTACCATCAGACTGGCAACCTGTTATTTTCTCTGTTGTAACTGACAGTTCAAGCAGGAGGAAGAGACTACATGCAGGAGAGGCTTCTGAAAACTTACAGTAAAGGGATAGTTAAGTAGGGTTAAATAAATGTTCTTTTCAAGAAGTCCCTGGACATTCTCATCTTTGAAGTCTTTACTAATTTCAAACTAAAAATACCTTTCCCACACTATTTCATAAATATGTATTACATAAACCAACAAGAAAGATATTCAGGAAATATATTCAATAGCCTTCTGACAGTGGGAAACAGACATTTCTCTAGACACATCAATGGTCAGAGCAGACATATAAGCTACTAACACTTGTTGTCTAGGCTATTCAAAATGCAAAAAGCTCTAACCAGCATTATACACACCACCTCATGAAGGAGAAAAGATCATACCTCAGCATGCTCACTGCAGGATGTCACACAAATACTGTGACTATTTAGTGGCCAATCATATTACATTTAATCCCATTGTTTCAAGCTAGGATCTCCTAAATATGCAAATATGCTTATCATTGAGCTTGCTTATTTTTGTCCTATACAATCTACTATTAACAAAGGTTGAAATTTTTATTTTTTTTTGTCTAGGAAGGTTTGAAGTTTATCAGCTGGAAAGATCCCCGTGTTCCAGCAGTAGAAGGATATAGTTGCAAATCTATCCATACAGATGTTGCTCTTCTGTTGATACCTGTGCACAATAGACTATCGACTATCTCTGCTACACCAGTAAACAAATTGCAACTATCCCAGTCTAGAAATTTTACAAGGAGGGTCAGAGTTTAGGTACATGGTCAAGGTGACTACTAAATATGACAAAAATATCTTGGCAAAAAGACAGATTCCTTCTGCAATTTCTGTTCTGAAATTCCTTCCTTTCTGGGGGTATCCAATAAGAATTGATTTTTCCAAAACAATGTTGCATAATGATTTTGGTTGGGTTAGCCTTTCCTTGGTTGTTGTATTTCTATTTAAAAATTGAGCTATCTATATGTGTTTATATAATAGACACCATCTTGATAGAAGGGAACACTTTCCCCCAAAATCATTAATGATAGATTTCTGTAATCTAGATTCACATGCCTGTCAAGAAAGTCCCAAATTTATTTAAGAATTGCTGTTTTACACTGATCATCTAGTGCAGAATTATCAAAATTTAAACAAGCAAATGTTTCCTTTAAGAAGGAAAAATATCAATTCTATTAAGCATGGATATAGCTTCAAACTTTCCATCCCAAAAAATAGGATTTTTTTTTAAATATTTTAGAGGATATTTTATATAATTACTAGACAATCTGATGAAAGCACAAGTCCATGATTTTTTTTTTTAATTTAAAGGATATTTCTTCTCTTTTTCAAGATTTATTTTGTAGTTATTTGTTGAGTTTGCCTTTTTTCCTACTGTGAGGTTGCTCTGAAGATTGAAAATGAAAGCAAATATAAAAGTATGCAAGGGAAGTGCTACAGAAGGGGAATAAAGAAAAGCTAATGGGTGGACACACACAAAAAAGACAGGTTTTAAAAAGTATGGTTGTAAAAAACAGAGACTCAGAACTACACACACAGTACATCAGTAAAATGTAACTAAAGGAAACCATAAGCATGACATACATAGTACAGCCTAAAAACTGCACACTAAATACTTCTTTTCTTCCCATATGGCACGTCTGCAGTCACCAGATGAAATCCCAGTTGATAACTCTGCAGGCTTATTGCATAACGGGAACTGATCTGTTGATGAAAGTCAAAAAAAGATTAAAAAGAGATTTTCAGGGTCAACCCACTTTACATCCATTCAGATTTGTTGTAATTTCAAATGCTTTCTTTGCAGATGTACAGCAAATATCTGTGGCTAGGCTTTAAACATGGTAAAGAATTAGACCAGTCAGTATCCTCCTACATTCAGTTTTTTAATTACTCTCATACTTCCACTGAAATTCCAAGGTTAAGTAGATAGTAGATGAGTCTAAACAATTAAAAAGGAGATATCTGTTATGAACGTCCAACTCCCTAGTTAGCAAGATATATTAAATATCTTTTGCACTAAAGGAAATTATCAAGCTTTTTGGAAAAGATTTGCAATAAATTAAATGTATATATCTTCCTGATTCTAGTTCTGAAATACATGAAAGAATATTTTAATGTCTTAAAGATAAAAATTTGTATTAATATAAACAAAATATGGAACTGAAGTTATTGATGTAGTCCATGCAAAAATGGTATCTGCTTTTGCATGTGAAGCTGGGCAAAAATGCTTCTGTGAGTCATATAGCCTACAAAAGCTTCTGTTTCAAAGCACCTGAAAGTAACTAGGTTTTCCTGAATAGTTTCAGCTATAAAAAAGCTACAGAAAGTCTTGGTAAATTTTGAAGGTGTTCATATCATCATCTTGGTTCTTGATTCACATAAAGAGGAGAAATGACTATTAGTATGACTGCCTAAAATACATACACATAACTGAAAAATATATATCTATATGGTGTCTTTATACATATATATAAAATAGTTTTTCATGGTTAGAATTCTGCCCACATATACTCACAACACATCTATATATCACATGTATATATAAATTAAATATCACAAAAGTGTTACATGTTATAAATGCCATATGCATATATATTCAAAACTCTAACTTTGAGAGCCTATTAAAAGATATTTCTAGGCTTACTATCACCATTCTTATAGGGGTCAGTAGGAAAGTATCTTTTCAATAGGAAAATGACGGAGCCTCCCCACATCAGGGTGACCCCGAGAGGTGTGAAAAGTCTCTTTTCCAAACCCAGCTGTCAAAGAAAGACTCAGGAGTCTTCAGCTGTCGGTCTCAAGGCTATTTATTAATTGTTATCTAAACTATTTTCCTTCTGAGCTGCCGAGGTCCGCTCAGCTGGTCAGCCATAGGCACGCTGCCCTCCCACGGGGCTGGTGTTATCTTTTATACTATAAGCTCCATATTTGATGTTTACAGTTTTGTCCCAATACCTATCACCTGTGTTAGACAGTGGCTTTCTACTCTAAACCAATCTGTGAATGCCAACATCACCCAGAACATGGAGGTTAGGAAGAGGAAAGAAGAAGGGCAGGGCAAGCTCAAATCCCTCCATCTTGGAGCTCCTGACCCCGTGTACAAAGCCCCAAACCCCCATGTACAAAATCTTAAAATTTTCCCTTAACCCTGTGATTATTACTACTGTGTTATATAAACCTGTGTGACTTTTAATTCTTCATATAAAGTTGGTAAATTGTTCCATGGGTCAAGCTCAAAGCCACAGGGGTCTTTGGCTGCATGCCAGGGTTTCCGACCCCCCCTGGCCAGGGCCCAGATCATCCAGGAACGTCAGAGAGATGTCCTGGAACAGGAAAAGATCTGTTCTCCCACATGTATTATACACTTGGACCACAATGAGAAATTACTGATTCAGATCCTACGAAGAGTGCGTGTTCTGGTTTTTGCTGTCTGATGCTGCAAGGTGTGCCTGTAAGAATTAGAATAATTTGAAGCTACTTACAGCTATTTTTTTACAAAGTCTTATAAAAAAAAAATCTAACACTCCTGACCTGGACTATATCCAGTCAAGCACCTGAAAGATAAATGGATATATAGGAATTTGTCACTTGAGATATGCTAGATTCATATCTGTCTTTCTGGAAACAGTGTCTGAAATCCTGACCTGGAAACAGGCCCTCCACTTTGCCTGATCAACATGATCTTCACAGTCTCCTCCCAACTGTTAAATGAAAAGCTTTCACCAAAAAAATTGTGCTGCTAATATAAAATACTAAACAATCTCCTGAGGAAGTTTCAATTAATTCATTAGTACTTTCAGTAAAGTTTTCTTTGCTGGAAGGCACACATTAAAAAGGACTGGAATAAATTATAAAATTATAAAATTTTGATGCACGTACTGGCATCTACTGTAGATGGGAGATGACAGTTTCAGAAGGTTGTCCAAAGTTTTCATTTTATCAACGTATCTACATGGCTAATTTTGAGGACTGGAGAGATAGATAGATAGATAGATAGATAGATAGATAGATAGATAGATAGATAGATAGACAGATAGATAGAGAGATATGATTGCACTGTGCCTCCTTCATATTATTCAAGTCACAGTCTTCACAAGCCTTCAGCTACCAGAGCAATTTGCAGTAAAAGTAGGTTACAGTCCTTCCATATCAGCTACTGCAGGGACGTCATAAGACAGAACTAACTTGGTGGTGTAAGAATCTTGAATTTATTCTCTTCAGCATCCAAATGCACTGCACTCTTTATCAAGCTCTCTGAAAATTAAACACATATTAGATATGTCTTGTGACATTTACAAACCACTAGGTAGATATGAAAACCCTAGTGCTATTGAACTTCCTTGTTGCATTCAAAGAGTAGTAATAAAAGGAAAGCTTTGAAATATATTGCCCAGAAGAAGCATCAGAATATTTCCTTATTGAAAAGTGGAAGAGTTAATAAAAAAAAATTCTATTTTCAAGCCTCAGTCTTTCATTTTGCTTTCAAGATTACTTATCTTCTTGAAAAATTTTTTATCCTCAAAAATATTACATGTGGGAGAAAAAACTATGACCTATGTGAAGATACTAAGGCTTTACAGCTTTAATACTGAAAATAATTCCCATGCTTCATCTTAGATTTTATAGCATTCATTTGTTGTACAAGCATTTTTATGTCAAGGCTCCCTTCCACTGAGGGATAAGCTGTACACTACACAGTAAAAACAGACAGATAACATTTTTCCTTGTTCCTCTCTACAGTCATTGTAGATGTAGAATTTTAACATTGCAATATAATTTTTTAACAGACAGATTCAGAGAATCATTTAGATTGGAAAAGACCTCTAAGGTCATTGAGTCCAACCATTAACCCAGAACTACTTCCCTACTACTTCTCTAAAATCATAACTCCGAGTGTCACAACCACACGTCTTTTGAGCACTTCTAGGGATGTGACTCCAATACTTCCCTGGGAAGCCAATTCCAATGCTTAGCCAGCACTTTCAATGAGGCCTTTCAATGAAGAAATTCTTCCAGGTGTTCAACTTGAATCTCTTCTCATGCAGTTTGGAGACAGTGCTCTTATCCTGTCTCTGATTGCCTGGGAAAGAGGCTGGCCCCCACCTGGCTACAACCTCCTGTCAGGTGTCAGGTGGTTGTAGAGAGTGATCAGGTCACCCCTGAGCCTCCTTTTCTCCGGGCTAAACACCCCCAGATTGCTCAGCCTCTCCTCACAGGACTTGTGCTCCAGACCCTTCCCCAGCTCTGTTTCCCTTCTCTGGACTTGTTCCACCTCAACGTCCTTCTTGAACTGAGGGGCCCAGAGCTGGACACAGAACTCAAGGTACAGTCTGACCAGTGCTCAGTTCAGGGGACAATCACTGCCCTGGTCCGCACTACTGCTGGTATAAGCCAGGATGCCACTGGTCTGCATGTAAACTCCTGGACAAAATCCATGAAGTTATATCTGAGTTCAAGAAAACCCTTGGAACACAGCTGGTATGAAACCCCTGTTAACCCAAACCAGTTAAAAACAATTCTTGTTCTGTGTTTATTTTTAAATGTACACTCCAATTTTTTATCAATCAAAACAAATAAATATTTTCTCATTGCAAAGCAGAAAGAAATTTTGACCCAGTGCAGCGTAGGAGCAGAAGAGAACTGCAAATGGAAATAACAAAGGTCAGGACATCAGTTTTGTAGATTATACTGAAATCAGAGTAGATAAAAAAGAACAACCCACTACAAGATCTTTGAGTATCTGTCTTCAAAATAACTCAAATCACTTACAGAAACCATCTGCAGAAACTCTAGAGACCTCAACTATTCAGAACTAGCTAGGCAGCTGTTCAGGACATGATTGAAATGAGTGATGTCTTTTATGCGTTGAAGAAAGGTACTCTTAAACACCTGTCACTCTTAATTATTTATATCAATGTAAAATTCAAATTAGAAGTTCACATTAGAAGTACTAAAGAACATCCACCTGAATGATGTTATGGTACATCAGTCAGCTTAAGCAATACTCTATTCTGAAGCATGTTAAGCTTTCTCGGGCACCTTCTATTTATTTAGTGATGGATTTTTTTGGCTCTTCCTTGTTAGCCAAACAGCAGCACTACAAAAATAAGTGAAATATATTATTAAATAAATAAATAAATAAATAAAACTGCTGTGTTGCATTATACAAAAATTTTATCTAGCTTAGTATGCAGACAAATTTATTTCTTGTCTTTCATTTCCTGCCTAGCCTCTTACAGTCGAGAAAGCACGATCCGATTTAATTTTTTATCTCAATGGCAAAGGTATGAAGGATCCTTCTGAAAATAAAGAAATATTTTTAACTGTTTTTTTTTTAAAGCATTTGTCTAAAGATCACAGAACTGACTGTGATTTATTTGTTATAGGAATCTCAGGTCAGCAGGGGAGCACATGAAAGGCAACACACTCCAAACAGAAGGCAATACATGTATGAAAGTCCAGCCACTCCAAACACTGAGTCATCTTCATGGTGGGTCCAACGTAAATTTCTTAAATACAGTTTACATTCTCCAGCATTATCAGTAAGTAAAACCTATTAAAATGAAGAGAACATTAATAGAGGGTGGAGTTTACCAAAGTAAATAATAAATAAGTACTCTGAAATTCCACAATGAAGGTGACTAATGCAGACTAAACTTCAAGAGTCTTTTGCAATAACAGGCACTGTGTCTTTTACTATGGACAGTTATAGGAGAGAAAACAAACCTCTTGATGACACTCATTTTCTCAATTTCAAGACTAGAGCAATAGTATCTAGTTGCACTTCCTGCACTCTTGGCATAGCTGGAAATATCATAGCTGTTTAAATTTGAACAGATGCAATGAAAGAGAAGCTTGGGCAAAACCTCAGCTGACAGAGCAGCCACCACATCCATCCATTCCTTTTTAGTTATCTTGTAACAGTAAAATTTTTATGCTGTACTCAGCTGAATCCTGCTCAACCAAATGCCTGAAGGCACTTAGATAAATGTAAGTTCAGGTCCCTCACACCTGAGCTTACACTGCAGTCAGCTTTACAACAGAACCACATGCTCCTATTTGATGGAGTCAGTTGTCTCTGCTCTGACCAGCTGGCTCCAGAAACTGCATTCTAGTAGTAAACCCCTCTCTGCGAGACTTGTGGCTTTCACTAAACACCAAGGACCAAAATTTGAATTTACTTCCAATGTATTTATTGGAACGAAACACATTATGCACAAGCAGCATACATTTTCTGTCTGGTACAATCTGGCATGGAGGTGAAGGGGGAGGACAGCACAAGAAGCGGAAATAATAATTAAGTAGTTTTATTATAGATGAAGTGATAATGAATACTGGAAGTGACTGACGTGAAAGCTGGAATGTCAGGCAGTTTTTCAGGTAAGAGGCACAATCTGACAACCACTCCTTCAGAAGCAGGAAAAAATCTCAACTCAGGATCGCAGCCTTCTGTCTCCCTCACCTGAGACCTGTTCTTAAAGCAAAGTCATAGTGCTTAGAGGAATGGCATCTATTTAAAGGAAAGAAAAATGCCCTTTACTAGATCTTTCAACATTTCAGTGCTGGGGCTTTCCTACTATTAACACAGCATTAAACCACACAGTAATACACCAATTTAAAAAAACAAAAAAAACCAGCCCAACATATTGAACATATTGTATCACAATTGTTAGGTATGTGTTAATAAATGCAGACATATTTTAAGTGCCAAGGGTGGGGTTAGAAGAGATGCATACCAAGAGCTAACCTATTTATATCATAGACTGCAGAAAAGACTGACAAGGTGGTGTTTTTTCCCCTGTGGTACTTGCATTAAAAATGTCAGTATGCTAACCTGATGAAACAACCTCAGAAACGAAAACCCAACATACAGCTGAACCAGAATCACAAGGAAAGAGCCTGAACCAGAATAGCTTTTCTTTGGAAGATTTCTTCACTCAAAACAAAATTAAGGGTCAAATTCAGAAGGAAATGAACTTTAAATCCGAGGAAGAAAAGAGATAAATCCACCTATCTACCATCTCAGTCTTTCATACAAATTTACACATATAATATGCAATGAGAAATATAAAAAAGCAAAATTTAAAAAATATTCCAACTCTTTTGAGTAACTGATGCGCTATCTGCATGATGTCTACTAAAGAAATGTTTTTCCTCTAGTAACTGCTCAGCATAGAAGTATACTCCTTTGGGGCGCATAAAAGTACTTTCATACTGCTTTAAATTCTTGTGCCTGTGTTTCTAAATACACACTTGATTTATAACAAGTAAAACTAGCAGCTACAAAGATTCTGCATTTCTTTATATACGGCAGCTCTGAAGAGTCTCAGTTCCTTATCCATCCAATTGTTCTGAAGCCTCAGATATACAAGACCAAGTCTGAATGCAGACATCCTCATCTTTGCTTGTTTGCTATTTTTGAATGAAAGTCACTTTTTAGTTCCCATCTTGTTTTGTCAAGAAAGCCTGATTATGTGCTTAAAAATTTATTATTCAAACAGGGTTAAAAAACAGCATTAAAATCTTTGACAAAGAACCATTTTCACAGTATGAAATAGTAGAAAATTGTCCCAAGGCAACAATGCTGTTCATGGTGAATTCATTGACTACTCATTGTAATTAATAAAAATGAAAGGATTTTATTCTGCTCCTTTCCTACTAGTAGTATTTGGTTACATTTTTTGCAAATTGTTAATATGTCCTCCTTTATTAGCAGCAAAATTACTTAAAAAAAAGAAAGAAAAATATTATTATATGCAATTTCCTTAGATAAACAATAGTATAAAAATCTAATGGCTCCAAGGACATTTTGCTCTAAGGCAGTGGTGTGCAAAGAGAAAATCTTGGTTTGTAAACAATGTTGATAAATTCAGTTATAATACCATGATCAACCACAAGGTCTTCGCCAGACAAGAATGCAAACCTAACACTGGCTATTCAAGGAAGAGTCACATGAAAATTTTGCGTTAATCTGAGGAATACAGGCAGTCCCTGTCTTTACCTGTGCTTCAAGGGTGACCATAGTGATAACACACTGAATTATGCCAGCTACCTTATGGAATTGCTTCCTCCATTATTGTTCGCAGATGATGTTATTTAATATCATTTTCCAAGTCTTCAGTAAATTATTAGTTAGTTTGTCCACCTAAACATATTATACTTTTATTGCAAGATAGTAGTATTTTCTCTGGATTTACTCTCTTTTCACTTGGTTTAGGAATTTTAATTAAGCATGCAGTACTCTGTGCATGGAAAACTCTTCCAAAAACTATGATATTCTCCTAGAAATAAACAGATAGATGACTGAACTTGTGCTTCTGAGCACCTTCACAAAATGCCATGTAAGCTGATTCACCCCTGAAGTACCAATGTTTGAAGACAAATACTGGTAGTTCAGCGTCCAAAGAGTTCAACTCTCCAGCTATAAAATGTCTTCAGAATACCATACAAAAGAACTGCCACAGCTGAATATTGTTTCAAGCAACTTTCATTTAAGAGACTTAGTTCTAAGAAAAATCCATTAAGAAAACCCCAATCAGAATCACTCATAAAGAAATATATAAGAAGCACCCTCTACAAAAGACTAGAAAAGGAGATACTAGCATTTTATAACATTTATACTGTGTGAAAAACCTGACTACATAACAAAGTTTTATTCTTGTGAGACCAATGGCAGCTTCTCTCAGTTATACACAGAAATTGATGATTCCTTAACTTAAATACTGGCCTAAGCAAAATAAAAATCTCAGAACATTTATTTTTGGTGAGATAAAAAAAGTTAATTGGTTTAAAATTTTTATTTCTGTATCAGGAAAAAGGTAAAATCTGTCCAAAGGCACATTTTAAAAAAATGAAAATATGCTTTTCAGAGAATATACCACTACCAGATAAAGGCAGTATCTGATGCATCTGAATACTTCTATCAACCCCTTGCTTGTTTGCTAAGACATTCAGGTGAGCCTACATTTGGTGAAATGAAGATTTGTTTCTGTAATTAAAGTACTCGAGTGGAAGAGCTGTCTCTACCACAGAATCGGTGTATGGCTTTAGGCAAGACTACTTTTCAGTCCCTCTTGTAAAACTGGGGTAGCATTTCTCTTATCCAGTCATTTCAATCAGCAACTGTTAATGCACATTTGTTTGTTGCTTAATATATAAAGTGTGTTTCTAAAGAGCCATTACTCCACAGGTTAATAAAATTCATTGGAAGCTTCTCTGAAAGGCCCCAAACTCCATCCTGACAACAAAGGCAAAGGGAGGGCTTCCTTTATATTATGGTTATTACGGTTAATTACAGTATAGCCTGCACTGCTAAAGAACCATTTCCACTGAATAGCAATTCCAGCAGGAGGAAAACAGGTCTCGGTGCTGATGATGCCACCTGCTTAACTATTAAACCGCAAGTGCTGGCTTTTGTTCCACAAGCCTACCACAGAGACCTTGCTCTGGGGCAGAGCACCGGTGTGTGATGTGACAGATTTTGTCTGACTGGAGGGCAAGCAGGACATGCCCATAGGGTAAACCTCGGTCAAGTGTATTTCCTTTTCATTAAAGATACATGCTGAATTGATCCAAATTGTTTCAATACTCTGGAATCTACCTCTATGATATTTTCACAAACTGAAACATTTCTGCTTGCTGGTAAGCTCTGGATTAAAAGGTCAGAATATTAAGGAGTTAAATGATCTGGAAATAACAGGTTTTGATGTGCTGTTCTAACAAAGCTACAATTCTCTTCTTCCACCATGATGCACGTAATTCCATTCTGTCCTATTTCCCAGAACTGGAGGTAAACAAAACCACATTAGAATGATACTTACAGAGGGCAGGATGCTTTCAGCAGTATTAACATCAAGCTTTTATGCAGTTCAGACTTCTGAACCATGCATTTGTTTCTGGACATTCAGTGTGGTTTATTTTTAAATCTTGTTGATCATGGAAAGCTGTCTTCTCCTTTCCTCTTTCATAGCAAATCAAGAATCTTCATCCTCATTTTGATGGCTTTTAACCTAATACTAGCTTCTACTCTTGACAATTGTGCATTACAATAATTGAAAATGCAAAACAGGAGTACATTAGCTGCAAAAGCAGAGAACTGAGACTCTCAGCTCTCTAATTACAGCTTGAGCTGAATACAGTTATTTCATAGATTTTTTAAGCATTTCTGATTTTGTTCTCATCATTGAAAAACATGGACATCTATAAAAAGAATAGTAGCAGAAAAAATAAAATAGAGCATTCAAATCTCAGCAAGATGCAAGTCAATTGAAATATGCCATAACTTTGGAAAATTACACATAATTCTGTATTTAGCAATGCAAAAATACCTGAAATTAATTTTATGTTTAATGGGCTTCACTTTTCATTCTAGTTGCATCTATTATATACTTACGGAAAATAGCACTTTTTCTTGAATTAATTTATAAGCCTTGACACACAAGTTTCTTTCTTGTATTTGATCAGTTCATCATGTTTCAGGATATATTTTTACATAACTTAATATGCAAAGACCACATTAGGAAAAAGAAAAAACCAAACAAAAACCCACTTTGTAACTCTTACCTAACAATAAAAAGAATTAGATATCTGTAGAAAGGCATAAGGACGAGTTCATTTACTCTGTAGTGAATGTGAAATTTTCATCGTATATCATTATCTGCCATCCAGTCTGCCAGATCTTTCAGGAATTTAGGATACAACTTTTTTGAGTAAAAAGAAACAGTGGAGACGAGCACATGCTTTAATGCGAACAGTGTTTTTTGTATTTTTTATATTCAGATTGATATATAAAAGGCTAAATACACCAAAAAGGCAAAATTTCTAGTTTAGCTGGATCAAAAAACTTAAAGGAACACTAAATATTTAGTTGGCAAGTTTGGCTGAAAGTACATATTTTCTTTTTTTAATTTACAAGAAATATTCACTGTCAAATAAGTTTTTTCAATGTCAGTTGGCAAAAGGCATTGAAGAACTTATTTGCCTGTCCATATGCAGTAGAGATAAAGAGAAGATGTAGTTATTTATCTGTCGTTCCTATTCTCAATTTCACTATTGTGAAACTCTGGTCAGAAGGACCCACAGCAGCTCAGACCAAAGTCCACCCCTGCCAGCATAGTCTCCAACACAGAGCAAGGGCAGATGGTGACCAGCAAGCAATGCTGGCACTGCCCTTGAATATATTCACATTTATTTGCCAGTGATCTCCAGCCCAGGGATCCTGCAAGCTATAAATAGTGTCTTTGTGTTCAATAGCTCTGGGTACAGTTTTCTTCTTTGTGCAGGATCCTCTTTGTGAATGTGGATAATTGTGTTTAACCGGTAAAGCCATACATATCAATAGACTGAAATAGCATGGACAGTTCATGTGTCCACTATAAGATGTTCAGCTTCTGGAAGATAAAAGTAATACAGGTGGAGGATCTATAATAAATATTTTCAACAAATAGAACACATTTATTGTGGATTACTAGAGAAAATCTTACACAACTACCACTGCATGCATAAAAAAGATGTAGAAAAACCTTAAGACCAAAAAACATCAACTTCTTAAGTCCCATAAGCAAGTGCCTGTCATATACAAATGGCAACAAGTCTGAAACCAAGTGATGACTTTTTCATCTGATACTGAATTGAAAAAAAGCAAGACCAGAGATTGCTACTTCAGTCTTGTAGATCTGACATTCATTTTGTCGACAATTGTAAATCCCCAGTAGTCTGATCAAAACACAAATCTTGATCCAGCGCTAATACAAAGGCTGGTTATGAAACATTAGAGAAAATTATCCATTACAGATGATTTGGTAGGATGAGTGTTTTTCCTTATATTTATTTAGGTCATGACACAACTTTTAAGAACTGGATTAATCTGGGGTTTAACTGTGAGCTACTTGTCTTTGTCAATGTATGTTTTGAGGTGGTAATTTACTCTGCTTTTGCAACTAATGTACTCCTGTTTTGCATTTTCAATTACTGTAATGCATAATTGTTAAGAGTAGAAACTAATATTAGGTTAAAAGCCATCAAAATGAGGATGGAAAAATAATTTCAAACTGTGTCCTCTCACACTGGGAAAGTTAAAGTGTTCTCTGCTACCACCTGTTGGTAAAAAATAAGCCCCCAGAATTCATCCAGGAAGCTGGTCTGCCTGCATGCCTGCATGCTCATCTACACAAATGCTTAGGGAGCAAAAATCCTCATAATTTGCTATGACACAGTTGCTGAAGATTTTTACAGTCAAGAGAAGGCCACACGAAGTATGGTGCACTGTTGATCCAACTGTCTCTGTTTTCTCACATTGAAATCTATGTATATGTGTTCTATTAATTCTGCTAGAAGTCACTGTCCTTTAATTATCTAAGACCTTCAAAACACAAACACTCATGATGAAACAGCAAGCTTGGTTAAAGGCAAAAATTCACATTAAAATAGTGAGCAAATCTAAATTTCTGAGATTTAAAATGGAAATTACCCACTCAGTTGGACTGCTGGTTCTTAAAGCTTGCATTTCCTGTACATTTTCAGTGAATTGTTGCTGTTCTGTTGTCTGCAAATGACAGTGATTCTTTTTTGTTATAGCCTCCAGGTTTGCTGTTTTCTTGGAAAACTGTCTTTACCAAGTGTGCCCCTGAATCTAACCTTTTTATTAAAACATATTTAGGCTGTTCTTACCTTTCAATCTGTTCCATCTTCTTGTCACCTTTCCAAGGTTTTCCATGTTATTAAAAATATTCCTTCTGCATTTTGACATTGCCTATCTCATCCCACATCTTCTTTCATTTTCTTTCAAGAGCTATTCACTTGTTTGGCTTTCAATTTTCTTTGTTTTCTTTTTCTCTCGTTTTCTTTTTTCTAATCATTAATACTTCTGTACAGTTTTAAACCATTGTTCAAATGTAAACACTTTCCAAAGTACAAAGCTGAAAAACCCTATCAGCTTTTTTTTTAACCGTTATCAGATTTTGACTTCTATGATAATACCCAAAAGTTTTAGTGTTCCTCCATCAAATCAGGGACAAAATTAGCAATCATATTTTCCACTAGATTATCAAGCTACACAGTTCAAATAGGAATTCCAAGCATTTTGTCCACCTCATCTTCCATATGTCATTGCTAGTTTTCTGCTAAAATATTGTCCTACAGTTTCTAATTAATTCCTCTACCATTTTATAAATATTGAATGGTTTGAAGAACTACTAATAAATGTTGGAGCAACAAGATTGTTATAGTGGGATACTATTCAGCATTCTGGATCAGGAGGAGAAATACAAGAAAAAACTTATTTAGGGAAATATGACGGACAGTATTATTATGTAAGTACTGTTTTTCCATTTATTGAGCATACCTGCATACCTTGCTGCCATTGCCTAGAATATAAACTATGTTCTGGTGACCTGTTCTTTTCCCAGTCTGCTTTGGTCCTACTGCTAATAATTAACATGTTTTCTAGCACACATCTCACTTTTGACATAAAACCTTTCAGTGGTTTCTGGGAAGATCAGGGAAAGGTCACTAAATGGCCAGAAAAAAAAGTGTGTACAGTCCTTTATCGCTTTTAGGCATATTGAAATCCTACAAATTACTGTATCTTTCTATCCCATGACATTTAATTATGTCTTGTTTTGTTAACTAAATCCCAGACAAAATGGAAAACGCTTTCAAATTTTATGCTGCACAGATATTGTGTATTGTTCTACTGAGAACTACTACTTTGACCAGGTGACCCTCCTGGTAGATGCAGGAAAGGCTGTGGATGTTGTCTATTTAGACCTCTGCAAGGCCTTTGACACTGTCTCCCACAGCACACCCCTGGAAAAGTTGGCAGCCCACATATTGGACAGGAGCACTCTGTGCTGGGTGAGGAACTGGCTGGATGGATGGGCCCAGACAGTGGTGGAGAATGGTGCTGCATCCAGCTGGCAGCCAGTCAGCAGTGGTGTCCCTCAGGGGTCTGTGCTGGGACCAGTTTTATTTAATATTTTTATAGAGGACATGGATGAGGGCATCGAGTCCTTCATTAGTAAATTTGCAGATGACACTAAGCTGGGAGCTTGTGTTGATCTATTGGAAGGAAGGAGGGCTCTGCAGAGAGACTTAGATCGGTTGGATGGATGGGCAGAGTCAAACAGCATGAAGCTTAATAAGTCTAAGTGCCGAGTTCTACATTTTGGCCACAAACATCCCTTACAATGTTACAAGCTGGGGACAGTGTGGCTGGACAGTGCCCAGGCAGAAAGGGACCTGCGGGTGCTGGTTGACAGCCGGTTGAACATGAGCCAGCAGTGTGCCTTAGTGCCCAAGAAGGCAAATGGCATCCTGGCCTGCATCAGGAACAGTGTGGCCAGCAGGAGCAGGGAGGTCATTCTACCCCTGTACTTGGCACTGGTGAGGCCACACCTTGAGTGCTGTGTCCAGTTCTGGGCCCCTCAGTTTGGGAAGGACGTTGAGATGCTTGAGCGTGTCCAGAGGCAGGCAACAAGGCTTTGAACACAAGCCCTATGAGGAACGATTGAAGGATCTGGGGTTGTTTAGCCTGGAGAAGAGGAGGCTTAGAGGTGACCTTATTGCTCTCTACTTCCTGGAGGGAGGCTGTAGACAGGTGGGGGTCGGTCTCTTCCACCAGGTAGCAAGTGACAGAACATGAGGACACAGTCTCAAGATACGTCAGGGAAGGTACAGATTGGATATAAGGAAAAAAATTCACCAAAAGAATAATAAAATACTGGAATTTTCTTCCAGAGAGGTGGTAGAATCACGATCTCTGGATGTGTTTAAAAAAAGACTGGACATGGCACTTGGTGCTATAGTCTAGTTGAGGTGTTAGGGCATAGGTTGGACTTGATGATCTTAGAGGTCTCTTCCAACCTCATTATTCTGTGATTCTGTGATTCTGTAAGGCAATCCCTGCAACAAAAGCTTGTGTCTCAACAATTTAAGTGTTTGTTTCTAGTGAATCTCAGATGACTGCAACTTGAACTTAAAACAACAGACCTTTGTGCAAAAGTTCTGTGTAATATGGGAAGTATTTAACATGTAACAGTATTAAAGTGGCCATTAAAAGCTTGTGGATCTTTAGTCCAGTTCTGACTCCCCCCTAAGCAGTCTGATTTTATTAAAAAACTCTGCAAAAACAGGGAAGCTCATTTTGTAACAGGTGGACTGGCTGGGTGGCCAGTGTCTTCCAGTTTTATAACAGAGGCTGCCTAACAGGAATATGAAGGTTTTATTTCTAGCCAAATTTCAACATATGTAATTGAGCATTAAAGAGCTTTTTCAAGAGATTTCTAGCTAACAGCAGGAGTTTTTTTTCTATGCCAAAAATGGCTTTTCTTTCATGAAAGTTGCATGATGTGGTGCAGAGAAAGCATGGAAACTAATCAAAGTAGAGTTCTTTGAAATATGTCAGATGAAAAGACCTGGCAGCACCTTTGAGAGAGAAAGTGCTCTAAATAGATATTCAGCTGTTCAACAGACAGTTCAAACAGGATGAAAAAGGAACACAGCAGAGCTCCTCATCCTGCCACTTAGATCTAGCTATAGAATTGCTTATGTTGTTCACAATCTGTTCACCTAACAAAGACAATAAAAGTGTTTTGTGTACGAAATACTAACTGCCAAAAAACCACTGCAACCATCCATATACAGAATTATTTACTGAGATATTTAGCCATAACATGGTACTGACATGAACATATAAATCATGACTGTAGATTTTTTTCCTTCCTTTTTCTGGAAAATTTTCAGAACCACCTTGAAATGCCAAAGAAACAAATAATTCATTGTGCATATCAAAACATTTTAACCAGTTGCACTTACTAAAGCTTAGTTGAAGAAATTTCACACTGGGATTAGATAAGATTTTATACCTGATTCTTGAAAAGCCACTGTTGGTGAACAGGAGGCAACTTTCTCTATTAGGATGTAAATCAAGCTGAAAAAGGTTTTATCAGTGAGTATACCACCTAAATTGGAGCCAGGCCTAGAGGCAACAACTGAACTGGACACTGTATAAATTTATATAAGAACAGGATATTTGTCCAAACACTGAATTAGGTGGGAAAAAACCCTGTGTATTTCTGCTTGAGAATTCAGACTAATATTTTTTTCTGATTTCTTAGAGGAATTCAATCAGTTTAAAATATACATAATTCACAACCTTACTTAAAAGATGTTTTGTATGTCTTAGAGAAGTGAATATCTAAGTATATCTAAATAAGTGTATTTCAGGTCAAGTAGTAAAAGAGTCTCACACTGAAACTTCACCACATCAGGTCTGGTCTTCATCCTCAGCCAAGATACAGCCAGTTTATTTACGCAAATTATTTATCTGCCATGCCAGGTTGCAAAGAAAGTAAAAAATAAACTCACACAAACCGAACTTCAGACAGACCATGCTCTACAGATACTATTGGTGTAGCTTGAATAACAAATGTATGAGATTTAGATGTTTGAGAACTGATGGGACAAACACAAAGGGAAAAAAATCTACTCATTTATTTATTTAATATTTATATGTATTCCTCATGGATCAATTTAAAGGTCTGAAACTACAAAAATAGTGACAGTAGAGGTCAATCATTCTAGCAAGGAAATGACCTCTGAGGACCTTGAATTCTGTTTATATCCTTGGAGTTTAAGAGCACTTATGCCACTCTTATTTAGGGTGGATGCTGAAAACAAAATGAGATTTGACAGGTAGGACAAATGCAATAGTGTCTGCATGACATTCAGTTTGGTTACAAAATGAGTGTCTGAGGGTTAAGGATCAGCGCCACAGCTCTCCGTATTAGTGGAGAAGATGCTAAAAATATAAAGACACTGCAACACTGAGTGGACTCCAGTTGTTGCATGCTGGTTTGGAGAAACACTGAACATGGCACACACTGGATCAGTAAGACATACCTCAGGTCTAATATAATAATGCCTCAGATTTCAGTGCTCTCAAGTAGTATCACATCAATACGGAACATCACATTGACAATTTAAGACGCTATGTGAGGGGACTTCAAGTAAGTTAAAAAATGGGAAAAGAGAAGAAAATGGTCTTTTTAAACATCAGTAATCTGGCGTCTTATCTGACTTTAAAAAACAACAGTCAAACTGCTAAGATGGCTCAACTGTGTCAATGTAAAGGCATTTGTCTTTTTTACAAAAATTGGAAGTCTCACCAAATTGTTGGCTGATGAAATACGGTAAATTTTAGTTTGTATTTTACATTATTTGTCCTCAAAGGAAAAGATTTATACTAAAACAGACATATCTTTGCTTAACTTTTGCCGGTAGAACATACACACTGTCATTAAAAGCATGGAATTCAGAAGTTAGTTAGACACATGCTTCTGACTGAAACAATTTTTTGCCATTCAGACGTGGTAATTTTGGGCTGTGGAGTCTACCACCCAGTGCTGGCATCACACAGAGCTGGAATGGCAAAAGCTTTCTATCCCATTAGCAAAAAAAATCATAAGTTCACTGGTGACAACTTCATACTAAAAATCAGTTTTTTAGATACTCCTGTATTATGTAGCCTCACATCAACCATGATTTCTGATGTTTATCAATTGCCCAGAGTCTGTTCTCTTGAACATAAGGCAGTAAATGAGACCAGAAATCACTCACATTTGCAGGAGAACATGATGCTATTAGTAAAACAGAAGAAACAAAATTAAGACATTAGATTCAGGAGAGATTAATGCCACCCTGCCAAAAGCTGTGCCAATCTCTTTGAAAATGCCAGATGGTTTCCTTAGGAGGCTGTTCAATAGTCTCAGAAATCTCTGAGATTGCTGTCAATCAGGCCAAATGTTAATTTGCATTTTCATCCCGCTATTTTTATGTAGAGTTTTATGCTCATAAACTCTCTGGATATTTACTTTTTAAATCCCTTCTGAGCATCTAACTTCATGCATCACGAGTCATCTGGCTTCAACATCCAGCCTGATTCTAGACAGTTTTCATGTTACATTATATTATTTCAAAAAGGAACACAGTTAAATCACACATTCAGGTAAGTAGTTCAGCTATTTTTGACAGAGCAAAGTTAATCTTTTTCTTCCAATAGCACTCAAAATCAGCAAGTCAGCCTGCAGAACCTGAAATTACCTCTGACATCCCAGTGCTTTCATATTTAGGAAACAGGCTGAGAATAAAATTGATCACTGATTTTGCACTGTTACAACAGTGTAAAATTTTGTGTCACATTTATTTAATGGATTGGAAGGTCTGCTGCACTTAATCAAGATTGCTAATGAACTGTAGCTGTATATCAGGAATCTAGAATATTTAACAGCTGTCTAGTTTAAAACTAAGTCACAATTTGCTTTGAAATGATACTTTATGACTAATTTTTTTTGCAATGTGTACATGAAAAATCTGTCATATACCATGTGTTAGTCACATACAATTTTTTCTTCCCAGAAAAGCTCTTTGTTGTAAGACTTTCTGTACCTTTATTTTTTTCAGATGACATACAGTCTACTTGCACTAAAAGTTACAGCAAGCAGAGTAGCATGAATATCCTTCAGCGTATTTTTAGACATGCTCAGTGGAAAGGAAGGTGTTTTAAAGAACATAATCCAAGGACGCAAACTGAACTACTGCTGAGTGGGGACCCAGTCTGTAAGATAAACAATATATAAATTAGGAATCATATGGCTGCAACATATACAGCTGAAAAATGGAACGATAACTCATCTGTATGTCCAAAATTTGAAAAAGACTATCCCAGATATTGAGTCTTAGGCCTTTCTCCATTTCAGATCTCTGTCAAACCGTTGATCTTATCAGAGTATATAGTGTCTGAATATCTCTCTACCAGCTATTGCTGTTCTACCATCAGCATGAAGCAGAACTGTGTCAGGACTCAGGTAAGGCTTCCACATCCCTACATGCATTTTCACACATACTGATTATTAAATCAAAAAAATCCGGAGAAAAAAGTAAAGTTTAAGATAAGCTTGAAAGTTGCATTATCCAACACTTTGCTTGCAAGAGGTAGAGAAATTAACACATTTGAGAAACAAGGATTATCTTTCTCATTGGGGCAGGCAGCAAACTTATAGAAATAAAACAGGTGGTTCCACGAAATTTCCTTTGCCATGATACAGGTGAAGCATGACCATACACAGCAAATACTTTAAGAGATATCACTTCTATGTTTCATTTTCTGAACACAGTAATCTGTCCTGACTCCAAAAGCTTCTATAGAATGTTAGATAGAAAGCACAATTTCCTTTCTTGCACCCCTGTACATGTTATCTGCATGTTTCCTTGACAGCATACTTAGGATGAGTTCTTTTCAATTCACAATGCACATATCCATAGCACCTTCCTTATTGAGACCTATAGCAATGAAAAGTTGGTATTATTGAAAATTTAAGGTTAGTGGCTGTTCTGTTGATTAGTAGTTGCTTCTATTGTGACTCATAATAAAATTAGACAAAATTCCTTATGCTGTTACTGGTACAGGCAAATACAAAATCATACTCTTCTTAGAAAAGAATCAATAATTTTTCATATAAATTATATAAAGCACCAGTGAGAGGGTGGTTGTGACTGGAAGTACAAACACACCTCTTGCAATGAAGTAAAGGTAGCATAAAACAAATTGAATCAAACAATCTGTTAGAAGGCACTTCCTTTGTGAACAAACACCCCACTGAAAAAAAAAATCACAGTTTTGCCTTACTGTGGAGAAAAATGTCAAGAAAGGACTGAATTAGCCAAACTTTTTTAGCATAGAACTGGAATGTAAATCATGACAAAAACTTTACCAAGTTTTAGGATTCAGTCCTCATTTTTTAATACATCATTTTCTAGATAGCATAAACAGCACTTTCTTTTCTTGTACAAAGCAGAAAAGCTAAGACAGAGACACTTAAATTTTCAAAATGTTTAGATAAATTCTGATATTTATGGTTTGAACAGCTGTACCAGAGAAGTCACAGGATACACTAGCTAGGAGGTTCCTTCAGGTGAGAAAATCCTGGATCTATTACTTGTTTGCCAGGCAGTAACATCACTTTGATGAATAATTCATGTTACATAATTGTCTTTCACGTTTCTTTCAGAAATACTAATTACTTTGTTTTTATAGTGCCAAAAGGGTAATTAAATATTTATTACCATAGCAGTCAAATTTCCTCCAAAGCAATGGCTAAAGATCAAGTCAAGTTCTTGATTTCTTGTTGGTGCATTTAAACTGCAGAAATATAAACCAGCCAATGTCATGTATCTATGGTAAGTCTTTTAAATAACCTGCATGGATCTTTGTTCTCTGCAGAACTGCTGAGCTTAGTCACTTGGGTAAGCAAGGTGTTGTTTTACCATTGAAACCAAGTGAGGAAGGCAGCATTTAATTTGAACAGACAATAACAGACTCTATGCATGTCTAGCATATTAAATCTCTGCTGAGACAGTTGCACAATCCTTTCCAAGCTTATGAAAGTATCACTCAGTCACTTGATTAGCTGTCAGATGCAGTAATCAGTTTCTTAACAGTTTATGAACAGTAAATCAAATCACTAAGAACATTCAATGCTAATTTGTCAACTTTCCCTATTCCCTTCCCCTGGAGAACTGGGAAAAAAAGAAAAACAATAAAGGAAATGGGATAGCACAACACTCAGGTGCCATACAAGAATGCTTCATGTTTTGATATTTGCTTGTTCTAGGGTGGATCATCATGAAGAAAAACATCAGATAAGACAGAAATTCAGGAAAATTTATAGGGTCGCAATTGCTATGGGAAACAACTTGTAATCAGCTTAAATATTTACAGTAATTTTAAACAAATAACCTTTAATTTACAATTATTTTTAATAGACCACAGAGTTTTTTTATGCAAAATTACCTCAATATTTAAATTTCATAAAGC
This sequence comes from Motacilla alba alba, assembly GCF_015832195.1. NCBI lineage: Eukaryota > Metazoa > Chordata > Aves > Passeriformes > Motacillidae > Motacilla > Motacilla alba. The sequence goes on from NC_052046.1 coordinate 46,712,241, forward strand.
TAAATGTAAAGCTTGACATTGGGGGGGGGGGGGAATGAAAAAAGGAAAACAAATAAACCAGGTAGAGGTCTTTTACTGAATCAGTAGCTTGTGATGATTGTAGGAAAAGATCAGAAAAGTAAAGATATATTCTAGATATACAGGAAATATAGGAAGAGATTATGAAATAGCAAAAGTATACTGTTTAAAAATGTGATCTTTATTGCTATATTTCAAAACAGATGAAATGTCTTTCACTTGTTGGGCATTTATTTGAGTAATTCATTATATTATAATAATTCTGCTGTCAGAAAGGAAATTCAATTATAGAGGGCTTTTCACTGAGAACAGCTTAGGTATAAAAAGGTATAAAACAACAGAAGTCAGAAGTTGGTTTACCATAAAGGATCTAAATCTCTCTTTGAAAGGATTCTATAAAAATCTCCAGGATAAAAAAACCTGATTACAACAGAGTCTACTTGCACATGTATACAAGCTCTACTTCTATTTTCAGTTATAATATGTGACACCATTCTGGCGCAGGTTCAAAGAATCCAAATAGAATTGTATTTTATTCTATTATCTCCATTAATATTGATGTTCTCTCTCAGAATTCCAGAGTCAGATACTTGATATACATCCCAGGAATGTGTTATCTCTGACTATCTTCAGCAGTACTAAAATTTGTGAAGGTTAAAAAAAAAAATCAGTTTAGTCTTGGGCTGAGACATTACTTTTGGTGTCTAAGACAAAAATAAACTTAAATCCCACAGCAGAGGGGTTTGCTAGCAGCGGCTAGCAAGAGAAGTGAAATTAATACTACTCAGCTCAGAACACTGAAATAAAATCTGGTAGATGAAAGACAATTAATTACCATCTATTGATGTGCTGCTTGATGTGTTACATCATTATAGCACATTAGCATTTTTAAATCCTTTCAGTGACTTGTCCAAACAATATTCCTGGGAGGCAGCATCTCACTGGGAAGAGAAATACATGATTAAGGAAAACCATTACATTTCCATGTATTTTCAGAAGCATGACTACAGTCAGAGGCCTTGCTGTCAATGGTAATTTTAGTAGTCATTACTCACGGCACTGTAGCAAGGCAATATCAATACCTCTTTTCCCTGACACTTTCTATCTGCAGTTATCAAAGAAAATACCAGAAGTGTTTCCTGTGCAAGCCCATGTTTCCTCTTATTTCCACCCATGTGACCAGCATTACCATCAGTAAACCAGGTTTCCGTGGTGGAAACCATGACATGTGAAGGCATTGGAGAAATTCAAAGAGGACTGTCTCCTTCCCCACACTGAAACAGGGGAAGAATATGAGGAGTCCTCCCCCAGAGGAAGAAGAGGAATAGAGACAATGTGTGATTGACTGCAATCCCCTCATGCGCTTATGGAGCAGAGGAGGTAGAGAATCAGGAATAAAGATAAGGCTAGGAAGAAGGAAGTGGGGGTAGGAAAGTGATACCTAATATGTTCATCCAATTTCTACTGTAACTTTTTAGTAGAAAGACACTGTGACTGGAAACTTCTAGAAGAGAAGACACCGTGTCTGTGGACATTTAGCAGAGAAGCAAGGTGTGCAGAAATTGTTCTCCAAGCAAGGATGTTAGAACATCTGGCTTAGGAATGCAGCTAAAAACAAGGACTGAGTTTTGGAACCTGGGGAACATGGGGAGAGGTTTTATGGTAATAAAGATGCTTGTATTGAGTGTATATTAGCAACACACTTGTAGAAACGGGGGAGCATGTTAGGAGGAGTGATCCCCCATGCCCTTCCAGGTTCTGAAAAAAAGGATGCATCTTTAACATAAAAAAATGAAGTTAGGAGTCTAATTCCAGTTTTCAGATATTTGGTCTCAAAGGTGTTTTAATATTTGGCTTTGTTTCTCATTATCCTACTTTGATTTGATTGACAATAAATTAAACTTCCCAATGTTTAAATTTCCTAAATTTAAGCCTGTTTTGCCCTCGATGGTAATTGGTGAGTGATTCCTCCCTGTCCCTCTCTTGACCCATGAGTCTTTTATTACATTTGCTGTACCATGTGCAGCTGAGGAGAGGAGTGATAGAAGAGCTTTGGCAGGCACCTGGTGTCCAGCCAGGGTCAATCCACCACAGGTAACAGGTGCCCTAAAGAACAAAAACCAGGAGGAGGATGCAGCCAAGAACAAGGTAAGAAAGAGAGAATTTGGTATGCTTCATGGTTAATGTTACCATCATCATCACCTTCATTAAATTTTGTTGGGCAGGTTTAAAGAGATACAGTACAAAAATATACAGTACAAAAATGTATGAGTATAAAGGCAGGCAGAAAATAAGCAAAATAAAAACCCACAGAACATGGAAGAAGAATGAATGGTCAGGGACAAAAGAAAATTAAACATTGATTCTTTATCTTTGCCAGTACTGCAATAGCTAGAAGACTGACCCAGACATCTCAAAGCTAGCCATACACTGCATGACAAGACCCCCTCAAGCATCTTCTGCAAGAAAAACTTTGTCATACAGATTTTCCTTGAGCAAAACCCACCATATCTTTCTTCCTTCAACAGCATGGACAGAAGCAGACCCGTGCATGGACACCTAAGGCAAAAAGAGAGGGGAGGGGAGGGGAGGGGAGGGGAGGGGTGGGGAGGGGAGGGCAGGGGAGGGCTTTCTGACTGACCTCTTTTTTTTTTTTTAGCATATTGCATGTCGCCAGCTTTGTCAGCCAAATCCATCCAACTGTCTGTTATGTTTTTTTAGATTTAGGAAAGTGCTGTAGGCCATCAGAATAACAAAGTACATTTTGCAGATATCAAACATCTCCACTTGAAAGGATTCAGTTCTTGAAATTCAGCCTTTCAGACATGCATATAGAAAAAAATTGCTGGCATACAATCTTTGATGTCCAAAGACAGCTAATTTCTGCACTTACAATGATTAAGCTCATTTATAGTTATGTATAGTGTATGCACACACAATTTCAAAAAACTTTTCTGGCTTTTTTTTTGTGTCTGCTGCTGTTCTGTTCAATTACTTGAATAAACCCTGTATCACAGGGTGAAAAAATGTTCATGGTGTTAAACCAAATCAGGATCAAAGTGATTTACTGACTTATTAATGACATGTAATTAACTGGCAATCAATGAGCTATACAGAGATCGGTGTCAGTGGTGTAACTCATAAACCATACATTGCGACCCCTTCAGAAAATGCTGATAAACATCCCCAACCTCTGAGCACCCCTCTGTTACTAATCCCAGGAAGTGCAATCCCTGCAGCTCCTCTGGAGAAGCCCCGGGTGATGGAGGCTCTCCCCTCCTGTGATCCCTGGCTGCAAACCCTCCAGGGTGGAGCTGCCGGGGGAGCTCCCAGCCAGCAGCCCGGCTTGCCTCGTTTTCCATGGCCCAGCACCGGGAGCAGCAGACAGGAGGGGAGGAGAAGCTGCGCACAGCACCCCTGGGAGGGCAGAGGCCAGGACACCCCTGGGTGACTTGTGTGGTGTCAAACTGAGCTCTGTGGTGTCAAACTGCTGCTCCCGCAGCACCATCCCTTCTGCCACTGCAGCCCTCCTGCTCCTCCTAAACCTCTCTTTAGGCTGACCCTTTTTTTTTGTTTTCTCAGGGATCTCTTTAATTCCCTAAATGCTGTTTAATCCAGCCAACTGTCACAATTTCCAGCCTGACCAGTTTTTCATTGTTACAGGGGCAACACTCCCTAAGCATTTTAATTTTGTGATTTAAATACACCACACTGTTTGAGAGCCTCACATTCCTAACTGTTCTGCTCTTGTTAGTTTGCCAAATGCAAGCGCTGTGAAGACTCTGCAAGTCTGCAACAAAATTCCCATTAATTTCAAACAAAATTGGCAGCCTTGCTGGGTCATGGAGTCTATGCTGCTTCATTTACTACATGGAATAATCTCTTCTATACAGACAGATATTTGAATACTATTCTCAACAGAAGTTTTGGAGGCAAAAAGAACTGCAGATTCTTTCTTTTCATTAATATGTACAACTTTTCATTCATACACAAAAGAGGATATGAAAGTTTACTCTTTTTCTTAGTGGAAACATAGTAACTCATTTTGGATTGAAATGTGACATTTGACCATTTTGTTTCACTTAGTCATACTTCATGCACTTCTAAATAAATTGGGACAGAGAAGAAAATTTAATTGTCTTTTGTATGATCAATGATGAGATTCTCATTAAAAATTAGGGATATAAAGAGGAAGAAAATACCTTTTATAGCCACACTATAAATATATATAGAAACACTAGATACTCCTTTCCTTCAGTGTTTTAGTTTGTGCACATAAAAGAGGCTAAAATACAAACAAAAAATTGGATAAACAGAGATATATGCAAAATAAACATGCAAGTCATTGAACTAGTCTGGTATCAGCACACAGTGCCAAGAAAATAAAGCACTCTCTGCGGCAGTGACACTGTCACCGTCACATTCGCTATTTTGAAACATTAGTTTTTAACACATTGCAAACCACACAGTAGCACCAGCAGACCTATTCAGAACTTGCTATGGAAAACCTATGGTGTACCAAGTTGAAGTACAAGGAATTCAAGATAGACCCAGAGTCTTCACTTGGTTGAAAAACACACGAACTAGATAACTGAATTCTCACCAGCTGGGAACTGCCAGCCACTGTAGGATCTTAACAAAGCTGTGAAGATCTTTTGCTAAGCTGATCTTAGCAAAAGAAGCTCGTTTTGAAGTAGGTGCTAGAAACTTTAATTGGATTATTCATATAAAAATGGTAAAATGATCACTTCTTGATAAAAGAAGTGGCAAAACTATGTGTATTCTAGTGCTGTTAATCAGCACACAGTGTACGAAAAATCAATGCATTCATTTGGAAAATTTACCTCTCTGCCTCATTGTTCTTTTAACCTTGCTAAATGAGTTAGGGCCAACACCAGCCTCTGAATAGGCAGAGAGTAATCAGGAAAGAAAACAAAAGTGGATTTATTTCATGTTTTTTCTTCAATTGCTTTGCTCCCTGTGACTCAGTGTCACCTCTTGTCCATGTAACAGTGTTGCATGGACAGCTGTCGCATTCTTCTAACCCAGATCACAGTCAGATCAGCCCTTTATCAAAACTGTCACTGAAAGGAAAAGAAAGATTCAGCCCTGCTACTTTGTTAAGAACATACAATGATTTAATTACTGTGGTATATTTTATAATTGCATATGGATGATAAACACAGAAATCTTGCCATTAAATGCGCACTAGTGTCTCACCCTACTGATTTGAAAAGTTACAAAGTTTCAGCTGTATCATTCATTTCTCTTGAGTGCAATCAAGAACTGTTAGGTTTTGCCTAAAGAATAGAAGGCCTTCTGAAAGCTGAAAAGCACAAATGTTCCTTGCCTTCTAACCACTCTACAATTAATGCAGGATGGTTGCCAAAGCAGATGAAAAGTATGTGCATGAAAAAACTCCAAGGTAAAGTCATCTAGGATGACCCAGATGGTAAACGAACCTTAGCTAAAGACACTGCTGCTGCTGTACATGAAAATACTCCTCTCTGATACTAGCTTTAATCGTAGTTGGGGTAATAGGAAGGTTGTGGTAGCTTTTTTTAAGTGGCATCACATTAAAAATACTATATATACTGAAATCAGGTTCTTAACTCTGATACTCATCATGCAACACTGTCATTATAGTTTCTCGTGTGCTATCAGGAAGGCTACTGAAGCCATTTTTTGCTGTAACTGCAGGTCTGGACTGCATTTAGACAGAGCTGAGAGAATCATTGTCTTGTACAATCACTAATAAGTGTGTTCTGCCTGAAAACATTCTACATTCTGTTTAAAAGCAGAGCAAAATGGACGGTTGATGGAAAGAAGCAGAGCTCTAGAAAAATTGATATACAAGTGAGAAATGCTCTTAAAAATTAGTTTTAAGTATCTCTGACTTTAAGGAAACTGAAAGAGGTCTACACATCAAACAGACTCTAGCTTAGCTTTTTCTCAGTATTAAAACTGTGCTAGAATTCTACAGCTTTCTCTTTCCTTTACCCACACCAAACGGAAAGATTTTCTATGCTTACTGGAGAAAAGTTCTAAAAAACTTCTATTTTGGTTTGGTTAAATGCAGCAGGGGGAAATAGCATTACTTTTTTCCTTCATCCAATGTACCCTCATACATCTGACAGTGAAAACACGAAAAGCCAGCAACATTCTAAACAGGCTGCAGTTTATTCCTTTTTATGTTTAAAATTGTTAAAAAGAAGGGAGTTGGCATCTGTAGCACACATAACTTCTCTCTTTGATCAGTGCATGAAAACATTTTCCTGGAAAAGTTACATTAAATGCAACAGGACAGGAAAATTCTGCCATCCCACAGAGTTAACACTGCAGGAATGAAGATTGTTGGCCCTGTTTTGCTTACATAATCCATTGTTTTCCTCTGAGAAGACAAATAAAAGTATTAAGTATGTTATTTGCTTTTCTGTATTGTGTTTGGAGTGATTTTTGGGAGGGTTTTTTTGTTTTGTTTTGTTTTTTTTTTTTTTTTTAGTTTTTATTTTACTGATCCTGTATGTCCATGAACTCCGGAGGAATTCTCAGCCAATTTTACTTCAAGTTATCATTATGAGTGAAATTTGTCAGTCTGGTGTGTGATCTACCTAACGTTGCTTTGATGGGCTGGGTGAGTCCTGCAATCTATTGTTTCCCTGATGACCCAGGACTAATGTCTTAAACAAAGGATTTTCATGTCAGATAAGAGGAAAGGCTAGTAAGAAGCAGATCCTGCAGAGGTGGGGTAATGCTTTTTATCCGGCCAGTTTCCTCCCTCCCAATAAGGCCGGCAGTGTAAAACCACCCCCTGCACTAGGTGAGGTATCTGGACTCACAGGTAAGCTGGAAGGCGTTCCCCCCTTCTGACTAGTACAACTGCATCCGACAGTGTAAACCCCCCCCCCACCCCCAGCAAAATATGAGGGTGTTTCCAGTAGGTGTGGATGTATATAATCCTTCCAAACTCTTTGTTGTGCTGCCCTCACCCTCAGCAGATCGAGACTTCGACAATCACTCCAACCATCACTGGACATTGAAATCTATCAACTATCAGGTCTTGTTGCTGGATCTACTGGTGGTGATACCTTTGCTCTCCTCTATCTACTCTTCCACTTCTTTCTTCCTTTTCCTTGTATATTTTCTTTATCATACTTTTTTATGGAAAGGACCAGGACGGCTGTATGACTCCTTTCTTTTGCAACTAAATTTATTTAAAAATAAAGCTGGTTCAAATATACATCTTGTCATATCCCTGCAATGCCAGTTATTAAATTATTAAATGCCAGTTTTTCCCTGAGCCTGCCTTCCTTTGAGAAACTTCTCTGTCAGTTTTGTATTTCTTTAAACTTCATTAGTTCACTGAAACTGGCTTTTTCCCTTGGGATTCTTTATTGGTTGATATTTGTGTGCCCGCCTTGTATTTTATCTTAATTATTCTGATTAGTTAAAGATTGTACCCTCACCTGAGATCCTCCCCTTGTTATAAACTGTTGCAATACGACACAAAATGACCACACGGACACTGCTGCTCTCCAGGTGAATAAAAAAGAGGGACTTTTATTTTCTGACTCCAACATTTATAGTTTTCTAAAAGTGACAGTGGATTGGAGGGTGACAGTGCCACCTCTCCAATGACACTGGACAGACCAAGAGTCCATCAATTCTCTCCTCCTCTATGAAAGAACGCAAAATATAAGTTATTTACAGAATTGTGTGTGAGAAAGTTTGTCACAAGAATGCAAACATCAGAAGGCTTAAAAAAGTCTTAAAAAATCAGGGTGACAATAAACTGTTGCCTGCCCCGAGTTCGGGGTCCTGGGATGCTGAGGGGAAGTTTTACTATCAAATAAAGTTACCCCAGGAACCATGGTGCTGCTCTTTTGTTTTGTGCTGCGCCTTCCCTGGCAGCTGGGATCGGCGGAGCCTGAGAGAGGGGGACTGTCGCTTCCCTGTCACCATCTAGCTGGGATGAACAACACCACCCCAAAGGATTTATTAATGAGAACCTCAGCTCCCCTGACTCAGAGATGGGCTGTAACATGGTGCATACAGGGTGACATGAGAACGTATATGTGGTATTTGTTGAGAGAAGCAAAGATGTCCCTGAAATTGATGCAGAGCACCATAATTAGGATACCATTAAGAGCTACTTTCTGGAATAATATCTATCTTCGCAGACAAGGGAATCAAACCTACTTTCCTTTTGTAGAATCATAGGGTAACTTAGATTACTACCTCTAAGATCAAGTGCAGTCATAAAACAAGCATTGCCAGGGGCCTCACTAATCACTCTCCTAAGCACCACATAGGTTTTGCACATTTTCTGGACCCTTCACCAGCTCTGTTGCCCTTACCTGGACATGCTCCAGCACTTCAAAGTAGTCCTTGAACTCAGGGGCCCAGAACTGGACACAGGATTTGAGGTGTGGCCTCACAAGTGCTGAGTACAGGGGGGACAATCATTGCCCTCATCCTGCTGGCCACATTATTGCTGATATAGGCCAGGATGCCACTGGCCTTCTTAGCACCTGTGCATGGCTGGCTGCTGTTCAGCCTCTGTTGACCAGCACCCCCAGGGCCTTTTCCACCAATCCTGTGGTGTATGCCCATGGTTATGGACATAACTCATTGCCAATTTATTTAGCCTCTCCTAAATAAGCGGGTCTTTTTTGCTAAAAACAAAAAAGCAAAACAAAAGGGACATAGTCTTCTATGTGATATGTTTTTCGGAACTTTCTCATAGTTCTTCATTGATTCTTTTTCTTCACTATAGGCCAGACCATATATGCTCCACATAGCTTTTTCAGGAGGAAAATATCACCATTAAATAGGTCCAGTTTCATAATGCTCATCTCAAGGAAGTGAAATCTGTGTGAAAGGATCTGTGTATTCAGGATTGCACCACCACAGGATTGCATCACCACACATCCCATCCCAGCAACAACAACCTTTCCCACCACTCCCCAAGTTACAAACATTTACATTTATTCCTTGATGGCAAGGAATGCCTGCAGTCCAAAGGATCTCATTGCCTTGGTAGTAAATGCAGGGACATTTATTGTAAGGAAAATACAATTAAAAACATTGAATAAATCCTCACTGGATGATTATCCCAAAGGGCTGAAAGATGCTGAGGGCTGGAATATCTTCAAATGCTAGCAGAAAGGAAAGAGACCCTACTGTTTTGACCCATGTCTTTTTTTCTACCCTCTGAGACCTTTCTCAGCAGTGTCAGTGCAGGACACCTATGGTACACAGCCTTGCCCAAATTACTGTTCAGGAATTGAATTTGACCATACTGCAGTGACACAACAGCTCAAAAGCTCTGGCTTACTGTGGACATACCAGTTCCATGTGAGTCATCCTACAATGAGAACAAGAATGATTAGCAGGAGGATCTGACTTCTGAATCTTCCTGCCCACAAAGCTATTTCCTATAAACCATGCTTACTGCAGCAAAGACCACTTTTTCTCTTCATATTGAACACTCCATTTCCCTCTTACTTCTCCAGAAGAAAAGGGAGTAAAAAAAAAAAAAAAAAACCAAACCAAAAACACCAAAGCCCCCACACTCCAGTAGTTTATAGGTTTAAAACCCCAAATGAAATATGCTTGTGAAAAAGAACTCTTTGTAATGAAAGTGAATCAAACTTGCATTGCATCACTAACAGCTGACCTTGTAGTATCACATTTATCAACTGTCCTAGGACACCAGACTTTAAGGAACTGCACCTTCACCTATGAAAATTGAAATCAGTGAACTGAATCTTCTTATTTTTTTTCTCAAGGCAGCCATGGTTTATGGCACAATGTCTCACTGGTATGAAAATTCAAATGACTGCACACATCAGGAAACATTAAATCACACAAGTCACATTTTATTTTCTTTAAGAAAGATTCTAACTTTCTCCAGTAGTCCAGATAAGATCAGTACTATCGCAAATAGGAAAAAAGCTATCTCACTTTTTCAGAGATTGTTGCCTTGAGACTTAATACAATGGAAGGAATAACTTAAAATAAGCACTGAATTACTAATCCAAAAATTACTACCAACAACATGTTGTATCCCTTTGCTCTTTAGACATCTCTATAAATAGAATACAATCTGACTGGATAAATTCCATCTCTGAGCCTGAATTCATTTATCTGTGGGATAGACTTTGATACGTGTGTTGCTGAGAATAGTAAGGATAACAACAGAAAGATATCTAGAATGAGGACCAGTCCCTTGGTTTTCAAGTAGGATGGGAAACTAGATGTTATTCTTGAAATTCAGAGCACTTGTCTTTATTGAAAAAGGATGATATCTCATCTGGCAAAAGGAAATCCGTCACACTTTGTACAAAGGAGCCTCTTTGCAATAGTATCAGAGGACAGTAACACTCATGTCAACATCTTTCTTATCCACTCTTTTGGCCACTCTGAGCAGATACACCATTATTTTGAGGTACCCAAGCTGCCCCAAAATGTCTAATGAAAGAATAGAAATGAGAAAGCAGTACCACCACTGCTACGCTGGGTAGTTCTAACAAATATTCACATTTTAAAAACATATTTTGCAGAATATAAAGATAATACAGTTGATTATTCTAAGACATAGTCAAATTCAAGTGTATGAATTTAAATTCTTGTTATTGTTCTCGTATTTCAAAGGAGATACTGCACTGTTAGCAATATCTTGTCACTAGGTTTAGTCAAAAGGTTAAACAAATATGCAGATAGACACTAACTCACTAACAGCACTTGAACTACACATTAAGTTCATATTCTGATCATAAAATGAGCTAAGATAGAGAAGGGGGCAGCTCTGTATGACTGAGCTTTCTGTTTCAACTGAAAGTTTTCACTGGAGGACTGCACTTCTGTGAAAGAATAGACACACAACCATAAACAAAAATCATATCCTAAAGGGAGAGATTTACATTCAGGATGAAGTGTAAAACAAAACAAATAGGGTTTTTTTGTTGTTGGTTTTTTTTTTTAATTAATGAAATTTACATGTCAAACCAAAGGACAGTGTAGTGTGTTGGCCCTGGCTGGACACCAAGCATCCACAAGAGATGCTGTCACTCCCCTCCTTAGCTGTGCAGGAGATCGAAAATATAATGAAAGGCTTGGGTGTTGAGAAAAAAACAGGGATGGGTCACTGACCAATTACCATCACAAGCAAATTGAATCAGAGAAGGATAATGAGAAACAAAACCAAAATTTTAAACACCTTTGTCCAAGACCTCCCTTCTTCCCTGGCTCAACTTCAGTCCCAGTTCTCTACCTCCTCTTTTTCAGCACCAGAGGTGTACAGGAATGGGTTTGGGGTCAGTTCATGTAATCTCTGCTGCTCCTTATTTCTCTTCCTCTTCTCTTGCTCCAGTGTGGGATCCCTCCCACAGGAAACAGTCCTCCATGAACTTCTCCAGTGTAAGTCCTTCCCATGGGCTGAAGTTTTTCACAGACTGTTCCAGTGTGGATCCCTTCCATGGAGTGCCATCCTTCAGGAACCAGCTGTCCTAGTGCAGGTCCCCCATGGGGTCGCAAGTCCTGCTCCAGCCTGGGCTCTTCTCTCCATGGGGCCACAGGTCCTGCCAGGAGTCTGCTCCAGCATGAGCTTCCCACATGGTCACATCCCCCTTGGTGCATCCACCTGGAGTCACATCCCCCTAGGTGCATTCCAGCATGGAGTCCTCCAAGGCCTGCAGGTGAATCTCTGCTTCACTGCAGACCCCTACAGGCACAGGGGCACAGCTTCTTCATGATGGACAGCACCAGTGGCTGCAGGGGAATCTCAGCTCTGGTGCCTGGAGCACCTCCTCCCCCTCCCACCTTGGTGCTGTAGGGCTGCTGCTGTCACATCTTCTCACTTCTCACTTCTCTCTCCTCTGGCTGTAGCTGTGCAGCATTTTCCCCCTGCCCCACACAGGCCCCGTTGCGCCCCCAACCCCTTGCCCACCAGCTGGAACTCCTCAGTGAGCAGCAGGCTCTCCAAGAGCAATGGACCTCCTGCTTCAGGTGGGCACTCTGGACTCTGGGCAGGCCATTCTCATTCTCCTGCATGGCAGGACATCTGGAAGATTAGTGCTCTCTGACAGCACCAGGCTGGGCCCTGGCCTGGACCCTGCAGAGTATCCTGATGGACAGGGTAGGGATTATGTCCAAGTGTTAGAAAGATAAACTACTGTCAGTAGAACTACCTGGCTAAGGTTTAGAGCTGGACATGCTTCAGTGGTCTCAGACCTAAGGTGAGGTTGACAAAGCTTGGGGAGAAGGATGTACTACTTACTGATAGTGGACACACTGAATACAGAACTTACAGACAGAACTCCTAAGATGAGGAAGAAACTCATGAAGCCAACTTAGAAACCGTGCTGAAATCAGCTTTGTCTGGGTAAAAGATAATTCTACCAGGAGAAGTCACAGCCACTTACTCATGGCTCACTGACCCAAGAAAACTAGCAGATCTGAGCATGCAGATTAGTAAGTATAAGAAGCAAAGGAATCTTTTAACCAATAGAATATAGAATACTAATTAATAAGAGAATCATACAACTTGTAGTCAATGAAAATTACTGTCTTTGCTAAAATTTATAAAAATAATGAAAAGCTGATATAGTCATTGTGCTGGCTTTATGGGTTTGCACCCAGCACCCCTTCCTGTGCAGAACTATAAATGAAGCAAATACCTCGACTCTGTGCGGGGCTTCTTGCACATGGAGTGGCTTCTTCCACACAGGGTGAAAGAACACATTTTGGGAAAACAGCTTGGCTGAGGACACATTAATAAAATATGCTGATTTTCTAACCATTCTTACCTGTGCCTGGCACATCCTAGGAGCAAGGCAGAGTCAGGCAAGGCACCAGAGGTTTGAAATTCAACACTACGTGGTTGCTGTGGCCCAGCAAGTCACCAATCACCACTTCACCCATGACAACACCAAATCACAGAGGGCAAGATAAGGAACAAACTCATGGATAAATGACCTGCTGAATTCAGGCCATCAGTCAACAATTACTAGAGTTCTAAAGAAGGAAAGGATAAAACAAAAGTGAAATAGGTCATTGCTGAATTTGTTCTGTCTTTAAAATGTCAAGTTTTTCATGAGTTCCCAAAATTAATGTTTTTATTTTGGCTAGTGAAAAAGATAGAGTGTACAGACACTTTTTACTAGAAGACTCATTTAATAACACTGTTACATCAGATTGCAAATCAAGAACAACATAAACCTAATGAAGGCCAGGAAAAAATGAAGTCTCAAATTCAGATAGAGAATTGTACTCAGACTCCCTGGATATTATTTTAGATTAGGCAAAAATGACTGTTGCAATGACTTATTTGACTCAGGTTGAATGACAAATTTATGCCCCAAATTACAGGCATCTGATATCCATATGTGGGTAAACCACATACATACAGCTGGAAAAGGGACTTATCACTCATGAAAAAAAGTTTCACCCTTGAAGCCCTAGGAAGATCTGAAAGCAGTCTTCAAAGAGTTCAGCTCTTTTTCATCTCAATTCCTTACTCAACTGATACATAGCATGATCCAAACATCTAGACAGCTGCGGATTTTCTTGATGAAAATCATGTATTACAGGAAAAGGATCCCTAAAGGATGATGCTTATAACTAACTTGCTTACTTTATTTACTTATGTTTCATATCTCAAAAATGTTTCCACAAAGATGAATCTATTTTTGCAAAGACAAAAGCAAATATCTATCAAACAAAGTACCTCATTTAAACCACAAACCTGATTCTCTTTTACAATAATTCTTCATAAAATACAAAGCTCAGTGCACTAGTACTGATATGATGGTTCCTTGACTAATGAGGACTCTGTGCTTATCTACTGCTCTCTTCCGTAACCTGAAATCAAAGGTAAAGCTCACAGCTATTTTATTAGTACAAAGGCTGATTCTTACTCTTCATTACAAAGAGCTACTAAAAATAACTGGGAGGTTTACCTTTGCCTCTACATTTAAATAAGTATTTAGATAGATACAAAGTTAGGTTCCATTTTTGATCCTAGATTCTGCAGAACTTCATTCTTGGCAACAAAGACTGTAATTATTTTCTTCCATTTACACTAGAAATGAAAACATCAACGATAGAGAATCAATAAAAGCATTTTCTAAATTCAACACTACAATTTTCTGGAAGAATAAAGTTTGTAAAATATAGATGGAAACAATACTTCCTGTATTTTTATTCCTTACCTTTAATAATTTCTGTATGTTTTTCACTAAGTTAGTAAAGTGCTGGCTTCTAAAGGTGAACGGGATGTCTCTTGTTTTGCTTCAAAAGTGAGTTTGTACCAATTTTTTGCATGCACAAAACATGAGGAAGGATATTGAACTGCCTGAATTGCTTCAAAAATAATAGAATACATCTTACAGAATTAGTCTGTGTTTTTCAGACAGAAATTTTCTGTTTATAGACTTCTGTATTTCAAATTTTAGAAATATGAGGTTGGACAACATAGATTCAAAACACTACTGATTCTTTAAACCAGTTTCTACTCTTTTTTTTTTGGCAGCAGAGAAAATTTTCAAATTTATTCTCTATCATATTGTAATTTTTATTGAAAAGTTTGACCCAGAACTTCTCTACACATAACTGAGATATTCACATAGGAAATGGGAGTAATGCTTCCTGCCTGAACACTTCAGCAGACCTTCTTTTTATTTTCCTTTTAAGTTTTGTAAAAGAAGACAGAAGCACTATCCAGATGGCCTTCATCTTAGGTGCAGTAATCACCAAAGCTTGCCAAGCACTGTTGGGAGGCAAGTCAGGTAGGTGGAGAAGCAGCCTAATGTCACTTCTCTTGTACTTCTTTTCCTAGGCAACAGGTCTACAAATTATTTTGGAAAGCTAAGACGTACTTATAATTAGGTCAAACCTGACTAAAGCAGAATCTTGTTTACATGTACATAAATATATGTAACTGAATACAGAATATTTAAATCATAACAACTAAGCCCACTGAATAAACTTATGTTAGCATTATGAAGTCTTTCTGGTAAGAACTGTGTCGTTATAGGAGTTCATACATTAAATAAACACCAGATGTCATATCATATTAAAAACATTCTAACATTGATGTTTATTATAGATTCCTGTTTTGATTAATATTTCCTCTTTGACTATTCCCCTTTTCCCTCCATTTCTCTTCCTTTTCTACTCCCTAAAGGGAATATTCCTAGTATTCCTCTGGGTAGACTCTGTGACCAACAATCTAACAGATTAACAATACAAATAGCCAAACCAAATGCATTGCTACCATTGCAACTTAATTACAGCTCATTTACTCCCCGTTTCTCATCTTGCATTCATTGCAGTGCAGAAACCAAGCAGTCAGAAAAACAGATACTCTTTAATACATTAGGCTTGTGCACTACTTTCCCTTCCTTTTCCACTTTCAGTCTCTGTCCTTTAGAAATAACTTTGAAGCAGCAGCTTTGATGCTGATCAAAGTGAAGACTTTTTCACAAGCCTCAGAACTATTAGGTCCCCAGCGTTCCTTCTCCATTTCTGCAGATTTTTGCAGAGCTTCAATCAATGATTTTTTGCTGAAGCAAAAAGGACTCATGTTTACATGTATATTGAGAACAAGTATGTTACACATAGTAATTTGCACAAACTATTTCACACTAGAGAGTTTCACTTAATTATTCATATTCAAACATCCACTAAGGTTGTCTTCTGCTTCTTCCACAAATCTCTGCATACATTTCTCTCCTATTACCATTACAGATTTGTTTACTGAATTGTGAAGTTAGTGCAATCTTCTGGAAGATTGCACATTCTCCTTAACATTACCATGTACTAATGAATAAGTCTTCAAAGTCTGTAGGTTTCTGTTGCTTTAACGGATTTAGTAGCTTGCACAATGATCTTACACAGAATTTATAGCAGGAAAAAGTACAGAAGCAAAGATAAACCATGGCAAACCATGAAAATGCATTACCATCCATGGAGACTATGTTACGCACAACACATGTTAAGGAAGAGGAAAAAAATACAAGATTTCTTTGGAGATACTCAAGGGTGTAAGGACACTGAGCCAAAGAAGAGACTGTATTCTGAAGATGTGCTTATCAATTGGTCACTGAGAAATAAATATTTTTCAGTACAACAACAAGCAGCCTTGGCTTGATGTTATGCTGCCATAGGACATGCCATGCTTACACAACTATTGATACTGAAGCAACCTTGGATAGTTACTGGCAAACATTTGGTTCTCTTACACTCACCCAACTCCCCATGCTTAATGCTTTCCACAGCAATGAAAAGACCTTTGTTTTCATCATACTCAAATTTTTTGAAGTACTCTCATGGGCAGTGCTGTCTGAAACCACAGCTTCAGCAAATTCCAGCTTAACAGAGGATATTAAATAAGATGACAAAACATGCATTTGCATGTTCACTTGCTGGATTTGCATGATGAGAGATTATGGAGCAATCAGGGAGAAACAAAACACTTCTCTTCAATAAAGTATGGTGAAAATTCATGCATATCTGTGTTCCTCTTCATATTCCAGAAGTGCTGGGAAACTAGGCAGACATTTGTTGCTTCCTTTCACTGGTTCTCACTCTGCAGCTGAGTGTTTGCTGTGACTCAGGTCACTACTTGCAGGATTTCAGCCGGGAAATTTCAATAGCTTCATGCAATGCTGGCTGATCACAGTTCCTTGGCTGTTATGCCAGAGAAAAAGATCCAAAGATGCTTCTTTAATATAAAAATGCTAAATCTCAGGGCCATCCTTAACAAGCCTACCTCACAAAAAAGCCTCTTCTGGGGTCCTACCCATCAACATGAACCTCAGTTTAAGCTGAGCCACACATGATCTAGACTCAGAGCTCATAAACGCATTAAGTGTTTGCTAGTTGTAACTAGTATGCTTCCTATAAATTTGAGCCAATAAAAATGAAAAAACACCAAGTCTTTGTCATTATTTTTAAAATGTGGAAATGACATGATGTCTCAACTTCTTCCCTCTCAATGTATTCATTTTCAGCAAAACATTCACTGTATTTAGAACAGCAGAACAGATTTCTTTATTCTAACCCATATTTCCTTATTGCAGTTAGAAAAACACATTTTTCTCCTGACAAGTTTTATTCCAGGTAGTGTTAGACTGTCTGTTGAAGCACACAACAGGTACTGCCCACACAGTACCTCTTCAGCAAGAACCTGCAGGCAATAGCTTATAATAATTTGCCTGACTACAAAAGGCGTGTCTGGATGGTGTGCCTGGATCACAACCAAGCTCCTCTGAAACACGTGACAAGTAATAGCTAAATCCCAAGCTTGTAACTCCATTAGAAGGAAGGTCATGTTTTAAGGATATAAAAAACATCAAAAGTTAAAAAGTAGTACACAGAAAGCTAAAATCTGAGAGAAACACAGTAGTGTGGTATTTTCTGTCCTTGATCCTACATGCAAATGAACTATCAAACACACAAATTTTTCTAAGTGTTTGTCACTAACAGTTTCTAATCTAATTACTAGTTTTAAAATACTTTTAAAAAATACTTTCAGCAGTGTAATCTTTTTCCATCCCATCCTGCCCCTATGGTCAGCTATAGTACACACAAATTATATGGACCCAGATGAAGAGCCAGCTCTGCTCCTCTGTAGTAGAGACTCTTTGCAGCATCAGAATGAACTGAAATTGTAACTTGAAATCTACACTTAATAACTGTAGCTGTTCAGACCACTTTTAAAACTGGTATTTGTCACTGACCAGTATCTGTCTTCCCCTGTAGAAGATAGATGCATCTTAGCTATTTAAATTGTGACCAAATCCCCTGTAACTCATCAGGTAATAAATGCTCTTAGAGATACTCAAAGCCACGTGAAAACATTTGCTCCCACAAGGGTTCAGGCTAGCAGCATGAAGACACAGCACAAAAAAGGCATAACTCAGCTCTTCTTAACATAAGGGTATGACTTATGTCAATTCAGATCTCATACGAATTCTGCTTGTCATGTTTATCTAGTTCTTTTAATGCGGTTTCACTCTCCTGCATTTCATACAGTTCTGATTACAAAACTATTTTTTCTCCCCGCAATTCTCAGCAGCTAATTTGTATAAAGAATATATATTACCAAAGGGAAGTTTAAGGACATTAGGAAAGGCTGTCTGTGATTTCAAAGTTTCTTTGCTAGGTTCATTGATATGCTTCACTATGCACTGGGAAGTGTTTCATTTCCTAGCGCAGTATTGAGTTGTAAGACCATGTTAAGTGCCCTTTGCAATGTGAAGATTATGGGCCTTTAGGGACCAGGTTGACAGTTTTTTCTATGTTCTCTTCATAGTGATGCAAGTCTTGAAAAGTTTTCACCTGTTCCTTCAAGATGGCTGGAGAAAACAAAGCCCAGTGGAAATGTGGATTAGTAGGAATGCAAACAAGTCCCCCACAGAAGCCTTCAGAGCACAAGACACGCCACGCTGGGACAGACTGACACTCATTCAGGAGCAGTCAGGAAAGAGCAGTACTTTTATAAACAACAAATACACTTGTATGACAGGTTACATGCTATCCCACTGCCTGAACTTCAGAAAAAAGAGACATATTCCTGAAGGTTTTCCTCAGCACACTAGTGAAAGTGTTTTGAAATTCAAGGATGGTCAGACCTATCCTTAAATTAAAGAATAGAAATTTATTCACTGTTATCCATTTTTGCAACTTTTTAGACACTCAAATCTTTACAGTAAATGTAGACATATTTAATCTCTCTTTAAACTGCAGATACATGAAATCCAAAGTTTCATCTATTGTTTTCTATGTTTACTGGTTAATCTGTGTTTCAGTAAGTATTATAATCCACTTCAAGATTCCCTTCATAGGTAGATACTCTCTTCAGCTGCAGTCTGGGGCATTCAGTACGCTGCAGGAGTCATAAAGCAGACAGATTTTTCTCTTAATGAATAGTACAAGTGGAATGGTTAAGCCTAAAAGTGATACTCCGTGGCAAGGTTCTAATGGCAGGACAGCTCCAGTGAGCCTACTAAGATTGAATATCACATTGACTTACATGTCTTGTTAAAAGAGTAGCCTTAGGCACTCTGTTCAAAATACAAAAACTAAAATTTATAATCAGTTTTCTGTATTTTCTGTTTAATTCTACTGAAAATTTCTAGGTTTGAAAAAAAATCAGAAAGTACAAAAGGGTATTTCCAAAAGGTAATACCTCTTCCTGTCTCTTTGCTAGTCCACAAGGAAAATAATTGCATCTTTTATCTCTCAGCGTTGAAGTCTCCCAAACCCTGTCCATGCTTCTAAATACTGACATAAGCTGGCCTAGTTTTTGATAAATCTACAGTCGGAAGACCAGGGCAAGCACCAAGCTGCCCTTGATCCTCTTCTCTGACGAATGCTGTGTAAAGCCAAAAAAACAAGTGGTAAGAAAGATATAGATTTTACTCTTCCTGCTTTTGCTGCGACCATACTGACACCTGCTGTCCCATTGTCCCATTCTGCCTTTTTTAGTTAGAAAAGCCTAAGGGGAAAAAAAAAAAAAAAAGAAAATAAAAAGTGGCAGCTTCGGAATAAGAACCTTTACAATCATTCTAGTTAACTGTAAAAGTCTGGCTCACCTACACTGTCACATTTTCAGATGCAGTGGATTGACCCTGTCTGGATGACAAGTGCAAACCAAAGTCAGAGGGAAGAGAAGGGAAGGAGCAACAGGATAACCCACAGGAAGAAAAATATCCTTGCTGGTAGAATCCTGACAATTTTTCTGGAGAACTGATGCTCTACAGAAAATAAAAGAATAATTTAAATAAATAATCAGCAATTGATGCTAAATTGGAGATTCGCCCAGAGCAGAAGCAGCAGTCTGGCTGTGGCTACCGTTCTAACACACTGTGGCCTTGCAGTCAAGCGGTCTCAGCAGCGTTTCACCACAGAACACGCAAAACTCCCTGCGGGAGCCAGCACCTCCATCCCGGGCACGGTGTACGGCTCCACACGGCCGGGTCCTGCTGACACCCGGTGGCTCTGCACAAAACGACATCAAGGCTCGGAAGGCAGTGACGGCCTGCCCAGGACTCGGCTCGGGTCCCCGCTGCAGCGCCCCTCGCTGCCCCGGCCCAGGGCTGGCCCAGCACAGAGCCCACCCGCAGCACCGAGCTGCCCCCACACGCCTCTGATGCCTTGCGTTTTAGCTTTCATATTTTTCAAATTCTGTACTGCCTTAGTGTGTGACTCTGAATTTCACATTAAAGGTTAATTATGACACTTCACAATTTAGTTAGAGAAAACAATCCTTTTCCAGCTTGAGAACCAAGAACACCATTGCAGCTTCAGGCCTGAAAAGCGCAAACAATGAATAACTGAAGAGAGCAATCTGGGAGGGTAGGACTTCATAACCTGAAGCTGTAATTTGACAATTAACCCCAATATGTAAATGGACCAAAACTTATAAAACTCTTGACCATCTTTTATCCATCTTGGGCAGAGCCCTGGCCAGGCTCTTGCGCTGCCCAAGGTGTATCCTTTTAAGGCCTTTTAATAAATCCTTACTTTGTTCCTTTGACTCTGTCTAGCCTCTGCTCCAGGCCAGCCTCTCAAGGCATCAGCTCAAGCCTCTGCCAGAAACCTCATGGCCTCGGGAGTGGAGAGCTCTTGTGGCCTGGTGAAGGCATGTCCAGCCGGCGCACCCAGCGTGGCTGGGCTCTTGCCCAGGGGTTGAGCAAGGGTAGAGCCTTTGGCACTTGTGGGTGTCCCCACATCCCAACACAGGGACCCAACACAGGCTCTTGCCTCAACACATCACACTTGCTCACAAGCACACCACCACCAGCAGATTCTCTGCATGGGGATCTACCAGAGTCATGCACATAGGGCAGTTTTTGCAAATGCAGTCCTTGCTCACCCAGCAACAGAGATGCTGCAGACCGAAGTGTGGATATACAGACTTGAGATAACTGTCAGCTTATTCTGTAATGCGAGCTTTTCAATAAGTTAATGACAGTAAGCTGAAAAATGCATGGTTTTTCTGGATTTCCCTCCAATGGGACTCAAGGAGATGTTTGATTCATACAAAGCTCAACATATATTCTCATACTCTTAATGAAGTGAGTTCACCATTCTCAGCACAATGCAGAGCAGAATGAATGGCAAGAGCTAACATGATAAATAATGTCCTGGGCCAAAAAATCCAACACTGGAAGGACTAAGTCTTAAAATTTGGCTATTTGAGATACTACTGAAAACTCACTAACCCAAAAGCAAAAGAAAGTTTGTGCTGTACTATTCTGAAAATATTAATAAATTAAATTCTAGTTCAGTATCTCTTCTGAACACAGTATAAAGACTGGTAAGTAAGAAGTTTATCTGAAGTGAAATTTTAGTGCAATAAAAATATTAATCACTGAAAAAAGCCCCACAGTAAGTAGGAAAATAATATTTATTATTGTGTTTTAGTTCAAAATTTTAATAATTGCCTCTAATTGAATCCAAATAATGACTGGCTTGTTACAGCACAAAACCCCATATCAAGTTAGAGAATTATGACATTTGCCCTTATGGACATATCCCACCAAGAGATTTGTTACCAAGTCCATCATCTGCACCAATGTATTATATGTTATCTCTATAGAGAGCTAGCAACACAGAAATCATGGACTTAATAGAACCCATGTATAAATTGCCATGTGCAGAGGCAAACAAATGTTAGCAGTTTTGTGTCAATGAAGAAGGCTAGACTGGGCAAATACATAGCCAGTTAAAAAAAAAGTCTTTTAGAACAAGCACTCATGTGAAAAGCAGCTAATTATGTCATTTATATAGCTCACCTTTGCTGACCAATTTTGAAGTGAAGGGGGAAACCCCACTAGTTTCCAAACTATTTCTCTTATAGTAGAACCAGCAAATCAATCTTTCTGTATCCAAACATCAAAACCATATTAGCAAGATAAGTGGAAATTAGGACTGTTCACAACCCCAGGTCATGCTCGTAGGTACTGCTGCAAGTTCTGAGTCTGTTGTTAGCAATAAGCTAGAATTTTATACTAGTTCTGGGGCTTTTTGTTGTTTGTTGCATTTTTTTGGTTTTTTTCCTAATTATTTAAATAAATACTTGACGTCAAAAGACCTTCAGAACTGTTACATGAAGTTTTTTCTTCAGCAATGATCAAACCTGTCTGCATCTGGGAGAGGAGGTGAACCAAGCAAAGGTGAAAATGCTTGCTGTCTCACTTTATATCTCTGTAGAGGCAGAAGATTCAACCACTACATGCGACCATTATGTTACCACTCAGCAACTTTTTCTTCTGTGCTTATGGAGCCTCTTCTCTAAATCCACACCCACAATCTGGCAATGTGGGGCTTGCCTTAGACAACATTAGGTCTGGAAGCTCTGTTAAGCACAAACTGGTACTTCTTTTTTAAGAAGCAAAGCAATTAAACATCCTGCAAGTCAGGGGGAATGTTCGGTGTAATACATGCCTGAGGCACCTTTACATCTTTATTCACCTTCTTGCAATACCACAGGTTTTTCATTTGCCCTCTCATAGGCAATCACATAGGAGCTTTGTCACCTGCAGCAGTTTTGAAGACATCAAATAAAGGAAATTCAAAGTCTGATGGGCAAACACCTCTCTTTAAGAAACCATTACCAGTGATACAAACATGAATTTCCATTCTCAAAACCAATTTTCTCATGCAAGTACCCAAACAGTATAAATATAAAACTAGAATTTCACCTGCCATTGGAATGCCGGAAGCTCTGGAGTTCAGAGCAGACCTTAATAAACCAAATAAGTGCAGCCCAGTAAATCAACACGTTTCTCATAATTTTCCATTCTTTTTAGTGCAACATATTTAGCCTTTCTGGTATAAAATCATTACCTGTGACCAATATTCATCCCCCAGAAAGAAAGCACCCAACTGTTATTTAAAACTGGAGTAACATGAGTACTTAGGCATCTCCAACCTGCTGAAATCAATGCTATTTCAGTTCCTATACACTCCTGTGAGTCTGACCTTCATCTAATTTTTCTTTTCATCCAAAGCCGACTGTGAAATTTGGTTCAAAGGAATAAAGAAGTGAAAGACATTTCTGATCTGGATGGCAGTGGAAGAACTTGATCTCTACAGGAAATCAGAAGTCTTGGGCATTCCAGGGGAGTTAGAAAACCAAGGCTGACCTAGTAAGTACTAACACTTGTTAGCTTGTCTGCCATACAAGAGCATGCTTGATATGGAAATTTTATGAAAAGTAGAGCCAGATGTGGATATTCTTATGCTAAGCAACCTACTCACCCTACTCCTTTCTTGGTGTCAGCTCCAGGAGAGCCAAATCTTTATAAGCAAAACCAGCTTAATGCAGAAGAAAAAGTTATATTGGCAAGAAGTATCCATTTTTCTGCATATTCTTCAAGAGGAAGACAAGAAATGGGAGTCACTTTATAGGCCAGGTCATTGAAATTGAAATATGTGCCAGACACTTGACTTCCTACCTTCAAGAATTATTTGGCTGGGATACTTCTTCTCTATCACAGAAAAAGCCCTAAATAATTAGCACAGTAAACATCTGACTCTTAGGTATTCTCTGGGTTGCATTAATTGTACTGAGGGCAACAGCAAGGTTCTATCAAGCAACAGTAAAGTACGAACCAGAGTACAGTACAGTACAGTAAAAGTGTCAGGGTATACAATGAGGGCTTTAGTGCTTACCCTTCATGCTGCAGGCAGAAAACCTACACTAGTCAAAACTTCTGCTCTATGTTCTTCACCTTCTCTATGTCACTGTATGACATGCATCCAGTGCACCTCAACACAGTCCTACCATCTCACAGAATTAACATGCAGAATAAGGAAAGCTGTGCAACAAGAGAGAACTGCTAAGAAAGCAAGAAAACAGACTTTGTGGAAGGCTTAACAACAGAACTTGAGACAGGATGAGCTCACAAACAATCAGGAGCCTCAGAATCTGTCAGGATTAGTGCCCAAGGTGCAGCAGTGTGATACCTGCCACATCAGTTCTCCCAAGAACCTTGCTTAAGGCATGGGAAGGTACAGCTCACCACATATTCTTTTAATTGATAAATTAAATGTTAAGAAAACATGATCATTTATATATTGGAATTATTTAAGAACAGTAAGAACACAGGTAAAAAAATCACTCACAGATTTTTTACTGCTAAAGTTGTAGTCATAAGTTAGCATAATTCATCAAAAGTACTATTAAAGCAGTGGAAAGGAAAGATCATGGCAAGTCTACCACCTTCTCTGTATTTCTGCAGGAAATGTAGTTTTACATTCATAGTTCTGTGCACAATTCCAGAAGGAAAAGAACAACTGAACAGGTTTAGACTACCTAAGATGACAAAAGAGTTCTTTGATTCACTGAAGTAAGAGAGGAAACTCTTTTATGTCTGTAGTAAAAAAGAGCCTATTCAGAGGGGTTGTTTCTAAATTAGGCTCTGATATTTAATCAAATTATAAATCTACGTTCATACTTTGTGAATCCCCTTACATAGGGTCACCCACAGTTTGATGAAGCCACCCAAGATCTAGGAAGGAGAACCAACCCGCCATGTCTCAGCTTTTGTATTTCTAGCTGTGGCTGTGGCTTGAAGGGTGATGCACAGCACTGCTAGTCATTTTCTGTGTTTTCTCCATGTCAGAAATGTAATGTTTTCAGGATTTGTATATTTTTTTTGGCTTGTGTTTTTTGGGCTTTTTTTTGGGTTTTGTGTGTATTTGTGTAATGGGTTGTGTTAGTTGGTTGGCTTTAGGATTTGTTTGGGTTTTTGGTTTGGTTGTTTGTTTTTGGGTTTTTTGTTTTGTTTTGTTTTAAAGAAAGCCTTAAAATCTTAGTGAAAACCAAAATTCCTGAAATGTTCTTTTTAATTGTTTTGTTCCAACATAAACATTCCCGTTGTTATCTTATGCAGAAATATCATTTCCATTTTTTGTCAGAAAAAAAAAGTGAACAGTAAATTTTTTGAAGAAGTTATAATGAATTTCTTAGACTTCAGGGTATTTCCTGTACAAGCTGAAACTTGCAAATGACTGCCAAGTTCTTATTTTCCTGATTTCACAGACTGTTCTCTTTGTGCGTCTCCAGTCTTAATGGCCATTAGCATTTTCCCTTCTTGACATTTTTACACAGAAACTCTGTATTACTTCTGGATCCCTCCTGCACAGCCAGGGTGTCTGATAAAACAGCCTAAATCTTGAGATGCGTTGATTAAAAAATATAGGGTAGTTAGACAAAGAGAGCCTTTGATCTCTTGCTCTACCTGTGCCTACCAAAGAGCTTTACTGTGCCAGTAAGTTGTCAAGTTGTTTACTAAGAATTGTTTCAGTGTGGTATCAAAAACAAAAGAATGCACAAAGGTAACCACTATTTCTACAGCAGATACTTTTACAGTAGGGCTTCTGTCCCTTAGGATTGGAAAAATATTTAAAACCCTTTTTAGCTAGGAAAAATTCACTTCCATAATACAATAAGGACTGTAAAAACAAAAGCTACTGTAAGAAGGAGGGTGGATTAAAAAAAAATTAAAAAAAAAGTCAGCTAGATGTTCAACATTTAAATATCAACACAATATAGATATTTTTAGTCAATCAAAACACTGAAATTTTGAAGGCATTAAAAAAGACATGTCTGGAAGTATAGACAGAGGTGTCAAATTGCTGAGCTATAGTGGAGGCTGGGAATAGAGATCAGAAAGCACAGTGGCTAGGAAATACAGTACTGAGCAGACACTGCATTTCCTGACCTCATATTCTCACAACACTTCCACAGTGCCTGTCAGTACCTAGAAATGTAATTATTGCTGGGAAGGCACTGTTTTTTCTAGGAATCTGAATCACACATTATTCAGTCAGCAATATTTCAAAGACTAGCTTGAGAAAAATTACTACTTAGAAGTAGTGATCCTCCTACAGCATTGATGAAGTTAGTATGGCTTTTGGAAAAAGAGAAAGAAAATGGATGTTTTCTGCAAGCCATCTGAGCCTTTAGCATGGTAATTACTAGGAAATGTTTTCTGTAAACAGCAATGTATTCAGATTAGTAAAGTTCTAATCAACAAAATGGCTATGTTTTGATTTTGGTAGAAAGAAGTAAATATCCTAATGGATTCATCATTGGTGATGAGACCCTCCCCCCCAAAGCACTGCCTCAATTTTATCCAGCCTGTCAAAAGAAGTGTTTTCTCTGGGCTCCTTAAATGTCCCTGGGACATTATAAATTACTTCACTGCACCTTATTCCCTAAATATTAGGAAACCCTAGCGCATGGTGGCCTAAAACATACAGCACCTGGTTTCCTTATGGAACAAATGTCCATTATGTCCCAACAGTTTTTTCAGCACACAAACATCGTAGCAGTAGTCTCATCTTTTCTGCATACTTAACATGAGCTTATTTTTTTCCCCTCAGAACTCAAATTAAATTCCCTCAGAGATATACATCTCATAACAATGGGAAAAGAAAGTACCTGTACAAAAACCTCCAAAATGCTGCATCCTTATCTATTTCAGGGCAAGATACTTATTTTCCTTCTACCCACCCACTTTTCCTCATAATTTGCCATTCCTTAAAGTAAACACCTTAGTTTGTGGCCTTGGAAAGTATTTGCCTCAAATCAAAACCAGTAGGTAACCAGAAACATGGAACAGTACTGCGGTTTAAACAATAAAGATGTTGACCCAGCCATCATGCATAGTAAGATTGTTCAGAAGAGGCTTGGATTTCTTAAGACATGATTGGGATAAGGAATGAGAAGTGGTCATGCCATGGTAAGAGGCCGTCTTGAAATCTGTCATTAAATTACTTTTATTAGGAGTCAGCAAATATATTAGCATGAAATATATTGGCATAATTTCTTCCCTCAGAGACCTATAACAGAAAAAATTGCTTCTTTATGAAGAGCACACTCCCTAACATAAAGCATTTTATCCAGGCCCTGATTTTTAGTATCTGTAGGTTCTCACAGGAAAAGAGTACATATTCAGTAAACACGGTAACAAAAAGTTCAATGATGCTTTTGGTGCTTTGCAAGTTCCTGCTTTACTGAACACTAGCAAATGACACATCTCCCTGAAGTATTTTCTTTCTTTGCCTCCTTTCGTAAAGGTTTTGTGTATATTTCACTTTCTAGTTTCTTACTGATATTTTTCTTCTGTGGAATAAAACTTCTGTGGAATAAAGCTACTAGGACACAATGGAATGTCCCTTTTATTCTGTAAAACAATATTTATAAAATGATTGCACCAGGAGAAGGATACAAGGTCAAAATGTCACAGGACAAGTGTTTTTCTTTCACTCACTACATTCTCAAATTTGTGACTGTCCAGGTTCACAGTTAAACAGTATTTAAATAATAATTGGTATCCTGTATTCAGGAGTTGCTACTCATTTGGCTGTGTCTCTTGATATTTATCATATCTGAGTTTTCAGATGCACCTATACGTATAGTCCTTAGAGTTTCCAGTTATCAATTTTTGAAAAGTAACATCCCAAATACTGAGTGCGACCCTTGAAAAGGCTGAGTAAACACACAGGCTATCTGAGAAGTACTAAGAACTACCAGTCCAGGAGCACTCACAGATGCTCAGTATCTCAGAGATCTGACACCTCTCTTAACTCACCTCCCTTCTCTTGATCAGAGTGGTGAGCCCTCCTTGTCTACACTTCAGTTTCTCAGGAAAAAAAAACCCACAAAACAGGAACAACAACTACAACTAAGTAATTGCATATAGACTGGGAACATTTGGTGAAGAAATATCAGGTGTACTTCATTGTTCTCTTTAAATCAAATATTTAAATAAAAAAATCAGTGCTGGCATACACTATAATCACAAAGATCTCCACAAAAGGAATTTATCTCAATCCCAGAACCAAAGCCCAGTAATAAAACCCTATCAATGGCTCCATAACAAACCTTCTGCCACTAGAAGGCAGCAAAGCTCCAACAGTAACATAAATTTCATTTCTGTGACAGAACAGGCAGAAAATTCTGTAAATAAAATGAAATACTATTTTCTCTGTGTGTCTACTCAGTGGTTGCTGATTTCTCTCATATTGTTTTCTCTCAGTTCATATGCATGAGTGAAGAGTATTCATTTGCAGTGATTTATTTAAACATCTGTAGCAGTGCCTGTCAGTGGCAAAGAGACTTGGACAGCTGAAATACCCCCAAAGTAATTTCACAGATTAGCTGATGTAAGTATAAAATGTGAATCAGAAAGTAGGTTATCACTGAGCTCCCCTCAGGTGGTATCTATGTCTACATCCATGAATACCCAAATACTTCATCCCTCTACTTTTGCATGCATCTTCTCACTCTACTCTCCAAAATTAATCGTATGGTGTAGGTATTATACTACTAAACTTTCTAAATGAAGAATCCTACTTTTCACAGAGTGCCTGGCTCTTTGTTAGTCAGATAACTCTGTTGCTTTTGATATCAGTAAAACCCACTGCCAATGATATTCCCAGCTCAGATTTCCTCAGCTATCTACAAGCTTCTGCACAGGATACAAAAGCCTTCAGCAAAACCCAAAGCCGGTCACCTGCTTATATTCTATATTGCAATAAACAAACTTAGAATCTAGGAAACAGTGTGAGACTGATTATAAAAGCCATGGAGCACTGTCCTGTGTAAGTAAATCCTGGAAAGCCTTCTCCCTAGGATATTGGTAAATGATGAGAGATAAATGATGGAGGGATGTGGCATTTACAATCGTAGGGCACCTAGTAATCCTAGGGCACCTAAGACCAAAACGTTGCAGCCACAGAGGGCTCCAAGAAACCTCATTTTTATTTTGTGAAATATTTCTAACAGAAAAATCTAAACATTAACAAATGTTCGTAGGAGATACAACACTCTGTGTCTGGCAGTGCAGCTGATGTTTCCTTTCCAAAATGCTGCCCTTTCATTGAATAACAAGTTTCACAGAGCATGGCACTCTTTTAAGAGTTTGTGGGGCACTTCATGAGAAAATGCAGAAAGTGCAGTCCCTTACTTGTGCCCAGGATCCCCCCACCACTGCCATCAGTCCCAGCTCCAGCCTGAGGACCAGGGTCGTTCTGGGTCATCCTGCTGCCCTAGAGGGAAATATGGGCAGGAAGGCAGGGCTTTGGCCAGGCACAGCACTGCACTTACACACACACACATGTGCACAAGCCCACACATTGAAAATATTCAGAATTTAGGGAACAAGTAAAAATCAATAAAATATGCTTGATCAGCAATCAGGAGAAAATTATTCTGAATTCTCAGTTTGGTCCATATTTTTTATCATCTCACAGTTTGTGAAAATGTTCAGAGAGTCATTTGCATCATACTTTTCATGACTAAATCACTACAAAAATTTAAAAATTCACTTTAAATTAAAATTTAAAAGTTCAACTGTGCATGATCATTCAACATATAACTTGCAAATGAACCTAGAGATGAGCAAACATAGATAAAAAAGATCCTGTCTCAACACTTCTCCTTTCACCCTAAACACAAAGCATGCCTGAATCACCAATCAGTAGTGTGGACATATCCATTGGGATTAATTTTAAAAGGTAAAAACCAGTGCATAACTTCTTCTCTCTGAAGATTTTGAACAATATTTGGGTAAAAACATTTTTTCTGTAGCAATATATTTTATTTTTTCCAGACTTAATAGTCCTCTCAATTTAGCTCACAAATCATCTGTAGTAATAATAATATAACACAGAAGCAGTGGGGATCTCAGGGTGGTGTGAGAGGAGTGCTAGTGAGGAACTCTACCACCTCAGGCTGACAACACCCAATAGCTGGAAAGGGAAATGGGATGTAGACAAATGCAGCAAAGAAAGGTGCTCCAAGTACCAAACCCCTTTGCTGCAGCTGTGTTAGCCAGCCAGGGCTGCCAGAAGGGATTCAGAGGTAAAAAAACTGACAGGCCAGTGCAGCCACACTGCACCTACCAACACAAAGCTCAGTGCCATCCTGCATGAGGTGGAAAGCATCTGGTGGAGCTTAATGGCATATGGAACAAGCAATACCTTTTGCTGCTGCATGCACATTAAACATTGATCCTCTCTTTTACACCCAGCAGATTGCCTTCAGGCATTGCCATTACCAGTTTTTGCTCTCTACTCTGTAAACAACTTAGAGGAGATTTTGAAAAGGGAACTGGAATCCTGGATTACACTCTATCTCTGCTAAAAAGGCCACATTATCTAAAAATTATTCCCAAAATTACTCTATTCAGTAAGTAAAGTAACAAATCTCTCTCTCTCTTTTTTTTCTTTTTTTTTTTTTTTTTGTACTGATAGCTACCCTTAAGTGTGTGGATTTACGTAATCTGTCAAACTATCAGCAATACTAATCATAGTACACTGTACACTATCCTTGGAAATATTTTCTTCTGAATTCCATCTACATTTGTTTATCTTTTTCTAGTGTGGTATTCTTTCTCAGTTACATATTGTAGCTGAACGACATGTGATAAAAGAAGGTGTAGGAGATGATGGCATCTCAGATGGAAGAGCCAAGCCCATTAAAAGCATTTTTCTGACATATCTACATGATGCTGATCAGTGTGGATTTAGCTGGACAGAAAATATACCTCTACTGAAGGAATTTCAATACTCACTTCAAAATACCTGAGCAATGAGAGGTGTGTAACAAGTGGATAATAATTGGAATATATAAAAAATTATGTTACCAAAATTCACAGTTCATCAAGAGAAATATGTGCATGTGTGAAATGCTCACAGTTCCTCATAAAAAAATTGACATCACTTGTTTGCAGAATGATAAAACTATGCAGAAGACAAAGATTAACTTTATTTTCACATTAGGAAAACTTTTGCTGCATATTTTAGGAGTAAGTATCAAGGTACAATCACTTTCCTTTTGAAAGTTATGCCAAATTTGTCATGGTGAAGCTCCTATGATGGCTCTTTTTTACTGATTCTTTAGCACAGTTGATTTCCTAATGAACCAAATATCTGCAAATTCAATCAATTCTGTTAAGTCTGTAACTTAGGCATATATAAAGCATGTGTATTTTGCAAAATAAAAGTCCAAAACAGAGGGAATGGGGAAGAATTATCTGTAGGCAAGGCAAGTGCAGCAGGCAGACATGGGGCAGGAGCTCTGAATTTTTCGTGTTTGTTTTGAGGATGGTTTCCTTGGCTGCTTAAAACAATGTAACAACTTTTCTGCGCGTATGCAAGCAGCCAAGTGCCACTCTTGCAAGGTATCAATGTCTTCCCCTAGCCGAAAAAAACAACCCAATAATGTTCTTTCCACACTGAACAGTGGAAACTCTGCTGCTTTTTAGAAAGACCAAACTTTTATTAAGGCTAAAGCAGAGTATACAGTGAGGTAACTCACAGTAGCCCCCAAAGGCATCTGATGTGGTTGATGTTAACATTAATTCCTCAAAAGCACCTAGCATTATTTGCAAACAAATACTTCCACCAAATATATTATCCTCTTCCTTTAAGAGCTCTGCATTCCCTCTTCCCCCAGCACAGTTCCCAGCAGTTACTTGGTGATCAAAATGAAGGTTGCAGAGGTTGACTGTTCGACTACCTGGCTGCTGCCTTTTCCAGACCATTCTGCACCTTATTTTTATTCAGTACAGGAGGTGAAATGGCACAACTGTTCCACTGACCTGAGAGATGGAGGGGCAGAGTGCCACACTCGTGTGCCTTCCATGCTCTGACTGGAGAGCTGGCTGCAGCACAACAGCTCCAGCTTTTATCTTTCTACAAGAGCTTCATGGCAGATCAGAACAAATAAACTTCTTTTGCCCCATAGGGTGGGAAGGTGGAAATGGTGTTCCAGCCATGCCAGTGGTGCAGCCATAGGTCCTGACTCCCCTCACCTATCACACGGACTTTTAAGGCCCTGGTTATTTGACTGCTTCTGAGCTATTAAGTTCATTATCCCACCACTCTGCATCACCTCTAAATCAGACATATACCTGTTTACCTGCCCAGAAGTAAAGTCAATTTGAGCAAAATGAGGGCACGGGGAATTGTTTTATCGATTTTGCTTTGAAACATACTGTATGTACTCTATCTACGTCCACACAGAAGAAAAGGAGTGTGGCTTGCAGCCCAGACTAAGGGTTTTTAAATTACTTAGCTATCATCATTGAGAAGTAAATCTATCTGAGTCTATGCAGATGTCAGGTTTATCTCACCATGGCCTTGTATAAAAACCAGTTATGTATAAGGAAAACATGTATCCAGGATTAAGCCATTTACAAACTGTGTAAAGAACAATAGCAGCTTTCTGACATGATACCTAAATATTCCAGACACCAGCCCTTAGGTAGCAAAAACATCTCTGTAGAAAGGGATTTCAAGCATAAACTTGTCAACCATCTTGCAGCCTGAAGCATGAACTTATTTTGCCTGTTCATATTCGCTGGTCCTGTAGTTTGATCAGTGAGAGGAGAGAAACACCTGCTGGAAAAAAAAAACAGAAGTAAAGCTAAAATCTACACCACTCAAGCATGAATATTTCACAACATGAATATTTCACTTTTTCACAATGTATCTGGTGGTTCAGCATTAGAACAAGTGGTTCATAAGCCAGGCCTGAGCTAGCAAACATAGCAGAGCCTACTTTTCTCAGATGTCTCCTCTCTGCATTCCCCTCAAGACAGCCTGATGTGCAAGCCTCTCTGGGTATTATTGTTGCGAGTCAGTCAGGCAGTCACTGCATGTCATTCAGTGCACCAGCTGTCATTGCACAATAGCATTCGTTCCACTGAACAATAAATTAAATCTCCCCCAAGTGCTAGCCATACCCTGCTCTGAGCCTTACTATCACTTGACACATGTTACTCCACACAGTACATACAGGAATCCAGGGCTGGTGGCGCAGACACGGGGACTCTTACTTGAAATTCCTCATTAAATGAAAGTTTCAAATTTTTTCCCCCTTTCAGTAACAAATCTATAAGAGTTTTTAGGAAAGAATGAGCTTGCAGGCAAGTGGTTGACAGAGAGATGCTGAGTAAAGGCAGGTCTGTCAATAGTTAATTGCTCTGCAGAAGGTAGTGATTGGCAGCTCTGCACTGTTTGTGCTTCCTGGGGCCCCACTAGGAAAACAGACATATTTTGTGAGGTAGGAAAAAGATGCCTATATTTTCCTTGTCCTTTGTTTGGCAAGGAAAACTACTTTCAGTATCATGGACTGTGATATTTCTCACTCAAAAACTCCACTGCATTTGAGAATCTTTACAGTGTTTGAGATTAAGTATGGAAGTAGACAACTGGAAGGGCCAAACATCACTTCTAATTTACTCTAGATGCTCACTGTCCTCATCACCACTCCTTCCTTCATGCCAGACTGTTCCTTTCTGCTTCTCCTTGGCTCCACTCCACTCACAGCTCCACTCCATTTTCTTAATCCAAAGCAGGCGCTCAGCTTTTCAGCCTTAGGGACCGCTTTGGCCTCTTGAACTATGACCAGCTGGGCCAGGATTAGTATCTTCCTGCCTAGCTGCATCACAATCTCTTTTATTCCTATTAGAGTGGCATGAAGGTCCTCATGACTAGTGTATCATCCAAAATTAGGAAACATAATGCAACTACTGGGTATTAATGGTTATTTCAGGATATTAAAAAAAAGGGTTAGGAACTTTAAAGTTGAAAAAATAAAAGAGTTATACTTTCCAACCTTTTTGGGTTTTGATTTGGCTTGGTTTGGTTTTGTTGTTGTTAGGTTTTTTTGTTGTTGTTGGGGTTTTTTGTTGTTCTTTTTAATCTCAAAACAATTGGATTTGAAATAACTGGATTTGAAGTTGCCAGCATTCCTGTGGGATGGAAGTACCATTTCTGATCAACTCTGCAAGCCAGCAACCTGCAGCAACAACTACACAGACTGTAACTAGCTTTGAAAGAAGTGTACTATGTTCAGTGTTCTGCAAACTGTTTTGCTTTTGGAGGCATTGCTCTACTTTCTGTGTCTATTAGCCTTGAATTCATGCTCCCCAAGAGCAACAATATTGTTCTTTGTTCACCACCTTATGCTGCTTACTGGCTACCCCAAAGAATAACCAGAATGCTGAAATAATTAAGGTCTTTCCTAAGTGCTTGCTAAATTACCACAGACCATTGTGCAAGTGATCACTGGGTGAAATACAAGCTTTCCAGGTATGCTTGAGTACCTCATTCAGGACAAAACACATTCAAGTGGGGCATGATGTGGTCTTGCCAAAACGCAACTATGTGAGTCTGTGAAAAAAAAACAAAACAAAACAACAAAACAAAACAGAACACCAACCAAACAAACAAAAACCAAAACCAACCAAACAAACACCCTAAAAACTAATCTGGGAGCCTTCATCTCTCAATTTCCTTTTATCCAAAATAAGTAACACCTCAGTTTAAGTTTTGAAGATTGGTTATCACAATTTATAAAAATCATTTGGAAGATCAAGGATGATAAACAATTAATGCTATTAGACACATTTCTTATCTAATCATGTGCAGGCATTTCTTTTTAGTGCTGATGTTTATTCAATAAAATATTTAACAAGAATCAATCAGTAAAAAGAGATGAAAACGTACAATAAATGAATCTGTTATTTTGAGCGGGATTGATTCGTAAGAGGGGGAAAGTGAGCAATTTTTTAAAGACCCAATATTCTATGTTTAAATTAACTTGTTACCTGTAGAGCAGACCAATTAATTTTGCTGCAATGAAAAGCTAGCTTATAGGTAGAAATCCTTCTATGCTTTGGATTTGTTAATCATTTAAATCTTTTCAACTTGTATTAACCAGTGCTTTTGAATCACTTCATTCCAACATCTTGCACATCCTGTTCAGTTGATTGTCACCAGAAGAATAAACCAGTATGTCCTGGGGAGTTCAGGGGGGTAGATTTCAGGCTTTGTCCCCCCTTGCTTTTGAAAATATGCCCTATCAACAGATTACTAGACATACTGTTATATTTTATATGCACTCGTGAAGATAAATCTGGAGGCTGGTTTGACATTTTCATTACTTGTCTTATATACACCTAATTTAACTTACATGATTGTTTTTGCTGGGTCCACTAATGGCTACAGCAACATTGCCAGGCCCACAGCTGTGGAGATTACTGGAGTAGCAGCACTTTGGCCTAGGCAAACAAAACCAGTTCTGATGATGCCATGACACCCAGGTGAAAGTCCCAGGTCATGTCCCAGGGCACAACACTGGCAGAGGTGCTGGAGATGGCAGCTGCTGCTAGTGGAGAGAAGAAAAGTGGCCAATACCAGTGAAGGTGTCATGAGCCAAAAATAATTTCAGCAGCCAGGATGACCCATCTCATTTCATTCCCCACAGCCATGAGTTCTGTGTCAGCCTAGGTCACATGCTGCTTGTACTCTCTTAGCACCAAACACTTGGAGGAATTTTTGCAGGAGCGTAAGGACAATAAATAGGTTGAAATAGAGGTTGTTGAAAACCCACCTTCACCTGTGTCTTGGCATCACCAACACAATCAGCTGCCACACCAGACTGACCCAAACCAGCTGGACCAAACCCTCCAAGTATGCTGCTACTACACACACAGACCTTCCTCTGGTCCCCAGGAAAGACAAATCCTACTGCTGCAGCAGTGGAGGTTTCTGGGCCACAGACATGTGGAGGGCAGACAGAGGCCAACCTGGGAACCTCCCATCCTTCCAGGTCTGCTTTTCTGTTCCTGTCATCTGGCAGACCCCTCTTTGCAGCTCCAAGCTCAGCTCTGTTCCCAAGGCTCTAGGCCTTTTGGGCCATGGCATCCAGGAGAATTCCATGCCATGCACAGGTGTAACCGCACAGGCTGGTCATCCTTCCAACCTGTCATTGGGACTTGTGGACAGGATTGTGCACATGGTTGCTTCCCTGATGAGCAACCTCTGCTTCTTGAGAAAGATTTGTAAATGTCCTTAGAGAAGGGCTTAAAAACACTGTACTAAAGAAATTATGAGAGTAGCATGAACACCCACAGTATAATCTATGTATGATGGTGATAAACGTGATTTTTTATTTAATATCCAGATTAGGACAGTAGACCGTCTAAAAGCTTATTTCCTGAATACCCCTTAGGAGAGGCAAGGAGAGGAACACATATACTAGAGGCAGAGTGGTAAAACTGCATCAGGGTAGTGCTAAGATTGTCCTATTGGGGGATCCATGAGTAGCTAGGAAAAGCAGTGAAAAGTGTCAGAACTTACAGATATAGAAGTTATTTTGTGTAAGCAGGACTAACAGATAATTAGCCAGAACCTCAGAAGGTTGCTTCAAAGTTAAATATAGAGACAGCATAATGACAGATGACATTTACCACTGATGAATGGTGTACATTGGAGGAAATGTTTTGCTCAGAGTACTGAGTCCTAAGCTAACGGTAATGATTCAGGAAAAAATATCTTCCCTTTCTGTGGACAGTGCAACATAGAGATTGTTAAATAGATGGTAATTTTTATTTTTGTAAGTATTAAAAAGAAAAAAAGGAAGAAGGTGGATTGATTCCTTATATGCAATTAGTGCCCCAAAAGTTTCCCTGAACTAATTTTGTTCAGTCCACTAGACATGCAACAAGAACAAAAGTTTCAAAGTTACAAAAAAGGCTGAGGTGTTTCAGAATGATTCATCTGGGAAAAGAGAATAACTGAAGGTGATATCAAGAGCATATAGTTGACAAATGTTCACATATTTTTTTTAATTTCTGCATTCTCAGGTAGAGGTGGAGCTCAAGCTGTTTACTTGCTTCGCAAAAAAAAAAAAAAAAAAGAAAAAGGGTCTTGGAGTTGGGTTCATTTCTTTTTTTTTTTTTCTTTTTTTTTTTTTTTATGTTGTGGTCCTTCTTTGGGATGGAGTTAAAACCTTCTGTAAAGCAAAAGTAACCAGGCTGGAAATATCCAATCCTTTCATGGGTAGGTATGGGAATGGAGAAAACCAATGTCTATCTGAAATCACAGGCTCTGGGAAAGTACTGTTTTCCTGCAGTCTAACAACACTAAGGAATTGAGAACTTTCATTCTCTTTGGTTTAGGCTAGAAATTTCTCTTGATAGACTAGTTTTGCTAAAATTTCTCGGTCCCTTTCCAAAAGTAGTAAAGAGTTTTGGAAGAGTGATATCAAGTAACATGATTTTTGCTTCAAAAAATTCCTGAACATATCTAATAAAGAGAGAAAAAAAACCCCTGTAGAACTAGAGAGGAATATTCTTAGAGGAATATACTCCATTTTCATAGCAAATGATTAGCCAAGGAAATTCTGTAAATACTTTCAAGACCAAGGGGTAAGTGGAAAGATGGTGTCTGTACTGACATGTCTTATACAGGTTCCAGCATATCAGAAATAATTATTACATCTCTGCTTTCATGTAGTCATGAGCTGCAGTCCTAGCACAACATTACTCAGCAGTTTGGCATCAGAAGTTTGTAGCATCTGCCGATGTCAAAAAGCAGATTTTACACTTCTTTGGAATTAGCTTCTCCCCCTGCTCAGTTCTTCTTGCCTAGTACTTCAGTGAGAGAGGTTGCACTGAGTTGCAGCAGAGCACCACAAGCAAAGCTACATAATTAATACACTAGAAAATTAATTAGCCTGGTGCTCAGTGAGGAGATTTGTTCTTGGTAACATGATTCTGAATAATCATCTATCTCTTGCTTTCTCTGAGTGAACAGTTTGCAAGCATCAGCAGCTATTGCAGGCAGTTGCATCACTGATCTGTCATTCTTTCACGGCCGTACCATATGGACAATAATAACTTAAATGGAGTCTAGCAGATGTAAAGGACATAGTGCCAAAATGAGAATTCACAGATAGGACCAGTGTGTTTGCATTGAGATGTTTAATGTTAAATTTTTTACTTAATAATTAAAAATATTTGTAATTTTCAACATATATATGTATATAGTGAAAATCTGTGTTTATGTTTAGTTGGAGTGATGAAGAAATTAAGAAAGCAGATGGCATTAAAGAGCAATATTTTCTATGAAGTTCATTGATTTTCTGAGTCTGTGTGCCTTTCTACAAAGTAGGGAGAGAAACAGTGAAAATAATTTTTTTAATCAGTTAGATTAGCAAGAGAGTTTTTTGTGCAGTTACTCAAATAAGAGCAAGAGGTCCTGTTTAAACCCAAGGTACACAAATGTTAGTATCTTTGTTTTCCCAAGCTTTGCAGAATGCATTCCATCGTTTGGATACAGTACAGAAGAAACACTGCTACAGTACTCAATGCATACACACTGAGAAAAACAAGAAATTCAGAACATGTTTTGATCACTTTGTTTTATCAATCCTAACATGCATGAGGAGGGATGCCTGAGTCACTCCTTCAATCATGAGCAATATTTCCAAATAGCACTCTCCTCTCCTACTCCCAAGGCCCTAGGAAAAAGGGAAGTGCCACAAGCAAGACTGGGTCCACAGGTCACCTCTTTCTCAGCACAAAAACCCCCTGTCCTTCCCTTGTCCCCTTTCTTACCTCTGAATTTGGAAAAAAAAAGTAGTGGTGTCTGGGTGCTTCACAAAGGGAAGTGAAAAATTTCAAAGCAGACAGGAAACACCGCGCTGCAATGAAGCCAGCCTTGTGACAAGGGAACATCCTCTTATGGACAGAGCTTGAGAAAGCTTTGAGAAAGCAAACAATTTTACTTGTAAGCCCTTACACACACGAACACGCGTGTGCATACACACACACACATAACACTTTTCACAACTCTCAAAGATTAGAGTTTGACCCACTTGAACTTTGGGCTAGACCTGGACAATAACTCTGTTTTTGTGACTAATGGAAATTTAAGAGCATTCTCAGAATTTTGAGAATAATCCTGCCCCTGTGAACTTCACCTCCTGGGGTGAAGTACTCTGTCTGCAAAATTACTTCACAGTGTCAGGGTTGTGAGAGTTATTCTAGTTACTCATAAAGTAAAAAGGAGTTAGGGTAATTGTCTTATTTTCCACCTGAAAGCTCATTTTTACAATAGTTTCTCTTCATATTGAGAGCACTGAAAAAACAATTTTTGTACTAAATTTGAACTTGATAATATTATAGTTATAATATGGTAATAGTACCAATATAATATTATTACTCTTATATATTAATTAATTATTAGTATAGTAAATTTACAACACAGAATTAGAAACTGCATATGTTAGTCAAAATGGAAAAAATGCTACCTTGAACACTAGAAAATTTCACAATAAAGTGGTGTTCATCGTATAGGCCATCAGGTTGAGTTATGTGAAGCAACTCAGAAGAACTGAAGAATGGAAGGGAGGGAGGGAGGAAGTGGTGGAGGAAAGTAGCAGAAGGAAGAGGCAGAAGGAAGTGGCGTAAGGAAGGAAGTGGTGTAAGGAAGTGGCGTAAGGAAGGAAGTGGTGTAAGGAAGGAAGTGGCGGAAGGAAGTGGCGGAAGGAAGGAAGTGGCGGAAGGAAGTGGCGGAAGGAAGTGGCGGAAGGAAGTGGCGGAAGTGGCGGAAGTGGCGGAAGGAAGTGGCGGAAGGAAGTGGCGGAAGGAAGTGGCGGAAGGAAGGAAGGAAGTGGCGGAAGGAAGGAAGTGGCGGAAGGAAGGAAGGAAGTGGCGGAAGGAAGGAAGGAAGTGGCGGAAGGAAGTGGCGGAAGGAAGTGGCGGAAGGAAGGAAGGAAGTGGCGGAAGGAAGGAAGTGGCGGAAGGAAGGAAGGAAGGAAGGAAGGAAGGAAGGAAGGAAGGAAGGAAGGAAGGAAGGAAGGAAGGAAGGAAGGAAGGAAGGAAGGAAGGAAGGAAGGAAGGAAGGAAGGAAGGAAGGAAGGAAGGAAGGAAGGAAGGAAGGAAGGAAGGAAGGAAGGAAGGAAGGAAGGAAGGAAGGAAGGAAGGAAGGAAGGAAGGAAGGAAGGAAGGAAGGAAGGAAGGAAGGAAGGAAGGAAGGAAGGAAGGAAGGAAGGAAGTGGCGGAAGGAAGTGGCGGAAGGAAGTGGCGGAAGGAAGTGGCGGAAGGAAGTGGCGGAAGGAAGTGGCGGAAGGAAGTGGCGGAAGGAAGTGGCGGAAGGAAGTGGCGGAAGGAAGTGGCGGAAGGAAGGAAGGAAGTGGCGGAAGGAAGTGGCGGAAGGAAGTGGCGGAAGGAAGGAAGGAAGGAAGGAAGGAAGGAAGGAAGGAAGGAAGGAAGGAAGGAAGGAAGGAAGGAAGGAAGGAAGGAAGGAAGGAAGGAAGGAAGGAAGGAAGGAAGGTTGTTTCATTAATGGACTCTAAAAATTAAAAACATGGAACTGGATTGTTTCAGAAAGCGCAGTAGAGATGGGCTGGGGAGGAAGCAGTGACTCTCCTATTTTAAATGAAGGAACTACTGAAACCTGTTGCATGTGTATTTTTACTGAATTTTTGTATTGATTCCAAAACCCTAAAACTCATAAACACCCTGATCCTATGTCGCATAGGGAAAAGCTGATACTTTCAGGAAGAATGTCTTGTATTTGTGTGAGGTCAGCTTTGTAGTAATGTGTGCTTCCCATCATAGATTCAGCTTGGAGCTAAAATCAGCAAAAGCATATATACCAAAACATAACTTTATCATTCCATTTCCATGGATGCCAAAATAAACAGAAGGATATACTGCTGAAATCCCCAAGCATTGTTGTTACACTAATACATTACAGTTACACAGTTATATACAAATAAAAGCATCTAATCTGTTGTCTAAACTTAGCAGAAACAATGCCCAGAAGCTTCTCACAATTAAGCTAGCCAACATGTCTCACAGCAAATTTGTTGCCCCCACCGCACCATGTGAAAGTACATGTAACTCAGCAAAACTGAAGTCGCTTTTCTCCCTGGTTTTATGACTCCTGCACAGATTACAGTAGACACACATATACCAGATCTATCCACTTTCTTTGTATCGCTTTCCTTTTCCATTGATTAAAAAGGCAGGGATGCTCAGGCCTATAGCTGAAGTCAGGAGGAGCACAGTGTGGTTAATTTTTTTCCTGGGGAGGACAAGAAGAGGAGTGGAATGAGGGATGCCTCCTGACATTTCTGTCTCAACATTGCTGCAGTGCAGCATGTCTACAGGGCTCTGGGGGAGAACATCAAAGTGATGCTGCTTGCTAGCTCTTGTTCTCATCTTTCTTTTTCGCCTTGGACTAGCAACCTGTAATTTTGTGAGCAAACTAGGTGTTCCCAGATCTCCCCTCCACGTAATTTCAAGATAATTATCTGTTCCAGCTTATCCTCTTCCTGGAGGACCCACACTTACCTAATGAGCTGAAAAGGAGGCAGAATAATGTACTAATGACATTTGCTGAGAATTTTAAGCAGAAAAGAACTAAGGAACAGAAATGAGAGTGAGAAAGCACTTACAGAGGCCCAGTGTAAGTCATCATGACTCATCAGATCATAACTAAAAGAGCAGTATCAAATCAAATGGAGCATTTTCAGGACAGACACTGCTTCTCATTTGCAGCAAACAAACAGATAAGAAGGCAGGAGACTATCATTGATTTTAATTAGTGTTCAATTATGACCGGCACATCAATATATTAATTGAAACAGAAAGGCTGGTATCTGCTTAATTAGATCTATATTTCTCTATGCATCAGTGTTCATTTCATCAGAAGAAACTTAGCTGGAGACTGACCTGTTTTGGAAGGAAAAAACCTCAGAACACAAAAACCCCCACAAAACTCAGCTGTAATTAATGCTGCTGATGTTGTTTCATGCTTTAGAAAATGTCATACAACTCATCAGAATTACAGAATGGTTAAGTGAGAGCAGGGGAGGAACCATTGTCATATGTGGTTGTTTCAAAGGAAGCTGCTTGCCTGTCCATGAGAGTCCACCTGCACAGAAACAGGTCACAGAGCTACCCTCTTAGTTTCAGGCAAGCTGCTTTATTTCATGGAATCACAGAATGGTTCAGGTTGTAAGAGACATCAAACATCATCTAGTTCCAAGCCTCCTTCCATGAACAGGGACATCTTCTACTAGATCTGGTTGCTTAAAGCCCCATGCAACTTGGGCCAGAAAACTTTTAGGGATGGGAAGTTCAGTGCCTCATCATCCTCACAGATTAAATAAAAATGTTCTTTAAAAGATAAAGAATTTCTTCCAAATTTCTAATCTAAATCTCCTATCACTTTAAAGCTCTTCTTTCTTGTCTTATTACTACATGTCCTTGTGAAAAGTCCCTCTTCAGACTTCATGTAGGCTCTCTTCAGGTACTGAAAGGTCACAACTAGGTCACTCCAGAGCCTTCTCTTCTCCTGGGTGAACAAATACAACTCACCCTGTCCCCACAGATGAGGTGCTGCAGCACTCATACCCTATTTGTTGTTCTTCCCTAGACTTAGTCCAGCAGGTCCATATCCTTCCTGTGCTGGGACCCCAGAGCTGGATGCAGGGCTCCAGGTGGGCTCTCACCAGAGCAGAGCAGAGCAGAGGGGCAGAATCCCCTCCCTGGCCCTGCTGCCCACGCTGCTCTGGATGCAGCCCAGGACACGTTTGGCTTTCTGGGCTGGGAGTGCCCATGGCTGGCTCATGTCCAGCCTCTCACCCACCAGCTTCTCCCTAGGGCTGCTCTCCATCTGTTCATCCCCCAGCCTGTGCTGATACCAGAGGTTGCTCTGACCCAGGTGCAGCACCTTGGTCTTGTTAAACTTCATGAGATTCCCATGGGCCCCCTACTCTAGCTTGTCCAGGTCATTCTGGACGGCATCCCATCCTTCAGGTGTGTCAATGGTGGCATCTGTATATTTACTGAGTATGTACTCCATCCTTTTGTCTATGTCAATGACCTCTTTCTTCTCTTCTTTCTCCTTCCTTTCTCTACTGGTGTAGTCACAACGTCACAGAATGCTCCTGAGTTGGTCAGGTCAGGACTTGCCCTTGGTGAAGCTGTGCTGGATGTCTTGGATCACCTTCCTGTCCTCCATGTGCCTTAGCACACCCTCCACAAGATTCTATTCCATACTTTCCTGGGCACATAGGTGAGGGGTAGTTAAGGGTAGTTCATCTACCCTCTGATGAGTGGGTAGTTCCCAAGGTCCTCCTTCCTACCCTTTTTTGAGACAAGGGAGACAATACCTCCCTCTTTCCAGTCACCTGGGACTTCCCCTGACTGTTGTGGCTTTTTGAGTATCATGTAGAATGGCTTAGCAACTGCATTAGACAATTCCCTCAGAACTCTGGAATGCATCTCATTTTTGTGGCTGTAAAAATCTGAAAACTGAACTTGTGCTAAAAGGCTGAGTCCAACACCACAAAAAAAAAGCATGATCTGCTACCAGGTATTTTCTCATTTCCAGTATACATAATGTTACATCAAGACTCAAAGAGAAACTTAACTCCCTGAGGTAGCACTGGCTCTATTTAAATATCCTTATGGTTTAAAGCATATGTGAAGAAAAGGGAAACATGGGTTTAAAAATTACTGGCTTGTGAGTGAAGAGAGGTGGTGTATGAATAGTGCAGTGCAGTGATGTGGTAAAAACCCATGTCTCTAGAAGTGGGATGAAATCATTCTACTTCATTTGGGCACTGGGAACTTCAAACACTCATTAGAAGAGTTCAAAACCCACTGAGAGCTACAATTTTTGCACAACTAACTCAAATACTTGGCAATCATGTTAAAGAAAAAAATAAAGCAAGAAAAGAGCCACAAAATTGCTCACATTATCAATTGCAACTGGCAATATTAACTTTATCAACTTCAGGCCCTTCGTTTTATAAGTGTGTAGTTGAAGATACATGTGCTATCAATTGGTTTTATCTCTTCTACCTTCTACTTTATCTGAGTCACATGAATTACTAGTTATTAAGTTGTCAAAAGCCCTTTTTATATTTGAGTCTATATTTAGAACTAATTATGTTTTTCAAATAGCATGATAGGCACTTTTCAGCACTGATCACATTAAGAGACTCTCACTCTGTATAGGCACTTGGAAAGTGTTTAAGCCAACAAAAAGATAGGAGTAGGCTGAAACATCCCTGGAAGCCTTGATCAGAGCTAAGAGCTTCAGCAGGTTGAAGGCTTTTGGGAACAGTAAATGGATTTTTAAGTTGGCTCTTACTTCCCCTACTGTATTGACTAGGAAGCAGCTAAATAAAAAACCCACATTCATACTCAGCAGTTTCTTTATCAAGATAACTTTTCCTACATGTTTGAAGATATAATCTTACATCTCCAAATCCCTCACAAACATAGCATTCAAAGCTATATGGGATATATCATTATTTTTCAGCTGTAACACCATGGGACAATGTGGGTCTCTGATTCTTGATTCATGATGTCAGCATGTTAAAACTTATGCATAGCCAGAAGACATGCTCTTTTCAATATGAATTCAATCCAAGGATTTTGAGACTGATTCAAATCTATGAGACTACAGACATAGGAAGTATGAGTATGTGTCCAAGTGATGCAGAGTGTGGGAAAAAGCTAAAATGTTTAGCAA
The DNA here is from genome assembly GCF_015832195.1 of Motacilla alba alba. Lineage (NCBI taxonomy): Eukaryota > Metazoa > Chordata > Aves > Passeriformes > Motacillidae > Motacilla > Motacilla alba. The sequence goes on from NC_052046.1 coordinate 46,756,641, forward strand.
TGCACATGGACAAAGCTTAGAGAAATTGCTTCCATCAGGACTTGTACAATCTAGAAGACAACTCAAAAGCAAACCCAAAAATCAGAAAACTGCAGTTTATTGGACAGATGTGGGGTTTCACCCCCGGATTGGGATGACCCCGAAAGATGGAAAAGTCCCTCCTCCAACCCGTGTCTTCGAAGAAAGACTCAGTAGTCTTCTGTTGTCTGTTCTCAAGGTTGTTTATTGTTGGTTATCTACAAGATTCTTCTCCTGAACTGCTGTGGCCCGTTCAGCAGCTCAGATAAAGGCACTCTGCCCTCTCAGGGGGCTGGTGCTATCTTTTATATCATATATTACGTACTACGTTTTTGCTTTTTCCCCAATACCTACTATCTATATTGAATGGTGACTTTCTACTCTAAACCAATCTGTGAGTGCCAACATCACCAAAGACATGGAGGTTAGGAAGGAGAAAGAAAGAGGACAGGGCACACCCAAGTCCCTCCATCTTAGAACTCCTTACCCCCATGTACAAAACTTGGACCCCTGCGTACAAGGCTTAAAACCCCCCTGTACAGCACTCAAAAATCCTTCCTTTCACTTTGTGATTATCTCTACTATGCTATCTAAACTTTTGTGTGTGGCTTGTAATTCTTCATACAGAGTTAGTAACTTGCTTCATGGGCTAAGATCAAAACCCCAAGAGTGTCTTTGGCTGCATGCCAGGGTCTCAGAGCCCCCTGCCAGCGGCTCTGGCCATCCAGGACACCCAGAGGAGAGTCCTGGGTTCCGACAGACAGAATGTTAAAAAATTCACTTCTAAAGAGTAAAGTTTAACCAGACCTGAGGAGTTCTCAGACAAAAATTGGAAAAAACAAACCATAAAGAGCCTGCTTTACAATAATTTTCCTTAAATTGAATAAACTTCACAGTGCACAACAGAAAAATTATAGATATTAGAAGGGAAATTATCTGTAGGTCATTTCATTTTAATTTTCCTGGAAATCTTCAGTCAGCAGCATCACAGAGTATATCCCTCTAATTTGCCATAGAAGGCCAAATTCTGCTAATATGGAAAAACCTTTGCCTAGGGCATTTTCCCTGTGATCTTTCTTCAAAGCTAGGGGAGAGAATTCCTTGCAATGAATTGGCCACTCTCCTCCATACAGATACAAGCTGAGGTGGCAGCTTGTATTTCTACCATTCAAGCTCTATAGCTTGAGTCCTAGTGCTCTGAACCCATGGAGTACAATTTCTGGCCAGTTGCTCTTGCTGTTTGACACCAAATCACTTTGCCTTACTCTTTGCTTATTTCCAGTAAGTGTTTTGTGGGCTTTTGTCATTTGCAGGACAGAACAATGAGATTTTTATAGATAATTTCACAAGCTGTATGTTTTCCTTGGCAGGAAGATTAAGGGCACTGGGCTAGCTGCCTGATGGAGGCAAGAAGCACTTGAAATACTGGATGCCCAGTTACCACCCATCTAAAAAGGAGACACCTAATTCTAGAAGACAGCCATTAAGACAATGTCACAGGAAGACCTACAAACTTTAACAGCAGTGCAGGAAATTTCAGTTATTTCATGTGAATTTGTAGCAAGCCTTACTTTCCTCAGTAGGAGAAGGAAGAGACAAGGAGCTGTCCTTCAGCCAGGCTCCTTCCTAAGGCACCTGCCACTCTTGCAATATGTCAAACCCAAATTGCACATTTCCTGAATGATTGAGCTTGGGCACTGAGCAAGTATATCACTTGCTGGAGCTCCTGACCCTCTGACTATTGAGGAAGCTGCCCACAGTAATGGCCCTGCAGCTCCTGTCTGATGCTGATCCCTGTGTCAGCACTTCATTCCCCTTCATGGATGGACAGCTTTTTCTCCAGCAACCACACAGGAGTGTCCCTGCTGCAGTCACAACTTCACTCTGCACAATGGGCATGGGCAATGTCACTTCCCAGTGACGTTGGCAGAAGACAGTTTTTAAGATCTTACAGTTTTCTTAAAAGTCTTGGGGATTTTTAAGAAGAATATACTTTCCCCTCACAGTGTTGGTAGGGCTTGACTACTTGTCCTAATTCCTAAAACTCTGAATTTGTTATTTTTAATACTGTGAATGGCAGAATTGTCATCCAATTTAATTTCTGTCACAAAAGTCCAAGTGGGAAAGCCAAAGTCCTTACCTTATCCCTGTGAATATTATGATACAATAAATTTCAAGATTAGAAAATGGAGTAATGCTTATTTCAAACCTGTTTTAAGAATTACTGATTCCCCATTCCTGCTAAAATTTCGCTCTTTAACAATTGCATTTGGACCCTCATTAAGCAAACACAATAAGCACAATTCTAATACTGTACAAGCATGTAGCTCCATCTTGTGCAGTAGAGTCATCAGTTCCACTCTTGCTGGACTATAGTCTTATTTTGTAAGTTAACAGCACCACTTTAGAGGTGCTATTACCTGTTGTTCCTGAAGCTTGGTTTTTCACTGGCATATCACAAGTAGATTCACTATGCATGCCTGATGTGCACACTGTTAGAAAAGAAAAATCCTACTTCTTTTTGTTTCTGCAGCCCATCAACCCACAGTTCTCACAGGTAGCAGAAAGGTTTGATAATATCCCAGATTTTTTCAGATTTTGTACATTTAAAAAGGGAATCAGCTATTTTGATCACTTGAAAAGTGATTTGGAGGTGTTAATACAAAAATCGTAACCAATATATATCTGGAATGCAAATGGAAAGGATGCTATAGCGCTGAGGTTCCTTTTTCAGGTAATTAAAAATTTAGCTTGGCACAAAGTTCCTTAATTGTATTGTCATTGGGAATGGAAACTGGGAACCCTCAGATATCTACAGAACTGTCCTTTCAGTAGCTACCCTGCATTACACAGAAAGCATGCTGCGGGAGAATTTTTTAAAATTTTCAAGCTGCCATTGAGATAAAAATCTGAAGTTTCTCATGATTCTTTGAACCCTCTCCAATCTTCTTGAGATTATTGGAAACAAAGTATCTTTGCATATTTTTTGTGCATTCCTGTTTCTATCTGCTTCATGCTGGACCAGAAAAGCCACAAAAAAACCAATTTATCTCAGGCAGGGCTTTAAGTTTTCTGGTTTTCCAGGAAACTTGCTGCTTTTTGACCCTTTATACCTACTGGAAACCTTATCTATGTACTACTGCTTCTAATGAAAGGCTTTACAGCTGGCAGGGGAGGGCAGAGGCAGCCATGATTTCACACATCATCAGATAATGACTTCTGGACTCTGGAAAAGAATGCCTCACCACAACAGACAAAGAGGCTTTGTCAGGTTCAAATTGGTCAAATTAATAAGAAACTTTTATTTAGTGGATGTGAACCTGATTATGATACTTCAAGTGCTGTGGTTTCCTAAGCAAGCATTCTTGTTTCAATGTTTTTGTACTACTTCTGATTCCTGTGTCTCTGTGGGAAAGTTCTGTACAGATTCTTTATTAAAATAGGACAACAGGAAAATTGACTTTTCCTCTATATGAATATAAGCAATTTCCAGCCAAGAAAGACAAAGGTTAACACAAAGTCTGCATAGGGCATCTGATGACAAAGTCCTTCTACTTTAAAATAAATAATTAAATAAACATCCTTTCATCGCTACATTCCTTTCATTTTCCACTACATATGAGGCAAAAGCAGGGGGCAGATAATATCTAGGAGTGTTTTGCTACTAGTTTTTTGTCCTAAGTGACCCTCTTAGACAGCTGGCCAAACTAGTGTTAATATTTCACCTCTGTTCTTCTTGGGAAAGCCAACGCCCTGAAATTTTCATGTTGTCTGTTTGCTTTTAACTAGTGCTTGACTGAGGCTGAGAAACCTAAATATGTGTAAATAAAATAGCATATTTCTGTATTTCCATGCTGTGTGTACTGAGAACACCATTGTATTGAAAATCAGTGAGTTTTGACATGACTGTTGCCAAGTCTTTGAAGAAGTTCAGAATATCACTTTCCCCAACCAGACATTTTCTCTCTTAGTTCATAAATTGTGCTTGTGGTCAGGTTTGTGATAAGATCTGGGGTACAAAATGCTTTAGGCATTTTGACTTTTTTGGATGAGCATTTAAGGCTAGACTCACTCTAGTTCAACTAAATTGCTGATTTAGCTAAATTTTCAATTCTTACTTGAGCATTTACTGCCCTTGTTATGATCAAATCCATACCCAACATTGTTGTAGCAATGGAAAATGCTGTGAGGTCAGGTCTCTCAAGGTTTAGTTCTATGCCATTTGTTTTTACTCATCATAGTCAGGATGAACAAACTCAGACCAATCTACAGCAGCCTGGAGAATGGCAGCCAAAAAATCCTGGTATAGGAGGTACTCAGGAGTCAACTTTCCCAAGTAACAAATTATGAATATGTATGCCAGGTTGTGGGTGCGTCACCAAATGTAGTTTAGCTGATGATTTGATAATTGAGCAGATTGGGTACAATATAATTGCTTCAATCTCCCTCTTTAAAATCAAAGTGAAAATGTTTTGATTCACAGCTGCTGTGAATCAAATGATGATGGCAACAAGCAGCAAGTGACTAAGCTACAGACACTTGATTGTATCGATTGCTTGCACCCTACTACTCAGAGCCCACACAGGGCAGCAGTGAGACAGAAGTGAGTTTACAGTGTGCTGCTTGGTTGACCTGTGCTGCTTCCCTCTTGCATACATATAGTGTCTGCAGTGCCTGAAACTTTCAAAGAGAAATAATTTGCACCAAGGCATGTTTAAAGTGCCTTAAGAGTATCTGTGATTGGTGTCAGAGGAGAACAACTAAAACAATTCACAGTCTGGTATACATACATTGCTTCACTTAAGAAAAGGCTCTTACACTAAATTAGTGACAGTCTGTTATTTGGAAAGCAGGGTAGGTAAATATCAGATGCATCTGAAAAATCTGAAGAAAAAGACACCATACATAGTGTCTCAATGAGATGCATGTAATAAATCATTCTTTTCTTGTTTTTATGGGCAAATCATATTATGCACACGTGTTCAGACCTCTCCTCCAGTCCTTTTATTATCCTTAGAGTTTGATTGTAGACAAGAATGGCCAGACTGCTATTGTTTAATTTATACAGTATCTTCCTCTGTTCATCCCACATGATGCAAAAGTCATTGAAGTGTTGAATTTTAATAATGCACATTAGTATCCAACTCTTTCAGAAACTGCAGATCTCTTGTTCAGGATTGGTCTTTCACTGATGTACACATAACATGCGCCTTACACAAGCATAGAACCAGGTAGTGCAGAACAGTGTAGCTATGGAAGGATACAATATCATTTTCAAAACATGAGCTGAACATAAAGCCATATGTAGGCCTAAACTATCCTCCTTCTACCTCTTTGGAGTTTTTCTCCCCTTATTTCTCCTCTTTAATCTTATACTGGCCCTTCCTTTCCCAAATGCATTTTTGAACTGCCTTTTTACCCCGTCATACCTTCAGGCTAAGGAATGGGAATATTTATTCTATAAATTCATATCCATTTCCCTATTTGTATAGGATAATAACACTCATTCTCTGAAAAAAAAATGTTTTTAATTCTATGAGAATACAGTCAGACAAATTAGTTTCCCACAAATGAGGATGAGCAGGCAGACAGGTAGGTAGCTACTCCAAAGGATGTCCTTGGCATTATGGACTGTCACTGAAAAACCACAAAAAACCCCATGAAATAAGTGCTCTATCTCCCCTGCTTTTGCTCACTGAGATCAACACAAATTGAGGAGAAAAGGTGCTGCTTTTGAATACATAACCTTAAACTCTGAGCTAACCCTTATGTGCCACCCCATGGAAGGTTTGTGAGACAGCTTCAGAAAACAAGAAATCATCCTTCTCACTTCTACATTTAGAATGTCCACATTCAGGGGTATAATCTGCTCATGGCTCTGTGTAGCAATGTTCCCCTTGGCACATATATACAATGGTGTTTTTGCCGAAGAACCACCTGAATCTGGTGGAACACTCAGAGGCAATTATCACATCTGGATAGCTGCCTGCAGAGTGTGGTGGCTATAGAAATTGAATTATCCGTCCTTAGTAGAAACAGTCTAGCTGGCAGAGATCAAGGAGCAGTGGCACACAATGTGCAACAGCCTCTTGTGTGTCTTCTGTGGCTGCACATAAGAACTCCATTCCCTTCAGCCCAGGGATTTGAGTACATTCGATGTACATTCAGATGAATACAGAATTGGAAAATATCATGAAGATATACTTGTTTAAACTTTATTTGAAGAGTCAACTTTTTTTTTTTCAGAATTTGCAATTCAATATAAAGTCCCTTATGAAGAATTAGGGAAGTTTTTTCACAAAATATACTGTATACTAACACACACTCTGCCTGAATACACTTAGGTTGGCGGTTTGCTCTTCAAACATCAACTGTATATGCCAGAGTCTCACTGTTCCCCAAATGTATTTTTCCCTTTTTTTGAGTTCATCTGTATTATTGATATTTTTATAAATTTTGGTAATACAGCCTCTGTGGTAAGGGAGGTATTTATGTACTCCCTTGACATACTGAGCAGCCTCCTAAAGAATCATATTCCTCCCTTACTTTGAAACACCTAAGAATTACTATGGGAGTACCAGGAAGGTGATGAATCCAATTTCACCTTCATGTTCAAGGCTGCACAGTAAATCATGGTACAGTTAGTCACCACAGACCAGAACTGGCAATAGGAGGATTTTATGTATTTACTACATCTCTTTCATTGTATATCGTATCCTCTGAATGTTAGCTCACTGTTTTTTGAAAAAAATTCACTTTTTAAAAATTACTTCTATCACTTTCTCTTTTTTTTTCCACCCTGATGAAACTACTTTGCACTGATAGTATGTATTTAGCATTGATTACATAGGCCCAACATTGTGACAGGAAGGGCTTGTAATTACCCACGCTGTTATGTTGTTTAGGTTTGTGTTTCTTCAAAAGAAATGGTGCTGTTATGCAGCATCATTCCCTATAAATAAATAGTCATAAAATATTTAAGTCTGACAGGAAAGGGGAACTCTCACATTCTTAATAATTTTATTTTTTTTTAAGTCAAGGGGGCATTTAACCTAAACATGAAGTAGTCAAGTCAAGTCACTGAGCTATCACTTGTGAGAAACTGCTTCATATACAAGCAATTCCTGCATCATCTTTCCTTGCTTTTACTCCAGCCTATCCCATACTTCTGTCCAGTAACAATTCTGGGTAGCAGCACTTTTCAAAGTGACATGCTAGGATGCAAGTGCCAACTTAAAGTTTCTGGAACACGCTAGAAACCATAGCAGATGGCAGCACTCAAGAATAAATGTGACTCAGCTTTGCTACTGTGGCCAAATCTAGGACTATAGCAATTGCTTCAATTCATAGGGTAAAAATCTTGATGATGATGATGATGATGATGATGATGATGATGATAACTAGTTGGTCTAGAGGAGGAAATTCACAAGTGAAAACTCATTCATGGAAACATACTAATAAATCCAATCATACTGCAGAAAAGTACAAGTCAGCAGCACAGCTCAGTGCAGATGACCAGAAAACAGTGACCATTGATTTGGGTTGAACCACAGGTCTGCCTATATAAACTTTCCACTTATGCAGCTAAGCAACCAATTAAAGTGGGGGGGGAGAAAACAGAAAAACAGAAAATACAGCACAGTGACCATTTGCAGATGTGAAACCTGCTGTGACAGGGAATAGTGACTGAGAAAAATAAATTGTTATGGCAAGATACTGAATTGAGTGATGTCATGCCCAAACTCTAGAGATATGTTTTGGAGGCAAAGTACCAGAAGTTATTAATTGAAACCAGACAACACAGTTCTGTAGCAAGTATCTCATGATCAATATTAAATGCAAAGTGAATAAAACAAAGCCTCAGTGAACCAAAGTTAATTGTTGAGCCAAGTTCATATCAGTATCTTAGATCACTAAGACTCACATTTTTATCCCAGTCTTTTTCTTTAGTACTGATTGCTTATGTGCAGAAACCACTTCTCTTGAGTTTATATTCAATTTAAAACCTGGAATCACATAGTTTTTTGTAATATGTGTCTATATTTAATGTGCCTGTAATCCAGTTATTTATGAAATATGTGTGTTCAAAGTACATTAGAGGCACTATGCAATGAGGATGGGTTCTTTTGTATCTGATTTTATACTTTTATAATACTAAAATTGCAGTCTTATTTATGTTGAAAATTGCATGCATAACACTGAAATATTTCAGGTTTATTTAGTAGGGTTTTTTCCCCAATGATTGCAATTTGTTAAAGTTTCTAGGTAATTAGGGCAAGTTTAGGTCCTTCTTCATGTTACAGTAATTTGTGCTTAGCTATAAAAATAGTTTTTTATATATATATGTATATATATATTTATATATATATATATATGTATGTATATATATTTGCAATATAAGTGTGTCAGGGAGCATTCAGCATTCTCAGTAAAGGAGAAGTGTCAGCTTTCTCTCTTTGTTAGACAACTGGGTGGGAAGTTGTGTCTGGAAAAGAAGGCATACCCTTTCTAAAGTGATGTTATCCCCTAAAATGACCTTGTTTACTTGAATCACAGGATCACACCTGGCAACAGGAACAAGGAATAGAATGCTAGGAGGCCTTCAAAGCAGGCAGGGCCACTACACAAAGAATTTATGGCCTAAGATTTGCTGAGGGTACAATGGAAGCTAGACTAATCATCACTGTCTGAACTGAAATTTTGACAAAGTGGGTTCCCACAGGGTCTAGGTCAGCATAAGCCATTGTCAGTCTTGCAGTGTTTCCAAACTTTTGAAAAAGTGATTTTAGATGTGGGAATAATTTTAAAGGCAGGTTAGAACTCTGTCACCAATTATGGTTTCTCCTATTTTTGCAGTCTAGAGGAAAGCAAGGGAAGGTGTTTGTGTGCCAAGTCCCTCCGATATGATTCCATTGAAGCCATGGTCTTAGAAATCATTTTATACAATACCGTACTAGAGAAAAAGTGGGAGGGTTTGGTTTGTATGGTGGAGTATGACTATAAATTCTTTCTCTGAAAGCATAATAGAGATTTTAATTTTCATAAGCTTTTGCTTTTTAAATCAATTTCAATTAAGTTGGAGGAGAAAGACAGGAAGAAAAACATACCAATATGAAAGAAGGTTCAAAAAGTACTTATAAGAAATACCTATATAACATCCAGCCAGGGAAGAAGAGAGGGCATAGCTCAGGTCCTAGCTTTCATTTGTGCTTAAAGCAGTTGCAGCTCTTTGCAGATAACATCAGCAACTTTATGCATATTGTCAAAACACTGCTTCATTGAAGACAGTCAGTTATCAAGTTAAAAATCTGCTTTTTCAGTTTACATAATTCCTGAAAATATTTACCCAGTAATAATCTGTGTATGCACAAATCATAGGAAAGAAGTTCTCCCTGCCTTGCTCTCAGGTTCCATCAAGGGCAATCTCCACTAAATGAATGAGCATATTTTCAGGTCTAACAACCCACCATGTTTGCAGTAGCGGATTTCATAACCAGCAATGATCTATCCAAAAATGTAAATAAAACTTAGTTTTTTATTGTTTCCTAAGTCTTTGTAGGTGTTTGTACTCAATCTCAAATTTAGTTGCCTATTTTATGTGATTTGGGGCAAGTCCTTCTCCCAGTATTGCAAAGTTGGATCTTAAGAGGGGCCAACTCCATGATGATTAGTACTGGAAGTTACTGGAAGTTACACCCCTGTGTTAGGGGTATGTCTGTATAAACCCAGAGAAAGAGGCTTACAGTGCTCCTGGATTTTTCTGGTCCAATTGCTATCTAAAGTAGGGTCAGTCCCATGTAAAATGTGGAGCTTGTGGTGGGCTCTGTGAAAGGTCATTAACACAGTGCTGTGCTATTAAGATGTCTGAACATGAAACTCCTGCATCTTAATTAATGTCCATGCATTTTTTGAAGTCCAAGTTACTGAAGAAAGGACCCAGATCATTCCTGGGAAAGTAAGTAAGCATGGAAAACTACAGCAGATCCCGTTTCACTCAAGGGAATAGGCCTATAGTGAAGTATAACTGGTCACCCATTTGTCCTGGGCTCAAGTGTCTGGAAGGACACTAGAATAGTTTTTCCCACAATACATTTCTCAGATAACAGAGGTAAACACTATTGCTGTTTTCCCAAAAGAATTTATCAGCATTACACTGCTTACTTCTTCTATTTCTATATATGCATGAAAATAACCATGAGGACCAATAGGTAAAATGCATGAAAAACCTTGTTTTGAAAATACAATTGCTCTTCGAAGCAATACAACATGAACTTAGTATTTTTATGCTGCAGGAGTTAAGATGGACACCACTTGTTCCCACAAAGAGAACACTCAGTTTGGGGAGGGTTACTTTAGTCTTTGGTCATCGCATGAGAAGCTAAATGCCTTAAACAAATCATAGCACAGCATGTGGTCGTATAGCCTGAGGGACACAGATCTGCTGTTACCAAAAAAACCCCACAGTTCTGGGAATGCATCAGGCCATCTAAGGGCCAATGTGGCAAGAGACTGACAGCCATTGACTTTGGTAGACAAATAAAACAGCATCCTCCAAGACCAGTGCTTAGAAAATGTGTCAGATTTTTAAGTGCAGTAAACAGCGATCTGGGTGAGACTGATCATCTAGGAAGGGAGCAGATGGCATTGGGGTATCCTGGCAGAGACAAGATCCCATGCTAATGAGTCTTTCAAAAAAAAGAAGGGGTCTGGGAATGGGCAGATGGAGCAGTGTAATGTCTGGGAGTAATATGGGAAAAGAGGCCTTCATTTTAATTACTAATTTTTTAATTGAGAGTATTACAAACATGAATCAGGTGGGACTGGGCAGTTGTGAAAGGACATCTGGGAGAGGATAAAGGATGGCAGAGATTTGGGAAGAAAAAGAGAAGCACTGCTTTGTGAGGGCGCTTGACAGCACTGCGTGGTATCTGCCCAGAGCTGGAAGCCAGCTGGGGACTTCTCCCCTCGGCCTCGAAGACACTTTTTGTTTATTCCCTAGTGTTTATTATCCTGGGCCAAGTGTAGATAGTGCCAGTCAGACAGTGCTTCTCTTCTACATGTGTCATAGGGCAAATCAGTGCCATCCCCCATGCAGATGCCACACATGTGACTTCTATGCACTGCAGCCACTGTGAAAAATAAGCACAGGAGAAAAGGTGAAATAAGGATTGTGTTCTCTTTACGCTTTTCAACCACTCATGCTATTCAAATATTGCCTTCCACATGTCTTTTATATATATGTATAAATATATATACATCTATATAAAAACATAAATATATATATAATATATATTATATATAAAAGCTATTGTATATATAAATATATTAAAATATATATGAAAGATATATATCTTTTTAATATATCTTTTATATATATATTTATATTTTTTATTTTAACACCTTGTTTAATACTTGGTAGGAATAAAATGCCATTTTCAATGTAGTGTCTGTCTTTCTATCCAGGTTGTTTAGGGTTTTATGCATTTTAAAGGAGATATGGGGATCTAATGTGTCAGCTATACTCTGAGAAATTAAAACTGAAACTTGTCATGTACTTAAAAACCTCAAAGGTATGTTTCACTGGTCAATAGACAAAAATCCTCTTAAAGGATAGGAAGCAAATTGGGTCAAGATATACTGGCCATCATGGACAACAAAGGGGTTCAATATCACCTCTCATGAATTCTGAATTGAAATGTAGATGGCTCTAAAAACCAACAAAACTTCTCAATCTGTAGAGTACTTCTGCAGAGTTACACCTTGCTCTTTATTTTAAAGTGTATAAAGGTAGTGAATAACAGTATATTTTTTTCTTAATTGTATTTTTCTTGGTGCTCATAGTACATTTAAAATCAGAATAAGGTGACATTTACAACACTATTGTAAAATTATTTGCATGAAGAGATGTGGTCAGAGACTTCAGAACCCTGGGTACTGTGCACAGGCTGATGAGTCCAAAGATTTTTATAGACCTGTATAGATACACACATACAGAAAGTATGAGTCATCAGTTACAGGTACTGTTGCCTTCTGAAAGGAGTTTTATGAATCTCTTAAGATCACTTAACCTGAACTTGTGACATGAACAATTTCTTTTGCACCAACACAGCAGTTATAAGCACTTTAGACAGGTGGAGTAAAAAGATGCCAAAGCCTTAAATATCACTAGATTCACAAGAGTTTATTTCAGCCAGGGACCATGCCTGTGGCTGATGCCTTTGTCAGTAATTTAGCTTCTCTTTATTTAAAAATATTTGCATTTATAGCATTTGCAGTAGGAAGTTTTAATTCAGTTGCTCCAAGGTGACAGAGTCTGTGTTGGTCCTCAACTAACTGCTTTATAAAATATTTAAGCAGTTGCATTTAAGAGGGGCAAATTCTCAGCCTCATTAAAGAGAGATTCATAAAATACTCTAGTGAGGCCAAGATTTGCTCACACCCTACCATCTGAACTGTGTGGTCAAATGGATGCAGTAAGTTTTCTGTTCTTTTCTTTTGACTGATCGTTGGCATTCTGTGGTTTTATCACTTTCCAAACCATTAAGCATGAGGATATTACAACAAGGACTAAGAGAGAAAAAAAAGTGAGAAGAACAAAGGTTGCTGACCAGTTTTCTCTCAATTTTACACTATATTTTATGAAAAGGAGAATGGAATGCCTTCTAGTAATTTTTGTTTCGCCTTGACTACCAAAGTACTCACTTTCAAAACTGAACACAAAACAGCTAAGGAGAGTTCTGCTCACATACATGCAAAGTATGTGTCATCCTGGGAGAACACACACACACAGGAGCTCATTGCTCTCTAATCTCTTCTAGCTGGCTGTGGCATCCTAACTGCATTGTTTGTCTTGCACAAACATGCCAGGCTTGGCTGTCAGCCCAGCAGGATTGATGCCTAGTTAGGTCCTATGTCTCAGCTGCAGTTTTCAGAAGGGCCATAAAAATTAAAGTCACAGCCATAGCACCATTGCATGAGACATGAGCGCACCAGCTTTTTGGACCTGATGTTACAAGGATGGACCCCTACTGCAATGGAAGTCATGCTTTTGTTCAAGTCCTTCACACATTAGTTGTACTATTTATGAATCCATTAATTTTCCAGACTTGGACTCTGGAAAGACTCTAGTAGTTTCCAGTTATTAAGAAAAAAAGTAAATATGCTTACAGCATAAAAATAAAATAAATGTTTTCTTCCCTAAGGTCACCCTTCATGAAAATGTTTCAAAAACCCTCTGTTGTTTAAATAAATTTAAAAAAAAATAAAGGAGCATCAGAATCCTTATACTTAGAGCAGCACTAGATATACTACATAAATTCCTAACTGGTGTTTATCTGATGTGTTTCTGAAAGACCTACAGGAATACAGTTTTCATATTGCAATGTTCTACTAGTAAGTTTTTCTTCTAACCTAAATATCCGTTGTGCTTTTAAGCTTGATATCAATCTCCTCTCCAGATTAAAGTAATAAAAATGTGTCATTCATTATCTGGTCTCCAAGATTTTTTTTTGATGATCCAGGATTCTCTCCATTAGGTTCCTGTATAAGTCCCTGCATTTTTTAAATCAGCCTACAAAACTGAAGAAGATGCTTGTCAGAACATCCCAAATTGCAGTCACAGAAATGAGAATGAATGAATGCTTCATTCCAGCATTAAAATCATAGATGTAAGTCTCAACAGTAGCAGAGCCAACACAAATCTCTGAAATTTCACTTGACTTTCATTTAGCAACTATTTTCTCTCCCAGAAACTCAATTTCTATTACAATTGCCCAAGTAATTCTGTACTTACCTGCAGGTCTGAGCATGCTATCTAGTGTGCTTTTGGGATATTGTGTGAGACAGTGTGAAAATATGTACTTTAGGCCAGACATTGCTATTGGTTCCCACAAGTGCACAACCAAGGTTACAAGCCTTAATTTTGAAATTTTCATGCTGTCTATTACTTTATGACTTTGTTATGTTGTAGTTATTCCTGCACTATCATTCATTCCACTGCTTTTCAGTAAAAAACAAAACAAAAGAAAACAAACAAAAAACTAACAAAAATTCTCTGGAAGAAGTCTACTCAGTTTTTTAAAAATGTATTCAAACTCCCTCTTACATTTAGAAATATTAAATATGCAAAACCTGCAAGAAATTCAAATTTATGGAAAACTAATGGGAAATGTTTATGGAAAATTAAATCCTAATTTCAACAGCATTACACTCTTCAATAATAAGGAGTACTCATAAGGCTTGCTAAGGATTAATTTCTTCAAATCAGTCTTGTTATTTTTGTTTATATTGCAGAAACTGGATTTTTTTTTCTGACACCCACCAAGTTTACTTTCAGAGTTACAGGTACCATTAGAGTATTCTCTTGGTTAGAAAGCATTTTTAGAACTAGAATATATATGAAGCTCTTTTGGGGATTTTTTTTTTCATAGTTATGATTCTGTTTATTTTAAGCCAAATTTACTTAGCCAAACAAAGAAAGACATCATCCATATGAATTAACCTCAGAGATGTTATTAGAATTAATAGCTGAACTTTTTTTCACAAAGTACAGCAAAATACTCAGAGGAGCTGGTAAATAGCAGCAGGTAAACATGGTCTTTGGCCTGCTTCTACAAAAAAATCTCTAAAAACGTGACAACAAAAGGACAATCCCTGTCCTGTCTAGGTGACATGAGGTGAATGGTTTGCTCAGTCAAGGCCCACATCCCAGGTGAAGCAATAAACTCAACATTCACAAAACTCTTTTTGACAAGATTGAGTTAACATTGCTCTGACCAAACATCAGTGTCCCACACACTCTGCGCTGTCCCACACACTCCACACTTTGGGGCAAAAAAATTCCAATCTCAACAGCATTAAATAAAAATGCATTAGGAATTCAAGGCTTGCCACAACAACATGAAAAGTTGCCTTTTAAAGATAAAAAGGAAAAGTGCAGGACTGATTTGATTTGTTTAAATTTCACTGGAGGAAATAACTTCTTACTTCACTGCTCTCTGCCACTTACCTACTTTCTAGATAAGAAGAGATTGACATTGATTCCAATAAGAGTCTTTTATTTAAGTCTCCTGGAGTCTTTGCAGTATTTTCACTTGCTTTTTTCCATCTTCTTCTCTCTTTCTTCATTCTTTTACTGTATTTATTCTACAGTATATTGCCATGCAGCATAGCAGAACAATAATCAAGCTGCGTGCATCACTGCTTCTACTGAGCCAGAATTATAAACACTCCAGGAAATCCTGAACCCTGACATATTCTCAGCAATTAATTTGCATTGGGCTTTTTTAGACACTGGTTTGTTTTGGGGTTTTTTGGCCCTGCTCTTCTCTGTCCTGCTCTCCCTGAATGTTTATCTATACGATAGAATGATCGTTCTCTGGCTGTCATGTCTTTTTGCAGGCTGCAGAGAGGAGTCCTGCCCTGGAGGTAGTGTTTGCCCTCAGGGCATGGGCTGTGCTTGCAGGCACTTCTCAGAAATGCCACAGGATAATCAGCGGAGATCATTGCGCCTCTTCCTCTGCCAGGAACTGAGATCCTCTTTCACAAGAAGAGTACTAAGTGTGCTCCGTTCCTTGCTGGCCCAGAACACACCGCAGAACCAAACAAGATGTTATGCTGCAGACAACATTTTAGAGGCATAGTCTTGTTTTTCTTTCTTTGCATTTTCAACACTGCTCTTTTGGGATAGCTCTTAGTTGTGTCCTGGGACCTTTTTGCCTTCTCATATGACAGATGCATGAAATTGCATGGATTAATGTGACTGATTAACACTTTGGTTTTCCATGTCTGAAATGTTTGGTACATGCAGTACAATTCTGAATACTGTGAAAGAGAAAAGGGAGGGTTGTAAATGGGAACACTGTATCCCAGGAAAGCAAGGGAGCAAAAAGGGAAATAGAAGGAAAACATTGCTATTAGTATTTACCTGACCTCAAGTGCTGAATTCCAGTTCATAGCTAGCATCTTAAATGACCATTGTTTTTAGCAGTCAAACACAATACTTTCATATTATCTCAAATAGTAAACATGAAAGGACTGAGCTGAGAAACTTGTCAAAATCTTATTTAACCTACTTTTAGATCCTGTGCAATATTAGCAAAACCAAATGCATGAAACTTTTAACTGCAAGTAAGATTTTAAAAAACAAAGAGGGTTTGTAGGAATAAAAAGTATGGGATTTGTGCAAGTGATAATAGCTGCACACAGCTCCTATGTCATTCACACTTGCCTGCCTTAAATCATTCCCCTATGATGGCTACAAAAGTATAATACATGACTGAAAACAGTCCTTCAGAAATCTCACACTGGGCCCTGATACAGGATATCTTCTTGTACTAGGCATCAAATGTATGTAAACTCTCAACTGCAATAGCAATACTTCTAAGTTACTAAATAATCGAAACATTAGAGCAGGTAATTGGAAATGTCATACCAAAGCCACACTTTCAGAAATCCAGAGCATGATGTGCAGAGCCCACAGCTACATTAATGAATTTGATTAACATCTCAGTTGCACTCATGCCAGGTTCAACAGGAATTTGTCTGTTAACAGGAATACTATTAGGACTTATCATATAACTTGTGTTAAAGAGTAAATTACTCCACAGTGTGCTGAGCAATTATGCTAGAAGGGCAGTCAATTTGTGGAAAAGAGTGCAGGTGTTTACTTGCAGCTAATCAAAGATTGTTCTCTATAGCAGATAAATCAATACACCAGATTTTCTAAGCAGGGAAATAACAATTCATATTAAGTCTTTCTGAACCAGGCGAAAGAGAAGTCATGTAGCTACTCATCTCAAAAAAGAAAAGGCCAATGAGCCAGTCAGATACTATCACAACACAAATGATATCTCTCACACCAAGCAGGGAATGGTCTCCAGGCACAGGGGAGGGTGCCACCCTCACCCTCCTTGCTTAGAATCCATCCTGACACACACCATGGCCTTTTTGGGGTCACGAGTTTGTGAAGTGCTAAATTCCTGCTACTCTAACTTGGCTTTGACACTGCCAGGCTGTTGATATACAATACCTCCTACGGTACACTAGCTAGTCAGCATGGCACCATCCTTATCATTGCTTGTTTACTATAACCCCGGGCAGTGTTTAATGGTTGCAGACATTTGTTGTCATAAAACATCATACAGATATGTCTACCTTTCTGTATTTTTCCCTTTTTTAGCTCCTGGAAATTCAGTTTATGCATGACTACAAGGTTTTCTTGCTTGATGTTTCAAATTTAGCAGTTGCAGTTTCTCAATTTTTGGACTTTGCCTATCATAATACTTAAAGATAGGTGATAGTTCAAAGTTTATCTCTGCATGAAAAGCCTCCTGGAATATATAAGCTGACCTGAATGAACTCACTCTTGGATGCATGGAGGGTAATCTCACTTCTGATAAACCTATACAGAGGGATGCATGAAAACGTAGCAACATGACTTTAGGTTTAATTTTAGACCCAAAGATGACTTTATTGCATTACTAATGCTCAGGTTTATATTGCTGACAAAGAGTTACATCACACACAGTCATTTGACTAAGGAGATTGTAATTTATGAAATAATATTAGTACTGCAACATTAAGGTTTCTTCAAGTCCTTTTTTTGCTGCCAGTACTCAAATACTCCTGAAATGTCTCTGGTGGAATGATTTGCTATGCTTTACCAGAGTAAGAGTATAATTTTAAAAAGGCTTTTTGGCACAGATTCAAGATAAAAGTGTTTCTTTTATGCAGTATCGCAATTCCCTGAATGATTAACAAACCATATTTAGCATATGCTTCTAATGCTTTGAATATCTTTCCAAAGATGTGGTCATAACATTATTTTTTTACTATTAGAAAATTATAAAGGAATTAAATCTAGAGATAACTAGATTCCTCAGCTTACAGAAAGATTGAATGTGCTCCCTGGCAGTTTTAGATGTTTTGAAAAATATAGTTTTGATAATAAATCTGAGAATAAGACAAGAAATTATAAGCTAAAGACTATTAATAGTATAATGTAAAACTTGCAACATTATTTTCATGCATATTACATATAGTAATAAAGGAATCATACATAATATACCGGGATTTTTACTATAAAAACACAGTGCAACTTCAGATCCAGCTAAGCATAAACTTAAAAGAGGAAAAGTATTTTAAAACTCTGCATAAATGTAGATCCTGAAGCTGGATTTTTTCCCCCTGTAAGCTCCCCTTGGAAGGTATTAAATTGAATGAATCAAGCATGTGCAAACTTTAAATTTAGCTCATCAGCTATCACAACAGCTGAACTGCTCCATAGAGGGGCAGGTGCCGTTGATGGTATACACATTTCTGTGCTCAGAGCTATGCCCGTGGAAAGCGTATACTGTACATTCCAGCTTTGTGATGACACAGCTGTAGCCCAGGATAATCATTTCGACACTGCGGATGTCCCTCATCTGCCAGGTCTGTTGAGGCGGTCTGAAAGCCCTGCTCAGACTGTCACCCGCAGGAATGCAAGATGGGACACTACGTTCCTTTACAGGGGACTGGTGTTTCTAAGTGCACAGCCTCATCATTCCTGACAAAACAGCTGGTCATAAAATCCATAAATGAGTTCACAAAGATGTCCAGAAATGTCCTTGATGGCCCTGGCATGAATTACAACAACTTTTCACAGGCTTAGACTGCTTAGACTTGGCTTGTCTGAAACAGGAGACAAGAACATAAGTCATTTAATACAGGAAGAAGTGTAAGCAGGGTAATTTTAGGGAGGAGCCAGCATGAAGGCAAGAAGAAAAGGCACAGCAGCTCTTACCTAGAAGAGTGCAAGTCAGCCAGGCACCCCTGCAAGAACTACACTTCTGAACTGGCAGATGTCGTCAGTGTATCTTCAGTATTTTGGCTACTGCTCCACAGATTTCTGGAAGAAACAAGTCCTAGGTCTTCCAGCATTCCGGTGACTGAGACATCTAGATTAAGGGCACACCCTCTCACAGTGAGTCATCTTACATACCCATGCCTGGTACTCAGCTTTTCAGTTTGTGTTTTGATTTAGAGCAGAGCACTTCAAGCACGGTTAGTTTTGCCTCACCATACTCCAAAGGAAAAGGATGCCATTGTGCAGGAATGTCCATCAGGAGTTTTGATCATCATATTTCCACTGGTACTGGTTCTCCTGCGAGAGCACACATCTTGAGTCTGCCTCCCCATGGAAATGGTTCTCAGTTCTTCACAACACTTGTCACTTCACCTTCCAGTCAACAGAGGGAAGGGAAAATCCCTCTTTAAAATGTGTTGCCTGACATCTATCATGGCTGGTCATGACTTTCTATTCATATAGGCTAAGCAAGGAATCTTCTCGAATTAGCACTCCAAAATTATATTAAAGGAATATATTCAGTGGACAAAAACCACAGCACAAGATCTTTAAAAAGCCATGGGAAACATAGGACATGGAGAAAAGGTCTTTCAGGTTAATTACTGCTCAGTCCCTCAACTGAGTGAGAAGAAAGCAAGGGGGAATGCTGCACATGAAGAGGGCAGCCTCACCACAGAGGCAGAGCTTGGCGGGAGGAGCAGGAGTCATCTTGCCTGCTGAAGGAGCATACCAGGGGAAAGAAACCCTGGAACCTACTTAAAGACGAACCAGTTGCCATGAAGAACATGATGTTTTCCATCCTGGCTCCAGGATATTAAACAAGTCTTGCAGATGTATTTAAAGGGGCCTGGCAGCACATGAAGATTGAAAAATACAAGGTTGGTCATGGGTTTTAGAAAGGAGAAAGGTGACTTACATGAAGTTGTGACCCCCCGTGTGGCTCCCACATAGACTCATGTTCTCAAGAGCAGCTGGTCTGAGTAGAAGGTCTACAGTTGCACTTCCTTGGGAGCTGGAAAAGTCTCAAGGGGGAAGTAATTAAGGGGGGAACCATCAAGTAGAAGTGGTGAAACACTTCTTTTTCTGGTTTTTTTTTGCCTGTTACATCTTCGGAAGGCAGATGAGTATAGTATAGTACTGAATATAGTATAGTACTGAATGACCTCCATAGACTGTTTAAACTGCCTGAGATCCCCTCTAATATTTTTATTCTTCTTCACTTTGGCTTGATGTTTCCCATGTTTAGGTTGAGCTTTTTTTTTCTCCATTACAACTTCTGGCAATATTCTGCTCATTTGACAAAAGGAAAAAGAGTTCAGGGTTGTGTACCTGGGTTTAGTTCATGTTTGACATCAGACACTGTAATGGAAAAGAATAACCCTGAACTTAGAAACTGACTGTCAAGAATGCATATGTATTTAGAAGGCTACAGTTTGCACAAACACCTGAACCTTGTGATGGAAATATAAGAATCATAACATTTTTTTAATTGTAGAAATTGCATTGAGACTCTAAGTTACTCCTGTAAAAACATCTCTCATAATCTAACATTTGGTGAAATGTGGCCAAACAGTGTGTAGTTTAACTATCCTGTGGGTGAAATGGATAAATCACATAGAAATGTTTCTAGCATATTATATATGGGTAAAAAAAAAATCTACTTTTCAAATAAGACAGGTCTATTTACTTTTGTAAAAAAAATTAAATTAATTTCTTACCACAAACTCACTGACACATCAAGATGGTGAATGTGTTAGTGAGTGCAAAATGTCATGGAGATGGGAGAAAGTAAAGGTGTTATGTAATTTTACCACTGAGGCAATCCTATGTATTGCAATCCAATAGCATGACATAGCTGAACTTCACAAGGGAAAAAGGAGAAGTTCTTTCAGACAGAACCTTCTTTTTCTGTGTGTTTTTTTCTTCTATCACAGTGAGAATTTAGTTCTCAATGCTCAGAAAAAGTTCCTTTAAATACCTGTGAAGGAATTTGTCAGGCAAAACTGCAAATTTTTCAAAATCTGAACTCCATTGTACTGATGTGTGTCACACTTCATTTGGCTGTCCACACTGCTAACCCAGTTAATAACCCAACTGTGCCCTAAA
The DNA here is from genome assembly GCF_015832195.1 of Motacilla alba alba. NCBI lineage: Eukaryota > Metazoa > Chordata > Aves > Passeriformes > Motacillidae > Motacilla > Motacilla alba. Next base: position 46,777,612 of record NC_052046.1, read on the forward strand.
TTAAAGACTGAGTCTGACACTTGCTAGTTTGAGGAGGTTTTATGGCAATTCATTACTTTTATTCGAAGAAATTTTAAAATTAATTAATTTTTCATCAATTCTGCCTGTCTTTACTTTTATATTGCATCCAAATCAAGTTGTTTCCTAGATCAACCCTAGAACCAAGGTCAAGCAAAGTCTTCCCATTGTTGTTAATGGGCACTGCATCTGATTCTGGCAGTTGAGTAGTCACCATAAGAACAGTCCAGGCAAGAGGAACTCCTTCCTCCTTTGGTATCCCTTGGGTATGTCATGAGGTTCACATGCTACAGCACCTCTGTCTTGAAAAGCTGATGGGCCTCTGTGTGAGCACTAGACACCCAAACTTGGCTAACGCTAGTGAGCTCAGGCTACTCAGGACAAGGGCAGCAAGGAATGAGATTTGCTGCCTCTCTAGCTCTCTGGTGGAGCTACATAGCAGCAGATTAGAAAACATACACTGGGGATGGACTGTGCAATACCTATGCAATAGAACAGAAATACACTTTTATTTGTTCAAATGACAAGGAATTTTTCCCTGGTGGGTATTGGATCCTGCTTCTTTTCCAAATATAATTCCTGGATAACTTTTACCAAGTGTTCCTCTTACTGCTGTCATATGATTTCACAAAGATATTAATGCATTTTAAATTACCAAAATATAGGTAATGTGCAGCATGATTTTCTTTAAATGTAGGCACAAATACATCTGTGCTTAACCACATGAATATAGCCCCAACAACCCCGTAAATATACCTGAAGAATTTTGAACCCGTTATAATTATTTTGTTCTATGCTTTGGACCAGCAGTGTGGGACAAATTATAATACCAGCCTATTCTCAGCAAGGTCCATAACCACATTCAAAGAAGTTGTACATGCATTGTATATGCCATTTGGCTTAAATTATAGGGAAGTTAAAAATGGAATAGAGAACATCCTAGACAATTGCTGATTTTTCATGCGTACATTGACTGAATAACTTTCACACAGGGCTTAAATACTTACTATTCTTCCAGAAATAGAGATGTTTAAGTGAGATCAATGTTAGAAGAATATTCTTTCTTCTATTTTATCTTCTAGTCTGAGACTAAAAGAAGGGTGTTATTGGTATGCTTTGGAAGATACTGTTTCTGAGGATCAGTTTTGGCCAAAGCAGTAGTATTTGGTACATTAAAACAACACCTAATCACTAAGCAGCTTTGTAAATTTAGTTATTGATCCCTTGGTCTTAACAAACTGGAACATCTGTTGCAATAGCAGAATTGCCACATAAGTACTGCTGTGGTATATACTACCAAAGCTGCTTTGCTGCACACCTAATTTTTGTTAAATAAATTGATGTTTATGGATGCTTATGAGAGTTGTCAAGTTGGAAATATCATAAAATTATTTTTACCCCCGCCTACCTCCAGCAAAACATTTGGACATATGCCTAACTATGAGCATGTGCATAGTCTCAAGGATTCCAATAAATGAGGTTTTTTAGTGAGCCTGGAGAGTTTTGTGGACTCATTCTGCAGCTCACAATATAGGTGTAACACTGCAGTATCCTATACTTCTGATACTATATCTTAAATCAGAAATGAAGGGTCTGCATGCAACACAAAAGGGGTATGTTACTTCTTAGTCAGGTGGGCATGGCAGCTGCTATATGATCTCAGATATCTGACTGTGCACTGGACAGAAATTTCAAACACATGTACATACATGTCTCTACTGCATTGGCTTTTCTCCAACCAACCAGGTCCAGAGGAGATCAGAATGAGAACGAATGGGTCCTTCAAGATTTCCCTGCTGGCTGGCTTGAAGCAGAATTACTCTACCTGGGAACAAATCACACAACACATGCAGTATACTTCAGAAAATATGGAAAGCATGTCTCTGACTTTTCAGGAGGGTTTTGGTGTTCAGAAGGCACCTACATAAATGTTACTCCCAATATAGCAGTAAAATGCAAAGGTCTCATCAGCAGAAATATCCCTGCTGAGAAAACTTGCACAAAGGCACCTCTGAGAGCATCTGGAAGAGTAGCAAGTGAAGGACAAAGAAGAATAAGAGCAAAGTAATAATTCCACAGTATCAGAGAAAAACAATGGGGCAAATGTTCTCATGAGGTCATATGGCTGTTCTTCTCCTCCCTGTATCCAAGGCTGTCCCAAACACATGCAAACTATTTCTTACTGCTGTTCGTCCAACTTGTTCTGTAAAACATCTAGGGATGAAGGCATCACAGTCTCACAGACAAGTCATTCCAGTATTGCACTGTCCTGGACAGGCAAAACACACTGTTCCTTTCGTTTTACAGCAGTCTTTTACGCATTACAAGACCAGTTACATGTCCTAGATTAGCCAAGAGCCCTGATTCTGACTGAGCTAGTGTTTCAGGCAGTTATTGATTGCTGGCTCATGTCCTGTTTATTTTCAAACACTCTCTTATCTTCCTTTAGCTTGATGTGCTCCATGAATGTAACTACGGGCTCAGGACTTGCACATTTCACTCACCTAATTGCTCACACCCACCCTGTTCTCTCAAACATGCACATTCAGACAGGAGCAGCACTGTGTGTGGAGTCTTCCAGATGTTGACAGAGAAGATTTCAGAGGTATTGTCATCACCCACAGAGGGCCCAAAAGAAATACAGCTCAGTTTTAGACAGCCATCCACATATGTTGATACATTTTCTTTTATCTTAAGCAATCCCACAGTAATGGGAGTCTTGAGATAACAGTCATTCTCCCTCTCAAAAACCTGCATAAAATGTGGACATCTCTTGGGCAGACAACTTATGAAGCTGCTGGAATATGGAAAGAGCACCACCACATCCAGATACCTTTAAGCAGGGTGTTAGGGAACCAAGAATTTGAGACAGAAATAGTGAAAGGTGGACAGCTGGGAGGCCAGCCCTTCATGTGCAGTGGCAGTGTGCCTTATTGAAGAGTGAAAGGGGAAAATGTATTATCTTAAAACATGTTAAGAAAAAAGTGGGTTTGTGTCAAATATAGACTACGCCAAAATTGTTTTTAAGGTCAAGCACACAAGTAGATTCGACGCCCTATCCATTCTGCGGTATGACGAAACCAATAGTTTATAAAAATTCTTCTTTTTTTTTACCTAGGGAAGTGAAAACTACAGAAGCAAACAAGCAAACAAAACACCAAGCTAACAAACAAAAAAACCCCCCACTATTCACTTTTCAGATTATGGTTTTTAATAACATCTAGATTTCTCCAGTGAAGGTTGATAACCTTCAGATATATAGCTGTCCAAAACTGCATTTTCAGGTAAAGTGTTATTAATGGGAAATTTTTTGGCAGATGTATGAAGACTCACTTCTTAAGTTTCTGGCCCCTGCTGTGAAGTATGGACCTGTTGTTGTGCATTTCTGCAGGAAACCTCAGCTCATCCTACAACGAGTCCTGCTTCTCTTCCATTATGAGCATCATATTCCACAAATCTGTCCTTCTGCTATCTCTTGCTTTCCTCCTTTGCAGGAGTCAAACCTCTGCACCCCATCAGGTAATGTCTTCCTCAAAGGCAGCACCACCAGAGGGAGCGTTTGAGATGCGGTGAGACAAGACCTCAGTGCTCCTGCCATGCCTTCCAGCTATAAGAAGGGGTCATACCTGGAAGTTTGAGAACACAGCCTGGATGTTGCAATTCTCTCAAATTCATCAACCAAACTAATCTTTCTCATGTGGCTAATTTGGAAAAGAAAATCCAATGAGACTTCATGAGATGCATCCCTGACATGAAGGGATCTCTTGCTTTCACATAAATGTCTCCTCCAAAGCATGGTCATGTCTACACTGATAAATTTTGATTCTAATTTCTATGTTTAAAAATAAAATTTCCTCTTCCTATTCCTGGGAACAGCAACAATATTTACAGTTGTAAATTATCTGAAAAGAAATCCAGACTCTTCAAGCCATATGCTTTTGAAAATTCACTCCTTTCAGGCTGGACTTGTGCAGATCCTAAAATTTCACTCCTGGGCTTGGCAAAACGATGGGGAGCAAAGGTTTCATGAAAGGAGAATGGACAGCCTCCCACAGGTAAATGCTAGATTGCAATGACACATTATTTCAAAAGCCAGAAGAGAAGCATGTCATTCTGCAGAACTCTGTTTTCAGGACTCACAGGCTTTCCATGTGAATCTATTACATGCGCATAAGATTTCAGATAATTTTAAAATTCATTTGGACAATCATTTACTCTGAATTGCACTGCACATGTGGTGGCCTGAGTGATCAACCAGGTTATCTGAATTTCCATAGAAAACAGCACACACCAACCGGTCAGTGTGTCCCTTAAGGAATTAGAGCATAGAAAAAAATAGCCGTTTCCTTGCTCACTTTTCCCATATTCACTAGAATTAAAAAAAAAAAAAAAAAAAAAAAAAAAAAAAAAAAAAAAAAAAAAACCAACCAAACAAACAAAAAACTAATTCCTGTGGGTTTTTCACAGAATCACAGAATCACTAGGTTGCAAAAGACCTTTAAGATCATTGGGTCCAGCCCGTGCCCTAACAACTCAACTAAACAATGTCACCAAGTGCCACATCCAATTCTTTTAAACACATTCAGGGATGGTGACCACCGCCTCCCCAGGCAGACCATTCCAGAACTTTATCACTCTTTCTGTAAAAAACCTTTTCCTAATATCCAGCCTATATTTCCCTTGGAGCAGTTTGAGACTGTGTCCTCTCATTCTGTCAGCTGCTGTCTGGAGAAAGAGACCAACTCCTACCTGACTACAACCACCTTTCAAGAGGTTGGAGAGAGTGAGTGATAAGGTCACCCCCAAGCCTCTTTCCTCCAGGCTAAACAACCCCAGCTCCCTCAGACATTCCTCACAGGGCTTGTGTTCCAAGCCCCTCACCAGCCTCGCTGCCCTCCTCTGGACGCGCTCAAGCGTCTCAATGTCCTTCCCAAACTGAGGGGCCCAGAACTGGACACAGCACTCAAGGTGTGGCCTCACCAGTGCTGAGTACAGGGGAAGAATGACCTCCCTGCTCCTGCTGGCCACACTGTTCCTGACACAGGCCAGGATGCCATTGGCCTTCTTGGCCACCAGGGCACATTGCTGGCTCATGTTCAGCCGGCTGCAGACCAGTGCCCCCAGGTCCCTTTCTGCCTGGGCACTGTCCAGCCACACCGTCCCCAGCTCATAGCATTGCAGAGGGTTATCGTGGCCAAAATGCAGGACTCGGCACTTGGAGTTATTAAACTGCATCTTACTGGACTCTGCCCATCCATCCAGCCATTCCAGGTCTCTCTGCAGAGCCCTCCTACCTTCCAACAGATCAAAACATGCTCCGAGCTTAGTGTTGTCTGCAAATTTACCATGAAAGACTCAACACCCTCATCCATGTCATCAATAAAAATATTGAACAGAGCTGGTCCCAGCACAGGCCCCTGAGGGACACCACTGCTGACTGGCTGCCAGATGGATGCAGCACCATTCTCCACCACTCTCTGGGCCCGGCCATCCAGCCAGTTCCTAGCCCAGCACAGAGTGCTCTTGTCCAAGCTGTGGGCTGCCAGCTTTTCCAGGGGTGTGCTGTGGAAGACAGTGTCAAAGGCCTTGCTGAAGTCCAGGTACACAAGATCCTCAGCCTTTCCTGCATCTACCAGGCGAGTCACCTGGTCATAAAAGGAGATCAGATTGGTCAAACATGACCTACCCCCTCCATGGTGGCTGGGTCTGATACCCTGGCCATCCGGTATGGGCTGTGTGATGACACTCAGTATGAACTGCTCCATTACCTTACCAGGTACTGAGGTCAGGCTGACTGGCCTAAAATTACCAGGATCCTCCTTCCCACCCTTTTTGTGAATGGGTGTCACACCAGCCAGCTTCCAGCATCTGGAGCCTCACCAGGGAGGCAGGACTGTTGGTAAATGATGGAGAGAGGCTTTGCAAGCTCATCTGCCAGCTCCCTCATCACCCCAGGATGGATCCCATCTGGTCCCATAGATTTATGAACATCCAAGCAGTTCAGCAGTTCTCCGACTGCCTCCTCTTGGATAACAGGGGGACCATTCTGCCCCCTGACACCATCTACCAACCCAGGAGGACAGTTACTGTCTTCTCCATAAAGACCACCTGAGCAGCTCAAAGCTGACCAGAGATGGCACTTTTTTCTGCTTACATTCACCATCCCATTCACTTTATGAAATTTGACAAATAAAACTACTGGATTATGCACCTGGGACAAAGCAACTCTGGATGTACAGACAGACTGGGGAAAGAGACACTGGAGAGACATGCCACGGAAAGGTGCCTGGGGGTCTTTGTTGAGAGTAAGTTGAACATGAGTCAGCAGTGCCTTGGCAGCCAGGAGAGCCAGCTCTGTCCTGGAATGCATCAGGCACAGCATTGCCAGCTGGGCAAGGGAGGGGATTGTCCTGCTCTGCTCAGAGCTGGGGCACCTTCATCTTGAGTTCTGGGGGCAGTTTTAGGTGCTACAATATTAAAAACAGACACTAAGTTTTAGAGAGCATCCAGAGGAGGACTATGAGGACAGGGAAGGGTTTGGAGTAGAAGACTTACAAGGAGCAACTGAGGACACTTGGTCTGTTCAGCCTGGAGAAGACTGAGGACAGACCTCTTTGCAGGTACAACTTCCTCACGAGGGGAAGAGCCAGAGCAAGCAGGCACTGATCTGTGGTGCCCAGTGGCAGGGCCAAAGGGAATGGCACAAAGCTGTGTCAGGAGAGGTTTGAGCTGGATATTAAGAAAATGTTCTTCACCCAGAGAGTGGTTGAGTACTGGAACAGTCTTCTTAGGAAAGTGGTCACAGAACCAAACCTTTCTAGCTCAGGAAGCATTTGAACAATGTTCTGAGGCACACAGTGCGGTTATTGGAGTGTCCGGGAATTGACTTCCCTGTGTGTCTTCTCCAGCTGAGGATATTCTATGATTCTTGATCATCAATCAGATTCTTTTCAAGAATCATACAATCAGCTGCTGCTTTTTTGATTTTCTGCTTATTGTGAAGTGCAAAAATTAAGACTTCAGCTTCCCTTTTATGCTGGAGCAGGTAGGAGCTAAGATTTTCAAAAGGCAGATATTTGGCCAGATCTGGTCTAGCTGTCTTTTTTGCTATGGTTTCATCTATCCATTACAGGGAGAAAGGAGAGCTGCAAGCTGAATTATATGTAGGGCAGTCTGCAGTTTACACCAAAGCTAGCTATCCACACACATGCAGAAAACTGCATGCTCCTCTTTCTAGGTTGTTTTTTACTGGCATTTTTCTGGGATGTATATTACTGTCCCTAGATTGAGTTTCAATTTCAATGTTGCAATTGATGGTTCTCTAAATGCTGACTGAAGAACTAGTGCAGGAGAGAATATTTCACTCTGTGGAGCAGCATGAACACCTCAGTTCAACTATATATGGAATGTCTATATAAATGCAGCTAACATTGACAAGATATGCATTCAAAGACTCTAGATCACTTCAGTAGAATTAACTAACAATAAATTTAGTGAATAAATTATAAACTTCCTTAAGAAACTATCCTTCTGGGGTATGCAGGTAAGCCTAAAACATACAGGTGAGGAATACTTGAATCTTGACACAAAGGTGATGAAAATGTGTGATATTCATTACATATCAATGCAATGACATTCCTCTTCGCTGAAAAGTCTGTAAGCCAGGCATGCTTAGGTAGATACAACAGGGTGGGGACAGAAAATATAAAATTCATATATATATCTATTGTGTTAGTTTGTTACAGAAAATCCAATTCTCCAATTAGTTATAAGTTTCAGGATGACTCTGATGTGCCATTGATGTCAGATCCCAGAGAAAACTGTAATTTTAGGAAAGTGAAAAGTGAATGGTTTAAGCAGGCTTGAAATCAGATTTTTATGTGACTTGTTTCCAATGTCCTTTAGTTTGGCTGAAGAGTACATTTTTAATAGATGTGCAGGAACACAGTAATCTATCTTTGCAGGACACCTCGACCAACAGAGCAATGTTGTCATTTAAAATGTTCTTTCAAAATTATTATTATACTAACAAGTTACATCAGTACAAGGCAATATTGTACTAGTACTGGCAATTATCTGGAGATTTTGTGGAGACAGAGAAAGCAGCCTAGTTCTTCTCTACTTTAAATTGGTTTAAAACATCAATAGCACATGAAAAGGTAGGGTTTTGTAGTGGTGTATAAATGGTATAAATGGTATGTAAGAATGTGCAGTCACTACTAGCAGCCCAAAAGAAATCCAGTTTGTTTGTCATTTAAGGGCCGGAAAAATAGAGTGGAACAGAACATTGCAAGCAAAATTGTTAAGATAATTACCCTGTAATAACAGAAAATATCTCCAGCAAAGAATGAATACTAACTATCCAAGCTTAAAGTGCTACAATGTCTTGGTAATTTAAGAACTTCCACTTCTGAGAGTAGGCGTGATAGACAAGACAGGCGCCTCCCTCCTGCAGGACTATCCTGGCTTTACCCATCAGGAGCCTGCCTTTGCCGGTGCCCGGGGAACAGCATGGAGGCAGCTGGCCACTGACAGGAAGTCTTCTGCCACAGGATACTCAGGCTGTCTTTACTGCAAGGAGACCCTGCAGGAGGAGCCAATGGGAACAGAGGTTTCTGTGCAGAGGCTGTCTCCAAAGGCAGCAGCCACCCACCACCAGCCTTTGACAAATTTGGGATGGGGTTAGGTGAGGAAGGCAGGAAGGAGGAGCAGGGCCTGTGAGGGTGAAAAAAGGAAAGGTGAAGGCTGGTGTTGGGGGCCTTGCAGTGGAGGGAAGCACCCATTAAGGCAGCAGTGCACAGGCTGGTTGATTTTTCTCTCAGAAATTTAGAGAGAAATTCAAGAAATGTATTATTATAAGTCTGAATCAGGAGAAGAACTGATAGCCAGGAGGAGAAAACAACCCAGGAAGGAAATCCCCAAATAGCTGAACTGCAAAATCTCCATGCTCTGGAGCAATCCAGTCTATAGCAGCACTAAAAGAGCTGGCAATGGAGAGAGAAAATTGTCAGCAGGACACAGCAAGTGCTACCTCCATCAGATGGAGCAGTGCACTGGGGAGCTGGGATAGACTGTGTCACCAAAGAGAGGCATTGCAGAAAGTGAAGTGGCAGGAAGGCAGAATCAAGTCCCTGATGCAAAAGGGAAATTTGGTGATGAGGACAGTCCAGCTTTGAACAAACCCATTCCTGAAAGAGTTCTCACAAAGGGAAGGGTCCAATATTTAAAACATTGCCAGGATGCACTTCCTGGCATTGGAGCTGGAGACAGAGGAATTTAGGGATTCTCACGCTTCAGAGGTGTCTGTGCTGTTCATGGGGATCTTGATGCTGCCAACTGCAATGCAGACTGTGGGTGCCCTAATGCACTTAGGATCACCATGACAAAGCTGCAAGCATAGGGAACACCATGTCTATGACACATGCTTAGGAACAAAGCAATGGCAAAGTCCTAAGTACCTCCTCCAGTCTTGCAAGTTTGTGAAGAAATATGGGAAGAACAAAGCCAGATGTGATTTCTAAGCAAGTGAATATTTTGTAAAACAATGTGTGATGACAATATTTCCAAACTGGAATTAGGATGGTAAACATTTGCTTTCCATCAGTTTTTCTGGGTTTAAGTTACTTTAATTTTATGCTTGTTTTCTGCTTTTTGAAGTACTGCTAAAATATACCACCATTCAAACTAAATAGTTTATCTGCCTTCAACATCTGCATTTCTGTGTTTGTGTGCATTTCACAGTAAGACAGAGTTATCAGCACATACTTGGGTGTACATCCTGTGACCACAAAACTGCCCTGTTCTGTTCCCTGTGCAGAAGGACAGAGTGCCTATACAGCCTGCACACACTTGCATGTCTCCCTGCAGAGCATCAGGATGTGGAAGGCAGAAACACTTTGCCAGTGCCTGAGTAAAAGCATTTGGGCAGGCACTGGACATGGCATATTACTCTGGAGGGATCATGCCATGAGAATAGCTATTAGACTTCAAATTGTAGCCAGCACTGGGTTTAGACTAAACCATAGGAATTAATTTACTGTATAGTAGAGGGAAAAACTGGCTTAAATGTGTACTGTGTATTATTGCTTTCTTAACAGGGTTACACCAATGCTGATATATAACAATCAATATATATTCATTGACACCAATGCTGATAAATATCAATCCATTCATCTGAACAAGTAAAATAGCAAACCACAAAAAGAGGGAATCCAGCCTAATTCTTTGTGAAAAAATGTTCCCTCCCCCTCAGCCTCTTACATGCCCCACTGAGCAGGGACAAAACTTTTCAAAACAATGAACGTAAAAGAATTTCAACTCTTGTATCTGTTTTCATTTAGCAAATACTTACCAATCTATTTCAGATATTTTAAAAAGGCATTTTTGCCTTCCTTTTTAGCAGACAACTTGCAGAACCGACTAGTAAAAACACAGTGATCATTAATTCGATAGACCAGAAAAATCAATGTAATTTAAATTCAAACATATTACGAGCACTGATGCAATTGTCTTAATAAAATCTAAATAAGTATCTATACTGTGTTTTATCTTTATCTGAAGAAATGGAACTGGCACCCACAGACGAGATGAATCACATATGATTTACACAAAGCAGCATTCTAAGCTTTCCATTCTGACTTCTAGCCCAAAACACAGCATTTTTGGTAGGATGCCATGGGCTCCATAGTTCATGTTTTAAAAAGTACTTCCAGAGAGTATCACTGTGTGTACCAAAACCGTTCTGATAGCAGACCTGATAGCTGCAATGATGTTTTGGTGTGCCTATAAAGGAAATCAGAGATTCATTTGAAAACCAAGCAACCCAAAATTGCAACAAACTATATTTCATTTGTGTATTGTGGACTCATTTTGTCGCAAAGGGAGAAATAATGTTGCCTTGTGCAGACATACATAGATTCTGAATGCTCTTCCAAAGACAATTTTCTGTACTGAGCAAATGAATCTTAACTTAGAATTACAGCAGACAGAATAATTTATTATAGTTAGCATTTTTTTCCTGCAAGTTACTCCATTTCTGATTTTATATATTCATTATTTTTCCTGAACTCTTTTGAAGCAGAGCCACGAATCTTCTTAAGTAATTCTTGGCCAGCATGAGCAGCAATTACCACACATGCTGTGGCTTCAGTGTTTTATAATCTATATTTTTAATACAAAAGTTCTTCATTTTCAGTGCACAAAAGCCATGATATTGTTTTCATGTCCCAGTGAACATTACTCTAAAGATATTATTTCAGAAGTCGTGCACAGGCATGTTGCTAAAATAAGACTGAATTCAGACTCATGGTAAAAATACACATTTGTACATTCGAAACGTGTTGCATATGAATATTCTCAAATTTGTTTAGAATGCATTCTTTCTGTTGCATTCCTGCCAGCAAACATTTTTTATTAGAATACTCCAATGGGATTACATAAAAGGAAGGCAAACACGACCAAAACAAGTCTATTTTTATATGATAAAATAGTCACAGAAATTCTTTGCCATGTTAATTAAAACCTTTTTATTCTGTTCTGAGAGGACTTTCTAGATCCACAAGTATTGTTTCTGCCAAGACATGTTGTGTTAACCTGTAATGAGGCAGTGTGGTAGAAGCAGAAGTCATGTTTATTTGCACTTGTGGTCTGACTCAGCCAGGTCTCCAAGGTAAGGTGCCATTTCTCTACAGAGCAGCTTTGTACATGTAATAAATATTTACAATTACAAATTATGACAGACCTTACATGTATTTTTAGAAATTATTAGAAAATATTATATTATTAATTTAAGAAAAAATGTTGCAAAATGTGTTCTAGACATCAACAGCATCCAGGATAAATTTGTGTAGTAAATCATTGAAACTGGAGATCATGAAAATTAAAAAATTTACTATAAATTTGATTTTAAAGGTCATAGCAAGGGAGAAGGTTTGGAGAATAACAGTGCTGAAATTCCTTAAGGATCTTGGCATCACTTTTGTTTTAAATTTTCAATATTCATTGTTTAAGACTGTAGGAAGGACACCTGAGCATGATGTCAATGCAACAAGGTACACTGTTATGATGACAGAGCTGGAAGGAATTGCCAAGGTGGGTGAAAACTGGCATATCATACAGAAAGCACTCTGAGGGGAAAAAAATATAAAAAACAGGATGAAATACAATAGCTGAAAGTAGGATGTCATGCACAAGTGATTAATCACAGTATTCTGATACAAGGAAAAGACCTTTTGCTGAAAGTGATTCAGAAAAAGAAGGATGTGTCGGAACCCAGGACTCTCCTCTGGGTGTCCTGGATGGCCAGAGCCGCTGGCAGGGAGCTCTGAGACCCTGGCATGCAGCCAAAGACACACGTGGGGTTTTGATCTTAGCCCGTGGAGCAAATTACTAACTCTGTATGAAGAATTACAAGCCACACACACACAAGTTTAGATAGTATAGTAGAAGTAGTCACGAAGTAAAGGGTAGGATTTCTGAGTGCTGTACAGGGGGGTTTTAAGCCTTGTACGCAGGGGTCCAGGTTTTGTACATGGGGGTCAGGAGTTCTAAGATGGAGGGATTTGGGTGTGCCCTGTCCTCTTTCTTTCTCCTTCCTAGCCTCCATGTCTTTGGTGATGTTGGCACTCACAGATTGGTTTAGAGTAGAAAGTCACCATTCAATATAGATAGTAGGTATTGGAGAGAAAGCATAAACATGTAGTACGTAATATATGATATAAAAGATAGCACCAGCCCCCTGAGAGGGCAGAGTGCCTTTGTCTGAGCTGCTGAACGGGCCACAGCAGTTCAGGGAGAAGAATCTTGTAGATAACCAACAATAAACAACCTTGAGAACAGACAACAGAAGACTACTGAGTCTTTCTTCGAAGGCACAGGTTGGAGGAGGGACTTTTCCATCTTTCGGGGTCATCCCAATCCGGGGGTGAAACCCCACAGGATGTAAGTACCTCTCAGCCTGTGGGAGGTTTGCTGTTCATCACAGGCATAACACAGCCACAGCCACAGCCATTGAAGGTGGCACCAGGGTATGCTAAATGTAATACTTACACCAGAAATAGGGAAGGTCATGCCTTTTACAATTTACAATTTAAATTTTCAATTCCTTAACTGTGGTACAGTGCATATCTGAATCATTCATGCTCAGAGGGACTGAAATGTGAAATGGAATAATGAGGGAAATTAGGATTCTGTTATCATCTGACCTGAGAAAAGATTGGCTTTGCATGTTAGTGAAATAGAAATTGGAGGTGGTTCTCTACACTGGGCTATGCAAATAGATCACAAGGAATACACTTGAAATGGGAAGAATGTTATAAACCTTCAGACCCCCTGGCTTCTGCAACAACTTAGCAGCTCCATCAGTACTGGGGTCTCTCTTACCCAGAGGCTTTCTATCTTCCTAACTACATAGCAACAAACATTGTTCTCTGTCAAAATGTTCACAGAGATTGTTTATCACAGGTTCAATGGTAGGGTGGCACAGACACACCAGCTGTTCATTGGATCCCTTGGGCATTTCTTGGTGGTTTATGAGGAGAAGTTGTTTTAGTTAGTGGCCATTGCTTGCATAGATATTCTGTTTCCACTGGTGAACAGGAAGATGCTGTTTGGATGGGTGTATCCAGCCCATGGGCCATGTTGGGTTACAGGGCTATTGAAATACCACTAATACATAACCACTTCATACCCTTTACTGTGGCATTCATTTGTACAAACAGAGTAGAAACTTCAGAAGAAAGTATGCAAAGAGTAGTTACTATCTAAGAAATAGAAGAAAAAAATTTCAGTCAAACAGATAATAGATAATGTATTTTGAAATAGATAATACAGTCAGATAATATCAAATGTCTTTTGAAAAATTTTGAGAAGTGATTACCAGAATTCCTACTCTAAGCTGCCTTACCTGCTACCTTACTTCTAACCACCTAAGGAAGATAGTATTGCCTATATTTTTATATTTTTTATATATTCTATTTTTTTTCTTTTTTTGTGAGGTCTTAGCCTCACAAAGCACTTAAGTGTTGTGTCATTTATACAACACATTAGAGATAATTTTTGCTTACCTGATGGTCTGAAGCTTTTTCCAGTCCAATTTTCAATCTCTTCTGTGAGAAGAGTGAAAAAAGTCCTGAAATGCAAATTTTCATTTTTTACATCAACATTTCACTAAAAAAAAAGCCCTCTGGATTTGTAAATATGAGCAAGGAAATCTAGGAGCATTTAGCTTTCAAGACACATATCACACAAATGTAAGTATTACCATCAATGTTGTTCATACAGCTACCATTTACAAATCAGACTAGATACCAACCATAACACACTAAGAAGAATGCAATTTTAGAGGTTTTGGACCCTTGGCCTAAAAAAGAGCTAATCTGTGAAAGCTTTCCAGAAAGCAGGACTCAACCAAAGCTTCTTCCAAGCTGTTAAAGGTGTTCATGTTAGGGAATTTTGTAACAGATTTTTCTAAAATTATGTCCTAAAAAGCTTCTGGGAAAATCTACTTTTTCCCCTTCTTTCTCAGGCACTCATATATATTTTATCCAAATATACTTAAAGACATGCCATTTTGTAAATGTAAATAGCTATTGCAAACTTGTATCAACACTGATTATCAGTGAAATGTTTTTCCAACACCAGGATGTTATTTCCATAGAGAAGGAGGAAGGACAAAAGCATGTTATTGAACTGATTAGTCAAAAACTGAAAGCACAACTAATGTAAAAATCTCAAAAATAATTTTAAATTCTTCTTCTCAGGCAAGCCTCAGGAGTTTCCACAGCTCCCCTCACTACACCATTCACAAAAATCCCGCTTCAGGAGCTTGGCTTTGCAAGCAGGTAAAAGAAGATGAACTAGGTCACCTTTAGCAGCTCACAATTGTGCCATTGTCTCTTTATATTCAAGCACTCAAGTACCACATCTAACTTCTCACAACTACAAGGGTTTATTTACATAAAGCCAACAATCAGTATCTCTGTCAGTGGTACACGTGGGACTATGCCACTCATAAATGTTCGTGAGATGGAGAAGTTGACGTGTTTGCTTGAGAATAAGCATCATATTAATTAAATATATTCGCAGGGGAATGAAACATAAGCCACAGCAATTGAACTGAGTGGCCTCTGCCCTATTGCTCAGAAGTCTCTGGGGCAAAGCCAAATGAAGTATAATTAATATGCCTGGGAACACAAAAACAAACAAAAAGGGCAGGGTAGGAAGTGGGATTTCATCGTCCTTTATATGTAGATTTATCTGAGTTGATAGCTAATAAATACCTTTGGAATTGCTTATCTGTTGAAAATTATTTCCCCTCTGGAGCAATGTTTCTCTAGAGACAAGTTGTGCTATGTATGAAGAAAAATCTTCTTAAAAGCGACGCTGCCAAAAAAGTGTACTACCACAGACATATTTTAAGCTAAAGTCAGTAAAGATTTTTGGCTAAAGTTGCATGCATCTGAAGTGGAGATGTCATGTCCTTTGTACTGAAGTCTTCCCAAAAGTGATTATTATAACTTCGGTCAGTGTGGGGATCATGGGGACATACTAAACAGCAGAGTACCTTATACTCTAGGTTCATATTATAAGGGCTAGTGCACAGCACAGTGTTTTACATCTCAGTGAAATATTCATGGAGACCAAACCACAGCTGAACTGGAGCCTAACCAAGCCAAACTATAACTTTATTTCTTTTCCTCAAGACATTACACAACAGGCAAAGCTAGAAACACGTAGGTGAATATTAGGAGTAGCTTTCTGTTTAGATGTCATTTAGCCCAGGAAAATCTGTCATTCCAGCCAGGTGAATAAGAGGTGTCTTGAGTAACCAGTATGAGATTTCCCTAATTTTCCCTCTGCAATTCCTTTCTCAAAGCCTGCTGCGTTCCACACTCTTGGGAGAAGATCTGCTACCAATTCAGTATCTCTTTCTAATGTAATGGGGATCCTGATATTATTTGGAATTAGGCTGGCAAATTCCATTTGATAAAGTCATAGCACCAAACCCATGAAAGTGCCTGCAGTGGAAGGGACAGTGCTAAATACCTATATTCTGTATGCAAATTCTGTACATAATTTTTCTTAAGTCTGGTCAGAGAGGCAAAGAGATCAAGATGAGTATCTGGTCTCTCACCTTGCATTTCAAAATAAACCAGCCCATTCAATAAAAAGTAAAAACTAGCAAAAACTAGTGAGTGAAAAAATAGCAGCTTGTTTCAACTATGAAGTGTAGGCACTTGCCTTTGTGTCATAGCGTTTAAGTAGCAGATTGGTAGTTAATACTATTGTCATCCTACTTATGTTTTACTTAAAACATTAACTGAATATGGGGAAATAGGAGAGCATCCTTTTATCCTATTGACTGAAAATATTCTTATCCATTAAATAATTTGCCTGGCAGAAGATTTGCTTTTACAGTGTGAGCTAGTATCAAATACAAAAGAAAAATGCATTTAAGTTGAATGACAAGCATTGCTAGTGGCAGAGGGAAGAAGTGTTGGAATAAAAGACAGCTGACTATGTTCTCCATTTTTAGTGTGCCTAATTGTTCCAAATATGCCTTTGAAGTTTGAGATCGGGTTTTGGTTGGCATAAAAGGCCTTCTCACTACAAGAGAAACATAAAAGAATTTTATCTTTCAGTGTTACTTTTTCCAAGTTTAATTAAACCTTATTAAGCTTAACTCCTCTGTGACTCAGGTCTGACAATAGTCAAACAAAAATACCATTATGTCAGCATCATGAAAATGAAGCAGCATCAACATTTCAGAACAAAGGAATAAGTGAGTCCACACTGTTCTATTTGCCAGAACTGGCCCTGCATCTACTGATAATTGTTGGTTTAGTGTCAGGCACATGAAGAAAACGAGCTGGTGGTGGACCAAAAACCACTGTGGGACCCTACCAATATTGCATGTCTGGACTGAAAAACTGAAAGCACATAAATGTTCCATGACTGTGAGAGCAGGGTGAGATTGCTAGCATGCATGCCAAAATACTCTACCAAACACTGCCAACTCCTACTCCCAACAGAGTGGGAAAAATTAAATTTTCTACTGAAAGGCTGTGGGCAAAGTCAATTTTTTTTTATAGCAGCACTACTAAAAAGTATGGAGAAATGTTTTGTATCTGCACCTTCCCTTTTTAAATTAAACAATGGGTTTTTAATGCACTATATAAGTACTGAAGGTATTGATATAAGTTTAAAGAATAAAAACAACTCAGAAAATTATGTCCAAAAGCAAAGAAAATAAAAGAAAAATCCTACAATAATGAACAATATTTTCAAAAATCTTCCAATGGAAAACAGTCAATTTACATTTACAGTGTCTGAGTGTAAAGAGGTGATGCAGTAGCAAAGACAGAATAATGATTGCAGAATACTGAAAAGCATCTTTCTTTGTTCAAGCAGAAAGCCAAGGTCAGTCCCAAATTTTGGGTATTCTGGAAGACATACTTAGCTATGTAAAGCAGCAGTTTTTCCTGAGAAAATATCTGAATGATTTTTTTTTTCAGCATTCGTTCTAGATGCCTTAGTCAAAGAAGAAAGAGCAGCATCCTTCACACTACACAGCACAATGCCATTTTAATATGCTGCTGTACTGCTGCACAGTACGCTGATGACATCTGTGACCTTAAATTCAAAGGCCTATTTCAGAATCGCAGGTTATTTCATAGAACCATGAAATCATGGAAAAGACTTCAAGATCATAGTGTCCAACTGCTAGCCTAGCACTATCAAGTCCACCCACAAACCACATCCTCGGGCAGCACATCTAATGTCTTTTAAATATCTGCAGGAATGGTGATTCAATCACATCCCTGGGCAGCCTGATCCAATGCTTAATAATCCTTTCCAGCACTTAATAATCCTTCTTCCACTGAAGAAATTTTTCCTTATGCCCATATAAGCATCCTCTGGTGCAACTTGAAGCCATTTCATCTCTCTTCCTATCCCTTCCTGCTTGGCAGAAGGGACTGACTCCCACTTTATTACTATCTTCTTTCAGGTAGAGGGTGATTAGGTAGCTATAGAGAGTGATAAGGTTTCCTCCTGAGCCTCCTTTTCTCCAGGCTAAACAACCTCAATTCCCTCAGCTGCTCCTCACAGGACCTGTGTTCCAGACCCTTCATGAGCTCCATTGCCCTTCTCTGGATGTGCTCCAGTACTTCAATGTCTTTCTCGTAGGGAGGCGCCCAGAATGGACACAGGATTTGAGGTGCAACCTCACCAATGCTGAGTACAAGGGAGCAGTCTCTGCCCTGTCCCACTGGCCCTGCTATTGCTGACAGAGGCCAGGATGCCATTGTCCTTCTTGGCCACCTGGACATGGCTGGCTCCTGTTCAGCTTCTGTTGATCAGCACCCCCAGCATACTTTCTGTCAGGCAGCTCTTGCTCAAACCTGTAGTTCTGCTATTGTGTATGGTGTGGCATACAGGGTTAGGACATATGAACCATCCTGAAGAAGCCTCAAGCTATCCTTCCTACATTTGTTTTAGCAAACTCCCAATGAGCTTGCTGGACTTTGAGAATTCTTTTCTGTGGTATCCAGCTTTGCCCATGCATGACTTATTTCAGAACCAAGTTCCATCACCATTTTGCCTTTCACACACTCAGAAGCCTTGTACCATGCTCTGGTTATTCACGGGGGGAACTTGCCCAACTGGAACATTAAGAAGATAATTTTGAGGCTATCAAAATTTTACTTCTGTCCTGCAGATTGCAGCACTTACTTTCCAATTAATTTCCCCAGAAACATTTTTAGCTGTAAGTTGTGATGTATTCTTTAAAAAGAGTGTATTTTATGTCCTCTCCTTTGACTTTCATACCTTCAGTAGAACAAAGAACACAAACTTCATCAAAAATTTCTTCTTGTGAACTACTAATTGAATGTTTGTATGCATACACCACAATTTCTTTACCATGAGTAATGTAACTGTCAAGTACTGAGTTACATCATTCAACATTTGCTGAAGCCCAATTCAAGAGAATTGAAACAACACTTTTTCATAAGAACAAAAGCTAATACATTGTCTTTATGTTCTGATATTTTCCTCTAATGTAGATACTTTGTATTTGTAAACAGACTAGCACAGGTCCAGCTGTGCTTAGATGATGTGCCAACATCACCAGACTCTGCAGAGAGGACTGTGTGAACACAGCAATGCTGCTTTCAGATCTGAGGTAGCTTTGTGCGAGCACAAGGATTTTTTCATCCCACCAGTAGCTCCGATAGCATAGAAGGATTCAGGTCTGCATGCAAAACCAGCTGCAGAATGTTTGCTTTTTCTATACTGATACCATAACGCAAACAGGGAGGAAAATATGTCACAAGGGAAAAAAATTCGATCCTAGCCTGTAGTTTTCCCAATGTTGGTTGTGTTTATCTGTTTGACTCAAAATTCCCCAGGCACTGAATGCATCTGAGGAGAAAATTTACTCTGAAAAGCTTTTTGTCTATTTCCTGTTCAACTACAATGAAGAACCAAACCCATGGGAAGCCATTTTTTCAGACTTCCACATAAGCCTTTAGCACACCTCCCACTCATGCACCAACCTCTAGTGTTCAAATGAAAATGACTGAGATTTTACTGAAAATAATAAAGGTTATGTGATTCTGGTCTTATAATTAAGATTATTTGCCAAATTCCCTTGCCTCAGATGAACAGGCTAACCACTGGGATAAATAATAATGCTTTCCATTTGCTATGCTATTTACTCTTTTGTTCTTCCTGCAGAAGGACACGATGTCAACAGGAGGATGCCTCCAAACAAAAAGATCCCATCAGCTGATAGTTCAACCATTATTCTGAAGAGAAGATCAGCGTGTTTTTAAATGATTTGATTGGAAAGAGGAAATTAACCCAGGTCTCCTACTTCCAAACCAAGGTTTTTTTTATTATAAGGCTATTCTAGAAATATTGCATAATGCTTTCCCTTTTTTTTTTTCTACAAAGAAACAGTGACCCCCTGCTCAGATGATTAAAATTACAGATAAAGATAGTAGGAAGCTCAGCTTTGTGGATCCTAAGATGACAAACATGAACCACCCAATAGTGTGGGTGTTATTTATTCGTGTTATTTATTAGTGTTATTTACTAACACTTCATTAGTGTTAGTAAATACCTAATGAGCTTGCTGGACCTTGAGATTCTGTTTCTGAAGTATCCAGCTTTGCCCATGCATGACCTACTTCAGATCCAAACTCCTTCATATTTTCTTATATAACTCCATTAGCCCTATAGCACACTCTGACTAATCCGTGAGGAAGAAAGTCAAGGTTTCTGTTAATTTAGAGGTGCAATTGTGTCACAGTGTGTGGAGCTAGAGGTGATCACAGGCAGCAATCATTATTGACAACAGTCAGAAAGAGAAGCACAGAAAAAAGCATGCACAGAACTTGCCCCACATGATCTCCCAGCTCCTAACACCATGTGCCTGGGCCATTTCTTGAAATAGAGATGTTCTCAGTGTATTTTGTAATCTTCAGTGGAATACCATTCCAAGAAGCTGTCCAGCACCCTTTCAGTAAGGATACCTACCACACAACATACACCAAAATGTTATATAGTAAGTGAAGTACATTCACATATTTTAAAGACCCCAAAGAGCCCTGCTCTTCATGTCTGGAGTGATGGTATGCTCACGTCAAGGCACAGCAGTCCAGTCTCCTAACTCTGGACCAAACAAAACTGCTCATACCATTATACTTTAAGCTGTGGAAATCTAGTACAGACGTAATAAAACTCAAGTGTGTAAGTGGTGGAAACTGTTTCACAAAGTGCAAAAATGAAAGCACTTCTGTTGCTCTCTTCATCTGAAAGCTGTTTACTTTTACAGACACTTCCTGCCTTTGGGGGTCCTATTTGCTTCCTTTAGTCTACAGTGGTGTGGGGGATTAGCTATATATAAAACATATAGACCTCAACTGAAGTATTATGATTGATTTACATGTTGGTCTGTATTTCTATATACAAAAGCCATCATCTTTTACTTTTTCTTGAATTTTCTAAACTTCTTCCTTTAATAACAGAACTCAAGTAAAATTCAGCTGAAAGTTTCCATCCTTTCAGAGTCAGCTATGCATTTACCATTTCATTCACATGGTTTGTACAAATAAACACAGGCCTTAAACCAGAATTCACTTTAGGGAATGCACTCTGATGCTTAGTATGGACACAAAATTCTACAACTTAAACACATGCTGCAGTTTATGTAGTTATCACTGTAGACAGACTATCAAAAGAGATATTTGCTAAAGAGAGATGTTACTATCCTTGACCTTCTTCTGGAAGAAGCCTTCAAACTGAAAATATTATCCCTATTTGTGAAATATCACTGGATGTGCCAAAGTAAAGAGGAATGAAATACATCCATAAAAGTTAGCTCATCTGCTCTAGAAAAATATATACTAAATCCTATAAATCATTTCATAGTAATTTTCATGTGTTGGGGGTTTGGGATCTTTTCTCTATCAAATTAAACCTTAGAATTACATAGTCTTTTAAAATATGCTTTCCTAGCAAACCAGCAGCATAACACAATAGTACAATTCATATCTGTCTGATATGTTTAGCTTAAGCCTCATATGTAATTGCCTTATTAAATTACCTGGTGCTTTCTGGTATTTTGCTTAGTTTTGCCATAGTAGAGAACCAATGCAGCTGTTCCTTCAGTTTTGAAATTTGTTCCTCTTTTTTTTTCTTTTTTTTAAGCCTTGCTGACTACAAGCCAGCGAGTGACATAAAACAGTTCAAACATTCAGACTAAAAGTTTAAAAAACAAGTGCCTGAAAATTAGGTCTGCATTTTCATCTGTGTGTTGAATCTCACTTTTCAAATGTCAAGGAGCAAAAGTTCTTGTATTTTATTTTTTCTTAGAACAACAAGATAAATCTAGGAAAGTGATGGCTCCAGCACAAACACATTGTGTTTTCATAATCAAAGTAATAAAAAACACAAGCTGTTTTTTCTTCAAACATATAAAGGTTTGAAGAATTATTATAGAAAAATAGTAGCTATACTTGACAAACACTGCTTTCATTATCTAGCAAGGACTTGAATATAATGTCTGTTTTCTTTAGATTAATGCACATCTCAGCTATAAGCTGATAACAGAAGCCATGAAATCATCCAGCAATTTAGCTAGCAGAAGAAGCAGAGTACAGGCAAAGCAAATTTACAGGCTACCAGCAAATTTACAGCTGAACTATATCAATTACTGCAGGAAATCTTACTGATATATGACACAAGGCCTCACATTTCCTGCTACACCGCAAACCTCAGTTTGTAGTCTCATATGTGCAGGTGTATTGAGGATACGTGGTGATGCTAGGACACTCATGTTTGCCTGGCTGCACCAAACCTGGGCTGCAAAGGTATTGTGACCCATTTGAAATCCCTCTACTAGCACAGCAATCAATCTTACAAGCAGAAAGAGAACACTTCTGACGCACCTTCTACAATACATTTGCTTCTTTCACTCACAAGACTCATGTATTTATTTTTCATTTTGCTCTATACTGGTAGGCACAAATTACTTTTCAGGCTTATGTTAATTCCTGGCTGACCAGTCACAAAAGGCTTTTTTGTAGTTTTCAGGTATATGTCCCTTTCTGTGACCCATTTTGTTCGTAATTGCACAACTCTCTCACTGCAAGATTGGTAGACAGTATTTGCAGACAGGCTGTATTCTGGCACAGTGAGATGCTCTTAAAACAATCACTGTTGTTGGTAGCCAGACTCATGTGCGAACTTCGCCCCACCCCAATGCAGTGGCCAAAATGAGCAGTGCCCTACACTAGATGCACAGGACCTCTTGGAGAACAGATGTCTCATGCAGAACTATCCTGGCTGCCCATAAAAGGCACCCCTTGGCCTGGTGTTTGCCCCCTGCAGGGACGAGCACAACGTGTTTGGGTGTTATCCAAACACACAGAAAGTTGGTTAATGCCACTATTATCCCAACAGATGGGCATAACTCTGAGCTGATCACAGGCTGCATTTTGACATAGTTGCCAGCAGTAGTATGCCCAACTGGGTGAGTCAAAAGGGTCTGTCAGTTTTGAGCTTTCATGCTTCTAGTTAAAGACATGCCCTGCTGCTAATCTTGCTTTTCCCAAACTAGATTAGATTTAAGACATTCAAATGCCTTTCCCGTGGCTTCACAAAAGCATTCCTTATCTCAGACCTAAAACATCGGGCACAGTACTGCCAGGCCAGTGTGTGGTCACAGCCCCTGGCCCATCTTTTTATTCTTGTCTCCCCACAGTATCTTGGCTGGATAAGTAGCTGGGATGAGCCTCACTCTTCTCTAGTGATGGGAACAGTAAGACATTTAGGCTAATACTCACATGGTAGTGTAAGGCAGCATAGAGTTCTTGTTGGCAGTCAAATGCTAGGGATGAGTCACCTCCACAGCTGACTAAAAGGTGAGCTGTCAGGGGCTACCATGACAGCAAAATGCCCGTTAATTGCTATGCTGCTTAAAAATGGACTAATGAGATGTTTGTGATTCAAACTCCTGCAGTTTCCAGTTGTCTGCCTGCTTGCTTCAGGTCTCATTCTTCAGTCATAACACTGCCACATATCGACCTGACTTTCGACATCCAAGGCTGGTTCTGGCAGTCATTTCTGCCAGCCTCAGTGTCACCTGCTTGGAAAGCAGCTCCCAGCAGAAAGAAAACTCATGCCACTTGATGGTGCTTATTGCTGAAATATTTTCCATATTTTTATACGGACATAATTTTCTTTCTCTCCTAAGTGTTTTGTCCGTTACTGCTATTTTTACACATTATTAGGTTTTACCTTTCACCTGCCGCCACTACCTTTAGAGATGATTCTGTAGTGAAAATCTCACAGAAGTAAAAGTCAGTCTTGTTCCTCGCACATGGTAAAAACCACTGACTAGTCACAGAAGCCACAGCTTACCCCCACACCCCTCAATCCCAAACCAAAATTCTAGGAGTGTGTCTTCTTATGGTTGTTTCCAGCTGTTTATTCCTGGATGGCTATTTCCCTGAAATGTTCATCTTTTCTGTGAAGCAGGGTTTCTCTGTAAATTCACATTAATGATGTGTACATTAGGCAGTTTTGCTGCTCTCAAACTATACTAGTTGCATTTCAAGTTAATTGCCACTAACACAAACCATTAAGTTCTTTCAAAATAAAATCAGCAAAAGCTGAATCTAGTAATTATCCCTGGCAAAAAATGGACAAAAAGCAAAAGATATAGATGCGTTTTTCACTTGTGCCCACTACTGTCCTAGGTTTTTTGTGACATATTATTAAATTACTCCATGGGGAAACTGAAGACAGACATAAGTAAAACCAAGATTTTATTTCCTTATGACAGGTCATAAAAGGAAATTAGTAACAGAGTAATACAGAATCTGTATGGGAGTTGAGATAAAGCCTTGCAGCAAATGACAGCAAAAAGAAAATTAAAATTTCCAGGTAGAATAATCAGTGTGTTTAAAAAAACAAGCATACAGCCATGAAAACATGCTTTCACCTTTTCTAAGTATTAATAAACAAGTACTGGGAACTATTTTTTACATGATTAATGAATGCTCTGCATTAAAAACATCAGATCCTCTGTTTGTGCCTGTGCCCTATGAATGCCCAGTATTTACTCATTTTATTTCACACAGGGAAAGAAAAAAGTTGAATTTTGATCTCTGACAGCTGCATACAAGTTGTTTCAGGAGACATTGCAAATACTCAGGAAACTGGAGTAGGGGCAAAAAAGCTTCAGAGAATCACAAAGGCTGTCTGCTGTTACTTCTGCAGAACAGTGCTGCAGCATGCCATTGCTCATGCCATCAGTCAGACCAGGGGCATGTCAGGATGTCTTGCACCTTCCTCTCAGTTCATAAGCCCAGTTGTCTCAGCAGAGAAATCATGGGATGGCAGTAGCACCCAGTGTATAAGCCAGTCTCAAAAAACTGTCACAGAACCCAGTAACACCTATATAGTCAAAAAAAGGTTACCTTATTTCCAGTGGTAATTGAATGGCACACAGTTATTCTCTTTTGAGAACATTTAGCCAATGCATTGCTTTATTTTGACCTGCAATTATGTAAACATTAACAGAAATATAACAATGGAGTCTTTTTTTCAGACTTAAAAACTGGAACTATAAATAACGAACCATCGAAACACTAGTGTTAAAGACCAAGTATATATTAAGCTCTGTTAAAATAATTTACTTGTTACATGTTTTTATTTCTATTTTGCAATTATGGCATTTGTGTATTCATGGTTCTTTCAAACATTGTTTTAGATCATACTGACCCAAAATTTTTAGTAAAATACAACAAAAAATCATAATGAACCACAAGAAAGTTGCTTTACATAATGTGTCTCAATAAAATCCCCCGATGTCTTTTCTCCAGAAAGGAGACATATATACTGTGAAATTCATTCTAAGAGCAGGAAACTCTTCTTTAGGTAGATTCACACATGCAGGAAAACTGTCTCTGACAAATGGTATGGAAATAATACCTATTTGAGGAGAGGCCTGCTATTAAGCTTTCTGGAACTGTGGGAAAAGGCAGGTAGTTGAATTAATCTGCAGCTAACTAGCTTCCAATTAATAACAAATGTTCATTGCTTCTCACATTAACACTTAACACTGGCCTCCAAGAGATCTAACACTTTCATTTTGCAGGAGGGAGAGAAGACCACTACAGGTCCCATCCGTGCTCTTCTCTCCCTCCAGCAAAAAACAAACAGAAGCTGCTTTATATCCCGTTCCTTCTAAATAGAGATTTTGAAACAGATTGCTTATGTCCATTTTTATTAATTAAGAGCTAGTTTTAGAGGTCATACCCTTTTCCCCCAAATGCTAATCCCCTGAGCTCTTATCACCTTGTTAAATGTTTAATGTTGTGAGCATACACTGGTGAAAGCAGGGTCAGGTCAGTGACCTCCCTGATGGGTGAAGAGGCCAATACTGGAGATGTAATGTACATCCCCCAAGGGCTGAGGGGGAGGAGAAGGCAAAACAGCTGCTAATCTGCCGTAGCAGAGTGACAGCACATTCTTCTGGCACATGTTCATCTTAATTTTTGCAATTCCTCTCTCTTTGTTTCCTTGACATAATTTGCCAATTTAGTGTAGCCCAAGAAAACTAGACAGCTCTAAGAAAATAATTCATGTCTCCTTGTCTATAGACACATGCACAAATATGATCAGGCTTTTGATTAATAAATGAGCAAAGAATTCACTGAAACGTTGTCAGCATCAGCACAACCTGGTTTTGACACTGAAAATGACAGAGGATCTTTCAAAGAGTGGAGTTATGCCAGTTTGCATGTTTGGTTTTGAGTGTTTTCCCTGCAGGAAATGAACACATGGAAGCTAAGGCCAACCACTGAGAGATTTTCATTAGCTCAGAGAAACTCTGCCTGTCTCTAGACAGCAATCCACTTTCATTAAAGAAACAGGTTTACTGTACAAAGCTATTTTCAGCCTTCTTTGACTGGGACATTGTATGGAAAGATAGGGATGAGGTGAAAAGAGTTTTATTGTAATTTAAATTATTCTGCAATTTCACATTTTCTGGCAGAGTGGAGAAAGTAATAATCATCTGAGTTAAAAACTGAGGATCCCATGCATTAAGGTTTAAGGATGTCTGCAATTAAATTATCCAAAAAACTTATACAAAAATGAAACAAAAAGATATGTGAAGGTCTAAACTAATGAACTTTTGGATTATTTTGTTCTGACAAACAACACCATGAGAAAAATTTGTCCTCTTCTAATAAACTTCTTTCTTTTTTTTTTTTTCCCCACAGTCCTGATCAACCAAAGGAATGAGAATATTGGGATATGGTTGGTGGGAGAGAAAAATCTCTATTTGTGATCTTGTATCTCATACAAATTGATTTTCCCTGACTTTCACTTTTGAGTTTTCCCAGATCTTTTATGAGAAGTTGTTTACTTTCTTTATGCCCTTTGCTCATTAAAGTACCTCCGTGTCAGGAAGATAGCATGTCGCCTTTATAAGACAGAGAATCAGAGAATAACTCAGGCTGGGAAGGATTTCTGGAGGTCACCTGACCACATATCTGCTTAGGCCATCCCATTGAGTTGAATTCTGAGTACTCTCAAGGACGGAGAGTCCAGAGCCTCTCTGGGCAACATTTGCCAGTGTTTGATCACCTCACAGGGGGAAAAAACCCTCAACATTTGATCAGAATTTTATCTCCCTTTGTGACTTGTGACTGTCTCCATAACCCTCACACCTCAGTTAACACAAGAGAAAACAAAAACCCTTGGCCACATTTTTACTGAGACAAGGCAGCCAAAGGATGATACAGCTGCAGAATAAATGCTCTCATGAGGAATTTACAGTCTGGGAAAACCTGCAGTGCCTTGTCTGAGGCTCATCTGAAGGTTATGGCTTCACATGCCTTGTCTTACTAGTTTCCCAGGCAGTTGTTTACTTTTTTTTAATAGTCCAACTGCACCTCTTTCTCTGACCTTCTGAGAAAAAATTATTTGCAACCTTCCTGACACAATGAAATATGAAGCTACATTAACCAGAGGCAGCCACTGTATGATGATCACAACATTTACATTAGATTCTTTTTTTGACCCTAGTGTTCGCTTTGTCAAAGGTACATTAATTACTCAAAACTTGCATCACAGAAGTCAGCATGAACATTCAGGTCAAAATAAAGCCTTGAGAATGTTTTCCTTCTTTTGTTTTGCAATATACTTTTATTCTTGGGAATTAGTCTACAACACATGGCAGGGCAAAGAGTTAAGCTGCAGAAATACACAATAACAGTAGCAGAGTGCTTTATGACAAGGGAAGCCAAGTATCTGAGGCGCAAAGAACTCTGTAACGCTATTGTCAAATAGATCTTCAAGAAAACAACAAAAGTGACATTTTAGCTGAAATCTGTGAGTCAGTGAGCAGTTTAAGCTTTGATTAGAAATGAAGTTGAAACAGTGTAAAAAAATTCTCAGGATTTCATGTTTGATCTATCCTTCATATTTAAGATGTAGGTACGAATGTTCAGTTAAGTGAAGACCATATTTGGTGCAACAGCTTCTTAGCACAGAGTCGAGAGATTATTTGGACATGCAACCAATCATGCTTTCATTCACAAGAACATGAAAATGACTACGTAATCAGGTAATGTAACACAAGCTGACACTACTTTATTCGTGTGTTATGTCCAGCTTCACTGAAAAACACAAGGGAGAGGTTTCACATGCCGAAGAGAGTAAGCCTCTAATCACAGCCAGAGTCTGTAACATTCCCACAGAACAGCCTATCATTAGTCTCCACTTGCTTTAAAAGAGAAATCTCAGCCCCTGCAAGTGCACTACCCCTTGTGCCATGTCCTTCTGGAAGCTCACTGCTATGAGGAGAACAGGGCTGGGCCCGGAGCAGCGGCAGGAGGGAAGCCGAGGGCTGAGGGGGAGCCCCATGGCGGCGGGAGGGGAGCCGAGCGCTGAGGGGGAGCCCCATGGCGGCGGGAGGGGAGCAGAGCGCTGAGGGGGAGCCCCATGGCGGCGGGAGGGGAGCAGAGCGCTGAGGGGGAGCCCCATGGCGGCGGGAGGGGAGCCGAGCGCTGAGGGGGAGCCCCATGGCAGCCTGCCAGGGCTCGAAGGCAGCCTGCGGAAAAGCTGCCGAAAGACTGCAACAGGGCAAGAGTTAGAGGAGTCAGTCTGAAAGAACGTGGGTTCAGGTGACATGCTAGGAGGAAATTCTCTGTGAGGGTGCTGAGGCACCTCCTCAGTTTACCTTCCTCTAATTTGAAGGTAGGTTTTTACTGGCTGTGGTAGCCCATAGAGACCAAGAAAGGTCAGACATTCCCTTCCTACTAACTTTAACGTACCGAGCAGGCTGCCTGAGGAGAGAGAAGCACAATTTACATTCTACCAGAAAAGGAGGGAACCAAGAGACAGATGATTCAAGCCCAATGTTACTATTGTTTAAGTCCCTGGTCACCAAATCTCTTTATTGCCCTTTACTTAAGGAAGCTTTCGTTACAGTGCTCTAAAACATCATAAAAGTGAATTATTTCATGTAGCAGGAAAATGGGCTCAGCCTAGTATCATTGTTAGCGAAATCTGCTTTGTGAGGCAGAAAGGACAGTGGGTCATTGCTGCGCTACACATACACAGATTAGTAGAATAATTAAGACTAGGAAAGAACTCTTAGGTCAACAAGTCCAACCATAAACCGAACACTGCCAGTTTCAGTACTTAACAGTGTCCTTAACACCATATCTATATGAAAAAGTGATCAAAAACTTTGGGGACCGTGATTCCACCACACCCCTGGGCAGCCTGTTTCCATGCCTGACCACCCTTTCCTGACCAAGATAAACACCAAGTGTTTACATGAACGGAAGAAACTAGTAGAGGGGGAAAAAAGAGTACAAAGTATCATGCAATGAAATGGAGGATGAGAGCTCAAAGAAACTGCCTAAGCACAATAGCAATTGCAGCCTCAAGTGTAGCAAGCAAAAGCAGTGATAATTTCACAGATAGTGATAAAAGCAGTGATAATTGCACAGAAGGTAAATGCCTATGACAGAGGAACTGAACTTTCGGGCTAGGGAGAATTTTTTACAATCCTCTGTTCCCATGCAGTGCCCCCAGCTTAAAAAAAGGTACAAGTGCCCATTTGCAAAGTTATCCTCTACTGGGGTGCTGTATTGTGAAAGAATGTCCTGCATGTGGGCTTTAATCATGCTTGTTAAATACCATTACAGTGAACATGACCCAAGGCATCTGTGGTTTTTTCTCTCCTAGCCACCTCCTACTAAGTTCTTTCTGGAAGTGCTCACTTATGTACTCAGGTACCTGTCAGTAATCATAACCTGACTTCCACTCTCATAAAAGCAAACTTTGCCATTATCAAGGGCTTTTGGTAAGCTACAATATAAGAGGGCAAAGCAAATGGCAACACAGCCAGAACAAGCACTTTTTGTGAGTGATCTGTACTGCTACTGCTAACATCACAACATTTTGTACCAGCTAGTCCATTACTGAAGCTAGTCCAAGCTCCCCAGTTGTTCTGAGAGAAATTTCAGTAGGAAAGCAGTATTTTAGGCATACTGTGAAGAAGGAAAATGCTACACCCAAAAGCTTACAGCATGAGAGGAAGGCCAGGGTTTTAAGTGTTGACAGAGGGCTGAGGGGGAGCCCCATGGCAGCGAGAGGTGAACAGTACTGTCTATCTGAAGGGCATGAAAGTGCAGGGTAGTGCAACCTATTCATAGAGAGGAGGAAAAGCATAAAAACAGAGATAGATCATGCACAATCAGTTGAAGTCATGCCACTGTTTTCTGATAAATGCCATAAAAAGTGTGCCAGATGTTTCTTGAAGAAACAACAGCTTTGTGAAACACATGCACACCATGGTCATTATTGGAGGCAATAGAGGGGTGTGCTGAGGGGCTGCAACTACACCCTGCTGTCATGTGGATCTGGAGCAGCCTCAGGTCTGACCCGGTGCTTCTCACACTTGGCACGGTTATCTCTAGAGAAGTGTCAGGTGTGGGAGCCTGCTGGAAGGGGGCATTGGAGGGCCCTGGAGCTCTGCCTGCCTGCGTCTGCCTACTATGCCTGGAGGCAGGCAGAGCTCCAGGACCCTCCAGTGCCCCCTTCCTACAGGCCCCATTTTGTCAGCTGAGGAGTTGTTTTTGGAGGGCCACCTGTGCAAGTTGTAGTGCAGCTCTAGGCACTAGCTGCAGGCCCTATCCATGGCAATCCTGCTGGGCAGGAAGGCAGACAAGACAACTACTTACTCTTCGTAATGGCTGCCCCCTCCCACTGAGTATAGCAGCTTCCCCAAAGACTGCTTGCAGGAGTCCCTCCCCCAGTCCATCAGCAGAAAAAGGCAGAGCAGAATTTGTGCATGCAACAGGCCACATTGGCTGGCTGCCTTTTTGTTACCTCCCAGGCAGAGAGGGCACTGGGAGTCTACTGCTGCCTTTGCTGGTCCTGCCTGGGATGGCTGGCTCAGGCTGTCATCCTTTACAGCAGCCACCTTCCCCCACAACTTCCTTGACACCCAGTGCTTTAAAAAAAAAAAAAAAAAAAAAAGCCATGACAAGAGATACATGCAAACTGCTGAAACATGTCTGGCAGAAGGGGCACACGGACTTGTTCTCTGCCCACACAGGATGCATAGGTGGCAGAACAGGCAGAGTCAATGCATCACAAAGTTGACCTCCTCCCAGCTGTCTAGGAAGATGGGACCATAGTTGTTCAGCTCCATGGCCATGCTCTCCACTTGCTGCAGTGGCCTGCAGGGAGCTGGTGATCAGTGGTTCTCTCTCAATGCCTCACTGCCACCGCAGTAATGGGTGTCCCACTAGCAAGGGAAGAGGCACCATAGCTATCAGATGACCTGGAGAGGGGTGATGGAAATGCCCAGGTCCTTCAGGAAGAAAAGCCTCACAGCCTCCCAGAGTAAGATGTCCCCTGCCAACTCACCTCTGCTGCTGTGACTACACCTCCTGGGTGTCCTGGGTGCTTGAACCTGGCAGAGAGGAGGAAAATCCTCCAGCAGCTCTGGAACTGGGCATGGAAAGCTGCTACAAACAACTGTCCTCACTCAATGTCAGTACCAATGGCCTCATTTAGCATTCCAAACCTCACCAAATGCTCAGCTGGAGTCTAGGCATGAGCTGGCTGAGTGGAACTTGGCACTGAATGTAAGCAGCAGAGATGCCTAATATCAAGTTCAAGCTTCCCCTGATGCAGCTTTGCACCATCCTTATGTGGCCTGTCACTGGATGCCAGTGAGAAGAGATCAGCACTTCCTCCATGCACCCAGGCAGAGGATGAAGGAGCACTTAAGGTGTTGCCTTTGCTCAGTGCCCAGACCTGCTGCCTTCCCCCATGCCAGAGCTGTTAGAGCAAGCTGAAGGTCCCTCTGGAGCCTTCATGCCTTGCATTTGTGCCCACTGGAGTCCATGCACAGAGGCTCTGGCTGCTGAAAAGCAGCAAGATCCAGGGCTGTTTTAAATTCAGGCTTGTTGGGTCCTCTGCTGGAAAGCTGGTGGCCCAGTAGAAAGCCTGGCAATAGGCAGCCTTGCAATACAAAGGGGAAGTTCTGGAGACGTCTTCAGTGCCAACAGGGCATTTTGACATAGCTCTGACAAGGGCCTTCAAAGGAGTTAGAAGGTACCTATCATTGCTGGAGGGAAAGCCCATGAGGTGATAAAGTGGTTCAAGTTGGAAGGGACCTGCCAAGGTCACTTGTCAAATGTTCATGCTCGAGGAGGCTCATGTAGAGTGCAGCAGCTTTCTGGCAAACCTATGCCAGTACATGATCACCCTCATGATGTATTTTCTGATGTTGAAGAGGAACCTCCCCTACATGTTTTAATTTGTGCCCAGCTTCCCTAGTCCTGTCACTGAGTGCCACTGAAAACAGCCTTTTCCCCTTGCCTTCACACTATTCCTTCAGATATCTGTACTTCTTGAAGACATCTACCCATATCCTCCTCTTCTACAGGCAGAAGAGTCTGAGCTCTCTCCACCTTTCCTCTTACGGAAGACACTTCAGTTCTTTTGTTACCTAAACACAGCCTTTGGCTGCACTCTCTCCAATAGCCCTGTCTCTCTCCGATAGTGGGAAGCCCAGAACTGGGTATTGTGCTTCAACTGTGGCCTTACCAGGGCTGAGCAGAGGAGAAGGATCCATCTGCACAATGTGAAAAAAGTTGATCAAAACCTACATGTACCAAAGAGTCTCATAACTTGCAATAAAACTCTGATCATGTATTCTTGCTTCACACAGCATAATCTCTTCTCAGAAGATGAGGTTGAGACTGTCTGTGTGGTGTTTAATCTCCAGCTGGGCTTAAAACCACAACCACAATCTTAATCAAAATTGAGCTGTCACAAGCATTAAGAACAGTAAGCCTTGAGTGGAGTAGTAGGATCAGTACTGTAAAATGAATGGAATCAAAGTTTTTCACAAAATGTGTGCAGTCAAATTCTTATTAGTGTAAATGATAAAAATTAGTGTAAATTCTGCCAGAAATGGCATCTGATATGCATATTGTGCCTGTAGGAGAAGGATAGAGGGAATAAAAAAGAGGAACACAACAAACAAATTTCCAGTTAGGTTTTCTATGTTGTACCCATTCTTCCCAGCTGACTGCCCCTCTGTCGTCATAATTAAGTGCAAAGGTCTTCATGAAGCAAATAATTGGCATTTAAATAATTTTGCCATTCCAGATAGTCTCCAGCTCCAATGAAAACATCCCTCACTGTCATCCCCTTGTTCACTCTTGCAATAACTAGGGCACAAATGTACCATTGCTTGGAAAAAATTTTGCTCCCTTGCCCTCCTAATCCTTTGCCAGCAAGCTTGGTAAGCTGTAAGTGGAACTGCCAGTGTCAGTTTACCTTAAGCATGGCTGTCAAAAGACACTTTCTGTAATGCCCTCAGGGGAAAGAGATTTCAGAGATCATATGCCCAGTGACCATGCTCTACTAGGATAGATTTTCTCAGCAGCAGTCTCCTACTACAACTATTAAAATATGAGTCTAATCTGATGATAAAACACTCTGAATGATACACAAACTTGAAAAATGTAATAAGGATTCTTCCAGTTTCTTAAGATTGGAGGACATATTTTTCCTGTTCCTATTTTAAATAAATAACAACTTTAGAAATTTTCTCTAGTCACAGCAGGTTTTTCTGAAATTCTGCTAGGGCATGCAGAATTTTACATTGAAACCCTCTCTGTTAAGAAACCTGAATAAACAGCAGTGATGCTTTAGTGTTTTTGAAAAAAAACAGAAGTCACCAATTTACTTTTGGAAATAGAGTTAAGGGAATCCACAGGACAAAAAGGAAGAAGTAGGAGTGAAAAGTCAGCATGTAGATTATGCACAGAATCTAGGAGAGAGAAAAGCATTGTACTTAAATATTACCAACCACGGTGACAGTGAGATTTTTTTTTAAGGAAGGGGATAAGGGACAACAGGCACAATCTGAAGGAAGTTTCCATCTGAATGGAGGAAAATCTTCTTCACCATGAGAGTGACTAAGTTTTGGAACAGGCTGCCCAGAGAGAATATCAAGTCTATTTATCTGAAGACAGCCAAAGCAACCTGCTGTAGGGAAACCTGCTTTAACAGGTGGTTTGGACTAGATGATCTCCAGCGGTCCCTTCCAACCCCAATCACTCTGTGGTTCTGTGGTAGTAATGACTTTGCATGGTAATGGTATCATGTAAGATTCCCATTCTTGCAACCTGAGTTAAATTCCCAACTGATGCACTGAAAAGGTCGTAGGGGATTGACCCCGGCTGGATTCCAGGCACCAAAGCTGCTCTGTAACTCCCCTCTGCAGCTGGACAGGGCAGAGGAACTATAATGAAGGGCCTGTGAGTTGAGATAAGGGCAGAGAGAGATCACTCATCAAATACTGTCAAGGGCAAAATGGATTTGAACTGTGGATATTAATTGAAATAATTACTAAAAAGTCAAAGCAGGATAATGAAAAGCGAAATAAATTTTGCAAACCCTTTCCCCCCCATCCCTTCCTCCTTCCCAAGCTCTACCTCCTCTCTTCAAGTGGTGCAGGGAGACAGGGAATGGGGATTAGAGTCAGTTCATCACATGTTTCTGCCTCTGTTCAGGAGAAAGAATCTTTCCCCCACTCCAGCATGGGATCTCTCCCACAGGAGACAATTCTCCATTAACTTCTCCAGTGTGAGTCCATCCCATGGAAACAGTTCTCCACAAACTGCTCCAACTGTTCCACAGGGTGCACTCCTTCAGGCACAGCCTGCTGCGGCATGGGTCCCCCACAGGATCACAAGTCCTGCCAGGAGATCTGTTCCAGCCTGGGCTCCTCTGTCCACTGGTCTTCAGACCCCTGTCAGGAGCCTGTTCCAGCACGGGTCTCCCAAGGGCTCACAGCCTCCTCTCAGGCATCCACCTGCTCCAGCCTGGGGCTCCTCCATGGGCTATGGGTGTATCTCAGCATCCCCGTGGACCTCCATGGGCTGCAGGGACGCAGCTGCTTCACCATGGTCTGCACTACAGGCGGCAGGGGAATCTCAGCTCTGTGCCTGGAGCACCTCCTGCCTCTCCTGCTGCACTGACCTTGGTGTCTGCAGGACGGTTCCTCCTCACTTCACTCTTGTATGTCCGCCATTACATCTGAGCAATAACTTTTCTTTTCCTTAATTTTGTTATCCCCAAAGCATTACCACCAAGTTTGATTGCCTCAGCCTCATCCAGCAGGACATCTGGAGCCAGCTGGCACTGGCCATGCCAGACATGAAGGAAGCTTCTGGCCGCTTCTCACAAAATCCAGCCCTGTAGCACAAACCCAAAACATTTTGATACTGACAGAAAATAATTCCAATTGTATGTAACATATGCCAGTATCTCTTGATTAGATTTTAAAGGTTTAAAAAGAGAGAAAGAGAGAGAGAGGGAGGGAGAACAATGATGGGGGGAAAAATTGTACCAACTATATTTTAGTTTGGTTGCAGCAAATTTTAATTTTACTGTCCATAAATACATTCCATTATAAGGATGCAGCAAGAACAAGTTATTATCCTCTAAAAGTTGGTCTTTATACATTACAGTTCCTGCACTTGTATCTTACTGGCTTTGTAGTATTTCAAAGGTCTTAGCTCCTTATTTCCTTTTAGAACAATGGACTACAGTAAAGGAGTACCAGCAGCAATTGCACGATATTCTAAAACTCATACTTTTTTTTTTTTTTTGTGGTGTTAATCTCTGAGAAAGTTCTTTATAGGTAATTGACTGTCCAGTCCAAATCCACAGTACTTCTGTTGAAATGGTCTTTTGGCTTAACTGCATTTCCTAAAATTATTATGACACCTGTTATCTATGGATGTATTCTTTTAAAAGAACATTATATCATTTAGGCAAAACTTTGCAAAATGCTTTTTCTCTGATTATTGATAAAGTTTGTCAAATTAGTCAGTCTAAGAGACAAGTAAAATAAGTTCAGTCTCTCCTGGAACTTCCTCTTGTTCCCAGCTCAGCATGTTGGCAGGGTATAAGTATTGCTGCTGGGGTGGTGCCTCAGAGAAGACACACTCTCACATTCTAAGCAGGACACAAAACCAAGTACACGGCTCCCTTGAGAGAGGTGATGTGGTCAAGTGCTGGTACAGGTCATTAGACACACCACCTGAGATCTTCTCTCTAATTTCACACTTTTCCTCAGTCAAATGTAGTCTAGGATTTACTATAACACTTGGCAGCATAGTTTGGGTTGGGTTTGTCTGAAAAAATGTCCTGAGAAAAACATGGTCCAGCCTGCAAAAAATTAAGTTTAAGGGGAAGAATAAATCACTTTTGTGTTCACTACAAAGAAGTCCAGTATGTTCAGTCCTCCAAGAGAGAACTGAATATTCAGAAACAATATGTTTTTCATGAAAAACAAAATTATAATGATCACTATAGAGGCCATTTATCTAAGAGACTTCTATGATCAAAATGATTGCAAGAACT
This sequence comes from Motacilla alba alba, assembly GCF_015832195.1. NCBI lineage: Eukaryota > Metazoa > Chordata > Aves > Passeriformes > Motacillidae > Motacilla > Motacilla alba. The sequence continues at coordinate 46,814,122 of NC_052046.1, forward strand.
TCCTGCCTTTTCGCACCATTTGAGAATGACCTGCAGCATGTTTCTCTTGTGCTTGTCCTCCCAAAGTGCTGTTTTCTTCCTCACTATTTCAGTCATCACTGGTTTCTACATCAATCCTGGAGTTTCAAACTGATGTTCCATTTCCTAAACAGCTTCTCTCTTTGAGGTTGCTTCTCAGAAGGCCCTTCAGCTGGGTGAGATGAAATGCAAGCTGGAGGAGGCAGACACCTTGGATTGCCTATTTTGCTCTCCCAGGTCGGAGAGGGCTCTTGCCACCTGAGCAGAGTGTTTGTGTGCGCAGCACTGGGGAACCCAGCCCCAATGTTTGCTCCAATAATCTCAAGTTCTCTACCCCATTGTAAAGGCACAAGATGGCAGGACACACACGCAGCCCAGCGATTGTCCTGTTTTTTGTTTCTCTGCTCCCTGTAGCTATACCAGCCCAGTACTTCCTGTTTCCTTTCCAAATACAAACAGGGGTATTAGTTTTCTCCCAGCCAGCATTCACGGTAGCTGCCCAGGAGGTTAAGGGAGTCAGGACATCATGGAACACCTGTGGGAGGAGCAAGGTGGTAAGCAGATGTAGGAGAAGAGCAATTTCCAGTGGCTTTGGGTAAGAGTGACTGTGTGGTCTGGTGGAGAAATCCTGTGAGGATTTGCACTCTCTTACGTGCAGTGTGGGCCCTTCAGCCTATACAGACCCTGTCAGCCTCCTCGCTTGTGATGGGACAAAGCTACCTTTGCTGCTCTGCTGAAGGTATCAGACTGAGTTATTTTGTGCCCTTTCCCAAGAAGCAAATTTGGCTGTGCCTACATTGCTAGGACGCCCTGTCCCAGGGCCACCCACTGTGTTGCTCCTCCATCTCACGGCATCCCAACCCAGAACTCTTTCTACCTGACAAGAAATTAAGTCCTAAGAGCAGGATTTTTAGGGTTACCACTTTCTTCAGCCTTCAATTCATATTTCCCATTATCTTCCTGCTTCCAAAAAGGGTGCCCTTTTGTTTAGAAGGTGAAGTAATTTCATCAACCTTTCTTGTGATACATGATCTATCCAGCTATGGCTGTCCAGCTGTTGTGAACTTTGTTGCAATTCAGTCAGTATTTAATTTCAAAGTAAGCTACACAAATATGTGAAGATACAAAGAGGCAGGAAATAACAGTAAAATATTCTTGAACATATTAGAGACGTTGTCTGTGACAATGTCTTTAGAATTAGTCCTAAAAGAGTTCCTTCCTATTATTTAACACAATTCTCATCACTATTTAGAAGCATTCACCATAACAGATTGTTTTGCTTTGTCACAGTGATGTCAATAATATGAGGAACATTAAAACCCAGGATGATTCTATCTTCACACCAAGATAGAACTGTACAAAGAATAGCAAATATGTAATTGAGTCTGTTTGCTTTTACCTATAGCATGAACTATTTTGAAAATACATAAAAAATGACTAAACCATTTTCAGAAAAAAATCTTGATCATCCGCAAGACTTGTTGAATTCAAACTAACCTGAGGCCACACAGCATAACCATATCAGTTATATATCTGGGGCTTCAACATACTACCTCTGAATCTTATTTTAAATTTCTCTGGAGTTCTGAAGTTCCTGTGAGTTCATTTTGTTTCTTCTTTTTTGCTGACAGAGTCACCAGTCCCCCTTACTGATTTGCCAATTTATGATCCTTCTTCAGTGTACAGAGATACTGCAATAGCAGGAAATCAGTTTTATCCCCAGTGGCAGACCTGCTCTGGGGACGTCTGCTTGATCCACGGGACATCATGGACATATTAAGACAAGTGGGCTAGATGCTAGACTTTGGGATGTCACAGTTTTGTTTTGGGTGCCTTTGTCAGTAGTCAGAATTGGGGTGGAATTATTTCTCATATTCTCATCACATTGATAACAGCTGCAATACCAAAAAAAAAAAAATAGCATCTTTTTTCTTTAGTCAACTTCTATAAGGGCTCTTCATCTGAGAGTCTTGTCACAGGAGAAACGTGGTTTGTCTCCACACTGAACTTTCAGAAACAGGTAATCAGAGAAAACCTGATGCAGTTTGCCCCACTTACTCTCAAAGACATTTGTTCTGTGTTCTTTACATGTATCTGATGTAATGTAAAGTATGTATAAGCAAAAACAGTTGTCTGCCAGAACAATGAAAATCAAGAAAAAAGAGGCACTTCTGTTGATTAACAGCAGCCTGCAATTAATAGCCATTTACAGCCTACTTCCTTTCCCATAGCATCTTGCAGATTTAATTCAATATTCTTACATATTTGACTGAGATAGAGAGCATATGCTTTATCTTGTTTTGTTACTCTGCACACATTGTTGTGTTCACTCCCCTACCTTTTCATTTCCAGCCTTTTGCATAGAAACAATCTGTTAAATATTTGCAATAATAACACATTTACATGACTAAAAGCTAAGTGCCAGTGTCCCTTCCTCCTTGTTTTCTCAAGTACTGTCTCATGTTGTCACATTTTTATCATTATGCTTTCTTAAAGGCCTTTTTTAAAGTAGGACAAAACTCAGTTGGTGCATTGTGTTTCTAGGAGACAGCAAGAGGTTATTGTTTCATAACAGATGTGTTACATTGCCTCTAGTTTTTCTATAACATCCTTTTGGACTATTCCTATCATATCCTAAAAGATTGACCACATTCTACCAAAACACCTATAGCTAGAGCTAATTGGAAGATTTAATTTGCTCTAGACAATTTTCAGTAGAACTCTATACAGGCATCCTTTCCTATTATTTTTTGACCAGGTTTTTCTAGATGTCAGCTAGAAGCTGAATCATTAGTTTGGAAAAATACTCTCAGACATGTGCTTTTTCACTAACTGCCTCTTTTAAAGCCAAATTAGAATTTTGAAGCAGCTCTTTTCTGTTTGGGCAACAATGCACTTTTCATCTGAAACCATGTTTGACCAAGTAGATCTAAACTTGAAATACCTCGATGCACACTTGTTATTTTGACTGGATCTTCAAAGTGATGTGAAATTAGACATTAGAAATTAGAAATTAGAAAATATTCCATTAGTGATAGGACAAGAGGGAATGGTCTTAAGTTGAATGATGGTTAGTTTAGATTAGATATCAGTAGGAAATTCCATACTGTAAGGGTGGTGTGAATCCCTGGAACAGGCTGTTCAGGGAAGTCATAGATGCCTCATCCCTGGAAGTGTTCAAGGCCAGTTTGGACGAGGCTCTGAGCAACCTAGTTTAGTGGAAAGCGTCCCTTGTCCATGGCAGTGGGGCTGAAACAAGAGGATCTGTAAGGTCCCTTCCAACCCAGACCATTCTGTGATTCTGTGATTAAAAGGCATTGATGGGTGTTGGTGGAGTGCTTTCTTCAGTAGATAATAGTTTCAGGAGGCTTAGGGTGACAATGCACTTTTCATCTGAAGCCATTTCCCATTTCATGCTATAACATATTTTGTTGGTTGCAAATTCACAGGTCTTACTCCACATAGAGAGGTCTAACCCTGATAGAGGATGATGAGAAAGTAAAGCAACGAAATTGATGTCATCAGGACCCAACTGAATCCCTGTGTCTGCAAGCCTGGGCACTGGCCAGACCCAGAGCCCAGTAAGCAGCCCTTAGTGGGGAATAAGTTGGACATGTCCTCCTTCATTTTGCCCCCTGTTGTATTGTCTGCTATGTGTCCAGGTTCCTGGATTTGTCAGAGAATAGTGCAGCCATAATGGTGTCCCTCCAGCCTACACCCCGAGCCATGTCTCCTCTGTTAAGTATATTTCTTAGACAAATATCACCAATGAAGAGCACCAACAAGTATTTGCAACCCAAGGTTGCAAATTCCTCCAATGTGTGCCAAGATTAGACAAAGTCTAAGTTTTGTGTGCTGCAGAAAGTCAGTCCCTAACAATTTATCACCAAGTAGGACAGTTTATAATATGGTGTGTTTTGTTTCTGCATGGCTGTCTGTCAGGTAATCTTGCCATCCTAGAGGGACACAGAAACCCTTCTGAGGGCACAAAGAATAGCTTCCCACCTTGGGAAGTGCTGCTGAGCACTACCTGTGGCATCAAACAGAAGATCCCTCATTTAGACAGTAGGGGAGTTGATCTGACAAAAGGCCATTGAACTCAGCTTGCAGGTATCTTTTCAAATGTAACATCTTTTGTTTGGTAAATACCAAGGTCTTTAAAAGCTGTGGATAAAAAAAGGCAAGAAAAATTATGGTAGGGTTACTTACTTTTTCTTAGTTCTTTCATCTTGTTTTATTAACCTCTGTAAAGGTTCATTAGATTTGTTCCATCCCAGAAATTTGAATATGCTGACTATTAAATTTGTCAATGTAAAACAAATCTGGAATCCCACTATACTAGTGATACCACAAGACCTTCAAAGGAGCATAACACCAAAATTTCCCAGAGCATTAAGCTTTCTAAGCAGGAACGGATGATCACCAGTGGGAGCCTTTTAAATGTGAAAGTGCAGTAGAGCTGCCAAAGCAAAGGATAGCCTCCAGGGTAGACCTTTCTATAGCACACCTCACCAGGCCTGTCCTTTCTTTCCCACCTGTATTGCAGGTGGTCCAAGTACCAGCTCAGGCCAAATTCTGTGTGTGTGAGTGTAGATGAACAATCCCATTCTGTATTTTCTTTAAAATTTTAATTAAAATGTCTGATATATTCTTTCAGAAATACTATGTAAAATATTTTTTCTTGAAGGACTCAGTCAAGGTATGACAGATCTTCTGAAATCAATACTTTTTGTACATTTCATAACCACATGAAATACTAGCATATGGAAACAGATATGCTCATGACAGGATCCAGCCTCTGTCCTTGTTTATTGTCATATTTTCAGCTCTGCTGTATATTCAAAGTGCTGTTTTGCCTTAACTACAGTTGGCTTTAAATCTTTTCGAAGCATGGAATTGCCCTCCTAATACTTTCTTTTGCTACTTAGCTTTTGGCCTAATTAGCCATTAACAGGACAACATTAGAGCTAAGAGTAGGTGTTGATTCTTGTATGGTATTTATTTGGGTTTTTTTGTTTTGATTTTAAGTGTGTATGGGACAAACAACCCAGACCTGGAAAACAAGAAATTAAGTAGGGCAGGTTTGGAACTCTGTACCCCACTGTCACACACTTAGGGAAGAGCAGAGAAGTAGGATACAGAGATACAGAAGGAGAAAAACACGCACTATATAAATTAAATTGAGTTTGGGTTTATACATTCTGACCTACTGAATTACTTCCAGCCCTGGTAATTGTAATTCATTTCCTTTCTGCAGTGTGGAAATTGCCCAGTAACAGCAAGGGGTCATTTTTCTACTGTTTCACAAAAGGTCTCTTAAGTGATTTGAAATGACTAGGTCACAGTGTCTGTATTGAAATACTCCAAGTATCACATTAATTTGTTTGAAACAGGAATTAAAACCTCAGACAGTGATTAAACATTGGATGACCATTGATCCCTTGACTGAGACCCTTTTCCCTGCTTCACTGCCACAACCCCATACCACTCACAGTTTCATAACCAACCACAAAATTACTACACAAAATAGGTGGAGAAGGGTCATGCACAAATAATCCTTCAACTGCCAAAGTCCATACTGCAGAAGTAATGCTTAAGATCTACTTGCATTTACTACAGCCATAGAGTCTGCATTAAGAACACACACTGGGAGTAAAAATCTATTACTATTTTTGTTTTACAGCCAAAGTAAATGGATCTTCTTCCAGTGTGTAAGTGTTGAGTGTTCACAGTGTGCTATGGTCAAGAACGTCCCCTTCTTTTTATCAATTTTTAACCCAAAGCATACATGTTGAAGGTTAAATTCAGAACTGAAGTTTGCCTTCCATGTTCTTTGTACCTAACATAATTTTTTTTTACGTTATTAGGCAGAAATTGATACTTTTCTATTCCTGAAATGCAGGGTTTTGCTTTCTAAGAAATAGAACTTTTATCATTTTCCATTGAAATATCTGTAAAACAAACAAGAAGGAAGGAATATGTTTACCAGCCAATTGATGATACAGATACAAAGAGATAGGCATGCCTTGAAACTTTTAGGTTATAAGTGGATGCTCACAGAGTGTAGCATCAGGAAGTGAAAGAAGTTCCAAAAGGATGGGTAGACTAGTTGTGAAATATCACTTGATATTATAAACAGTTTGACAGTACATTGAAGAATCAAGATTCAGCTGTCCAGCTCCTTCATTCTTAAAAGCAGGTAACAAAAGAGAAAAATGGAAAAAAAATTTTAGATGGAACAAGACAATTTTTGTATGTCAGAAGGCACCCAAGTTTGCTCCACTTACTTTTGTTAGGTAATCATGAAGAATATAAAAAAACCCCAGTCCTTTCTGCTCCAGCAGTGTTAAACCCTGAGATGTTTTCAGACTTATGAGCTGTCACTGTTAAGAGCATATTGAGAGCATTTGCAGACACACTACCAAGAAATTGCGGAGGAGAAACAACAGTACACTCATACCAGCAGCAGCCAGGTTAGAAAGTTCTGCCCTGGTTTGTTCTATATTTGGATGACTCACATCCCCAGGGAAACCACATCAATGAAAACACAAAAAAGAGCACACATGCCTATGTCAATGGATAAAGTACAACAACATGTGTTGGTCAGAACTTCTCAAACTATAAGATAATTTCTATAGGATTAAAATAAAAGTTAAAATAAGAGACAAAACTGTTAGGTATTTGGAGGAAGTGGTCTTTTGGGCTATCTAAAAGAGTAAGCAGCACAGGGCAGGGCTTAATGCTGACTTGCCATGGAGCAGGGTAATATCAAGGACCAGATTATTCAACACCTTTGGTAAAGACATAGAAGAGGCAGTGAAAAGGGTGGTTTCTAAACAAGAAAAACTTAACTACTTAACATGGAAGTAGGGAAATGCCATGCCATTGTCAAAGAACTCTGTAATGACTTTACAAAAAAACAAAATTGAGGCCATATGAGCTCCAGTTTGAATACATATACAGCATCTAGGCAGAAATAACCTAACCCAGAGGTAGCAGTCATGGCAGAGAAAGGAGATCACAGAATCACAGAATGGTGTGGATTGGAAGGACACCATGAAGGTAATTTAGTTCCAACTCTTCCACTAGGTTCTCTTCTCTGAGGTTGCTCAGAGCCCCATCCAACCTGCCTAAACACCTTTGATGGAGCACCCACAGCTTCCCTGGGCAACATGTTTGAGTGATTGGCCACCAACACAGTAAAGAACATTTTCCTTATATATAATCTAAGCCTGCTCTTTTTCAATTTGCACCCATTCCCCTTTTGCTTTCACTACCTGCTCTTTTAAATAGTCTTGCCCTATCTTTCACAAAAATTCCCTTCAGGTACTGGAAGGCCACAATTATCCTTCTCCTCTCCTGGCTGAAAAAAACCAGTCCTCTCAGTCTTTCCTCACAGGAGTGATGCTTCAGCCCTCCAGTCAACTTGGTGGCCTTCTCTGGATTTTTCTCCAACAGTTCCATGGCCTTCCAGACCCCAGAGCTGGATGCAGGGTTCCAGGTGGGCTCTCACCAGAGCAGAGCAGAAGGGCAGAATCCCCTCCCTGGCCCTGCTGCCCACACTGCTTTGGATGCAGCCCAGGACATGTTTGGCTCTCTGGGCTGGGAGTGCCGAAGGCTGGCTCATGTCCAGCCTCTCACCCACCAACACCCTCAAGTCCTTCCCACGGGGCTGCTTTCCATCTGCTCATCACCCAGCCTGTGCTGATACCAGAGGTTGTCCCAGCCCAGCTGCAGCACTTTGCACTTGGACTTTTTAAGCCTCATGAGATTCCCAGGGGCCCACTTCTCCAGCTTGTTCAAATTCCTCTAGAAGAAATACTGTCATTCAGGTGAATCAACTACACCACTCCACTTGATGTCACTTGCAAATTTGCTGAGGGTGCACATGATCCTTCTATCTATGTCATTGATGGAGAGATAAAATAACACTGGTCCCAATGTGAATCCTTGAGAAGCACCACTCATCACTGATGCACATTGGGATTCTGAGCCACTGACCACTAGCTACTGGATGTGACCACACAACCAGTTTCTAATCCTTCTAAGAGTCTACCTGTTGAATCCATCACTCTTCAATTTAGAAAGAAGGGGAGATCATGTCACTTACAGATGTCCAGCTAAATGACACCTGTAGCACTTTCCTTATCCGCTGACATAGTAACTCCACTATAAAAGGCTAGTGGGTTGGTCAGACAGGACCTTCCCTTGTGAAGCCACGTGGGCTGTCTCAAATCACCTCCTTCTCCTCCTTGTGGCACTTGACTGGAAATTATTACACTACTAGATTTTGCAAGTTCCTTTTTAAGAGAACAAACCCCATTTCCTTTAAAATACTGCATACAGTGTTTTTGGCTTTGCAAAGTGTATGTGACAAATCATTTCAAAGCTCTGTCAGTCAGATGCAAAGTGAGGAGTCAGAAAAGAAGCCATCAATTTTTCTGGGCTCACAAGCAAGTGTTGCTTCACTACCCTGTCTGGAATGGGCATAAGGAACAGGATTCCTTTCTCACCATGCCTCTGTGACTATATCTGTTGTAATTTGGAGCAGTTTAATTGACTGAATCTGATTACTTTTGTTCAGTGCATCTCTTGGTCATACCATTTTATTTATGTATTACTTTTTATTATTATACCACTACATACTCTATATAAAGCCTACTTATTTTATCTCTGTGCATTAAATATTTTTAATATGCCTGTCAGATTTCATTCCTTGGAGAAAGGAATCCCATCTGTATGAGCAAGTAGAAGAGGTTTTAAAGGTGCTTCCAGCTGAGCAACAGTGAGCACTTCCCATGATGCACCTTTACCCTGCACCAGGTGATGCTCCTAGCTGAGCTACAGTGAAATTCACTTCACCTTACACAGCAGCCTTCATTTTATTTTGTGTTTGTGCAGCACAGACTGTGAGAAGTTGATGCATCATTCCAAGGTTCACAGATGCTATGGTAAAGCTAATAGGTTACCTGCAGCAGTTGCCACAATAATTAAAAGAGGGAATTTCTTTTTCTTTCTTTGTCCAAATTTGTTTGATCCCCTACAAGTGTCCTCTGAGAACATATCATTTATCCATTTTTCCCCAACTCTTTCACTCAACTCAGAGTGCCTGCTACCTTGGCTGATAACAAGTCATTTCTCCTGTCCTGCAGCAATCTGCAATATGCAGGAAGTGAGTAAAGCAGATGTAAGCTTGCTGAGAACTGCTTTTCATCCTCCTGTCTGCTAATCCTACCTGATAAGATCTGCTGTTTCTGAGCACATGCTGCACCATAGTTTCCAGCCTGAGGAAAAATTTATGGGTTCTGTAGTCATAAATTTCATGTAACCATATATGCAAGGTGAAGCTTTTTGTAGGCACATTTTGAAGAGTGTGCACACAGAATCATTAGCACAAAATCTTGTTTTATAAATGTCATCAGAGGAACATGCATGGGCAGTACCTTTGAGCGCTTGAAGGCTGCGATGCAAATATGAGTCAGCTACAGTGCTCTAATGAATTGCTACTCTGATATCTGTCACACATTAAGTATCACCCTATATATATGGACATGAAATTTTAATTGGGGTCAAAAGTGTTTGGGTTTCTTTTAGGAAAGGCATTATAACTACCAAGAGCCCAGACCTGGTTTGGTATTTTTTTAACAAAATACTCATTTTCACAGTGCTGAAATTCAACAATTGCTCCCACTGAGAGGTATCTTTTCAGCAAGTATATCTCTGTCAGCTATGAGATGAATTATCATACCCTCTGAAAAATCTAAATTTTGGACCATTCAAACGGGGTAAACATACATTACCTCAAAACTTTTTCAGTATTCACCAGGCCTTTCCAAGACCTCACAACCTGTTAAAATTTCATACAAGATCACCAGGCCATTGATCTAATCTAGACTGGAAATATCCTAAAGTACCCAAACGGAAAGGTAAAATAATGGCCAAGGATGATGGGAGAAAGAGGAAGCAGCAGAGTAAAATAATGCACGTTACTGAGAGCCTTGACTTTATCAACCTTCCTGCAAGGGCCCTAACTTCTAAAGAATTTGAAAAATGCATGGAAGTGCTAAGCATTTCAGCTTCTCATTGTAGATATGTTAAAAACAAAAGTTCCAGAAATCTCAAAAATTTTAAAGGTCTGAAGAAAACACTACATATTGCTAGATTCATGCTAAAAATAGTGAGAGGTAACAACATCTGTGCCTGTAATTGCTGCCAGAGCAGGCAACTCCAGGGTATCTTTCATATGCCATCAAAGCAGCAAAATGTCACTGCATGGGATATGTCTCTTAAACAGTGAGGTAGACACATTTCTAGCAATATTCATGTCAATGAAAAATATTTTTGCAAATCTACATAAAAATATTTTAGAAGCCTTTCCAATACTGGCAAAACTTCTGCCAAATTTGACCAGTGATAAAAGGAAATATGTCTGAACCTGGCTTTGTAAGAAGATGACGTGATGAAATATCCAGCCCAGAAAAGCTAAATAGCTCACCAAGATCACTGTAAATTCCCATTTTGCTGCCCTCAGAACCCTTCACACCTCTTTCAGCTCCCACTAACCCACTGAGCCACCATTCTGCTACCACTTCATGGCTCATTTTGCTTAAGTTGCTGAGAAGCTTGACACAGTTCTTGTCTCAGATTTTGAAAATGGCTAAGCAGCCATATGCAAATGAACAAGAGGAAAATTTAAACCATTCAAGGAGTTTGAGCCCCATGTGAAATCCCACCACAGGAAATTGCTGTTTAATCACCACTGTTGTTCTTTACACTGCTTCCACAAATATTTTCATATTCAAAGTCAGCAGGGGTTAAATTTATTTCTTTAGTTCACTTTATACTCATATATACATATGCATATACATATACAATATGTATACAAAATTTGGGTATTCCATACTGGATATTCCCTATATTTGAATATTCTCCACATTAGCTGCTTTCTACATATTAAATAGACCCATCACATTGACCTGGAGAAATAAATCTCTTTTGTTTTGTTCTGCTCTGCTTTCACATCATTGTACACCGAGCCTATAGATAAAATGGTAGGCCAGTATTACAAGGGCTGATGGACATTTTACAAAACAGTGAGGTGACAGTCAGTCTTAAATTAAGAAGCTGAACTCATCATCAGTTATTTCCGTGTGAAAAGTCAGGTCACTATGACTCTTTTTTATCTTCTTATGTGTTAGTAGGCGTTAACCACATTAAGAATATTAACAAATCTTAAGGTCCAGGAGCTCCTTACCAGCTTTTCCAACAGAGGTTGTAGACAATTTAAGGAGAAGCTATTTACAACATACAATAAATGGAAAGTTCCCTTGCAGGCAATACATGAAAGATCCTGCTTCAATGTCACTTTGTTTGCAGATCATGATGAATTGAGAGTTTGTTTATTCACTAGGGCTACAGCATATTTCATGTAAAAGCATGTGCTGCTGTTATCACAGCATTTCCTAAAGCTGAGGTGAGGGCTTCAATTATGGCACTGATATCACAGTTGGCTCAAGATGCTAACGCGTGCCCCTGTGAGATAACTGTGCGCTTACGGGGTACACTTTTGGTGTGCAGCAGACTCTTAATTAAGCTCTCTGCCTAGCTGCTCACCAACATAAGGAGAAAGTTCATTTCAGACCATGGGAACATTTTGTTTTGTCCATGCTGGGACTGCCTTTTGGAGTGTAGGTTCTGCCAGCCTTCACTCAGCAGTCACAGTCATCAGGCAACATTAACCTTTTGTAGACTGTAAGCACAAACGCTGTACACATGCCTCCCAAATTATTCATTTGGCTTACAGGCAGGAAAATGCCATTGTATTTAAATCATTGGCACTGATCTCATTCAATCTAGGTATATAGTGTCAATTTGGTTTAATTCTTCTCCTGATTGATTTGTGCTTTTTACCTTCACATTTTGTTTTGCCTACAAGCACATTCTTGAATATGAAATACCACTTTTTGGAGTAATTAGTCCAGTACACAAAAGCTTCCAGAGAAGTAAAAACAGAATCTTGAGAAATGGAGAATTATTCTAAAGACAGATTTATATGTTAATATTTGCCTTAGATTTATTTTGAAATTTTTTCACATTATTATTTGATTAGCATGAAGGCACAGAACAGAATTGTTCTACGTAAGCAAGAACCAATAATAATATAGGAGCTGACAATTATAATAGTTGAAAAAGAACTGAAGCATTTTTCTCCTGCCTAAGGACACAGGGGAAGGGTAGCTAGGAACATGCTGGACTTAAAATCTGGGTTATAATCATAACATAAAATGAGGTCAGGTAATGAGTTAAAGAAGCTTGGGCCTTTGGATACAAATGACCTTAAATACAATAAAACTTTCTTTCAAGTTCCAGATTCTCTACTATTTTTAAAGATCATGCTTTAGCTGTCTGTGGTTAAGAATCAGAAATGTGAGAGCAGAAAACCAAGTGGATATCTGGACAAATATCATGATCTCTGTAGTAATCTTCTTGTAAAATAGGGACACAGGAACCAAACTTGTGGCAGTATCATTAAATGTTCAGGAGGTAACACATAGTCAGATGGAAAATGCTATGTTATTTTTAATTTCTGCTAGTAAGATTGCAGAGCTCAGAGCAGTCTGGTGGCATTTAACAGCATGCCCTGAAAAATACACCTGTTGAAATGTTGCTGTCTCTTTTAAAAATATCTCTGGTGCCTGCATAACCAAACACTAAATTGGAATATGCTATCTGCATCCCTGAGAACAATAGAAGGCTTGATTTGTATGAAGCAAGACTGAACAAAATAATTATAAGGAAATAGAACTTTCAAAACCCTCAAAGCATAATGAAGTTTTTTCACGGTGAAGGAGGACAAGATCAGAAAGGCAAACATAGAATGCTGCCTTAGGTAATTTTATTACTCCATTATATTAAAAGATAGGAAGTTTCAAAATACAAAGTTTGCACGAGAAGTCCATATAAAAAGCTGTAATATATATGAGAAATTGAACATGAAAACCCTGTCCTATGAGATTTCAGTCAACTTTCTCTATTATTTCTGTATTTCTCTAATCTAAAACTAATCTATAGTGTCAACAGATTTACTCAAATCTCTCATCAATATCTGAATGCCTGACCCAAGCTCTTGATATTCAAGGTCTTGCAAACTCATTCCACCAGGACAACTGGATGATACATTTGATATAGTTGCAATCTTATTTATTTTAAAAGAAGCTAGACAATGTACAATTTTTTCAGGGCACTAGAAATCCAAAATTAGACAGTAGTTTCCTTGTCCAGAGGAAAAGTGTTCTTCCAGAGTCTCAAGTGTTTTTCTGTCTGGTAGCACACCCAAAAAGCTTTCAGCTTCTACTCACTGCCTTCTCTTTCTGTGTGCACTTTTCTTGTGTCTCTTTTGACTGTGCTTGACCCTGTCAGGCATAACCAAATACACACACAGACATGTACATGTGATTCCACATATGATTCCTCTAATGGTTCCAAATGTATGTGTTCAAAACCTTGTAGGGGTCCAGATGACTTCCTTCCCCAGCCTCCTCACAATCTGTATTCAGGACCATTAGTGTATCCTGAGCTAGAAGTGACTGACAAGGAACACTGAAGTGATCCTGAGATTAATTCAGTTGGTTAGAGCATGGTGTTAATAACATCAGGGTTTGATCTCTGTATGGACCATTCACTCCATCTGGACCTGATGATCCTTCTGAGTCTCTTTCAATTTAGAATACTCTGTGATCTGCAAAGTCCAACTGCTGGTCCTGCACGGGATGCCCCAGGAATGTGCTTGAGAGCATTGTCCAAGTACTTACTTGAACTCTGTCAGGCTGATGCTGTGACCACTTCCCTGGGGAGCCTGTTCCAGTGCCCAATTACCCTCTGGGGAAAGAACCTTTTTCTAATATCCAACCCAAAACTCTCCTGACTCAGCTTCATGCCATTCCCTCAAGTCCTGTCACTGGTCACCAGAGGAAAGAGATCAGTGCTTGCCCCCCTGCTTCCCATTGTGATGAAGCTGTAGACTGCAATAAGGTCTCCCCTCCATCTCCTCTTTTCAGGCTAAAGAAGTCAAGTGATCTCAGCTGCTCCTCATAAGGCTTCCTCTCTACATCCTTTGCCATCTTCAATTGCTGCAGTCTCTTATTTCAGGAAGTAGCTTGGTTTTCCTTTCACCTGAGTTCAGAACCAGGATAAGCTCTATAATGTGCCACAGAGATGTGTGAGAAATGGGGTGGAACGGAGTATGAGAAGGTAAGATAGGCATATCTATGCAAGGTATGCTACTGTGCAGCAAGGAGGGGATGGAGACAGAGCCCTGTCTTGCTCTACACATCAGCTGGGCTTATTTTACAGTCAACACAGATGTGCACACAGGTGGGTGACAAAGGCACATAGCGCAGGCATGCATATTCTAAGTTTTCTTCTACTCATTTTTTATGAATTACACCATCCCCTGGAAAAAAGTTCTGGTGCCTGTTTTGCTGTTTTATATGTAAAGTGCGTTTATCATAAAGCAGTCTCATTTGCAGCTTAAGACTTATTGTGGCATCTCTGCTTCCTCTTGCTGTTCCATACACTATTGGCATGTGTGTGTCCATACGCTTGTGCATGCTGTCTTGAGTGTGTAAACCTGGTGCAATCAGGTGGTAGATGCTGTTAGACATGGGATAAGAGCAGTTTCCAGAAAGCTGCCGTAGCAAATACTTATTGGAAATCAAAAAGGCTCCTAGGCAACTTTTTTATAGGCTTTGAGTTATTCTTGTTTTGAAAATCAAGACCCTTGGCTGACCAATAATGTAAATCCAAACCAGACAATCTTCTGAGTGTAATTGCGTAGTTATACAGGATTGCTTTCTATTAACAAAACTTTGTAACAGCAACTAGTTAAACTGAAGCAGCACTTTATGCTAAGATATATTGCGCTGTTAATGATACTGATTGTCAGTTAAGCTTCACCTTCCTTATAAAGCTGTGTATTTCTTCTCAAAACATTTAGCAGAAAAAAAGGCGAGATATTATTTGGCTTGTCTAACAAAGCAACACAAGTTCTGTAACCTACAGTAACACTGTAACAGTAACACTATCTGAAACATGTCAAGTGAAGAATCAAAATCCACAGATACATCAGCTTTCTTTAAAGAAAAATAAAATTATAACTTGTATATAATTTATAACTTCACTTTATTACTATTCTTATTCTGTGATACTGCCTTTGTTCTATGAATACAGCCCAAAATGTGTGTTACACCACTCATTGCTCTCTGTAGGATAAAACATCCTACTCAAGAGGTAGGCTGGCAAGCGAATGGATGCCAAGATTGATTTGTGACATACTGTTCATACTGTTTGTGACATGTCCATGATGTTCATACTTCTACTTAGCATTAAAGGTGGTTAAAGCTGGGCAACAGCCCAGTCCTCACAAAACAAAGCACTGGCCACATTTAGCAATGAGAAATCTGCATCTTGTGGGTTATTACTCTTCTTCTTAAAGCATCTGTAGCCTATCAGCGCAATCTTATTTCACCTGTTATGAATTCTTCCGGTTCATTATTTTACTTTATAGTGCGTCAGTATCCACTGAGCTATGTACCCTGAGATCACAAACCATTGCATTCATAAAAAGCTATTTTTATTTAATGTGCTTATTTCTAACTTCAGGAGTAGGAAATTTTCGCATCACTACCCATGAGTCACTAGTGATCAGACTATTTTAACAACTACCCAAAACATTACCTCCCTTGAGTTTATTCTTTCCTCCTGCTGATCTTGCTAGCACTGATTGAACTTACTGTACTAACAAACCTCCAGAGGTTGTTTCCAACCACATCAACCTGTCCTAGTCAGTAGAGAATACATATTTTGCAAATCCTTAGGAAGAACTAGTTGGTGACAAAGAATAGGATGCAGTTTAAAGAGGAGTAAATCAGTGAGGTAAGGCATGGAGAACTGAGAGGACTCTTTCACAGCTCTCCTGCTTTCTTTTTTGAAATTGAATGATAAATCTTAGAGTACTTAGAGCACACATGTTATTCAACACCCTGCAAGGTGATTACCTACTGGTAGAGGTTATGCATTGAGGTCTGTGGGGGCAACATGCCATCATTCACCTGGAGAATGAATCCCATTTGCTAGCAAAAGATATCAGCCCTGTTCTTAAAAGGACCACCTGCCAAGGAACCAGCAATACTTACTGAACACATCCACCAATGCCTCAGAGAAAAGCAAGCTCACAGAGGACAAGGCTGCTTGGCTTCTCTTGGTATTCATACAAAGAACAGTACCATGATACTCTCAGCAAGTGTCCATGCACCTGTGTTGCAAATGCCATGTGGCACCTTGGAGTATTGTAGGATGAGTGGCCAGTGACATCTCTTTGATTCTCATCTAGGAAGAAATTCTTCACTGTGAGTGGAATGAAGCACTGGAACAGATTGTACAGGGAAGTAGTGGATGTCCCATCCCTGGAAGTGTCCAAGACTAGGTTGGATGGAGTTTTGTGCAACCTGGTCTTGCGGAAGGTGCCCTTGCCAGTGGCAGGGGAATTGAAATCAGGTGTCTTTCCAGACAATTCCATTATTCTGTGATTCCTCTTAGGAATAAATCAGCTGGGGTTATTTTTCTAGTATGAATTCCACACAGTTCTGTGAAATACTACCAGGGCAGTCACCAGCTTTAGTGGATATTTTGTATTTAACATATATAAGATCCCAGGAAAGTAGTGAAGGAAGACAGTGAAGTCGGTGTACCATATGGTAAGGACACTTAATAAACACAGATCTGATTACAACTGTGATTTTGAATTTAAGGCGGTTTAGCTGTAGCCAATTTATAAATATGAGGAAGTAGAATACAACTGAAGCAGTATCCTTTAATCATCCCAGGAGAATTTTGGAAAAGTCCATGGAACTCCATGCAGGTATCATATCTGAGCTACATGTAGTTTTGTTAATGCACATGGTGCATTCCCCTCCTCCCTCTGTGGATATCTTTCTTGAGAGACAAATACAGCTCACTGGCCATTAAGAACAATTGAGTTTTCCTGCAAGACAAGGGCAATGGTGAAGCTTCAAGTTTGTCAGTTATTTGATGCCAGGGCTTACATAATGCTTATTTTTCAATACATTTCTCAGAACTCTTGCTAGCGCTGGATAACATGGGATCAGTAAAAATGATACAGAACCTTCCATGATCAAATGCAGTTAAAATAAAGCCTCAGAATCTTGGTTTTCATCAGGCATTACCTATCCACTACTGCATCCACAAATAACTGTGAAGTAATTCCTATAATTTAAGTGTCTGAGTACTTTGCCTGCAGGGACAATCACATACTTAAATGTCTTGTGCTTGTCAAACTTCTACAATTCCTGATACCCACATTTGCAGCTGAAAAAAGAGACCATTGTTTAAAATCTGCCCCTTAAAGTATATGTCTTCAATAGAAGAGAACATCTGTTCATTGCATGTGCTACTGTCAGGCAAATGTGGAGGTTACAGACAGATCTGTACCCGTTTCTGCAGATTGAGGCAGAATACGAACCCTTGAAATACTGGCCTGCAATTATGTTTTTTTCTTTCTTTCACTGTTAAAAACAGTTTTAGCTACATACTGTCTACATCTGAAAGGATTTGACACAGTATTTGAAGAGGATCTGAAGGAATCAGATTCATTTTTTTCTGAAGGAAAAGACAGACTTTTGCTGCTCAGCATTTGCTCAGGGCTTGCTGAAGCTGTGAAACTGTTTGCTGAGCACTCCCTTTCCTCCTTCTAAATAAATATTATTTGTCCAAACAGCTTGCACAGTGTGTTTGACTTGAACAGTAGCTAAGCAAGAGCATGGGATCCCAACTCAGTGATCCTCTTGGATCCTTTCCAAATCAGGCTATTCATATTTTTGCTCTGAATTTTCTTGACCATCCTCAATCCAGATGCTTTTCTTCAATTAAACACTATGTAGCTAGAATAGAAATTGGAGTGAAGCAGGAGATGACCAGCAGCATATGCCCAGAAATGGGTAAAGCTAGTGTCCAGAAAAGCAGCAGCCCCAAGTACTGTCACGAGAAGTACCCCAAGAGATGATAGAACTCTCATAGGGGCCCAAGGATGCAGCTAATGCTGGTGGAAATGCAGCTAACACCGGTGGATAAGTGAGCAACAGCTGCAAGAGGAAAGAAAATCACCCAGTTCTGCAAAACACACTGTATGTCAAATGAACAAAAGTGCCCACACTACGATGTATTCACGTGGCCACCTGGTTCCCAAGGGCTTGTGTGGAGAAGCCTGCCAGTAGCAGCCCCAGGAGCTCCCACACCACGATGATACTGCATCCATATGTTGCTAAGGAGTTATAAGGGATTACACACCCAACGGTGCCTACTACATGGCCTGCACAGCAACTTTTGGTATCAGAAAAGGCAAGGCCATTGGAGATTCAAGAATTCTTGCAGATGTACTATTTGATGTATCATTTGAAAATTACTCTAATTATAATTAATTACATTAATTAACAGAGTGAAAGAGTAATGAGCCAAGAGAGATAGAGGTGAGAACACAGCTGCCTGCTGCAGGTTTTATTTATTTTATTTACAGGTTTCTGTGTAGTGAAAAGTAAATAGAGGAGAAAAACAGGGTCATTTTTCCCACCTGTGACCTGTGGAGATGTGTTTACGAAATCCTGTGTGATCAGATGAAAATGTTCATTTTATACATGGGACATAGAAATATTTCCAGTTAATGTCAGGATGAACACATCTTGGAATTTATACTAAGTTTTCAGAAGACTAGACATACAATATTGGTGCAACAAAACCTAGAATGGAATTTATTTCAAATTATTTCAGGGTGGAAGTGTTAATTAATTTTGATTTTGGTGTGAATATCATATGATGAAATAAAAATACAATCTGAAAAATAACTTTTAGGAAAACAATGAGTAATTAGAAGGAGCTGTGGGAATTTCAGAGCCAGATAGTGAAATGGTTTCCATGTACTTCTGAGAGCTGAAAAAGGAGATGAAACAAGAAATCTGTCAGCTCTAAACATGTCAGATATGTAACAGAAGCAGAAACAGTCAGTTTATCAACATATCACAAACAGATGGGATTGCAGAGAATACCATCAAATGAGGTTTCCCAATCCAGTTCTGTGTTGTTTTGGGCGACCCAGGCATCACCTGCAAACTACAGTGGGATCCCATTGGGTGGTACAATCCCTGGCAAGCAAAGCCAGCACACCAGGACAGAAAAAAGTCCTACATGCCAACCTAAGCAGTGAAATTAACACCATGCAATGGAGATTTGCTAGCTGGCAGGTGACATACAGAGCCAAAGAGCACAAACCTTTTTGCTATCTTCAGACAAATCTGATATTTGGCTTCCCATTATAGTCCTTGCCTACCCCAGATTGCACAGGGACATGCTCTTGGGCCTCCCAGCTCACCTCTACAGGTCCTACTGAGAGACTTGCTTTGCATGAAGCTGTGGCAATGCTCAAAGAGTTCAGAGATGGTAGGAACAGAGGTTAAATGCGACTGAGTACCTGTAGCACACTAAACCTGTCTCACCCAGCCGCCCAGGGACAGAGAGCTATAGCTCCATCTCCCTGTCCCTGAGCAAAGCTGACTTGTTCAGGCTCTGAACAGAAAGCTGAACTGGCCTGGTGGGTTTTCAGGCTGTGGGGGACTACCGGAGAACAATCAAGCTGAAGTGGAAAGATTGAAGAGAATGGGAGACTAAAACTTTATTTTTATTGCTAATATATGCACCTTCAGTCCTCAAAGACACCAATTGCACCTTTTTTCTGAATTAAGAGAGGCAGGTGAAAGCATTCAGACCTGCTAATGGAACACTGAATGTAGGTAACTCTATGCAGTTGAACTGTATGAACTGATGCTGTATGAGCACTGAATGCAGCACCCAGTAACATCAGTAGGAGGGAGATGTGATTTCCTCTTTCAGGACATGACTGTTGGGGTTTAGCAAGATACAGCCTCAAACAAAACTGTGCACAAGATTTAGAGGCAGTGAGAGAGAGGGGTGAAAAAGGCTGTGGGCAAAGACTCTGAAAGTGCTTGAGAGGATGACAAACAGAAATTCTATTTTCAAGAGAAAATGCCGTTTTGAGAAAATCAAAAACATTCATAAACATCAACCACAGTGGGAGAGAAAGCCTTTTGGAACCTGGGGAAATGCAGCTTTACAGACAATCTGGCTCATGGGACAAATTAAGACACAAGACACACAAACAGCAACTGCTGAGAGAAGAGAAATCTCTTAGGAAGTGTAGTTTAATTTTTGAAATTACTCAAAATGTGCTGTTACACTTTCAACAGATGTAAGGGAAGCATTTTAATTATGAATCACTCATTCAGAACTTCTTCCTCCACAGCAACATTTTTTTTCCACTTTTTCATAGAATCATGGAACCGTCTAGGTTGAAACAGATCTTAAAAGTCATGTAGTTCCAATTCCCCTGCTGAGGTTTGGGACACGTTTCACTGGACCAAGTGAAAGGCGACCTGTCCCTCAAGACACCAGCCAATCTCACTTTGAACGCCTACAGGGATGGGCCATCTGCAGCTTCTCTAGGCAAACTAGGTTCCAGCACCTCACCGCCCTCACAATAAAGAACTTTTTTGTAATACCTGATGGAAAACTTTCCTCCTTCAACTTAAGGCACTCCCCTTATCTTGTCACTATATCCTCTTGTAAAAAGTCCCTCTCTATGTTCCTTTTAGGCTCCCATCAGAAATTGGAAGGCCACAATTACATCACCCCAAAGACTTTCTTCCCAGCTGAACAATGCCAACTCTCTCAGCCTTTCCTCACAGGAGAGATGTTTCAGCTCTCTAATCAACCTGATGGCCTCCTCTGGACTTTCTCCAACAGTTCCATGTCCTTCCCATGCAGGGACCCCAGAGCTGGATGCAGGGTTCTAGGTGGGCTCTCACCAGAGCAGAGCAGAGTAGAGGGGCAGAATCCTCTCCCTCCCCTGCTGCCCACGCTGCTTTGGATGCAGCCCAGGACATGTTTGGCTCTCTTGACTGGGAGTGCCCAAGGCTGGGTCATGTCCAGCCTCTCACCCACCAACACCCCCCAAATCTTTCTTGCAGGGCTGCTTTCCATCTGTTCATCCCCCAGCCTGTGCTGATACCAGGGTATGCCTCATATCAGGTGCAGCATCTTGCACTTGGTCTTCTTAAACTTCATGAGATTCCCAGGGGCTCACTTCTCAAGCCTTTCCAGGTCCCTCTGGATGGCATCCGATCCTTCAGGCATGACTGCACCACTCATGTGCAGCTGCAGATTTGCTGAAGGTACACTTGATCACCTTTGTTTTGCATAGAAATTCAATCCTGCTTCATACAAGACTAAAATTTTGATTTTGACAATGCTTTATGCCAGCTTTATGTCCCAATTTGTTAACAGTGCCCTCAGAGAGGAGTCTAGCAGTATGACTCATATGAGTATTCCAGAAGAAAGGAAAGAGTAGCACTGAGAGAGGACTAAGGAGTTAGCAGTTGGAATGCAGGGGTATAGCAGGGCTCCCTTATCCAGAAAGAGCCCCCTCTTAAAGAAATATTTAGATTTTGTCATTATTTTTGGGCATTTTTCAATGAGATTTGAGCTACTAAACATTTATGTTTGGTTAAGTGGGAGAGGAATGCTGGCAGCTGCATGCCAGGCAGCACAGTGGGAGAGAGGGCCACAGTCCTCCCACACCCTGGGATACTCCCTGTCTAGAGGCTGCTGTCATAAGAAATACTGTGGAGTTAAATGCTTTGCAAGATGAGCAGCTGGAGGAGTAGAAAGAGTAATTGGGATAGATAGGTATCAACGCATCATTTAGGGCTGTAGATACAGCAGGGAAGATTTTATGAGAGCAAGCAGGCATTGTTATGGTGAAAAGGGAAAGTAACATACCGTATTCCTAATACATCTTTTTACACCTGTTTGAAGCAATCTCACAAACAATGGTAATTCTCACATTATTCTATCAAAGGCTAGCCTAAATACAGGCTGCCTGAACTTTGCATGGCATGGAAGTCCTATGACTCCCTGCCTGAGCTGAATCCCAGCAGCCATATGTAGCAGTCTGACCCTGAAATATCTGGCCCTGAAAGGGATCTTTGTGAGACGCTTGTGTATTATATACCACCAGCTCTTGAGATTTAGTTAGGTAACTTGCTGTTTCCTTGCATGTGGCATGTTTGAGAGCCCCACAAACCCAAGTGACTAAAAATGTCAGGCTATAATGTACCCTTTCAAAGAAAGGTATGCAACCCTGCCACTCCTGAGGCTACACATCACAAACCACACACCACAACACTAATTTAGCCTTTATATTATAATTTAGTTTCATATGTCCTTCCCCAAAGGGAATCCCAAAACAGAATTTTCTAGAAAGAGCACCGGAATTAACTTTCATCACTACTTTTATGAAGTACCTGGGTCATTGCAAACTGTGAAAAACAACACCTCACATGATGTGTGACTGAATCTCTTCTCCAATAATCATTCAGGTTAATCTCTTAATTGATGTCCTGAATTTCACTTAGCCTCTTGAATGAGCAAGTCACATAGTACTTTTTGTACTCTTTTGTACTGGAAGAGCATCCATATCTGAGAGTGATAAGGAGGAGGGTAGATATGAAGGGGAAAACATTACAGAACAGTTGGTTGCTGCTTCAAGAAAGTTGATTGTCTTCTAACTTCAGCCTTTTTCTTTTTTTTTTTCAGTGCAAGAGAGAACAAAGGCAGAAGCACCCATTTTCAGGAATTCCAGAGAGAGCCAGTAAGTAATCAGGAATGAAAGACAGTAAGGGAACAGACAGTGGCAGAAAACATATTGAGTAGTACAGAAATACTTAGACACATGCAGAGAGTCTTCTTCCACAGAAATATAACTAATCTGGTAATCAACTGATCTTTTATAATGCATGGTCTTAAAATAGGGCCCTGGGTCAAACACAAGCACTGAGATCCTGCCTAGCAAGTAGGTAGGAATTTTTTCCCCTTTTGAGAGACTTGGAAAGACAGCAGTAGTCTCAGTGGTACTGATCTCTCAACACTACTGGGTAAAGCATTCCCTTGCTTCAGTCTGGCCATGAATGCATAATTGCCCAGTCAGCCCAATGTCATCACTTCCCACATCTTACAGCTTTGTCATCACAAAGTCTAGATCTTTGTTCTCTGCTAACCAACACAACTGCAGGAAAAAAGGAAGATTATTTCTACTACAATATTTAGAAACACGTGTTTCCTCTTGTTTAACTTTCAGCATATGCCAGCATAATTACATAAGGCTGCATCAGCTGTGTAATGTGACATGAAGTTGCATAAGACAGAGTGCCTCATGCAATGTGCTGCATCATCCAGGAAATATGAAGAACTTTAGTGAGGAAAACAAGTAATTCTCAAGCAGAACATTTAATCCAACACAGCCTATGCATAATTTTCAATAATACTGTCATTCCCTCTTCACGCAGTTCATTCCAGCAAAATAATAACTACAATAACTAGTAGCTTTTTCCCCAGGAATGATCTGGACTTCAGTCTGTTGTTCACACTGAGTAATTCTCCTGATTCACAGGGCAAAACTCCCAAATCTAGTGGATCTCAGCAGTATAATAGTAACATGTGTTATTTGTTATGCCACATACATACCTGTCCCAAATGCTCTTCTGTTTTTATGTCCAGAGCCATATATAGCAATGTTATGGATGAATGGGCCACTCAGCTTCTGTTGAATTCTGGGACTTTGTGCCCTTCCTCGTATTTAATGCAGGGACAGGACTTTATTTTATATTGCAATACTGCAAAAGTTTTTAATTCCATGCTATGCATTTTGCTAGAACTCAACAAATTACATTTCCCAAACCTACAGAAAAAGGGTGCAGTTACATTTTGGCATGAGAAGTTGTTTGTCAGACCCATTACTTTTTTCTTCCTTTCAAACTAGATACCCAAAACAAACTCCAGAGCCAAAATAATACTGACCATCTTTTACATTTTTCACTTATTTTCCTTCTCTAAAATCTAACAAGTTCCAGCAATGAATGTTTAACATTTCATCATATTTTCTATTCAAGAGCAGCAGAGAATTTTCTGTTCTTTTTCACGTAGCAAAGACCATAGCTGGCACACCCAGTCCTGATTTTTTTTTTCCAAGGAGAATATAATTCTTCTCCTTGCCAAGTGGGAATATTTTCTTTTGCACTATGCCAGAAATGGATAGAAAATTTCTTCCATATGAAAATGTCTTTCTCCTCTCACTTCCATTTCTCAAGTGGAGCAGGCACATAATTTCAAATCTTCTCATTAAGAAGCACTCTCCCTACAAAGCATGCAATTGTTTGGAAACCATTTTACAAGCTGAAAATTTCATAGTGTGCTACCCTTGTAGTTTGCTTCACCAGTGTGTTGGCTTTTTTTTCCTACTTAAAAAGCAAATTCTTTCAGTCTACAAAGTTGTTTTATTTAGTGTCTGCACATTGCTTGACACTGAAGAGTTCAGGTTGCAGAAATCTGTATGGCACAGGCATACGGATGGGCAGGTCCAATAGTGGCTGGTCCTCCATCTTGTCATATCAGCTTTCATTAACAGCTTGTGTGATGCAGTCCTACTCAGTGTTGTCACAGTTTCCAAAAAAAATGAGCACAGGAGGAATGTAAGCTATCTCAAAGACAGGACCAGAGCTCAAAATGATCCAAAGAAGCAGGTGAGGTCATTCAAAATCAATGTGACAAAACTCAGCAAAGAGAACTGCAAGGGCCTGCAGTTAAAGAAATGAAATGCACAAGCTTGAAACACATAATAAATGGTTGGTCATCAGTGTAATGATAAAGAATCTGGAGTTATGGAGGTTTTAAATTAAACATGTGATATTTTTTAAATACTACATTTCATATTTTTCTACTACAAGTAGCCATCTCTACACATGTCTTAGAATCATGTAACTATTGTATATCATCTGGTATGGTCGTCCACTGTGACAACTACCAGCAGAAAAATAGGCTTAAATTAGAGCATGGGAGAGTAGAAAAAGGGTATTTAAATATGGTAATGAAGCACAATGACAAAGATTGCTAGAGTGAATGGTTTTCTTTGAAAAAGTTAATTATCTGTCGGGTTACACATCAACTTGCATGATCCCTGGAGGGTTTTTTTCTCGTCTTGCACTTTTATGTTTCAGATTTGAGTCCTCCAGCTTGGGAAATTTATTTCGGTGTGAGCTGCCCTTGGGCATGTCTTGGCAAAACCAGTGGTTCACAAGTGAGCCTAAGAGACTGTGGTGCAGAACCCTGTGGCTTCTGTCTTTATTTAGCATGCATGGGAACTTCATTCTCCCCTATTTGGAAACTGAAGTCTCTCCAGCTATTACAGTGTTATCCTCTACTTCCTGCATATTCATGGGACCTGGTCTAAGAAGGAAGGAGAGCATTAATAAAAATAGAAGCGATCAGTTAGGAAATCAAGACTTAAAAGTAACTGAACAAGATCCTGCAGTATCAGCTGTTATAGCAGCTCTCAGTGGCTTCACTAGCCCAAAGCATGACCTTGGTTCATGCTCCTGCCTGGCAACACTGTTCACGAAATGCAAGGGGCTTCACCCATTCCTCTGAGCCATTCATTCCTGAACAATTACCATGTTGTAGGAACAATACAGGAGCAGCTAGCAAGGAATAGCTGGCACACTGTGCACTCACACCTTTATTTACTTTGCAGTGGCACAGTTGCTCCCACCTCTAATCTCATGGTGTATATATATTTTAAAAAAGGACAAAGAAAGATCAAATGCTCTTGAAATGCACTTGCCCAGAGAACATGTTGATGTCCCATCCCTGGCAGTGTTAAAGGCCAGGTTGGATGGAGCTCTGAGCAACCTGGTCTAGTCAACATGTCCCTGTCCGTGGCAGGCAGTTGGAATGAGACAATATTTAAGGTCCCTTCCAACACAACCCTTTCTGTGATTCTGTGATGTGATAGAAGAACAAGTTATTGAGTGATATTAATTAATCTTATATGTGGAGTTGTTAATGGAATTTTTTCCTTTCAATGTGCTGAACTGAGAGTTCTGACACAAAAGTTCCTAGGTGTAAATAAATACCCCGAAATCCAGTATTTCATTGCTAAGGTTTATCTCCTAATAAGCAAAGGAACTATTGTTTTCAAATATATTTGAAAATTTAAAAATCAGTAAAAATAAAATCCTCTGACAGACCAAGGAATCACAGTTCTGACGCAGAATTTAAAATATTGATTTTTATTTCTAGATCTTTTCCTCATCACATGAACAGCATTTTCATGAATGAAACATGAATGAGCATTTCAATTTTTTGAAAAAAAATTTTGAAACAATTCGACTGTGTCAAATTCTTTCCTTTTTGCCCTACCTTACACGCACAATTTGTTTTCCTTCCTCTCTGGAAACCTAGCATTTCTTGGAGCAGAATATTTTTTTCCAAAAGGAAGTGTTATAGCCTAGTTGTGGTGCAAATCCACTTGGTTCATTCCAAGGCATATAACGCTGCATCCCTGTCCTCACCAGTATGTTGCATACTGGTTCTGCTTTCAGAGAAGGTTTGTAGGAGTGTGGCCTGGATACTGGAAGTCCCCAGGCTCTTCCCACGGGCACTCTGAGCCATCAGAGCACTTAGAGGCAGGACAGTCTCTTCCCACTGCCCACCACTCACCATGGAATGCACACTCTCTCTGCCTTGAGGACGCTCCTTGGTTACAGCACCAGCTGCAATGCTTCACAGAGGCATGAGGGATGGCATATTCCGGAAGCATTCATGCCACCAGGAATAAAACATGAATCTAACTCACAGACATGACTTATCTCTGAAAGCTGTGAACCACTTGACCAATCTCACTTTGGACAGACTCTTTTCATTATTTGGGGCTCAAATAAAGAGTCATAAAATTTTTTGCCAATGACAGACTTCTATCTGTTTCAGAAATTATCAGATAAACCTCAATATATATATGTAATAGTAATAAGACAGCAGACACTGAAGCTCCTCCCTCCTCTGAGCAGCACAATATAGTTACACAGCACAGCAGCATACCACAGGGACACAGCACTGAGCTTACTCATTTGAATCTCAGCATCCCACAGAAGAAGGGAAGGAAAAATGAAAGGGGAAATTAATTCCAGCAAGTAAAAGCTACACAAGATAGTTCATAACTTTTAGAAAGGTCCTGGCTATTACGTTATTCCACACTGGTATGGCAGTGGACTTTTCCTGAGATTATCTTTTCTTCAGACTCTTCTGAAAAGGTATCACTGTTTATGATGGCTGGGATGAAGAAACTAAAAGTAGATAGTTGGGCATATTTGGCATGATGGACCAGGCACAAATCTAAGGGTGTGAACACATTCATAGTATTCAGGGAGATGTAGGATAACACAGACAACAAATAATTTGGGTCAGAAAATATTCACTGCAAAAAAAAATGAACACAAACACTCAATGTTTCCCATTTCTTCTGTGAATTGAAGGTCTTTTTGCTTTCTATTCCCTGTAACATCCATTTCCTAGGAAATATGGCTCTTTAGGACTCTCAGGGATCTTAAAGACCCCAAGGCAGCATTCTGGACTTCAAAGGCCAAAATGAAGGATTAATATGCAGGCACAACCTATATTCTGATTTCACCCCTCTGTTACTCATCCCATGTCTGTTTTAAGAATAATGTACTCTATATCACTTTCCAGATCAAAAACCAGTTGTTTTAAAAGAGAACCAGAGTCTCTTTTGTGAGCACTATCACAAAAGACATAACACTTTAATTTTGATGGAAATCAAAATGTTTAGCATGAGCCTTTTTCAAGAATCTGCTCTCCTGAGACTGCCAAGAAGAGATGAAAAGCAAAAAAAAAAAAAAAAATTAACAAATTTCTGAACCCTAAATATACTTGTTTACTCCAGTCACTTGCAGCCAGCAATATATCTGGTAATGCAGCAAACCCCAAATTTTCCTGATACCAAGAAATCCCAGATACAAACCCTGGCTGTGCCACAGACAGGCAATGCAATCCTGGGTGTCTTTCTGGGCCCTCTCAGCCTCATTTTCCTTGTCTGTGAAATAAAAGCAGTGATCACAGTTTTGTAATGTGAGTAGGATTACATAAGATGTTGCTCATGTAAGACTGAAAATTCCTTAATACAATTATTAATTCATATTTCTTTAATCTTGTTCACTTTTGGAAGGTTTACCTAGACCTACTGCAATACAGCAGACAGCCAGGAGGATTCAGGGAGAAAGAGAGCTAGTAAGCAAGCATGTTTGAATATGGACAGAATGTGTGTAGACAAGAGAAAAAAAGAATTTGGGTGTGTAAGAAGGACAACTTCCAGGACAGGTTAACAGAACAACATGTATAGATAATACTATTCAATTTTCAAGCAAAAATGTAAATCATTAACAGAAATAGAGAAAGTGGATTTTTTGCCTCAGAGTTCCAAGCCATTTTGAAATTAATACTTCTGCCAGATTTACAGTCCTTACCTTCAAAACAGGTATTTGTTTTCAGTAGCTCTAAGAAGAGGTTTCTAGGTAAAAATGGCATAAATATGTATGGAGCGTAAAATTAGGGAATTGAGTTTAGCTTTTCTGAATATTAATGCAGCCTAGGAGCTGAAAGTACAGCATGATGTAGCAACAGTCTTGTATGATGTTGCTGACCAGTCATCTCTTGAATTTCCAAGAAGAGAGTAATGTTTTCAGGAAACTGCAATTAATCAGAGGGAGAAGAAAAGGAGCCTAAAAGAGCAATCTAATTGAGAACCAGAGCTCTCTGTTATCCATTAATCATTACAGGAAGTTCTGATTCACCTCTTAGCTTCTTAATGTGACCTGACTACTTGAAAATATGAACCTATGTTGTGCTCAGTTGAGACCTCTTCTAAAAACCTGGTGGAAAATGCATTATATTTTAACACTGACAAATGATTTCTGATGAAGGATAAAGCAGTTGCTTTCCCTCTAATTTTCTAGTGATGGATCACTTGTAGATAATGCATAACCACCAACTTTTTACACCAGGTTAATTTTTGAGGAAAGATGAATTCACAGGTGTTCTATGTTTGCAAAACAAATACAAAAAGAAAAAGGAAAATGAGTTTATTAAAAAGTTACTAACATTTTATAACACATAAGTCCTTCACCCCTTCTACCATAGGTATAAGCCATCACTAGGGCAAGATGGAAAAACATAAAGTTAATCTGCAACTGATAAAGAGATTAAAGGAAAGAACCCTTTACCTTCCAATGCTGCATGCAGCACTGCCTCTGCTTTTAAAATACTCTGTAAAATTCTCTACCTTGCAGCAAAGGAGAATAAGTTAACTGATTCTTATCCACTGTTACCACAATCTGGTCTGCTATTTTTTGCCTTTTTTTTTTTTTTTTTTTTTTTGCCATGAATAGGCGGCACAAACGTTAGTAACTGTGAATAAGTAAAGCAATTGTGTCCAGAAACATTGCCCTTTTTAGCACTAACCTTTCAGTTTTAACTCAGAATAGTGGTATGACCTGTTTTCTCCATGAACCCACCCAACTTGTCACCTGATTGAGTCTGCAAGAGAGCTGAATCCATTGGAAAAACGTCCCACAGAGTACAATCCGCTCTAAATGACCAGGTGGCCTGGCTTGTTGTAACACTGTTCCTACTCTTCCTTGCTAAACACGCTCTCATCCTTTGCCAAAACAGCGTGGGTCTGAAAGCCCCAATTCTCTTTTTGAGGAGCTTGTGCAACTTCCAGCTGAGATAGCAGGCTTTATGGGTTTGAAGTACTGCTCAAGTCTAAGCCAGTCTTGTGACCTGTGCAGAGTTGTGTATAATAAATCAGGTGTAGGTTATTTTTGCTTCTGCCACTGATCTTGTAGGTCTTTGCGCAGTACAATAGTTAAATAATAAAAAGCTGCACCATAGAAAAATCAGCAGGTTCTATTGTTAGAGCTCCAGAAATGGGTATCTGCTTCATGGAGGCTCGATGCAGGAAAATCCAAGCCTGTGTTTTGTTCAGAGTCAAACCTCCTCTTTAAATCATTTACCTTCTTCAGAAGGATAAGTCTCCTGCTGACTGTTCTTCCTGGGTTAAAATCAACTCTTCTGAACTGTTTCCATATGAGGGAGGCTTTCCAGTCATCCCACAGTAGATATTCTCCAGAGCAACTTTCCTCATCAGACCTTTATCTCCCAAATCACATTCAAGTATCATTTCCACAGCTGGTTTCTTTGGTGTTTTACTAGAAGAAAGAGACCAGAAAGCAGCACTTCGTATCAGTAAATGCTTATAAACAATCTCAGTGTGGAGTTGGAGTTATTACATGATGTACTGGTAACAACATGTTCATTAGCTTAGGAAGATTAAGCTGTTTTTCTGACTCCTAAGGGCAGTCCTGGAGAGTAGAGCCCATGACAACAGAGAAACAAAACAGCTGAAGGGGAACTTGGACTGACTGATGTTATTCAGGACAAAACTGAGAAAACCACTATGTAGTGATCATTTTCTATTGTAAAACTTTCCTTAAGAGGCAGGCAGCTATAGACTCCACAATTCCAGACTCTCTTTACCTGATCCTATGAATTAATTAAATTAATATTGGTCCTGTTCAAGTAGAAAGAAACATGGTAATCAAAGGGGAAGATAAGTGGAAAGGAGAGAAAATCTGTAGACTCGTGATATCTTTGATCACTGGACCCATGTTTTGTTTTGTTTTCTGAGTTCAGGGATTTGGGAAGAAAGAAGGTTTTAAGTTGAAGCAAACAAACTTATTCTGGGGATGTTTCCTAAGCTTGACAACATAACATTTCTAGATAGAGGGTACAAAGTAAGGAAATCTCAAATTTGCTAAAAACTCTACCCATCTGAAAACCACTGTAGCCTGCACGGAAATGAGCACATTTGCAAAGACACAAACATAAACTATTGTATTACTGCTACTTGAAATTAATAATGATGCATATTTTCCAAGGACTTTGAACTTAAGCTGTCATGCGATTCAACTAAGATATCTATTAATAAATGTCATAGTTACTTATATGCTACCTGTATAGACATTAAATATGGTGTAAAGATCGTGCTGAAGGTATGAGGAAGGCAATGAATGGCCACATCAAGAATTTTTAAGCTCAGCACTCAATCTAGTCCAAATGTACTAGCGTAACTTTTTTTTTTTTTTAGTGCAATCCATAGATTTGCTCCCTAAACATCCTTAAGTTTTGACACTGTCATTGGCGTCATTGGTTCACAGAGCTTGTCAGGGCACTTAATTAATGTGAGGTCAATACGCATTTCAGGCACATCAATTTTTCCTGGAAAAGTACCTGTGTCAGAGATGTTGAAACTCATAAAGATGAGCAACTCCCTGCTACCGTGGAGATGAATAAGATTTACAACTTGCTATTTCCTGCATTATCTAGGGAAAACTCTGTAAAACATCATTTGTTCTGGAGTTTGAGTATTTGCAAATTAACTTTGCTCCTGAATTCAGGCTTACCTTAGGAACAGTATGACATTATTTCTGTTCATTATGTGCTAATACAATATATCCTTCCTGAAATGTCCTTTCTTTTGGTAATGAAATGTAAAGCATTGAAGAGCCTTTCACTACAAGGATGCATTTATATTTAATAATTCTTTTCATGGAAATTATTGGTCCTTTCACTAGAAAGCCTAGCATGTTATTTGGTCAGAGAAACAAACATTTTAACTCACCGAGTTTCACAGAATTGCAATTCAAACAAACATTTTTCAATAATGGTAAATTTTACCCTTACACTTCTTTTATTTGTCTAACTTTGAATGCTGTGCTGCAACTAAGAAACTGAAAAACAACAAAATTATAGGAGATGATCAAATAAAGAAACAATGCTTAAAATACGACTTGATTGTACCACTTTAATTTAGTGTAGAGGGGAAAAAAACCCCACACCACGGAAAAGATGAAATTATTGTTAAAATATCCAGAGAAGACAAATCTTACTGGCCCTTGCAAATGCAGACAAATCCCACTGATGGTTATCACTGCTTCCCAGCATGACACCAACCAGCGGAGAGCTGCTAGGGATTCACCAAATCCCCAGCAAAATTCAAATTCACGGAGACATCGCCATGGGGAAGGCCTGTCCCCACTGCAGGGAGCATGAACATGCCAGTGCTCTCAAAGCAGCACCAGCCACCACCCTTCCCTAACAAGTCCTGGTTCAATCTCCATCTGCGTGCAGGCTGGGAGGTGCAAAGCAACTCTAGAGCAGCCTTTACTCTAAGACAAACCTGGCTGCATTCTTCTGCTGCTTTTTAGTGTTATTTCTAGTCATGAAACCAATAGAAAATGGTGTATCCAGCAATATCTATATTTCACGAACAAGGCCTGTATTTTACTAGGAAATTTCTGCTACCCAGCACTATTCTGGAAATGCTAATAAGATATCAACAGAGCAAAAATAGCAAGCAAGGTAGAGTTTAAAATTAATTAAGACAAGAAAACCAAAGAAGCCCTTGATGTCCAGCTGCAGTACTGGGGGGGGGGGGGGGGGGGGGGGGGCTAAAATCACAGAGAGGTATAAGCCAGCACTGAAGGAAATTACATTAAGTGTTTGACAAATTTCCACCACATGCAGCAAACCTAATGACAAGCAGAAATCAAAGCAAATGCAGTGCTAGAATAAAAGTGAGAATTTTCTTTCCAAATATGTCTTGGAGATTCAATTGCAGGGACTGGAGTCCTGCCAGAGTGTTGAGCAGGAAACCAGGTGTCTCATAAAACCACTTCCTCCAAAAGTCCTGGACAGCAGCCAGTAAGCCTCTGTTATCAGTGAGGAGAGTACTCATTCACACCAGTCTAAAAAAAAAGTGTTAAGAATATTTGGACTCTGTGTGTGTGATAAGTACACAGGTACTCGTGTGCATACAAACTGAGCCAGCAGAGACCATCCTGGATGAGTAAACAAAAGGAGGTAGAAAGAGTTCCTTTTCCCTGTTTTTGTGTCTTTGTGCTTTGAGATACTTCACAAACCAGGAAGCTGCAGACGTTGTTTTTGTTTTAAGTACTTAGTCACCAGCCCCTGGACTTCAAAGCTTGCTCGTCCTGATCCGTCACTATTTATTTTCTCAACTCTTGCTAATTACAGGCTATGGGTAGAGACCTAGGAAATGGAAGGCATATTTGAAGTTGTTACTGGAAAACAGCAAGGAACAGTGTGTATTTAAATGGGAAGGACTAGCACATCTTCCTTTAGATCCTGTCTTTAATTGGTGGAATCACATTTCACTATAAAAACTCGGTGGCCCAGGTGACATTACATCAAATATTCTTTTCTTTTTTCACCAGAGTGTTGCAATAGCTACATCCCAAAAGGTCTGTATAGTTTTGGCAAAACTGAAATGGCCCATGGCAATGTGGGTGCACACTTAACATTTCTGAGTTGAGAATTTTATATTGTGCACAACTTGGAACATGCTGGAAAAGAGCAAGTCTCACTCATCACCCATTTGGTGCAGTTAAAAAGGTTTTCATTTCCCATAGGAGTGAATTTGTTCTAAAGGGCTAAAGGTGACATCGAACTTTTAAGTGCAATCAGACTTTGCATTAATGACAAAAGAAAATAAGTTCACCTGTAGATGGATGGAACAGTTCCTGGGTCTGTGGTTTTCTAAAGGAAAGGACAAACTCAGGTCTTCCAGAAGAGCTTGAGAACTCACACTAACTCATAAAACAGAAGGTAGTCTTCCGATGTTACCTTTAACCCCAAATTCTGTAGTGCTGAAAGTCCTGTAAAATACCTGAAGTGCCTCTGTGTCCTGGAGCTTTCTGGCTCACTAGACAATGGTATGTTTTCATTTGCTTTAGCTAAAAAGAGGTTATGACCAGAGGCTGTTAAACGTTGGATTAATTTCCACCTCTTTTCTTTCATCTCTGAAACTCCAGATTACAGAAATATCTCAAAATAATTTCCTTCACAAATGTAGCTTTTTCGTCTTAATTTTTTGTAAGCTCATATATTACAGATTTATCTCATTTTACTGTATTTACTGTGTTTTCTCACTTCCTAGAATTTTCAGTCTGACAAGAAACTTGGATCCACAAGCTATTTAAAAATCTTGCAGTCTGTTTTGAAGAGAAGTTTCCAAGCATCTTACAGGCAGGTTTAGGTAGACTGTGCTGAAGCTGTGCCAAATCACCCATCTCAGTATAGATATTACCTTTATGTTACCTGGCTGTATTAATTTCATAAATTATGAACAAAAAAAACTCCTAGTGACTTGCAACACTGGCTCTTGACTGACCAAGCCACATCACTATGTGGTCTCTGCTCAATAGTCTCTGCGTTCTGGTGCAGTGTTCAACAAAGCCATCAGCCTTTCCCAGTTCAATTAGGTCCTAAGGAAAAGCTTAATAAAATTAACACTGCAGACTCCAGCTTTCTCAGAGCTCTCACAAAAGGTGTTTTGTAATAACCAAATAATTGAGATAAGAGGCAATTGCATGCATCACTCTCTCTAACTGGTACAAAGGGATCATAAAATAAGTCCTTCTGCGCTTCATGTGTCTCTGCTGCCATGAGCCCACTTCCACTGCTCTGCTCTGGCACATGACACTGCCAGAAATGCTCCCTTATCCAGCAGGACAAGGACAGCTATGCCACACTCACTGAGTAACTTGGATGAAACAAAAAAGGGAACCTTTCTCATGCCAGGCACAGTATTTCAAAGTATTCATAGCCACAAGGGTGTTGGGAGGAGCTCCACAACCTGCATGATAAACTGATGGTAGAACAAGCAGAGGCCCCCTCTCCAGGCTGTTCCTGGGTGCCCACGAGGACTTTTGGTGCAGAAAGAGCTCAGGAGAAGAGGAAGAGCTCTAGGTAAGAAAATACCCAGCAAAAGATGTAATTCCTCTGTAACACCTGCTATTTCAGCATTGTCATGATTTAGACCCAAAATGTTTGTGTGTTACAGAGGAGTCTAGACCAGAATGATATTTTAGAAGAAACATCTGTGTGTCTAGACCACTTCTTGGGCATTTTGCAATACTCTGCAGACAACATATTAAGGTCCTGCAGTTGCAGGGCTGTATTTACACACCAGTGTGTACCTGGCTTTCATCTCGATTACAGGGAGAATCTGAGTTTCTAGCACCACAAATTCATAAATCCCTGGAATAATCTTTCATGCTTTCTTTTTAGCAAAGCTTTCAGAATGAAACAAAGTTTTGCACAAACTCATTAACTTCAGTTAAGAAGGCAGAATGTTTCTTTAAATCAGAACATAATATAAAATTTGACTGAAAAATAACAAGAGAAAATGGATCTCCACAATACCTAACCCCTTCTTCTTTGGCAATAGACAGATGCAGTAGTATACATGTCTTTATGCAGACACATACACTGCTCTAGGAGATCCTAACTCACTTTGAAACCTAACTGAATGAACAATTGTCTCTGCAAAAGTAGTATGAAAGGACCAAATAGTGAGTTTTGGTCCAGGTCTTCAGTTCAGCAGTAGCAATGAATGACTAGGTTAATGTCATCATGTCTTATTTCTTTGAAATTTATATGTTCCCTGCATGAGCAACATCTCCTTCTTAATACTGAAAAATGAAAAATTTGCAATCTTCATCTCTCCTAAAATTGTAGAGGATTGAACATTTTTATTTGGCAAGAAATAATAAGACCTTAGGCAAGTGAATTATGTCACCAGCTTCACAAGAAGGTAATGCCCTTCTTGCGAACCATGTCACAGCATTAAAAAATTGGTTCTTTTCAAAGAAAAGTAAGAAAAAACCTAGGAGAAGTATTTGCAGTCACAACAAATACAGCATTTTGTACATGTAGAAGTGCAGTCAAGCATTTTTATCTCTATTTACTTGAATTATTGAGACCCTATGAAAAGTATCATGTAAACAGCTAAGAAAAAAATTACAATTAATTAAAAGATTTCTCTCTTTCATAGCTCATAAGGCTTTTCTCAAACTTCATTTACAATACATCTGTTCCTATTAATAGATGCAGAAAGCCTATGGATAGCACTGTTAAAACCTTTTAATTATGCATCCTTGTTGTTCTCGTTTTGCATACCTAACTGAAAAAGCAGCAAAATCCCGGAAATAAATTGGTTAAAAAACTATTAAGCCAAGGAAATATTTGCAGACATTGACCATTGAGTCTGCAGTATCTCTTCAGGAGCTCCTATTCACTCACCACACAATAATAGCCTAGTCTCAAAACCTTTGTGGCCAAGCATTAACATCACGGACTATCACACATACTGGGAACTTAAGGGGAAATTTTTCATTAGCTAGTGCAAATAATGGAAGCTGAAATATTTTTTTCAGCTGTTTTATATATGGAAGGAAAATTAAATATATTTTAATGTGACATTTACAGAACCTCACAGAAGAATAAAAGAGCATGTTGCAAGTGAAGGAAATGTGATATAGCTGAAAAGACAAAAAAAACTAGTCATGTAGCAGAAGTCGCTTTCTTCCTGAAGTTGTGGTGAAAAGATATCCTGTACTTTGACAGAGGAGAAGGGAGTTCCGTATGGAACTGTGCACCAGTGTACAGCAGATTCTTTTTAGCAGACTCACACTAATCCCTCCTTAGCATACTCAGGGTGTCCCTCCTAAATCCCTAGTATGTCCTCCCAGGCACAAAGCAAAACAATCAACTACAAAGTTTGAGTTCTTCAACCTGAGTGAAAAAAGGCCATTAAAATTACCAAATCACTTTTCTGTCTATGCATGTTGTCAGTTCTGCCCCTCAGCTGTCATACCCCAACACCTCTTTGACATACAAAACCATCTGATTTCTCCTTAGGTCCGCAACCAAGAAAGGGACCTATGGATAGGACACCATACTTAAACTGGGGAGGTTTTACATCAGATATTGGAACAAATTTCTCCATAGAAAGGATTCTCAATTATTAGAATAGGCTGCTCAGAGAGGTGGTGGAGTCACCATCCATGGAAGTGTTCAAAAAACATGTGGATACAGAAAGTGAGGATGTGGTTTAATGGTGAACGTGGTAATCATGCTAGGTCAATCGTTGGACTAGATGATCTTAAAGATCTTTTCCAATCTTAATGATTCTAGGATTCAGTGACCCTCGAAGATCAGTGATATTTTGTGGAGGAATCAGCAGCAGTTGAGAACTTAGTGATCACATGGATTTCTACAGGCTAGATTTACTTCTTCTGTTGGGTCTACAATATGTATGGTATTGTATAGCCTTCAAAATTAACAGGAACTTGTCAATCTGAAAAGAGAGTTTTGGCTTCATTCCAGAAGCAGGCTGGATTGAGTTGCAGCATTTGGATTTTTAGGAGTTGTTTGGTGCTGGAAAAACAAAGATGAGCTGCACTTAAAATGTTTGTTGGCTCTTGCAGCCTGGAACCTGTGGTACAGCAGAGATTTATTTTTAATTTTTAGTCCAGCTGCAGCTGATTCATACAACCATGTTATTTCCCTCAGCCTGTTGCAGCGGAACAAAAATTCCAGTGAAGTCAATGAATCCATGTAGATTCACTCCTGAAAAGGTAAATTAAACTTCTCCAATTTTCTTTATGTATTCCCTAGGGTGTACACAACTGAATGATGTCAATGATCATAATCTTTAAAGAAGAGACTGAAAACCTAGCTAACAATTACAATTTGCCACTAGTTGAGGTGCGCAGCCCTTCAGCTGCCAAGGACTAGTTCACACAGCTGCCGCTAGTGTATCTCAATCTGAATGACATCTGGGCTGCCAAGACTGAAACCCTTAGGACAGGTACACTGAAACCCTTAGGACAGGTGCACAGTGCAGATTCTCTTCTTTCTTGTGGCTCTAACAGAAGTTACTGTCATGAATTGCACACAGCAGAACTTGATGTGGATGAAAATTGAGGTGCCCCATGTGCTCCAGGGTACCCCCAGGGTTGAAGCCATGGGCAGGGGTACCTGTGAGATAAGCATCTTTCTGTAACAACTTTCTTCTCCAGAGCTCAGTCAGCACCTACAGAGAATAAAGCTGCTTTTCCACCTGGTCATTTCTACCAAAAAAAAAAATCCAAAGCACTGTGCTTCTACCATATTTTTACAGTTTTATCAAACAGCTCTTATGCAAACCAATAGGAGCTTGACAATCACACTGATGTACAAGAAAGATTTGCTATATGGAAAGGTCTAAACATGAGTACTTAAACACTACTGAAACAGTATGTGTAAAATTTTCCCATTAAGTTGGGCAGTAATGAGTGAAAGGCCTTGGTAAAAGAGTTAATAAATGTCAAGAAAATTTTGCAACAGCAGAAACCACAAGTCTCATTTTACTTTTGCATGTATTTTACAAGAAGCTGACTAGAATTACTCTTAATTGACAGTTGAAATGAGGATCAGAACCAGCAATATCACAACCTGGTATACAGAGTTTGCAGAAAAACTTATTTTAATGATAAACTTCTCAGACACTGGAGGTGATAGAAATAATTTATGTGTCTCTGCATCTTAGGAGGTAAATTTCAGAATCCCCCTATGTCTACAGACTCTTACTTTTCTTTCATTCATTTGTTGTACTTCAAATCTCTTAATTGGGTCCCTTAGATACACCACTGAACTTTTCTGCAGCTCTCTTAACAATGAGATATTTATGATTGGTAACATTCAGATTTTTTTATTAAACACTTATTGTAAGATCATTTTAATTTCCCATTGAAGTGAATGGCTCAATTCCAAAGTGAGTAGCATAATTCACAAATTGGTGTTCTGATGCCATTTTTTATTTTTAAATGTTAAATGGACATGTTTTTTACACCCCAAATATAAAAGAAATACCGTCACTATCTAAATTTAGCTTAATTTAGCTGTGAAACTGCTATAAAGAAAACACCATACCTATTCATGCTGGGTCCTTTTCAACAATGTCTACTGGAAATAAATGAAACTACCTCTTCCCTCTCTCCTTCCATTCAGTATGACGTAGTGTCATTATTTCAACCTACACAAAGATTTTTAGTCAGCTTCTTAGATATAGCTTTAGTAACTGCTGCAGTAACTTCTGTATTTCTAAAATATCTATCTTGTTGTGGTCAACTTTCCATTTCTGTGAACCATCAGATGCATGAACAAGGGCTTTGGGTCTGGGACTGTCAGTCTGCACTTCATCACACATGAACCTCATCACCAAGGTGCAGATGTGGCCTGCATACCTGGATAGGCAGAGAGTCCAGGTGCTCTGCCTGCAGCAGGGATGTTTTACCCATTCTCATGAACCTGCACACTGTGAACTGCAATCTGAATTTTCAGAGCATGCAAGACATCACCGTCAATGCAGGCCTGTAGGGGTGAAATAGCTCCTCACATCCCTTCACTTGTTTTCCTCCAGTGAGATGGTTTTCTTTTAGTTTGTGCAGGGTTTTTTTTGGCTTTTCAGTGTCTTTGGGAAGGAGAATGAACACACTGGGAGTATTGCTTCAGCTGCTCTAGTTTATTGTTTCATTCAAGCTGACTAGATTTGGATTACCTATTAGACAAATTAAACTCCAAGGCTTTGACTCAGACCTGCCTTCAAATGATAAGATCACAAAGCATGAAGTGAAAATACCATGGTCATTACACTGGATACCTCTTGGGGAGGTACACAGGAAGAAACTCTTCATTTAGATGGCTCTCCAGCAGGCATCCAACACATTTTTATCTCCTTCCTCTCTAATAAGATAATAAAATATTTTAACTTCTCCAGACATTGTGTTGGCAACTACCTTCAAACAATACTTTGGAAATAGAGTGGGATGGGGAACCTCATATAAGCTGTAAGTGCCAACTCATATTTTATTAAGGAAAGAGAAATATTGCTCATATTGAAGTGTTGAACTATTTAAACTACCATCAGGTACCGGAGACAATATTTTTCCTAACTGGATCACAGCATGATCTGTCAGTCACTTGTAAAGCCTAGATGTGTTGCAAATGATGACCTGCTTGTACTGCTCAACAGGCATAAATAATTCTTCCAAGCCATTTCATAACAGAGCGCGTATTGCCTTAACAGAAATCACCCCTCTGAGAAAATGATCTTTTCTGTTTGCTCTCATTTCCCCCAGTGACCTAGTTCTGGAGTAGAACAGCACTTTTCCAAACTACACTGAGTTTTCTGAACTAGCAATATGAGTCCTTCTGAAGACATCAACAGAAACTGTGAGACAGCATGTGAAATGGGCTGTGCCAGAGCATGAGGTGATATCCCACTCGATATGCCTGGTTTTGGTGCCAGCCCACCCAGCAGCTGCATTTTATCAACTGTGGCAGCCAACCCAAAAACTCACCCTGGTGAAGGCAACGCTACTTTCCAAGCCTGCAGAGTCCACCCCTCCCATCCCCAGAAAACAGAAGCACAAAATATTTGATAGAAAGTGGTTCCAGACTCTGCAGTTATGACTGTTGCACCAAGAATGGCTTTCAGAATCGAGGGCAGGAGGTGCTGTAATATAAGGGGGTCAAACTTGTATTTTAAATAACCAGCATACACACAATGACCATGAAACCTTTGCAAGAGCAGGAAAATCTCATGACTGTGTGGCAGAACTTCATTTAATGTGAGATGGCAGCCTTCCACTGGTTCGAGAGATTCTTTACAAGTTATGCAAGGTGTAGGTATGGACTTATACCCCTGCAGCAGCTTTTTTTCTGCCCCCCCCCCCCCCAATGAAAATTTAAATTGAAAACAAGTAAATGTTGCTCTTTAAAAATTGTCATGGGAACCAGAAAACAGCATTTGTCTCCTAGTTTTCTGAGAAATTCACTGATCTCTCTACCTTTTTTTCAAAGAAGGTGTTTACTAATTTTATACATATTTCCAAATTGATAACTCTATCCATTACCCATATGCCAAGCATCAGACTGCAGCAGCTGGTTGGAAAACAGTTTAATCTCTTTTAGACAGCTTAAAATCCATGGCTTATAATTATATAATGGTAGAACCAGGCTAGACATCATCAAAATATTAACTTCAAGGCAAATGGGATGTCAGATGCCATCAAGAACTCAAGTTTCCAGGACACATTCCAAGGAAATCACTAGTTTGTTTGATGTCATTCCATACCAGAGAATATTGGTACTGGGAGACTTCATGTGGAATGTGGGGCCCCTCCAAAGCCCTTCCTGGAAAAAGCTGTGCTGCTTCTCAAGCTGATAAGAATATTGTACAACATATGTAGTGATTAATGGATTGATCACAAAAAGTCAATGTGGTCTGGCAGGAGAGAGCCAGAGACCACACAAAGACAGAAGGAGGACTGCTGCTGTTGCATGAGGCCCAGACTGAAGGGCTGAATTACCATCAAAATGCTTGTTCCTTAGGCTGCTAAAGTAATTACTCCATTTCAAAAGCAGTGTCCACAGTGAAACTGACCTTTATGATATGTATCTTTTCTGTTTGTTACAGGCCACACTCAGCCTGATTGAGGAAAAGAGACTATTCCAGCTTCTCCTTTTGGTGGCACCTAGCAGCAGCAGCTTCACAAGGGTGTGCAAGAATTCTTAGAATCTGTAGTCTGAGAGCACATTCCTTATAGCAAAATTTTCAGCATCAAGCACTTAACAGGATTTGTTTTTCATTGACAAGTCATGTCTGTGTGTGTTTTCCCATCCTCCAACTTTCTCTCCAATCTATCCAAAACTAAATAGATAAAATACATTTTTCCCTCATCTTTGAATCTACAGATTCTCAAGTTGTCTCCTTTCCCCTTGGAGAAATCTAAAATTTTGCATAGTTTAATACTCCTGTTCCCTGTTACAGTGTTTCACACTGTACCAGTATTCCATGCTGTTATTAAAGGCAACAAAATTTTCTAGTAGCACAAGTGCATGTTGACACCTCTTTTGAGACATCAAGATTTTGAGACATCAAGAAGTGCCGTGCCATGGAATGGAAGCAGAAAATTAAAATCTTGAAAATTTAATGAGCAGATAGCATGGAAAATACCAAACTAGGGCAACTAAAAATTAAAAGTAACATCCTGGTTGTTTTTTTTTTTTATTCACAAAACAGGTTTAATTTTTGACATTTGAACTTTTAATTATGTCTTAAGAAAATTTTCAAAACAGATCACCTATAAAGTGTAAAAGCCATGTGCATTAAAAGGCTTTTAACCAACAATCCCTCCCACAAAATAACAAAAAAAAAAACAAAACCAAAAACAAACCCACCAAAATAACAACCTCAAAACCCAGTTTTAAACACACAGATCTTAACAAATCTGTCCTTGAAAACAATTTCATTTTCCTGAAAGGTCCCTCTCTATTGAAAAAAAAAAAAAAAAAAGAAAACAGAATTTCTTTTTTTCATGTTTACCAAACTTGGCTCTTGGCAAGATGTTAATGGTTTTAGAAATACTTTGCCTTTCCTGTTTACAAATGTTACAGCTATCATTTTATCTGTCCTTTTAGGCATTCCAAGCCACTATGGCTTAACCTTGTTCAGATGGACGATACCTATTCTGTTGAAACTTGTGTCCCCCATCCCAGCTTTGTGATTTGCCTGCAGCTGCTATGGGTGAAATTTAGGTTGGAAGCTCTTTGCTGAGATCCCTTCCTCTTTGGGATTAACCCAGCCTCAGTGAAGGAGCTGCACAGGCTTACCGTGGCCACCACCTCCTCACCCACTTGTCCACTTGTTAATGAGGACATGGCCCACTCCTTTCACAGCCTTTAGTAAGTGTCTGTCTGGTGTTGTGTGTAAAGTGTTGATGCTGCCCCTCAGAGCTATGAAATAGCAAGATATTTTTCCTACAGTAAATAACAAATATAATGAACTTTTTGATGATTCCTTGAACTTTATTGTTATATTCCACTGGATAACATCCAAACTTATTGTGGAATTGTGATTTCCTTTCCATCTCAAGAATTCACACTTCCTTTTTTCCCCCTTTAAATATATATTTCAGGAAACATGTTTCCTGTAGCTCCTTTCGGCCTGCATCCAGCCCATTCATTCCATAGATTTAAGTCCTCCAAGTTCTCAATTACCTATCTGGACTTCCCCAAAGAAGAACTTCTTCAAAGAAGAACTCCTACAAGAACTATGAATCAAAGAATATTGATAAAAAAAGAGGACATTAACCATGGCAGAATGGAGTGCTAACCATGCTATTTTGTCTTT
Organism: Motacilla alba alba; assembly: GCF_015832195.1. Lineage (NCBI taxonomy): Eukaryota > Metazoa > Chordata > Aves > Passeriformes > Motacillidae > Motacilla > Motacilla alba. The sequence goes on from NC_052046.1 coordinate 46,857,290, forward strand.
CAGAGTCCCAAAGCTCTCAGGGGAAGTTAAGTTTTGAGTGGATTGAGTGCTGATGATTCATGAGACACTTCAGATTTCACAGCCCTGACAGGCTGCTGGGAAGGGTATGTGTGAACTTGGTTGTATTTAGGGAAGATGACTTGGAGCTGCAGGAAGGCCAGGCCTGGGGCTGGTGCTCAGCCCCGCCACCCTCATGCAGAAGATATTGCACAGCATGACTCAGTCCAACCCTCTTTTCCTACAGTGTGTGCTGCTGTTGCATCTGCTGCCTCATGTGATCCTGATGTAATTCCAGTTACATCACCCACACCATGTAACAGCTCAGCAAAGTGACTGAAGATAACAGTAAATAGAGCTAAAATGAAAAAATCAGATTTCCATGTTTAGTCACCCTTAACAAACTTTTGAGACTAACTTAAAATTTTTTAGGACATCTCTCTTGTGCAAGCCAGTCTATATGATTGCTTTGCAATGATAAGTACACCCAGCTATTAACCTCCACTCGTACTCACATACTTTTTGGCCTGTGTTCTTTGGTTTTCAGTTTAAATTTATCTGAGGGGAGGTTAGGGAGATGAGTGGTTTAGGATTAAGCCCCTATGCTGCAGCAGAACTAAACTCTAATGATCTGCCATGGGAAGCAGATATGGGCTCTCCCTAGATCACAAAGGCAAACAGCATAGATAAACTCTCTTTAAGAATGTGCATATTTTTGTCTTCATAGTCTTTTTTAGTTTTTGGTTGTCAGCCATGGGACGATAACCTAAACGAACCTCTTTACATTACTGGACTTTGGACTGAGCTTGAACACAAGTCAAATCAGGAAGGGCAAACTAGCTACATGTTTTAAATCCATCTCAAAAACACAAGATCTAGGTGTCCTTGATGAAATATTGACCTCATTTTACTCATAACAGCAAGGCCGTGTATTTCAAAGCAATTAATTGCGCCAATAAAATTCATAGGCTTTGAGGAGAGAGGTTGTTCAATGTATGACAGCTTAGTCCAAATTCTTCCTGTTTGCTGCATCTCATGCTGCAACTGCCCCTAAGATAAATCATCTTGCTTATTTAATATACATATCTCATTACTTCACCCGAGATAAAGACAGAAACTTTTCATATGCACTAGACCACGCCTACCACACCATCCCTTTGACTGCAAGGGATGCAATAGCTTGTAAATAAAACGGTAGCCATCTTCAAGACTTTAAATATGCTTATTGAGTTGACAGGAAACGCATCTTCAGGACAGCTTTACTTGACAATTGTCTTCATGGGGCTAATTAACTATTTCCACTAGAAATAAAAGCTCCCTTGCAAATTTTCTAATTAAATCTGCAGCTGCTTGGAACAATATTAGAACAGCAAAGACTTCCTCTAAGCAGGCCTTCTGGGAGCCTTCCAGTGACTTTACCCTAGCTGTCAGCTGAACCAATGACTAGGTAACACATTATGCAATTCAGAAGGAATCCTCATAGCTGCTCACAAGGAAAGAGAAGCCCTGCTGAGGGTAAGAGTCAGGGAGAAAACACTTGAAGTTCCTTGCTAGTTAATAAAACCTTTTCTACACTTCTTGTAAGAAAAAAGAGAGGTGCAGGGAAAAACCCATCAGACTTGGAATGGACAGGAACTTGATGGTATTGCACACAGAAGCTATCTGAGGTTTAAATTCAGCATAAATAAACATGACCCTGATCACTCTGATCTCCCAGTTCCTCAGCAAGAGTCAGAAGGAGAGCTGTTTCAGGTGAAGAATGTCTTAGAAAAACAGGCTAAGTCTGTCTCAACATTTTGTCCTCTAATAAAGAAAATAAAAATAATCTGTACATCTGTCTCAGCCTAGTGCAAACTTTCATGAGTAGCACAGCCAAATCTATAAAAATCAGATAAGATAACCAACCAGTCTAGTTTAAGAAGTGATGCTCTGAAAGCCTGTGAAAGATTGACTTCTGCTCTTATTGAACACTTTTAATCACTAGACCTGCAAATCCTATAGTGTTTTGATGACTTGGAGATACAGCACATCAGCTTCTCATATGTTAAGCCCACATTTCATACTTTTTCTATATGCCTTTTTGTTGAAACTTAGTGATAATGTGGCAATGTAAGTATTAATAGCTGTATCTACAGGAATAGAAGAATTTCTGGGTTAATCTGGTTCATTCTGGTTCATCAAGACAAAAGTAGCTGAAAACTTATTAGTCAGCAAATCTGCTATTCATAGCTCTGAGCACACAGCCAGTTATACATATTATCTCATGTATGTCTTTCTGTAAGAAAACATGGACCAGTAAACCATTTTGCTTTACCCTACAGTCAGCAGGAAACCTCCAGCAAATCAACAATGAGATTGCAGGATACAAATTCTCATACTCATGTGGTGTCCATATAGTCCCCAAACACAGAAAGAAGAATGATTAAACAGGGAAGTGAAAAAACTTTGAAAAGCTTCTATCTGTTTTACTTTTCTTAGGAGTCATATGGTTGGAAAATTCTTAACATAGAGAAAAAGACTGCAAGTTATGTCAAAAATAACTAGTTTCTAGTGCAGGGGGCTATCAATAATGAAGAAACTGTGTGTATTTATCTGTCAATCTACAGCTTGAGTATGCAAATTTGTTTAATTTGTTTCAAAGGTATTAATTCAATGCCAAGGGATCTTGCAGACCATCTCCTCTTCTTCCAGGCATAAAGAGATTTGCGACACTCTTAAATACCCCATGCAATTCCTCTCTCATACTGGTAGTAAGATTTTGCTAGCAGTTGTTCCTGTCAATTGTCTACTACAATTTTAACTCATTTTCTAGCACAAGTAGAACCAAAGAAAAAATACTCTCTTTTATGAAGATACATACACTCTGTGCTTGAGGATCATTATCTAGTCTCCCTTTAGTCTTTTTTCCCTTTACAGTTTCCAGTTCCATAAACTTGTCCTCACAAGTGTTATTTCTAATTTCTTTACTTTGGATTGTATTTAGATAGTTATCTATTTCTGGAAGTCCAGTGTCCAAATCAGGACAGTTGTGGGTTGAACACAATACATCTTTAAAACAAACAGATGTGGTCAGATATCTCCATGGGATGTTTACCTTTTATACAACAGGGTAACATTGTTGACTCATCTTCAGTGTGTGATCTGCTGTAAAAGATAGGACTTTTCCAAAGAATTTTTTGTAGCTGTTTTTGCTCATGTGGTATAAATACTAGATTTATTCCATACAACTCCTTCCACAGATTTTCTGCTGCAGTGCCCTTAATAAACTGCATGTTATTTTTCGAAACCATATCCAGTTTACCACAATCATAGCAAGCTCTAACCACATCCCTAGTTGGAATTCTGGCTCTCCTCACTGGAGTATTATTTGAACCTGTCCAACATGCTCCCTACTCAACTTCACAAGTGATTCAGAAAAACACTGAGAGAATGCAAAGCAGGGTGGGCTGCAATAAAATCACACCCTTCTGGCTCGACACAATGCAGCTAATCAGTACACTTAGAACTTGGCTTCCTAGCTGAGCACTCCCTTTGGAGTAATTTTTCCAGATTCTGTCCCTTCAACCTGTCTATCAGGATGTCACCTGCTGGTCAAGCAGTCCTACTGAGAGATCAAGAAAACTGACTGCTGTGCACAGAGCCTGACATGCTGCCAGGGCAGAAAATTAGACAGATTTGAAATAGTTTGTCCTGAGAACATTCATTTTGTCTGTTGTTCATCCCGTATTTATCTTCTTGGTATTTCAGTCCGAGTATTTGTTCCAGCACTTTTCTAGGAATTGAAATTGTAGTCAGAGCCGATAACGTCAATCTCCTCTTCATTTGTGATTTTTTTAACGCTATGGACTTTCATTACCTGTTACAGCCCCCTGCCTTCTGCAACAAGGACAGACACTCCTGAAGGTGCGGCTCAGGGCTGGGCACAGTCAGTCCTCCAGGTTCAAGTCAGGTCCAGACAAACTGGAAATCTCTGCCTTAGCTAAATATTTTCTGTTTTAGTCTGTCCTCAACTCTTACTTCTCTACTGCTGAGTCAGCTGGCCTCTCTGGTAAAGAGTAAACCATAACAAGCATCAGACATTTTAGCCTTGTCAGCACCATCTAACTTTTCCTTTCCACCCAGTGATGAATTACAACTTCTCTTACTCTGCCTGTTACTAACACTGTCCTTGTAGAAGACTACTCAGTACTCTTATTTCAGTCCATGCTTGACCATCTTCAATTCATCCCTAACTCTTCATGCTTTTCCCTCATACCTATTCTTAGTAGCCTGAACGTTTGCATCTCTTCTGTCTCCAATTTCATAATAAATATTTAGATTGATTTACTTGCTACAGCTTCCAGCCTCCCAAACTGCCACAGGTTGAATCAGCATTATATTTGTCTTATGGGATTATTAACTCTCACTAGCATTTTTATTTTCGCCTTTAAACAAATTTTCTGTGTAATCATTCTGGTGAATTTTGCAAGCACACTATTGTCTGGCTTTCCAAAAGCCTGCTGGTTTTGCATTATTTTCCTACCCCCCTCATAAGTCAGTCTTTTGCCAAATATTCTCACCCTAAATATTATCAGGTTGCTGTTCTTTGATAGCTCCTCCATCTCAACTGAAATTCTATGTGAAAAGGACATGTCTCTTTGGGTACTTTTCCCATCTTTCATAAAGCAGTCCTCAGACATAAAATATAGTTAACCTCTAACTCGATATACTTTGGTCAATTGGTTTTTCTCCCTCCCACATCAGCCCTTCCTTACCTTACACCACACAAAAGACATGACAGCCTCTCACCATGCAAAAATCTTCCCATTAACTCCAAAACCATATTAGTCCAAGACAGCCAAACTAGCCTTTGTGGCATTTTTGTTCATCATACATACCTATTGATCCAAATTGGGCTGGTGAGCCAGAGTGTAAAAGGGAAGCTGTCTGACTATCAAAATCTATGCATCTCACAAAAGTGCTAAAAGCTTTGTACATATATTTTGTCTCCTTCTGATGTGGTTAGGGATTTTAAAGCTGTGCCTTCTGACTGACTGTATCTCTAAAGCATAAGTCAATTGAAAACAGGCCGGATGTTCCAGAGTGCTCATTTGCAAACCTCAGTCCAGCTGAAGTGGATTGTGCTTTTTTAGGAGACTGGTAGATAAACAGACATCAAACACAGCCTGAGAACAGCTCTGGTGCACTTCTGAAAAGAAGCAAATTGATATCTTCCGCCTCTCTGCAAATGGGGAATTAAAAGTTTCAGGACTAGAAATTGCAAATTCATCTGCTGTGGTAAGACTTCAAGGAATAAATGCATGTCATTTTTCTTCAGTATAGAAAGGAGTGGCTTTTGCTAGCCAGGGGAATATTCAACCTTTTTTTCCTGTTTGTGTATTTTCATACTAACAAAAAAAAAAAATACAGCCTAAAAATACAGCCTGCCATTTCTATTTTTCAATAGTACTTGTCTGCACATGTGCTAAAATTACCACCTAAATAAAATACCACAGTGTTCCTCACAAGAAAAGTCAGCATAGTTGCCAGGAGCAGTGAACTTTATGAGCTTATTAGAAATGCAAAAAAAACCATAAATTGATTTCTTGTCACCTCCTTCAGATTTGCGAGGGCCTATTCATTACCTGCTCACACAACAAATTGGGTTTTATTAGATAACTGCTTTAATGTCCTTGTGTTAGTTATATTTAATTTATATGCACCCATTTCCTGAATAATATTTTTAAAAGGCTTGATTTGTAGCCATTCCTCTTTGGACTATAGAAAAATAAGCAGGCTGAGCAAAATACCAAGGCCCTGCAAGATGTTAGTTTGTCTAAATAGCTTTTATCTGAATATCAAACCAATGTTTTGCCAGTGTCCCCTCACAATGATGGAAAATTGCATCTCTAAAAGTGCCAGCTACAGAACCTTTCTATCGCTGGGAAGCAGATGGTCCTGCATCCCTGGAAACTGAGTGGAAAATACCTGTCCATACCTCAGAAACTCTGCTGATGAACTGAAGCACTTAACAGCTTTGACAGCTGCCTGAGAAATGGAATGAAGGGGTGGCTTCTCTCTGGAAGGCAACAGCCAGGCTGGCCGTGCCGTACGGGTAACACGTGGCAGGCTTGTCCTCTGCACTGCCATCTGCCATCACGCAGCAACAGGGGAATTTAGGCAATTAATGAATGAATACTTCCTTTAAAGGTTTCTGTAGTGCTTTTTTCTTCTCTAGCCAAAGTAAGTTTATTAACTCCAGCAACCTGGCCATGTGCCAGTTTGGAAACTGTCCTGTCATCTGACTTGTGTTGTTCCTGCATGGTCAACTGCGTGCAGGAAACTTCTTCAGTTTGTGGTCTAGACCCTGACTCTAGAAAGTCTATTCAGATGCTGACATTGCACCTGGGAGTAATGAGGTAAACAAAGTGTGGTACAGCTGCAAAGGCCCTCAAGGGCTGATTTCCTAAAGCACCCAAACCATGCTCCCTTTAGCAGTCATAGTGGTCACCTTTTGTCCTAGGAAGTACTGCATTTTGTTGCTGCATAAATGGACCCTTTTTCAATAATCCTGAAAAGCATCCCTCAAATCATATCTTTGACAATGGTAGTAATAAACACACTCTGCCGTACTTACACTGACTACACATTCTTCAAGATTTTACATGTAAAAATGAATGCATTGTCTTCTCTTAATACAACAATTGCAATTTATTAGAATGAATGTCAGTTTAGAGAGCTGTTGCTTCTTGACAGTGTCAGTTTGATTTTACATTTGAAGCTTGTTGGAACTTCTGTAATTCTGCTATTTTTTTATTACAAATAATTGGCTTCAGAGATTACATTCAACAAAACCTATTATGGTGAAAGAGGATGATTTCACCTTAGGTTAGACTAGATTAGATTAGACAAAACTTTCAGAACAATTTCTCTAATGTAGTGTTGGTGAGGCACTGGCACACAGAGAGAAGTTGTGGATGTCCCATCCCTGGAGGTGTTCAAGGCCAGGTTAGATGAGGCTCTGAGCAACCTGGTCTAGTGGAAGGTGTCCCTTCCGACAGCAGTGGGGTTGAACTAGATGATCATTAAAGTCTCTTTCAACCCAAAGTATTCTGTGATTCTATCTGATTTTTTTAATTGCGCAGAGAAGCAAGACAATACTGCTATTTCAAACTCCTGTTTCAAACTCTCAAGAAATAGACACAATGGTTTGCCATGCACACACCTTGCCACATACAGTGCCAAGAGAGAGGCAATCTACCTCCTTTCCTCTCGACAGCACATGGCCATAGAAAATGCTTCTTGACTCAGGAAAATAAACAAAAACAGAAATAAAAACAAGTTTAGAGAATGAAACGTCACTGCAGGTTGCAGAAATAAATAAAAACTGATTTTTATTTGATCTTGTTTATCTCTAAGCTCCTGAAACCAAATGCCAGGATGAGTACAGAGAGTGCTCTCCAGCTGGCCTGGACAATCTGCCAGCACACTCCTCTCTGAAGGGCATGCTGCCACCCTGTCCCACTGCCACCCTATTCCTTCAAGCCTCCTACTCATGGAGTACCAGTAATGTGAATGTGTGGCACAGAGGACTGTCATTTGAAGTCCAGGTGAAATAACCAAGCTCCTTCAAATGTTCTAATATAAGAAATGAAGGTGTTTGGTTGCAGACCACAGTGCTTAGTGAAGGGAAAACTTTTCAGACAGCTATCAACTAATCACAAAGTGAAGTCTATGGTCTGCCAATAATGGTAAAGGGCTTTTATGCCTGAAAATAGAGTATTTATATTTCAAGTGCCTAAAATTGTTTGCTTTCTTTAAATTAAGGTTCCACATGAAAGTAAAACTAATAGTATAATTCTAAAATCATCTGTCTCCCTGCAGAGAGGAAGATTTACTTTTACTATGGCATAGTTCCAGTTCAAATAAGCATTAAGTTGCAGTCAGTGCAGTTTACTACACGGAGCTGCTGTTCATCCCATGCATCACATGCGGAGAAGGCACAAGAGTGTGTGCAGAGACACAGAATTACATTTCCATGCCAAAAACTCAGCTTGCAACTGGGAATCCCAGGAGTGATGTTGTGAACTCAGTGCTTTTCCTGTCTCAGTGGAGCTCCAGATGCAGGGCACCCAGAGGAACCAGGGCAGACATTCCCAGGCTTTCAGCATGATAAGCCAGTAAAAATTATGGGGAGTGTTGATTTAGAGGCACATATCTAAGGTGTTACTGTGGGTCTCTATGATCACCTCCGATCAGGGCAAGGAAATTGTCATGAAATCAGTGCCACAGGACACAGACATCTTGTGCAGGCAATGCTGAATGCATACACAGGCCTTTTTTTTTTTGAAAGCTGTAAGCTAATAAAATGCTACTCAGGCCTACACTTCACAGCAAAATACCCAATCTTTTGACAGAAAATCCAGCATTATTCTTTTTACCCAACTTGGAAGTCCACAAGAAAGAAAGATTCTGACAGCTGCAGATTTCACACATGTCAAAGGCACAAACCCTGCCCTTACAGACGGATTGCACAGAAACATGCCTTTTGTTAAAAGACAGAAAATTAAAGGAACATTTAATCATGCTCTGACAGGCTTCTTAGCCCAAGGCTAATACCCTGAGTCCTGTAATAATTCCTGAACTCATACACTGGCTTACAGCAGGTGGCCACAGAGGTCTCAGGCAGTGGAAGTGCATTAATTGTGGGGCCAACTCTCTAGTTTAACAATAAGAAACATGTTAATACTACCCCTCACCATAAAAACAATAATAAGCATGCAAGCACACATTCATAATTATTTTCAGTTACTGTGCAAATAGTCCCTTAGCAGCTCACTCTGAAATTTTTAAGTGCTAAGCCATCAGCTGTTTTTCATCTTTATAAAATAAATCAGATATAGAAATCTTTTTGGAATTAATATTTATAGGAAGCGATAATTCCAAGAACTTCCAAGTACAAAGATTAGCCACTTCAGAGATGATCAAGAATTTTATTAAAGCTGCTCTTCCTAAACTTTTAGATTGGTTGAATCTTTAAGCACTTTCAAAAATCTGATTCTTAGTCTGACTTTAGACATCATAAGTGTGAGTAGACATATCTTCATCTCCTCCTTCCAAATTTTCCCCTCATAATGCTATAGATTAGCTTTTGTTCTCAGGAGTTGTTTCAGAAATCTTTATTTAGAATGTTTTAGAAACAGCATATAATTCCAGGAACATGGAAATCCCCATTCAAAATAAAAGTAAATGAAGAAAAGGGGAAAAAAAAGAAACTTGAAAGACACCTTCTACATGGGTTAAGCAAGTACTCATGAACATTAAAAATAAATTTTTAAAAAGTAGGCCTTACATGCTTTTCTAAAAGCTAAAAATACCACTACTTCCCTTTGCAAGGATTTATTAAGAAATATTTGCATGACCCTAAATTATCTGAAGTTCTTAGTGAAAGCAGACAGCCACATATGCCACATTATACAATCTCATTCAAGTGCCTTGCAAACATAATAAAAATGAAGACTTGGAGCCTTCAGGTTCCATTCATACCCCTCTGCACAGTACATCAGCAGTGATTTTAGGCATGGCAATAGGAAAAGAAATCCTGTACCCTAAACTTCTTGATCTAGAGTTAAACCAATCACAAGTGTGTAGGCTCCATGCTTCCAAAGATTTGATTTCAAATTAGTTCATGCCCACAGTTTAAATAGAACCCTCGTTTACTCCAGCAGTCAGCTAGTAACTGGGTCACATTTACATTAGAGGGGCCATTTCTGACACCTGGTTGGCAGAAATCCTTGCAGATAACATGGAAACTGAATCTTTTGGTGTTTTGTTTTCCCTAAATGCACACGCAGCCAGAGGCTGGATTGTCAGAGTGGATTGTCAGGTCAGAGATTTCTACTGCACCCTTCCTTTCCCTCAGCCCTACACAGAATTCTTTATCAGCACCCCCTGGTGCTTTGAATCAGAAACAACACCTCTCTAGGATTCCCACTTCCAGCCCTGAATTCCACAGCAGCCTTTTATGGGAAGACTTCAGTGGCAATTTCTGACCAGATGATAAACCGGAGTAGGGTAGGGTAGAGCAAGCAGCTGCTGGTCCCTTTACCTGCAGGTCTGCAGGCATCAGGTTGCAGGTCCAGTCAATCACATCACATCACATCACACGTTTCCCTGTTTCCTGACACTCCAAATGGGGCCACTCTGTGTTTGACAAGAAACATCAAACGTGGCAGGTGAGTTTCCTCAAGGCACTCTCTTTGATGACATCCTTTGAATGTTTTCTGGCTCTGTGTCCCCAAAGAGAATTCCTTTTCACCAGCATGGAAAGAAAAGTTTACACTTGTGTTTGGAGTCTGAATATTTCTACTACCTTTTTTTCTGGTGTGGGGGTTTGGGGGATTGTTTGTTTGTTTGCCTGTTTGTTTTTTTAGGCTTAAAGGGTCAAGGCCAAAAGTAAATTAAGATGACACTAGCAATTTTTTCCTTCTGCTGGTCAGATCTAAATGCTCTGAATGCTCCCAGGGAAATCAATGCAAGTACTAGGGCTGGGAACTTAAGTAGAAACAATTCCAGGCTCATCTGGAGTTCGTCTCTTGGTCTGGTCTGTAACCACTTGTTTTCCTTACTTAACATCACAGCCTATTAGAGGAAAAAGTTGTGTGTGAAGAGTCTGGAGGAAGACATCAGCTGATTTCAAAGCAGTTACAACAGCCTGTGAGTCTAATTCAGATGCTTTCCCTGAGTTGCACAAGCACTCATAGCAATCTGACTCTGTCCTGCGAAGTCAGGAAGCTTTGCAAGAGAGGCCAAACAGGAATGGCAATATGCCCAAATGCCCATGTTTATAGAAGCCCTGGAGAGCTGTTGAACCAGTGCACGTGACTCCAAAAGCTGGCTCACTGGTCATCCTGCCTCCTCCTCAGAGGAAACAGTGTGCAGCAGAGCAGGCTCATATAAACAGAGATGGTGCCTGCACTCCATATGCAAAATGTGACTGTGCAAATGACGTTTTCCATGCCTTTCTTGTTATTTCCTGCAGGAGCCACACAGCTAGCAAGGCAAGAGGCTTCTCTTCATTCAGGGCAGAAAGAGAATGCTGTGAGCTCATTGGGTTTATATTGCCTGTGATGTGGCACCACTAAAATGGATGAGCATTGACAGTACTGTATGAGGTATTTTTAAAGTTATTTCCGACCTTATGTCCTGGCTGGTGATAAAAGCACAGTCTCAGTGAGTGACAGCCAACAAACTATTGCTGCTCCCGTCATGCCATGAGCAGGGCGACAGCTGGCAGCACCTAAGATGGTGAAACAGCACATAAGGCTGGCATGTGGCACTCACCACTGTTCTTGTCCTGGCTTGGCAAAGCTCTGTATCTGCCTTACTCATATCCACATTTCTGTCTGAAGTGAACCACTCCCTTCTTGCAAACATAAAGGGTCTGGGCCGAAGTGTCACTTGTCATGCAGGTGAAACCCAGTAAAATCCTTTCAGAAATATTTGCTGTCACTTTAACAACTGAGACCAAGCAGATCAGAAGGAAGAAATGTATTTCCATCTTCATCAAAATTATTAAAATCTGGTCCTCATTTAGTCATCTGCACAGACAAGCAGAGTCTAGCCCTGATAGTCCATTAGAGAGAAATCTTATTAACAGTGAAGACCCCTTAAAAGAAAATTGAGGGGAGGGCTGAATGCAGTATGTTTCTGTGTGCCCCCTAGGAAATGTTATTTTTATGTTTTGCAATGTTTATTTAAGAGTCTCAGGAGGCACTGTATATCTGCAGCTCATCTTATACTGGGAAAAGGCTCTAAACAAGGATGAAGTTGCAGGTGTAGCTCATTGAAACAAAATAGTTTTTTATCTTATGTAACAGGTGCCTTAATGAAAAATATGTATGTTTTGAATCTCATAAAATAGAATATTTCACACTATAGTGAGTGTAACCATACACCAGGATGGTGTAGATTTGCAGATTAATAAGTAGTTATAAGTTCCAAAATCAAACACCAACATGAACCAGCCATGTGGTGTTCAAAGGGCAGCAAGTCCCCTCAGAAGTCACCAGTGAGGCTAAACAAAACACAGCAGCACTAATAGGGAGCATCGTGTCCCCTCAGTCTTATCGCAGGGTGACCTAATGCACCTTGCAAATCCCAGGGCCAGAGAAGATCCTGTCAGCTCCTGGGCAGCCCCTGAATTTTGCAGTGGGGATATATGCTGGCCACTGCAGACAGAGGGCCCCTCCAGCCACAGCTCCTGCCCCAAGCAGGGCTGAGTTGGCAAAATTCCCTCTTGCTCAAGACCGGCAGTGATGCCCCTGGCACACTGGATTCAATGGCCATGCCTCAGTCCATGGCACATGAGAGGGACTGCTTCTCTTGATTTCAGCTAGGTAAATGTAGTCATCACAGTAGCCATGCTGACATGTCTCTCCTCCACCTCTTTCCCTGGCATTCCAAAATTTGGGGGGTTCTGGAAATGATAAAATGTGTGTTGCTTTTCTGGGATGTTTTACATATATTGTAATCTAGAAGCAGAATATAAATGAGAAGAATCAAAAGCTCTCAAATAGGTGCATGTTATATGCTGCCTTCTGATTCCCTGTACTTCCTCTTTCACCTAGTAGCAATATGCCTTTTATGCCAAAAAATAAACCCCTTAGCTCCAGGCCCCACATATCCTCTTGTGTTTCCCTAACTAGCATGTACCAAAGGTATGAGAATCTTCTTTTGAACCAGCCATTTAAAGAATACTTGTCACCTGTATTTTTCAGTTGCTTGAAATGAATAAAAGATGATGATATATAATATCTATAGTTTCTACATACAACTGAGAACCAATAATATCAACTTATTCACTGCTATACAAGGAGGAAGAAAACTAAGTATTCCTTCAACATTTAATTTAGGGACTAAAAATTCTTTAAGCGTTATAGAATCATGGGGCCAAAGGTACTCCCCATGCCAAGGCACCAAGTCAAGTCAGTGGAAATACACGCAATAACTCAGATCCTGAAGCAGTGAAGCCTGGGCTTTTTGTCTTTTTTCTTTTTGCCTCTTCTTCAGTCAGAATTTCTTCCCTTCTTTACCAATGTGATAATCTTTATACAGCATCCTACAAGTGGCTGAGGCACTTCATCATTTCTCTGACAATGGGTAGATGCAGACTACCCCTTTTCAGCAAAGCAGGGCTGCCACTGAGAGTGCAAATATTTCTTCCTAGGAACAAAACAACTGAAACCTCTTTGGAAATGTTCTTTACTTTGATACCCACACTTGTCTTAAAAAAAAAAAATCCTTTAAGCTGTCATTTTCACATCAATCATGCATAATGCTATGCTGAGTTATGGTGATTAGTTAGGTACTTTTTTCTGACTATAATATTTTCACCTGTTTTAAAAGAAAATGCAAAATTCTGGGTCATAAAACCAAGACCGTTTAGAGAAGAAGAAAACTACTATTTAAGTATTAATTTTGGATGTGCAAAGAAAAAATTTCCCAGTTGTACCTCTGCACCACTTCTCAGTGTTTATTTGTAGGGTAGCTGATAAAGCATAAATCATCCATTTTGGAACAATGGGGCCCGTTGATAGTGGTTGCACCAAATGAGAATGCTATGTGTATTCCTGGCTCTTCGAACAGGTGGCTAAAGAAGAAATGCCATTAGCATGTAAGAATGCTAACAGTATTTGAAAATGGAACAAATGGCTTAATTTTCAAAGGCTAGTCACTTCAGACTTCTTGGTGTTCTTCACTGAAATGAAAGATTTTTGATTCCTTAGAAAGCCAAGCACTCTACTGCAAATTAAATGGTCCTTTTAATTCTATACCCAAGTTTCATGCAGTGACTCTTTCCTGCTGTTAACACATAGTTTTGTCAGAAGATAACAGGGAGCAGTTATGCTTGAGGATTGGTCATAGACTGCAGATCGTCCACAAAGCTTAGGCCCCTGCCCCCGCGTAAGCAAAATGAGCAGTTCAGCAGGTTAAATCAGCTGAACCAACCCACTTACCCATCTAAAAACATGGTGAAATAAAAAGGTGTGACACATGACATTGGCTAACTCTAGTAAATTCTGTAATTTGATGCAACTAACAGAAAAAAAGTACCAGAAGTATAATGAATCTGAATACCATTCCTCATAAAAATCAATGTACTTTTGAACAAAACACTTTTCAAATTCATAATCAGCACCAAGTTCTATAAGGCAAGATGACCATTTTCTTCAGGAATCTCTTAATCATTAATTGATATCAACAATCCTATTTCTAGCCACTAGACAGCAAATCTGAACTAAAGCAGGACAACTTTGCAGCTCTTTCAATCTGTGTATGCCCTCAGGAATGGAGGGAACAGATATTTGCTTGTGACAAAGAAACAGAAAAAATGGAGGAACGTAAAATTACACACATAAAATACAAGAAACTATGCTGCATGCACTTTGGGTAGGACGTGTAATTAAGGCATTATGCCCTGTATTTGCTGAGGAGCACAGGACCTCTAAGGTGTGGCAACAAGGTTTATTTTTGTTGAGATTATCCTGCTAATGTACATTTAGCAGTTAACATCTTAAATGGTTGCACACTTAATTTTTCAATCTGTAGTTTTTATGCTTCTCCTGTAAGCACACACCAGCGACATCACCAGCACAGCATAACTACAGCATTCTCAGCCTGGCAATGGGCTCTGGTGAGATACAGTCTAAAAGCAGGTAGGATTTACTATCCCAGTCAGATATGGGAGTACAGTCATGTACTGGGAGGAAAATAACTATGTGCATCATGCTACATTTATGATGTTGTCATTCTATCAGCTTTTCTTTTGTCAGAATTAAAACGTAAGAAGAAAAGCACTGATGAGGAGTAAAGCAGACCATAGAAGAAAAGCACACATAAAATCTCATAGAGGTTTATCAGTTCTGTTTCAAAGCTAACCATTCCTTTTTCATGCACAGTACCTGGATAGTAATTCATCACTGGGCAGGGTACCTTGCAGATTTTTTTATTACTACCAATTTTAACTTAATATTGTTTCACATATCCTCATGAAATTTCACAGGACTTTGTGTATTTGTTAACTTAAAGCAGAAATCACTGCTGCCAGCTGTTTTCTAACGTCATTTTTCCCAAAATAAATGTGTTGCATTTTATGACATTCAGATTTTATACAACAGGTCTGAAGAGAATGAAAGTGATTTTACAGGTAATTGTGGGTTGTAAGGTCTTTCATAACTCCATTTCTACCATCAGGATACAGACACTCTGCAAAGGAGTCCCCTCATTCTGTTGGCCTCAAAAAAATTGGTTTTTATACTGCTAAGAAACACGCTTTGCAAAATTGCATTGTCATAGAAGAAAAGAGAGAGAAAAGAACAGCTAGATTTCAAAAGTCAACATTTTCTCAGCAGTGGAGGTAAAATGCTGTGTTCATTTGTATTTGAAAGTTATCAACTATTTACAGTTATGAATTATTTCACTAGAAGTGTTATGTACTGGAAGTGTTTTGTTGGTTTTGGATATATTTTATCATTGCAAATTGGTTTTAAGAGTCAAAAATTACTGCATTTGTGACAAGCATTCATTATGTGCTAAACTTAAAGGGAAATGTGAGCATGTGGATGTGCAGCATTGTGCATAAAAAATACAGTACAGACATTATCTAAGTTCAAGTGCATAAGTTGCTAATTTTTTGTGGCTCTGTGTAAACACAGACGTGTTAGACTTTCAAACTCCAGAAGGCATCTTACATACTCTGGGTCTTGTTACAGAAACATAGTTACCTAATAATTTTTTAGGCTTTGGGGGTTCTCTGAGATGTCTGAATAGGCTGACAGATGGTGCAAGACCTCTGTGCCCTTCTGGGAGCAACTGGGAGGCCCCCAGACAAGGCTCATTAGCATGTTAGATAGCACAGGATGACTGCACGGAGGGAAAGAAATCCCAGCCTCCCAGGTCCACCCGCCAAAATCCAGCTCTCCTGCAACTGGCCTTTTCTCTTATTGACCTCTGATGCCCCCAGTGCATTAAGCCAGAGCTGAAGGACAGACTACTGGCACTCCACATTGTGGAGTGGGATTGGAAAGCAGCCATTCCTGAGCTGGAGAGCTTTCTGATCACGCTGTATTTACAGGGGAAGTTAGTCCTGGAAGCCACAATTATGTCAACAAGCTTTTCTAATGAATCTCTTTCCGAGCCAAACCTCTAGATAAGCCCTGAACTTTAATATTATCTGTTACACAACTCAGAGTAAAGCTCAAATCCATTAAATTGTCTTGTTATGAACACTTACAGTTTAAACTTTGAAGATGTAACATGTTTAAATCCCTAAGAGCGAATCAGGAAACCTTCTCCCTCTGAAGCCTCCAGACTGGCAGCTAGCAAGATAATTCATCCCTGCTCTCTGTACAGCAACAGGCCAGCGGAAAGTGTAACATGTCTTTTACTGCATTAAGGTATCAAGGAATGAAATGAAAATGGACACTTTATGTCAGCATAGCAAAAACATAACTGCTCAAATAGGCTAGAAAAACTGAGCATTTAAAAGGCATTTCTTTTCTTCTCCAAGTATGTGTCTAAAGCATATTTAGCCCTTCTGCAAAAGAGAGTCTGTGAACCACATGTCATCTTGTACAGATGGGTGAATGTCTCTCACTGAAAATTTCAACTGCAAACATATTACCTAGAGGTTCTAGAGAAACCTTGTTTCTACTGTCAGTATTTTAGCATTAAGGACCTGGATTCCCTAAAACTGGACCATAGCATGGCTGTACTACAGACACAAAAATAGACACCTGTTCATTATCCAACACAATAAACATGCACTCTCAGATCCAGCCTGCTGAGCAGCAGACAGACATCCTCAAACTCAAAGCCATGGTCCTGCCTGACACACCCTTAATTCTCAGCTGCCATTAATACAGGATGTGAACCAAGCAAGAGGATGTACTGAGGTTCTCATTTCATTGTTGCGGGTAACAAGCCTGCTGTGATTCTCATAAATGCCTTGATAGGGATGAACCTTTACACCAGAAATAATTTGTAAAACCATGTCCAGTAAACCTTCTGAAACAACCTCTCACCCAGAGGGATTATATGCTGAATTAAGATCACTCACAGAGCATGTTAAAATCAACCTTAGAGAGAGTTAAAGTGGGCAACCCAAGTTTACAAACCTTTGGGCATAACTTAAATAGTTCAACACTGAAGTCCGATCTACTATGATTCCAGTTTCTGACTTTGTCCTCAGCAATGCATTTGACAAAATTAGGATGGTGATGTCACGTAACCCCAAGAGAAAGTAAGATCTGCTGGTTTCAGCAGAAGAGTCCAGCCATTCAGGGTTCAGCCCCACCGCAGAACATGAAACATCCTCCATGGCGCAAAGAAAATGTGACCCTCAACCACTGCTGCTCCTTGGAGGTCTTTTGCTCCAAGGAGAGTTCCTTCTGTTTCCCCCTTAGGCATCTGAGAAGGCATTTTTGCCTAAGTTTTGCCCAGGCTGGGCACACTGAACTCCACAGAGCATAGATGGGCCAGACACCTGTTTGTCATTTCACCTGCTAGCTAACAGGGCTGGAAAGGCTTTCAGTAAGTCTGTAAGGCACCAGGACAGGAAAGTGCCAACCGGCACAGCATAGCAAGGTAGTCCCCAAACTGCTATTTGATCATACTGTCACATGTCTTGTGTGTGTGTGTACATGCAGGAGGGTATAGGAGAAGGGAGAACAGACAGATAGCCATTAGAGAGGTTTACAATAACAAACCAGCTTTGTAATCCCTTCTCAAATTGCAGCTACCAACTTTCCTACAATTGGGTTCTGACTCTTATACAAGCTGCAAATTCATGCAAATCCTGAGTCACTGTTTGGCAGGGTATAGTGTTTTGGTGTACCCTGCTGTGGTTAATCACTGCATTTGAAATTCAGTTCTTCTTAGCCTTCTTCAGGAAGGTGTTACAGAAAATCATCATTTAAACACCCAGCTCATTAGGAATCTGATGAAGCACTAGCAGAGAAAATGTTGCTGTCTAATTGAGTCATTTGCATTGGATGTAATAGTTATTAATTCACAGGTTTTATTAAAGCAAGTAAATCATTAGATTCATGGAAATGCTATAGTAGTTGAAAAAAGGCTCCTAGCATTGTTGTTTAGATTCAGAACTTCTTTGTGTGAGAGCACAGTGGATTCAGCTGTGGTAAATTGTCAAAAATTGGCAAAGAGACATGAAAATTTCACTTTTCTACACATCCAGGACACAACTATTTATTTGATGGAGAATTTAGCCAGGGAGCAAGAAACAAGTCTTTCCAGAGGAATCTTCACTCAAATTCACAGACAAAAGAATGAGGAATTTGACTGGGTTGGATATAGCTGATTTACATATTTGACCTCATCTGCTCTGGTGCTATAGTGGTTTTCAAACCACACTAGATGAGAGGGCAGTAAAAACTGCTTCAGTGCAACCCTAACCTATAGATGAAACTACAGCCTGGGGCTCTCTGTAGACAAATAGGACCTGGTATCTTTTCCTGGAAGTTCTTTATAGAAGGATAGAACTTAGGCTACCCTTTGTCTCAATAAGATTTGATCAGTAATGTACTTTTAAGAAACAAACATTTTTAATAATATTACTTCTTTCACCAGCATTTTTTCTCAGAAATACAAAACAGGTACGGACCAATCTGAGTAGTAAACAAAGTAAATATCCTCTGATCTCACTAATGAGTCAAAAATATGATACACATTATGTTGCATAACATTGTTCCAATTACACTGCTGAGGTCTTTATCGGAATGTCAGTTAAGGTGATGTTTCCATCTCTTCCATACATGTGCTCACATATTTGTCTGACCCCCACAGAGGAAAAAACTGCATTTGAAATCCCAGGTGAAATAAATAGAAATGTCATAGCAGAAAGGCTGAATATAAAATAAATGCCAATGGTACAGCAAACCTTAGTCCATTGGTAATAGTTGTTTTAAAGGACTGATAATTTTTTGCTATTTGTTTCATTACTTTTTGCCTTCCTCCTTTCTTCATATTTGCACTTTTACCACTGGTACAAACAACTCTCTCTGCCATGCAGTTACCATAATTATGTCACTACCAAATCATTCTTCCCCATGGTTTCCTGGGGCTGCTGTTTAGTGACTCATTGTAACATCATGCCTCAAAGTAATTAAGTTCTTCCTATCAAACCTTCTAAGAATTTTTGGAAAGGTGAATCAGAAGACATCCTCTCCATTACTTAAGTATCCCAATATTTATTTCTCTCATAGATAAGTTATTTTCCCTCTAGTAATGAAATTAATGTAAAGTGAGTATCAAAGATCATTTTCAGTTATTTGTACAGCAGCAAGTAGCAACCACTTGAGAAAAGAATCAAAAACACTCCTCCTGCACTGTTGTAATTACTTTTAAAGATCCATGCATCAGTCTTGCAGCACCACTGAAGAGCCTTCGTGACACACAGCACTGTAAAGACTGTCCCTAGCCCTGCAGCATTCAGCTAGATCCTCATAGATATTTGGCATTCAGTTTTACACAATCTCAGCGGAAACTTTGGGAGAACTTAGACTTTTACAGATCTTTTAAGATGTCCTGAACTCTGTAGGAGGGGGAAGGAGGGAGACACAGACAGAGAAAGATGGACAGACAGACAGAAATCTGGAGTAGAGGAAGGTAAATATTGCAATTAGTTTTTCAAATAAATAAGTTGTGCACAGACAGTACAGGTGAGATGTTAAAAAGCTGACAGTACTGATTTAAACATGCAACAATGTGATGGCAGAAGCTCCATTTTTCTTCAGTGGTCCTCAATCAGAGTAGCAGGACAGATTTTTCAAAAGTCAGCTACGGTCTTATGAAATAGTTTGTGGCAGAAATATGAACTGAACCTAGTGTTTGAGGAAGACCACTAAGTATATTCCATTACAAATATCTCAGAGTCTTATCAAGTTGTGGACTGTTTTTTTATAGGAAAAAAACTTCTGTAGGAAAATTATGATGCTACTCAGTTTCTTCCTGCCATGTGTTACTGACAGAAAGCCAGAGAGTATCTGTTGCAGTGGCTGTATGTCATCTACATGCAATAGCTTATCCAATAAGAACATTATTACAATATTAATACTGGTGGCTTTGCAGGGACAGTTTGTTCTGTTAAACAATTTACTTCAAATGCAAAATCTGTTCCAAATGTGGCTACAATTTTGTAAATAACACTGCTACTGTTATGTAATTGTGTGTGATTTAATATCTACACACAAACAAAATCAACAGCGGAGTTTATAGTTTCAATTCCACCTTTGTAGTTGCATTAGAGTAGCCTACAGTCTTCAGGTATTTCCCAACTCAATTTTAAATTTCTAATGTTATTCAGCTTTACGATTTTCCATGCCGATATCCACTAACATTATGTCAGAAAACAAAAAGAAACTTGCTACAGTGTCATCCCTTGCATATTCTGTGTAAGTTCATCAGACATAGATTCATCTTGGTTTAAAAATTTAGCATGACAATGAACCTCTCATCAAAATACTGCAAGGACAAATAATGTCACCAAAAAGCACAGAACTGTATTTTGATTGTGCAGCCATGAAAAGTTTGTGAAGGTAAGAGGGCATATACAAAATTAACCTCACCTCTGGAGCAAAACATCCTGAAGAAAGGCAAAGCACTCACTGAAGGCCAGGGCACTGCAAGCTGAACAGTATAGACTGACTTCAGCCATTGCTGCCCTTGTCCTGGACCTGCTAGGGTACTTCTGCTTGCCCAGGTCTCCTTTGGGTGCTGTGCAGTGTCTGTAAGCTCAAAAACAGTTGTTACACAGCTCTCTGTCCAAAATAACAAGAAATTACATCACAGTCCAGTACAGCATTCTTTTCAGCATGATGGAGGGATCTGGAGAACAAATGTCCCACCAGCAAAGATTAAGAGTAGAACAAAAAACTGAATCAAACAAAGAGCAAGACAAATTGACACTGCAGACACATGAAACGAGTCAAGCAGATTCCTTGGCACAAAACCAGAAATTTAGCTACCTAGGTCCCCATCAGAAAGCACTCTGATTGGTAACAAGTCCTCATGTTCCAGTCGTCAGTATTAAAGGAACGCAGCTCAGAGCTTCATAAAACTCTTCATTATCTAATTATGTAAAACTGTGAATTTGTACATGTCATATAGAGTAGCCTAAAATTATTCCATCTGACTTTTGACAAAATGGTGTGAACAGGAACCTGTAGAGAAAGTGTCTTTTTAGATAAATCTGTTAGTGATCCACGGATTAAGGGGCAGTTGCACCGCTCATTCTAAGAAAACATTGACACAGAAGGTCAAGGAGCCTTTTTAAGACCCATGGACACCCACTGTTCACCTCTAAGGCACCCCACATTCAAAAGCTTATATTGAGAAGCTTAGTGGATGTTCATAACGTCTGTCTTATAGTCCTCTAATTAGGTATCTATGTCAGCAGCTGCAACTTGGTTGACAGGCAATGGAGAAGAGCCTATCTTAACACATAAGTATCAGTACTATGTTACGTCAGAATTTTATGTAGCAGAATATCCTCTTTCGACTTGTGGTCATCATTTTATTAAGGAATAAAATGCCCACGGAACAAGGGCATCCCAGATCCTAGCACAAACCCATCATGGAATTCCATTACTGTCCCTGCCCCAGCAGGAAAGCCCACCATTATCTGCCTCAGCATGGTTACTCCCCTTCAGCTTATTTTACGGCTGTGCTTTCCCTTGTACATTTAGACTGTTTATCTAGTGCCTTTCAAAGACCTTACTGAAGGAATTTTGCCAAAAGCCTTTCAGAAATCTGGGTAGTTTGTATCAAAAGGTCTCCCATAGCTAACATGTTTTGGCAAATCACTTCAAAGAACACATTGGTTATTGAGGTAGGACTTCCCTTTGCAGAAGTTAGTATTAACTCTTTGCAAACACATAATATTTTTCTGTGTTCACTCTTTCCATTCCTTTCTTGCAATTTCTACCAGTTTTTCTACTATGCACTTTATTTTTGCATGCCTCTACCTCCCTGAGACCTCAGCTGAAATGCTGGAATTTTTAGTCAAGTGTCACATTTACCAGCTATGAAAACAGTGCAAAGCCCATGGTTACACACCAGTGCAAATCATTGAGATGTTTCACATCTGAACACCTCTAAAACTCTTAAGTCAATGTCATCTGCTTCTAATACTATGTGACAGTTCATTTACTGCTCCATAATTTTAATTTTGGGATGGTCATTGATTAGCCTGTCACAAAGAAAAGCTCTAAGGCGGGAATCTCCCTGGCTTTTTCTACTCTGAAGGCTTTGTTTGCTTGTTCTGCAACATCTTTGTCTTACCTAAATCCTCCTTTGATACCTGTATCATCTATTTGGCCCTACAAACTCTAGCATGGTTCCTGTTCTTGATGCATTTGAAGAGATATTTATTCTGTCTGTTAACTGTTTCTCAAACTCTTTTTTTGACAGATAATTGTATTTAGACATTGAACCTGCCAGGGGTTATGATCCTTTTCATTTTCTTCATTTGGATAGCATGCCAGAATTTGAAGTATTAATTTTAACATGCAGTAAGTTTTCTCTCCCTACTCTAAAAAACTTGGCTTCCTCTTGCACTCAATCCTTTCTTAGTAGGTGTAACCTCTGGTGTGTGCATTAAATCTGGGTCTGCAGAAAGCCACCATACAGCCCAGAAAAAAAAAAAAAAAAAAAAAAAGATCAGGTGCTGTGAAAGACAGGTGGATGTAACCTAACTTCTAACTTGCTCCAGGATTGTATTATGCTTAAAGTTTGACAGCACCAATTTTACCTTTAAGGATAAGGAGTAATCAGGGAATGCTTTAAGAAAAAGTCTATAACAAACTGTGATAGGATTTACAATTGAAAGACTTAGATGGTATTAACCACATATTTGCTAATACTGCATAACTTAATTAGTAATGAAAAAGTATTACAGTGGTAGAATGCACCCATAAGAATAAACACTTGGGTCTCAGTCCTCAGAAATTCCAGGCACACTTAGTGATTTAGATTTTTTCACCTTTTACTGTCTTCTTCTGAAGACAAAAAAAGCAGACTAGGTCCCTTTATCTCTGCTACAGGTGGTGTTTGATGTGCACAAGCCAAGGATCCAGCAACATAAATGCACTTCTCGAAAGAGCAAGATTTGACTCTGTCTGATTAAAAGTAGTGAGTTAGCCCCTGGAATGAAGTATTGCAATATGGTAGATGGAATTGTGTTATACTTAAACTTTCAGCAAATTATTCATTCAAGAACAGAGTCAGTCAAAATCTTTGAATTTCTTGTCTTTGAAGATGCTGATCAATGGAACTTTTTTTGGTAACAAACACCTTTGAGGGTTTATTAATACAGGTCATTGAAAAATTTACTATCCTACTAACTACAGAGAGGGGAAATTCCTCCTAGCTTTACATGTACATCTTCAAATATACAACACCCTAAAGGCAGCTCCCAGAAGACCAAGACTCCTTTCAATTTTCAGAGCAAAGTGCCTTTTTCTTCCGGTGATCTGTGAATCCAACAAATCCTACTTTCTTGTCCTTGAACACTGAATTAATAAGGACAAGTCACATCTCATGATCATGGCAAAATGCCAGCTAGCATTTCACAGCCCTACAGACTATGAAGCAAAAGGCTGAAATCAGAACCTTAGCAGAAAATACTTTTTCAGCTGATTTATAAAAAGGACAAGTGCTTCATCTCTGATATTATTCTAAACCTTGAAAGATATATGTACATTTCTTAATGCAGCTGCTTTCTTCTTATTCTTTCTTTCATATGCCTGGAGTTATATTGATCAGACACAGAAGCAAGCTGGTCATGGGCACCTACCATTGCTAAGCACAGGTAATACAATCATGGAGCAAGCTGCAAACACTCCAGTCCTTCTAAATGGCACTTGGGAGTGATGGACAAAAGGAGAAGTGCTATATGTAAGTACAGTTCAGCAGAGAAAAACCCACTTGACTAAACCAGTGCTTACAGAAATGTGAATACACTGCTTGAACTCAGGCTGTGCAGATGTCACTCTGTCTTTATGCAGCATGTACTATTGATTTTGTTTAACCCTGCAACATCTTCCTTCTGTTTCTGTTAAAGTTACTGGCTCACAGCTCTGCAAATGGCTGTGGCACAAAGACATCTGCAAAGGAACCAGAGCAACCCTCATGTAACAAACCAAAATCATGTAGCAGAATGCAGGAGTTGGCCACAGTGCTGGGCAAGTGGTGTATGCCCAGTGGATCTGCTCCATCTGGATGACACTTTCTCGCTAAAGAAGGAGTAGAATTCAAAAAAACTGCAGAGGAGGGTGTGATAGGAGGACCAGCCAAGCAGGACAGGATACTCGCACAGATCAGTGAGCACAGAAATCCTCCAACCTCTCTTCCCTTACTCCTTCACATGGGAGGCATCAAAGTGATGTCACCCTGAAATCTGGTCTCCTTCTAAGTGCTGGGGGGGATGGCAGAGGTCCTGGGAAAAGTCTAAATTGCATTCTTACACAATCATGCTTTGAGGACTGTAGCCTGCTGTATGAACAGTTCACTTTAATTTGCTGTAGGAATGAAGCTCCAGGAAGGGCATCTGAGGACTTACAGAGTTGAGGCATAACAGACCCTTACTGCTCAGTTTTGTTGTTTCTGAGAGAGTTAAGGACCTGGGATGCAGGTTATAGGAATGACTCTTCTTCCTGTCACCATTATTTCAAAAAGGAAACTAATTCAGTCTATCAGAAAACTAAAAAAAAAAAAAAAAAAAAAAAAAGAAAAATAGCTCCATATAACCTATACAGCATAAAATAAAGAGCATACAGAAACATTGACCACTCTGTAAACATTATTTTTACATGACCCCTTCCAAAAACATGCAGCAATTCACAGATTGATCAAAGTTTGTCTACTTTTGCCAGGACTTTTCCTTTGAAAGGCAACTGTATAAATAATATTTTGTGTGCTGAGAAGCATATCCTAAGTGTTACTGAAAGTGAGTTAAATCCCCAGGTTGCACAAAAATGTGAGTGCAAATCCACAGACACCAAGCAGGACAGTAAACTGGAAGTTTACTATAGGCCACCCAGCCAAGACAAAAATACCAATGAATTACTCTTTAAGAAACTAAAGGTTGCCTCTGAATTAATGGCCCTTGTACTTATGGAGGACTTCAACTTGTCATAGGTTAAGTCAGAGCACCACACAGCTGGCACAAACAGGACCAGAAGATTTCTAAAACTCATGGTAACATTTCTAAAACACATAACTCCATGGTACGGGTGCTAAGGGAGACAACCAGGAAAGCTGCTCTCCTTGATTTGCTGCTTGTTAATGTAGAATGTCTCATGAATGAAGTGGTAGTTGCTGGCTCTCTTGATCACAGTGATCACAAAAAAGACCAGTTTAAAAATCTCTGATGACAGGAATGCAACTGCCAGAAAACCTTCAACATCAGGAGAGCAGTCTCACTTCAGTGGCTGGTAAAATTATAGAGAAAATAATTCTGGTAGTTATTGAAAACACCTGAAAGACAATGCAGTCATCAGTCACAGCCAGCATGGCATCAAGAGAGAAGTCCTACTTGACAATTCAATTTACTTTTATGACTAGCCCACCTAGTTGATCTAAGGAAGCCAGTTGATAGAGTATTTTTGGATTTCAGTAAAGCTTTCAGTGCTGTCTCTCTCAGGATCCTTCTGGAGAAAATCCAGCCCACAGCTGGATAAACGCATCATGTGGTGGGTGAGCAGCTGGCTCATGGGTCAGGCACAAAGGGCTACAGTGAATGGGGTGACCTGCCACTAGTGAGGTTCCACAGGGCTTCATCCTTATCCCTGTGCTCTTCAACATCTTCATAAATGACTTGGAAATAGCACTCAAAAGTACAGTAAGCTTGACAATAATACTTGAAGACAGAGAGGCCCTGCAGAGAGACCTCAACTGATCTGAGAGCTGGGCAATCACCAACTGTGCGAAGTTCAACAAAAACAAGAGCCATATTCTGCATGTGGGACAGGGCAACCCTGGTTGTATGGACAGACTGGGGAATGAGAAAATGGAGAGCAGTAGAGTGGAAAGAGACCCAGGGTCCTCATCAATGCCAAGTTGAACATGAGACAGCAGTGCCATGGCAGCCAGGAGGGCCAGCTCTGTCCTAGGATGCATCAGGCACAGCATCGCTAGCTGGGCAAGGGAAGGGATTGTCCTGTTCTGCTTCTGCTTGCTTTTGATGTTCTTTATTTCTCACACAAAACTCTTCTTAGTTATAAGAAAACTAGTTAAAGGACATCCTAGAGTCTTTTTCATCTTAGAACAGAAAAAAAACCTAAAAGCAGAGCTTTCATAAACCACCTGCAAGCTCATGAAAAATCTTCAGACTTAAAAGAAAAACTTGCAGAGGTGTTTAAACAAAACAGACTGAGAATCTATTGAAAAAACTACCAAAAATTCCCCTTTTATGTGGGAACATTATTCAGCAGGGTGAAATATTAATGGGGTTTTGTGGGTTTTATTACAAATATCAAAGAGGAACTTGTTACATTCAAAAAAAAAGGGGGAGTCAGAAACAAAAGTTTTCAGGATGTTATTAATTTGTGCAGCTTGATCACATTTTTATTTTTTAACTAGTATTTTACTCGTATCCCACAGAATTTATTCAAAACCTTAAATTGCAGTGAATACATTCCAGTCACAAATGTATCTGGAAATTATTTGCTCCATCTAAGACATTTTTGCTTGACCCACTTGGAAAGGCTGCACTTTAAAACCAAGGCAGTATTCCCAGAAATATGCAACTGACCCTTGCAGTCAAGAAGTCAAGACTGTTATGTGTTTTCTCAGATCCTGGGTAAGTGCAGCAAAATCAAAGTACAACCAGCTTGCTAAGCACTGTTTTACCTGTTTGGGCATGTAACAGAACCAATAGATAGAGAGAGGAGAATGCAGAGGTTTGTTTTTATTTCATTCACAATTACTGTTTAACAAAAGCACATCTGAGACAAAGGTTACCCTGTACAGAGGGCATGACAGCCACTTTTCTATCAGATGCTTGGATAACCTGTGAGGACACTGCTAAGCTTTCACACTGTCAGTTGCACCCCACTCCCCTAAAAATAACAGCACTTTCTCTGGATTCCAAGCCCAGACTTCTGTAGTCTTTGATTGCATCCTGACTAGAGAAATTAGCTACATATTTCCCACTAGTGCTAACACTGATGCAACTTTCTGACATCAACCAAGGCATAAGCCATTGTTCATGTAGGCAGTTGGCTTTTTGCGATGCCACATCAATTAGATCTGCCACTTGCACCTTCTAAGCTCCAGCATCCCAGCTGGTTCTCTTTTGTCTCATACAAGCAGCAAGCTCCTTCCGTGATATTTGCCATAACCCCCTTCTTCTCATCTTGGTAGGGAAAAAGATGTGTAGTGGTGGGTTTTCCATGTATATTACCCAATAGATTGCCTTTGAACAACAGCAGACCACCCCTCCCCAAATGCAGGCAATCTAAGTACACAGTAGATCTTGAAACTAACACTTAAAAACTGACTTGCAAGGGGGCAACCTTGGAAAATACCTAGCTTTTTTTCATATGATTCCTAGATCGTTTTATCTCAATCTTGTCCATTCCTTGACAATTCACAAAATATCCTTTACTTAGTTGTGTTTTAAAACTAATCTTTAAGAAGATAATCAGACCAAATATTATAACAAAGAAGGGTAAAGGGAAAATGACAATGGGGTAAAGATAAACATTTGCAAGAAAGTAAAATAAGCTAAGTAGCTAAGTAGAAACAACAAAAGGCAGGGTGGTATGTTATAATTTTTTTCCTTAAAAGATGCTCTAAGTTCCCATAAATTTCTGCAAACAAAAATGCCATCTAATTTTGTCACCTTTCAGACAATTTGTCTGGTTGCATTACTAGGCATTTGTGCAACTCCCTTAAAAAGTTAGCTGCAGTAGGGTAGCCAATTCGCTTCTCAGCAGAGCAAAGGCAGGAATTTTAGCCAATTCAGCTGCAAAGTAACACCACTTGCTGAAGGCCCATTCAAGGTGACAAAGTGGTACTGGCTTCTTCTACTGATTAGAGCAATCCCTAGTTTCAATCCAGGGAAGAAGGTTCCTATCCTTACGGGATTTTTTTGCAAGATCTACAGCTGCTGTCTCTCTCTCCTACCTGGGATAAAACATCTGACAGTCCCCCAGATACACACCCCAGCACTAGCAGTGCTTCTCCCTGGGAGGATGCTAGTCTTGCAGGGTGAGAAGAGGCTGCCCAGAGGATGCTGCTGCCAGCAGACCCTACCTTCCCAGGTGCAGATCCTCATCCTCAAAATATTTGCCATCACTCACAACACCTGCAACCATGGTTTGGTTGTAGTCCTTTCTACCAGCAGACACTTCTAAGGAAGCAGAGGCGATGTTGTGGCATACTGACTTTAACAATTTTGGCGATTAGAAAGCTTTTCATAGGTCCTCACTGTACCTGTCAAGGCCAGCACACAACTCAGCTCTAAGGAGTCTTTTTCTTCATCTTATGCCCAAAACCACTTGTGTGGGTGGATGAGGAGGGCAATGTTCCCTGTCCTGGCATCTTGCATACATCAGGTCTGTCCTTGGTCTGCCAAATTTAAGACATAACTGAACTAGAAGGTGGTACACTGACCCCAGCCTAGCAGCTGAACAAACTTTGCAGCCATAAATTATGAAAACACACAAAGGGAAAGGTCAGGAGGGAGTGTTTCCTCATCATGGCCAAGTGACAAGTTCTCACTCTCAATGTGAGCACTGCCCATATGAGCAGCACTGGCTGGGTGGTTAAAGAAAAGCAGCTGGGAGAGAGAGAGGATGTGGTTACTGCTTAGAGGACTTAGAAATCAAGTAAGGTCTTTTTTCTTGCTATTTATTTCCCCCTCTCCCTTTCATTTTTTTAGTGTTTTCCTTCAAAGCCTTTTATAGTCCATAAAACCTGTTATCTACATGTGTACTGTGTGTTGCTATCTATTCTGGCAGGAACTTTTACCACTGGAACTTACCGTTTTGTCTCCAGTTTGTGGTTTGTTGGCTTTTTGAGGGTTTTTTTCCCTATATTTGCCACATATCCTGTTTGGGATTTTATTATCACAGCACCTGGAGCAGAGTTTTTTAGGGTCTTATCACACCCTCTTGCTTATCCACTCCTGAAGTAGTCATAAATAGCTCCAAACCTGCAGTCTGAGATAGTTCCAAACTCTGCACTCTTTCTTCCTCTTCTTCTGCTAAAGTGTAAGTCCACTAGTCCTTAGAGCACTACCTGTTGTCTCCTGCTTAGACTGGAAATCAGTAAGACAAAAACTCAATCTCACAGTTCCCCTTCCATCTGCATAGAGCACCCTAAACTGGGACACCAGTCTGCATATTGCAGACATATTAAAACACAGCAAGAGGCACTGTACCTTTGAGTGGCCACCCAGCAGTGCTTCTCCACACACTATGTGTGATGGGCTCTCAAATGTGGTAAAGGCATAATGTCAAGGGGAGCTCTCAAATAAACTGCTGCACTCTGGAGCGGAAAGAAAGAGGGAAGGAAAAATATTACCAAGAAAAATGTTACAGGAGAGTTCTGAAAAGTCATTAGTAGCTTAGTACAGTTTCTCCCTAAAAGCTTTTAGCAATTTAGTAATAAATGCCCTCTTGAAGAGCAGTCTAATATATTTACTTTTATTGTTCAAAAGCCTTCAGTTTTGCTTAGGATGTACCAGTCAACAAGCAAATAAAAGCATGTTTATTTTAAGAAAAAATTAAACAAAACAAAAACATATTATTTTTTTTTGTAACAAAGCATCATCAGTGAGCTTTCTGCTTGCCTCTATCCTTGATTACAGTATTTTGATGGCCAGTGAAGGCATACAGTACTCTATCTGGATTCCCAAAAGGGACAGATAGGTTAACCCTCTAGCTGCACTACATCATCTCAAAAGCTTAATACTCTCAATACTACAAAGACTAAACAGTAAGTGGGTACATCCTGAATCAGTGATTGGGGGATTTTTTTTTTTAATCAGTGTTTCTGCAACATGTATACTATCAATAAAGGGTTTCCCACATTTAGGGAGGCCACTGCTTGATACTGGGAACTCCAGACAGTGTAAATTAATCAAGTGGGGAAAAAACCCAAACAAAACAAAACAAAACTTCAAAACAAACAAATAAACCACCAAAATATTGCTTTCTGTAGTCCCTATACCAGTTATATCTGCAAGACAAACATTGAAAACTAGATTTCAATGCCAGGGCTGGGAAAAACACATACGAAAGAAAATGGTTTTTATTCAATATTGCCTGAAGATTGGAAAGGAATAAAGGAGGAGAAAAGGAGAATAGAAATATAGGTTACATCCAAGAAAACCTCCTATAAAAAGTCAGACTGTAATAAACCAGTGAGTTGGAACATAGCCTCTTTCAGTCCATACAGGAGAAGATCCATATTCCTGTCCTTCCCATGACAGAATCTGTTCACGCGCTATTTTTTCTAGCAGATCATATTTATAATGTTCTCTAACTTGCAGGAGATTGAGTGTTTCTATAGCTAAAAAATTCAGGTAAATGTGACAAAACAGATAAATACAGTCATCCATTAGGGAAAGCCTATTAACATATTTAGCGAGGTTTTTTAACAGATACAGAATTTTTAAATCAGGTTCTCTAAAAAGTTATTGATGATTAACCCCATTTATAAGCACTATGAAATTCTATTGCAACAGTAAGTAACCAATAAATTATGATGAAAGTGTTGAAAGAACAATATGTTCCAGGAACAAAACATTACAGAAAACCAAGGTTTTACACTTATGTTGAAGTTTAATGAGATAAAAATTCTTGTGTTAAATATACACTTTTAATTATAGTAAGATTTATGCACCGGGGAACAAACAGCTGACAACAGCAAGAGCTTTGCGACTTAAACCATTACTCATATTTATAAACTTTATAAAAGCAAAATTAACTCAGGGTGGGTTTTCTTCTGTCATTTATTGGCAGTTTCATACATAGCTATGACACAGCCAAAAGTAATCTGATTTAAATAGCTCAGCTTCCAAAAAGTTCGACTGGTTTTCTGTGGCATCTCATAGAAAACCTCTTTATTTTTTTCAGGTATTTTTGTTTGCTTGTTTTGGGTAGGAAGTGTAGCCTGCTTACTTTCCAAGTTGTACTGGAATACCCAAAGCAGCCTTCTGTTTCTTTTTTTCATACCTCTCAAACAAAATACAAACACTGTAAATGGAATTCTAACCACAAGGCATACCATTCACTGCCACATTATTCTTTTCATTATTACACCAGGAATACTCTCCATCATGGACAGGGCACAAATAAAGTCCATTCAGACTAAAGACCATTTGTTTGGATGGCCTTATTTATTTGGGCTTTACCATTTAGGTCTTCAGCACTTCTATGTATTAATCCTTTATTACATTATTTATGTACAATATACCTGTACAATGAACTTCTAGAAGGCAAAAGATTTTCAGCAGTGGTCATATTTCACTTGGAACTAAGGAAAATTCTGATGCGTGCGTAGATCTTCCCTCCCCTGCCGAGCAAGAGAAAACCCAAAAGAAAGCCATTTCACTGTGGGAAAGAGGCTGATAAACATGTTCAAAAGAGGACAAAGGAAGATGGTCTTCCTTAAAGCATATGGACCGAGTGTAACCTCATTGTGTACCACACTCATCGGAGTTCACTGTCAACAAAACAGCCCAGGAAAGGAGGAGGAAAGACCGCTGGTTCGCCCAGATTCAGGGAGTTAGGTAGCATACTCAAAGGAAATGCTGCTGACGGCAGTGACATCATTAAAACTCCCTCATGGAGTGACCCTGCTGGATTTCCCCTGCTGGGTGTCCAGCACAGCCAAAGTCTGCTCCAAGGCAGTGATCCTGCCTGCCTTGCCACTGCACCTGTGCGCTGCCTGTGCTCTTGAAGGGCCACACAGTGACCCCTTGGCCAGGTCCCACCCCACCACCACTCTGCACAGAGGGCCCACGGGGCTCACCTTCTGCAGGGCACTGCCCTGTGTCTGCCTGGGGTCTGCTGTGTCCCACCATGCCCTGTGGCAGTGGCTGTTGTGTCTAAAAGGCAACAGACACTTCCCTATCCCTGCC
This sequence comes from Motacilla alba alba, assembly GCF_015832195.1. Taxonomy (NCBI): domain Eukaryota; kingdom Metazoa; phylum Chordata; class Aves; order Passeriformes; family Motacillidae; genus Motacilla; species Motacilla alba. Next base: position 46,889,436 of record NC_052046.1, read on the forward strand.
CGATTTTTATTTTGGATTTTATGAGGAAGTCAAACTGCTTTTCCCTAATCTCCCTAACTAATTAGAGAACTGTGATGTGTGCATTTCTGACAAAGAACATGCTATGGGAGGACATCTCAGATCTCCTGACATTTTGCCACCAGTATTGGGCCTGCCTGTTTATCAGCAAAATGCAAAAGACAGTAGCTGCAGCTACTTGACAAAATTGAGCGTGTGAATGGCCATTCTTTGGCACGGAGTAACCTGAGTCCCTGCTATTAAATCTCCCTTCTTTCAGGAGAGGGTGGCTAATGTGAACTGCATGCTGGATGTGGGCCCTGGCCCACACTAAATTTCAAGTAAGTGCCTGGCAATTTTCTAGGAGAGTTCTCTCTGACAGGGGTTGAAACTCCAAGTGTTTTAGCAATTAAGGAGACTGCCAGTTTCCAGCGCCTGGGAACATTCCTTACACTGTATACCTTAGAAATACAGACACAGCCATCACGCATAGCTGTGCACTGCCCTCACCCCCACAGGGGCACAGCTTGGCAGCCACGGAAAGGGATAGCTGGGGCATTGGGCTGCACTCTGCAAGGCACAGGGCATCACAGCTGAATCACAGACTTCAAGGCTGACTCAGTGCTGACCTTAATTATACACATTTGATTTTAAACTCCCTGCCCCAAAAGCTAATAACTATATTTTTTCTCTAATACAGAACTGGAGAACAGTATGACCATAGGTCACCTGCTGTTCTGCTCAAGTGGGAAGTGTAAACAAATCAGTTTTTACTTCAGTATCATCAGGACATAATCAAGCCTATGCATTGAAGAGTATGCAGGAAGAGACTTAAAAATATTTCTGGAAGAGACTTGAAATAGAACGTACAGGAAGTACAGGTATCTTGATGAATCAGTGTAAAAAGTAGAGGATAAAGACTGGAAATGTGATCATGATAAATAATAGATTGTATACCATAAAGAACACCAGAAACCATACAGTGGCACGTGCAAAGAGCCACAAGTATAGTCACAAGCATACAAACAAGTTATTTCCTGAAAAAGCAGGAAACAAACAACTACCATGAGACTTTTTGTTATATTAAAAGAGAAAAATTAGAAGGCTTGGAAAGATTTTTTATAAGTACTGTTATTGTTGGTTGTCTTGCTGTTGCTGTGGTGTTTTTCTTTCTGAAGCTTCCCCTCTCCTTCCCCCTTATCAAGATGTCTCAGCAACAAAACAGCACTAGGAAAATAAGAGCCCCCTACCCACATCAGAGGGTTGCATACAAGGGGGAGAGGAATCATTTCCTGCACAGTTTGAGAAGCTCCAGCAAGGGCCACAGACCCCCTTCGCTCTTTCTGCAGGAAAGGGTGGAGAAAATCCCCGAGTCAAAACCAGCTTCCAGCTACCCTCCTCCAAAGCAGCATAGCTCCCAGGAATGAAAGCTATCAAATACTGATGGTCAGGACAGAAATGGTCCACAGGAAAATAACCTATTTGTCTTTCTTCCTGCAGAGAGAGAGAGAGACTTTTAATCAACCTCTTATTAGAGAATACATCTTATAGTAAATTCCGTGCCAGTGTTCAGAAAACAAAGGAGGCAGCAGGAAACTACTTGGAATAGGTATTTTTTTAAAAAAATGCCAGGACTACAAGTGGTCTGGCACCAGGACATTTATTTACTGCATTTAAGTTCATCACCTCTACCCAGTAAGCAGCAAGATTCAACTGATGGCTAAAAGTAAATGGATTACATTTCAGGAGTTAGAAAAAACCTTTCATTCTAATGTTGCCCAGGGCAAGTTCTCATTTTTAAATAAAGCAGGTGTGAGCAGTTACCTTCAAAGCAGAAGCAGACACGGAATTTCATATGCAGTGTCATCTCCAAGGGGAAGATTTTAATCAATCTGTAAGTGTTCAGCTAGATGCAATACACAACAGAAAACCTCTCTCCATAATTTTTTACCTTTCAGGAAACTGCCTGTAAAATGTGTGTGAATTATCTTAGGTTTGCTGTCTCTTATGCAGCAGTGGGATGGCAAATCCAGATCCCCCAGATATTTTCTGAGGCAAAATATCCCCCAGATATTTTCTGAGAAAATTTAACTTTTCATGTTCAAGGCAGGTTTCAGACATGGTATTCAATGTTTATATTGAAAAATAACAAACACAGAATCATAGCATCATATAATACTTTCGGTTGGAAGGGGTCTTTTAAGGTCATCAGCCCCCCCTGGAATGAGGGGCTCAACTTGCTCAGAGCCCCATTCAATCTGACCTGAAATGTTCCCAGGGATATGGCATCTGCCACCACTCTGGGTCACCTGTTCCAATGTTTTACCACTCTCATAGTTAAAATTTCTTCCTTATGACTTATACAAATCTACCCTCTTTTAGCTTAAAACCATCACCCCTTGGCCTACTGCTACAAGTCCTGTTGAAAAGCTTCATCTGATTTTTCATACAAGCCCCCCATTTATATATAAATACTGAAAGTCCACAACAAGGTCTCCCCAGAGCCTTCTCTCCTCCAGGCTGAACAATGCCAACTCTCTCAGCCTTTCCTCACAGTGAAGGTGCTTCAGACCTCTGATCATTTCTGTGGCCCTTCCTCCGAACCTGCTGCAACACATCCATATCCTTCTAACACTGGGGGCCCCAGAGCTGCACAAAGCATTCTAGGTAGGGGCACAGGAGACCAGAGGGGCAGAATCCCTTTCCTGGCCCTGCTGCCCACACTGCTTTGGATGCAGCCCAGGACACGTTTGGCTTTCTGGGCTGGGAGTGCCCATTGCTGGCTCATGTCCAGCCTCTTACCTACCAGCCTTCTCCCCAGGGCTGCTCTCCATCTGTCCCAACCTGTGTTGATACTGGGGGTCTCCATAGCCCAGGTGCAGCAGCTTGTACTTGGTCTTGTTAAATCTCAGGAGATTCTCATGGGCCCACTTCTCAAGCTTCTCCCAGTCCCTCTGGATGGCATCCCATCCTTCAGGTGTGTCATCCTTCAGCTGCACCACTCAGCTTGGTGTCATCTAAAAATTTGCGGAGGGTGCACTCAATCCCTCTGTCCATATAATTGATGAAGAGATAAAACAACACTGGTCCCCATACAGACTCCTTAAGGACAGCACTCGTCACTAATTTCCATTAGGACTCTGAGATATTGTCCACTACCCTCTGGATGCAACTGTCCAATTAATTTCTCATCCTCCAAACAGTCCACCCATCAAATCCATCTCTCTCCACTTCTCCAGTTTAGAGAGAAGGATGTTAAGGGGGAATGTGTCAAAGTCTTTACAGAAGTCCAGATAAATGACGTCTGTGGCCCTTTCACTTTGTCCACTGATGGAGCCACTCCATCACAGGAGGCCACTGAGTTGGTCAGGCAGGACTTGCCCTTAGTGAAGCCATGCTGGCAGCCTTGAATCACCTCCTCATCTTCCATGTGCCTTAGCACAGCCTATAGAGGATTTCTTCCATGGTCTTCCCAGGAGCAGAGGTGAGGCATCCCCATTTAAGTTTTGCTTTCTTCCATGGCATGACCTCACCAGTAAGGATTCCCTAAGAACATCGCATTATCTGTGCTGTGGGAATTGCACAGCACAGCAGTACTTACACCCCAGATTTATCTATGCTGTACAGAACAAATTAATTAAATATTTTTTCCTAAACATAAAGCTTCATAGAGCAGGTGGGACACGGGACTACAGTTGTCATTTAACCACTTAAGAATAATTAATTGCTCTTATCTGACAGCTGGATCCAGTAAAACCAGTAGACATCTGACAGCTGCCAGAGCTGGAGTCTGACTGTCTTCAGTGTGATATGAGCTGATCTGCTGCTTCACACAGAGAGCAGGCGAGGGAAAAAAAGGCTGGGTGGAAAAAAGGCTGCACATCAAAACTTTTGCCAGTGCCATTGTGTCAGCAAGGGGAGCAACTTGTGATGATAACCATGTAACAGGAAAACACCTGGTTTATTACAGTTAGATATGCCAGAAAAGTGCTTCCACCCTGTAGGTTTTTCCCCATTTGAGCTATAAAAGGAATGCATCTTTAAAGATATACAGAAAAAAGACAAATCTGCAAATACAGATATCCAGGCAAATCTTACCAATATACGCCATAACAAAATTTTTAAAAGCCACACTTTCAGCTACTCCTTGAATATTAATCCAGACATCTTCAGTAAATGCAAGTCAACACCAGTCCAGTGACTTTTGTGCAACTGCAGTTAATACCAGTGAGAAATTGCATTTTCCAGATGGGAGGACAAAAGCTGAAATTGTCAAAGAGGACATTCTAGGTTTCATTTGAAATGCCACATCTAAGTAGACATTTATTCCCACAAAACATTTGCTCTAATCTCTTGAAACAGCTGCAAAAGGATGTATCTTTAGAGTTAGGGGCGCAAGATATTTTCTGACAAGTTCTGAAACCCACGTCTTTATGCCACAGGAGGAATCTCATTCTTCTTTTCTGTTTTGATTTATAAGACATGTCAAGTAGAATAGAGGTGGTCACATTAAGAAGGAAACTCATTCCTTGGCAAAATGGGCTGGAAGCGAAGTGTATCACTTGGGATGTACTTAGCCCAGATCCCAGCCCTGCTACTGGGAAAGTTGTTCCTAAGGCACAGATGCCATCACTGCTTGGCCATACTCAGTGGGAGGAGGTGGTTTGCAGAGTCCAAATACACACATGTCTGATTCTGGCATTGTAACCCTGGGCAAATCACTTCCTTCACCATCACAGTTTCTTCTGCTGCAATATCATTGCCTGCCAGGACAAAAGGATTTTCTAACAATAGGTTATAAAACAGTTAAGGACAGTTAAGGAAATCAATTAAAATTGAGACAGCGCTCTAGAAATGCCCCTAAGAAAGAAATGGTCACAGAAAAAACAGTCTTCAAACTGTGTCACAGCAGTAGGTCTTACCTTCCAGTCTCAGGGACTTTGTCCCACAGTTCTGCAGGGCAGGATGCCAAGCTCCTCACCAAGTAGGGCAGTCGGCTGGCACAGCACCAGCACAGGAGGGAGCAGTGTGTGCTACCAGATGCACTGCTGGATGTGTCACCTGGCCCCTGATCATCCCACTGATAAGGTAAAAAGTTCACAGTACCCACCCACACAGAAAGACATGGCATCCCTCCTGCTTAAGGACGTCCCTCCCTGGACTCTGGAGACAGTGCGGCAATATGTGCTCAACAGATAACGGGGGTCTGGGGGCACTTTGAGCAGTCCCACAGCCCCTCAGCCCCCCAGACCTCACTGTCCCCTTCCCCTGGCCCATAGGAAGCAGTCTGGGGGCCCAGTGGCCCAGAACCAGCTGATGCAGAGAAAGCTGGCAGACATGGTGACAGAGATCACGCTGTGGCTACATACCTGCCTGCACCTCGGCTGCCTCAAGAACAAGGGCAGGTGGGTGGCACTGTCCCCAGGGTTATTGAGGGGGTCCTGGAAGGGGTCACTGTGTCCCTGTCCGTGTCCCCACAGGGCTGCCCCCGAGATCATGTCAATGCTGAAACAGAACTCATGCAAGAAGATGCTGGGCATGGCGAGAAACACGCGGGACATGTTGGGGGGCAACAGGATCTGCTATGAGTTCCACATGATCCAGCACCTCATGAACCTCGATGTCATCATCACCTACAAGGGTACAGCAGGGAGGGCGACTGGGGGTTCCCCGGGGGATCCTGAGAAGTTTCAGGGTACAGGCTGAGGTGTGGTGATCCCCACAGGCACCCATGACATCCACACACCGATCCTGAGCCACGCCATCACCAGCATCCTTTGCCCCAGCAAAGGGGATGTAGTGGGGACACAGCAGCACTGGCACAGTGGCGACACGGTGGCACTGGTGGGGACCAGGTCTGCTCCTCATGGGAAGGGATGTGAGGAGACGGCAGCGCTGATCAGACCCAGTGTCACCAACCAGACACAGGTATCCCCAGAAGGGATCCAGTGCCACTGACAGGACCTAGTGTCGCTGAAGGGACCTTGTGTCAGCAGCCAAACTTCACGTCACCAATAGGACTCAGTGTCACCCCAACCAAATTCTGTGTCACTGACAGGACCCAGTGTCACCAAGCATATCTTGTGTCATTGATGGGACCCAGTGTCACCAACCAAACCTCCTGTCACCAATAGGACTTGGTGTCACTGTCAGGGCTCAGTGTCACTCAGGGGACCCCAGTGCTGCTGGGCCATGTGTCCAGTGCCATCCTGGTGCCTTCACCATTCCCGTGGCCAATAAGCAGTGGAACAGTCCCCCTCCATGACAGCTCTGCTTGTCAGTATTAATAGACCTGCCAGAACCCAGCTCTGCCCTCAGGGAGGCTCCCAGCCCAGCACAGCCCTCCCACCACATCCAGCTTTTGGGTTGGCTTTGGCCCTTTATTTGTTCCAGCCACCAACAGTAAAAGCAACAGAAAAGACCTTTGGGGCCAAAATCCCCCTTTGGCCCAGCACAGCCCCATGGTCCCAAGGGTTTTGGAGGGTCCATGAGCTGGGGGGAGTTCTGCTCCGCTTTGGATGTGCTGATGGGTGATAAGTTTGGAGTTTTGCTTGAAAGCTTTCCCACAGTTGGGGCAGCAGAAAGGCCTCTCCTGTGTGTGAATCCACTTGTGCAGGAGGAGATTGGAGCTGCTCCGAAACCTTTTCCCACACTCAGGACACTCGTAGGGTCTCTCCCTGGTGTGGATCATCTGGTAGACAATCAGGTTGGAGCTGTCTCTGCAGCCCTTCACACACTCCTCACACTCATTGAGCCTCCCTCCAGTGTGGATGCAATGGTGGCACATCAGGTTGTTGCTCTGGCTGAAACTCTTCCCACACTCCAAGCACTTGTAGGGCTTCGCCCCCTCATGAAGCTGCTCATCGACCATCAGGTCCAAGCTCTGGCTTGATCTTCAGCTGCCTTCCCAGCATTAGGGTGGGTCTTTCCTCCTCAGAGCACCCTGGGCTGCGTTTGGAGCCCTTCCTCCTGTGGTATCTCTGGGGCTTTTCCTCCCCATGGGATTCCTGAGCTGTGGAGCTGTGGAGCTGTGGACCCAAAACAGCCTCTTCCACAAGGTTCTGCCGGGGATATTTGTCCTCCCTGGACACTGTTTATTAACTCAGCAGTCCCCCAAAACCTCTCCCCAAATACTCTGCACTGTCTACAGTATGATGTCTATCAAATGTCACTGTGATGGGAGAGAGAGAAAGTGATTTAAGATACAGCACAAAAAAAGATTTTAGAAAATGTTCTCAAACCAATATAAAGTTAATATTTTAACTAATGAGAAAAGCACTATCCAAATACATTTTTTAAAAATGCAAATATCAACAATTCATTTGAATGCTAAATATGCATCCGCAAAACCTACTCTAAATATACAGAGGTCTACTATCAAACATTTAAACATTTAATCTGCAACTACAAGTGCATATTAATGAATGCCAAAGACATCGTATGTCCTGAAAGGAGACAGTCTTCACAGCAGGCAGGGGTCTGGTCTTATGTTTTGAAGATGTCATTAAAGTAATCACTACATCCTTGCAGAAGACTCAATCCAAGTGTTATTTGAATTATATTCTACCAGGGATTGTTTGTAATTTTGCAAAAACTACTTCTTTCCAGAATCAAAGAGTTATGTAAATTTTTGCCTCAAATTAGAAAAGGTGCAGGAGACAATCTGAGGAAAAAAAATCTACACAGTGCAGCAGGTTATACTGAAAGGAGACCTATTTGAGAAAAACAAATGTAGATGCCCATTAGTTATGAGTAAAGACAAGCATGATAACTATGTGTGTAATGAAGAAAATGAAAAAGAACAGAGTGTACTAAAATGATTTGTGTGTTTGTTTCTATAATCTTTAAAATTTTCTGAGGAATTTAGTCTTGTTTTGCTCATTTGTATCCAAAAAAAAAGGAAAGACACCTGTTTTTTCTGCCCTTCAGTCAAGATCTCAGTGTCTATAACAAATTTTTACTTGAACGTGCAAGTGAAAATGTTGTTTCATTTGTTTAACTGATGAACACCACTGCCCAGCTATTCTACTACAATTAGTCTATAATTGTTTGGCATGTCCTGAGTGATTTTGTAACTTTCACTCCAGTGCTTGTGTCTGGAATAACAAACAACAAAACAAAACAAAACAAAACAAGCAAACAAAAAAAAAGAAAGAGGAATGGACAAAATGTTCATTTAGCACTCTGTTTGTCTAAAATTGTTGAGCTTGTTCTATTTAGTTGAGCTAAACCTCACATATGACACAGACAGATACTATCAATCTAAACTGAATCATTTAAGGTCTGCAGAAATTTTGTATAGAAGATCATGTCTGGCATGCATTTTAAGTCTCTGTGTCCCAAACAACATATTTGAAGTTTTTGCTTTGGATGGGACTGTACCATGTCCCTGATTTTTATGGAGAAGGTCTGGATGAATGGCAGTGTTGCTAAGAAAAGAAGAACCAACCAAACAAACATAAAATCTATTCCAAATTAGTTGTATTCAGAGACTCTCCAATGCTCCATGCCAGAGATTTAAAAACTGCCTGTTAGTAAAGCCCATACTTGCAAGACATTCTGCTTGAAACTACAGACCCATTTGGTCCTGCTCTCTAGGGATGACAGGTCTATGCAGGAAAGCCACTTCTGGAAAGCTTGCATCTATACTCCTCTCTTCTTCCCCCTCCACAGCATTCACTGTCAGTAAACCACTGCTTTGAACGCCTGTTTCCTGCCTTGCTGGTTTATTCAAGCAAACCACTAAATCCATGCCAAAGAGGGCCTGCCTAACAGCTGTGGACACACAAGCAAACAGAATTAATTTTTACGGATCAGAGAAATCTGAGAAAGTTTACACAGCCTTAATATAACCACAACGATTTTCAGCTTGGGGAAAAAAAAAAATAAAAAGAAAATCCTCTGGCCAAATGCACTTCACAAGTCAGTAACTAACACAATACACAACTTTCTACCTGATCTGTATAAATTATTCCCAGCATGGAAGCAGCTCCAGTGCACAGCATGGTTCATTGGAGTGGTACTACTGGGTTTGCACCAGCTCCCAGACCCAGCAAGCAGCCCCTGAGAGATTTTACACACTTCTTCCACATTCAGACAATGCTAATAAACATAGCACAACTCTCCTTTTCACAGAGGAGCTCTCACAGGCCCACAGAAAGAGCAAATTGAAGCATGCAGACACTACAGAGATGAGAGCAGCATTAATGCCCCAGTTCCACTCAGAGAAATTATAAAACCAGCGTAACACTGAACACGCCTACCCCAAGCACTTGACTCTTGTGCTGTTATCACTCATCAGATTTCTAGTAACAATGCTTCCGGCTCTTCACAGCCGTCACATCTGAGGTTTTCTCATTTCATGAATTTCCTTTTTTGTGGGAAATCTGTGCTTACATAAGGACAAAGTTCAGAAGTGGGGAAACTTAAATCCTTCTTTCCTGGAAGAGATACCCAAAGCGACCTGCAACTTCAGATACCAGAGTATGACCCACACACTCATTGTACAATTCAGTCCCAGCACTATTTTTACCCTCAGTCTCTTGTCAGTGACACTTGCCCATTTTTTATTATGAAAAATAAGCAGAAGGGAGAGAAAAGGAACTTGTTTGGGAAGAAAATGCTAAGCAACCTGTTCAGCTAACATCAAACAACTGAAGTTATCTGAACCAAAGGAATTGTGTTGAGGGTTGGAATCTCCTTTTTGTGCTACAAGAAATCCAAAGTTGCTTATGAGGTTTTTTTCAGGCAGATCTCAAAGGCTGATTACAGAGGAATTTGAAAGATTAGAGAAAGAAGTTGAAGTTTGGCAGTTGGCTGGCAAAATGTCTCAGTAGTAAAGCCTAATCAAGGAAGGCATGGAGGAAAAGTCACTTGCTGGGTTAAGCAAGCAGGAACTTTGGCAAACATAAAAACAGAAGTTACTTGGGCCTATGTCTCTACTAAGGGTTATGTACATCAGCTGTTGAAACAAATCTCACCCAGGCCTCCTACAGCAAGAGACTGCCAAAATCTGCAAAAGGCTCTTGCTTGTAGCAATTGCTGCTGGAAGTCCCTTCCAGTAGACAAGTCCTGGACGGGGACCCTTGTCCTGGTCCTTCCAATGCCTCCAGGAAGGGTAGGCTGTCATCTGCAGCTCTACTCTGCTGTCACCTCTGCCTCTGCTCCATCCCTGAACAATCTCCCAGACTAACCTTTAAAACACAAGATCACTCACTTCTCCTATTTAAGTTCAATCACCAGCAAGTAAATTATTCACAGATAGACCACTCGAGAAGAGGAAATAGGCATGACCAAACTGTCAACTTGATGGAGCTAGATGATGAACCTCCTATTTTCTCATTAGAGTTACTTATTCTTTCTGAAGAACATCAAGTCAAGAGCTGGGGTTTTTTTTCTCCTCTACCCTTATAGACACTATTTTTAAATTGTTCTCTTCTTTCTTCCCTTTAATGATTAGAAACCTTTGCTCTTCATATAAGATCTTGTAATATTTCCCTTTGGTGAAGTTCAAGCTAAAACTATTATCCTTTTGACCTTTAACAATATAATACTTAAGGAATGGGAGATGTCACCAGGTTCTCTCACAGTATGACTTGTAGACTGAAATTAACAGGAACCCTCAGCAGTCACCAGCAATCACAGGTACTTCTTTTCTTCATGTCATGAAAGAAAAAGTTAGTGTGTTAAGCAAAGCTCTATGTTCCAGGCCCTGCAGATCCCATCCCAGAGCAAACCTTTCCAGCCCTATACACCAGAAGCTGGCTTTCCAAGCAGGCAGGGATTCTTTTGCGACAGCAAGAATAAAAAAAAAAATCCTTGGGAAGACATTCCTTTTACAGATCTTCTTTTTTGCAGGTACCCTGGCTGCCAGCAGTGCACTGCTGCTTTTCACATCATCTTCTCCACTGCGTGCCCAGGAAAGTGAGGGTCATAGCAAATCATCCCAGCACCTGATCATTCCAAGGATGATGAGCCTCACCACTGCAACGCATCCTGTGCTTAGCCAGGGAGACTGTGCGAAGGACATAAGCATGCTTCTGGCATTCTGGGGGTCCTAAAAAAATGACCCATCTATTTTGTGCTTAATACTCATAAAAATTAAGCTATGCAGCAACATATTGCATGCAATTCAAATTTTCTTACATGAAGAAGAAATCACAAAGGACTTTTCTTTCTGGTGATTATTTAGCATTTTTCCCTATTTCTTGAAATCAATGCAGAAATTGGCTGCAAGTAAACAAGACCAACCGGTACACTTTAAGCTCCAAGGGAAAAACTTAATGCAAAGGAAGTGGAAACCCATAAAGAGTGAGCAGTGCTGGAACACAGCAGTCTCTCTGCTGATCAGCCTAGCTCTGGACAACACAGAAGAACCAACAGGAAAGAGCAGACAATTCCTCAAAGATAAAATTATATTTTATAGGGATGCTGAGTGGCTAACATATTTTGTCTCCCTGCCTCTCCTCAGTGGTGTGAAATGTCAAGCTTGGAAAAACAACATTTATGTAACTGTGTGTGAGAGAATCACATGTTATGTACAACAGAGTACCTCAGGATTTTGACTGGGCATTGAGAGGAGCAAAAAAGGGATCAGAATACTGCTAGTGTACTGCTCCAGAAGCAGATCCTGACAACCAGCAGAGTTCAACTGGATTTCTGCCAGTAAAATACACTGCCTCTGACACAACTCCACAACAGTGGTGGTGAGAAACTATGCCTCTGTCTGTCACTAGAAGTGAGATCAAGGACACTGCTGCTGATATAATAGCAGTTAAACTCCTTATGGTAAAGTTAGTTAGGTCTTCATTTGTGCCATTATGTACCAAATCACCTTTCAGGAGGTCTCCGGGCATTTAACCTGTCAGTGTTACAGCCCAAATCTGAATGCAAAGGTGGAGTTTAATCACAAAGCCTGGTATATTTGCTTTATAAACTAACACCTTGATAATAAACTATTGTAATCTAAGGATTGTATTAGAACTATAATTGTGCATCTACTTGAAAACAATTATGTCATCATTTGGAATATTTGGGACATATTTGTGAACAAGATGGGAAAAGAGTCACAGAACATCTTCCCAGGCAACTCCTAGCAATATTCTTGTACCACATTATTGAGGCATTTAAACAGACTAGAACAAGGCCAAATATGGCATGGCCCAACTCAGATGGAAAGTAGCACAGTTACCATTGTACAAAGGCTATAAAACAAAAAAAAAAAAAAAGGGAGTTGCATGGAGAAATATGTGAGTGGAAAAGAGAATAAAAAGCTTTCATGCACCACTCTGCTTTTTGCCTGACCTAGATCAGGAATTTTTGAAGTGTTCTAGTAATAATAACATGCTTACAACAAAGATCCATACATTATAAGAGATTTTTAAAAACCAACCAAAAACAAACAAACAAAACCAAAACCAAAACCAAAACCATAAAAACAAAACAAAAAACTCCACCAAATAAATGTGGTTAGTACCTCTGCCTTTTGCTCCTGTGATACAGATTTCAGAATATTTTTGCAGAAGAGAGGCTGATGATGCCTTTGTTGGCCAAAACAAAGGCACATATGGATTTTGCTTCCATGTATCTGCACATTCCTAAGGCCGGCAGTAAGCACATTCACTGAGAAAACATGGTGATGATCTTCTGATAAACAACATATTCCACTTAAAAGCTAAGCTTTAACTTAAATAAAGCTGCTTCTTCAGTCTCTAGACTATACAGACAGCATTAAAGAAAGAAGAGGGAGCAAATCAATACCGCAGTTAATGCTAGGTCTGTAAACAACCTTAAAAACAGCTTGAGAGATGTGTTCTCCTATGATTCACCTCAATAAGTTCTTACCTCAAACCATTAGCAGGTGATAAAAGAAAGGAAATGGAGAACCTCTTATTGGTATGTTTCAACTTTCTCTGAAATGCAGAATTTAATACATCATGCCAGGATATGCTTGGTAGTTTCTGAGATCACTTCAAACAAATATGTATTATATATTATTTATTACAAATTCAATCTCAGTACTACCACATAGAATCTTTCTCTTTTGTAATGGATGATGACTGTAGTTTCCACAGAATAATGGTGTCCATGATTCTGCATTGATAGGCTGCTGCTCTACCACTGCGTGGGAAAAAAATGTGTCCTTCTAAAGAAATATTAATCAACTTCTTCAAATTCTTACTCAACTGGCATCCTAGGAATTTTTGTTGGCTTTGCTCTGAGTTTTAGTTAAGCCCCTTAAGTTATTAGGGTATATTTTAAGGTGAGTCTGAATCGTGAACAAAGCTGCTCAAAATGATGTTTAGCACATCTGCAATATTTTGTATCACTGAACCAAGCACCCTTTAATACTGAAGACAATACCCCAGTGTAATCTAGTGTGGCTAAAAGCTTAGTCTCCAGCTGGAACCCACAGTTCCCTCTTATTAAAGTAATTATATAAGAAACTGTGTTCGAAAGTCAGGTTTTTGGTGGACATTTCTTAGCCCTGAACATTCAGTTCACTCTTAGATGTTTCATCAAAACATCTCTTGCATAACAGTAGAAGTTTATGTGTCATTCTAAGTCTGTAGTGACTTCGTAAAACATTGGCTGCAATCGGGCATACCAAGCAGCATTTGTCTATTTTTACAGCTTT